>NW_022045690.1:0-1226835 GCF_003285905.1 Drosophila hydei | reverse complement strand
CGAGAGAGGGAGAGAGTCGAGTAGAGAGCAAAACACAAACCGGCATACACACATATAATAAGAATATACGCAGAGCTCACGCCAGTTGATAGTTTGCAACGCCCGAAAGCGGTTCTCAATTGGTTTGGCTAAAAGCGTAAAGTGTGATTAGAAGGAAAGATGAGCCTGGAACTGCTTACCCTAAACAACCCGGTATTCAAGAGCTTTACGTTCTGGGCCGGTGTGCTGGTCATCAAAATGTTGGCCATGTCTTTGCTGACGGCCATACAACGTTTCAAGACCAAGGTAAGCTAGAGGACAGCGCCAGTCAGCAGCTACTGGGTCAAAGTCCGGTCTTCGGGTGAAAGCGTACAGATTATGAGAGCGTTTATCAATGTGTAATTGATGCTTTGCTGACTTTTCAGACTTTCGCCAATCCAGAGGATTTGATGTCGCCGAAGTTGAAGGTTAAATTCGATGATCCCAATGTGGAGCGTGTGCGTCGTGCTCACCGCAACGATCTGGAGAACATTCTGCCCTTCTTCGCTATTGGCCTGCTCTATACACTGACGAACCCCAGCGCCTTTTTGGCCATCAATCTATTCCGCGCCGTTGGCATCTCGCGCATTGTCCACACCCTGGTCTATGCTGTCGTAGTTGTGCCACAGCCAACACGTGCCCTCTCCTTCTTTGTGGCACTGATCGCTACCGCTTACATGGCCGTCCAAGTTATTGCCGCCGCTGCGTTTTAATTGTTAATTAAAATTGTATACATTAATCGTCGTTTTTAGCTTAAACAGAACATTTTTTACGAAATAGCGCCAAGCATAAATCCTTTATATTTACTGGCAAATTACATATTCATAAAAATGTTTCCTTTTATATCCTTAAAAGCGTCTCTACCGCTTGTCACATACATATCTGTAAATATTGGCTCTCATTATTATTAAATGAATATATTAGTAGGATGGTGCTCAACAAAATTGAGTGTCATGCTGGTATGTCAAAATTGAGAACGGCAAAAATCACATTAAAATCATATCTTATCGATATATGTGCACATCATTCACGAGTACTTAAAAACTACTGTTTCAAAAGTCTCCGTTACTAGGAAAGTGGGTCCAAAGGTTGTATGAAGGAAAATCTTATTGGTATTCGTAAAACATTCAATATAAGTGAAACCTGTATAAGTATCGGTATTTGATTTTTTATCTCATATGACATATGTGACATATAATTAATATAAATTTAGAAAAAGGGAAAAATAGCGTTTAAAATATCGTTTAATGGTTATCTGCCCGCGATATTTCTATACCTTTTATACTTATCGATACGTACGATAATACTTATATATCGATGGGTGCAAGTGCGATATCAACTGCTCTTTCGATTGTCGCCGCCCGTCAAATTTGAGGCATATCGCCATCACTTTGGTTCTGGCCACTTAATACTTTTTAGGCGAACTATAGAGATTGATTGTAATGACATTTCATGTAATATAATTTATTGTTAAAGTGTCAGTTCTATAAACGTATATTGTTCCAATAAAAAGAAATTACGTGTGCATATGATACGCTACTAAAAGGTATGTATAAGTATGTGTGTACTGGTACATACATATGTTTTTTTCAAAGTATGCCAGGCCCAACCAGTTTCGCCTTGAGGAAAATCAAAATAAACACATATTAGCACTAGCAAATTATTGAAAAACTTACAAATAAATCAAAAACTCATGTGATACGGGAAATGGAATTTCATTTGAGTGCCAAATATCGCAAAAACTATTTGTGTGGCATTTTGACCAAAACAATCAAACAATAACAGTGTCGTAGAAAATACATGGATTTGCATCTGTGTGCGTGTGAGTATTTATTGTGCACACACACATGTGTTGGTGTGTATGCGTGTGTGTTTTTGTTCATGTATGTGAGCGTGCTCATCTGATAGGGTATCGCTACATTCGTATGCACCATACACACATACAGACGTGCAACGCTTCGTATATTTACGTATGGAAAATACACATGTAAGCAGTCACGTATGTACATACCTCTGTACGCCAGTTGCAAAGTACGCACATAGCTGAAAGCTTGCCTTTCGGCTCTGCCTTGTATGCATGTACGTACATACATACATGTTTGTTTTTGTTTGTACAATTTGAATAACATTAGCGAATAGCAGCAGCGGCACTAGCACTAGCGTAGCAGTAGCACTGCTTAAGATTCCGCCAGGTACGCAACACTGATATCCGGAAACGATTGAAACTTCTAGTGCCAGGTGTAGATGTTATCAAAGCATCACGTGACGTCTGTTAATGTTCTCTCTCTCTCGCTCGCTCTGATCTTGATTAAGTTCGTTTTCATATTCATAATGATGAAATGATGAAGCCATTATAATGTTAATTGCATGCAATCTTTGGACCCTTCGCCGTGTACTTTGGCATTCTCGAAACTGATCTGAAAGTTCTGAGTGAAAAGCGATTTCGAACTGTTGGAGCGACAGGTGATACTGGGCAACAGGCTAACTGCTTGACGAGCCAAATATATTTTGTTAAATTGCCAAATTATTGTAAGTTTCACATGCGTTTCATACGTTTTTGTTATGCAGTCAAATTACATACCTTTGCACCTGCTAACTGGGACACTGTGGAGGCAAATGTCTACAGTTTATACGAATAGTAGACACATGTGTATATGTGATATACATAGGCACGCCTATGCTTGTATGTACATAAGTGCTTACATATGAATTAAACTTAAGTACCGTACAATTACCTTTGATTACGTTTTCTGCGATAAACATGCGTAGCAAATGACATGCGATATACATATGTATGTATGCGTGCATATATATATATGTGTGTGTGTGTGTTTAATCTATGTATGTAGAAACTGTGGCTTGCAAGTGTTTTGCAAACTAACTTTCGGCTATATTGCATATATGTAGGTCCATGGCTCTATATACGTATATATTTATATATATACATATATAGGATCTGTAGTGGCAAGTGTCACATCTATGTAGTTCCCACTTTCAAATTGAAGTTACGTTTTGGCATAAATTCTAAACAGTATATTTTGAAATAATAGGAGTTTCAAGCGCATCTAAGCGGATTCTAAGCCACTAACGCCACATATAGCATTTAGAGCTTATGTTAAGGAACGTGTACACTATTGATTGGGTAATTGTCTGTATTTGTATGTTTTCAACTCACACACGCACATTTGTTTATATATATATATTGTATTTCCAATTAGCTGCAGTTGTGGGTTCACACCAGGTTGACGATATCTATAATTGCCTCGCTTTGTTTTGTTCTGTTCTGTTCTGTTTATTTCTTGAAATGGCCTGCTTTTAAATGCATTGTTGTTGGTTTCTTTTAGAGCGTGCGTTTAGGGGACGTTTGAGCAACCCATCATCAGTAACGTTTTGGGGCACATTTGTTAGAGAAGTGGAAAGTGTCGGTTATGGAGGCGGCAACAGCCACTTTGGTTGGCGAACCACAGTTGGCCACGGCACCTGAATTGCCCAGCACATCAACAAATAGCGATGGCAATGCCAGCAACAACTCGAACAACAGCGGCTCGGAGCGTGTGGACACTGATAATATTGGCTGGGCCAAAAAGCCAACTGACACCACATCTGAGCTGCGTCATCGGTCAACATCGTATTCATTCACGGGCAGCGCCCTGGCCAGCGGCATTGCAGATCTGAGTGGCTCAGCCGCAAGTGAAGCGACGCCGTCGTCGCCATCATCATCAACTACAACAACAACAGCAGGAGCAGGAGCATCAACATCAACAGCTGGACCCAATAATGACAGCAGCAGCAGCGACAAGGAGCAAAACGAGGAATCACTTTACGAGTGCAACATATGTTTGGACACAGCCAAGGATGCGGTGGTCAGCATGTGCGGCCATCTCTTCTGCTGGCCCTGCTTGCATCAATGGCTACTAACACGGCCCAATCGCAAGCTCTGCCCCGTCTGCAAGGCAGCCGTTGATAAGGATAAGGTGATACCACTTTATGGTCGCAATAGCACACGCCAAGAGGATCCACGGTAAGTGCCGCGATGTGGCCAAAAATAATGCAATTGAAACTAAATGAATTTCTAACAAATTCTTGTAACCCGCAGCAATAAGGTGCCGCCACGTCCTGCTGGTCAGCGTACAGAGCCAGAGCCAGCACCTGGTTTCCCGGGGTTTGGTTTTGGTGATAGCTTCCATGTATCGTTCGGGATTGGTGCTTTTCCCTTTGGTTTCTTTACATCATCGCTTAACTTTGGTGAACCACGGCCAGCTGGTAAGCAACGAATATGTCATATATATATATTGCTGTAAACTGACGTGTGTTTACATTTTTTAGCGGCTAATCGCGGTACTACACAATACGACGACGAACAGACGCTTTCTCGGCTGTTTCTGTATCTCGCCTTTCTATGTATCGGTTGGCTGCTGTTTGCCTAGCAATCTCTGGGCGCCGCATCTTTTCAATCAACAGAACAAGCCACGCTACAGCAGTAATCGAAACAACAACAGCAAGAGGAGAATAAAACGACAACAACAACTACAACTACAACTACGACAACATCAACAACAAGGATTTGCAATAACATAGCCTGAATGTGAAGAGTATAGAGAGAAAAAGTATCAAGAAAACATTGAGGGAGCAACCTTCAATAACAAAATTTCTGCAATTAGTGTCCTTGTAATTTCACGACATATGCTGTCTTTAAATTTTATTTTCAACTTTTAACCTTTTCCTTTCCGCCTGTCAATGTATTTTCATTACTATTTTTTCCTTTGATATTTTGAAATTGTACCTTTTAAAAGTTATATGCGTGCTGAGGTGGAGGCATTGTCGAGAGGATTGCTGAACAAATGTGACTTCAGTCAATTTAGTTATCTCCAATGGATAGATAGAATCCTTTCGTAGGGTGCTTTACGCGCAAACGATTATGAAAATAATAACATATATATTTAACGAATATGAATTGTAAAAATTAAACTAAAATATTAAAAAGAAAACACAAACACTTTGAAACAAACAAACAAACAAACAACCAACCAAACAAACCAAATTAAAAGACAACTCATCGTCCTATGAGTGCGAGAAACGAAAAAAGAAAACAACTTTGATTTAGAAACTTTGTATGTGCGCGATGCCCAAGTGAATTATTTTACGCAGTTCCAAGCTTTTGCGTTCGATATGTATGTGTATATGTATATGTAACAATAAAACTATAGTTAATGGCAATCCAATGTTGCGAGTTGTATGAATTTCAGTTGGGCTGCTAGAGAGTACTCATAGCGTTGGCTTTTAGGTCTGTCTAGATATATTCTATCTAGAACTGGTTTAGTAAATACAAAGATGATTTGTTCCAAATGAATCTGCCAAACGACGATGCCAGCTGAGTGACAAGTTCAAACACGCGCACAATTTGAGATTTTTTAATATATTAAAATTTTTATTAATGCATTTCAGTGTAAAAATTAAAATGACACATTTTTTCCTTACGTAAATTTCACATGTTTCTTTTCTCCCTTATTTGCGCTCGTTCGATTCTAGCATTTTGTTTGAACGACAAATATAAAACAAAATACATATACATATATAGTATATACATATATATATATATATATATATAGATTCATATACATATAAGTATATATATATATATATATATTATATTTAGCTTAAATCGTGAATTGCAATTATTTATATAAATATAATTGCAATTTTATTGTTTTGCATATTCACTGTTCATCCTTGCTTTGTTATTGTTTTCAGTTATCTTCTGCTTTATAACTATTTATAAATTTATTAATAATTGATTTAAGCACTATTATTTTTGTTTTCGTTTACATCTTCTCTTCTTTATATATATATTTATAGTAAATTACTGATGATGATGATGATGGTTGCTGATGATCTCATTCTTGCTTATTAAATTACAGTGTATTTTCACAAAAAAAAAAAAGAATAAAAATAAACATAATTAAATTTTCTATTTAGAACAAAAAAAAGAACCCAAACATAACTTAAAATGTAGCATGGAGCGTGTTGGATAGAGGAAGTTACAGGGATTAGATTGCCGTATGGTCGGGACATTACACATTTCCTGCTTTTGCACATAAGTGTATATATATATATATATATATAGTTGGCTTACAACAAATTGTTATTGCATATATATTCAAAATTAACTTGAGCCAAAAAAGAAAGAATAAAATCGTTGCCAATTAAAGAAAATTTCAAATCAAATGTCTTTCTTGGCCTTGTTGTTGTACAAATCAGATTTCTACAAAATATGGGCCAAAATCGGTTTACAAATTTCAAGAGAGTGCATGTGGCTGGGCTTTAGCCCAAGATTAGTCTGCTTGAGACGGTTTAAAACTAAGTAGCTCTCCGATTGCTTTGGGTATATAAGGGTCACGGGGGTAGGGTATGAGTGGGGGCAGCAGGCGGGCAATATATAATATATATATATATATATAGTAAACTAAGATCTTAAGGTGGTTGCTAACTTGATACTGAACGGATTTTTCTTGTTGTTTTGTTTTGTTTTGTTTTTCTTCTGCAGATTCTTTTAAAGTATCTATAAAGTGAGATTGAAACAGCAATTGAAAAACAATATCGAGCTTTGTACAGAAAAAAACGAGTGAAACACACACATTTGCATAAATATATATATATATATATATATATATATATATATATATATATATATATATATATATATATATGCTAATGACTGTATTTCTGTATTGAAGAACAAGAAAAGAAAAATTAAAATGAAAATGAAAATGAAAATTCAAATCAATTTTCGCTGCCTGCGGTCATGTCGACTTGTAATACTTTGCTTCTGTGTTAGGCACTATTTTTATTTCATTTTTTTTTATAGTTTTACTTTTAGTGTTTATTTTCTTCCTTTTAATGTGTGTCTCTGCTTCTGCTTCTTCTTCTCTGTAGTTACACTTATGTATTAGTTTGTTTTTTTTTGTTCTTTATATATAGTTTTTTGTTTTTTTTTTTTTTATAAATTGGTAATATTTGTAATTGTAACTGTTTCATGATTAAAAATTTTTAAAATAGTTTTCGATTTGCATTAAATTTATTATTATTGTTACTTTTTTACCCCTTTTCAAGTGTGTGTGTGTGTGTGTGTGTGTGTATTTCGTTTATGCTAAATTTGTGTAATTTTACCAAAGTTCTTTAATATCTGCTCTCGCTTACTATTGTATTTTTGTTTTCATTATTGTTTATGCCTTTGTTGTCGTTAAATGTACAAATTTCCCTTATAGCTCTCGCTCTCTCTCTCTCTCTTTCACTGTCGCTCTGTCTCTTTCTTTTTCGCCGCCTCTCTGTGCATTCGTGTTTGATTTGATGCATTTTCAGTTGATTTGAGTTTTATAACTAACAAAAAAAATGCGTATTTGTTTTAATCGTACAACAACGAAATACTTTACATTTATAAATATATATATATATATATATAGATATATATAGATATAGATATATATGCATTACACTTTCTATATCTTTATATATAGCGTTTAGTTTAGAGTTTAGCCTTAGTTTAACTACATATACATACGAAAACGATACTATTTTACATTTACAATACAATTTCTTTTCATTTAAATTAGTATTAGCTTTCAGTTTTTTTTTTTCATTTTCATTTTCATTTTCATAATTTTCTCATTGTTTTGTTTTTGTGTATCTTTGTAATTATCGGTGTCATTCACTTAATGCACGCTGCAGGCGGCGATCCAGCAACTGGGGATTCAAGTATATAGATATATGTATATATAGATTGGTTTCGCAGCATTTAATATGGCATAGTTCCACTTGATCCAGCCTTTATACAGCTGTGCCGATCGCCACTTGCGTCGAGTGCACTTTGAAGCCAAGTTTCTTGCTCACATTTCAATTTGTTCTTGGTTTTTCTTTTTTGTTTTTCTTTTTTGTTTTTTTTTTTTTTGTATTTTTTTATAGTTTTTCTTTTTGCATATTTTAAATCAATAGTTAATCATTTTAATAACGGTGGATCGTTCGATTCATGCTTAAATGAATTGTATTACACACACATATATATAAATATAGATATATATAGATATATATATATATATGTTTACACTATAGTTACATAAGTATATAGAGAAATAACATTGTGGCTCTTAGCACACACACACAAAAGCAACTGTTGTTGTTGAAAGAAAATAAACATATTTTCAAGTTCTAATTTCGTTCCAGTTTGCAGTGTGTGCTGTCATCCTACTACTTGGTGCTCCTTAAAGGCAACGCTTCTACCCACACTGCACTCTCTCTCTCTCTCTCTGTCACTCTCGCTCAGCTCAACTAATCCTAACAGCCTAACTACAACTGCCTTTAGCACATTCAAAGTTGATGCGATTTACATGTAATTAAAAATACCTAAGGTTAGATTACTATACATTATGCTCTCCATAACTCTAATAGCTATAAACACACACAAAAAAAAAGTATATATATATATATATATATATATATATATATATATATATACATATATATATTAATATATATATTTATCTATGTCTAGAGAATAAAATGTAGAATACAAGATAAACAAACATGCATTTGCCTAATGTTTGCGGTGTAATTTTGTTGTTGTTGTATTACACAAAAAAAAAAACAAAAGGAGAAATATACCGAATTTTCCTTTTGTTTTACTGTTTTTGAAAAGAAATCAGCGCACAACAACTGCTTCGCTTTGTTTTTTTCTCTTTCTCTCTTATGTTTCGATTTGCATAAGATAAACAAATTAAAAAAAAAAAAAAAAACAAAAATAAGAAGAAGATAAACATACAAATTACACACAAAAAATATGTTTTAAGTAACTTTGAGATCATTTAAATGTATTTTTTTTTATGTATGTAAAGATGTATATAAAAAAATTACTTCGCTGACAGTAGACAACAGACGGACACAACACGCAAAACCCGACCGCCCACCCACACACACACACACACGCACACACAAGCAGACAGAATTCGCAATGGCTCATTGATTTGCTGATCGCTCATTGAAATATAACAAAAATTGCATGCAGTACGAGACTGTGTGTGTGTGTGTGTGCGCATAATAAAACACCATAACTGTATGTACTAAAGAGATAAATAACTAACTGGCTAAACTAACAGCACGCCACGCCCTCGACTACTGCTCACAATCGGCATCGGCAACATTGTCACTGGCATTGGCCACATTCACCTGACGCAGCAGGCGCAGCTCATGCGACGCCTCAACATGCGTCTCATCCTCGCCAGCTTTGCTGACGCCCATGCTGCTCAGATTGAGCGCCGCATTCTCAGCTGCTGCATTCAGCTGTGTATACTCCTGAGCGGACAGTTTAAGGAACTGTTCGTATGTGGTTAGATGTTGCTGTTGCTGTTGCTGTTGCTGTTGCTGCTGCTGTTGCTGCTCCACATCAAACTGCTGCTGCTTGCTGGCATTGCTGGCAATGCAGGCGCTGTAGGGCGGCGGCGGTGGACGGTCCTGGTAATTCACGAGTTGTTGCTGCTGTTGCTGCTGCTGTTGCGTTGTGTGCTGCTGCAGCAACATGTGCGTGTTTTGACGCAACTGCTGCTGCAATTGCTGATGTTGTTGCTGTTGTTGTTGCTGTTGTTGTTGTTGCTGCTGCTGCTGCTGCTGCTGTTGTTGCACCTGATAGCTATTCTCTGGCAGCACCTGTGCGTACAGCACCTCATCCACCTGCAGCGCTGTAATGCCACCCAGTTGCTGCTGCCGCTGCTGATGCTGCGGCGATGTTGGCGATTGTTTGATGACGGTCGAAACTGTTTCCTGTCCGCCTTGTAGAGCTTCCTCTGTGCCAGCGGCTGGAATATTGCTGTTGCTGCTCGAGTTGTTGTTGTTGTTGATATTAAGGTTGTTGTTGTTGTTGCTGTTGTTATTATTGCTGTTGTTATTGCTCTTGTTGGCATTATTATTATTATTGCTGTTGCTGTTGCTGTTGGTTGTGTTGCCATTGTTGCTGTTGTTGTTACTTGTGCTGTTGTGGCTTCTATTGTTGTTGCTGTTGTTATTGTTGCTGCTGCTGTTGTTGCTGTTGCTGTATTCGCTGATTTGTGCATTGGTGGGTAACGCGGACAGATTGGGCGCTGCTTCATGCAGCTCATGCTATTCCTTTATAAGGCGATAGATGTGGTGCGTGGTGCCGCTATTCTGCGCCGCCACCTCAAACACATACGCTATGCATAGCAGTGTCTCTTTCGTTTCCTGCGCTCGCATTACCTACAGACGGAGATAGAGTGTGTTAAATAGATGGCAGAGGCAAATATCTCGTCACAAACTCACTTGCAATATTGTAAAGTTCTCGAGCACACTGTTCATCATGTAGCGTTCAGGTAAGTTCTTCAGCTTCTGTATGAAATTGATCATGTACTCGCACATCGGCGAGCGCTGAATCCGATAAACGTAGCGATTGTGCTCCAGGCGCGAATACTCATGCTCCACCTTCTCCACAACCTGTTTGCCAAACGAGCAGACAATTGTCGAACAGACAAGCTCAATGTTCTCATTGCTTTCATATCTGTAAATGATGGGAATTTGGTTAGATCCGTGTGTCGAGGGTGCGGAGGGAGGTGAACTTACTGGCTGGTTACGCCATAGAAATCACCCGTTTCGCTGCCCGTCGTTGCGTCCGTGTTGAGATCCGCCCAACATTTGACCAGGTAGAACGCATTCTGTGGACCCTGATCGAAAAGCTCTTTGAGACCGCCGGATTTCTCCGGAAATTTGTCAAATATTTGTCGGATGTCAACAGTCTAAAATAGATGTAGGATTAGAAAGCGTTAAATATATCTAAGGATAGCTAGTCTGAGCTCACCTCAAGCAGCGGATCGGAGAAGGATGGCTTGCCGCCCAGTTGTACGAATAGATGTCGGTGATACTGTGAAAGGGAGCAAACGATATTTCGTTATATTGAGCTGATATCGATCAGTTATCGGCGGACACTTACGATCTCATCTCTTTGGATTTCCATGAAGGCCGTGAACTCGAGCAAGCGGAATTTCTGTGTGGCAATCGCGCGTCCCTCCCATGGCAACTGTGCGGGCGGAATACCAGCCTCGATCTCGCCCGATACCGCCGTCGATGGCTTGCCGGGCGTGTAGGGCGGCTGGGCGAACGGCTTGATGCTGTAATCATAAAAACTATTGGTCAATGCAAATGCGTTATGTTTTTTTTTTGGCTTTGCACGCGATGCCAACTTACTCTTGCGATGTGCTCGGCTGCAGACCGGGTTGCCAAAATTGCTAAACCAGCCATGAAGCAAGGCGAGTGGGCGAGCGGGAGGGAGAGAGAGAAAAGATGAAAAAAGTTAATAAAATTCGGTGCAAAAAATAAACGTTTTACAACACTAAGCTAAGCACGATTTAATTGATATCGATTGATTGATATGGTTACAGAGCTGATGACATTACGCATAGATGATTGAGCGATTATTGATTGACTGATTGATTGACGATGAGTACACACAAATACAAATAGACGAGTACAGATAAATACTAAATTACTTGTATTATGAACAAACTAACGGAACTGATTTTGTTAAATATTAATATTTACATTTATATATATATATATATATATATATATGTATATATCTAGTTATATATATATCGATTAATTGTTGTTGGCATGTAATAACAAAAGCAAGGAGTCGATTTCAATGAGCAAGCGAGCGTTGAGCAGGTGGATCTTGGGCCTCAAGAGGAGCGAGTGGCGAGTAGACGAGTGACGAGTGACGAGTGACGTGTGACGAGTGAGAGAGAGAGAGAGAGAGAGGGAGAGAGAGAGTGACAAAGGGGCGAGTAGCGAGTAACATGTGGTCAATAACAAAAAGAACGAGTAACAAGTAGAGTAGCGAGCAACGAGTGGTGAGTAACTTGTCTGCGTGTGTGGTGAATAACGAGTAGACAAAATGGCAATGGTATGCACGTTATAGACAACATTGAATGATGTTAAGCACAAGAGCATAAGGCACCACAGAGAGCTGACCAGTGAAGATAATGGAGAGAGAGGCATGGGTGTGTGAAAGAGAGAGGGAAGACAGGGAGAGAGAGAGAGAGGATCGGCTGGTTATAAAACCGAAATGATATGAGCAATAGAAAGATAGAGACAGAGAAAGAGAGAGAGAGAGAGCTAGAGCTAGCGCAAGAGGGAGAGAGAGAGAGAGAGAGAGAGGCAGTATGTGTAGACAAACATTTAGAAGAAGATACGAATACACAAAACGCATGATCCAATGATCGAGCCAGCGAGCGCAATTAGAGCTAAACTTAAGTATTGCAGTTCGATCAGCTAATGAATTGTTGTTATAACTAATGAGTGTGAGTCGTGTGTAGCTGTGTGGCTATGCGTGTGCGTGTGCGTGTGCGTGTGGGTGGCCAATGGAGAGTGGGTTTGGTTATCGATGCAAATGTAGTGTGACGGAAGGACGAGTCCAGGCGAGAGCTGAGAGAGCTGTGCTGTGGCTGTTAGTGGATGTTGTTGTTGTTGCTGTTTGTTTGTTTGTTTGTTTGTTGCTGTTGTTGTTGTTGTTGCTTTGGGAATTTGTACACCGATGTGAAGTGGCAGTTCGGCGGTTCTGAGTGGTTCGTATGCTTAGCTTGGATAACTTGAATCTGGTTGCTTACGCCCGGATACAACGGCGGATGGTGCAATGGCGGCGGCGGCGGCGGCAGCGGTGGCTCAGCCACAGATGGTGACACTGCACCTGTTGTTGCACCACTTGACTGCTGCTGCTGCTGTTGTTGTTGTTGCTGCTGCTGCTGCTGCTGCTGCTGCTGATGGTGTTGTTGTTGCAGGTGCTGGTGCTGTTGCTGCTGCTGCTGCTGTAGGTGGTAAACTGCTGCAACAGCCGCCGCATGTTGCTGATGATGTGGATGCATATGACTATGCGTGTGGTGCGGCATATTGTGATGGGAATGGTGGGCTGGGTGGTGGTGGTGGTGGTGTAGCCGCGGCGATGACGACGACGACGATGACGGCGGCACTGCAACAGAGTTGGATGTGGTTGCACCAACGCCAACACCAGCAGCAGCAGCAGCACCAGCGCCAGCACCACCACCAACACCAACACCACCAGCAGCAGCGGCAGCAGCAGCTGCAGCTGCAGCCGCCGGTGACTGTGCAACAGCGGCAGCAGCAGCTGCAGCAGCTGCAGCGGCAGCAGCTGCGGCCGCTGCCACGCCCACCTGATGGTGGTGATGCGGATGATGGTGGTGGTGGTGGTGGTGTAGGTGATGGTGCGGATGCTGATGGTGGGCGGGTTGCGGAAGATGCTTCGAATGCTGGTGCACGCCCGCCGTCAGCGCCGAGGCGGCCAGGGCAAGATTATTGGCCGCCTGAGCGGAGACAATTTGTGAACTGGTCATTGAGCTCATGGCCTGCAGGGTTTGCTCTTTCTCATTGAGTAAATGCAAGGATACACCATTTGGTTCCTGGAAAACAGATTGTCATATTGTTTTTTCTTTCTTTCTGGGTCTCGTATGTGTGTGTGTGTGTGTGTGTGTGTGTGTGTGTGTGTGTGTGTGTGTGTGTGTGTGTGTGTAGAGATGTGACGACACACGCAAGCATTATCTATGCTATAACAGAGCTGCAGACAGACGTCACTTGGCTGAGGGGAAACTCACATATGGATAACATGAAAGCCACAAAACTCTCTTGCAGACGCCAATACACGCAGCACACAAGCCACCTCTGTGTGTGTGTGTGTGTGTGTGTGTGTGTCTTGTGTGTGTGTGTGTGTCTGATAATGAACTGAACCATTTGTATACTATATATAAAGATATATATGTATATAGAGAGAGAGAGATAATTGACTGATTCTGTTGAACTGGGCTCTACTTGCAACTGAGAAACTCTTCCTTGCTTTTCATGCTCTTCGGCTAGAATTTGTTCGACAAACTTGCCACATAAACAAATAGAACAGCAGAGCTAAGCTCACACACGCACTGAAGACATGGAAGGCCTGCGTGAACTTAGCTTTACTTTAGCACTTCGATAAACAATATAGGCAAAGCATGTGGACGACAATTGACGCATGGCAAATTGCTCTCGCTATATTCTGTTTGTTCTTGCTGATCTTCATAGTTGTATATAGATATAGGTGAGTTTTAGATATATATATATGTATAAATATATATATATATGTCTATATGTATTTGGCACACTTACGACTTTGATTTTGGCTTGAATTTCACGGAGTTTCCGTCTGGCGAGCACTTGGATATGGGAGCTGACTTGTTTACGGGTTCTCGTCTTGCCCGTGCGCAGTTTAATGTAACGCGCGATTAGCTCGTTGCGCCCTGTAAAAACGAGAAACGAGAAAAACAAATAAAAAATACCATCGGGAATTTACAATTCATAAATCAACAATGGATTGGTGGCGAAGGGGGAGGGGCAAAGCCAACCAATCATGCAATCACATATATTTACACAAAATAGAGAATTGATTTTAAACGATAACAGCAACTGATGCCGATCGCGTATGGCACTATAATAATGTAGATATAGCCCCAGCTAGCTGTACATTCTTGGCGCCTATTCGGCCATAGATCTAGACCAAGTTACGCTTCTCTGCAGACCACATAGAGCTCAGTTATTTGGCAAACTTTGCAATTTAATGCACTTCAAATATTATTAAATGAAACAAACACACACACACACACACACACACACACACACACACACACACATACACTTACATGCATTTGCAAATATTTCAAATAACATTTTCAATGCGCCCAATTATAGAATTCTAATATGAATATCAAAATAAATATGTTAAACATTTGCGAAAACCTTTTGCTTTTGCTTGAATGGAAAGATTTTTGAAATTCCATTTAAATATGTTTGTTCGTGGATCAAACAACACAGCAACAACCAATAATAATTCGAGAGAGCTCTAGTTAGGAGTTAGGAGTTAGAAGTTAGCGTCGCAGTCGGAGTGGCCTGATTAAAGCGCTTTAATGAGCATGGGGAATATTTTTAGAATCAACATCATCAGCAGCATCTGCGGATGCTGGGGACTGAGCAAGGAAAAAAAAATAAAAAAGACGCTTTGGGATGAATGAATCAAATGCTGCTTCAGTTGTGCCGCTTGCCTCACAAATTTCATTGAAAGCCCAACGACATTTTCACGTGCCGACAGAATGCGGCCCCGACTGACGTCAGTGTCGTCGTTGCCTTGCCATTGCCCCACTGCCGGCTGGCTGGCTGGCTGGCTAGGTAGATGGGGTTGGCGGTGTGGGCGGGTCATCCTTTAGCTTGTGCTTTGGCAGCCGTAAGACCGTCAGAGCCATGCCCCCGCCCAGACCCGTCAGCGATCCAGCTTTTATTGTACACACGCTTATGCGTTCACTAATTACATTCTTGGCATAGTTTCAGTTCTAACCGAATAAAATTATTTTCAGCGACTCAAACCCCGTCACAGCCAGCCAGCCAAGCACACGCATATTGCCGGATCCGGCGCACAAACTCCGGGCTGCTGTTGTTGGTGGTGAGGCGCGTTCGTTCGGTCGGTCGGTCGGTGGGTCGTTCGTTCGTTCGTTTGTTCATTCGCAGCGCTGTGGGTACGTTTAAGAATTACTAGCACAAGGAACAGACACACACACACACACGGGCACACACACACACACGCATACACACAGAGACAGACACAAAGACACACAGCCACCCAAGCAACCCACCACCTTTTGAATGCCCTGTGAACGTCAGCTAGGGTGCAACTCAATGAAGCTGCACGAAGCGGAACCAGTCTCATATAAGGAACAAAGAACTAGTTCATATACCGATATATATCTATATCTATATCGATATTGAAAACAACATTTTAGCAACGCTCGATATAAAAGTTCATACGACTGGTTCATATTGACAAGTTTCAAATGAACGAACTGGTTCATGCAGATGTTCAGTTATATATAAATATATTATATATATATAATATATAAATCTCTATAATATTTGCATAAATACAGTAGTTCACAAAGTGAACTGGTTCACATGACTGGTTCCAAATTGAATATTCTGTAACAAAATTATGTTTTAAGCAAGTTATACAATTAGCATGTGAACTACCAGGTGAACTAGTTCATAAATGTCTATACGATTATGACATACATGAACAGTTCACACGCAGCTCACATGACTGGTTCACATGACAAGCTCCAGCCATTGTTATGCAGCCCTATCAGTGAATAGATGCCAAGTAACGTACCAAGTCCTCAACGGCTTTGCCCTCACAACCTCACAACCTCACACTCTCACACCCTCTCAAACACACACACACACGCACACACACACATACTAGCGCGCACAATATGCATATACTTAATATGAATAGGAAGAGCGAAGCATTTCAATTTCTTTACGCTTTAAATCTTTGCAAATCGATGGGCCATGGCCCAAAAAAAATAAGGGAAGAGCGGAATTCAAATGGAATTTATGGCGAAACTTTATGTGTGACACAAATATACAAAGTTGTGTCTCTCTCTCTCTCACTCTCTCTCTCTCTTAGAACATTACTTTAATTATAGAGTACTGAGTGCAGCATTGTGTTTAGCCTGCATGACTAATGGAAACGAATCACGTTAAGTGTTTCCTAATGACACGAACGTTTCTCTTTAAACTGAAATCGCTCGGAGTTCAAAGTTTTAAATTCATTAACATCGCTTCTGGGTTATCTTGAATACATTTCGAATCAATCAAAACGAGTGCACAGCGAGTGCCTCCCAGCAGCACGACAACAGTTGAAATCATTGACATGTGTCAATTGAATTGTTGCTATCGAGCAACGACAAATGTTAATTCATGCTGACCCCCAGGCTTTATTGCAGTTCACAGTTATTTAATTGATAGCCATTGAGCTGCTGCTGCTGCTGCTGATGATGATGATGCTGCTGACGATGGCACAGGTGCTGCAGCCTGCACTCGAAGTGTCAACTGGGACACTTAAGCATTTATTTGATGGATATTCACAATAGAATTCACTTTATTAAATCAAATGCAAATTTCCATTTACTTAATTACTGATTTAATAACTCAAATATTTGTGCAATGTGACAAAATACTCAAAGAAACGACTTCAGCTGGCTGCCAGTGAGCGTGATACTAGCACCGATAACTTTATCTGAGCAGCTGCCGTAGTTATCGATAATGTGCAGTTTGATCATGTTCACTTGATTATGTGTTATTTTCTATAATTTTCTATATTTTCTATAATTTTGTACTTGCTGCCAAGTCGCCGCTGCTCTTATACAATTTTTTAGTCACGCTACAACACGCCCATTTCGCAGATGTCTATGTTTGCCAGGCACATAGAGCAGTAGCACGCACATATACACACATGCACACACACACACACATACACACACATGCACACATATGTATACCTATTAAAAACTGTGCTCATAGTTAAATGTGAGAAAGGTTAATCAGTCAATTGAAATGGCGCTGCTTTCCATATGATATATATATATACATATGCTATCAGATCATAAAAAAAAAAAAATATATATATATATATCTAATAATAATACTACTATATGATTTTGAGGTTAGCAACGGCCTTGAAGTAGCAGCTGAACAAGATTATTAAACAAAAGTCTTTAAGATCTAATGGGTATTACCTACTTAAGTGCACACAATAGATATTAATAATAAAACTAAATAAGTTTTCAAACAACAAAAACCGATTGTTTTCATATGAAATTAAATGTTGGCCAAATTCCTTTTTTATAGCTGCGATTTAGAAGTTGATAAAGTTTCTCAGAGTTTTACTCACGTCACTATTGAAGTCACTTTGAAGAGTATCAATATATTCGACATTACTTGGCAGCAGCTGGCTCTAGATAGTGTTAGACACGCCTCTGCGGCGTTGTGCAACACTGAATTTTAAGGACTTTTATGTGCATGCTTGATGCTTGCATGTTGATTAAGGGTGCCATGACATGAACTAAAAAAAAACAAGCGAAGAGCTTTATGCATACATCAATATGCACATGCATGCGTGTGTGCGTGTGTGTGTGTGTGTGTGTGTGTGTGTTGGGAAAATATTGAACGCTGCGCAGGCAATTTGGCTACCACTTAAAATCAGTGGCCAAAGCTAATAAAGAGGAGCTGTTCACAGTGCGAAAATGCACAGAGAGAGAGAGCGAGAGAGAGACATGCCTGCATGCATGCATGCATGTGTGTGTGTGTGTGTGTGTGTGTGATAAGCCGACTAAGTCGCCACTAGGCGGCGGCGCCGCCGCATATTTGTGGCAGCGACGAGCACAAAGTTTTAGGCCACAAATTTCACAGCAGACACAGAGGCAGCCAGTTGCTAGAACGAAGCTTTGCCTGCTGCATGCAGCTGTCCATCCGATTGTCATGTGTCATAATCAGCCCCAAATGGGTGGGTGTTTGTCTGTGTGTGTGTGTGTGTGCTCAGTGACTATGTAAATATTTTGAAAATTAACAACCAAACAATGGTTATATTTTCACACATAACGTAACGGCGACAGCAGCAGAGTCGACCACTTGCCCGCCCCCAACAACCTCTGCTAATCCGCTGCACCGCCAACGCCAGCGGCAGCACCAACACGTTGAAGCTTTGTTGTCTCGTGTTTAGCCTGCAGGCCAAAAACATTTTTCCAATTTCCCAACAGCAACAACAACAGCAGCGGCAGCAGCAGCAGCAGCAGCAGCAGCAACGCGTTTTTCCCGTTTATGCGCTCAGCCGGCCTTTGCATCGGCAGCATTTCGTGCAGCTGGCGAGCATCAAGGAATTTGCAGAGTGGCTGCAAAAGCCACGTGTTGGCCATAAATAAAACTTTAGCCGCCTCTTGTCACAATGTTTTCCCGAATATTTAGCAATCTGGTTAACAGAGAGAGAGAGCGAGAGAGCGGAAGAGCGGGCGAGAGCCTAAACGAATCGATTGCCGCAACGTACAAATAGCAGCTAATTGCCCAACTGCTTGGCATTAAAAGCGAGTGATCTATATAAATACTCGCCAGATTTATAGATTAATAACAAACTTTATAAATTTATATATAGATCACTTTCAAATTGCTATAGCTCAAGCAGTCCAAGCTGCTGCCTAACTTGCTTTGTTGAGAAGCGCATAGAGGGGCGGCAAAGTGAGTAAAGTCTATACATGAATATATATATATATATAATATATATAATGATGCACATATGATCTATATATAAGCTCACATCTAAAAGCCCAAGTCCCCTGTTTAGAGTGCCAAATATTATATATTATATTAAATTCTATTGATTATTATCTATGCCTCAATTTCTATGTGTATATAGTCATAGCTAAGACTGGAGCTATCTATTGATTTTTCAAGTCTGGCCAAATCAACTTAGGAACATTCTCATTCATAGCTATATATATATATATATATGCTATATGGGTATAGCAATGCTGAAGCAGGTCAACAAATCACTTGGAGTTGGATATGCTGTTTTGGAGCAAGGTAAATGTGGCATGCGGCATGAGGCATGCAAACTGTAGTCGCTGTAGTGCTGTGCAATGAAGGTGTCAGCAGCTCGTGCTGAGCTGAGCTGAGGGCAAGGTAAGCTAAAGTGAAAAGTGAAAATTAATTACTTGGCTCAAATACAAAAACAATTCAAGCAACAGACATGGCCATGGCTTGAGCTCTAGCCGAAAAGCACACAGCATGTGTGTGTGTGCGTGTGTGTGTGCTTTCATGCAACAAGCATGCAGTCAAAGGACGAACGGGCGAGACCGAGCATAAAATGAAAACAATATCCACTGGGACATAAATTACAAAACTTGTTGTTTATGCGTGTAGACGTCTCAAATAAAACACACACACACACACACACACACACACACACACACACACACACACACACACACACACACACACACACACACACACACACAGGCAGAGGATGCGACTAGCAGCAGCAACGAAACATTACCAGGCCGTGCCTATCTCTCTTTCACTCTGTTTGAGAATCACAGAGAAGAGCGGCATGCGAGGCAAGTGAGGCAAGGGCGCAGCATTCTCACAATTTGCTGTCGTAATTCCATTGAGCCGCCATTTGGGTGCGGCAGCAACAGACGAAGACAACACGCCGCAGGCGTCGTATGTCCTTTTAGCTTTTATTGTAAATGCTACAACAACACCCGCTGCTCACTCCACCTGTACACACACACACACACACACACACACAGCACACAGTTCACGTTTACAATTTTAGTTGTCAGCACATTTAGCTCGACGGCAAAGCGTTTTGCGGCACGGTGTCAAAGTATGAACGCTGCTGCCATCGCCTGTTGCCATATCCAAGCCCTGCCACCCAAACCGCCCAACCGCCCAACCACCCAGCCACCCACAGCTAGCAACCTGGGCACAAAGCGCTTTGACACAACTTTCAGCTCAAGGTTCAAAGTACGGAATTTATGTTTTCTTTACACGGCCCGCCGCAAACATACGCAAAAAAAAAACCAAAAACAAGTAAGAATGCGCTGAGCGTTTCAATTGAGCATGACTAACAGATACCCTATAGCATATATTAAAATTTATTGCTTTATATAGAAAGATTTCGCCTATTAGCCATAAATAAAAAGAACTCAAAAAAATTAATGTTAAAATGTCTCAAAGATCTATGAAAAAACCAAGTCAAAGCTCATGTTTTATCGATTTTAAAAGTATCGATTCGCGAAATTAACTTTAAGACATATTTTTATAGAAATGCAAAACAATAAAAAAAAATTTAAAGCAAAACAAAAATTTAATTTACAATTTATTTTTTTTTGCTTTTATTTGGATATAAATATTTTATATATATATCTATATATATATTTATCTATATATATATATATATATATATATATATATATATATATATATAAAGGTTGACAAATCTGGAAGCTATCTATATAGCAATATGATTGCTGTTGGCTTTTTTTTACAGGGTATTAGAACACAAACAATGGAACCAAACTGCGGCAACCACAAAATTCCTGTTTGTTTTCTGTTTTTAGCCACCCAACCAATGCGCACACATACATAAAAGAAGACAGAAAGGGAGAGCGAGGCAGAGAGAGAGAGAGAGAGGGAGAGGGAGAGAGGGAGGTAGGGGTATATAAAAGTAGTAGAGTAAAAACTTTGCGAGCAGTTTGTTATTAAATTCATAGTCAAGCAGAGTAAAGCGCTCAAGTCTCTCTCTCTCTCTCTCTCTCTCTCTCTCTCTCTCTCACTCTCCCTCTCTCCCTGCCTCAACACCTTTAGCTCAATGGCTAGTTTGCCATACAGTAGAAATTTGAAAAAGTGCATCACTTACCATACATTTTACCCTCGTCGGATAATATAATCTTTCTGCGTCCACATGGTGGATATATTGACAGTGCCTCTTGAAAGCTTTGCTCGATGTCCGGACTCCAGACACCTTCGGCATCAGCGGATGATAAATCTTTTTCGTCCTGCAATGAAAAGCAAGGCAAACACAGCCATCAGTTGGTTTAGTTCTCACACAGCAGCGGCTATAAATATATCTAAGTGACCATGGTGCCTGGGCCTTTGCTATAATTATCAGGTCAATTTGATTAATTTCTTATGCTCATCGATTATTTATCGATTGGCAACACTAATTCGATCGATTTGTGCCAACTGGCGTCAACTACGGCCGAGAATAAATGCAATTTGGGCAATTATATTAAGTCCAGTAACGGTAATTTACCCTTTGAATTGGCATTACGTTGAGGCATACAAAAGGGAAATTACATTACAGAAAGACTAGGAATATTCCCAAAATGCCTATAGAAAAAGTGGTTAATATATATAGTGAAAGCCGAGTGGGTCTTCAGATACAATAGATGTCTTTCAAATGGTTAGAGATATATATTTTAAATAGAAAATTTACTGAGATTTGATCTTTGAGTTTTACTATTGTTATAACGCTGCTAATGATTTTGTAGATTTAAAATATACAGAAGATATTTTAATAAACAGCAAAACTCTACAGTTTTTAACTGATTTTCTATATGTAGAAGAAATTTTAATGAATTAAAAGAATTTTTAGTTTTTAAGTAACTCTCTATAGATCAATAGTAGCTGATGATATATAGAAAACAGTCTGATAAACTGCAAGTTTTTATAGAGATATATAGAGCTTAATCTGGCAAACGGCATAGTTCTATAGATATACAGAGATATATAGAACATAAACTGAAAAGCTGATTTATATGGCTTAAAGAAAATATATAGAAGATCGTCTGATAAACTATAACTATGTTTGCCTAGTTTTCTAGATATATAGAGACAGATGGAATTTAATGAAATTACAGAAATATATAAAAGACAATCTGATAAACTGATATATATAGTTATAAAAAGCTAATCTTACAAACTAAAGCTATACATGTTTAGCTCTATAGATCTCTAGATATATATAGCAAATAATCTAATATATATATATATGTATATATATATATATATTATGCTTGTTAAGTTTCATCATAAATTCATTTAATTTCATTCATAAAGACAGCAAAAATGTTGTTTTATATAGACAGTCTTCACTGTAGTTACACAGCTATGTAAGGCATAGGTATTTGGAAACTATTTGGTATCTTTTACTTTTTTCAAACATCTAGTTCTATATAATATCAACTAGGATTTATTTAAATGTTTTTTTTTGCTGTTAATTGTTTTGACTTACATCGCTCATATCGCCAACATCCAAGTTTTTACTGTCCACCATGCTGCCATTTGTGTCTGCCGATCCCAGGGGACCAGGAGGACCGGCATTCACTGGCCACGGAGATGGTATGGTGCCGGGTCCAACTGCAACAAAAAGAAAAGAAAAACAATTTAGAAACCGATTTTGGCGGATTGTGAGTGGCGTCCGGGAACTGTCACAAGTTTTTAGTGCGGTCTCGGCTACATAAATCTGTGTCAAAGTCCATGAAATACGCCCCCAGGCTGCCGCCAGCCTCGCACCCCTGAAGCCATCGCCATCCCCATCCCAGAACCGAACACGTTCTGGCCTAACCTGTACAACAACCAGCCGTAGCCATAGCCATAGCCATAGCCATGGCCCTGGCCGGGGTGTTGATATGCATTATGAATTTGCGTGCTGTGTGTGCGAGATGAAAAGCGCTTCAGCACGCACTTAAGTACGTTTTTCATTTGATATATTTAACAATGGTGCCACATATGTGCGGGGGCGGCCGGGCCGGTGGGCGTGTCGGCGCATAGTTAAACAACGAGACAATCAACGCGTCTACTCCAAATTGATAATAATCATTTGCCATGGCTGAGCACAAGTGCATAATCATTTGGCTAAGCGAGTGCCAGACACGCACACACACGAGTGGCCTGTCGTGTGTGCGTGTGTGTGTGTGTGTGGTATCATCTTGACTGGTTCCAGGCTTTTAACAGCTCAATAGCCAAGCTTAATGACAGAGATCAAGAATTAGCAGCTATTAACATACATTTGTCAGTTATAAGCAGTGCACACTGTACTACAGCGGTTATTTATAGATATAGATTAAATATAATATTCGAATTTTGATATTGTTGAATATCTTGCTCACATTTATGCTTAATTTAACTAAGTTTTAAGCAATCTCAAAAGATATATAAAGCTATACAGTATAGAGTATATAGAATCTATAGTTGTATATAGTATAGACTAGAATAATGCATATGCTATAGACTGCTATATAGTCTGAAGAGTAGGCCATAGTAACTCAAAGTTGTATAAAGTATAGCTATATATATATATATACAATACTATATATATACCATTTGGTACTCTATAAAGTTGTTTATGGTAGTCTAGTCTGAAGTAGAATGTTTGATCTACAGACTGCTATATACCATAGCAACATAGAGTGGTTCCTAGCAGCCTCAGTAGTCTATAGTTTATAGTAATCTGTAGTAGAGTCTAGTCTACATAAGTTTGTAGTATGCAGTCTATAGTACTCTATATATATATATATATATATATATATATATATCCAATACAATACAATTTCAATATAGTATGGACAGTAAATGGACCTTTCCTATAAATATAATACATAAACAAGAAAATGCCTAGTCAAATAGCTTGTTAAGGATCCAAAGATCACAAATCTTAGGCACACACATATATATATACTATATAACATATATATACTATATAAATGATACGAATTGACCTGCGCGCACTTACTGAAGCACGCATAGCGATAATATTAGCCAAGCGAAGTTACGCAAAGGAAAACAAGAAAGATGATTAGGCTGGTCTCTACCTGTGCGTGTGTGGCGCTCAGGTAGGCAGGCAGTCCGAGGTGTCGCACTCACCGGACAATGTCTTGAATTCCTCGAGGGAATCCAAATGCTTGGAGAACGGCGCCAACGTGGAGCCGTTATCCGAGTCGCTTTTCAAATAAATCTTGATACAAAGTCACAGCACAGCAAAACAAAAACAAAAATCAATTTGAGCAAACTTTTGGCATTAACAATTTAAATGTATTGTTTTGGGGCCACTTCATGAGACGAATATGTGTCGCATTTTCTGCAGAGGGGGCAGCGGACGGGGGCGGTATTTAAACTGCGGCGCGAGCGTTGGAAATCTAAGAAAACGCGTCTGTTTGATTGAAACGCGCTATGGAAACTGAAATGCCTTTTATTTTTCACTAATTTTTTTTGGTTTTTGTTTTGTGCGCTCCTTTGGCCTCTGCTCCTGCTGCTGCTGCTGCTGCTAGCACAGGGGATGGTTGGCAGCGCGACAGGATGCAGTCCCAGTTCAAGGCATAGCCAGTGCCGCACACACGCACACACAATTAGGGGAAGGCAACCAAAAATGCCAGCGTCGACTGCGACTGCGACGCGTCGTGCGTCATGGTATATGAGAATCAGGGAAATTCCAAGAACCGCCAGCAAAGAAATTTCATTTCAAATCATGTTTTTTAGACTGAACCCCCCGCACGCCCCGTGCCACTGCAAAGCTGGTCAAAGCTTCAAAGCAACTGTACACACACGCACACACGCACACATATTGCAACTAGATCGGGCATTCGTAGGGGTTACGACAGCCCGATAAAAACGGCGCAACTATTTAATAATAATGCACGGCTGCAGTGCCTGGCTGCCGGCTAACAGGGTTGCTTGACGTGTTATAGGCCTCATAGGGGTGACTATGCCATTTTTCATAATCTCAGAGAGAGAGAGAGAGAGGGCGAGACAGAGAGAGAGAGAGAGAGAGGCATAGGCTGTTTTGTGCATTTTATCATATTCAATTTTGGGACTACAACATTTCCGGTTCAATGTAATTTCCAATTAGACGAGACTTAGGCTTGACTCGTAGACACGGCGACTCAGTCCCGACTTACAGCTGCTATTGTTGAGGTTGTGCATTAATAAGGGAATGTGTGTGTGCGTGTGTGTGTGTGTTGTCCTTACCACCCTTGCTCTGGCAATTGGAATTTATGGTATTTATTATTTTCGCTTGCATTTCTCTATTTAACTTCGCTTGCGACTAGGAACAGCTGTGCGCGACGCTTTGTTGTTGGTGGTGGTGGTGGTGGCGATGGTGGTGGTGCTGCTGCTGGTGATGGCGGTGGTGTTCCTGCCAGGATCAGTCACCCCACTCGAAATACCAATGTGTGCGTGTGTTCATGATGCGTGAGCCCCTTAATGGGGTGATCTCTATTCAAATCTCAACTGCAGCTCACAGCGCATACCAAAAAGGCGCAAGCTATTGCCATGCGATTTGCTTATACCCTGTAAATAGCTGTGTCCGAAAAAGAAAACTACAACAAAAATGCCCACATTAAGTTTCGGTTCATAAGCCCAATCGACACACTTCTCACATCTTTGCAGCTAGTCTCTAGCTGAAGTCATATTTGCGTGCTCAATATACCCTGTAAATAACTTTCGTGTGCTCATAACAATCAAGAAATAACAAATATTGAAATATTTTCTGAATAGAAATTTTTAAAAATAATTTTTAGCTTAATTTTTTTATATTTTGTAAATTTTTTAGAAATTTGTTCTCACTTTTATTTCATTGTAGCGTTCTAAAAAAAATTGTATTTGTGTTTCGGTTAAGCTTTAATAACCCTAAGCTCAACTTTAATTGAAGCCTTTCAGTCCCAATTATTTTATTTTATTTTATTTTTTATTTATTTTATTTTTTTATTTTTTTTTTTATTTTATTTTTTATTTTATTTTTTTTTTTATTTTATTTATTTTTTATTTTATTTTTTATTTATTTTATATTTTTATCCAAATTTTAAAAAAAAAGTTCAAACTCTTAAAAATCGATATTTATCGACATCAGTCAAGTATGCAGCTTATCAGCATCTACAGGGTATTCATGCATATACATATGCATGCATATATGAAAAGGACACTAAATTAACCCCTAACCTAGGCCACAGCACACCACTGTGCCGCTGCCACTGCTGCTACAAGCGAAGCCTGCACAGTGTGACACAATCGGCATTCCATGCGCGAGTTATCAGAAAAGAAATAACAAGAGAGCAAAAAGGAAAATATGTATTGCTGCATATTTGACAGGACATGCACAGCACAGGATACACAACTATATAAAAATGTAAACATGCATAGATATATATATATATATATATATGTATATATCTATGTGTGTGTCTGTGTGTGTGCTCGTTCGTTTTCATTCAGCATTTCACAGTTAGCTAAATATCAGACTTTGCATTCAGCGTGCTGCGTGCAGTCGCAACCCCTGCATAGGGCTTGTCCTTACCCTATAGACGAGAAGGTGGTGATAGTTTTTTATCATCAATCAACTGTTCATCTGTGTCTCTGTCTCTCTCTCTATCTCTATGTCTCTGTCTGGGCACTTGAAAAAAATCCAATCATCTTATTTGAAAGCCTCGCTGCACAGACACAAAAAACTGTGTCCTCAACGTGAAATGCTGTCAAGGCTTAACCCTTTGTGCTGACCAAATGGGTCTGGCTTAACGCAAAATCTGCATACAGGTTGTTCAATTTAAGGCCAAGACTGGACAGTTGTGCGTGGAGCAACTAGAAAGTCTATAGATAGAGCCAGTTGAATATGACTAAATGAAATACTTATGGATATTTTTGAGGGTAGTAAGCAGTTCTTGAATGGGCTATATCGGCATATCGCTATATAAAATATATAAAAAAATAAAATAAATAGAAGCTAGTTCGACTTGATAATTGAAGTTCGATAAGCGATTAATCGATTAAAACTAGAATAATTATCGAGTATTTGAAAGTAGCTTAAGGAGCGTGAGCTATGGTGGCACTCAGAGGTGCTACGATAGTCGCCTTCTTTTTAATAATAAACTGAGTCGATCTAGTCGACTAAGCTGTGGTTGCTGATGATGCATATGGGCTCTGCCACGCCTACTTCCGCCTGCTGTTTACATGGTTACAGCATCATCATACGCTGAATGCCCAAACTGCAATGGGGGGCCTGATAGCTTGCTAGGAATCAAACTATATCCTAGACAATTATATTGTTCCCTTTCAGCTCTTTTCCAGTTGAATCTGTTAATGATCTAGCAATACTAAATTATTCATTTACAAATATTTATGTGAAAGGAACTTTATGAATGAACTAGAAATGAATTCAAATGGAAATTGAACTCAAAACATTCTAAATAGAAAATCAAACTGCGAGTGAAAAATTAATTATAATTGCTATGATTAATCAATTATTATGATTATATATAATAGAGAATTGTTAAATCATTTACATTTCAATGGTAAAGAAACCAAAGTTGACTTTAAGCTGTGTGAGATAAACTAAGAGAGGGAGCGAGAGCGAAAAAGACTTTCTGATAATATGAATACTTGGATATACGTGTACATATATGTATATATATATATATGTGTGTATACACACACATGTACGTATATATATTGCTATATATATTTAGTAATCAGTTCATTAATCAAGTGCAGCTTTTGCGCTTTCTGTCGTTGTGAATGTCAACGTTACTTAGTTGTTGAGCAGCTAAATACAATAACTAAACACACACATATACATACACACATACAGTTATATATGTATATGTGTACATCATGCATTAGTCATAGATTGCCTGGGGTCTATTGTCGTTTGACATTTTGGCTATGGCCGCTAAAGTTCGATCGATTAAACCGGAAAGAAAGCCGCGCTCATGTGTGTGTGTGTGTGTGTGTGTGGCAAGTTGTTGTTTTTTTTTTATTTATTATTATTTTTATTGCACTTCGCTGTTGTTGGCTTTTGTGAAAGGATGTTTCTAGCAATTGTAGGTTCTCGCCAATTGCTTTCCCTTTGGCCGCAGGCAGCGGCGATCGCTGCTGGATCTGTCCGGCTGTCGAGCGGGCTTAATTGGTTTTTGGTTAAGAGTCGCAGCAGCAGCAGCAGTGGCAGTGGCAGTGGCAGCGGCAACGGCAGCAGCTCGTATCGCTTATGTATAACAGTTCTCAGCCAAACAACAACAGTTTTTTTTTTCATCTGCTTCTTTTTCGTTTTTATTATTATTTTTTTAGTCTGTTTCTAAACCGGTTAACAGATTTTTAGTCGCTTGCCCTGCGCCACGAGCAGCTCATGTTGTCGCGAGGGGCAGCGGGCGAGCACAGCTGGAACTGGTTTACGTTTAATGGGCAGCTGGTGATACATCAGCAGCAGCAGCAGCAGCAGCAACAGCAGCAGTTGCTCGTTTGTTTGCCAACTTAATTTTATTTCATTTCAATTCAATTCATTCGATTTGATTTCATGTCACACACACACACACACACACACATGCACACACATTAGCTACACTTGCAAATTAGGCTTTCGCTTGGCATGCTGCTTCTGCAGCTTGGTAAACCTTTTGCTCAGCGAACGCAAGCGAACGCTGGTGCCGCTCAAGGAACTGGCGGTCATGCCCGAGCTAAAAGCACTGTGCGAAGCGCCAAGATTCGATGGTGGCAACTGTTTTGTGGCCGCTGCAGTCGCCTCCGGCAGTTGCTGCTGCTGCTGGTGGCGGTGGTGTTGGTGGCGCCGCTGCAGCTCCAACTCCAGCTCCAGCTCCTGCTCCCGCTCCAGCTGCTCCTGCTCCTGCTCATCGATATTTTGTTTGCTAAGCAAATAGCGTTGCCTGGCCAACGAGAGATGGCCCAGTTCAGCGCGCAGCAGCTGAGTTGCTGGCGACACAGGCTCGAAGGGCAGCAGCTGACCAAACCACAATTCGCGAAGCAAATGGAACTGACTGATGACCTCCTTCAGATACATGTTGTGCAGCCCGGAATAGAAGCGCGTCCACGACGACAGCGTCGCAATGCTCCACAGCTGATTCGAGTGCATGGCAAAGCTGCCCTGCTTGGTGCTGGCCACAAAGGCGACACAGCCAACGATTAGATATTGATGTTGCCACTCGTCAATTGTCGTCCGATCGAGCAGCTCTTTGGGGCTGAATGGCGGATCGTAGCACAGCTGAGCGGCGCCCCACATATAGGCGACAAACTGATAATTGTCCAGCGAGTAGGCGCCCTGATTGCCCGACGGCTTCAGTTCGAACAGCAATTGCAGGTTGCGCACGCACTTCAGGTAGCGTGCAAAGACCATCAATGCCGCCGCTGGCTCATCGTCCTCACAGAGTATCTTGGCCTGGAACAGGCCGCAGAGAAAGAACAAAAAGCTCAGCTCGTGCCCGGTGCCGTAGTCGGCGCGCGTGAAATTGCCAAACGAACAGGCCAGATACTGGCCCAGCTCGCCAATGAACTCGCACTTGCTGACTGGCAGAGCCGTCTCCAGCATTTTGAAGATGTTGCGCAGCATTTGGCGCGACCAGGCGCGATACGCTTCCACCGTGTTCAACTTAATGGCCCTCAGCCAAGTGATCAGCTCGTCGATCAATCGGCACAGCTTTCGAATTGTTGGGCTCACCGGATAGGCGTCGGTGTCCAACTGCTGTATGCCCTGAATCGCTGTGCCGGTCCGATTTATATAGGCGATCACCTCGTGGTAGGCTTGCGATTTGTACCACAGCGCCATGTCGGACTCCTTGCGCACACGCATCACAGCGCCATTGTTGCTCCTCTCGAAGTACTTGGACACGTCTTCATCCATTTGATCTATTGCCAATTTCTACTCTGTGTTTCCTCTATACACCGTCTGTAAGCCAAAAACTACGGAACTGAGTTTAATTTCATTACACTCAACACAAAACCAAGCTGATCAAAAATATATGTGTATAATCTGTAGGATTTTTCTAGACAGTTGTTCAATTGTCTCAATCAAAAATAAGATATTTAAAAAAATTTACATTAATTTCAAAAAAATATTATAAAACAAAAGCAAAACTAAAATGATTCTACGAATTATAAGTCTCTTTCAGATTTCATTTGGGTTTCAAGGTTTCTTGTGCAACTTGTATGATTAATATTTTTGGTTCAATTGAAATTTGCTATTTTAGTAATATTTTTTATCAGAAATTTTATGACCCCCATATATGAAAGGAATTATTTTCTAATCATATTTCTTAAGTCATAAAATAAGAATCTGTTTATGCAAATGTTAAAAAGCAGACACACATTGGCTCTCCTCTTACAGAATCCATATTAGTTACAATAGCTGTGAGTAACAGCACGTGCAAATGTTAGCTTTAACAGCTGCTTCTAGCGGCGAGCGTAAAGTGCTAAATACAGAAGTTGAGAGGCGTATATGCAATTTACAGTGCAACATAACAGCATTTTGCAATAACTCTTGCACAGAAAGAAATTTAACAGAGAGAGAGAGAGAGGGAGAAAACGTTTACGACTCGCGTCTTTTGCGTTTGCCTTTGCCTTTCCCTCGCTCTCTCTTTCCTTTTGCCTTGTTGCCTTTCGCCCAGCAGCATTATCGGCACGCTCTTTTGGGGTGTTGGGCTTTTTGTGTGCCGCGCGCACGCCGTCGCGTTCATTGACTAAGGTCTCGAAATAGTGTTTAAAATTAAATCGATGAGTCAGATAGGTGCCCGTTGTTTACCCGCTCGCCGGATTGCTCGCCGACAGCCTCTTCGTTCGCCGTCTGACCTGACTAAGTACTTTCCGAGTGGGTTTTCGTCGTCCCGTTTAGCTTAACAGTTTGAGCAGTTTCGCAATTGAGAAGTTGAGTGCATGTGGATGCGTCGATGTCTCACTGCTTTCTTTGGACCAACGCGGCGTGGCGACAACAGCTTCAAGCGGTAAATTGCCGACTCTCGCAATCGCACTATTCGCTCACACACACATGCCTATTGCGCTGTGTGCGAATATTTATGTATGTACATACAAAATGCTTAGTTATTATTTGTTTATTTTATTTGTCTGACGACAGCAACAGAATCGGCTGCAGCCGCTGCGCCGCCGCCGCCGCACACTTTGAATAATTGGCAACATTTCTCTGGCCAACAAAACGATACAGGAAGTGCGAAGCAAGTCACGTACTTCAAAAACAGAACACAACAGCACAAGCAGCAGTAGCAGCGACAGCGGCAGAGGCTAAAGCTAAATGAGTGCAAGAGAGCTACAGCGTTGCCAATTCTGACATTTGTAAGTGATTGCAAAAAAAAGCAAAGGGAACGGGAATGGCGGCATGTGTGAAAATATTTTATGCTTGAATTATAAACTTTTAAGAATGAGTCCAAATTGACCTTGAAATAATTCAAAATAAAATATCTTTAAGTAAACTCAATTAATTAGCTATTTACTTAACAGAACAGTTGGCAACGCTGACAGCAAGTGACAAAAGAAAGTCAAACTACTTGCATACACATGTAAGCATGCTTGTGCATGTGTGTGAGCAGGAAGACTGCTTGCTTTAAAAGCTCCCGTGGGTGTGTGTATATGAGTGTGTTCGCACATGATCTGCAAATGGCGCTTGAATTGCATGTTAATAGCACTCGTTGTCATCGGTCATTATCCAGCTGACAGGCGACACTACTTTCAAAAACGATATGCATTACATATACATATTTACTTTTGTGCGAAGTTGTTGATATATGATATACTCACATATCGTACAGTTGTGGAAATTTAAGTGAAATATTCGCCCATTGGGGGAAAATATATATATGTACACATGTAGGTATGTATTATTTTGTGAATGGGTCGGATGAGAGAGACAAGAAATGAGAGATGCCAGACAGCAGATTTACAAGGAAAATTGACAGCGAAACGTATTACGCAGAAATTTGGACTGTAGCAAGAAGCATAGATAAGCAGAAGCAAATTATGAACAGACAATTTACAGGTACGTATTTAAAATGAAGCGAGAAATTATGTCGTACGTTAGTACCTACTAATTCTAGAACTATCTAGATCTTCAATTTCTAAGTTAAAGCTAAAGCTGCGACTCATAGAGTTATCGCCATCATATTTAATTCCTGTTTTTGTTCATACGCAAACAAAGTCAACACTTAATTGACCAAGTTTCAAAAGGCACAGCATACTTTTTAGATAGCATTACGAGCTTTTGCATGGCTAACGTACATAATTGAATACAAAGAAATGGCTATTAATTAAGATAAGCTAAACCGAAAGGTAAATTGTAAAATTAACATTTAAGCAATTAACATTGTTTACCTTGTTACGGTAAATTCCTAGCGGATGGGATAGCAAGACATATGTAGAAGACTCTCACACACATAAACATCTACATACATATGTAAATAAGAATTTACTTTTCATTGAAATTCTTTGACTTTTATCACAGTTGCCTCTTTCAGTTCGTAATACTTTTTTATAACTTTATTATAGCCTTTCTACCTGTATTTAATGCTTGCAGCAAATAAAAAAAAAAAACAAACAAAAAAAACGAATAAAGTTAACAATAAGCAATAAACTAAGAGGAAAAGCGACAACAATTGAAACTTTGTTAGAGTAGACTCTTTTATTCTTTTTTTTGCAGCGCAGTTTGATTGAAAACTTCTTGTCGCCTTGTCGCTGCTGATTGCAACGGTAGAAGTGGGAAGAATAGAAGAAAGGGGTGTGGAATTGTTGAAACTGGTTTCTGACATCTACGAGAGAGAGAGAGAGAAAGAGGCAGAGACGGCTACATAAGACCAAGCGAGGTCTCGTGGCAATCGGTGTTAACTTATTGAGAGAAACAAGAAAGCTACATAAATACATACATATATATGTATATAGTGAAAGATAAAAGATACAGGAAGAGAGAGAGAGAGAACGAGAGAGAGAAAGAAAGAGTCGCACAAATGTGCATAGAACGGATCGAATCGATTGAAAATCCGACAGGATTGCGTAATTGCCGCTTTTCGCAGCGTATTGCAAGTGGAGGAGGGGTAAAAGGCATAGGATAAAAGAAACGGAAAAGCAACAGCAATTGCTGTGGAACCGTTCAAATCGAATTCGTCGCGAGTACCAAGGTAAACACACTCAGCGAAACAGCGAGCGAGTGGAGAGGAAAACAGTAGAAACCACTACGAGCAACAACAACAGCACCGAACGACACACACACACACAAAAAGAATGGCCCCAAAAAGAAAAAGAAGAAACAACAAAAAAAAAGAGAAAAAAACTGGTAGGACAACTTTTTGTTTCGCCTGATAGAAATCCACAACACACACACACACGCGTTCAAGTCAAACTCGTACTCAAACTTAAAGTCAAGTTAACAAAAATAAAAAAAAAAAAAAAAAAAAAAATAAAAATAAAAATAAAATACAGAAAAAATCCCCAAGCTGATTTTTGCTATTGCTAATGCTATTTATTGCTGACTTGACTCTGCGACTGGCTGCAGCGATCGCGCCTAATTTTGCATAACAGACTGTTGTTATGTTATGTTAACAGTCGAAAATGATGGCACCAATAGCAGCACTCAATTGGTCCCGCAGCGACGTCACGATCTGTGAGTGCGCAAGAGCAGAGGGAGAGGGCGAGAGGGAGAAAGAGAGAGCAGGACATGGTAAACTATGGATGGGCAAAAAAACATTGCGCAAGATGAAGCCGATCGGGTTCTGTGAACCCCACCTAACACGTACACACGTATATTACTTATAAAAGTTACAAAAGCGGCGACGGGCTGTTGTTGTTTTGACTCGCTTCAATAGACAGCAGCGCACACGCATAGACACACAGCTGTGTGTATCTGTGTGCACAAGAACATGCATAGGTATGGTATATGTGTATGTATCCATATGTATAGGTGCATGCATGTGGGTAGGTAGAAACCAGTATGGTTTGTCGTATCCAAAGCATTTGTTATTTTTATTTGTTGTATTTGCTTGAGATACCCTGTGTACACTGACTACTAATAACACTTTCGGTCGTATAGCTTGTAATAGACAGATCCACCAACATACTGTAAACTTTACCCTGATCAGGTCTAAAGCTAAAGATCATAAATTGTATATATGATTCATTTTTCATTCTTAAAATGCTACAGATTATTACCTACAGGGTATCGGCGAGTCAAGCACACTTGACTCTTACCTGTATCAGTTGTGTTTGTCACCAGCGTAATGTTGGCTTGATTAAAGAACGAGCGTGCAGTGCACAAAAAACAGAGTCCAAATGCTAAGGGAGAGCGACAGCGCAGAAGAGCAAACCTACGAACCAAAGAGTAAATCAATGCAACTTAGCTAAGCTGTAACAGACGAACACACACACACTTACATTGCCCAGGCCCTTTACATGTTTGTTTTGATGCGTTTACACATACACACGCGCGAAGAGTTCTTGTTGTTCCTCTCTTTAAGTGGTGCAGGATACTTTGAAGCTTAAGCCAAACATAAGAGCAGCTGATTATACATGTAGGCATACATACATAAGCGCGCACATGTATTGGTGAACTAATATTTTCCTATTTCCTAATTTGAAACTTCAGTAAAGAGAAACACTTCGCCTCTTTCAACGCTGTTTTCTTATTCTAATTTCTGCGGAACTCTTTCGCCATATTCAAGTTTTCTGCATGCTGTGCTAATCATTTATCGATTATGCAATAAACTCTTCTGCACACAGTGAACAGGGATAGCGCAAGATGAATCATTTAAGATTAAAATTATATCCGGTTTCAACATAAATGTAGCGCGATGGGAAAACCTAGAAAATTTCGTTTACTTAATTATCTCTAACCATTCACTAATTCGAAAAATAATTCAATATAAGATAAGGAAAATGGGAGAACGATATCAATTTATCGATATCTTTTGAAAGACATGTCATTTCGTAATGTGGGAACTCTTACGTTATATTTATGTATGTCTGCTTACGTCGTATTTTTGTATTTGTAAATTAATGTATGTATTTTCGATATGCAAATAAATGTTAAGATGTTGCACTCTCTTATCCGCTCTCTTATCGGTTACGATCACATTTTTATAGATAGAGAGCCAACGCATGCGTATTTCTTTGTAATTAAGAGAGCAAGAGTCGAGTAAACAGTATACAGTGTGTGAGTGAGTGTGTAAGAGAGAGAGAGAGAGAGAGAGGTTGTAGAGAGTAGGAAGATAGAGAGAGGGTGTAAATAACGCACCTGCTTCTGGTTTGCCAACAACAGCGACGTCCAATTCGCTGTTGCTGAGATTGTTCTGCAATTGCAGCAGCCCCGTGCCGCAAGTGCTTGAGCTGGTGATGTTTTTCATGCAGCCAGCTTTTTATTGTATGTGTATGTATTTATGTATATGTGTATAAGTACGTACGTACGTATGTATGTCTGTATGTGCGAATGTGTGCAATTGTAAATGGGATGCTGATGTCACAGCCACATACAACGAACGTTTAACTGTTGCTATTTTAGCCGCTGCTAACTGTTTTCACTGTCGTCTTTTGCTTGCTCTTATCAGCATTGATAACGCCCAGCGCTTGTACACGTTCAACTTGTTACCGCGTTTCAAACCACTTTTCTTGCCGTTCGCACTTCACATTTTATGTTGAGAACTAAAAAAAAATTGCAAAGATTTATGAAATGCCAGTATAAAGGCAATTGGAGTTGAGATTTTTGTTTTCCTCTTTCTTTCTTTGAAACATACGCGCGCGCGCGCCTCTCTGTTGCTGCTGCTGCTGCTGCTGTCTCTCTGTGTCTGCGTGTATGTGACGCGTCTACTTTAACAGTATATACATATGTGTTTGTGTGTGTGTGTGCCTTTCAGCAGAAAAAAGGTGCAGCAGGCGTTGCGAGAGCAGAACTATAAAAAAAGAGCAAAAGAGCGCAAAGAATGGACGAACGCGCGACGCTTTGGTAATTTTCTGCAATGCTCGGGTCGCGCTTAATTGAAGCTTTTGCTTAAAGCGCAAATGTTGTTGCTGTTGTTTTTGTCTGACCCACGCACAGTGGCTTTTATATACAAATCTGTTTTGTTTTCCTCTTTGCACCAGTGCATTAGTGTGCAAAAAAAGAATCACACATACATGCCTGTATGTGAGAGTGTGTGCGTATTTTTTGAGTGGCTCCACTCTTAAAGATGTTAAACTCGACACACGCACACAGACAAAGTCATTTATCTTGTATTGGCGCTTGCACGCATGCATGTGTGTGTATTTATGCACAATCATATGTATGTAGGTATACGCATTAGCATTAAGTTACATACACACACACACACGAAGTAATTGCAATTGAATGAAATCTTGAAATTTGATTGTTTTACTTTGTTGCTTTTAATTGTTGTTATTGTTGTTTGTCGATGGGGCGCGTGGGCGCGTTTCTATTGCATTTGGTTTTGTTTTTCAACCGCTTGCGAGTAAGAAGCAGTACAACAATACAACATGGCCAGCAACACACGCGCAGCGCCTAAAATTAACTGAATGAGAAGTCACACACATGCATATATCATTGTAACAGATAAAAACATTGAGGCAGCAGCAAAACAATAATGAAAATCAATTCTTTTTAGGTTTCAGTATGTTTTAACACACTAAATACACAAATCAGCACCAAAAAAAATGTATATGTATATAAAATTAACAAGAAAAAAACACGGCAAAAAATAAATAAAACAATTACATATCTACATACAATAAAAATTTTATATATGTATATATATATATATATATATATATATATTTATATACACACACACATGAACGCAACACAATCGCACAGAGTCCCGCACGGCGAGCTTGTGGAGAATGTGTGTGGCGCAAAGAGAGCGGGGCGCGAGACGAACACGCAGACGCGGCAACGATGACGACAACGAAAAAATCGCGGAAACACTGCGAAACACGCAACGCGCAGAAGCGAGAGAAACTCATCGACTGAATCTGAATCAATACAAAGAACGACAGTAGCTCGCTCGCTGGGCCGACTGACTCTAGCAACACGGCTCCGTGTCTGGGCTCTGTTGCTGCTGCCTGTTTGACTGGCTAGCTGGCTGGCTGACTGGCTAGCTGGCTGTTTGGCTGTCTCTGTTTAGTTTGCGCTAACACACAAACGATGACAACTACAACCGCACAACAATATGATCAAGCCCCAAACCGAATATACAACATCTCACCAATACCACTAAAGTAAAACGTGCACAAATACATACGTTCGACGCTCTCTTCATTCTTCTTCATGCGCCTGTTGTTGATGGTATACGTATACGTGTGACTAATACAGCGTGTAGTGCCGAACCAAAACCGAAACAAACCGAACTGAGCCGAGTCGAGCTGCGCTGTTGCCTTTTGCCGCTCATTTACTTTGCACTCGATTTCGCTCACTTGTTTTTGTTGGCGCGGCCAGGGCATAGAAGAACAGCAACAACACAACAGACACGCTGCGATTGGATTTACGTCTGTTTATGTGAGCGTATGTCTGTATGAGTGTGATTGTGTTTGTGTTTGTAAAGAAAAGCAAAGTACCAGACATCGTCGGCAGTGGCGCTGTGCTACTTGTGGGGAGGGGGTAGCATTTTGCATCTGTACCCAAAACAGGCTAAAGAGTCCGCTAAAGCAGGTAGGCCAACAACAGAAACATGTATGCACATACATACGCACACAAGTCTATACATACATCCAGGTATATTCCAGAATATGGGGCAGGCTTGATTCTGGTAGTCCTCTGTTAAACGTACTTGCAGGACTTACAGATTTTATAATTAATAATCTGTTAAGCTTAACATAATTCGAACTGTTGAAGTTTCTCGATGTTAAGAGAGCAAAAAGGAAGATTTACTGCTCGATGTTATATTACGTGCATATAGTGTAAGAATTATACAAATGTAAATAAAATATAAGCGTTAATTAATGATCGCTTGGCAAATAATAAATGGGTAAATTTGATGACTGGGATAATTTCAAATGAAGTGGTAATCATTTGATAAAATACAATAGAATTAAATGCTGATGCTGGAGAACTTTTCTATAGACAACTAAACATATACACACATGCATGCATATAGAAGCCTACAAACATACACACACATACACACACGTGTAGACAAAGTTAGCAAGCAAGTTTAACAACTACCAGATATACAAATGCATGTGTGTGTGTGTGCATGCATATGTATGCGTTTAAGTATGAATGCGTTTTTCTATGTCTGTATGTTCGTCTGTATTGCGGGTACTCTCAGACGACACTCACATGTCTTGTGTGCTTTACTTTTGTTGTTGCTGTTGCGCTGCTGCACGTCGCGTCGTCAGCTGTGGAAAGAGAGAGGCTGCTTTATGCAGGTGGCGGTCGGTGGATGGTGAAAGAGCTAAAGGAGTTGGCGGTGTTGCTGCTGCTGTTGTTATTGCTGTTGTGCCGGGCAAGCAGCCAGTTGGTTAACTGATGATGCAGCAAACAAGCGGATAAGGCGTCTAATCTTGTCGCTCATTGTTAGAAAGGAACAAGTTTTTCTTTCTTCTTTTCAATATAATCTTTTACCCATTTTCCTAACAACGCCAGCGTTCAACTTTGCATTCGTGTGTAGTGTCTATTGTGGCCAGAGCTTGACTGCGCGCACGCGTGTGTATGTGTGCGTGTGTCTTCGTTTAAGAAAAAGAGAGACCCAGAGAAAGAGAGTGGTAACGCCAGTTGGCAGAGCGTACACATGCTGGGCGTAACGACTCTCTTTTGAAGCGCAAAAAAGAAGACAAAAAGCTTGCGCGCGTGTTGAATACGCTGGAATGAGATCGCTGCTAAGCTGCGAGCGCTCTTAACAGCGCTGCTGTTAAGTTAACAGACATTTTTGAAATATTTTCACCATGAGTGTACACCAGTAGCAGCAGCAGCAATAACAACAACATTAGCAGCAGCAGCAGCTACTGCGCGCCAATTGCTGACGTTGAGTTGTTGTTTACACACACACACACAGACGCTTAGATTTGTACGTATGAGTGTATGTATGTACATAAGCCTATATATATGTATGTGTGTGTATACACGTTTCATTAGTACTTGTAAGGTGACTTATTTATTTTTGTCAAAGCGTCACACCTGTCTTCGTGTGTTTGTAGTTAAGTGTGCGTGTGTGTGTTTGTTAGCCACTAAATGGTCAATAACAGTTCAAACGCTTTTTTTCTACCAAATTTCTATTCTCGGCGTAACTGGTTTTAGCTTGATGACATGCACACACACATGCATACATATGTACATATGTATTTATGTATTTATGTGTACGCCTCGCTTAAAAGTTCATTTCGTTTCGAATTTCTATCGATAACAATTTGCTATCGCTTAATTTGATTGCTTAGGTAAAGTTCTTTGCGATTTCGTGGAATTGGGCTTACCTATAATTAACATAACTGGCCGGATCAAGGTATATTCGTAACTATATATATGTGTGGCTTAATATCTAGTTTTTGTTTAAAATTATCAACTTGTAATCGATCTTTTGTAATCAATTAGACAATGATAGGATATGAACATGATGAATAAGTTCAGGTCTGCAAATTCGTTGAGTTGTTGGATGGCTTTCAGATCATATCATGTCATATCATGCTAAATATATAATATATCCATAACCTCCACAAGGGCATAGAAAACAGATCTATTTAACAAAATGACTTTAATTGCCCCACAAAAATATGTATAGAAAATTGGTTTAAATTTATATCTGACTTACAGTGCGTATACGAGACATGCGCACGTATACGACTGTTTGTGTGTGTGTGTGTATTTGCGCGCAGTTTATCAGCTGCCATAACAATGATGTGCTGTTCTTTATGAACTTAACATTATGTGTGAAAGGCAAAGCAGATGAAGATGATGAGCAAGAAGCAGCAGCAGCAGCAGCAGCAGCAGCGGCAGTGACAGTGGAAATACAATAAGAATAACAATAACAATAACGACTATATCAACAGCAGCAGCAGCAACAACAACAACAAGAACAACTATAATAATAATAATAATAATAACAAGTTGCGTGAGACGTTCAACTAGAATGTGAGTGTGTGTGTGTAGAAATTAATAAGTTCCAGTTAAAGACCAACTGAATCATTTGTTGTCGCACAATCAGACAAGCAAACATAAAACACAGATGAACACAAATACAAACACAAACACAAAACACACTAACAAAATAAAACAGCTGCGAATTTGATGTCCAAGACTGAATTAGAGTGAAAGAGAGAGGGAGAGAGTGCGAGAAAATGGCAAACGGCAGCGTCAGCGCGAATGCGAGCGCAAGCGAGAGGCAAATAGTTACAGAGACCATAGCGTGTACTATGCAGAAATTTATACCATTTGATCAGAGAGAGCGAGAGGGAGAGGTAGAGATACCCTTTTTAATGTTTTAGCAGCGTTGCCTAAGCTAGTGAATAGCTATCTATGTATTAGTGTATGTATATGAATTCAGTTACCCTTTAATTGGGTATACTGGGCTGACAGATACCCTTAGCTGCATATATACATTTAAAGAATTTAGATACTTTTTAGTTGGGCGTGCTCGACTAGAAGATACCCTAAGCTGCAATTGCGGCCGTTTTTGAATTTATATTAGCTTAGTTGGATATACTCGACTAGAAGATACCCTCAGCTGCATGTGTACATATATATATATGAATTTAGATACTCTTTAGTTTTAAATATCCGACTAAAAGATACCCTGACCTGCATGTTAAGCTGTGCAGACAGACGGAGGAGCATACCAACCGTCTGCCCAGCGCTATATCCGTTCGCCTGCCCGTCTGGCAGCTACAGTGACTTGGCTGTTGCTCCTAATCAATAAAATATAAGTATATACTTCAAGGGCAACCCTCGTTCTGCGTATTACACGCGTACCAACAAAACATCTGTGTATATATAGGTGTATGTAGGTATAATTGTAAATATATGGACAAATAATTGATTGACCTTATGAGCTCGCGAGCGCATTCATAGCTACTCGGCGTACACTCAGATCAAATGGTGTAGTATGACTGTTCCGAATAGCTATTGGTCAATTTCTTCAGCATAGCACTGTTGCCCGATTCAATGGAAGTTCTTTTCTTGTTGGGGTTGGATTTCTCATTCGCTAATATCTGTGCCGTGGAGTCTCGACGAATGACGTCGCTTTGGAGGCGCGGCCGCCGCAACACATTGGCACTAACTGCGTCCGGCTCACTGCTAAGCTTGCTCGGATTCTTGAAGCCCAAAAAGACATCGGTCCGGAGATTATTATGCAGTGAAATGGGCGGACAGGCAGCTGAAAGTATCTGAGCTCTGGTATGGCGCATCTCCTTCTTCTTGATCGCTTTTAGATGTCGCGAGTCCAACAGCTGTAAGTCAGATTCCTCGTCTTCATCTGATTGATCGGTATCCTCCGTCGACAAGGACGATGCTTCCTCCTTGTCCTCACCCAAAAATGCCCGTTGGAGGTATTCGAAAGGCTGGCGCGTAACGCTCAGCATCTCACAAAAAACGAGGTCCTGCACGGTGCAAAAATCATTGAGCACAGACTTAACATAGGTGCCCATCAGGCCGTCGTATGCATCTGGCCAATTGGACAGGGATAGGACACACCACAGCTGATACGAATGGACACCCAAAGCCGCATAGTTCATCGTCTTTTGCAAATGCTCCAGACTGCTTAGCAGCATATAGCTCTTGCGGTGTGCCGACATTATTTCCGGCTGTTCCCATTGCGGTGGCGCAAAGGGCTGCTTCCGGCACAGCTGGGCACAGCCCCAGATATAGGGCAAGACATTGCGATCGTCGATGACATTGTTGTCGCGCTTGTAGCTGGGCGCCAAGCGAAAGAATGACGTTAGGTGACGCACCAAATCCAAATATCTTTGATATAGCAATAGAGCAGCGGCAATTGTATCTTCGGCACCCAAGATGCCGGCCTTGAACAAGCTGCACAAATAGAACACGAACATTAGCTCATGGCCGGGTCCATAGTCAAAGTTGTGGAGGCTGCCAAACGAGCGCGTCAGATATTGGGCCAGCTCGTTGATGTGCTTGCAGTGCGGCTTGATCTGGCGCTCCAATATGGAATAGACTCGCTCCTGGACCAGCTTCACCCAGTGCCGGTAGGCGTGATGGCATTTGTGGCGCAGCGACACGGTCGACTCCATCACGTTGATTCTGTCCTCGCCGACGCAGCGCAGCATGCCCTGGCCAACGCCCAATGGATGGCATTCGTATACCAAACGATCCAGCCAATTGAAGATCTTGCACAATTTGCTCATCTGGCTGGAGACAATGAAGTCGTTGCCGTCCTGTGTATGACCCTGTATAGCCATGCTGGTGTTATTGATGTACGCCACCAAATCAGAGTAGGCGTGCGAACGCCTCCATTTGCCCAGATCTTCGGGCTTGCGAACTGGCTTCGTATAGATCTGTTGAGCAAATATCGATGCCTTCAGCGCATCTTCCGTGGGATCGTCCACATTGTACTTCCGCTTGATGTTCATCCCAATTTTACAATGATATGTGCCTCTCTCTATATGTATATGTATATATATATATATATACATATATATATATATATAGATATATATTATATATACGTATCGAATTCGATGTGTTGTGGAATGAGCTTAGCTGTGACTTGATTTTGGACTTTTGAATTTATTTTTCTGCTATTGTTGCAGCTTGCTTAGATTACATCACAAGTATAACAGTTAACGTTGTACTGCTTTGTTCGTACTTCGAATCTCTTATCTAGTTTGTAGATGTGGTCAAGGCCCAACGCACAGTTACTTACTCGCTATGCTGCTTTAACAGTAACAGCGTTGCTAACAGCAACAGTAACAGTAACACTGACAATGGCAACTGTGCGGAGTAACGGTAACAGTGAACCTTAACTCTACCATCTATATGTATATGTATATATATATATATATAGATATATATATATGATACGTATTGAATTCGATGTGTTGTGGAATGAGTTTAGCTGTGACTTGATTTTTGAATTTATTATTCTGCCATTGTATAACACTTAACGTATAACGTTGTACTGCTTTGCAGACTAGTTGTTCGCACTTCGAATTTAATATCTAGTTTGTAGATTTTGTTACTAGTTCTCTGTGCTGCTTTGACAGTAAAAGCGTCGCTAACAGTAACAGTAACAGTTACACTAACAGTTGTGCCAACAGTTAAGCGTAACGGTAACATTGAACCTTAACTCTACCATCTATAGAGGCTTGACATTAATTAGCCTGAATCCCGCATCGAACTTTTAGGAGCAGTAACTGCTTATGTTCTCTCTCTCGCACTCTTACTCCTTCCTTTGCTATTGCTATTTTCATAAGTGATAATTTTCTCCTCCCTTAGTCCCTTCTCTCTCTCTCGCTTCTTCTTTCCCTATCACTATCATTATATTCATATATGATCTCTTCTCCTCTCCGTCACGCTGACTCTATCCTCTCCTTCTTCTACTCTCTCCTATCTCCCTCTCACTTACTCGTTCCTTTTCTATCTCTACCTCTCTCTCTCTCTCTCTTACTCCCTCTTTCTCTCTCTCTCTCTTTATTTCTCTTACTCTCTCTCGTCTTCACTGTTCCTCTTGCGCTTTCTTTCTCCTTCAGTGTGACAGAGAAAGAGGAAGAGAGGAATGAAGCCTTTTCCTCTTTCTCTGTCACAACCTTATGCTAAGCTGACCTTTCAATGCGATTCTCATAAATTCTGCTTATGCCTTTCCTTTCCTTTCCTTTTGATTTCGCTTAATTAAATGAATATGCTTCGTTTTTTCTACCCCCTAGCTGCAATTGGGCTATCTGGCGAGGCGCATTCACAAATTATGGTCATAATAAAACTGAAAATTAAGTCATACAAAGTTCATATAGTCATATATCCGTCTTTAGAATATATTAGGAGTGGCCCTAACGTAATTATCTCACTCACTCACTCACTCACTCACTCTCTCTCTCTCTCTCTCTCTCTCTCTCTCTCTCTCTCTCTCTCTCTCTCTGTCTCTGTGCTGGTCAACATTGACGTAGCCACTCAAAGTTTAGATAGCCCGATTAGCACGACATGGAGCAGTCGCTCAACGAGTCCATGACAAGACCCAGTGCCAGCTAACGAGACGTCAAGTAAAGTTGTGCTTGTGCGATCCGTGAGAGTATATATATATATATATATATGTGTCTATATATATATTGATGAATTGTTTACTCTAAGCACTTATCATAAACCACACATATTTATATATATATGTATATAATATGAGAAATCCGCTGTGGTTCATATTTTGGCTGATTGTGTTGATCTTGGTATCGCTGGTTGTGGCAATCGTTGGCGCTTTCTTCTACATTTGGACATATTTGTTGGCCCAATGCTGCGGCTGTTTTCGGGTAAGTAATCGGCGAGTCTTGAGTGTACTGTATGCCCGTTATATTATTGATCCGATTCCCTGTTTTCTGCAGAGCGCCGCCGACTTCTTTTTGAAGTGTCTGCAATTTCCAGGGTATTGTGCGGCCGCCATGTTGAGCTGCCAGTCGTTGTGCTAGGCTCAGTAATCGTTTATCGAAACACAACAATTATCGATGTATTTTCTTTTTCTTAGTCGGGCCACGCACTCAACGCCCACATCACACATCAATGCAAGACAATCAGCGAGCGACCAATAGATTAGCCTTTCAGATAAGTAAAAATAGGCTTCGCCAATGTACAAGGCACACAGACATGTTAACGATATCTTAACTTTTTTTTATATATATATATATATATATGTGCGAGATATACACACATGTATGGCATGTGTCATCCAATAAGCCAAGGCTTTGTTGATTGCCTTTCAACAACTTTTTAATCAAATATATTCTCAATTGTTTTATCAAAATTGTATTAAAATGTTATTTAAATGCTGATTTATGGACAGATTTTACTTAAAGGTCGTACAAGAATGTGCTTTATTTATAAATTACTTGAAAATAGGAAGGGTTGCTTAACTAATGATTAATTGTTTCCATGGCAATTATATGGTGTAGTGATTGGACTACTCATATGTTGAGCATTATGCTATGATCTATGACCAACGATCTCCGTTTATGGGTCTAGGATCTAGATTCTAGAATATATATATGGCTTGGGATCTATGATCTATGATCATTAATCAAAAACCTACAAGCTAGATGCTATGATATTCATGATACATAATCTATGATCAATGATCTATAGTCTCTGATTTATGATCTATGATCTGTAATCTGTTATGTTTACATAATGATCTATGATCTGTGATCTATGATCTATGATCTATGATCTATAATCTATGATCTATGATCTATGATCTATGATCTATGATCTATAATCTATGATCTATGATCTATGATCTATGATCTATGATCTATGATCTATGATCTATGATCTATGATCTATGATCTATGATCTATAATCTATGATCTATAATCTATGATCTATGATCTATGATCTATGAGTTTGGAATCTATGAGTTTGGAATCTAAGATTTTCTATGATATTCTTGATATACGATGTACGATCAATGATCACTGATCTATAATCTATGATCTATAATCCATGATTTATTTTCTTTACCCAATGACCAATAATCAAGGATCTATGATCTTCCATGATTTTCTTGATATTTGATCTATGATCTATGATTTAGGACTTCTGATAGCAACTATGTTATATGTTTCTTGTTCTATGATCTATGACCACTGATCTAGGATGTGCGATCCTCAATCTATAATTTAAGATCTAAGTGCAATGAGCGCTGCGAAGCAAAAGCCAGACGTAGAGAGGAGCTGTACTAAATATCATGACAACAATGCTGATCAAGATATTTATATATAACGAACTAACTAAGCTGAAAGTAATTCACAATAGTTTCTTTATATATTACCTTAATTCTCTATATACAAGCCCGATTTGGCCAGGGTATCTTCAAGTCAGTCGCAATTCGAATTGAACTTTGAAACTTTCAAACTTTCAGATATGGTTAAAATTCCCAGTTAGTTTTCAATGACATCATGAACTTATCAAGAATCTGTAATCTATGCATATATATATATATATATATACATATTATTTGAAAGTCATTAAGCTATTGTTATCAGACAATGATAATGTCTCAAGAGCTGCAAGGCTCAATGATTCATGTAGATAGATGCATAGATATAGCCATAGAGCAATAGACGTACAGTTGCCTATACGCATATAGATATAGCGTCTGGTTATAGGTGCTGAGTGGCTAAGGTGGGTGGGGCGCATGTAAACTGTGGATCATTGTGGGATTAGCATTTTTCTTGTTATTACTAATTTTTTTTTTTGGTTTTTTTTTGCAAAAAAAAATCTTGAATTTATTTATTTTGCTTTGCTTTGCTTTGGCTTTTGGATCGCTGCCAAATTGTGAAGAGGAAGAGCAATTATCTAAAAATAAAATGCGCTGCGCTGCGCTGTGCTGTGCTGTGTCGGCAATAGATAGAGAGCTAGAGCTAGATCTAGATAAATACATATATACATATACATAGACACATTTGCCAAATGAATATATATATATAAGTTAACTTATAACACTTAGTTAGCTTATAACACTTAATGTTAGGTATTATTCAACACTTATTATCGGGTGCTAGACAAGTTAAGGAACAGCCCTGGCAAGAGCAACTCTACTTACGCCGGTGAGGCTATGATTTGTAAAAATATAGATCAGTCTCGTGTTTTAACTCGTACTGATAGGACATGCTAAAAATTGGTGTCATATAAGTAAAACTAAAAATAGTGAATATAATAAGAAAAACCAATAAAATTAACTGTTTCGATTATTCAAAAAAGAACAATTAAAAGCAGGGTTAAAAAGCGTTCTTCCAGTAAACCGCTTAAATAAATATTCACTCCGTCATTTGCTCGTTAAATGGCTTATTTCATTGTCTGAGCCCGAGGCCAGCAATAAGAGGCACAGTCGCCTCTCAACCTAACTTTCAGTCACCACAGGACTGGAAATCATATAATTGGCGCCCAACTAGTGGTCGGACTCCACAACCAACAACAATTAAGACAGCAGCGCGGGAGCTGCAATTGACAGATCTTATAAAGGGATTTTTTTTTTTTGTTTTGTGTTAGTTGAATCTTGTAAGTGGATACTCTAGCCAAAATTTTTCTTCAAACACAAAAAGTGTTAAAATTTATTTTATAAAAAAATACCTAGGACTAGCGAGTATTTTATATTGCAATTGCATGTAAAAAAAAAAAAAAAAAAAAAAAAATTAATGATCAGAACCAAGTGAGAGTGACTACTTTGGGAATTTTAGTGGCAGCAATTGATCATTCAGATCGTCAATAAAATTACATTGTGTTACTTTCTGTGTGTCTGAAGTTGTGCATGCAGTTCTCGTAGTTCAGAGCTGTGACGTAATTCGACCCATCTTCTGACGGCCCGTTTTATTTTTCGCGACCACTGACCTGCGCATGTCTCGGTTCAACCAATATAGAAACCCTCGCAGGCAGTCTAGCGACTCAGATTCCGACTGTGTAGTTCCCCCACCATCAGGTAGAATGGATGCAGATCAGCTTACGGAAATAATAAGGACGGCTACTAGCAAAGCTTTAGCCGAACAGGCCGCTGTAAACCAGCAGAGGGAACATGTATTAACTCAACGAATTAATGAGTTAGCTGAACAAATAGCGGTAGCAAACGTTGCCGCCCCACAAGTAGTAGCGTATGCTGCTATAGGAATTAGGAACGATATTCACTGTGACGAGCCACTAGATGCCGTCAAATGCTTACCTGAGTTTGCAGGGGTACAGGAATCGTATGTATCTTGGAGGCAGGCAGCATTAGCCACTTACGAGATCTTCAGACCGTATAATGGCAGTTCTCGTCATTATCAGGCCGTCATCATCATAAGAAGCAAGATTAGGGGCCCCGCAGACGCGGTGCTAGCCTCATTTGGTACTGTGCTGAATTTTGATGCGATAATAAATCGCCTAGATTTCACATACAGTGATAAGAGACCAATTCATGTCATTGAACAAGAATTAAGTACCTTGAGGCAAGGTGGCCTGTCCCTGCTTCAATATTATGATGAAGTAGAGAAGAAACTCGCTCTTCTCACAAACAAAGTTAATATGTCATATGAGCCGGCTTTAGCAAAGGGCCTATGTGAAAAATTCCGCGACGATGCGTTGCGTGTGTTCATATCGGGTCTCAAGCGCAGTCTAACAGATGTGCTCTTTGCAGCAAAGCCCAGAGATCTGCCTTCAGCGCTAGCTCTCGCGCAAGAGGTCGAGTCGAATCACGAAAGGTACTCATTCGCGGCTAATTTTGCAAAAAGTCTTGAAGACAAAGAGCGCAAGCCGCATGCAAAAGCGCAGGGTCACCAATATGAGAGGTATTCGCATCAAGCCGAAAGACAAGCTAGCGGTACAAAGAATCCGCACTTTAGCAAGCAAAACAGGGCCCCATTTCGGACTGACCCACGAAGCACCAGGCAGCACAACAATAATGGCGCACCAGTGCCCATGGAGGTCGATCCTTCCTTTTCAAGGGTAATGCAGCCCACTCAGGCCCTTGCTTACGCGAACAAGAAGCACCCCGCATCTGACCGCACAGGCGGTCTGAGAAAGCAGCAAAGGTTGAATCACGTCACGCAAGGCGCGGGACAGGGGGCAGAGGTGTGTGCTGATGCTGCCTCCAGCGCAGCGGCACAAATCAATGACGTTACTAGTTATAACTCTGATGCCCTTAATTTTTTAGGAGTAAATCCCTTCTACCCGTCATCAGACGAAGAGTAGGAGGGACTCACATGCAATTCCTCATAGACACGGGCGCGGCCAAGAATTTCATTCGGCCACATAAAGGGTTGAAAGGCGTCCGCTCGGTAGAGTCCCCCTTCAAAATTCACTCCATTCACGGCGAGACACAAATTACACACAAATGCTTTGTTTCAATGTTTGGGTTAAAAGCAACTTTTTTTATTCTGCCGGACTTATCAACCTTTGATGGGATTATAGGCCTTGACCTGCTTAAGCAGGCATCTGCTTCGCTTTGTTTAGCTTCAGGACAACTTAAGTGGGGCACGGAGGTCGAACCAATCACCTTCCACAAATGCAAAAATGTAAATTTCACAAATGTAGACTGTGCAGACGCATCCCCATTAGTTAGAAGTTCTTTTTTGAAAATGCTGAAGACCAGACAAAAGGCCTTTGCAGACCCAGACGAGGCGTTGCCGTATAACACATCAGTCGTGGCTACCATTAGGACTACAGACGAGCAACCGATCTATGCCAAGCTTTACCCATATCCAATGGGAGCGGCTGATTTCGTTAATAAAGAAATCAAAGATCTACTAAAGAATGATATAATTCAAAAGTCCGTCTCTCCCTACAATAACCCAATATGGGTAGTAGACAAGAAGGGCACTGATGAAGCGGGCAATAGGAAAATGAGGTTGGTAATGGACTTTCGTAAACTTAACGAAAAAACCGTGCCGGACAAATACCCTATGCCAAATATATCAATGATATTGGGGAATTTGGGGAGAGCCAAATTCTTTTCAACATTAGACCTCAAGTCTGGTTATCACCAGATCATACTCGCTGAACGCGACCGTGAAAAAACCTCTTTCTCTGTGAACGGGGGGAAATACGAGTTCAAAAGACTCCCCTTTGGATTAAAGAATGCAGCAAGCATCTTTCAAAGAACCATCGACGACATACTGCGAGAGCAGATTGGCAAATTTTGCTATGTTTATGTCGATGACGTAATCATCTTTTCAGAAGATGAGGAATCCCACATTAAACACGTGGATTGGGTCCTAAAAAGCTTACACGAAGCAAACATGAGGGTCTCCGTCGAAAAGTCACGTTTTTTTAAGAAAAGCGTGAACTTTCTTGGTTTCGTAGTCACCAGCACTGGCACCACGACGGATCCTGAAAAGGTTAGGGCAATACAGGAGTATCCAGAACCAAAAACGCTGTTCGAGGTTAGATCATTTCTAGGCCTCGCAAGTTATTACAGATGTTTCATTAGGGACTTCGCCGCAATAGCAAGACCCATCTCGAATATCCTGAAGGGTGAAAATGGAACAGTCAGTAAGCATAGGTCCAGAAATATAAAGGTTCAATTCTCTGAAGTGCAGCAGAGGGCATTTCAGAAGTTGCGCGATATTTTGTCATCCGAGAATGTAATGCTCAGGTACCCCGATTTTAAGAAGCCATTCGATCTAACGACCGATGCTTCGGCTCACGGCATAGGTGCAGTTTTGTCTCAAGAGGGTCGTCCTATAACAATGATTTCAAGAACATTGAAGGACAGTGAGGTTAACTATGCAACCAATGAGAGAGAGTTATTGGCCATTGTATGGTCACTTGCCAAATTAAGGCACTATTTGTATGGGGTGAAAGACATTAATATCTTCACTGACCATCAACCCTTGACCTTCGCAGTTTCGGAATCTAATCCAAATGCGAAAATCAAAAGGTGGAAAGCGCGCATTGACGAGTCTAATGCACGTATCTTCTATAAACCTGGCAAGGACAATCTGGTTGCGGATGCCTTGTCAAGACAGCAGCTCAACGCTATAAATGAGCAAGAAATTGAGTCCTGCGCTGCAACGATCCACAGTGAGGTATCTCTCACCAACACCATTGAGACGACAGACAAACCCTTGAACTGTTTTCAAAACCAGATAGTGCTAGAAGAGGCGCGTTTCCCCTTAAAACGAAGTTTTATTCTTTTTGGAAATAAGAAACGCTACTTGATCAGCTATACATGCGTCGAATCGCTGCTAGACGAGCTCGAAGATGTAGTCTCACCCAAATGCGTAAATGCTCTCCACTGTAATTTACACACGCTTGCAATGATACAAGATGCATTGGTGCGAAGATACCCAGCCACAAAGTTCTGGCATTGCAAAAATCGCGTAGTGGACATATTTGCGGTTGGAGAAGGAAGGGAAATCCTCACAGTCGAGCATAATAGGGCCCATAGGTCTGCACAGGAAAATGTTAAGCAGGTACTCTCGGAGTACTACTTTCCACGGATGGCAAAAATTGCCAAGGAAATAGTACAAAACTGCAAAACATGTGCTAGGGCTAAGTATGATAGACACCCCAAAAAACAAGAGCTTGGAGAGACACCGATCCCCTCACATGTAGGAGAGATGTTACACATAGACATTTTCTCCACTGACAAGAAATACTTTCTCACTTGCATCGACAAGTTCTCTAAGTTTGCTATCGTCCAACCGGTCGCTTCAAGAACCATTGTGGATCTGAAGCCAGCCGTAATGCAACTTATGAATTTTTTTCCAAAAGCCAGATCCATTTACTGTGACAATGAACCGTCATTGAATTCAGAGACCATCATGACTATGCTCACAAACAACTATGGGGTCAGCATTTCAAATGCACCACCATTGCATAGCATATCGAATGGACAGGTTGAGCGCTTTCACAGCACTCTGTTAGAGCTAGCCAGATGCCTAAAGATCGACAAAGGCATAAATGACACCGTAGAAGTCATTTTACTGGCCACAACCGAATACAATAAGTCGATCCATTCGGTCATCGACCAGAGACCAGTTGATGTGGTTCAGGCGCACTCTGATGAGCCACAAGAGAAGATAGAAGAAAAGATCAGAAACGCTCAGATGACGCTCAGAGCTAGGGAGAACGCAAAGCGGCAGAATAGAGTCTTCGATGTTGGTGACAAGGTTTTGGTCAAGTCCAACCGACGGCTCGGAAACAAACTCACACCTTTATGTGTCGAGAAGGCCGTGGAAGCAGACCTGGGGACCGAGGTCCTCATTAAAGGAAGGGTGGTCCACAAGGACAACCTAAGATGACTCCCTTGTTTTTTTTTATTACACCTTTTTTTTAAGCCGCTAGGCAATTTCGAATAAGTTAGGTATAGTTTTCTATTTACCTTTAGCCACTTGGCATAGTTTTTATAAAACATTTTGGTGGCGGGTACACCCGATGCTGGTGATTTAGAGCAGACTAGGTCCACTGAAATGCGACTAATGAATGCCAACAGTAGACGGATAGAAGTAAACACTGAGGTTCAAGACCAACTTAACCAGTTAACATTTGCTGTCAGTGGAGTTCTCGGGATAGCCAAAACTCACAAATTGATTTTATTGATTTATTTATTTGAAACACTGAAACACTGTCCAGAAACAGAATGCGGACGATGGAGTTGCAAAGTTTAATGCTTGCTATTACTCTCGCGAAGGCTCATTGTTAGCCCAAACATTTTGGACTCCTCAGATTTAAAATCAATTTGGCTAGAGGAATCCATCAACACTATACATTTTATAACCAAATTCCCAAAAATTAAAAAAGCCTGCAGAAAAATTACGATTTATCCTGTCGTCCACAAGAACCAGCAACAGCTCTATTCGCCCCATAGTTGGATGCTAAGCCAGAACCACAGCATGCAAATCTACAAGCGGAATCGTTGAGGAAACCCCCTTGTTCACGGCACCACCACCAACAGTAGAAGCTCATCAGCCAGCAACAACTAACGAACTCTTCGCGGCGGCAGAGCCAAGCGACTCTTCATCCATACTAGAACCAAGTCAAGAAATCCCCAAAACACCGCCAACTGCATTAATTCAAGAAGTTTCACAGCCACAGGTTGCTCCAACCGCTGCCCATCTCTGTCGACACCTGCCACGGCTGCCGGCTCATCCTCATCCTCATCGGCAGCGGCGTCACGTCAACTGCAGCTGCCGGCATTGTCGGCAGTTGCCGCACGGCAACAGCAGCTACTGCTGAACGGCTCTCTGAAGAGCAAGACGAAGACATTTCCTGCGTATCGAGCATCGGTGCGCAGCGAGAGCGACGACAAGGAGTACAGGGCGGCTAGCAGCAGCAGCAACACGATACCGACGACGGGCAAAAGTCGGCCAAGATCAGCGGCAAGAACTGTAACAATCTGCTGCACAACGCCGGCAATAAGCTAAGCGTGAGCAGCAACTCCTTCGGCCTATACGCAGCATCTGGCATCATCGCCCAAGAGCCCTGTCTCCAGCAACGGCCATCTGAACAAATACTGCCTGACGGACTTGACGCGCCGCAAGGCCGAATTCAATCGCCAGCTGAGCGCGCCGACAGACTACACACATCACTCGTCCAGTAACGGCTCATAGCATCGCTGGAGTGGTGGGACAGTCATCACGGCCATCACGGGCACGTGCACGGCCAGTCATCGACGGCGCCAGCCACACTCAAGTCGCTGCAGCTGCACAACTTTGGTGTGCATCATCCGATGCCAAGGCCCACGTCCACGTCGTGCACCAACAGCTTCAACAGACGCCACATACGTAGGCGCAAGAGCAAGCTTAGTAAGCGCCTGCTGAACGGCGATAGCGAAGAATCAGTACGCTGCTCATACTGCTCCGTATTGAATGTGAATGAGAACGACTTGCGGATTTCATTCGAGAACACCTGCACCGACTCGCTGGTCACCGCTGCTAATATGCGACCAAGGAACCGAAATGGTGCACTTTGATGATGTGTCGTTGTACGGCACTCCGAAAGAGGAGCCATATGCTGTGCTTTAATCTGCATTGGCTTCACTCTTTGGTGGATCATCGACGCAAAGAAGTCCGCGAAGCACTTGCGAGGAGTCGTCGCTGGAATTGGGTCGGTCGAGGACGACCTTACACTTGAGGGGGGGGTAGTTAACTTATAACACTTAGTTAGCTTATAACACTTAATGTTAGGTATTATTCAACACTTATTATCGGGTGCTAGACAAGTTAAGGAACAGCCCTGGCAAGAGCAACTCTACTTACGCCGGTGAGGCTATGATTTGTAAAAATATAGATCAGTCTCGTGTTTTAACTCGTACTGATAGGACATGCTAAAAATTGGTGTCATATAAGTAAAACTAAAAATAGTGAATATAATAAGAAAAACCAATAAAATTAACTGTTTCGATTATTCAAAAAAGAACAATTAAAAGCAGGGTTAAAAAGCGTTCTTCCAGTAAACCGCTTAAATAAATATTCACTCCGTCATTTGCTCGTTAAATGGCTTATTTCATTGTCTGAGCCCGAGGCCAGCAATAAGAGGCACAGTCGCCTCTCAACCTAACTTTCAGTCACCACAGGACTGGAAATCATATAATTTATATATATATATATATATATATTTATGTATATAGTTATATATGTCTTCGCACATATAAGTATGTATAACATATATGCTCGCTGCTCAGCTCTCGCTGAGCTTCTATGTGTGTATTTCATACACACAGCCACACACACATACATATGTGCATGTACATGTCTCGTGTGCCACGCTGTGTAGACCGTGGGCGCTTGTACAATGCCCTGCAGCCAAAACGAACAGAGCAACTGATGCGATTGCGGTTTTAGTTTTAGTTTTAGTTTGTTTTTTTTTTTTTTGGTTTTCATATACCCTAACTGAGGAGCCTCAGTGTGGATTGCACTGAGCCAAACTTAAATATGCTCACTCCTTGTGTCATATAAAGAGGTGTCTCAACATCGGCTTCAGAAGTCGATTTAATTAAAGGTTTAGATATTTGATTAATATTGCTTTGGAGTAGCAGCTAAGTTGGTTCGAACCGAACAAGCTTCGAATTGTAAGCAGTATAAAAGTAATGCAATCTTTATGCAATTATGAAGAGTCATAATTCTATATATAACTCTATAACTCTAAGAAATCGTTTCTGCTGCCTAGCCAAGAAAACATAATTAAATCGCAGAATTTTCGTTACCTTTTTGCGGGCTTTTGACTTTCTCTGTATTTACATATATATACATATATATACATATATATATCCAAAACTAAATCAACTTTTATGTTTGTGAATCTCAACTGCATCTAGTTGATGTATAGAAAATTGTTTAGGAAGTTTCCTTTTATACATTTGTAATTAAATTGATTTTCTTGATTTCACATAAACATATATATTTATATTTATATATATATATATAGTATATATATGTACTCTGCAAGGGTATTCAATTGAAGGCTGCTTCTCGCTCGCATTTATACTTTTTGCATAAGCATAAAGCGAACAAAAAAACCCTGCGCCGTTGCCCATTCCCACAGTCAGCCTAGACGCAGGTCCGTGGATGATTATGGCTATTATGCGATCGCCCACGCATTGTCGAGTATCTGTGCCACATCGCGCGATCCGCCTCGGAGTAATAACTGAATGGCGACACACTCTCTTGCCCACCTCTTCCTCTGGCTGCCCTCTCCCTCGCCCTCCCCCTCTCTTTAATTTCTGTGGCCATTTTCAGCATTTTATATACATTTTAGATAAGTTCATCATAGTTAACAGCACCTGTCATCTGTACAAAATGCTCTGACGCAAGCTCCCAGTGGCGGCCAGTAGGCACAGATGTCCACGAACTGGATTTGCGTTCCAAGAGGCGCAGCATCGTGCTCAAGGACTGCAGCAAGACATTTACAACACAGCACAACATATATATATATATATATATATATATATATATATATATATATATATATAACTAATATATTTCTTCTGCGTTTTCCTAGATTTATGAACTTTGAAAGTTTTTGGCAACGGTTCAGGGTTAAAGCAGACTTTCATGATTTTTTTCTAGAGACAAATCGCTCTCTCTCCCCATTTTTCTATTTATCTCTCTCTCTCTCTCTCTCTCTTCCTCTTCTATTAATAGCCTTTCTCTGACTTCTTCCTTGTCTCGGTCGTCTGAGTCGCTTTCTCTGTCTCTCTCTCGCTCTCTCTTCTCTTTCATTCATTCTTCCTTCTCTATCTCTTCCTCGCGCTTTCTCTCTCATCTCCTTCCCTTTTATTTCTATATCTCTTTCTCTATCTTTTTCGCTTTCCCTGTCATTCTGTCTCTCTCTGTCTTTCTCTCATTCTCACTCTAACTTGCTTCTTCTTCAGTTGCGGACTCGAAATACTCGCTTCAGCGTTGCCATCGATGCTTAAATTAGCTATACAAAGCTATCTTAGCCTCAACGCTTAAGCTTTGGCTCATGCCTCGCCCAGTCAGTCGATCAGTCAGTCTGTCAGTCAGTCAGTCAGTCAATCAGTGAGTCATTCAGACTTGCTTATGTTATTCAAAAACATGTTGCTAATACTTGAGTTTCTAAATCTTTTCCATGTGGTCAAATGAGCATATGCAAATGATTTGCCTCGCCTTTGGCTGCAGCGACTGCTATATGCATACAGACAGATGTATGTATTATGTATGTATGTAGCTTCAGATATCGAGCATTACATAAGCCAGTATATTGGCTGTGAAACGTGTGTGCGTGTGCTTTCAATGCATTCGATTTGATATTGAATATTTTCGCCTTGAATTATGCAGAAATTTTTCGTGTACGCTTCTTATCTGGGCTTTTGTCCATTGCGCTTTGGCGATGTCTTTGCTGTATGCCCATCATCAATTGAGAGAAAATGGTGCAAAATTTACACCTGTCTGTGTTGGCGCAGCCAGAGGGCTGAAGGCAGCAGGCAACAAGTGCAACAGTTTTTGTTATCAGCGAAGAGACTTGCTGTCTCACTCACGCGCATTTACAATTGGGGGAGGGGCTGGGGGATTAGCATTGGATCCCTGCGCATGCCTCGTGCTTCGTGCTTCGTGCGGTACGTGCTCCAAGTGCTCAAAGTACTTGACAGCTCGTAATGTGCGATGTAATGTCAAGTGTCATAAGCAGACGCTGCGGATAATTCAGGCTGTGCGAAATCAGTTCGAATTTAGCCACCCGCAGCACACACAAAGTATTTTAAATACAAATATGCACTTGAATGCCCATTCTGAAATGCTATATACATATATATATATATATATATATATATATATATATATATATATGTGTGTGTGTGTGTAGATTTCCATAACATCAACAATAATTATGATGGACATGGCAAAGAGTGTGTAAACGAGACTACTGTGGATTACCCTGTGCTGCCATGGGTGGAAAAACTCTTTGAATGTAATGAAAATATGTTATATAGATTTTATTTAAATTTTTAAATATTATTTTGTAAAAGTTGTTAGCCTAGTTGGGCTATTTTCATAAGCTTTAAATGTGTATACCAAATATTTTATTCGATTTTTATTAGGGCATATAAATTGATTGTCATAATAGGTGAAGCAAAATTTATGTATTTGTATAATTCGTCTATAATACACAAAAATATGTGACCAAATGGGGAAATGCTCAATGCTACGCGACGCTAGGTGGCGCTAGCAACCAGATCTTAAGAGCTAGGATTTGTGAGTTAGATGTTGCTAAAACTCTTCGCTAGATGGCGCGATTACGATTAGTTATGATATATTTTGATAGTCTGATATGGGTAAATGATATATGTGTATATATATGAATGAGGTGTTCGAACTCGAACTATAGCTCGAATGCAAATATGGACTTTTCACAGTTCCTTAAAAACATATTCTCTGTTTATAAGTTAAGTTTCTGCATAAAATAGTTAAGTTCGATTCAGTTTTTCAGCCTTCGGTCTTTCCATCTTTCACAACTATTTGCACTTTCAGAATGCCAATTTCTAGTCGCTTCTCTGCGTCCACTTGCATAACGACCCTGTCCGAATGATTTCAATAGCCATCTCACTCTGACAGCTATCTTTGTCTCGCTCTCATGTCATATTATGTTAGCGATATAGATGTTAAATTTATATGCTATATATCTTATTATATTATAGAAATTTATATATTTTTATTAGAAAGAGAATCTTGTTAAGCCTAACTTAAAGTAAGTCTCTTCAGACATATGAAAATGCAACTTAAATGTTTCTATTTGTTCTACGATAACTTTTCGATGCGGCTGACTGTGAAGGGTACAAAATAAATAAAATAAATAAAATAATTAAATAATTTTTGAGAAACTAAACAACAAATTTGTAGCTTTATAGCTTGGTATGTTTTATTAAATAATTTAATTTATATGAAATAAAAATAATAAATATAAAAGTAGCAGCAGCTGCAGCATCATCATTTAGTTAGATGAGGCTCTAGATAAATAATTAAATACACACACACACACGCATACACAGACAAATAAAACTGCATGGGTTCATTTGACCAATTTAATTATGAAGTTAATTACGAGTGCAGCTGAAATTCCAACAAAAAAAAATACGAAAAAAAGAAGAAGAATGTGTATCCAATTTATTTATTGAGCAAACCCGCAAACAATACAATATTTGTTCAACAACAACAACAACAATAATAATAATAAAAATGAACTGCAAGTGGAAAAAGAAATATTTGCACAAACCAAAATATACATACATAAATACATACATACATACATACATTCATACATACATATACACACACGTGAATACAATACGAACATATTTATTATTATTAAGAGACATAAATGTTTGATTGAACTTTTGCTGGCACACAATTGTGAACGCCTGGCAGGTGGGTTGCAGGCAAATTGCGTCAATTATGTAGGGGCGATGCAACGTGTGCGCCGTGCAACGGTTAATGAAATTCTGTGGGTTCCAAAATGCAATTGCAAAATGAACAGCGGCTCAAAGGCTCCAAATATGAGCGATGCAGACATACATAGATAAATATACATACAAGCATATGGCAAATGGCTGGCTGGCTGCCTGGCTGGCTGGTTGGCCGTGGCTGTGGCTGTGGCTCCAAACATTTCATCTCAAATTGGAATTCAATCAAAATTGTTAATTAACATGTGCAGCCAACATGTCTGGACCGTGGCTGGACCATGGAGCCGGAGCCAAAGCCAAAGGCAACTGAAGCCAGTGCGCTTTGGGTCGACATTTAAATAACAATGTGAACTGACCAGGCTGGAGCGGCATCTGCACAAAAAATGCAGCTCAATGCAGTTGGAACCAGGCACACGCACACGCACACGCTCACGCACGCATGCAGCGGGATTCACACATCAAAGAAACAGAGCAAAGCAAAAGTCAACTGCAGCAGGATGCAGTCAGCGGCGCTCTAATTGATAGCACTCTAAATACCCATTAAAAAAGTGATTCAAAAGGTGGCCGTGATGAATGGCGCACGTTCAACAACTATCAGAGAGTAAAGGGCAGTGTAGGGCTCTATATAAATCGATAAATATCGAGCTTATAAAACATAGCTATAAAAAACTGATTCTTATTTTATTTACATATGTTGAGTAGCATATCAAAGTTGACAGCTCATTAAATAACGAAAGCAGACAACTTTATAAGATCGATAATTGATAATCGTCTATATATAAAACTGGCTATATTTTATAATTGAAATACATTTGTGTGCATATTCAATGCCTATGTTAGATGGAATATAATAAAACTGCTTAAGTTTGCAGAAAGTGTGTTAAGGCATATTTAGCATAGAAATCGATAATTATCGATTTATGTATTTTTATTATTTGGTAGATAATTAAAGCTAGCTATAACAAATTTTAAGCATCTCTTCTTTATTTATACATTTTTAGCAAAGAAATCGATAATTATCGATAAATATATATGTATACATATTTATATCGATAATTATCGATAAATATATAAAATATATAATTATCGATAAATATATATCGATAAATATATATGTATACATATTTATATCGATAATTATCGATATATGCATATACATATATTATTTAATAGACAGTCAAAGCCGGCTATAGCCAATTTTATACATGTAATTTATATGTTTACATAGGTATAAATGCATGCTAGTTCAAGGTAATGGTAAAAACAGAGCAGCGCTTAGTTGAGCATACCCGATATGCTAACTCGTTTGCTCGTTTCTTGCAGTTTGAGCTTGAATGACCACAGGATGGAAAACTGAATTGAGTTGCGTGGGTAATGACAACAATGTTTAGTGTGTGTGTGTGTGTGTGTGTGTGTGTTGTTGTTGTTGTTGTCCTGATAACTTTGATCAGGCATTATGCGTGATAAGCGAGCAAAGCAGAATGCGGCTACGGCAATTATTCATCGGGCAATGCAATGAAATGAGGCGAGCAGAATTGAAAATGCCAAAATATGTGAATAAATACAGAGGCAAAGCTACATATAAATACATCTGTATAAATATATAAATCTATATATTTATATTTATAATATATACACACCAGTCTATACTTTGGCTATAGATGAGCTGAGTGAGCTGTGCATATAGCGTGTGCTGTCTGTGAAATACTAAAGAATGCAAATTTTGTTTATAACACCGCAACAATGGAATTTCAGCTCTCAGTTCTGCCTTGATTATATATTTTCCCTCTCTGATTTTCGGTCAAACAATGCGCAAGTACGTATGGGCCAACAGACAGACAGACAGACAGACGGACAGACAGTTCGCCTGGTTGACTGACTGACTAAATGCTTGGCTGAATGACTAACTGAATGACTGCCTGCTGGCCAAGCGGACAGTGAACATAGCCAGAGCCAGAGCCAGAGCCAGAGCCACGGACCCTCGCCCGCTCGGACTGGCCCGACCGTAAGGGTTGCACAAGCTGAGCATGACACAGAATGGAATTTTGATTGTGTTTGTTGCATTTGCAGCAGCCCATGCAATCCACCTACTGCCAACCATACTTGCCACGCCAAGCCAAGCCACCCACACTCAGCTAGCCATCCGGCCATCCGGGCATACTGCCATACGGCCATCCGGGCATCCAGCCAGTCAGTCAGTCAGCAACAGCAGCCGTAAAGCGACCACCAACCAACTCCAAGCCAACCCCAGCCGCCACCCATTGAGCGGAGTTTTGTGCGCTCTGATTGTGCAGCAACGTTGAAATTAATGCTGCACATATTTTCATTTACGGTTCATACTCCATTCTTTCATTCATTCGTTTTTAAAGCTCGCCGCATACAGCACATGCATGGCTAACTGTTTCGGTTGGGCGCATTAGCTATAGCCAACGATATGACACGTCGTTGTAAACATTCTCCCAAATCTGTTTCTTATAAATTTGTTTTGCTTCAATTTTTGTATAAGGTTTATAGTTTTCAAAAAATTTTAAGGAAAATCTTATTCATTTCCATTAAGAAATTTCTAGACATTAGTCGTATGAGCAATATAAATGTTAACTAAAGCCATTTCCAGTCTGTTAAAATACTGTGAAATGTTAAGAGCAACATCTCATAAAAATACACTGTTAAGATATCAACTCTGTTAACTTGACTTAGCGCGTGAAATTATGAACTCTGTTAACGAATAGCAGGCTCTGTTATATATGCAGCTCTTATACATAAGCGCTATCTTATAGTCAACAGATTTCTTATACATGTTACCATTCCTCTTTTATCTACTGTTAGCACCATTGATGCAGCTCTGTTGTCAACAGACTGTTAACTCGTATAGTGTATGAAGCTAGCTGGTGTTTATTTGCTCCGAGTTTTCACTGTCTCTTTTTTGTACGCTTTTTTGGCAATCTTTTTGCATTGTTGCCGTCAAATCGGTAGGCAGACAAATGAACAAGTGAATGTCCGTGCGGACAGAGCTGCAATTCAACTACATTTTGATTTGTGCTCCATTTTTGGCCACTGCACTGATAACGTTGTTATCGTTGCAAATGCCGAAAAAAACAATACGGATTCATGGAAATCACAGCGAGATAAAAATGCGCCTTGCGACGAAGCCAATAAAAAGCACGAGGCAGCGTGCGTCTGCATCCAATATATTCAATACTAACTATGGGCTATGGGACAGGTAGTTACTACTCATAAGAGAGAGAGAGAGAGCGAGATATAGAGAGATTGAACTAATTGCATTGTCAACTGGGAACTCTGTCGCGTGGCTGTCATAATACATGCCCAGATGTCAACATGTCGTATGATTGATCGGAGTCAGCAATACAAATTAGCTCGAGGTGGCCAACCAGATGACGAAATATTACAAAAATCAGAGCCAAGAGCAAATGATTAGCCATTTTCATTAGCGTATATAACAGCTGTGGGATATGTCTACGTCTTCAGTTAGGCAAATATAACAGTTGTTATAAGTTTAGACGAGTTCAATAGCAAATATAACAGTTGAAAGACATGTTATACAAATGATTTGATCGAGTTTAAGCATAGCCAAACTCTCACTCTGATATATATATATATATATATATATTTGTAATATGCATCTTTTCGGATTGGCTATGCGCTGTTAGTCAAGCTCAGCTCGGATTGGACGACATCTAATAACCTTCCAAAGCAGTTGTTGTTAATGTTTAGGTGGTTACATTTCAGAATTGGAAACATTTGCCATTATTGCACGTCTTGACGACATGTCAGCGTGATTATTTAACAAGGGCTAACGATTTTATTTAGCGCAAATAAACTGTAAAAAGTCACATAGCCAAAATGCGGTTGTCATCAAATTATGTGTTTGTCTCTCTCGCCGTCTCCCTCCCCGACTCTCTCTCGCTCTATTCTCTATCATATGCTGCCCCACCTCTATGCCTCTCTCACTCTCTTACTTCCTTTGCTTGTCGCTTTTTCTCTAGCCATATCATTTTCTGTTCGTGTTGTTATATATGAATCATTTGCTTAGCGCCTGGAACCCAACTGGAACTGGACAACAATTGCTCCGCTAAGCACTCGTGTAATCGCATAAAGAAAAGAAACACAAGACCATGCGCAAGGCGAACTGCGAATACCCTTACAGGCATACCTTATGTCTATATATACTTTAAAATACCAGCTAAATATATAGTACTCCAATTTGATATGTTTCAAAAAACCTTAAATCGAATAGAAATCGAACCATTTGCATTTCATTGCATTTTGAACCGAACCAAAATACAAAACTGAACTGAACAATGTTTTTGCTCTCAATATTTGCTCAATAGGCAAAAACGTGAAGTGAGTAACTAAGTCGATTGATATGAAACATTTGGTTCAGCGAACCGCAAACTGAACCATTAATTTTTGCCTTGTTAAACACATAAAATACATCTAAAAAAAAATACAAACAAAAACGAATATTGAAATTGAAATTGAAATTGGTATCAAATATTTGGCTGAGCATTGAAATCAATTGATTTGAGGCATTTGGTGCAGGAACCGAACCAACTGAACCATTTTGCTTTATGTTGTTTTGCTCTTCATGTTTTCAAATCAATTTATTTCATTGCAAGATTAATTGACGAAGTTTAGTTAACCTAAAAAAACTTGGTTCACGAACCGAACCATAAACTGAACCTTAACTTTTTATCTTCTTATACACTATGTCTGAAAACCCCTCGGCAGCGCATCTACGTCGATTGCTTTAAGTCATTTAGTGCAGCAAACGAACCAGCAGTATTGAACCATTTAGTTTTATGCTCTTTTGCTCTTCGAACCATTAGACTGAACCCAACTGGTTGCTCATACACATATAGAGCAGAATGGTGGCCCATAAAACTCGCAGCTTCAATTGCCCAACAAGATCTGTAAATATACACACACACACACAAGCTTGTATATATGTATATATTTGATGACAAAATCACAGTACCCTTAGCTAGCATATAAAACTACAGAAATAAAAAATAAAATACGCTGATTGTTAATAAAACGCTGCAAAAGTGACAAAAAAAAATATAATAAAAAAAATGCCAGCGATTGCAAAAAGCAGCTGAGCAGCTTTGCTACAGTCTTGAACGGCAGAAACACATGTCCAATTGATGTCCACACTGTGCTGGGTGTGTGTGTGTGTGTGTTTGTGGGTAGACTTTGAGTGGGTGACTAGCTGCTGCTGCTGCTGCTGGCAGTGCTCATCGCTTATGACTAATAAATGCATTCATATGCGGTTGCAGTTGCTGTTGCAGTTGTTGCTGCTGTTGCAGTTGCAATTACTGCTGTTGCCGCTGTGGCAATTGCATGGCTTGCAACAGCAAAATGAGTGCAAAACGAAACATTTTGAAATGCTTATAAAGACATAAAACATATTGGTAAATGAAAATGCAGCAAACGATTGTAAGCATAAACAGCAAACGAATGAAGGCAAAAAAAAAAAATAATGAAAACAAAAACAATACAAAAGCAACAGCAACAGCAGCAACAACCGCAGCAACTGTTGCTGCAACGGCTGTGCGGATTGCGCAATGCTGCAAGCGCAAGCTTTTAGCCGCCACACTGTCTACATCTGTGTGTGTGTGTAAACGGCCGCCTGCAATCGAAATCGACAGCAGCAGCAGCAGCAACAGCGAATTTGGTTGACGAAACGCGAGGAACAAAAAACGTGCAACAAATCAAATGAAAATGCAAATGCAAAAAGTGTGCGCATTTGCAACACACACAGCAGCAGCAACAGCAGCAAAGTCAAGCTGCAGGAGCTAAGCATATACACTGTGCAAAAAAAGGCTCTAAAACAAAGCCACAGCAAGGCCCAAAACAGGCTAAAACTTAATTAAAGTGTTTTTTTAATTAATTAATTTTATAGAAAAAAATAATAAAATTATGTAATTACTTATTCATTTAATAACTTAAAAAAATATAATAAATATATTTAAAAACAATAATTAAATAAAAAGCATAATTAAACATTTTATATAATTTATTTATAAAAAGATTTAAGCAAAATTTATTTATGCAAATAATTTATTAATTTCATAAAAACACTGCATAAATATATTAAAACAAAATAATATAAGCTACTTAACATTTAATATGATTTATTTATTTATAAATTTCATAAAAAACTTTAAAAAATTTTGTTATTCATTTTATATAACAAATTTATTAACTTCTTAATGGCAAGTTTCTTTCAGTGTAACTATGCCAATGACAACAATTGCTGTTGGCTTCAACTTGTTTAGCTTAAGGACTTGAGGCAATGGAATTTGGCATCTGGTTTGAAACTGGCTTGTAAATATTAGACATTAGCACTTGGCATGATAATGATAATGATATCTTTCAAATCAAATATATATTTTATAATAATATAAATAAATGGAAGTTAGACAGTTGCTGAGAGCATCGCTGCCAGTACGAGTTTCCACTGCATACTTTGGGGCGCATAGACTAAATCTAAGTGAGAATGTTCCTGAAAACGATTTGAATTGCCTTGCATGGGTATTTTATTCACATTGTACTGAAATGGATGAAATGTTAAGAAATGCCCGCTTTCAATTGGGTAGCTTAAGCAGTTCTACCATAGCTCTGAGAAGTATGCAATAGAGCAGCAAGACGAAAATTATATTGAAACGAAAGTTGGAAAAGGATTAATATTTAAATTTAGATTAAAATTTCAATTAAAATAAAAATTAAGCTTGAGAATTGAAATTAAAATTACGATTTAAATTTAAAATAAATTGAAATCAAAATTCGAACTACAATTAAGATTAAAATTTAAACTATTTTTGAAAATAAAACTAAAATTAAAATAAAAAAATAATATTAAAAAATTACAAAATAAAAATAAAAATTTAAGTTCAAATTAAAAATAAAATTTGAATTTAAATTTAAAAAAAATTGTTATCCCAATTTATATTAGCATTGAAACTAACATTATAATTAAATTAAAATGAAATAAAATTGAAACTTAAAATTAAATAAAAAAAACTAAACTTAACGAAAAATGAATACAATTTTAATTTTAATTTAAATTTCAATTACACTTAAGATTGAAATTGAAATTGAAATAAAACAAAGTACAAGTAAAATTTAAATTTAAATAAAAATTAAAATAATTATTTATTTATTTATTTATTTATTTATTTGAAAGTTTAATTAAATATTTCAAAATTATATATATAAAATTTAAATTTTAATTTTAATTTAAATTTCAATTACACTTAAAATTGAAATTGAAATAAAACAAAGTACAAGTAAAATTTAAATTTAAATAAAAATTAAAATTAATATTTAAATGATAATGAAAGTTTAATTAAATATTTCAAAATTATTGTTTACAAGCTCAATTTTGAATGCCCAGTTAATTCTTAATATATTTTGGCTCCTCTTCTGTATCGAATGTAGGCCAAGAACAATAGACTTAGATGCCCCAGGCACTGTTGCATGTTCCACTAACTGAGGAGTCGAGTAAAGAAACGAAGACGGCATTGCAGAAGCTGCTGAACAAGATCTTCTAAAAAGATTTGTTGAAGTGATTCAAGCATTGAGGAAAATGTTGGCAGAACTGGATATTAGGGGTATTACTTACTGCAGGATACTAAATAGATATTCATGAAGAAATAAAGAGTAAAGAATATTTTCACATATGTATAAAATAGGTTAAGTTAATAAATTATCTAGATTATATATATTTAGATATCATATGAGTAGGATTATAATTCCTTTGTATTAAGATACTCGATGCACATCATAGAAATATATAATTTATAGTCAATAGTTTTCTGCTCGCCATCGATTATGTGTGATCACATAGTACAAGGGAAGAAGAAGAGAGAAACAATTGTTTTAGTTTTTGGCAAATCAATTGCAGCTCAACGTTTGCCAACAACAGCAGGTGGCCAAAAAAAAACCGCTTTTGACCACTTCCGACGTCGCTGCTGCTCGTTCGCGTCTCTCCCACGCTTCAGCGCTCAGCCCCTACAATATTGACATTGTCATTAATGCGCTTTATTAAGCTGCTGCTGCGGCGGTGGCGGCGGCGGCGGCACATTCGAAAGTAATTTGTGCTGCTTATTGTTGCTGCTGTTGTTGTCGCTTATGTTTGGGCCAAAGACAAAAAAAGCTTTTAATTTAAGACGGATGCGACGGTCACGGCGGACAAACGTGTGGAAAATGTGGACGGCGGCGGCGGTGGCGGCGGCTTTTAGTTCTTTTGCGCTGCGGCCCGACCAAGTGATAAGGGGTTAAGTAAAAAATTTTTTCAAATGAAAAAAAGGCAAAAACACCAACGAAAAAACGAAACGAAAAAAAAAAATTAAAATCAAAAACGAAACGAAGAAGCAGAAGCAGAAGCAGAGAGAAAAAGCAGAACATTTATCGTTGCCCTTGCCATCATTGTTGCCGCCAAGCTGTGCTCCTTGCCGCCGCGTTGCAATCTCATGGATATGCATAGAGTGCTAAGCTCAGTGCCACAAGGGGGCAGGAGCGGCAAGAGGGACACTATGGGGGCAAACGGGGCAGACAGACAGATGTATGTATGCTATGCAGCAGTTGTTGCTATATAAGAAATTCTTTTATTCCATGCCAAAGGCCCCGCCAAGTGGCGGAGCAGCAGCGGCAGCAACGGCGGATGGGAGCGATGGATTCGAACCAAAATAAATGCGCAATGCATACAAGGAGCGTACAGCGCGCCCGAGAGTTGAGAGCCGGAGAGCCGCTCGCAACAACGTGACATTCCTTAAATTATTTTCTGTGCTCAAGAAAACATTAAAAAATATTTTTATCTTGTGCAGAAACGCAGCAGCAGCAGCAGCAGCAGCATCAGCAGCAACATCAACATCAGCAGCAACTTTGCTGGGAAGAATCCTTTTTTAAAAAGTTGCCACCGCTTCGACTGCATCTGCCGCAACAGCAGCCTTCACGTTCGCTCGCCGACGGTTTTTATACGCGGTTGGAGCCAAAAGAAAAGAGCAACACGGAAAAAATGCGACTCTCATTAATTTGTGGAAAATTGATTTTGTAACAAGCAGATAAAACGAGAACAGCGATCAAGCAGCCCCAACAGCGGGCACGATGCGAAGACGACGCGGCAAATACTTTAATTTATATGTAGAAAATTAATGCAAATAAGAATTTAAATGTAAGCCATCCCCTATCCACGTGTAACCCCCCAGCAGGTAAACTAGGTTCGAACTGCTCCACAAAGTCGCGCAACGACGAGCAACGGAAACCAGAACTGATAACAAAAGGGCCTTAGACGAACATTAACTTATTATAATTATCTTAATTAATGCAATTATTTTATATTTTACTTATCATTATCATTGACATTAGTATATCCATATTATTTAATAAACATTTTCAATTTCAATATTATTGAGTTTGTCATTGTTATTCATCATTATCATTCATTCTTCCTATCATTATCATTTGAGACCATAATGGAGCAAATTTCCTAAGATAAAGATGCTTGAAACAGAGTCTGTGACTTTGCCGAAAAGATAATGTGGCGGAAAAAGTGGAACCTGGCGGCAGAGACATTGAGAGTAGAGCTCAGTTGGAGCTCATGGAACGGCTCATCCTTGAAGGTTTATACGCTCAGCTCCAACGTGGGAGCCAGCGTATTATTATAATTATCACTCTCATTTGTAATATCATTATCATTATCATTATCATTATCATTATCATTGTCATTGTCATTATCATTATCATTATCATTATCATTATCATTGTCATTGTCATTGTCATTGTCATTGTCATTGTCATTATCATTGTCATTGTCATTGTCATTGTCATTGTCATTGTCATTGTCATTGTCATTGTCATTGTCATTGTCATTGTCATTGTCATTGTCATTGTCATTGTCATTGTCATTGTCATTATCATTGTCATTGTCATTGTCATTGTCATTGTCATTGTCGTTGTCATTGTCATTGTCATTGTCATTGTCATTGTCATTGTCATTGTAATTTTTCCAATAATGCCTTATGTTCTCATCTTTATCATTAGCGTTTCTATTATATTATTATGAGTTAAGCAGATATAACAGGAGCTATAAAGTAACACAGCTTAACTTTTTAATAATAATTATATTGATTATATTCATTCATAACAGTGAAATTTATTAGCTTTGCACGTCGATTAAACTCGGATCAATTGACATCAATAAAATCCATTCGTATTATGAAAATGCTCTTTAAAATATATTTTCAATTGAAGTTTTAAGCTAAAATGCGGCCACAACAGATTTATTGAAAATTAATTTTAGGAATTAGTGAAGGTTAAATTGAAGTGATAAATAAGTGATAAGTTGAGCTGCAAAGCTTCATAAATCTGCAGAGATTTTTAACAAATATGAAACTGTGAAATTTATGGTATGAAACGAAAATACTTTTAGAATATGCCGATGGTCGCTGAGGAGGTGCGACGGCAACTGGGGGAAAATGGTTTATTTGTTTTGTGGAAAGACTACCGATGTTAAGCAAAGAAATGCTGACAAGTCGTCCCTCCATCCGGATGCTGAGTGCGGGGCTAAATGATAACAATCACAACTTCTAGGCCAGGCCGGGGACAAAGACAAAGCTGCGCGTGGAGGGAGCAGCGACAAAATGCGCCCCTTCGCGGCATACTTGGATTTTTAGTTATAAAAACAAATCGAAACAAAAATAAAAGCGAGCGAGAAAAAGGCGGCGGCCAAGCATTAAATAAAAACAAATACCAAATGAAGAGCGGACGAGCGGGCTTCACATTTTGAAGTTCCAGCGCTCCAAACTGGACGGTGCGAAGACAGTCAAAGGGCGATGCACAGCTTTTGCAAATGACGGCGTTGCGGTACGGGCTAACAGAAGCGAAGGGGGGCAAGGGGCCCAAGGGGGGTGTGGCTGTTTCTGATAGGGTAAAGGGGAGCTGGCTTTGGCTTTGGGCCATTATAACATTGGCCGCAGTACGTCGTCGGCAGGCGGCAAAAATAGCCAAAGCCAACATGGCGGATGTTGCATGGAATTTATTTTTACTTTAAAGTAAAGAATTTTTTGAATTCCTGAACGTTGAAAAATGTTGAAAACGACAAAACAAAGTATGCACGAGTGTGCATAAGAGCAGCCGTGTGTGTGTGTGTGTGAGTATGCGGAGTGTGTGTGTGTATAAAATACTTGCAAGACGTCAGCGCCTGGAGGGGACAGCTACAGCTACAGCTACAGATACAGATACAGATACAGATACTACGTGCGACCGGCCGGCAATTCAACTGAAATGACAGAACAGCTGACAACAAAAGAGGGGACAAATCACACACACACGCCTAGGAGGGGGAGAGCGAGAGAGAGAGAATGCAGAGCAACGAGCGCTTAAGGACGCTGGGATCCCGATATCAAATATCAAAGAAATGTGGCCAAGTTATTTTTTTTTTCGCTGATCGGCAGTTTGTATAGCAAAAGCTGTTGCCAACTATCTGAGATTTGTCTGTCCGTGCGTCTGTCTGTTTGTCTGCTTGTTAGCGTGGCGAGTGTTAAGCTAAACCTTTAGTCAATGCGATCGATTTCAGTTGCAAATACATATCAACCATATATCTATAACTAAGTTTGTTTGGCCCTGAAGGCTGCGGCCCACATGCTGTCACAACCTGCTCAGCTCATGGGAAACTAGCAGTTGCAGTTGCAGTTGCAGTTGCAATTGCAGTTTTCAGTGCAGCAAGTGCATCACATGGCCCTCTTTTGGGGGCGGTGCCGATGTCGCATATGTTTAATTCAATGATGCGTTAAGTCTTCACCGACTCTGTCCTTAGTCAACAGCAACTGTTCCCTAGAAATAGTTGCTTCAAATGGCATATTGCCTAGCAGCTTTGGATATGCCTATATGGAGATGTGAGTAAATAGCTATACCGATCTGTGGATAGGTGGATAAATGTGAAAAATGAGGATATATGGCTAAATAAATATGCGGATGGATGCACACTAATATAAATATACGGATAAATGGATATATGGGTATATAGATATATCGATAGGCGGATAAATGGGTGCATAGTTATATGGATAAATGGATATATGGATGTATGGATAAATAGATATATGGTTTAACGGATGAATTCATGAGTTCGTGAGATGGTTGAATCAATATTAGGATGGATACACATAAATGAAACTATACGGATAAATGGATAAACGTATATATGATATGTGTATCCATATATCTATGTACCCCATTATCGACATGTGGACAATGGGGCACATATATATATGGATACATGAATATATACGTATATTGATATATCGATAGACGGATAAATGAGTTCATAGTTATATGGATAAATGGGTATATGGATGTGGGGATAAATAGATATATGGTATAACGCATAAATTATATGAATTCCTGAATATGAGGATTTATGGGTAATATACGGATGGATACACCATATAAAAATATACGGATAAATGGATAAACGTATATATGGATAATGAGCTACATAGTTATATGGATAAACGTATATCTGGAGGTGCAGATAAATATATATGTGGTTAAACGCATAAATGGATATATGAATTTAGATGGATAAACAAAAATATAATCTACGGATACGTGAAAAAATGGATACATGACTATATGGATATATTGATAAATGGATAAATAGGCAAACGGATACATTAATTTGCTAGTAATGATTATATCATGATTTAGATTAGGTAGTTTCCTAGTCCTTTAAATATATACAATCAAGGGAAGACTTAGAAGAGACGGAGATCCATTGAAGCTTAAAAAACCCGCATCTCTATATACCTTCTTTGTCTCCATTTCTATACCTTCAACAGTATATCATATCTGTGAACAAATTAATACAATTTATTTAAAATGCACTTCGTCAGAGTATAAAATTGTGGCGAAGTCAATGAGCTTTGTTAGTTGGCCGATAACGTTTCTGGGCAATCGACCTTCATGAAAGCACTTTCAGTGGCAAATATAAACAAACATGGCTCAGATAGTACGATTACAAGTGCTCGGACTCGTTTTCGTAGTCGTACATGATGCATGAATGCTATGATAATAAAAAGGTTATGCGAGAACCTCGTTGGCTCGGCGAGACGTCGATGTGTTTGTGGTTCGATAGTTGGGCGGATACTGCAACGATCAGTTTACGATTCGATACGATTCGATTCGATCCGATCTGATGTTATTCAAAGCTGCCAATGGATCAGCTTGACTATAAAGTGTGTACGATTCATATGAAGTGCAATTCAAAGCATTTTCAAATCGATTGCAACTAAAACTTATGCGATTTACGCACATTTTTCGCACAGTGTATCCGAAATATTCATTTCATATTTAGAATTTAGCAAACTCTTTAATTGCGATTCGTGTTTCAGCTACGCTTGCTCAGCTGGCGGAATAGGTAAATATTTGACGAGACAAATTCACAGTGCGGCGTGGAATATGAGTGGAAAAACTATTGAATTGCAGAACCTAAATACAGATTCGAAGTAAAAATAAATTTGTAGAATTTCCTGCTCTAGCAGCAGCAGCAGCTGCTGGCCAGCTCCAGGGATTTGTGGATACCGACAGACAGCCATAGCCCTACAGACATGCGTATGTATGTGGCAAAGGTATGTCTGTATGTAGACAGAGAGCAGTGTTAAGTACGTTTTCGGAAACCCCGCAAGTAGCTGCTGCCACACAAGAGGCAGTCAGGCAAATTATTGCTAAAGAATTAACTGAGAAATAAGAACTAAGTACATTCGCTTGGGTCTTAAGTGGCAAAGCATTTCATTGGACTTGGCCCTATAACCCAAAATTACTTAGCCACCTTTCACTCGCTCGCCCGCTCACCCGCTCACCCGCTCACTCGCCGTCTCTGTCTAACATAGATCTTACATAATATACAAGCAATTTGTTAAACAAATTCAATTAGCTTTTTGCTGCCTGCGTGTGTCGCTTGGTCTCAAGTAATTTGCAAAGGAAAACTCAAATGCAAAGCTGCCACATGGCTGACAGACTGACGGCGTGAGTAACTGACTGACTGATTGACTGACTGACTGATTTGTCAATAAGGCAGTTGACAGTCTGATTGGACTTAGCGCCGTCGCTTCGGCTTCTGATTAGCCTGGCAATACGATGACGCGCCGTTGGGCGAATGTAAACAAATACAATCGCAATTAATTACAGATACTGACGCACACATATACACACACACAGACGGACATCTCTGCTTGTATGTTATATGCTCATTTTCACATTTCCCAACACGGCAGCAACATCATAAAATATCAAAATCGATTTACGGCGCGTGGCGCCAACTGTTTCTGTTTCTGTTTCTGTTTCCATACAGAAAAACACCAAACCTAAAACCCAAGCCCCAAACCCCAAGCCCCAAACCCAAGCCAATACCATCGCCCACGCTCCAGCAGCAAAACTGGAAACCTCAACCGACTCGTCGTCGTCGTCATCATCATCATCATCGGCGTCGCGTTGCCAGCGGCGACTTTTTACAAGTGCAAAACTAATTATCCGAACCGAACGGAGCAGAGCTCCATGAATAATACTGATAAAGCCAGCTGGCGAGCAGGCCCGAGTATTTGGGGGGCAGTGGGCGTTGGGTGTGTGCAGAGGTTTTCAATTTCGTATACAAATACAAATCAGTTGAGCTTGGCAAATAGTCGAGCCCCCTGCGCGCACACTCTCCAGCTCGCTAGCTCCTTGGCGACAAATTTTTGACGATCTCGCGATCTCCGTGGGTGACGCATGAAAATGCTTTAAATGAAAATCTGTTTTCAACAGAAACTTCATCAAAATATCATATATCCCTCGCACACACACACACGCACACACGCACACATGCATACACATGTATAATTTTCATTCATTGTTGTTCAAATTGAAACTTTTACTAATCATAAATATCGCATTACCCATTACAAGGAAATTGCAACAAACTCGGCGATCAGCATCTATATTCAATGAAAGCCTAGTGCTTATTCATATATATATATATATATATATATATATTGTTTATATATAATACAACTTAGTGCATAAAAAATTTATATAAAAATCGAGTTAGTTCAATTTCATTTCATTTTCGAATTTCCTTTTATAAAATCAATTTTCTCTTCTATCTATCCTGGACCCACTGTAACTATGGGCGTGGCAGGCACTATAGAGCATATATAGAGTGTAAACACATGTATATGTCAGTTTGGAACGAGCTGAGGCGCTTGAGTCATATTACTGCTGTCCATTCGCTCGAACGCATCGAATTTTTTGAGCCACAAGCAATAAAAGCTTGGAATTGTTGAATATATAATCTTATAGATCATATGCCTATATTAGGTTACATATTTTTTTGTTTGCGATATTTAATAGCATTGGCTTATTATCGATAAATATCGATGTACTAATTGTCTTCTTAAGCATAACTTAAAGGCCCTTAAGTAAAGTAAAGTAAAGTCATAGATTCAGATATCGAATTTCATACAGCTTGATACTAGGTCATAAATTAAAAAAAAACTAGAATATTTTAAAGGGCTTTGGTTTCTATAAACGTTTGGGTGTGTTTGAAATTGTTTAAATACTTCTTGAAGATTATTCGTTTAGAGCTGAAGTTATGCAATAAGTTCTTATAGTGGGTGCATATGTGTGTGTGTGTGTGTGTTTTTGCTTAAGTATGTGTGGCAACAAGTTACCTAGAATGAGTTAAGCTGCAGTGTTGCCTACTGTTCAGAGCAACGTCTGGATCTCTCTACCTTTCTCTCCCTGCCTCTCTCTCTTTACATAGCCGTGAAAATCTACTTAACAGAATATTAAATGTTAAGCCATTTATGCATTTGAATACATGTAAATTGTAAATTGTAAATTGTGTGTGAAAATTCAACATTCAGCAAGATTTTTGTTAAATTAATTATTTTTGCACTTGTTACTGAAGTAAATTTACAAAATATTTAATTGCATTTCATAATAATTTAATGAATTTGAGACTGCTATGAAATGTGAATCAGATACATACTATATGTATATATATATATATAAAAGTATATATATATATATATATATACATACTTATACTGAAATTTGTGTGAGTTCTTTGTCATAGCTAAAGTTTTATCAAGTTTTTGAGATGCGAGCAAACAGAACTCAAAGTCAAGATGCACTTATCTAAGTTGCATCTGGTGAATGATCTGATTTGATATGAAGACGAAAGCAAAGACTCTGGCCAGACTGTGCCTGAACGGCGTTCCAATTTTAGGCATATCTTATTTAATCTTGAATTTTGAGATAACTCGAATATTTACATTAGTTTATTAGCTTTGGGCTCTGGAGGCGAGCTTATGGATATAGCTCTGATACTATCTAAGTGTGTTGGTAATAGAATGAACTTCAGTCAGAGCTATGAGGCTAGGAAAATTCTAATAAGAAAAACTCAAAAACTTTCCATTCAAAAACTCAATTGATCAATTGAGACTAGCTATAGAGCTAACAAATATAAGAAAATTACGTTTTTTAGTGTCACATTTCAGTTTTCCAATTTGAATCAAGAAATCAATGTAAAATGCTTAAGAATAGCAATAACAGATAGAGATAGGAATCTTATAAGATTAATTTTCTCAGTGAGCTCTGCTAGCTTAGCTTAACAGTCTGGCAACGCCAAGTTGCCAAAGGGAAGTTGAAATTCTAATTAGAATTTAGGAAATTTGTGAAATAAATATATCTATACAAAAATAAGCTCAATTCGCACACAAATTGAAGAGTTTAAGCAATATGGTAGCGCCAGAAGCAACATTTTTTTAAACAACTGATAAACATGCTACATTCAACAAAAGTTCCGTTCTTTTGGAGCGAGCATTACGAATCTGCCTTATGAATGGCTTGGCGCAAGCAGAGGCTGCGGACGGATCGTGCTTTCGTATTCATAAGTTGGCGTATGCACACATATATGACCAGTCGTATCACAGAGATTATCATTATTTTTATTTTCATTTAACTTTTTTGCTTTTCGTCTGATAAGAATGGCCACGCATCAGATTGAGCTGGCGATAGGTGGCGCTGATGTAATGCGATATGCCCGTCGTATATGAATCATCCGACGGCTTTCTGATTAGCCATATTTTGAGCTGGCTTGCGGCTCAGCTACAGTAAATACCCATAAAGCGATAATTGATCATAAATTAATATTTAACGAATTTTCTTCACTTACTTTTGTATAGAAATTTTGAATAATCACAATCCATGTTGTTGCTCGTGTTGCTTGCTGTTTGTTTGTTTCGTTTTGTTGCTGTAGTGAATGTCTAATGTTGTTGTTGTTGCGTTGACATGAAGCTGCCGTTAGAGTTGCTGAATTGATGCGGCGTTTGTTGCTGCTGCTGCTGCTACTGCTGCTGCTGTTGTTGTTGGATTTGATTGATTCACAACTGCTGCATTCGCAATGCTTTTCGCTTTTGCGCCATTCACTTGACAACAATTACAAAAAAAAACCAAAAAAAATAACACTCGCACACACACAAATAAATAAATAAATAAATATGAAATGCCGCAAGGAGGTGGGGTGGGCGAGAGGCGGCTGGTTCTTAGCGTTGAGGGCCGGGTTTCGAAAACTGCAGCGTTGACACGAAAATTTGAAGATTGCCGCCGGCGGCGGTGTAAGAAAAACTGAAATTCGAATTCGAGTTCGAGTTGGAAGCTTCGCAGCTTTCGAGCAACCTTCTGCTGCTGTTGCTGCTGCTGCTGCCGACGCTGCCTGTGTGTAGGTTTTGTTGTTTATTTTTTATTTTTTTGCTTTTTTGGTTGTGCTGTTGCCGTTGTTTTATTGACACTTGATGGGCGCTGCTGCCATGTGTTGGTTGCTGTTGTCGAATTTTGTTATTGTTGCAATTTAATGCCACTTTACAAGCATGTATAACATTGTGAGTTTTTGGTGGCTGTTGCTGCTTGCTGTTGTTCTTGTTCTTGTTGTAGGTTTTCGCTTTTGTTTTGCTTTCATTTACACAGTACTAGTTGATGCAGGTGTTGGTATGTAAAGCACACACACACGCCAAGCACATAAATGCGCTGATGACAGTTGCATATTCTTTGGTTGACTGTCGCCGCCGCAGCACAAATTCTAGTTATGCTGCTTCTTCTGCTTTATTTCGCCGTAAGCATTTCTTTCTTTTCTTTTTATCTCCGTTGTAGTTGGAGTTGCCGTTGGATTTGCCTTTGCCTTTGCTTTTGCCGCTGCCGACGCCTTCGCCTGCGCCGCTTCTGCTGCTCGCGCTATTCTGTTGTTCTTCGTGCTGCTCTTCCGCCTAACTGTTTCTTTATTTGGGCGCGCCTTTTGCTTTACTTAAACCAAATTGAAATTTGAACAACATGTGTTAAGCTTTTATTGTTGTTGTCGCTGCTGCTGCTGTTGCCGTTGCAGCGACGCGTGTTACACGGAGAGAAAAAAAGGCGCGCAATCTGCGGACGATGCTGATGGGCGTATTGTCGCCAATTTGGTTTGGTGCAACAGTTGCGCTGGCGTTGCCGCAGCTTTTAACCACAAACAACAGTCACTGGGTGCACCACACACACACAACAAAAAAAAATTATGCACATAAAAAAACTGTTGTACGACAAATTGGTTTTAGAACACAACATAAATTGGGATAAGAACTTGCCATAGAGCACCAAAAACACACGCACACACGCACGCAGCACACAGTTACTTTATGATATACACTTCTAAGCACATATATGTGTATATATATATATTTATATATATAATTATAATTCGGTTATTCGCGCTTATGCTGCCGTCGCCGCCGCCGTTGCGAATTTAATTTAATTTCTTTTGCTATACTTTATTGTAGTTCTGTTGTTGTTATTATTGTGTGTGTCCGTGTGTGTGTGTGTGTATGTTTTGCCTAACGGCAGTTGGCGGCACGCGCTGACCAATATTTAAGTTCTTTTTTGGTTTTTGTATGTATCTTAACAGATGATTCTGTTTGGGATGCGGTTTCGTATGGGATGCCCTTTCGGCATTTTTCTTAAACGTTTTCCTTACACGCGCCGCACAATGCTCCAGGCCAGAGAGTCAAAGGCGAAATGTGCTTTTAATGGAGACACATACACAGATACATGCGGTCACACACATAGATACATATGTATATATATATATATATATTTATATATTTATTTATATACATACATACACGCATGTATATAAGTTAAACGAAATTTTCTATAGGTATTGTCTAAGCGTATTTGGCTATTTGATTAAAATTTGTTAACTACGTGCTGCGCTTGCTTTCGCATACAAAATGTGACGCCAACACAACCGACGGTATAAACAAAACTACCAATACGAAATTAGCTCAAAATGTATTTCAGGCAAAAATTAAAACAGCAAAAGCGCTCATTGCGCGCGAGTGAGCCGTGCAGCAAAACTGCCAACCTACCCATACACGCATACAGGCACAGGCACACGCATACACACAAACACACACACATAAGCCTAAAGAGACAAACACTGCACAGAGTAGCATACGAACCATGCCCGAAGAGCGAGCCCCAACAGTTTGTTGGATACGCGCGCGAAACATATACACACACAGACACTGTATATGTATATTATACACACATATAGCAAATTTACTCACCAAGTTGGTCGCCACCAGCTGAATGGAGTACATGCCGAGAGCAAAATACGAGTGTGAGCGAGGGAGAGAGACACAGTGAGTTAGAGCGAGAGATGGCGTACGAGAGAATTCTGCCGCTGTCTATACAGCATGGGAGCGAGCGAGTGGAGTGCGCACAGCGCATGAATCAGCTTCCGCTGTTTCTGTTCAATGTTGTTGTTGCTGGTCTTCTTGTTCTGGTTAGCTTGCGAACTGAGTTTCGCTCAAACACGTGTTGTTGCTGGCCCGCCTGTGGTTGAGTACTTTCAGTGAGGTGGCCGTATAAGAGATACCGCTGAACACTTGCTGTGACTCGCTACTCAAAAATTATGTATGTGTGCAAGTATGCTTATGTTTGTGTAAAAGCAGGTTCATGCGTAAGACGAATTTGTGACAATATCTAATTATACAAGCATATAGAAGCTATTTAAAAAATATAATTCTTTTGATAGCAATAAAATAAATAATTAATGCAAAGTTAAAATTTATTTATTCAATAATATATGTATATAGATACATTTCATTTACAATCACACACACTCATGCATACATATGTGCATAAGTTATATATACTATTTAGTTGTATTTTTTTCAAAAATTATAATACACTTAGTGATTGTAGCTTTCGTGAACAACAAATATAGTTATTCAATGATGTTGCTAATGATAATTAAAGATATTGCGATAATCTTGCAGTACAGTGTAAGCGACTTGTCTTTACGTAAATTCACTCAGCCTCCACTTTTTCAATCGAGCGTTTGAGTCAAAGAGAGAAAGAGAGAGCGAAAGAACTGTAAGAAACGAGTGTGCCTGCACGTGCCTGTATGTGTGGGCAGCTCCTGTAAGATACTTATATGCCGATTGCCCGGCTCTCTCGGCGCAGCACTTAACATAAATCACTTTTTTTTGTTTTCTTTTTTTTTTTGCTTGATTTTTCTATTTTGGTTCTATCATTTCATATTTTGGCGCCGGTTCTGACCCAAGTTTGACTTTCGTACAATGCCAAGAACTAAGTGAATAGACTTGCAAGGATTTAGTATTAGTACGGGTAGTATAGAACTGAATGGTATATATATTAATGATCTTAAATATATGGAAATGGTATTGATTAACAAGATATTAATATATAAAACAAGGAAAAGAATTTTTAATTTTCTTCTTTTTCTTCTGTGCGATTCTCAAGTTTTTAACTGACACTCGCCATTCTCTAAATACTGAAAGTGTCAATTAACAAATGTAAGAAACTTTATTCTTTGTTATGAATTTATGTTTGTATGTATGCATGCGTGTGTATGTGTATGTTGCAACATGCATGAAATTAGCGTTTGTTGAACCCCATAAAATTGTCACTGGGCACAGGCACTTAAAATGCACGCCTCCAATGCATTAATTGCCATAAATTGAACCAAAACACACACAAAAACGCACGCACACGCACACACACACACACACACACGCACATATGCACGTATGTATTGCGCCTAGTGGGGTGCAACATGCGATCTACGAATTGAAACAACATAAGTTAAGAGGCAAATGTGTGAGTGGCACTATGTGGGTTGTTGTTGCTGTTTGGTTGAGGGAGCACCGCTTGGGAGTTTGCTCGGCTCGGGATCAGTGTGAGCATCGAACATTGTTGCGCATATTGGCAAAGTTTTGTAATTTGCCGCCATCTCTTTACATGTTGCTGGGTCGCTCAGAAACAGCTGATTGCTGCGCTTTTTCACTCAGTGCGCGAGCGAGAGGGCAATAGAGCGCTCAATGAGCGCATTGCGTGTGGGTTGCCGAGTGGAAAGGGAGTCCGGGGTGCGTTTTTATCGAAGACGCACAACACCAAAAACATAAAATTATGAAATGGCCATAATATTGTGGGCGCACACACACACACACACACATGTAAATCAAGATGGTCGCTCAAAGAGCGCTCTCAACTGGATGATGAGGTACAATGTAGTAGCGGCTGCAGTACACCCCACGGGGGTTGGGATTATGTCGCACAGAGCGCGCGCCTCGGCAATTCAGCTTCGGGCTTTTTTTTTTTTTTAACGACGCCAACTGCGCACGTCGCCTGCGTCTTCGTCGACGTCGTCGTCGTCGTCGTCGTCGTCATCGTCTTTCTTCTTGAGCTCTTGAGCGATTTAACGGCAATCGACTTGACAGTTGTAACTCATTGTCTGCCACTGTCTCTGCTGCTGCCGCTGCCGCTGACTCTTGCTTGACCCAGCCCGCCCACACTGCCCATAACACTCACACACACACATATGAGTGCATATGCGCATGCATGTATTTTCACGCACAGTGGGGCCAAGCCAATGGCAAATGTCTGCTGGCAAATTGAATGCCTTCGCCGATTTGTTCTCGAAAGGTTTAATTTAAATTTTGTGCGCTTTTATTTCTATTTCATTCGTATTAGATTTTGGGCACTAAAAATAATTTTCTACTTCACGCGTGTAAGGGGCAAAACATCATTAGACATTAAGGCTAGTGTGTTGAAAGTGAACAAAACAGCTCAGCATGTGTGCAGACGGACGATGTCGATGTCGATGTCTACGTCTATGTCTATGTCTATGTCGATGTCGATGGCTATGGCTATGGCTATGTCGATCCGCAGTCAGTCTGTCTATATATAAACGCAGCACAAGACAAGACAAGACAACATGAAAACGAATAAAATACGAGTACAAAATTCAAGATGAGATATACAGATACACACACACACACACAGATTCTACATACATACATACATATACATATGTGTGCATGTATGTATATGCGTATGTCTATATGTACGCGTAATGGACAACATCAGGAAAAGTCTAGCCAAAAAAGACTTTCGCATTTCAATGAACGATTCATTCATTTGTATTTACACACATCTTGTAAAGTATTTACCATATATGTGCATATATATGTACGTATATGTGTATGTATAGTAAATGTGACCATACGATATAACATATTTGGCATTGAATATTTTATCATATCATCATATCATAATTTGAAAAGGAAATTGTATGTTCTAGATCAGGGGGAAAGAGAGAGAGAGAGGGATAGAGAGAGGGCAAGAGAGAGAGATAGAGAAAGAGAGAGAGACAGAGAGAGACAGAGAAAGAGAGAGAGAGAGAAAGAGAGAGAGGATGGAGAGATAGATTCAGAGAGAGAGGGAGAGAGTAAGGCAGAGAGAGAGGGAGTAAGAGAAAGAGAGAGTGAGAGAGATTTTTGGCTTTTCAAATCCTCCAACATTTGAAAGCTGGAAGTTGGATGATCCATATCTTTTCACAGTCTTACAGGTAGATTACTTCCGATAGAATCATGGAAATCTTTAGTTTTCTTTTACAGATGCTGAGTTGGTATCATCTACTTTTGCACGTGAATCCTTGTAGAGTCACTCTATGATCTCTATGCCACGCCCATATATATGAATTTTTGCTGATTGTCAAATCGATTGGACGATTTATCGATTATTACTCCATAGAGACTATCGAAGGGGAGAAGTTCCTGCAGACTTTGCCTGTCACTTATAGTAAATATTGCTCCGATGGGGATTCGAGGCGCTCTTCAAGTGCAATTGCTGATTTTTATACAGAAATTTGAATATTTGTAAATTCATCACACATTTTTGATATATTCAAAGTGAATATAAAGTTTGCTGTGCAAAATAGGTAAAACTACGTCTAGCAGTCAGCCATATGACTATATATATGCATGTATATAGTTAATAATACACTTGTTATTGTTGTTGCTGCCGCTGTTTGCTGGGGCAAAAATGTTTTACATTAAATGAGCTAAATGCAGGCACTGTGCACTGATATTTTCCTATGCACTTTGGAATGCTTCATATGACTTTTTGTTATTTTCTTTTCTTTTCTTTTCATTTCGTTTGTTTTTCTTCTTTTTTTGAACCCATTGCAATTGGCAAGAAAACGGGTATATGGGTTGACTGAAGGTGTAGGGCTGAGAGTCGAGCACGATGCGCCTCGAGCTGTCTATCACGTCAAGTATAGAGGCTATACATATTGGATAATCCTTTGCTTATGCTGGATAAATAAATAAGCAGTTTTCAGGGTATCTGCTAGTCGAGCATTGCCGACTAGAGTCGATAACTCTTTGCATATGTTCATTAACGATAAATATCGATAGTTTGAATTGCTTTTCATGCAGCTCGCATATAATTGTTAGGCACATATATATATTTCAGATTTTGACCTACAGTTGAATTAGCCTTTTCTCGGGGTATCTGCTAGTCGAGCATTGCCCACTAAGGTACTCTGAGTTGTGTGCTGTTTTTTTGTTTTGCGCTGGGTGGAAACAGCAACAGCAACAGTTGGAAATCGCTTTGGTATGGGTTCCTTAGACAAGCACATACGTGGTCGTACGTTAGCTTCCAGTTTTTTGAAATTTTTTAATTTTATTACCTATTCAAAGTATTTACTTGCGTGTGTGAGTGCTGGTGCTGTGTGTGTGTGAAATTGCTTTCTTTGTTAGTTAGTTGGCTTACATTAGGCCATCTAAAGAGCACTTTGAAAAACACTTGGAATTTTTCATTGCCAATTACAACAGGCCAACCAAATGCAAAATGCGAAAAGAAACAAACAAAAAAAAGAAAAACACAGGAAAAAAACGTGAATGCATTCCGCGCAGTAACAGACCCTGGAACCCCCTCCCTCAAAGCCCCCGCTCCTCCCCAGTCATCCCCAAGCAGCAAGCGTTTGCCGTCTCTCAACCCCAAACGCTCGTGCGACTTGTCCAAAACTGCGCAAAAAAAAATTAAAACAACAACAACAAATAAATGCCAAAACGAAACGTTAAGAATTTTACATTCAAGATACTTTTATCAGCTGCTGCTGCTGCTGCTGCTACTGCTGCTGCCGCCTCTTCCATGACTGCTCAGCCTGCATTCCCGGCTACAAGCCAACCTGTTACAACATGCAATCGACAGGCCTCAAACAAGGCGGAAAAATTAACGCAGCCTGCAAATGCAATTGCAAATGCAATTGTGAATGTGAATATGAATGGGTGAATGAGTGAATGTATCCAAGCGTAGCGCGAATATATTCCTTCAGCTTTTGGCCATTTGCATTATGGAAAAAAGTAAACAAAAAAAAAACTAGAGGAAATTAACATTAAACATTATCAGGTAAGCATGGTATATATTTATATACATATATATATATATATATATATATATATATATATATATATACACATCTACAACTACCTTCAAAACATAATCATAATATAATCATAACGTAATAAGTTTACGTAATTCGAAATTGGATTTAGCTCAATTTTTCTTCAATTTCTTTCTTCCAATTTTTGTACTTTATATTTAAATTTTAGTTTTGTTTTAAGTTTGTTTTAGTTTATTTAAAATATATAGTTTATTTTAAATATTTTTAAAAAAATTTAATTAATTTGTTTGTGGTTGTGTTGTTAATTATAGAAATCAAATTGTTATGTATTTTTTTTTCAAATAATGAATAAAAAGGTTTTTGTCTTACTAACTTTTCTTTCAATTTTTATTTTTTTAATTATATATTTTTATAATAAAAGCTCTCAGCATCTTCTATAAACAATTGTTTTTAGTTAATTTATTTGCTTTTTTTTCTATTTAATCATTTTTTTAACTTGAAACAAAAAGCAACTGTTGTTCCTTTGAGTTTAATTTTCAATAGATTTAAATTAATAAAAAAAATTTCAAATTTATTTTTAATTAAGTTTTCAAAAATGGTTTAAAATATTTAGCACTGAATAGTTTTTTCACTCAAATACTCATATATTTATTTAAGTTATTTTCAATTTAATAAATAACTTTGAACTTATTATGTATAAACTATATATTTAAGTGAATTAAGTTGCTTTAGGCGCCTAATTCAAGTCTAATTTTGAATATAAACGAATAAATAATATTGATACAAATTTTAAGGTTTGTTTGGCGCCACACATATCGAAAGCAAGCATTACTAGATATATCGAAGTGTTATCGATATTTGGCCCTTCCCCTGACACTTGGCCATTGCGCATCTCTAATGCATTTGTGTATGCAATAGACACATTCGTATGCCAAATCGAAAAGTATTTACATTTGTTTAATTGGTAAAAAATCGAAATGGAAAACTTGGTTTTGCGGCGAGGGACCAGTGCCAGCAGCAATTGTAAGTGGTGGCCATGGCTTGTCAACAATTCGACCAAATTAAACATATGCTGAAGCGCCTTTTCATGCGATACATGTTTGTTTTTTTGTCTCTCTCTCTCTCTCTCTCGCTCCCTCTCACTTCATGGCCATTTGTGTGTATTATGTACATATAATAAAAAAAAATATATGTGATTTGTATAGTCAATAATATGACTGATGAGCAGCTCCAGGAGTGGCATTCAGCGGTTCTAACCGAGGCGCAGCGCGAAAATTATGTGAACCACAATCTGGAAATTGTGCGACATTATCGCACCGAGGCAATCTCTCGAGCGCCTGCCTTCGACATCGAGCGCAATGCCATAGACGCTGCCATCGCTCGCCATGGCTTGTACGCCTCCAATGCTAGCGGCAGCGAGAACAGCGTCTGCACAGAGCCAGTGGCAGCAGCACAGGAGGAAATGCAGCCGCCGCCAATGCGCCGTCCGCGCATGGAGCAGCCGGAGCAGCAGCAGCAGCAGCAGCCGCCGCAACAGCAGCCAAGCATCAACGGCATTGCTCCAACTGGCAGCTATGGTCATTATGTTGCTCTGGCTCATATTTTCTCAGACACATACGCTGCCCGAGGGGAGCCAACGGGCGCAGCCAATAGCAACGCTAGCGGCAGCGCTAACCGCAATAACAACAACAATAACAATGAGCCAGAGGACTCGGAAATTAATGATATGGCGATAACTAAGACCATCGACAGCCTGGGTCTGCGCCGCACCTAATGAGGCGAATGTACACTTAATTATATATTTAAGTATAATATATTTATATATATATATGTATTCGAACAAATTGTTAAACGAGATCATATTGTGCAAGATATTGTTTAGATCGTCTAATGTATATTGTATTTATTAATAGCGTTATTCATAAAACAATTTCCCGGAGAATCGAAAACGAAAAACGTAGCCGCTATATATATATATATATATACTTATATAATATATATATATATATAGAAAATGTAATGTAAATAATATCAGTTGAGTTTTGTATATAGTGCATTTAACTTATAGTTGTTTAGCATTTAAGCGTAGTGTACTTAATCGCAATTTATGTATGCTAGTGTACATATACAAGTATATATATATAGATATATATATCTCTTTCATTTGAGTTAGAACAAATGATAAAAGAGCAAAATAGAAAGAAAACAAAACACGAATAATGTCATTTTCTAGAGGCAAAACAGTTTAACGTACTAACAATAATAACAAATAGCAAAACTAGACAGTTCTCTCTAAGTGTGTTTAATTAATTTACAAATTAAAAAGGAACAAATGTTATCTGATATATCCATATATAGTATGTACCGTATATATATAGCTACACCGATCGTATGCTTTTTGAGTCTCACAATTAAGATGGATATCGGCGCCGAAAACTACTAAGCTTGAATGGATGCGGAGGGGAATGTGGACACAATTGTGGCCAGCAGGGAATGGACAATATATATCTATTATATATATATATTATATAGACACGGGAGTGCAGCGCCGATAGCCACAATATGTATTTATATATGTTTATGTGGATATCTATATAGTTTTCTCATTGACAAGATTTCTTTAGTTTGTATTTGAGTTGTGGCTGCTGCTGCTGTTGCTGCTGCTGTTGCTGATGCTGATGCTGATGGTACCATTGCGATTGTTATCATCATTATCATTATCTTCATCATTATCATTACGATTATGATTAGTATGCTGCGCATTATTATCACTGCTAGTTGCAGTTGCGGCAACAACAGCATTCGCTTCAATAGCTCGCATAGTTTCGTTGCGGCCACGCCTACTCTCCACGCCCAATCCTCTGGTACCCGATGCATGCCTGATCCGATGGTATTGACGCAAGCCGGCCAAAATGCGTATCATGACCTGGGCAGGTACCGTTATAGTGTCGCGTGTCTCCACCAACATGATTTCATTGCTCTTAATTAGCTGTAAACATAAAAAATATGTTAATCATAATCTCTTCTCCCGCTCTCTCGCTCTGTGACACCTACCGCTGTTGTTTCAGCTTCATCAAATATTGAAGTTGCCCCAATGGGCGCCCACACCTTGATGTTGTAATCGATGCCCGAGCTGAGCAAATAGGGCAGCGTCGGATGTGGCTGGACACGATTAACAACACGATGATCGGCCAGCAGTGTCTTCACCACCTTGCCAGTGTGCCGTTGCCAGACGAAGATGTGGCCACAGTCCGAGCCGGACATTATGAAATCGTCACCCCAGAAGCAGGCGCCCTTCACCATGGTGCGCGAGTTGCGATGTCCCCTAAATGACATTTTTATGTAGTCAAACTTATTTAGCTGTCGCTCTTTTACATCATCTGCAGACTCCATCACAGCATCTCGCTTATCGTCGGCTGCGAACGAAAAATGGGAGCTATATGTAAAGCGAAGAGAGAAGTGATCTAGTCGGGAGTGCCCGACTGATAGCTCGACCTCACTACGACTCCTTGAGCCACAGCGATTAATTCAAAAACTCTAGCTTTTCTGGTTCTCAAGCAACGCTTAAAAAACTAAATAAAATGATCGATTATTATCAGTTATCGATTCCAACTGACAGACGGACAGCTTATTGCCTGATCAAGAGTATTTCTATTTTATGGGGTCTGCCACGCCTACTTTTGGCTCACATATAAATAACATTTTTATATTCATAGACAAAAATAATTTCTATCTTCATTTGACTTTACGCTAAGTACGAAAATCGCCTAGATTTGCTTTTATGTATGTATGTGTGTGTGTGTGTGTGTATGTATGTATGTATGTATATATGTATGTATGTATGCATGCATGCATATATGTATTTATGTACACAAAAATTAGCTAAGTTTTCTCAAATCAAATTTGAAAAATTTGTTGCTCTTCTAGGCGATTCTCAGCAATTAAAACTGAGCATTTATGCTGATAAAATATTGGAAAATATAAATAAATGTTTCCCAATGCACTCGAATGCAACTATATCTATGTCTCGTTCTACACGATGTTCTGCTGCAGCTGCTCTAACTGATGCACTACGTTTACCTGGCGTCTAAAGGTAATGTGAACACAGAGATAAATAATGAGTGTTAGGGACAATTTAGAGCTGGCTGTGTCCAAGTGGTTGACCTTAAAGACAATATAAACTAGATTAAAATACTGATTCAATAGATCATAGACTAATTGATTGAAAATATATATATATACATACATAATAGCAATATATGCACGCTTTGTAGCTTTTAGCCAGAGTCTTGGAACTGACTTTACTCACCATCCGCTGCAGTCGGGTTGGAGTTGGCCGCAATTGCCGCTTGGCTGATTTCATTGGCGGCAGCGAGCCGCAGACTGTTGGTGCGACTTGTTGCCGATTCGCTCTGATTATCCAGCGTGCGCAAGACGGCATCCTGCCAGGACATGTGACTCGAACGTGAGCTGGAGCTGTTGCTCCGGCTGGCCGGATTGATGGCGTGTATCTGATGTGTTTGAGAGTTGAGCATGCGAATAATTTCATCGCTGAGACGTCGAAGCACGCTGGGCACGAGCGGCGGGCGTGCCTGGCCCACATTCAGGCGATTCGGATCGTGATCGGCATTGGCCATGGAATTGGGCCCTGTGTCGGACCAATCGCCGCGAAAACGCAAACGTGGCATTTGCGGCTCTGGGTCGTTGTCGCGTCGCAGCTTCGGTGTATAGCAGCCACTGCGTAGCAAGTCGGCATCGTTGTAGCCCGGATGCTGCAAATCGAACAAATATAGCTGCTCCATTGAGTAGCTGACAAGCAGCTCTGCTTCGTCGGCGCTATACTTGACGCAGGTGGGACGATAGTGACGACGTGTATACTTCATGGGTATGGGATATGCCTTCAATGGCCAGGTGATGCGATCCCGATCTGTGCCGGCCGACAGCATGCGTCGATCATATAGCCTCACTATGGAGTCGGAGCAACCGATGGCCAGCTTATAGTGGTTAATGGGCGCCACATCCATGGCGGTGACTGCGCATGGTGCCGTGATAAAGATGTGCTTATCACACACGGACTCGGCACAGCGGCTGCTCACGCGCAGATCGATGCAGCGCACGGTGCCATCTTCGCCACAGCTGAGAAAGACGCGTGGACTGTCCGGCAATGGCAGGACATCGTATGTGCTGCCAAAGGCGTGACAATCAAAGAAGCTGGCCTGACGACCGCCCTCGCCAATGAGCGCCTCCTCGGCACTCCTGCCGGGCCCGTAGGGTGCCAGAAATTCGGTATGCATGACAATGCCCTCGCCGGAGCACGAGACAATGGCCTGATCATTGGAGTGTGGCATGAAGCGTGCGCTGAATATGTGGCGTTTGTGTTGCGTTTTGGTTCTAGCCGCCACACGGCCGCTCTTGGCCTCCGTTATGACCAGATAGTTGTCATCCGAACCGGACACAATCAGCGTTCCGCTGGCATTCCAATTGACCGTGTTCACACAGCCGCTGTGCACGCTCAACGTGTTCAGCAGACTCAAGCGTTGCACAAAGTCCAGCGAGTCTTGAAGTAGTCAAATAATGATTATTACAGATAATACGCAAATCGACTATCTCCGTTAGGTGCACTCACTCTTGCAGCTCGCCTGCAGATTCGACTGCGCCTGGGCCCCATAGTACGGATAATTGGTGATGCACTCGTTTACGCTGCGTCGCTCTCTTCTGTCGGTCATCTTCGAAGGCCTTACTACACAAATACATATATATATATGTATATGTGTATGTATTTGTATATGTATACAGAGAGGTTGTTTTGTATTATTAGAAATTTGCTATATATTATGGCCCCGTCGTAGATATGGGAACAGGGAAATATAACAAAAGTACTTATACTATATAAAACACTACAACGAATAATTTTGTACACTTCTCAAACTATAATAAAAATAGCAAAATTTTCAAATGAACTTAAAAATTTTTTTATAAATTTTATATATATTTTTTTTAATATATTTTTCTCATTTTTTTAAATATTTTTTATTTTATTTGTTAAAAAAAAGTAACTTTTTAATTTTTCACATTATTTTTTTAACTATTTTATTGTTTAAAAAAAAAATATATATTTCCATAAATTTCTGTTATTTTCTTATACATTTATTTATTTGTTATACTGAATTCACAACTCTGTTAACAGTGACTCTCAAACTGTGTATTTGCAAGAAGCAACAAGAATTATTGCGCTTGCATTTGTCGTATGTATGCGTGGGAGTGTTTGTGTGTGAGTGTGTGGCTGCGTGGGTGTATGCGTTTGTGTAGGTGTGCAAATTGTTTTGTAGAAGTTATAAATTATATAAAAATTCAAAACAAAGCGCCATAAATAAATTGTTGTTGTAACATCAACTATTATTAGCAAGTTTTTGCGCGTAATTTGTTCTTTGCGCAGATCGAATAATTTTTTCATATTTTTATACAATTTTTTTTTTTACCTAGTTTATAGACTGCGGAAAAACATTACAAATCACTCTTTGCCCCAGCAACACACAAACACAAATTCGATATTTATTTTTATTGCGAGCTCAGCTGTGGCACAGTGTGACCGTTTGCGGCGCGCACAAGTTGCCCAAAAATTTCAACTGCAAAAAAGCGGTTAAATATACTAAATAATTGCAATGCTGAACCGAACAAGTTTAACGTTAGTAATTAAAGATGGAGTTTCTTTTTTTGCCTATTATAAAGCAAAGAAAGTTAAACATAATTTATGCTTAGCAGATCCTCTTGGTATATATTGTTCTATTAAGACATTGAACTTTTAAAAATGATATTCAAGTTAACCGAAATTTAGTATTCCGAACTTTTTGTGGTAAGTAAATAATACTTTTTTTGGATTTTTCGATAGGAAATCCAATGATAACTTACATTATAGGTATATGATAACATATGCATTTAAACTATAAAGCAGACAAATTCAACGGTAAATAAAATGTTTCAACAATTTTATTAGACTCTTATACAAACTAATCGATAACAAAAAAGACTAAAGAAAATCGAATTATGTTGATACATACACTTTTCTCGATTAGGCTAAACAATCGATATCTTCGAAGAGAGCGGTAAACGTATTGAAACACGGCTGGTCATACTTTACCCGCTGTAATTTCAGTCGTAGCTTAATATTCGAGTCGAGCGTGTGCACCTTACGCAGTTAAATAGCTTTGTCGTTTCAGGTAGCAACCTGTTGCGTTTTTTTTGTTTGTTTTGTTTTGTTTTGTTTTTTAATAGTTGTAGCAGTTGTGGAAAGTGCATTAACGATAACAACGATAAAACCGAGTTGAAACATTAACTCACCTGCTGCAGCAGCCACACAGTTGAGCGTGTGAGTTGTGCGAGTGTCAAACAAATTAGAAATCTTTTGTTTATTCAATAAATACGGCAAAAAAAGAGAAGAGAAACAAACAAAACGAGAAAAAGAAATAAAGGTAACGGGCGACAAGTGCTGTTGTTGTTTTTGTCTGTGCTGTGCTGTTGCTGTTGTTGTTGTTGTTGTTGTTGTAGCGGAAGATAAATATTGTTTAACTTCGCAAAGCCTAAAATGCAAATAGTAAAAATAGTTAAAGCGGCAAAAACAGAATACGATAAACGAGCATAAGATCAATTTTTAGTGGGTGAATGTTATTGTTGTTGTTGTTGTTGCGGTGGTTGTTGATGATGTGGAAAAGTTAATGAAGCAGCGCAAATACCACAAGCAACAAGTGAGAATGTTGGCTATAACCGACTGTCCCATGCCCTGGCAGCAGTTAAGAAGAGCTTTTGTCTGCTGCATATACGGTTTTAAGCTCCAGTGACTGCCAAACAGTGAGCTCTGCCTGTATGGCCTAGCATTATTGGAGTCTACAAAGCTTCGATTGATGGCTCAAGCGCAGTGCTCGTCAAACTGTAGATTAGAGTTTGATTCGTGAATTCAATTTTATGATAGCCCAACAGGTCATAGCCGACTTAGCCGACATTTAATAAGACTCTTTTTAGCCGTTTTCGATGATATTGAAGACCAGACAAACTGTAGCTCAGGCTGATCGATTTCGAAATCGATATCAACAATCAAAGTAAACATCGGCTTTTATCGGCTGATATCTTCAGCTTCACTAAGTACTATTATTATTATAATACTCCCACAGCATTGTGGCATTGGAGGCAACGATATGTCACTAGGCAAACGCTGATTAAAGACATTAGCAATGAGCGCGTCAGCGAGGATCAGGCATTGTGTCTGGGCTCCATACAAGTAGATACGTTCGCTAATGTGTGTGTGGGTGTGTGTGTACACAGATGATAGTATTTGTGTCAATTGTTGACTCTAAAGAATAACAAATTAAAAATGCCAACCAGTTTAGTCACGCCGCCCGTAACTCGGTGCCGTTAGCCCCCTATCTTACCTTGCCATAGAACTTGGGGCTATTGTTGCTGCTGCTGCTGCTTCCACTTTTTATTTTGCTGTTGTTGTTATTGCCGATTCTAAAAAGCTGCACATAGCTTTTTTGTTAAATGCCATCGCATAGAAAGCGACAAGCAATACAAAAGCATCAGCAAATACGTTTTCCTCTCCCGCTTCGCGCCTTCATCTGTGGACCATAAAGTGGATTGGGTTAGAGGGTCAGAGGCTCGCCATCACAGCGACATCATTTCGAATGCCCACAGCCAAGCATAAAACTATAATGAACGTATATAGACTAGATCTGGTTGGCTATATAAAAAGGTAGCTGGTAGAATGATATGATAATTAGTCGGAGATGGGACTGAGATAAGAATTTGGCTACTTTATGTGAGTTGAGTCAAGATATGTGGATAACGATAGATATAAATAGATAATAGATAAGGCTTTCGCATAATATATAGCAAACTGATTTAGATAAGAATTATGACATATTTAACTTGCAGGTCAATCAAAGTTTAGTCTAGATATAAAGAGATGTGTATAGATATAGATATAGGTATATATATGGATATATAGATAGATATAGATATAGATATAGATATAGATATAGATATAGATATAGATATAGATATAGATATAGATATAGATATAGATATAGATATAGATATAGATATAGATATAGATATAAATATAAGAAAATATATAAGAAAACATAGCTCAAGTCGATTGTCCAGATTCCCAATAGATGATTCCATGGCAACATTCGTTAGCTTATAGAGAGACAGATACCTAGATCATATAAGATCACGAGTGTCTTCGACACTGGTAGGCTACCTGCAAGATAATGAGATTATGATTCATTTGGAGTAGTGCAGAAACTGCTAGATTCTAATTTGCGGAAATAATATAATAAAATAATCAATTTGGATTTGCAGCTTAAGAGTTGCTGTTCGCTTTGTCTACAATTTGGATGATTCATAGCTGCATAGATTGTTAACAGCGATAAGATTTGCTCAGATATCATTGACTATATACATTTTAATTACGCAAGTTGAAAGCTAATTAAATATATATATATATATATAAATATGAATATATATAGCTAGCATCTAGCACCAGTGCCGACGATATTTGTTAGGTATATCTGAAACGAGAGTTAATTGTCTATATGCTTATAGAGATGCATCATATAAATCAGAAAAGCGGAACGAATTCGAGAAGTGCCGACTCTGAGATAAACTTTCCCATTTCAAGAAACAGAAACGAGTGAAAAACACGACACGATATTTTTTCTTATATTGTTCAATCAGTAACAACAACAACAACAACAACGGCAACAGCAAAAAGCCAATTGCATTTCAATACTCATTAAATTTATATTCAAATATGGGCATATTGGCATATTGACTGCAGATGCAACACGCGTCAAGTGCTGCTGCTATCTAGGGTAGCTGCCAGTCGAGCATATTCAATTCGAGCTACACTTTTATGTTGGCAATTAAATGAAGCTGTGCATTTATGCTGCACATATAGAGCACAGATTAGAGGTATATATATATATATATATATATATATGTGTGTGTAGGTGTATGTTATAGGCCTCTCTCGCCATGGCCGCAACATAATGACGTTTAATGGCAATTCAATGAAAACAGCAACTGAAACTGAAAACTGAAAAAGCTTCCCCGCGGACAAAAGTGAAATTTTTGTAGTCAACAAGAGCGAGAGAGAGAGGGAGACTGGCAAATACAGTTGGTTATTATACGAATAGCTCGAATTACTTGGCTTATGCTGCGTATACTTAATGTTTAAAGCTTATGCTAATGCTCATGTCAATTGCAATTAAAACAGCAGCTGGCCGCTTGCCAATCACAACAACTAATTAACTGGTGTGTGTGAGTGAGAGAGAGAGAGAGAGAGAGAGAGAAAGAGGGAGGAGAAAAAGCAAAAAGCGCGCAACTTGCTCTCTGAGTTCTCGATATGGATGCAGCTGGCAATAGCAGCAACGCTGCAGCTGGTGGCGCCACCGAAGATGAAACTAAAACGTTGCTGCACCAACAAAATGCCAGCATGGAAAATGACTACGATAACGACGACGACGTCGACGTCGACGAGCCGCAGGCATTGCCATTTTGCTTTGTTCGGGTAAGTTAGCCGCCGACTGCGACTTTGACTTTGATTTTTGCCTAGAAAGTAAGCAACGCAGAAGTTCTTGCAATCATTGCGAACTTGCCCCGCGGTCACAGTTGAACGCTGGACGCGACTTGCAACCGGCCGTGACTACCCCTCCCCCTGCCCAATCTCAGTCTCAGTCACAGTCTTAACACTCTACGGATCGGGCGAAAGACAAAACGACTTCAATTGTGGCTAGATGAACTCTTTGATTAGAGCCAAGCTGAGATTGGGTTAAAAGTAGTGTAGAATGATTGATGGGTACAGGGTATCTGCTAGTCGAACACTGCCGATCAGAGCACGTTTTTTTATTGTTTCAAGCGTACTCAGGAACATATCGTAATTATGTTCAGTTTTATGGCTCATTCTTAGCATGTAGAGACCCCCATGACCCATTAGAATGGGCGTCAAGTGGAACTGCTTTTGGCTTTTGCACGCAACGCTGACTTCAGAGAACCCACGGGCTATGCCACCGAACCTGCGGGTTGCTGGACTCACTGCATATTCGGCAGTTGTTACAAGTGTTCTACAAGTGTTAACTTCAATATGTGTGTGTGTGTGTATGTGTGTGTGTGTGTGTGTGTGTTGTAACCTTTTTCAGTTTCGGGGTCGAGTTGTTCCGGCGCAAGCCGCACCTCTTCGAGCCATGGCAATTGCCCGTTGCCCATTATATACATATTACACTATGTACAATTACATGCGCCCCCCAGACACTCCCCTTCTGCCAAAATAAAAAGAAGGCGAAGAAGAAGAATATGTAATTTGTTGTTGCTGTTGCTTTGCTTTTGTTCCGTCTGATTCCGTGCTGTTGCTGGCTCTCGGCGCACTCACGACCTGCCCCCGGGTGCCTAGCTACCTGACCCCCACCCCCTGGCCACCTTAGCTGGCCTGGGCAGAAATGATTGGCCCTTTTGATTGCTTTCTTTGGCTCGTTGCGGCCGACGTTCTTTTTTGGCTCTTTGGCTGTCATAATTTGTTGGGAAAATTGTTTTGGTTCTGCAGTTTGATTTTCATTATTTCATTTGATGTGCCCCATCTCAAAAAGGTTGCGTCAAATTGTGCGCCGGCTCAGAAAACGATCGAATTCCACATTTGCTAAACAATGCGCGCCAAATGGGACAAGCGCAAACAAATCGCGAAATGTAAATAAAATCAGAGCAAGAAATATCCAAATATAAACAAGGCAATTTGATATCTGTTTATGATTATCGTTTTATAATCAATTGTTGAGTTATTGATTTCATTCTTCTAACTTGTATCAAGGCAATATTTAAAATTTGTCTTTGATTTGTTTTCATATTGTCTGCAACTTCGTAAAGAAAATATTTATAAAATAAAATATTATTAAAATAGTAAATAATATTAAAAACTATTAAACGCACTAATAAAAAATTTAATTTTTAATAAAAATAAAATAATATTAAAAAAGAATAATAAATTTAATGCCAAATTTAAAAATAATAAAATTAAAATGCAAAATTTATTTTTTTTAAATTAAATTATTTTGCATAGAATAAAAAATAGTATAATATTACTAAAAAAAATATGTATACAAAATTAAATGTTTTTTTTTAATATACTTTAATTACTACTAAAAATATAAATACAAAATTAAATGTTTTTTTTTTACATACTTTAATTTTTGTTTTAATATAAAAAAGTATAAGCAAATGAATGCTTGAAAATTTGTATATAATTACTAAAAAATGTATTTATTTAAGCAAAAGCAAATTGAAATTTATATTCTTAAGTTCAAGCTCAAGTTTAGACAGCTCTTGGCTGTCATAGCAAAAGTCATTGCATTTCGCACTCTTTTTTCGTGGCGACGCGTTCAGAGTAATCAACACACAATATGACACACACACACACACACACATACCCAAATAAAACGCAATCAACTCGAAGTAAATCTTTTCTTTTCTGTAAAGAAAAAATGGAATTTAGTTTGAGTCAGCCAACGCCCAAAGCGCATATGCCCGATTCGATTATGAAACTGATTGGCAATGCATCCGATGAATATCATATCTTAGCTTGTTCTTTGACGTATTTTCATGTGACACAGGCTGGGCAAAGCGACTTTCGTCTGTTTATGCATTATTAAAGAGACAATCGATCAGGCGAGCGCTCACAGACACGTTCTCATCAGCCCTTGGCCACGCTGGACCACACCCCGAAATTCGGATTTATTTATATTTTAATGTGTGTTTGTCGCTCTGCTAATTTGAATACATAAATATGCATACGTTGTGTATATATGATAATTAGTCGAAAACGAGGGGAAAAAAGGAAAAGAAAATTAAATTGCAAAGCTGTCTTCGCTGTTGTTTGTTTAGATTGTTGGCCGTGGCATGTTGCTTGGTGTGTTTAACGTCTGGTTATACCCTGTAGAATTGTGTTTACAGTCAACAAGAGTAGTTGGTGACATGTTGCGGCATCTTGTTTATAAAGAAATAAATTTCTAGAAAATTGTTATAGGGCTAATAGATATATCTATGCACTCTAATGCTGAGCTGAGTGCACAGCGTATCTATTAGTCGTTCACAATGTTTGCCGTTAGCCAAGCTTGTTTGCTCGTCTCGCGATAACATTTAATTTGATTAGTTGCCAAGCAAATTGTTGGCCAAGTTGGGCAATTGGGCCCAGTCTTGGCCGACTGCTGTTGAAAGCTTAGTTAATGGGCGTGGCATTGGCCATGTCATGCATAGTGTTTAACATGAAACCAAATGCATTGCGAATGCTGCTGAAAATGTGTGAGACTTTTCACTTTCCCATCGCCAATGACTGCGTAACTTTTTCTAGCTGTCTCTGTTCCCTTCGACCACGATGAGACTTAGAAAAGGAAAAACTCTTCGCTAATGGCCTGGGCCTCGGCTATTGCCAATGAGCCTCCCGGTCACTCAGCACATTTCGTGTTGGCCAAAAAGCCAACGCTGTTGGCCATCCTGCCAGCGGCTGCAATGCAACTTTTGTGTTTGCACATTTCGATAGCTCCTCGGAGTCGCGCCAGAGTCGCAAAAGTCGCCTGGGTGAAAGTTTTTATTGCAGTTGACGTGTATTTCTCTAGCTTGGCTACTGCTACTGCTGTGGCTGCTGCTGCTGCTGCTGCTGCAGGTGGACACCTGTTGGCGCACAGGTGCGTTAATGCAAAGATCGATTAAATAATGAAATTAATTACAATTTTTCTTCAAGCTAAGTGGTTTAATAGAAAGCGAAACACTGTTTAACAACAATTAACGTCGCATTCTTAGCCAATTCAATTTGCCTATACACTTTTATTAGCCACATACTTTTGTCATGCTAAAAGCCACAGCTGCCCAAATATTTTCATTTATCTATATAGTTAAAGCCATTCCTGTGGAGCTCTGGAGCTCTTGGCGTCATCCCTAGCCAGTTTTTATGACATTTTCTATTATAGTTTTCGATTTGGTATAGACATCAACTTCATCATTAGCCAACATTGGGCTCTTTAGATAGAATCTTAATTAAAAGTTTTACAATTCAAGGCAAACCAGTTTCGATGCAGAGAAAAACCAGGCGAGGAATGCTCAACTTGAATATACCCTGAACTCTATAGATACTTAGCTCAGGCACAACTTTCTAAGGTTAAGGAAAATGCTAAAAGCAGTTTATATTTTTTCAGAATCTTCAGAATAGTTTTCGTGTCTGTAGCTCTAAGATTATGCGAGGTGTGTTTAAGAAACTTTAGCTTCGGATTTTTTGCCTTGACTGACTTCAGAGAAATAAAAAAGTTTCAATCAAACTATCTATATATTTATGATTTAAAGTGATTACCTCTTACAGGCTTTGAGATTGGCAAATAGACAAATATTTCAAAACAAAAAGAGTTTTAGGTTTAGCTCAACGGAAAAGCTAAAAAAGCGAAGCTCAAAGATCGAATTTAGTTCGCTTTGAGCCTCGCTCTTTTAGCTTTTCCAACGAGCTGAACCTAAAACTCTTTCAGCTTTGCTATTCTAGACTTGAAATATTTCTATTGGCTAATTGCAAAGCTAGCCCAATTGGGTGCACAGCCAAAGCCTTGACACAGCATTTTTGTTATATTGTGTCAGATTGCTTGAGGTGCTTTTTGCAACTGTCACAATTGCCTGATTTTGTGCTATAAACGCAACCTAACTGTGGCTCTTAACGCCCAATCTAATGCTCCACATTGCTAACTTGGCCAACATATATTTCATGGTCACACTCCCATGAGCCACAAGCTGTGACATACATCGCCTCAAGCGAAGCGTGCCTAATGGAATTAGGGTTGAATTACGCGCATCAAATCAAAATACAAATTGGATCAAGCGAGGCAATTGGATAGAATCTGACTACTATATACATAAATATATATGCTATAAACTGATATATGCTTGCCTTGATATATGCTTGCCTTCTCTATGCTCCGATGCACCCGCAAAGATCGTGAGAAAGTTGTAATTTAGTGTGTTTTCCGACATTCATAAATAGAAAAGAGAGAAAAAAAAATGACTTGAAAGATATCAAGATATATCTGGGCAAAAGTCACACGCAACTTTTTTGTTTTGTCGCCACTGGCAATGAAGCAATATATATGTATATATATATATAAATATCTGAATATCTAATATATAAGAAAAAATACCAAAACATAAGCGAAATATGTATGCAAATGACTTTCATGTTACTTCGCAGCTAACACTACAGATTCAGTTTCTAGTCTTCGGGAAACAACATTTTCCATTGCCTATTGTACAATAACCGATTGGGGCTGCCCAGCGAAATGTTATGCAAATTGAACAGCATTTCGAGGGAAATTGTTGCGTCCAGACTTTCGGCATTTCTTTCGACTTTTTAATGCGTTGCGCAACACGCACCACCCAAAAAAGGTAGCGACAGCGACAGAGCGCGAGCAGCAGTTGGGGGAAGTGCGACAGGTTAGCCTAGTTTGCTGCTGCCAGTGAGGAAACCAATTTGGCCCAACCTGTATATAATGATGGCGATCGTGAGCCAGATTTGTCTGCACGTCTTTCAGATTCAGAGTCAGAGTCAGATTCCGATTCCGATTCCGCATCGCCACTTGCATTACCCAAAAAACTTCCCATTGAGTATGGTCCGGTCGGCGGGCCAATTGTGGAGTGAGGTAGTCTGGCCAAGGAATTTCACTCTGGTTTTCTACACCCAATACCCAATATGTTTGTGTATTGGTCTTGCAGCTTGCTGTCTGCTGTCGAGAAAGCAGTCTGATCTCTGAATGTTATGTGGAAGTACCGAATGTGCGTGTGCGTGTGTCTTTATACTGGCTAAAACTGGCTGAGCAGGTGAAGTTGTCGTTTGCCAAACAACAACAACAACAACAAAATGCGTGCTGCTATTGTTGTTGTTGTTGTTGCTGTTGTGCCCGACCCGGTCTGAAAGTCTTATCCGCATAAATGCAGCAACAAACCAGAAAAGCGCAAGTGAAACGAATTATGCGTGCAATCGTCTGCGTGTGTGTGTGTGTGTGTGTGTGTGTGCATCTTAACCTGCAGCCAAAGGCATTATACGCAAGCCCAATTGGCGGACAGCGCAGCCAAAATTTATGCACTTCAACAAATTTTGCTAACTGGAAATGGACTTTGAGAAGTCTAAAGAGAATCTGAATTTTATAAGCACAATTATGTGACCTTAATATGATGAGAATCGCATAGAACGTTGACAGCTAAGAGAGAAATAGGAAGAGAAAAGAAAAAAGATAAAGCAGAAGAAAGTAAATGTGGCTAAGATGTAGAGGAAAAGAATGATGAAGAGGAAGACAACGAGAGAATTAAATGGGCAACGAGCGTTAAGCAGAGATAATGCGAAATGCTCTTCTGCATCTGTTTTTTTTTTTAATTTTCACAGCTTACTGTAAAATCAATTTCTCTTCTATTTCAATACCTCGTTCTTTCTCTCAGTCTATCTATTTGACTCTTTCTCGCGGTATAGCTCTCTCTCTCTCTCTCACTCTATTTCTCTCTCTTCATCTTCCTCTTTCTCTCTCGCTCTATAGCTCTCTCTTTGTATTTTTCCTTCTCTCTCTCTCTTTCCATTATTCTCTTTGTGTCTTTCTCTCTCTCTCTCTCTATCTGTCTCTCTATCTCTATATCTTATCTCTCTCTTTCTCTCTCGCCCTCTCTTTCGCTCTCTCTCTCTCTCTCTCTCTCTCTCTCTCTCATTCCTCATTCTCTCCCCGCATCTATCCTTCTCTCACTCTGACTCTTCTCTTACCCAATTAATTTTAGCTTTCTTGCCATATATTTGCTCAGCTGTTAGCAAAATGCTGCCAGCGACGTCAAACGTGATATAAATACCTCTTTGTAAATACAGTGTATATATATATATATATATATATATATATATATATATATATATATATATATATATATATATATATATATATATAAATGTATATATATATATATATTTATATAAATACACTTATTCGTTATTTTCAATCAATCTGCTGCTGCAGCAGCAGTCCTTAAACTTGATGGCTGGAAGATCAACTCATTTGATATGCGCTCGCAGCTGAAAACCCTCAACCATAACTGACCACATGCAAGCTGAATTTCATTACGAAAACCCTAAATGGAATCCCGTAAGCATTTTAAATCTGATAGGACGACAAAGCAGACAGTCGCCAGTCGCCAGTCGACAGTTTCCAATTGGAATTCTAAGCAGCTCTCAGATTTTCTTTGTTTGGGTCTTTACTAATAAGCTGGCTTTCAGTTTGGTTCTCTTTGAAAACATTCGCTGTTGAGGGTTCTTTAATGCATTTGATATGCTTGCCCCAGTGTTGGACTTATCGCTGGTGTTTGTCTTGAAACCTTTGTGGCCGCCGCCGTCGCTCCTGTTGCAACTTAAAATGGATACGAAATGGTAGCATTTATGACTGCCCTCAAAAAGGTGTAAGGTATATGGCAGGTAAACGGCATTGCACACATGAGCGATTGACTTCTTGTTCGACTTTAATTTGTTGACATTTTCATTTCCTTATCATTTTCGTTACATTGTTCAACTTGTTGTTGTTGTTGTGGCAGGCAATTTGGGTTATTGTTACGCATCGATTGCTTAACCCTGTTACGTAAGCACACAGTTGCTGCATGGGCAATGCGATAAGGCGAGTCGTACAGAAACTGAAAATGTGCCCCACAATCTGATAAAGCCACGATATATATGCTGTGGAGAGAGAGAGAGAGAGAGAGAGATGATTATTGTAACTATCAGTTATAATCTGAAATCGTCTGTGGCATGTGGTTAAGAAAAAGAAGCATTAAGTAAAACATGTTTTCAGCAGGAAGACGCGAATGTTGTCAATTAAAGTTTATATATTTTTTTTTGGAGATTGCACTTCCCTTGGCTTCAATCAGGGCCATAAGAATGAGAGAGAAACCGGTAATATCTCGACTTACAATGCGAATTAATTAATTTGCTTTTAAGTTCTGCATTTTTAATGCTTTGCAGCCATTTCATTGTCATGAGTTTTGTAATTTAAATTAGGTTTTGTCTGAAGGATTCTTGCGTGGCAGAAAAGAAGAAAAACTAATTGGAATTCCTTGCTGGTTCATGGCTCACGGTTCACAGTCAGCCTTGAAGACATACAAACATATAAGGGCTTCTTCGTATTTGTTAAGAAAAAGATTTCTTACGTGATTTCAAACTGAGTTATTTTTGGTTTTATGATAGCTCAGTTATTTGATCTGTAAGTTGTCTTTGGCCAAGAAATGTCAAGGCGAATCGTACGGCGTTGCCAGATCGGTGGCAATGCCCTGTCAGCTATTTGATATGGAAATGTGCGGCCAAATGCTTACCACGGTTAAATATCTCTAAGCCAACAAACAACAGCAACAACGATCATTCACGATGACAATAACAAAACAAAACAAAAAAAAAACTAGCGGCGGCATTTTCCATTGTTTGTAACGTTTCATTAGCTCAAAGCGCCTGGGAAATTGCTGTTGCTTTTGCTGTTGCTGTTATTGTAGTTGCTGCCCCTTGCTGTGGCCATAAGTCAAAGTTGAGGGATTCATGGCAAGCCCGAAAATCGAAATACCGCACTCAAATCCCAGCGGCTGGGCACAGCAAGCCCTAAACCAAAAGTTACGCAGTCACCAAAGAAAGAAAGAAACACAAAAATTAAGTGAAAAAATATTCAAAAAAAAAAAACAAAAAAGAAATAAAATAAAAATATTTCAAAGAGTTGCAATTGTTTTAATGTGCCAACAAAATGTTGGCTAAAACAAAGGCGTGTATTGGACATTAGCCCAGTTAAGATACAAGTGCCAAGTGCTTAACCCCCTCCAAATTGTCTTGGCTAAGAGCATGCGAAATTCAACTTGCAGCATGCGTACATCACATTACATACATACATACATACATACATACATATACGTATATCTATATATATTTATGCTCAAGATATGCTGATTAGCTTATAAAGTTTTTCCGTTTCGTTTTGGTTGGCTTTTGAAGCCATTTAAAACAATTTGGTACAATTTGGCTTGGCTTTTGTCAAAGCCGCTCGCTGAGTTCAACATCATCATCATCATCAGCAGCATCATAATCATCATCAGCAGCAGCATCGTCAACATCATGATAAACGTAATTGTAATTGTAATTGTAATTGTAACTGCCGGCAAATGCACATAAATTTCATGTTCATACAACAATTAACAATTAAGCGGGCTATTGACATTATTTTTTTTTGTTTTTAGTTTTTTGTTGGCTTTTTTTCAGCTAGGCCAACTTGAAACGAGCCAAGGCTGAAACAAAACTAAAAACAAAACGTCACAAACGTTCAGCTACAGATTATGAAAATCTCTGGCCCATTGTAGGTCACAATTGCTGCGAGACTGAGCCGAGACTTAAGACAGCTTACTAAAGAAAACATGTTTTGTGTTTATAATAGAAATTTCATTTCCAGAATTTATATAATATTTAAATCTTTTGCAATCACTTTTGCAATTCATTTTAAGTTCATTTATTTACACTAATTTATGTATTAAAAGTTAAAAGTCCGTTTTAATGGCAGTTAGAATTTTTGGTATTTATCAAAGTTTTTTGGTTTAGTTTTCATGCAAGTAATTGTAATAGGGATGGTTATAGTGATATAAATTTGTAATTTACAGAATTTATATTGAAATTTTGGTATTTAAAAAAGAGCTTACTATAATATATATGGCCATCTGCTTCAAGTTATAAATATACCGGAATTATTTCGATGTCTGTTAGAATAAGTTTTAAAAAGTTCATTAAAGTTTTTAGGAACAAGGTATAAGGTACACAGTACAAGGTACTAGGTACAAGGTACAAGGTACTAGGTACAAGGTACTAGGTACAAGGTACAAGGTACTAGGTACAAGGTACTAGGTACTAGGTACTAGGTACTGGGTACAAGGTACACGGTACTAGGTACATTGTACAAAGTACAAGGTACTAGGTGCTAGGTACAAGATACTAGGTACAAGCCATCTGTAAAAGGTTCTATAATTTGTGGACTAAAATAAAAATTTCTGTGGAGCAAAAAATATTTCAAAGTTCTTTCTTTCTTTCTTTGTTTTTAGCTAAACGGGTCCGATTTGAGGTATATATATACATAACTATTATTGACTTTTATTTTATTATAAAATTTGTAAGCAACTCATAATAGGGAAACCGCCTTATTGTAACAATTCCGTTGCGCAATTCCACTCGAAAGTGTGGAAAATAAGCGTGAAATGGTTTTTTTTTTCGCACAATGTCCAAGTTTAAGCATTATTTTCGACTTGAAAGGCTTCATTAATGGTATGTTTACATAAAGTTTGTGCATAGTGCGATATCAATTAAGCTACACAAGATTCTGAGAACGAATCCAATCTGTATAATATATTTTATATATATAAAGTTATGTTTGGGTAGAGTTCTTTTCTAGAATTTTGTTTAGCTTAATTGATATCGAGTAATGCCTAATTAGCAGCGTGCTACCTTTTGGCGCCTTGACCCAGTCAGCTGGGCCAGCTGCTTGGCTAAATGTAGCATAGTTTTGGCCACATTTGCCCAACTCAAGTGTGTCAGTGGCATTAAGCTATGCGCACCTGTGAGCTCTCTGTGTGTGTGCGTTGGTCTGAAAGCCGCATTAAGATTCTAGGCTAACTTTGTAGCTGTTTGGCTGGCAAACCGGTCCGAATACTGAACGTGTACTTTGTATGGCAATTATCGAGAGCTGTGCTCTTGGCTGGCATTTGCTTTCCTTTTCCTTTTGACAAGCGGCTTGGCCCGGTGCGGACCGGGCGGGGCAGAGGCAAATGATATGCGGCTTGCCAAAAGGAAGTTAATAATTTAGCCATGGCTAATAAGCGCGCACTTCACAGGAAATCCAATCAGCCGATGACAGTCAATCAACTCTGACAAACCAATTGCAGCAGCAGCAGCAGCAGCAGAGGCAGCGGCAGCAGTTGCCCATTGAATGAACTTGAAATCGAATGTAAATGAGGCAAACTTAAGTTAAAGTGTCGCCAGTCGAGCACTTCGAGGCGTTCGCTCGACCGTGGCAACAACTTGTAAGCAGCAAACATCAACTGGCAAGTGGCAAGTGGCAAAAGGGGGACGAACTATGCGAGGCGTTGCATGCAATGTCTCACACAAAAAAAAAAAAACACAAAACAATAAAAAAAATTCATCTACCAGCTTGTAATTATATAATTTATTTATATTAAACGCTGCGACCCGTTGACAATGACATTTTCTTTTAGACGACATTCATAAGAGTTGTTAAACGATGCGCTTAACGGGAGGGTGAGCAGAGGAGGGTAAGGCAGGGGAGGATTAGTGAAGGGGGCGGGGAGGATGGCAAGGTACTTGTGCTTGCGGTCTATGCTTATTTTTCGCTTTTGACATTTGTCTCTTGTCTGGCGCGCTACAAGCGCATAATAATTATTATTATTTAAATTCAAGTTTCAGGCATGAGCATTGCAAAACACTCGAGGGACAGGGCACAACATCAACAACAACAGCAACAGCAACAGCAACAGCAACAAGCAACAGCAACATATTGTTAAGACAATTTATATCATGAGCGTGGCTATGCGCGGCTTAATAGGGTATCTTTGCCTTTGCCTTCGTCCAACTGTCCAACTGTCCAACTGTCCGCCTTTCAGCTCCGCCCCGCAATCATGTGTCATATTTATTAGCCAAGTCAATGCACCTGAAAACTGAAAACTCCTGTGTGTGTGTGTGTGTGCGCCAGTGAAGCCGTTGAAGTCAGCACTGCGGCGGGTCGAGGTCATTCATCCAATATAAATATATATATATATATATGTATTTATATATATGTAAGCATGTCTGCCTATGTAACGATGTAACAGGCCGCCAAGACCCCTATTGCCCAGTTATTCCCCCTATTGCGAATTGTGCAGGAAGCCCTCATGTCTGGCCCCACAAGCCACTCGCATAATGCACTTAATAATGATGGTAAATCGTAAAAGTGATTGCTTTATAGTTAGTTAGTAGAACTAAATAGTCTTGTGTCTTGCCTAATTAGCTTGTGCTACGCATCCAGCTGACAGTGGGGCAAGCTATGAACAATCATATGTGAATTGAGATTGTTGATCTTAAGAGAGGCAGCTTTAGCTGATCCCTATATAAATCAAATGTGTGGAAAACCTTTTTGAATAAAAGCAAGCAGCATAAATATTTATTTTTTATTGAAGTTTTGATTTGTTTAAGCTAGAAATACTTAAGGTTAAAGAAACTATATAATTGCTTGAAATTATTTTGCCGGTTTAGCTATTATAAATTACTAAAGCCAAGCGCAATTTGAATGCACTTCACCAATGTAAAAAGAAATGCATTGCAGTAAAAAGGAAGCTTTTCTGACTTTGAACCAAGGTGCAATGGCCGGAAAGACTGAGCTACTTTAGAAGCTAGTAAATGCCACAGCTTTGCATTGCAGGCAATAGCGGCCGCAATAGCTGTGGCAACAACATTCATGGGAAATTGGATTGCAGTCAAAGGTAAACGGAAAACCATCAACAAATTTGATTGACAGCCAAAGCCGAGCTCAGCCCACCGCAGACCGATGCGCCGACAACGACAGCGACAGCGGCAGCGGCATAGGCAGCGGTGCCAACCGCCAACAGGGCGAACACAAATGAATTTGAGCTGAAAGCCAAATGAATCAACTTCAACTGTTTTGCCAGTGTTTGAATCGTTTGAATCGCTGCCATATAGCCGCGTTTACGACTAAATGAAATGAAACCGGAAGTTTGGCTGGCAATGCGGCGGGCACGTCCCCAACATTGATGGAGAGGGGGAAATGACTCCGAAGCCCAGACAAACCGTAACCAAAACCAAAACCAAAACCAAACCAAACCAAATCGCATCGCATCGAAGTGAGCCAAGTTCGTTCAACTTTGCTGCGTTTCTTGACCGTTTAACAATGGCGTTGCCACTGCATTCGTTTTATTTTTTGTTGTTTTTACTTGTGGTAGGGGGTGGTGGGGCGTTGCCAGAGAATTGACTAACTGGAGGCTGCCATAAAACTGCGAAACATTGGGAACGCAAAGTCTGTGTTTGGGGCACAGCCATTGGACCACACCTATATTTTTTTTGGCCAGATGTCGCATTGCGCTGATGCTCACCTTCGCGGCCGTGTTGAATGTGGGTGTGTTTTGACGGAATTTATGATAATTATGATGTTGTTGTTGTTGTTGATGTATTTGCTGTTGCTGCTGCTGCTGTTGATGATGTTGCGGTGCGTCGTCTGTTGTGCCACAATAAAACTAAAGATGGGTTCGTGATAACAATGTATACAAATTCATACACACACGCATACACACCTACACATATGCCAACATTCCATAATATGAGCAGAATGTTTTCTTAACCTTCCTGGAATTTCGTAATACTTTTATTCCCTCTTTTTTTGGGCAGAAATTAAAGTTTTTTTTCATTTATTTCTGCTTTATTTATCATCCATCAAAAACTTGTTATATAATTGTACTGCTGTATAGATGTTAAGGTTGTCTAAAAAACAGTGCAGACATCAGCTAAAACATGCATTCTCGCTCTTCAGTCTGCTTCTTGATAGCCTCCTTAACTAGGAGCTAACATCAGGTCTTACAAATATCAGTATCTGATAAAAACACTATGGCATAGAGTATATATATATAAGTAGCAATCAAAGTTACTTAATAAGCTTCAAAATTATAATAATAAAAATATAGAAAATATGATGAAATAAAAAAGATTTATAATAGAAAATATTAAAAAAAAATTATTACATAAAAAAATATTAAAGACAACTAAAACCAAAATTAAAAAATAATAAATAAATATTAAATTACTGAAAAAAAGAACAAGTAAATATAATCAATTAAAAATATTACTAAAATTTTTTTAATTGAAAACTTAAATAAAAAAAAAAAAATTAAAATTAAAAATAATAATGAAAAATTCAAATAAAAATAAAAAGTATAATAAAATATACAAATAAAGTTTATTGCTCAGTTTAGAAAATTTCTTAATGTTGGCCTAGATGAAATGAAGTAATACAGACTTTGTTTTTGTCATTAAGAACTTTTGCTAACGGATTGTGCATGTCGTATAAATAGTTATGGTTATTTTCCATAAAAATTCGTATTAAACATTTAACTAAATTGTGTGAAATTCTTGGTGTACGCAATTCTATTGTTTAGTCGCTGGAAAAACGTTTTGCAAACTGTGTGTTAAAAATAAAAACAAAAAAAGAAGAAAACAGAAAAAATTCATTAGTTCCACCAAAGTTAAACAATGGAATAATTAAATATTTTTCTTTACGCGAAGTAAACGCCCAATGCATATCGAAAACAAAAACACACACATAAAATACTTCAGCTAATGCGGATACTACTTTATTCGTGACGCGCAAACAAGTTTTTGTGGATATATACGGATAGATTATTTATATATGTGTGCAATGAGACTTGCATATAGATTTGGGATTAATTATTTTGTGATTGTGCGAAATTAGTTTCGTAAAAGGAGTTAGGAATCGCCCTCGGCACGATTCGTGGCATCCACTTCGATGTTGGCCTTTTGGCCATTGGCCAATGTCTTGGTTTCTTCGTACTTGATGCGATAGGTCGCCTGCGGATCGTAGATCTTCTCCAAACGCTGCCAATCCTCAGGCCGATTGTCGATCAGGTGACGCGTAACCTTATCGGCGCCATATTTTTGCTTCTCGGTACATTTGACACAGTCCGTCATCATGGCGTCGGGCAGGATCTCTGTGCACGCATATAGATATAGATATTGTCACTTGTAGTTGCATTCATTCATGTTTCATACCCTTTAGCATTTTGGCATCGGGCGTGCAGGGTCCTTGGCTCTCCAGGCACTTGATATAGTTGTTAAGCAAACGCTCCTGGCTCAATATCTCATCGATGTCGACATTGTCAAATTTACTGTCATAGGCACCAGCATTTGTATCCATTAGAGCCGCCGGCATCGCAGTGGTTGCGGGTGGATGTGCACGGCACAGCGCGGCCAGCAGCACCGCCGTCAAGAGCAGCTGCATCAGTAGCGTTTTAGTGAAACGGAACATTGTCAAAAGGGCGTTGAAAAGCGAGTGATACCAATTGACAGATCGAGTTTAGCTTTTATAGATGCTGCCAGATGATGAGGAATCGGACTGCTGCTGGTCTAGTTGCGCATGATGTGCGTGTCGCTGGGCAATTTAAATGCGCCGCGATTTGGTCAAATTGCTCGCCAAATTAACTGCATTTTGTTCAGCTGCATGCGACACGAGTGTGGGCCAAAGGAAGCCATTGCTCTTAGCCAATGGATGACAGCGTGTTAACCACTTCAACTGTAAATTGTGCAGCAGCGCATTCTTGCACTGTGTGATTCTTGTGACTTGTGGCATTTCCGGTGGCTTGGGCCTAGCCCGCTCCTGCGCCCGCCCTGAGTTGACATCGTCGTTTGATCTGTGCTTTTGGCTTTCATTTTGTTACTACATTAGCATAAATATATACGTTTCTATTTAGGTCTGATTGTGATTGTGTGTGTGCGCGCGAGTGTGAGCCAAGTTTGGGGCCAACAGCAGCTGATGGAACAAAAAGCCACCTGACCAGGTCGCGCAGCATTGCCGCAGATTTTGCCCATTTCTCGCTAGCAGCAGCTGCAGCTCTCTCTCACTCTCTCACACACACACACACACACTCTCTCTTTCTGTCACTAGTTGTCTTTCTTCGCCTCGGGGCTTATCTGAGAATAGAACATGCAGAGCTCAGCTTTGACTCTGGACTATTGCCAGTGCTCTTAGCAACTGGCCAAGAACTGTTCTTGTCTGCGGCTCGTGGTTTGCAGACGTGTCTTAAGCGCTGCGCGAGTGTTTTTCTTTCTGCCTTTCCTCAAATATATCGAGTGTGTATCCGTGTGTGTGTGTGTGTGTGTGTGTACTTGTTTGTGTGTATGTAATTAAGTCACTGTGAATCTTATAAAATGCATTCGCAATCGCAACTGACCCAATTGCAGGCCAGCAAATTGCATAAATAAATAGCACAAGACCTGAAGGTCAGCTCACATATTCAATATGAATTAATATTTAATTGCCTGACAAGCTGCAACAAGAGTATATTGGCTTTTCAAGTATACCAAGCTCTATCGTGAGGCAACTCGAGGCAATGTGTCTACAGAATGTGTCAAAATTGAAATTTTTATGCCACCCCCAAGATTTAACAGATTTTACCAAGACTTAACTGGTATAGCCAAGACTTAACAGAGTATTACACAGTCGCTTATGACCGCCTGCAACGTAGTTTATAGTTGTTTTTCTGTTTTTTTTTATATTTTTTTTGTGAATGTCATGCATATGAATTATTTCATATGTTCAATAATGGGTTTTGGGTACAATAACATTTGCTGAATTGATTCAAATTGTTGTCGACTTCCAATACAATATATTAAAGTTTCGTATTTACTTTGTCGCTTGTGAATAAATTGTGCTGAATTTGTGTAGTTAAGTTCACAATAGACGTAAATAAAATGACTTGCAAATCGCCTTCGTCGTACCTGCTGAAATTGGAGCAAATGGTAAGCGGACGTGTTTCAGATATTTAAATATTTACTATATAATATGATAATGGCTATTATATTAAATGTTATTATTATACACACCCACACACTCAGAGAGAGACAGGGTGATAGGCAGAGCGAGAGAGAGAGAGAGAAGTGGCCACACGTGCGTTTGATAGCTGCAAAAATTTGGCTTGAACAGGTTGCTTAAAGTTGTTCTTAATTGCTTAGTCTATGGACTGCCATGAACAGCGCTTGAACATCAGTTTGAGGTGTTTAAGCGGCGGCGGTGGCGACGCGACGCAGTTGGCCGTCGCCCAAATATGCGGAACGTGAATATTGCAAATGTTGCCCACCTACGTGATGAACGAACAAATACTTGAGTTCGACTACGAGTTCGAGTACTCGCACACAATTCTTAGTTATGGCAGCTGCGAGTTTTGACATTTGCCGCCATTGGACGCACACACACACACACACACACACAAATATACACCTGTGTGTGTTCATTTCATTTATGTTTGAATGCAAATAAAGCGCTTGGCTTACATTCAATGTCCAAAGCCAAAAGAATTCTCACATCGGAATGCGCAGTGGCGCATCGCTAGAGGCCATAACGCATGCCACTTTAACGGTTGACTCTCCACTTGGTTCTAGCTAATAAATATACCCTAACAGGGCTTAAGAGAGCGGGCATCTTAAATGCGAGCGGTGTCTTGATGTGGGACTGGACAAAATTTATTGACAATTATTGCAAAATTTTCTATGTATATATCTGGTATATACGACCTTTTTGCTTTGCTTTTAATGGGTATTTTATAGTTACTTAATTTTAATTCATGTTTATGATATTTATATATGATTGTGGCTAGTTGAGCAAACATAAATATTTTCTATATATATTCTTACATATAATATAACGTACAATATTATTTATATATATGATGTTTTACAGGGTATTATCATTAACTTTATATAAATTCTTTTATATGATATATATATATATAAATGAATTTTGTATAGGGCATTCTCCTATATAATAAGTATATATATATGTATTTTTACAGGGTATGTAGCAAGTTGTCGCATGTCATATTATTACTTAAAGCCTCACCTATGCTAAACACACATATTTAGAAGAATGTACAATTTTTACAGGGTATTGCTGTGTTGGGCAGCATCAATCAATTCGCTGACATATTTTTATGTTCTTAGCTGCTGTTGTTGGTCGCTGTTGTTGTTGTTGTTGTTGCGATGTATTTAATGCGCCCACAAGCCGTCGTCGTTGGCAAGTGGGCAGTGGGCAGCAGGCAGGGAGCTTAGGCAATTTCTATACGTGATTTGATGGGCAACACGGTTAGCTCGAGCTCAAATGTGGGAAAATCAACAGCGGCGAAAAAACATGCCAAGGTATTTACTCGTAACTCACCCGGCACTTTGGCAATGCCAATTTTCCAGTACATTTTCCAGCCAAATTGCTGTTTTTTTTTTGGTTTTTTATTCATTTTCCATCATCATGTGATTAGAACGGCAGCAATGACAATCAGGCGAAGAAGAAGCAGAACAGAACAGAACAGAATAGCAACAATCATTGGCAATTGGCCGCTCGTAAATTGGCGTCAATCAGAGCTGGCATGTGTAGATCACTCTGAATAAGTGCTGTACATACAAATACATATACATACATATGGCTACATACACATGGCTGGGCCAAGAGCAATAGCTGTGTTGGCTGTTGAGTTTTAATTCGGCAATTTAGCCACTATTATCGTTGTTGTTGCTGTTGACCATTTTAGCTGTGCCAACAATTTGCATTCAATACGCCACGTAGCACGTCATCTCATTAGCTGTTAATTATTTAATGTTCCGATGCGCCCACAACGCGCCACATTTTTTAGGCGAGCACAAAAGTCACCTCGTTGTCAAATCATTTATTTCCCATTATTGTTTGCGAATAAATCCACAACAGTTAGTGGTTATTATTTTTGTTTTTTGTTTTGTTTTTTTTTTTCACATTGTAAACAATTTGCCAGCAAATCAATAATTCTTTAAGCGTTTTGCCAAATTTGTCAACGCTTGACTTCTATAGTTGGCAACAGGAAGTTGTCACTGGCCACTAAATCCATGTAGATGGAATTTTCTAGTTGATATTCTGCAGCAAGAGAACTACTTGACACAATTATTTTCAACAATTTATGCTGCTTGTTGAGGTGAAAAGAGTATATAGGTTTTTGTTTAATGTGCGTGAGAGCAGAGTCAGTCCGGGCAGGGCCAGTCGAGAAAGGCTTGTGACTGGGTCTGCTGTTGGTCTTCTCTACAGTTTCAAAATTTCAAAATTTGACATTTTCTTTGAATGATTTAGGTCTATTATAGATCAGTAAAAACACTTATCTTTTACAGTTTTAGAGCTATGCTCAACCTGCTTTACCGATAGACCTATAAACTATATGGTCTACCCATTAGCAAGCCTGTCAAGTGCTAGAAGTGAGTGAGTCTGAAGTAGCTACTAAGATCCGACTGATAGAGGAAGCAGCTGGGACAGTTCTTTTAAATAGGCCAATGTTTGGGCATAAGCGAATGCTGACAACTTGGAGCAGCATGCCCTTTCTGATAAGTACAGGGTATACATTGTATTCCCAAATGATTGCCTTTATGCCTCTTGGTATTTTGTGCAACATATTGAATAAGCGCGTCACGTGCTCCATGCAACTTGGATGCCCCAAATGAGGCAATGGGATTGGGACAGCAGCAGCAGCACCAGTCGTATGAACAGTTATTTCAGCCAGAGAGTGATCCCAGGGCATTTATCATTGCCGCATCATTGGGGCCAGTCTAACGAGCCTAACGGCGGCCAAACTTGGTATTTGGCGAAGAAAGAAGAAGATGAAGAAGAAATACAAATATATTTTCACTATGCGCACATAAAACTGCGAACGAACCGAAATCAATAAAGAGCCAAATTGTGTGTGTTCCAATTTCCCGAAACTCGAATGTTGGCCTGGCTGCTGCCGCACAAACAGTTATCAGCCGGGCCGAGCCACTCAGCTCACACTTTGCAGCTAACGGGTGATGCTGTCGGGCTGCTGCTGCTGGTAGTGCTAGTGGTGCTAGTGGTGCTGGTGGTGCTAGTGCTGATGCTGCTGCTGCTGCTGCTAAACGACCTCAAAAACCAGTTAATAGTCAGAACGAGGCAGCGGCAGCTCGACTCGACACTTGTGCGATGGAATAGTTGTTGCTGTTGGCGGTGCTTTTAGTTGCTGTTGCTGTTGTTGTTAGTTTTGTCAAGTGTTCGGCATTCCGCGACGCAAGGCCCAGGTGAGCTGTGCGCGATTTAATGCATAGATATATGTAATATCTCTTGGCTCCTGGCTTGAAGTGCTTGGATGTTGCCACTTGTTGCTGTTGCTGTTGCTGTTGCTGCTGCTGCTGCTGCATATGCAAACAGCAACAGCAGCCGCTAGCACGCATATTTACGAGCATTTTTGTGGCTGTTGATTTTTATTGCGCGTATATATATATATATATATATATATATATATATATATATATATATATAGTTTTTTTTTATCTTTCTCTCTTAACCGATTTGTATTATTGAATGTGAACAAGTTTTGCCGACTGCCAACATGTGGGTCACTTAGCCACTATGGCAACAGGTTGCTGCTGCTGTTGTTGTTGTTGCTATTATTTCTGGTGTTATTCTGCTTGTTGCTGTTGCTATTGCCATTGGCTGTGGCATTTGCAGCTGCAGGTTGCGTTCATAGCCGTGGGCTTGAATTTGTGTTTGTTTCAGCTGTCAGTGCATCTTGAGTTGTAAAGCTCTAAGCCAGCTTTGGCTTTTGCCAAAAGGCAGCTCATTTTCAGTTGTTTTATGGCATTTGCTTGCCACGTTTTCAATTACATCACAATGTTTGGGTTTTCATTTAGGAATCTTCTGCACAGAGCTTTACAACAATTAGTGGCCTTGCGCAGAGGAATGACGACAGCAGCATTTGAGATTTGTGGCTGTGGGCGGCTTAAGAAAATTTTTATAAAAATGATTGATTTTATGCATTGAATTAAAGGACTTCTGCCATAAGTAAGAGCTGTTCAGAGTTCTAAGTTTTCAGAGACTGCAATCAGATTGACTTGAACATGGCACGGGGTAACAACTTGTGCCATCATTAGCATTGTTTGTGGCTAATGTGCTGCGGCTATTTGTACTTAACATTTGTGTATGGCTTTCGGGTCGTATAACAAAGTCAGTAGGTCAACGTTGTCAGGAACAACAATGAAAATGATGGACACAAATGCTGTGATGCTTGCTGGGCTAATCGGCGCCCAACTGTGACTAGCAGAATGCTCAAAAAAAAAACCAAGCATACATAGCGATGCTGTCTCTCTAGTCCCCCCTCTGTCTATGTGTGCCTTTAATTAATGACTCTAACCCGATTTGTAAAACAAAATAAAGCCAAATAACACTAAAGGCGAGACGCGAAATAAACAAAAAAAAAAAAAAAACATACCTAAAACAGGTGAAAGTACAACTAGCCAAAATACAACAAACAAAACAACCAAAACCGACAAACGACAACGGACAACAACTGGTTTTTCGGGGTGTCGGAATGCGCGGCTGGGACTCTAGAAAGTGTTACATATCAAGTATGAATGCTATGCATGGGATTGTGAAATGCTGAGCCAATGACCAAAAATTAGCTAGCCCACTACTGATAGATAACAAATTGAACCGCTTGATTTGAATATGGGCCAACGGCAGCTTATATTAAACGAAACACGTTCCAATCGAAACAAAAAAAAAAGCCGAAAAACCCTATAGCAGAAGCCAAACATGTTGGCCGTTATGAAACAGCATGAAGTAAGAATAACAACGAGGTCGTGAGTCTTTGATCTTTGCCACAATTATGAGCTGCCAACGGCTACCATGAAGCTAACACTCGTTTCCATAGAATTAGTTGCCAATAAATACAAGAAGCCGAAGATGAAACAAAATTGGGCAACAACAACAGAAGAGGCAACAGCATCATTAGAGCTGGAAAAGTTTCTTGAACTTTAAGGGAAAAATCAGTTGAGCTTGAGATAGAAGAGGAAATGCAGAACGAATCTCGACGATTTAGTTTATCAACTTTATCATACATTTTATATATATATATATGTATACTAAAAGTGACCTATATCGATGTATAATAATCTCTCAGATATGCCTAAAAAAGCATCTTGACGAACATCTATGCAGGAAATATTTAATGCAGCAGATAAGCCTCTAGAAACATGTCTGAAATCGACACGTTTAGAGCGTATTCAAGAGCAACAATTTGTTGTCTATTTACTGCAGTCAAGGTCATCGAATATATTTTTGGACTTTTCAATACTTGGAATTATTGATTGGGCTATGGGTCTATTAAATCACTTTATCTAGCTGTCATTGTGGCACTGCGAACACTTTCGTTTATGGAACTATTCAGAAACGTTGTTCAAAACTCCCATTGCCACTGCGAGCGCTTTCATGCATAATTTGGCAACAACATTCGAACGCTGATTTGTATTTATGTATGGAGCTGATGCTTGGTTTTTTTTGTCCATGTGATTTGCATGCGGTGCGAGCTTTAAGTAATTCCGGATTACAAATGCGTCGCACGGCAATTGGCTTGCTTCGGATTTTAAGCAATGCGGTTTCATTGAAAGCGAAACTGAAACCGCAGCTGAACGACAACAAAAATCAAGTGAAGATAAACGCTTTATCAGTTAATCTGGACAGCAATGTATCTATATATACGTATATATATAAGTGTATATATATGAGGTATGCAAAGATTATTTATATGCAATCATTTTGCACACTTGACTGGGCCCCTCGCCATCTTCTGGCCAGGGCAGACTGAGCAGCCTGTGCCAAGTGGCCAAGCGCCTCGCCGCCAGTTAGTTAGTTAGGTAGGTAGGTAGGTGCATTGACTTTTCAAGCACGTGCAGGCGATGCTGATGCATGTCTAATGCCAGGCGACTCAACGTCGATCCGTTGAGGCCCATGGCGATCCGTTCCAAACGACATGACGTTGGGTTCATTGTCCAGTGATATTCGTTTGGGCATTGCAGCGCGGGCGCCATTTGTTTTGTGCGGACAGCCGCTGGGTCGCTGCCAAATCCGCATAGCCAACTCAACTCAACGCAAGTCAAGTAAAGTCAACTCAACTTTTGTTACCGAAGACGGTCATAAACTACGTTCAAGGCATGGCCCAGGCAAGTCTGGTTGCCGCCCGCCCAACGTTGCGCACGCCAAGCGATGTCGCCTTTAATTATGCAGAGCACGCCAGCTCTGACAAACAAAGCCAACTCACAAATACAATTGAAAAATGCATTCACCTGGGCTCGTTTACCTGCCAGCTTCAGTCGGTAAATAATAAAGAGCTAACACTACTACAAACCGCAAAAGCATCCAGGCACTGCCGTCAGTAGTCCTTAGCCGACTGGTCAGCTCATTAGCAGCGCATGTCCAGCTGCATCTGCAAACGAACCCTCAACCTTGGCTCAAGTTCAGAGGTGGCCATAGGTCAGTGTCCACTGGCCATCGGCCACATAACCAAGAGCATGCAAAGCCAGCATGTCATAGCTAGTCATTCGTTTTATTAACTTGTTCAGGCTGTGAAAGCCAGCTAATCATGACTTCGATCTACAGCTATCCCTTAGTCTTCATTATTCAGATGTGAACTGGACCTGAAACGCATTATGTTATTATTATTAGAGTTGGCATTAGCACGAGTATAAGATATAGAAAAAGAGGTCTCAGTACTCTTATAATTATTATTTAATAATTGATTATTTAATAATTGAAATTGATATAGATTGATATATTCAGTAATCACATCTCCGATTGTACTTTGTACTTTGTACTTCTCCTGCCTCATCGTAACTCTTAAAAGTTTATTAGCTGCAAATTTAGTTAATTTTGTGAAGAGACTCATAACATCTGAAGGTAATTCATCTTCATATCTCTAAACACTTTTAAAGTTGCAAATAAATTCATACATGTCAAGGAGATGTTGTGGTTTTGCCATTCTGATATACGTCTTCGTATTCTGATATTTAGTTACCCAATCCAATGCTTCTATATTTGACATATGTTAGTTGTATGTCAGCTAATTTATGATGATAGTTTTCATAGCCTAATGTCAATTAATATTATTGAAATGTTAAATATATGGCCAAAGCTAGGAAAGTGATCGAGCGCGTGACTGACTCACATTGAGGTCGTTATCTTATTTACATAATGCGCTCTTTCTGAGTTCAGCCAGATTGCATAGAATTTGAAAATGAATAGCTCGGATGAAGTCTCTAAATCTTTGCCACACCAAAAATGTTGTGTTAATTTATTTCCTTGGAAACCAAAGGCCACACAATTACAAATGTGCACAACCCACTGAGCCGTATGGACAAAACACCGCTAAATATATTTTTTGTTGACGTGGCTCAGGCCCCCAACAACAAAGAAATTTTGGACATTCGAGTTGTCTGCAGGCAACGCTGCACAGTGGAACTGCCAAGAAGATACAACGACCTGACACAATGCCATCGCTGTCAAGAATTTGGACACACACAACGCTACTGCCACAAAGCTCCCAGATGTGTGCGTTGCGCCGGGAAACACGCATCCAAAGACTGCACCCGCGAAAAGGACCAGGCACCAACTTGTGTGCACTGTGAGTTACAGCACCCAGCCAACTATAAGGGCTGCCAAGTATACAAGCGGTTGCGCAAATTGCAATCCCCAGCACAAAAAAGGAGTCCCACACAAACACCGTCTACGGGTCCGAGTACTGCTTCCGAAATTACAAGGCCCCGGAGCATTACCCAAGCCACGAGCTTTGCAACGCCTATTAGTGGTGTTTCTTACGCACAGGCCGCTAGAGGTGGACCGTCAAATAAGAATACCACAAGTGACACTTTGTTCACTGAAATGCTTCAGCAACAACAACGTCAGTTTGACGCAATTAATGCCGAGCTCAAAGCGATGCGAGAAGTACAATCCCAACAAGCAACCATGCTAAACAGTTTAATGGCCATCATAACCAAGCTTGCCTACAAATAATGGCTTTACGTGTGGGTATCTGGAACGCCAATGGCCTGAGAAACAAGACTCAGGAACTGGCTGCGTTTCTCTCACAAGAAAACATAGATATAATGTTAATAACAGAAACTCATGAGTGCCCCACTACACAAATTTTCGGATACGAACACTATCAGGCTCATGGTGAAGGAGCAAACTGCTTTGGTGGATCCTCAATCCTCATACGAGCAACAATACCGCATACACCTTTACTGCCAATTTGCAACGCAACAATGCAGGTCTCAGCCATCACCCTGCCTACGTCTATTGGAGCGATCGAAGTTGCGTCAATTTATCTTCCGCCAAACACTGGTCTGTGTGATCATCACATGGAACAGGTTCTAGGCCAAAGGTTGAATAAGACCCTCATCGGCGGCGACTGGAATGGATGGCACCCATTTTGGGGAAGCAATAGTGCGAATCGTCGCGGAGAAGTCATATTTGAGGCGATTCAAAACTTACAATTCAGCATATTGGCGACTGGAGCCCCCACCCGTTACCCAATTAATGGACACAGGCCCTCGGCAATCGACTTCGCTGTCTACAAAGGCATCTGTGACCGGCAATTGACCATTGAAGAATCCTTGGACCTATCCTCTGACCACCTGCCACTAATAGTCACAATCCACGCGCAGCCACAGCCCTTGCCCATTAGGAAACAACTACTGCCAGCAGGATCAGATTTAGGAGTCTTTAGGCGCGAGCTCCATTACTCTTTGCACATAGAAATGGAACTTAACACTCCTGAAGACGTGGACTACGCAGCAAACAAACTGCAGGAAGAAATAGTCAAAGCTGCGCACCAAGCCGCCCCACCATCTTGCCAAACAAGACAACAGTCTCCGTACAACATCCCCCTCACCTTGGAGGCCCAACACCTACTAATACACAAAAGATGGGCCAGGAGACGCTGGTTAAGATTACGCACGCCTGATGCCAAATCCATGTACAACGAAGCCACGAGGCATCTTAAAGCTGCTCTCGCCCTGCTTCAAAAGAGGTGTATCAGCGATGCGCTGGTACGAGCTGAATCGCCCACTGACGCAGAGTTTCAATTATGGAAATTTACAAGAAAGCTCAAACGGCAGCCAATACGACGTCATCCCATTCGGAGCATTTCTGGTTCCTGGCACATTGGAGACGAAGCTCAAGCTGAGGCTTTTGCAAACCACCTTCAAGACCAATTCACGCCGGTGATTACCGCAGAGGCCTCAGAAATCGAAGCAACAGAAGACATCGTTCTCTCGCCCCTCCCAGCTGAAGACCAGATAACTGGATGTACAAAAGAAGAGGTTCTTGAACACATCAGAAGAGTGAAGGCAAAAAAATCCCCTGGATATGATCTAATAAACGGCAGAGTCCTTAGAGCACTGCCTGACTCCACCATAGACTACATAACTATGGTGTACAACGCCATGCTCCGCATCCGGCACTTTCCAGCCTGCTGGAAGCGCGCCGTGATTGTGATGATTCCTAAGCCTGGCAAACCCGTGGGAGAAATTGAGTCGTACAGACCAATTAGCCTGTTGCCAGTACTCTCCAAAATATTCGAAAGAATATTTCTGGAACGAGTACTGACACATCTGGGACGCCAGGAGGCCATTCCAAACCATCAGTTTGGCTTCAGGAGACAGCATGGAACACCGGAACAGGTTCACAGAGTTGTGCACCATATCCTTGGAGCCTTTGAAGAAAAGATGTACTGCTCTGCCGTCTTTTTAGACATCAAACAGGCGTTTGATCGAGTTTGGCACCTGGGACTGCTGCAGAAAGTGAGGACCACCCTTCCAGCCCCATTTTTCGCGTTGCTATCCTCATACCTTATTGGAAGAACCTTCCAAGTGTCAAGGGGGCAAACAGTATCCTTGACTAGACCAATTATGGCTGGAGTACCACAGGGTAGTGTTCTAGGCCCAACACTTTATACTTTATTCACAGGAGATATGCCAACTCCCGAGCCAAATATAGGAAGTACAGATGCAGTACTCATAGCGACCTATGCAGATGACACCGCCATCTTATCACGTCACGTATCTGCGCAAGAAGCTTCAGACTCACTACAAAAATATCTGGACTCTTTCGGACGCTGGGCAAAACGGTGGTGTATCACCATTAATGCACAAAAGTCTGTACATACTACCTTCGCCACTAGAAGAGGAGATTGCCCAAGCGTTGCATTGGGGCCCACTATTCCCAAAGCCTCAAAAGTAAAGTACCTTGGTATCACTCTTGACAGAAGGCTGACTTTTAAAGCGCACATAAGTCAAGTAACCTCAAAATGCAAAAGCAAGCTAAAAACCCTCGACTGGATGCTGAGAGCTTCAAGCAAGTTGTCTTACAGCAGCAAGGCCGCCATCTACAAGGCAATAGTTGTCCCAACCTTCGTATATGGTATCTCTCTATGGGGCTCCTCGGCGAAGACTACAAGGAACAAAATTCAGACCCTGCAGAATAAAGCACTACGCAGATGGACTGGAGCCAGCTGGTTTGTAAGAAACTCAGTCTTACATAGGGATTTAGCAATTCCCACAGTTGCTGAACTCATTGGGCGACACAGTTCAAGATACGCGGACAGACTTGCAGCGCATCCTAACCATCTCGCAAGCAACCTGGCTATAAACAACAATAGGCGAAGACTGAAGAGATTGCATCCTCTAGACAATATTAGAACTAATTAAGATAGTAGCTACAAGTGCAGAATAATTGGCATATCTGCCCTCCCATTAGTTAAGGTTTAGAGCTAAATGCGCTATAGAGTCTAAGACAATAAGCTGCAACAAAATAAAGAAATAAAAACGAAAAAAAAAAAAAAAAAAAAAAAAAAAAAAAAAAAAAAAAAAATGCGCTCTTTCTGAGTTCAGCCAGATTGCATAGAATTTGAAAATGAATAGCTCGGATGAAGTCTCTAAATCTTTGCCACACCAAAAATGTTGTGTTAATTTATTTCCTTTGTCTTTAAATTGCTTTCAGTTCTTTCAGCTTGTTTCTGTCATTATTATTTTTTGATTTTTTCTTAAGCTTACATCAATCACACGATATATCCCAACTTTCATCTCAATCAATTTTGTTTTCACCTATTATCTTTTTGGTTTATATAAATATTTATGCGATAGCATTCTTAATTTTTGCTTAACTTTTGCCCTTGTTTATATATCTAAAAAAACCTACTTCACATTATTATATATATATGTATATATATATATATATATATATATATATATATATATGTTTAGACATGTTCTTTTACCCCGCTCAAGTTGAGCAACGAGCTGGAAACTTCAGTGTTCTTAACTCAAGTGTTTTGCTTTAGCATCAGGCCTGGCACGACAGGCATACAGACAATGCATATTAAGGTCTTCTTTGCTTCTTCTTCTGCTTCATTCTGAACCTCACACCCTATGGAGAAGTTTCCATGTATGCCAGAATGTGCAGCGTCGTGACGATGACTTCCTACTTCCGTTTACGATTATTGCGATCGTGTCACGCTGCGTTGGCGTACAAATACGTGAATGTGTTAATGTGCAAATGTATTTGTGTTTGTGCTTGTGAACGTGGACGCAATGTAATTATGGCCTAGCCGTAGCCAAGTCTCAAGTTGTTCCTACTTCTACAATGCTAACATCGGCGCATTGGCCTTATACACACACACACTCTTACACGCACACTAAAAATTGTAGATAACATGCTGAGCTTTTGTTATTGTTATGCAGTTGCAAGTGCTACACTGAGCGAAAGAAAAAGTTGGTTTAAAGTTATATTCTCTATATAAATTTTATATTCATCAGACATAAATTATTTGTTGCCACCTTTAATTTTGTGTGTTTATTTTTTTATATTTTCTATCTTTCAACTTCCGTTGCTCACAGTGCAGACAGACAGCTTACACTGTGCCAGGCCCATTCAATGGCTGCGGCAGCTGCAGTTGCAGTTGCAACAGTTACACTTTCCAAGAACCAAGAACTTCATTTATCATTCTAGTATTTGTGTTGCGGCTGCAGGTTCTATTCGTATTCTATTCTGTTGGTTGTTAAGTCAATCAACTTTGTTGCCGCGTTCGCTTGGCACGTTCCAAGCAAAAATTATGCATTGCCCCCTTTTGCAAAGGCATGAAAGTATTAAGATATGATATATGTATATGAATGTGTTTCGGTTACATACAAAATGCCCCTCTTTGCCAAGGTATGAAGGTATGATGTATGCATATGAATGTGTTTCGGTTACATACGGAATGATTCAGATGATATGCTTTGACTATTATTTATCAGCTATGTAACGTCTATAACTAGCTTAGAATGTTAATTTAAGCATTTTTATTTACTAATTTCATTTCGACTTTTACTTATTGTTACAGGGCTCTGACCCACGAGCGGCTACCTGTCGCGGCAAGTTACAAAGTCGCCGCTGCAAACTGAATCAGGAAATCAACAAGGAGCTGCGCCTACGCGCTGGTGCCGAAAATTTATACAAGGTAAGTGCTCTTCAAGCCTTGAACTCACTAAAAGCGGAAAATCATCTTTTTAAAAGTGTGCAACAGACAAGAGGATGTGTGGTTGGACCCACAATAGACCGTCTCTGAGCTAGTGCCTGACAATTACATGTAGGACTTCTTATGTATACGCCCAGCTCAAGCACGTTTCACATTTTACATAAGATTTCAATGAATACACTTGAGCATATCTGGCACGATTTAAAGGCTCTCTGATGTTCATATGGAGTATTTTGTTCTTTGGACATCTTTCTCTGTTCATTAGAAACATGAATATTTAAAGCGCACGTCAAGTTGTAGGTATCTTCTAGTCAAGCACTGCCTACTTCGGCATTTTTACGTCGTATCAATTATTAAAACGAATTTAAAACTCGTTTAAGCTGGCAAAAGAGACATTTGATCCGTGTTGGATACTCAGTTTTCATACCACTAATCTAAGAAGTCTCGATTATATTTTAAAATTGGAATTATTGCCAAGCCTAGATATTCGGGTGTCGTATAAAAAAGTCTTTAGATATTACAGCTAACACAGCAAAAGTATAGAAAATCCCTGTAAGCAAAGCTTTGCTAGTTTGATTAAATATTTTGTTTCAGCTCGAGATTTGCTGTAATATGAAATTGTCTTAATGAATCTTGGCTTGATTACTTTAGATTACTCGTGAAGTTAGCCACTCTCTCTCTCTCTCTCTGACATATTATTATATTATAATTAAATTTCGCAGGCCACTACCAACCGGAAGCTGCGAGACACTGTTGCTTTGGAGCTGAGCTTTGTCAATTCAAACTTGCAGTTGCTCAAGGAGCAGCTGGCCGAGCTGAACTCATCTGTGGAGATCTATCAAAGCGAGAGGTGAGGTGATATAATGATTAACTGCTCCACTGGTCGCTGCAATGGCTAAAACCACCTGCGCCCATTTCCCAAATAACTTGTTGCCATTATTTGTCGTTTTGGCCATTTTTTTTTGTTTTGTTTTGCATGCAAATGTTGAAATTTGTTGCTATTTTTATGTTAAGTTTAAGCTGTAGCTACTGCCCTCTGCTAGCTGGCTTGGGGTATGCAACATACTATGGGGCGCTGCCCAGCTGGGCAGCTGTAATTTCTGCGCATTAGTTTCTGGTCAAGCGCCTTTTTGCGCTGTCTACTGGAACGAAATCACAGCGCAAAAAAAAACGAAAAAAAAAACAAACAAAACAACAAAGAAAGTGAAAAAGCGTCATTAAATGCACAACTGACAAAAATACAAATATGAAACAAACAAACAAACAATAGTAAAAAGTATTTCCACAATAGACAGGCAAATGAACATACTTCACTTGTCCATTACGAACTCTGTAGAGTTTGGGGTTTCCAGGGTTCGGCGCACACGTTAATTGAAGTTGATCAGGCATTTAAATAGATATATCCATATAAATATATATCAACAGAGCTATATATGAGGTAATAGCTACTAAATTTGTGTTTCGGCTGATTAAAGCTTAGCCAAGCTTTCGGTTAAGACCTTAAACTACTTTCTTCATCTTCTATTTACAGTCATGAAGGCATTATGCCCATGATACCATTGGGTCTAAAGGAGACGAAGGAAATCAATTTTATGGAACCGTTTTCGGACTTTATATTGGAACACTACAGCGAAGAGCCTTCGATATATATGGATGCCATCGCTGATATGACAGATACCAGACAGGTAAGCTCGCAGCTAATCAGCACGGTATCGATGCTAATCTAACGATCGATTGCTTGCAAATTTGTAGGCTTCAAAGACGCCATCACGTGATGGTCTGGGTGTTGCGCTGCTTTTCCGTTACTACAATCTATTGTATTATGTGGAACGACGCTTCTTTCCGCCCGATCGCAATCTGGGCGTTTACTTCGAATGGTACGATTCGCTGACCGGTGTGCCCTCCTGCCAGCGCACCATTGCCTTTGAGAAGGCCTGCACACTGTTCAATCTGGGCGCCATTTACACACAAATCGGTGCACGTCACGACAGGCGCACAGAACGCGGCCTCGACGCAGCCGTTGACAGTTTTCTGCGTGCTGCCGGCATTTTCCGACACATCTACGACACGTTCACCAATGCACCATCCATGGACTTAAAGCCGCAGGTGCTCGATGTTCTTGTCTCACTCATGCTATCCCAGGCACGCGAATGCCTGTTCGAGAAGCTACAGCTGCAGATTGAGGCCTTGGGCCTAACTGAGTCCAGTCATGTAAGTAACCAAGGGCTTTACTCAATCCACGGCGTCTTCAGAGTCATTGTCTCCCATTTCTATTACCTAATTACCCAATTACCTAACGTCAACAGTCCCTTGAGTACGTGACGCTTGATCTATTACAAGAGAAATGACAAATGTTGCATGTGTGCAATGGCCATTCGGCTGACTGACCCCTAGATTTATATAAATTGCATTTGAGCTGCTTGCTGAAATGCGATGAGTCTGGCTGAGCTAATCATAGTTTCGACCATTGCAGCTATTTCGCGATTTGGCTGGTGAGGCGGCACAGCTGTCGCTGGAGTACAATGAAATGCATAAGAATATCCAAGTGAATGACACCCACACCTATCTGCCCGAGTGCTGGGCGGGTCTGGTGCCGCTCAAGGCCGAATTGTACAAAGGTAAGTCAGAATGGTTGACCATGATATTGGCATTTGGCCAACTGATCCAATCAACTAACATTAACATCTACATTTAGCTCTGGCACATCATTACGAGGCGCGGAGCATTGATACCACTGTGGGCGATGGCGACAATGTCTCGTTGGGCACCAAAAAGAGTCAAGCGGCATCGTCGAACGAATCATTCATTGGAAATGCGCGGGAGGCACTGCGTGCCACCGAGGCCAACAGCGAATGCGAGGAGGAGACCGTCAGCGTTGCCGCCATCAAGCGCACCCACTTGAAAGAAGCTCTGGCTAGTCACGAGGAGGCGCAGCGCTTGCAGCGCATGTGTCGCTACCTGAAGGTGAGTCATTCATGCATTCATGGTGAGAAATCGTTAACGCCCATTGTATCTTCCAGAACAAAACATCACTGACGCAGGTCATCAAGGAGGCATACTACAAGACCCAGGACGAGTATGAACGCTTCTGCCTTCAGGCTCCGGCTAAGAACATAGAGGAGTGCTACGATCTAACTGAGCGAGTTGTGGAAGGTGAGTAGGCCATGATTAGGTAGATATATTATAAGACTTAACTTCTACTGTTGTCCACAGCATCGTCGAAGTTCACGCTGACATTGACGGGTCCGGACTTTACTTCGTACAAAGTGGAAGATCCATTTAAGCGACTGGGTCCCATTGCAATATTCTCCGCACGTCGCCACTGGACAGCACCGCGCTGTGTTCGTCTCCAGAAGGGCTCGGCCATATACCATGATGCAAGCAGCTACCATTGCCACTGCCCCCGGGGCGATGAGAGTCACGAGGCCGGCTGCAGTCTGTACAAGGAGGAGCTAGAGAATTTTGGATTTCATGTGCGTGGCGATGCGCCAGTTATAATAGCGCATGTCGAAATCAATTCACTGGCCGACGTAAGTACAGACTTCAGCTATTGAGAAGAGTTGCCTCAAATTAATATAACTAATGTGTTTCTGCAGTTGGGCGGCATAAAGGAGGGCGACTTTATTGTGGAAATAGCGGGCATGGATGTCAAATGGTATTCGCACCAGCAGGTGGTACGACTCATACAATCATGTGGAGCTGCGCTGGAGCTTAAGGTCATTACGCCCATGGATCGCAACTATCTAAAGGTGAATAAGTCAATGTTTCCAAGGAGTTCGCTTTATTCAATTTGATTATGTTGCAGCCACTCTCGTCAAAAGGCTCCATATCAACGTTATCGGCTGCCAGCTCATCGGGCGTTTCGTCCGGCTCCTCCAGCCCCACCAGCACCACCACAAAGCCTAAGCTGCGGCTCAAGAACTCCGCCAAGACGCGCTTTGTTGGCAGCGTATCGTCCAGTTCGTGGAATCCCTTTCGACGCACGCCGAGTCTAGCGAAGATATTTTGAGTGCTGTCTTACAATTAGCACTAGGGATTTCTAAGTTTAAGTTATGCTTTAATTTCCGCAGCAGTGGCCATTATTTTGCTTGAATGCAAACTGGATTTTTTTCACACACACACACACATATAGATATATATATTTATATATATAAATATATATATATATGTACTTAAATATGATAAGCCAAGTCTTTAGAAAACCATTATGCTTTGCTCTGGATGCTTGCTAAGCCGATCACTTAACTCCTTTTATTTTCCGACATCATGGAAAATATATGTGAGAAAGTGAATGAATCATGCGTAAATAACGGTACTCGGCATACGAATGCAATAACCCATACTGAACTGAAAACTCAGTACGAAACATTTTGTGCAAAATGGTGTATAACACTTAAAAAAGACAGAGATAGAGATAGAGAATATGCCGCATAGCCCAAACAAAAACTAAATACATATTTCACTATATGCCCATATATGTATATGCATAAGTATCTATACATACATATATAAATATATATGTGTATATATAATATATTGTTTCGAGCTTCAAACATAAATTGATTTATATTCAAAGTGAATCGACATCGAGCTACTTTTACGCACATTTCTAATGTATATATGTATATTATGTTAAGTCACAATTATTTTGTATACATTTTGTAAAAGCCATTTTATACAACACCAACACACACATACACATACCATAAGCAAGTACATATTTCATTGCATTGATAAAATATTTATTAATAAATTTTTTTGTGTATGCATGCCAATATATGTATGTCCCTATCTATATCTAAAGCAACACTATTGAGGACACCACTTTGAACTCTATTCAAATGCAAAAAGACAAATACCTAGACCAATTAGAACAGCTTCGACTTGTGTGCGGAGCGAAGCCAATGAACGTTTAACATTTAGTTTTCTTCGTAATTTTCCAACATATCTTTTACCAACTTTGGTATGCTGTCCAGCTCCTGGACCAGCATCATTTGTTCAGCCAAATTGGCTCTGTAGATGCGCTGAACGCGCCGTATCATTGGCGCTGTAACCTTTGTATCGATAATATCCTGAGCGGTGAGCTGCAAGCCTCCAATAGACGACAAATCTTGACGTGCTTCCACCTTTTTCAACGTAGACTTCACCGGCTTATCCTTGACGGGACTGGGCAAGCCAAGCGATGGCAGATGATGCCGCTCCTCTACCCAATCCTTTTTTGGCGGCTCTTTCCGGCTGCCTGAGACTGCCTGTGTAGTTTCACTGGAACCCGTTGCATATAGATCATACAACTTTGCCATATCATCATTAATCGAACGAAATATCGAAGATGAAGCACTCGGTGTGGAATTGCAGTTAAGCCGCTTAAATAAGAACAAGTCATCGACGAACTTGTTGCGTGTCCTCGTAATTTTAGGGTCAGACGCTTTGCCACACCTGGAATTATTGCCAGCAGTACGATCTCGACAAGGGTCTATTAATGGGCTTGCCTTTGTAGCATGTCTTTGTCGTGGTGCCAAAACCTTCGATTTGCCAAAATGACGCATTGGCTTCGGTTTGTCATTCGCCTGCTGCTTTGCAGCCAGACCTTTGCCTGTGCTAACGTCATGTGCAATTTTGGTGTCCGTGGGCAAATAGTTTGAATACTTGTGAAGTTTCGTCGTTGGCTCTTCGGCTACTGCGGGATGCAGCTCCTTGTCGGAAGGTGAAAATAAGACCTGCTTGCGATTGCACACTGGAATTTGATTCTTTGTGAGTGGGACTGTTAACACCTTGCGGAAGTTGCGCTGCTGCTTAGGCGTGCAAGAAGCCCTTGGAGCGTCGAGCTCAGTAGCTGCAGTATATTGGTCGTGCTTATTGCTTGGCTTTTGAGTTGAGCTATCACTGGCTGGAGGAGACAATTCCTTGTTTATCCACGATGTCGGTTCATAGCTGGTGTACTTTTTGTGATAGTGCGTCAGTAGGTTCGTTTTAGACAGTTCGCTGCTATATTGCCCCTGGCAACGTGGCTGCTTGTCGACATATTTGGGATTCGGTTGTTCCCTGGCCTTCGTCCTGCCCTCATGTGCTGCCTGATGATAGCCAGAATGTTGTTCAAAATGTGTCCGCTCTTCTGTAAGGGGTTTTTTGGGTACCTTAGTTGGCTGCTGCTCGGCGATCGGTGTCTCGTCCGATGGCATTGAAGACACTTGTGTTTGTTTTTCTTTCTTGTCGTTCTGATGCTGCCTGGATTTTCTATCGAGTTGAAAAACTGCCTTTAAGTCCCCGCTGCAGTATGGGCAAACGAAAATCGTTGTTTGTGTGGATTTCTCGTATTCAGCCCGTGGCCTGAGCGGATCAATTTTGCCACTCAAAGCACTCTCATCTGTTGACTCCAGACCAACCATAGCCATTTGGCAGTCAAGTCGTTCTTTGCAATCTTTCTTCGATTTGGACTGCAAAGCTTATGATTAATGTGAAATAATACAAAAGGCAGTTACTTTGACACTTACCGAACGAGAGTAATATGATTTGTCCATGATTTCCTGATTCGCTTAAATATATAAATTTAATTTTTGTGTTCAATATTGATTGATATAAACTATGTATAAATATAGAAATTCACTTATTAAATTGTAATATATAATTGATTTATTTATGTTTGTATAATCAGAAAATGAAGTCTTCAAGCGTCCGGCTATTTAGACTATAAATCAGAGACTGACGTATTTTATAATTTATTATTCGTGAGCTAAAACCCTTCGACACACTTGTCGGAGCTATATAGATTGGATTGCCGCATGAATTGGACACAAATCTCAGTAACAAAATATACATTGCATACTTTTATGCACGACATATGACGGCAGCGAAATTCAAACCAACCTTTCAGCTAAAGTACAGAACATGAAAACCTCGTGCGAAAAATTGTTAAAGTAAAAGAAACCGCGCTTTGGGGTGATTTACGTGCGGAATTCGAACCAACATTTCAGCTAAAAAACTGGACTGAAAAAGAAGGAGGCTAATTCCTTTAAAGGTTATTTAAAGTGTTTTTTTTTTAAACTTACTATAAATATTAATAAATAATAAAATATTAAAAAAATATAAAAGTGTATATATGTATATGTATAAATTGATAATTTTGTAAGCTTGCAAAAATGCCAAATGAAAACTAAATGCTGATAATTTGAAATAAAAAAATGGGAAACTTTGCAATACTTTAACAAAATAAGAAGCAAATTAAGATTACATTTTTCTTATAATTTAAATAATCGAAAAATTTAATTATTGGATTTATTAATTGAAATTGTGTTTCTAAATAAGTAAGTAATATAAATAAAATATTTTTGACCCAGAAAATTATTATTTACTGAATAAAACATAAATGAAAAATAAATATATAACAACAAATATGAAGAGGAACTTCTCAGAAGACAAAGATTTTTATTTGAATTAAGTTGCGTAAGTTTGAAATCGTAATTTCCTTGAGCATTTGTACTAATAAACAGTTAAATCAAGCGCTAAGAAATTCTTAATAGTTGAAAAAAAAAATGCTGAGCGCTGTATTGAAGGCAGTGAGAATGTTTAAGACAGCAACAGGTTAGGCGCTTTAGGTTATTTGCCAGACTAGCACTCCAGACCCTCACTAACTTAATTTCAAATATGTAAATAAAGCTGGTAATTATAATTTAAGAATTCAAATAATTTACACAAATATAAAAAAAGGTGAAATTCAAAAAAATTTTGTTTTAAACAATCCTTAAACATAATTTGTAATGAAGTTCACTTAACGTAAGTACATTTTATAAAGAACAGCTAGTGGATGTCCTTAGGAACATAATTGTGTTCACTATGTAGCACTGGTTGGCTTGGGAGAACACATTGAGTGAGATTCTCTCTCTCTCTCTCTCTCTCTCTGTCAGTCCACCTACAACAAGTAGCCAACGATATCGTCATCGTCGTCCATATTGTTGCCCGCGATTTGCCGGCGCAGCTCGCAGCGACCCAGTGCCTCCAGGTATGGCTGCAGCACCGACATCGAACGTCACTGATGATGCTGATGCTGGTGCCTGTGAAGTGGCGATGGCGTCGCATGGGCGTTGGCCGCAAATTGAGCGGACGAGTTCAGAAATGGCGTCAGCAGCTCCATGGGCAATGGGAAAATGATGGTCGAGTTCTTTTCCGCCGAGATGCTGCTCAGCGTTTGCAAATAGCGCAGCTGCAACGCCGACGGACTAGCCGAAATGATTTCAGAGGCTTCTTTAAGTGCACGCGAAGATTTCATCTCACCCTCGGCGGCGATCACCTTAGCGCGTGCCTCACGCGCAGCCTCCGCCTCGGCGGCCATGGCGCGTTGCAGTGCCGTTGGCAACGAGACGTCCTTGCTAATAAATAGAGAGGACTCATTAAAGCTCTAGCTCGATTTGCCTTTCGTCTGATTCAACTTACATTTCGACTCGCTCCACCTTGACGCCCCACGGATCGGTAGCCTCATCCAGGGACATTTGCATCGTATGTGAAATGGTCTCGCGTTCAGTGAGCAGCTCCGAAAGGTTGCGGGTGCCCAACACATTCCGCAACGTTGTGGCAGCCAAGAGACGTGTGGAGTGGCTGTAATTGGATACCTGGATAACGGCCTTGAGTGGATCACTGATGCGATAATAGACAACGGCGTCGACTGTCACTGTCACCGAGTCCTTAGACAGCACCTCCTGTGGCGGCACATCGAACGAGACAGTGCGCAGATCCACCGGATAATAGTCGTCCACGCAGGGCAGCACGAAGAAGACGCCGGGACCACGTGCTCCGCCGCTGCGTAGCCGACCCATGCGAAAGATGACCGCACGCTCATACTCGGAGACCACCTTGAAGCAAATAAACACTGAGAAGGGAAACGTCAGCACCATGATTAGCACCGATATAGCCGTGGCCAGAAGCTCCACGCAGCCCATTTCGTCATTTTCAGCTGCAAGACAAGAAATAAAACCTCATCAAAAGGAGCTGCGGAATGCGAGGCATTAAGCGCAACATTTCACAAGCAATTGAAAATCAATTGAAGACACATTTCATGACGTGCTCGCATGCTGGCTGTTTGCTGTGTAGTTGGGTAGTTGGATGGTTGGTGGTGTGCGGTGCCTGCTGCCACATGTGCATTGTGGCACTTGTTGCTCGTGTTGCTAAAAACGCAAATGTTTTTTCTATGCTGCCTCGGATTTCCGTTTGTTGTTCCACTGAACACTGACAGCCTGACTGATTTTCATTGGAAACGGGCACAGACACGACCACAAACAGAGATCAGACAAAATCAGCCAAAACACTTGGCGTAAATTTTATCATAAAACATGGCAAAATATTTACTCTACTTGCTAGACAGAAATTAGAGGAAATACATTTATCATATATAAAATTGTAATTGAGTTGAGTTAATAGATATGACTATAACTATTCAAGTAATTTAAGGATTCTGAAGATAAAAACTTGTTTTGCAGACAGAGAGTGTCTTGACGCGCACTAAGTTGCGGCAAATGGCTATGGATAAGTATTTTGAGTTTATGAATATGAAAGTCTATTGAGTTTGAAAAAGAAATTAGTTCGTGATTTTTGTTAGATATCGTATTCCATCCAAAGTATTGTTACTTAAGTGCTACTGTAAGAAATTTTGTAATTCACTCAAAATTTACTGAAATCTTGAGAGGAAATTACAAACTTAATAAGAGGACTAAAGCACAGAGGACTAAAGCATAAGACTTCCACTGCAATAAGGTAAACAAGTTTCCGCTCATTTTACAGCTTATATTTCAGCTATTGGCTGCTCGTAGAGTATACCCCATATTAAGGCATAATTTGCCAAAATCTTTTAGCCATAGATCTCTACTATATAAAGGCTAATTGCATTTCATACGTAAAAGTATAAACTAGCTATATGTCTGCCGTAAAAGTAAAGTTTTATGGCCCCAAGCACAATTGAACGAAAACAATTGTTTTTGATCTATAAAATCTTGCATACGGCTGCGATCCATCAGCTCGATGTTGTCTAACTACATAAGTAGGTATCTGTTTATGGCCAAATTAGCCATATTTCTATGTACGCACAGCCCAAGTACGCATAGCTACACATATTTATATATATACATATATATAGAATGGTAATTGCGCGTATTGTTTATGTTTTAGTATAGATTTCAACGAGTGCGGGCAGGTTGAACTAATACCAATCCAGAGCAAAGCAAAGCTAAACAATCGCCTGGCCAATTGGAACATTTATGGAATGTTTATGTAGTGCGAGTACATGTTAGCCAAAAAATGAAAAAGAAAAGGAAACAAGAAAAGAGTAGAGAGTAGAGAGTAGAGAGTAGAGAGTAGAGAGAAATTCAGTCTATAGATGGGGAGCACGGTTATTTTCAGTTGGGCCCCTTTTTTGTTTATCTTATATGTTTCGACAGTACGCTTTATATCCCATATCCGTATACGAATCAAATCTTTGGTTGCCTCACGTCACATCACGTCACGTCACGTCACGTCACATTGCGTTGCGTCGCGTCTCGTCAATCTTTCTGTTATTTATTTTTACTTGTCGGCGCACAGTTTATATTGCATACTTCATAGGTGGTCGCTCGACCTGGCTGATCGATAGATACAATTCAATATATCATCGACACCGCATGAATCATTCTCGTCTACGGGCGAAAGCCAAATCGCTTGAGTTATGATTTTCGAGCACATAAATATGAATTTATGGATTGAGTCTGAGGTCGTGAAACGAAAACTATTTGTATCTTTTGCAGTTCTGCACACAGATGATCATTCTATAAACTAAACATGCAATGGAAAATACAGCCAAATATTGAAAAACAATTTGTAACTAGAAATCCAAAAAAGGAAAATCCTTTGAGACGAAATTCAATCGTTAATAAATGGCAAGATTTTAGGTATTTCAAGTTATTCCTTTTAGGTCTGAGTCTTAATAGAATTAAAGCTTGTTTCTTACAGGTTTTTAGTCCCTGATAGGGATGTGTGCTGGAGCTGATCTGAACCGTGTGCTGCTGCTGCTGCTGTGGCTGCTGTTGTGTCGGATGCGACGCCTGGCCGGCACCTGTTCCGGGTGCATTGATATTGAGTCGCGTGCGATGCTGATGCGGCGATGCAGGATGCATTGTGGAATTATGAATGATGCTGCTGCTGCTCCTCGGCTAAAGATCTGTATCGTTAAAATGGCGCACGATGAGCACTGCACGCGTCCAGCGCACGTTTCCAATTGAGCAGCGGGCCGCAAGTCTCAAGCGTCGAAGCAGTTGTTCGACTCATTTCACACGTTGCCGTTTACGGCGCCTCCGTTCCGTCCAGCCATCCGGCCAAAGCATACACACACACCCAGCCGTAGAGTCCGATGTTGTTTGTATTTCTTTCTTTTTTTATATATATTTTCGCTGTGTGTTGTTTAGATTATTAGAAACGAACGAACTACAAAAATCTATATGGAGAAGATGGAGATAATTTATAAACCACTTCAGCAACAAAATGTTGAAGCTGCCATGCACGTTGTTAAGCATTTGTCTTAATCAGGAACAGCCGCTAGTGATCTATTAGCGACAAAAGGCCAAACGGTTTACAACACATTTGACAACTGTGTGTAGCACGCAATGAATAAAGCGAGCGTTTCTCGCTCATTTCGGCCCAGTTTGTGATCCTGAGAGATTCTGATTTATATTTATACTATCAAAGATCAAAATGATCAAGTCTCTGTGGAATAGTATAGGAAATAAAAATTATTCATAAATTTGAATGCGAAATGAAAAAGTTTCAGTTTTTTTTAAATTAAATTAAACTGCCTGAACTTAAGAAAATAGCTCAATAGCAAGCCATCAGGACTCACTCGCCCGAACTCTATGTGTATTTTCGTAGTTTTTATAGTATATAATATAGTAATATATATAATATAGTAAGAAGAGCATGTTTGGTTAGTTGAAATTTGCTCAAGAACAATAGCAAATTTAGGCTTATTTAAAAAATTGATTTATTTTGAAATCGAATATACGTAACAGACATCGCATACAGATATCTTATGTAGCACTATTATAGAATCAATAATTTTGGCTTTTAGGCGAGGCGAATGGGGCATCACTATCTCTTCCAGCTCTAGAGTTAAGATCAGCAAGTTTCGCAGTTGAGCTCCTCTGCAAATAGCTTTTGCTTGAAATGAAAAAACAACTTTAATAATTCTCTTTTAATATCGTTATATCGCTTCGCTCTACAACTTTTGGCAGAGTCCCCCTCCATTATGATGTTTTATCAATTGTTGTATTGTGATGCCACAGTCTCGCTGCAATTGGCTCTAGCACTTGCTTGAATTTATGAGAACTACGTAGAGAGGCGTAGCTGGCACTGCAGTTGCCTGGTAGACAGTCACAGTAAATATTCCAGTGAATGAAATTTGAAATGACTGATCAAAAATAAATAATAAACATTTGATTTAATAATAATGTATGTATATGTAATATATCAATAACAAATTGCAATTGGTTCCTTAAAAACCAATAAGTAATATCTGCTATAGGCAATTGCACATTTGAAGATCATTTCATGTTTGGCACAGTTCGTGTTATTTTCGTGGAATGTGCGAACGAAGAACAATGCTCCAATGACCCGCTGAAAACGTTTTGCCAATGCATTTGTTTACAATATTTGTGGTTGTTGTTGCTGGTTTTTATGTTGCCCGAAGGCAAATTGACTCAAGGTTCTACTTTATTATTATTGGTTACAGTGCATTTGCTTTATTGTAATTGTTTCGTTCATAACAAATTATTATGCAATAAATGCGCACTTTGCTTTTAGTTTTCTTTCCATGTTTTTGATTTACAGTTGGCTAAATCCAATTTCGATTTTTTTTCTTCTGTTTTTAATAGTTCATAGATCAATTAATCTGCCAGATTCTAAAGTCTAAGATATTGTTACCGATACATATGTATATGTTTATATGATACAGCATTATTATGAGCTGAAACGGTAAGGCACATTTTGGTTATAATATATATATATAGTTTACAGTAATTTGTGTATAGTATAATTTATGATTGATTGCTAATTGCGCCTTAAGTATTGAAATATTCCTTCTACAACTTTGTTGCATAGTTCAAAGGTATAAATGTGTAAGTATATACGGAGACATATATATATAAATGTATATATATTTATATTAGAAAATGCATAAATTAAATGTGAAGCTATTAATCAAATGCTGGCAATATTTTCATTAAATTAGTTTATAACTTTTTAATTTTTGTTTTGTTTTGTTTTGCGCTTCGCTTGAATCTTATCAACATATTCGATTTGGCCGCTGGGTATATACATATGTGTATATATATTCTTGGAAATTACTTAACATACACACACACGTATATATATATAAATATTCTCAATGTTTTAATTGACTGAGCAATATGTGTATATATTTAGCGTGTGCCGCTGCCCCGCAACAACATGCGCTTCGTATTCATCTCTTTCTCTTTTTTTCTCTTTCTCTCTCTCTCTCTGTCTCGCTCGCTCACATTCTGGCTCTCGCTCACTGCACCTGTTCTTGCATTGCATGCTGAATTCAAGTAATAATAATCATAATATCTTAACAACTAATAATCTTTCCAATTATTTGCTGTTTTATCAAATTCGTTTGCGCTACGGCAGCCGCGTGGCAGTAATCGATAAATCACCTGCACGGCCACCAGCACCTCCACCACCAGTTGCAGCATTGTAGCCGAGCTCCTGCTGCTGCTGATAGCGCCTTCGTCAATCATTGTACATGCCATCGACCAGAAAGTCCATGCGCCTGTAATGACGCGTTGTCCACAAATCACGGAAGCGTCTATAGCCCACAATGAATACAGCTATGGCCAGCGGCACAGCTAGCATTACGGTCACAATTGGCACAATATATTCGTTTTCGCCACGATTCACCAGGCTGCTGCTCATCTCATGCACGGGCAAGACGTGTGGTGCAACGCTGCCACCGTTAAGAGCAGTCATATCCAATTTTTCACCCTCAATTTGTTTCGCCATGCTGCTTGTGACTGTTGGCTTTTTAGGACGAGATGTGGTTGTGGTTGTCGTGCTTGGAGTTGTTGTTGTGGTTGTTGTTGTGGTGGTTGTCGTGGATGCTGTTGTTGTTGAAGTAGTAGTAGTTGATGTTGGCGTGGTGACGATGCTGCTGTTGCTGCCGCTGCTGCTGTTTGTGGCTTTGCCATTGATAACAGCAGCTGTTGTATTGGTGGAGGTGGCGGTGGTGGGGGTGCTGCTGTTGTTCTTATAATTTTTGCTACCATTGCTGTTGTTTTTGATGTCACTCAGCGATACGCCATCGGCCACTATTTTGTCCGTCTTGGCCGTTGATTTTGTTTGGTTTGTTATCGCCGTTGCTGTTGTTGTTGCCGATGTTGATTTCGTTACTTGTGGTGCTGGCGTAGTCGTTGTGCTATTCACTACAGTGCCAACTTGTACGGCGGATGGATCCGTATTGGTAACGCCACGCGCGAGCACCGGAGAGTGGTCCGCAGTGGCGTTGACCTTGGCTGGTTTGTTCACTGGCAATGGATTGGTTATATCTGTCATGATTTATGGTATATATATATATATATATATATATATATATATATATATATATATATATATATAAATAAATATGTATATATATAGTTTAAGTTGAATAATTTTCAATTACAATACCTGATGATGTGTTTACACTTTTAACTGCATTCAAAGTTGTTGCATTTTTGGTGCTGTTGCTCGGGCCAACCATTGATAGTTTGGTTACATTGGAGCTAGCTGAAGTTTCTATTGCTGTTTGATCCGCTTGTGCCAGCGGTACGGCTGTTAGCTGCTGCATTAGCAGCAGCAGTAGCACCGGAAGCACGTTCATTTTCTGTTTTGTTGCACTCGTGTGAAATGTGCAGCAGTTGCTAAATTTAGCAGCGAATTGCTTTTTGCTTTTATTTGGAATTTCCTGGAGTACAACGGTGATGCACAACAATCCGATAACTAATATCGATATAATGAATGCGACAAGTGTATTTAAAAAATATACGATGGGAATATTGATTCCCATCTCTCAGTCGCCCCTACAAATATAATATAAGGTACCATTTAGAATTTTGAACTAAATGAAATATAATTCTATGCTATATTTGCAGCTTATATCCTTAATTTTTCATATAGAACTAAAGTCACAAATCATATATAAAATGAACATAGCGCCCAAAGCAGTTAGATGCTCACTTACAAAAGCTGTCGTCTTTTTTACTGCGCGTGTATACATCGTACGTCGTGCATATCGATAGCGCAGACTTATGCTATCGCTAAGAAAGCGTTAATTTAAACTATTAATGGAAAACCCAAAGAAACGAAATGTAGAGAATGTGTGTCAATATTAATATGTATGTATATTTATAACGTACTCTGTATAATTTCTATAATTATTTTGTATTTTAAGGTTTATCTCTTTTGAATTGTTGTTTTGTTTTTTGCTGCTAATTTTATATATATCTGTTCTAACTGATTTTTCCGTATGCATTTCGCCTAGGACTAGCGTTAGTTAGTTAATTCATTTACTGAACAGCATAAAATGTAACTTGTTTTTTTTTTTTTTTTTTTTTTTTGAATTTTGTACGCTAAACAACATTATTGCACATATTAGGATTAGAGCACAGCGAAAAGCTATGCATTAAAAGAAAGCAATTGAATGATTTGGGGCAGCTCCTGCCGATCCACTTCACAATGGATGCGATGATGTCAAGTGATATGTACGCCTCTTACTAATTGCTCGGAAAATGGTTAAAGCAGCAGTTCCGGAGTTTAAGGTATATAGCTCAGCTTAAAACAATAAAGCAGCACGTTGCTGTTGCTGTTGTTGCTGCTGCAAGCTAGTTGATGTTGTTGCTGTTGCTGACGTTCGTGTTGTGATTGCTGCGGCCGTTGGTGACTTTAACTCCTCCACAATGATGACGCCGTGCTCATCAACCATATGATTCAATAGCAAATTCTCAACCTGCTCATCGGATAGTAATTCTTTGGGTTCTGAGGATCTGTAAAGTAGTTGTTGTTGTAATTGTGTCACACCAAACAGAGATAGCCGAAGGTAACAGAATAAATTAAGCGAAAATGAAATGCAAAAGAGGCGAGAGAGTGCTAGGCAGAGATAAGAGAGAAAGAAAGGGAGAGAGAGAGAAGTTGTAAGCGGAATGGATGCATGGAGACTGATGCGTAATGAAATCTTTTGAATCGAATCGAGTTATATAAAAAAAGACGACAGCAAAAATAAAAAAATTGGCCTCTAGAAATAACTTTACACTCATTGAATTCAATTGCAAACTGAAAATTGTTGCTTAAAATTAATAATGCATATTAAAAATAGTAGTCTTAAAAACAAATAATTTGTGATCAAACATAAATTGAATAAAATCATAATAAAAAATATTCAAAAAAAAAATTTTTTAAATTTCAAAATTATTTTGAAGAGAATATTGAATTAATTTTGATAAAAAGTAAATTGATAAATCGATATTTTGTAATCGATTTCAATGTAATTTATATAAAATAAAGTTATTTCAGGAGGCCAAAGCACACTCATGCACACAGCCACACTCTCAAACACACGCATGCACAGACTCACACACACACACACGCACATGTATATATCAACACACACATGAAATATTTGCAGTACATACAAATTTGTTAAAAGTAGATTTTTGACTTGTTTTTTAAGTTTTGGTTTGAGAAGCGTGCGTGCGTGCAATGCGATTAGTTGATTGTTATTGTAGTAGTAGTAGTAGTAGTAGTATTTGTAGTTGTTGCTGATTGATTGATTGATTGATTGTTTGATTGATTGATTGATAGTTGTCATTGTTATAACTGTTGTTGTTGTGGTTGTTGTAATCGAATTTGTGTGTTGAAAGAGCAAATATACCAAATTAAAGCAGCCAATTCGTTACTTTGTTTTTATCGAGCATTTAGGAATTTAGTTAATTGCAGTAGCTGAGTATTAGTTCTTGCAGTAGTTGAAGCATTTGGGAGTTTTTTTTTTGTTTGATTTTTTTGAGTGAGTGCAGTTTGAATTTTGAATAGCAGTTTGGCGGTAAATCGGTTTATCGTTTAGCGATTCGTTTGATTTGTTGTCCGATTGGATCAAATGAGCTTTGTCAGGCGATTCTGCAGCGTGCACAGTAGGCTGCTGCCAACGCCGACGCCGACGCCGGCGGCGCTGCGACCGCTGCCATCTACTGACCTGCTAAAGAGAAAGAAATCGCCGGCGCCGCCGCTGCTGCTGCTGCCGCTGCCGCTATTGTTGCTGCACGCCGAGGCATTCCCAGCCGCTGCCGCCGCCGCCGCCGCTGCTGCTGCCGTCGCCGCCGTCGTCGTTGTTGTTGCTGCTGTTGCGGCAAGCAGCGCATCCGTCTCGCCGCCATCGTTGGCCATTTCCGATTCGCTGTTGCGCCGCTCCAGACTGCGTCCGACCTTCTGAAAGCCATAGCTAAACACGTCCTTCACCTTGTCGCCGGCATCGATCAACAGATCAAGGCTTTGCCGCCGTCCGCTGCTCTTGAAGCTATTCGAACGCGACAGCCACTGGCTGAGGCTCTGCTTGCGGCTCATCTGCTGGCCGGCCAGGCCGATGCCGATGCCGATACCGCTGCTATCGTCCTGGAATATCGTAGTGCAGGTCACTTTGCGCTTGGGCTCATCCGACGACGAGGTGGAGTGCTGCGACTGCGCATCCGCATCCAGGCCGCCCAGGCCATAGCCCAAGCCATGGCCGCCTAGGCTGCCGGCTCCATCGAGAGCCTGCTGCTCCAGCAGCGATTGATTCGAATAGCTCGAACTGGTGCTGTCCGAGTGCGAGAGTCGTATTTCCGTCCACTGATCGATGTCGTTGTCCGCCGGCGGGGCCGACGTCGAGGCAGAGGCCGACGCCGAGGCCAGAGAGCTGCTGCCAGACTCCGAGCGTGGCTTCACCTCGTACGGTCCATGCAGACCCTGTGCCTGGGCAAACAGATTGTTGTCGCCGTCGGTGGCGCTGGTGCTGGCCGACTTGTGCATGCCGCCGGCCAGCTTCTGTGGGAAGGTCAACACCGTCTCGAAGTCGTGCAGCAGATGCGGACAGTCATGTGGATCGGCATGCCTCTGGCGCGGCGAGCTGGCTCCACTGCCCAGACGATCTGGCATGCGCAAATACTCCTCCTCCGGCTCCGCCAATTGCAGCTGCTCCGCCTCCGATTGCAGCTGCTGCAACTGCAACTGTTGCTGCTGCTGGGCATCAATGGCGTCCACCTGGCGCAGCATCGCTTCGTAGTTAAGCAAATTGTTGCGCTGCTGCCGCTGCCTGTGTATGTCCTCCGAGATCTGTTCCAGATTCTTCAGCGCCTCGTTGTAGGTCAACTTGGCGGCGCTGACCTTTGACTCCAGCTCGTTGACGCGCAGCTTTTGCGCCTTCAGCAGTCCATTGTAGTTCGCACGCGTCTCATAGTAGGGCCTGCATTAACGAGCGATTATCAGCAATATTAGTGGGCGTGGCATAGGCAGCAGGTGAGCAGCGCATACTCACGAGCACTGGATACAATACAAAGCGTGCAAAATGCTAAAGTATCTCAACAAAAGTAAATTGCGCCGCAGCTGCAATCTAAGAAGAAGAAGACAAAAAAGAAGAAACCAAAAGAAGAAAACGAAATAGAACCGAAAGTAGAACCAAAAACATAAACCAATAAAGAGACATTTTAAGTTGTTCTGGCAGAGCTGAAGCTAATCAGACTTAATCTAATCAGACTGTCGTCGTATGGGAACTGAAAGAGAGATCTGTAGCTAAGTGAAGAAGCAACTTGGAAAGGGTTTCAAGCTAAAACTTATTTCTGAATCGCTTATTGCTATTAATATATATATATATGCTGGTATAGTATATGTTAGCTATATAGTGGAGTATTTCGAGGCTCGCTCGTGTAGATCTTTAGGTATTTTTATAGAAAAAAGTGGTTGGGGCAAAATTTTTATATAGAGACCAAAACATTAATGTTATAGACACATGATATAGCTGATATGCCTTATATATCTCATACTTGAAACAAATTTTTACATTTTCAGAATAAAATTTTAAAATATCTGACATATATATGAAATAACTCCTATAGCAATATAATTTATAAATGTTAATACTATGAATATTATTATATTTATATATATAAAAGTCGTTGTAAATATGATATATATAAAATATATCAGCTATATAAATATCGCCTTTCAGAGTTTCTCATTATATCTTATTTTCAAATAAGAATTAATTGACAACTTCTTTAAAAATATCTCTAAAATTGTGCTATACTCACAGTTATTATTATAATAACTTTTATCACATACAAAAATGTAAAAAACATAAATTTTCAATATTTTTCGAAAATTTTCAAATCGAACATAGATTTCTTTTAACTGGTGCGAAACCCATTGGGAATTCCAATTGCACTCTGCCAGAACGTTGGTGTATAAGTCAAATAGGAATCCAATTAGATACCTGGAGGAGCGCAAAGCTTGTTTGAGCTGTCCTTGGAGCTTGCCGACACGATTGTTGGCCACCTCGAGCTTTAGTTGGCACATCTTGAGGGCGTTGCGCGTGTCGGTGACTTCCAATTGGGACTGATTGACTTTGCTAGCGGCATGGCTGAGCATCTCCTGGCAGGCTGTATCCAGCGTGGACTTCTCGCCGAGTCCCTGTTCGGCCAGATAGACCATTTCCTTTGCAGCGGCATGTATGGACTTGGCCTTCTCATGATTGGCTGCCGCCAGCTGCGTTTCCTTGGCCAATTGTGCGGCATATATGCGCGACTCGTAGTAGGGCTTGGCGGCGTCTATCGAGTTGCCCAGCTTGTGGGCGGCGGCCTTGATACGCACCACGCTCTCCGCCAGCAGACGCTTAAATTCGCACTTCGACTCCTGCACACGGACAACGTATGTTATATAAAGTAAATAAGAGCGCAAAGCAAAAAGCGAAAAAAGTAACAAGAAAAAAATAAAAATAAAAATCAATAATAAAACTCACATCGAGCTCCACTTCATATTTGTTGATATTGTCGGTGGCCGTGTTAAGCTTTTCCAACTCGATCTGGAACGTAAACCAATTAGATGATTGGAATATTGGATAAATGCTGGTCTGTATGTAGGGCAAATACCTGGACACGGGGATCCACGGGCGTATTGCTTTCCGTTGACATTGCGGCTGTCCGAACTAATCGAACCGTAATTAACCGTCAAATGGGTATTGAAATTAACGAGCTTGGTCACTTGGCTATCATGGCGGATGCAGTGCAGCCGTACGCCGTTTCCAATTAGATTCTGATTGCAACTGTGTCAATTCGATTCACCAAGTGGAAAATTAAGCGCAGCAGTTATTAGTTGAAAAAGCTTTTTTGGCAACAACAATGCGTACACACATAACGATGACAACACAGAGAGTACAGCTTTTGCCAAATGCAAACAGACCACCGAACCCAACAATACGAAATAAAAGCGCATCCCAGCTGACTGAATGGCCGCACTCAAAAAGCTCTCAATGCACGTTGACTGCGTCGAACAGCTTGCTAGAGCTCATATGATTATAAACCGTTGTTCTTGTCACACTATTTTACTCTCGCCACACTATTGTAATACTGTGCACCACATGTTTATTTTTATTAGTTTTCATTCAATGTTTTACACTCAGAAGTTGGTGGTGAGGGCAAGAGCGCTTTTCACCCGTTCATTTTATTGCGCACAACCACCGAGCGCAACAGTGGCGCTCTCTAGTGTTAGCTTTATGTACACTTTGAGTAAGTTGGTATACAAATATAACAAGTCTGGCAGCACTATGTCACAGTATGACCTTATATATTTGTGTGTGTTTTAAACTAACAGTTATGTTTTAATTTAATATTAGATAGTTATAAAAATTGCATAAGATAAAGATGATGTTTATTTACCAAACTGATAAAGTGGGTATTTATGCATTACAGGCGGTATATGCGCTTGGTATATTTGTGTGGTATTTTCATCTGACTTTGATTTTTGGTATTTTGGGGCGTTGCGCTTGCAATCACATTGCTAACGTTAGTTGTTAGTCTTCATTTTGTTTTCGAAGCGCGCGGTTCTCGTGTCGCTCAACAGCTGCTGCATTGTTATCCTAACTTAAGAACTAAACTGCTAACAAAATCAAGAAATAATTAACATAAAGTAATTATTAAACAGCAGCAGCTTGCAACGAAAGTCTCGGCGCAAGTGGTCGGCACACAATTTGCACAGTGTTATTAGTTTTTTTTACGGTTCTGGTGTCTAGTGTAAAGTTTGTGGTGTTCCTTGGCTTTTTTGTTGTTCGCCTTTTTTTTGTTTTTTTTTTGTTTTTTTTTTTTTTGTTTTTGGAAGATGCGCGGGCGCAACTAAAAGGCGTCAAAATATTGAAACGTAAGCCTGGCATAATCAAACAAAACTGTAGTTGTTTTTTTTTGTTAACAAGACGCGCGTAAACAAATACTATTTTCAAAATATTGTAACAATAACAACAACAACTAAATGGAGCGGTTGCCGCTGTGGCTGCTATTGTTGCGTTTTCTTTGGCTGTCTTTGGCTGCTTTTATCTGCGCTGCTTGCAGCAAGTGACGGCAGCACAGACTGTGGCGACGGCGACAGCGACGACAACGGCGACTGCGGCGTCGACTGGGACGCGATGGCAGCATTGTCTTTTGCTGTCTGCGCCTTAACTCGTTTTCCTCTTGGTCCGCTTCTTCTATTTGGCTGTGTCGGTTTTTTCTTCTCTTTTTTGTTTTTATTTCGGTTTTTCTCATTTTTTCCGCTTCTTTTTTTATTTGTTTTATTGGTTTTTTTTCTTTTTGGAAAATTCGATTTGATGTTGCAGACGGCGCTGTTGACGTGACGCAAGCGCCAACTTTTGCAGCACCCGCCGCTGCAGTAACAAACCCCTTTTACTCACACACATAACACTTGCTGCATGTGTGAGTGTGTGTGTGTATGCGTATGCTTTTAATGGCAGCCAAAAACTTTCAATTAGAATAAATATTCATGTCCTGTGCGCGTTTTTCGTTGTTGTTGTTCTTGTTGCTATGCATCTTCCTTAAGTCTTCTTCCTCTTCTGCTTCTTCTCCATCTTATACGCAATTTCCTCTTGCAGCGCTGCATCCAACATTAGCCAGCAAGAAACCGAAAAGAGAGCGATAGAGAGAAAGAAAAAGAAAACAACAAAATCCATTGAAAATATAAACAACGTTAACTTTAACGTTGCAACGTCTTCGTTTGCTTTTTGGTAAGTTTCTATTATTTTATTTGTATTAGTTTTTGTTGTTTTATTGTGATTTCCTTATTTGTTGTTCCGTTTGCTTTGTAGCTGTTGATAAGCATCTTATCATTAAGATTCTTATTGGCTATACGCTCCATTCACTTTCTCTTCCCCCTTTCCTTTGTCAGTTGACACAGACGAAGAGCTTGTTTGACAGGGATTAACTTTTTCTACTGGGCGATCTCTTCGCTCTGCACTCAACAGCGTACAGAGATAGAGGAAGGGGGAGGCAGCAAGAGAGGAAGATCTTCACCTGTCTGCTAATACATAGAGTAGTATAAATAGTATTGCAAAAGACACTAAATATGCCCAGATAATCCTTTTTTAAGGCATTCGGTTTCGCTTTTATGCGTCTGCCTTTACATTTGCATATAACAGCCTAAATTAAATTTTAGCATGAGACATCCTATTCTTATACATGTATAAAACTCTTTTGGTCTTATAACTGCGTTCTACGTTATTATATCTTATACATTTAGACGTCTTATATAGCAGTCTTTAGTCTTACACTTATATACATTTATATATAAACATAAATTGTGTTGAATAACACACAGGAATACATTTTGTCCCATTATCAAACACTACCCTAGCTATCCTTAGGGATCAATAGTCTTATACTTCTGCGCTTTGTCTTCTAAGCTGCGCCTTGGCTAAAAGAAAATAAAACAGTTGATTTGTTAACGACAAGATTCTTCGTCAATATTCAGACATGAAATATATAGCAAAAGTAAATAGAAAAAAAAGAAAACTTAAATTAGTAATAGCCATAAATTTATTTTACTGTGCTTTACACCGTCATTTAGATATATACCCATTTGCCATACTTTTTTTTCATATATAAATAATCATTTCTGTACATATTTATAGGTAAAATGCCGTAATTTATTCTTACATGTATAGAACTGTGCTTGTTGTGTTTTTAGTTCATGAATGACTTTGTTTATTATTTTTAAGTTTTTCGCATTCGAGTTCCAGAGGCTTCCCTTCTACGCGGCGACTCAGCAGCCCAAAATAGATCAAAGGGTGCCGGAAGCCTGGAAAGAAGCTGCTTGGTTGGGAAGTCAAAGCTGCAAGTGGGAATCTGTTGAGACGAACGATTTTTCGTTATTTGTTGTGTGTGTGTTTTTTTCCCTTGCCTTTGCCTTTTGCCGGTTGCTTTTGCTGCTTTTTTTAGTAATTCTTTCGTGCATTTCTTAACTCAATTTGAGGACGGCAAGAGGAAGTCGGAATCTGCCATGAGATAAAAATATGTGTGGTATCTTCAAATTATAAAATTGTATACCAAATTTGAGGAAAACGTATTCTTTTGGCTAAGCGAGCTAGTTATACACAGCGTATACTGTATAAGTCATCATTACTTATATTGTAAAATAGTGACTTTTACTTATACTGTATAAGTGAAAACGATTCTCAATAGCTCCTTTTTAAACTGTATAAGTATATGTTTTTCTTATTCAGTTTTAAATGTTTCAATGTTGTAATTTTAATTTTTAGATAAATTTGAGAAAAAAATGGAATATATTTAAATTATTTACCAAAATAGTGCTGATTTTTATGGCAACCCGATTGAGTCAGGAAGCTGTCCGTTAGTAGAGTTTTGCTGTACTATACATATTGCATATTGTGTTGGACAATTAATTCGTTTAACTGTGCCAAACTGTCATCTCTTCTTAGCTAGACGTTTCATATAGGTAGTTGTTTATTAGCGAGTCTTCACTGTCTGTGCCTGTCAGTCTGACCTTTCACAGATACCCGCAGCACATGTGTATACTGCATATGGACATGAATATCGCATAATATTACCCTTTTGGCATTGAATTTGTTCGTTGAAGTGCCGCACACACATGTGCACGCACACACACACACACACACACACACACACAAACACACACGCACACATCTGACAACTCTTTTGCTTCCATTGTCAAATCGTTGTGTTCTCTGCTTCGATACTTGAGCCGCTGGAGGTGCTTTTTTTATCTAACTGACGCGCTAAAGTGCCAGTTGCCACTGAAACTCCATCATCATCATCATTATCATCATCATCTTCATTATGATGTGCATCTGCATCTGTGGTACGTCATTAACATCATAATCATCTGGCTGCAGCATCATTATGAGCTACTTGCATTGCATTTCTAGCGGTTCAATGAACTGTGACCGCATTCTTGTTGTTTCTGCTGCTGCTGCTGCTGCTGTGGTTGCTGCTGTTGTTGCAGCACGCATTGCAAATTCAGACAAAGCTGCACGTTTAGCTGCGCCGCCAACGTTTTTATCAGGATAAAGCGCAAAATGTAATTGCAACTTTGCCTGTGCGTCGTGCGCCCATGCCCAATTTGACAACTTTACAATTTCACAATTTCACAGCCGCCCACCGCAACAACACCGTCGTGGCAGGGCAGCATTCCATTTGCAGCTTGCATCTTTTCAATGGATTTGGAAAATCCGTCTAGATCTGGAAAACCAGCCTCACACACTCAAAAGATTTAAATCGACTTTGCCTGTTAATTGATTTTAGTCTTTTGTGCATTATGCAAAGGCAAGGTGTGTGCGTGACAGGGCGGTGCGGGAGGCGGCGGCGGACAGACAGGCAGGTGACAAAGTCTAACTCAAAGCCGAAGAACGTGACTTGCATGCAAATTGTGCATTGGGTGGCAAACACCTCGACTGGAACTTGAACTAAACTAAAATGTGGCATGACGCAAGGCATATGAGTAGCTAAAGGTAACAATAGGGCAGTCGGGGCTGGGTGCCCGCCTGGCCGGCTGGCTGGCTGACTGTTTGTGTGGGTGTCCGTGTCACTTGCGACAATTCAATAACAAAGAAATTTCTCACATTCTACTGGCAATGCGATAGTCAAACGATTCGTTATGTTTTCATTATTATTAAAATTAGTCTAGCTATGATCTTTGCTATAGTTATTTTTAGAACGAAGAAGAGAGAGCACAACGAACACTCATTAATCCAAGATGAAAACTTGCGCTATCAAATTTGTTATGCATCTATCAATTTGTGTATGTAATACGATGAGGCAGAGAGATGTAGGGAGGGATACATGAATGAAGGGAAGGCAAACCGAAGAATTGACGGACGGACGGACTAAAGGTGTAATGAGCGGACAGTAAGATTGGCGTATAGACAAAAGGTGGGAAGAGGAGCACGGATAGACGTACGTGGCTTAGACCAACGGATGGATGGACGAAAGAAGGCATAGGCAGCCGAAGGGATGGACAAAAACAGGACTAGGCGGACGGAAGGACGAACTAAATTAGACGGATGATCGGACTAGATCAAATCGGTTTATAGAGCTTATAAGATTGACCGTGCCGTCTGCTGGCTTTTGAGTTAAGTGTAAACCAATTCGATAAGGTTATATATTAAGTCTTGCCATAGATTCTGATGGGAACCACCGCATATGACATATCTTGCGTCTATAGAATAATAACATATTGTGCTCATCCAATCGTTTGGCATCATTACAACTGGGCGATTGTCTTAAAGGTGTGATCTTGCACCTGCAGCTGAGTGTTCTTCTCGAGTGTGTTGATCCGCCGATGCTTGCGGCTATCAATTAGCATTTTATTTTATTTTCTTACTCTTCTTTCGCCTGGTTTTTTTTATGCAAGTCGAGCAATTAAGCATTTTTAAGATAGCCAAGTTGACACACCAAATGAGCGATAAAACTGGGGAGGAGTCGATCGAGGAGCGACGTAGAGAGAGGCAGGGAGAGAGCGAGATGCAGTGGCGGGTTCTCGGCTGTGCAGAGAAACTGGTTCTCTCGTTGCATTGCATTCAGTTTGGTTTGCATGCCACCCAGCGACAACGGCGACAGCCACAACGTTAACAATGTTGAAGACGCAGGCGCCGCGGGTTGAGGCAATTGGAAACTTATTTGGGTCGTCAGATTGTTATTGCAGTTGCTGCTAGCTAGTTACTTATACGTTATATGCGTTTCAATTGATTTCTAATTAACCAAAGCGTTTGGCATAGTTTTTCGCCTCGCCCCTGTGTGTGTGTGTGTGTGTGTGTGTGACATGCACTTGATACGCTTCCGCTGAAGGCGCCACCTGAGTTGACCCAATCACACGTGCCGCACATGGGCGTCGCTTTGCTCACGGTTGTCCGCCTCTTCTCTTGACAAATTGTAGGTCAAGCGGCGTTTTGTCAGCTTTCATTGCGGCTGCGGCTGCTGCTGCTGCTGCGGGTGTAGGTGGCGCCACCAAGATGCAGATAATGTCGGGTTGGCTTTTTGAGCGGCGGCTTTATTAATTGTGGCCACAATTAAGAGCCGCAAGCGCACGGACAGATCGATGCTCGGACCGACGGCCCGCTATTCAAGTCAATTAGCTTTATGTAGGCGCAAAAATTAATTTGTTTGCGCCCAAATGTGGCAGGGTGACTGCGAATAGGCAAACCAGCAAGTCACAAAAACACAGAACGGAGTAGCTAAGAAATTACAAAAAACACACACACACAACCCGAGGCAGCCAGAGGCACACACACACACACACAGTGAGAGAGAGACATAGACAGAAGTTAACTGCGACTCGCAAATCATTTACAGCCGCAGCTGCTGCAAAACTCAACAAAGCGCAGCTAAAATACCCTATAAAATGACTATGAACATGAATTTATCGATTATTTATGGCTGCGGTGCTTAGCTATTTGAATATTATCTACATATCGCGTGCTTATGGGTCCCTTAGATACACCTTGGCTAGTAACGCCAGCGGGCAAATATATTCTATTTATACAAGCTTTGAGAATCAGAATATATCAAAATTTGTAGTTATCGATAACTATCGATATTTTTATGAATTACAAAAATGTTATAATATAAATCTGTAACATAATTATAATTACTTGGATCAGATCAATATCAGATTATATATCAACTAGTAATTGTTTATCGATAAACGATAACGATTACTTGCGCATTTAATGTGTTTCAATGAAGTTTGCTATGGCAAATAGTTAAGCGCGCAACTTAACGATAATTTTTTAACGATAACGATAGCGATAACTATCGCCAGCAGCAGTAACTTACATTCCACTAGAATTTTATTTTTATCATGATTATTTTAGCAATTGATACCCGCCTGACAGCCTAAGCTCATTGTCTATGATTTTCATGCAGCACAGCAATCATTTATCGAGCATTTCGATAGGCAGCTACATTCATTCAGCTGGCGTTGAGTGGTGTCGTTTGAGTGCAGACCTTCGGCTGCCTGTTGCAAACGGTCTGACGCAGCTTGAATGCCCCTTGGGCCAGGCTCGCAACGACTCCAGCAACGGAATGCGCTGGCAATTAAAATGAACTCACGCTGGCAACCCTGACAAAGACGTGCCGCCAGTTGGACGCACAGACGGGGCACGATGTTAACTGCAACTGCAACTGTTTACATATATACTGCGACAGCGACAGCGACAACGAACCAAGTCGATGATGTGAAAATTAAAAGTGAAATAGAAAATCGCTGGACAAAGCGTGCGCGCGCGCGCTCCTACTTCGATTCGCAAACTGTATGCGCAGTTATCGACGGCGTCGGCTGCGACGCGACGTCGCTGTTGCGCACGCGTAACAAATTTGTAATGTTCGCGCCGTTGACGAAATAAAGCGCATGTTGCCATGGCAAACTAAGGCAAGAGTCGACTATGAAATGCGCTTGAAAATCAAAAACAATCGATTTCAAGTTATCGATAACAGCTAATAATGAAAGCAACTATACATACCTAGTGACATTTTGACATAGGGAATGAAAGAGCTTGAGAACTTACCTGAACACTGTCAGTGAGTTTCAAAAGAAATATGTAAAACAATCGATAACACGTACAAGCGTCAGTTAACAAAAAAAGAAGGAAAATAAAGTGTTTTCCCAGCGTCAATTGTGTGATTGTTGATCGAAGTCGTTAACAAGCGTTTGGGCCTATGCAAGTTCTGTGTATCGGAATGCCACTTGTCGTGTGCTTGTCAAAACATAAAGCAAAGAATTTTCAAGAGGCTTTCGAGTATGTTTTGACAACTATATTTCAATTGCTTGAATATCTGACAGACTTTTGCTGCCTAGCGGCAATTATGTTGAGTGTGCTTGTAAATTCATATGTGTATCTGTGTGTGTACTTCATGTGTTGTGCGTTAATGTGACTAACAAGATTAAAATCATGATGATCATCATTTTGAACTGGTTCGAAATTGAATTTGCCGCGCCTGCTTAGCGATCAATCAAAGCAGCCAATCAATCATCAGCCACAGGCTGACAGGAAAGAGAGAGGGTCACGGGGAGGGGGGAGCATGGAGAGGAGAGAGCTTGCAACTAGCTGACAGCCATTTGAGGCATTTGACAGGCAACACACACACATACTAGGAGAGAGGGAAATTGTATTTACTAATGCCACAATTAGCAACATTGCAACAGCAGCAGCGACAGCGACAGCGACAGCGACAGCTACAGCTACAGCTACAGCTACAGCTACAGCTACAGCTACAGTAACCATCTCCATCTTCTTTTTTTCATTTGCCACTCATGAACTCATTCGATTCAGCAGCTATCTCCGCCTGCTGTCAAACTGAAGCCGCTTGGCGAGCAAACAATTAACACAGCAATTTGCGTTATGAAGCTGACAGCAGAGCTGTTCGGCTCCAATTGCCACAAAATGGACAGCTGGACAGCTATCGGCTGGCCACTTCAGCAGCCAATATGTGCCTGCAAGGCACTTCATCAGCCAATTGGGCCGACTGGGCGCTCCGAGCACACTTGTGCCTGTCAGCGCTTGCCCTTTGCGGCTGTTTGCTGAAGACTTTTCGCAGCTACTCGGCGAACTTCTGTTTGCCAAGGCGAACTCTAAGAAGTGGAATGCTGTTAATGCATGTAAGACACCAAAGTTGTCATCTTTACTTTATGAGACTCGCATATATATTCATTTATATCTGGACTTTGAACTTGGCTTTTACTGAACTCTCAGATCTGTGAGACACAGTAAATATCTCTCTTAGATGACTAGCTTAGCATGAGCCACAAGCCTTTCTATGCAGTTCTCATTAATTCAATTAAGCAGCGATATAAAGTCTGCATTAAATTCGAAATGAATTCGTAACTGATTACAGAGTATATCGTAGTCAATCAGCTTGCCAGCCGTGAGCCGTTTAATTGTTTGCTTAATGGCATGCGTTTATTTCAGTAGCCGATAAGAATGGACACGTTTTCATCAGCAGTCACATGCCTGTTGCCAGTTTCCGCAAACTTAGTCGGTCGGTTCATTGTGGGACATAAGTGAACATGCTTTACGCAAGCTTCTACCTGGAAGCCAGGAACTGGTGTGCTGAGCGGGGAAGAAGCTTGTGCGCTGTATGTCATGGATAATCAGAGGATTTACGACTCTGAACGTGAATTTTCGTTAAATGAATGCTTGCGAAATGCATCAACACTTGCATCGGAATGGGCACTTAAATAATTGATTCACCACATATAGCCGATAGATGAGTCAACTCAGAACTCATTTGGATTAGAATTCATAGATTCGAGTCTTCAAAACCGAAATTTCGGGATTTGTCAAAGTTGATGTAATGTTTTCTCTGCCCAAGGCTCACACCTATTTAAATAGATAGAACTAACATATTTATAGTCTCTGGTAAGAGTTTGTTAATGAATTGTTTGCATTTAACAGCTAGAAGTCAACGCAAGGGAAAGGGCACCACGCTGAGTCGAGAGTACTCTGCGGCTGGCTGTTACGTCAGTTCGTAACAATTTTTTTTGGCAACAGCTTGCGAGCCCAAAACCGTTTATGTAAAGGCAATTATGACAATTAAGTGGCCAACAACAGTTCGCAGGCAATTTGTTTTTGTTTTTGTTTGTGCTTCTCTTGCCAGCCAGAATTGTTGTCAATTTATTGCAGTTTTATGAAGTAAGCAAATAGTAAACAAACGAAAACAGTAACAACAACAAAAAAAAATAAGGTATATAGAAATAAATACAACATCGGCACGTCGAACGACGCTCTTTTAGCCACATACAAATTGATTAATTAAAATGAGTTTCGTTCTCTTCTCACGAAACTTTTTTTTAATAAGGGGATGACATCGTAAGGGTAACATTTGGCTGGGGGCAAGGCGCTCTGTGTGCGCATCAAATTAGCGAACAGCGTCAACGACAACAGGCGACGAATATTTGGCTCCATTTACGACGACTTGACTCGCTTCCACACAGTCACAGCCACAGGCACATCAACCATATTATCGCACATTGCCTATCAGCAGGCAGTTGGGGCATTTGAAGAGGGAAAGAACACCAGGCCACACAATAAGCCATTCATTGGACGCAAGCTGACTTGAATAAAAGTTTTGGAGCTGCTCGCAATGGAAATCTAGTCTCGAGTCGCGAGCAATTATAGCTGAGAAGTGTATACGCCGATCAAGAATATATATATATATATATAGAAGATAAACATATTTTATACTCTTTTTTAATGGGATTTGCGTAGTAAAACTCTCCAAGCGCAAAGTCGTCAGCTAATGCAAATGTCACATGCTCGCTTGTAATTCCCAAAACATTTAGACTCAAGTTAATTGAGACTTAGCTTTTTGGCAAGTCAACATAATTAATGGATGCTTAGACAACTTGTTGAAAGCTTTTTATACTCGTTTATGAAGTCAAAAGAGCAATGCCTTGCTGTCCCTTGACGTGTAGATGCCCACTGAAAGCAAAGCAAGTTGGAAAACTATATCTTTCGCAGTTTATAGCCCAAGGATCAGAAGTGGTGCTGGTGCTGGTGCGCAAATATTGATTTTTTAATAAATTTAGTCGCTTAACAAGATTACTGAAAAGAAGAAAACGGGATTCTGAGATACACAACAAAAGTTTTGTATATAACGTAAGAGTCCTAGTTTAGGCTAAGAACTTCTCGTTTGGCTTCCACTGAACGTTAGTTCAACAAACTCGACTTGGGCTGATAATGTGCATGCATTGGCTTGCAGAGGCAATCTATGTGGCGATCGATAGGACTGTGTCACTGAACTCATTGGCAGTAAATGGCGAACAGTTTATTTCCGGCTTGGTTAGAACTGTGCTCCCTCCACCAGCAACTGTCGCCATTGCGGTCTGCTCCACAGGAACTGGCGCAAATTGTATGCCATTGCAAATGTGCAAAATGCTTGCATCTATTTACTCGTTTAAGTGTCTCTCTCTCTCTATCTCTATCTGTGTGTGTGTGTGTAAAATAATAATACTGCAGTGCCACGACGTAAAATGGCCAACACTGGAGACTTTGGCCTGCACTGTGGCCCCTGAGACACACCCACAAAAACAAAAAAAAAACAAAGCCCCTCTAGAGTAGCCCATGCAATAAGTCTTCCGGTAGCCTCACCCCTGTGGCGATTGAAAGCTTCCTATCTCATTATCATAATGCGTACTAAATTTACGAGCGTTTATTTATGTATTATTGTCAGTCATAAAAGATACAAGTGGCAGAACAGTTTGCAATATGCCGACATTCGATACCCTTCCTATGCTATGTACTTGATAGTTAAGCGAATGAATAGACTTTTCTCGGAACTGATAGCAATCTCCATGGAACATATTATGCTTTATCAAACTCGGCAATAATAATATCTTCCAGGCAATAAGATTCTCTATAGATTCACTCAATGTTAGGTTCATTCTTTTAAGTTCTTTGAGTATAACAAATTTAATTTGTGCATTATTTTTATTATTATTATTAATATTTATAGATATTTGTTGTGGTTAGCTCGAGGGTATGCAAACATGAGTGCAAAGAGCGTGAGTAAGCAACGCTACTGGTGTGTATACGTGATATACTTATAAAAATCAGTGCCAATGTTTTTGCACTGCATTGCGTAGGCATTGCGGACATATAATCAGTTCTCAAGTGGTCCTGATAAGCCTCAAGTGGCTGGGCTATTGGACAGCAATTGTAATAAGCCATAAAGAACCCTGTGGCATTATCAATATTACAATGCTTCGGCTTCGAGATTGAAACGTTGAGTCCCTTTCGCATCGAGACTTTTCTATCTGCAGCATGCCAGGTAGACATTTGACAATCTGTTTGGCATTCATATTGAGACTACTTAACATACTTACCCCGCCGCTGTCTATTGTTGTCTGCCTTACGCTCGTCAAATAGATAGCCTTTTATCGATTCGCATTACTGACATCACTGACAAAATATGCATACACATGTGAGTGTGTGTGTGTGTGCATAACAATAGATAAGTGAAGATTGAGGGCGCGGCAGGAAATGGGCCGAGCCGAAGGGCATGTGAAGGTCAAGCGTTTGCCACAAATCAGCTTGGCGTCAATTATTGCCACACAGCTTTGATGAACGTATCATGTGATTGGCATGCAACAAGAGCCACCAAAATGTCACTCAATTCATATTTTTCTTAAGAGAATCGCACAGCTTAGCGCTTTATCAACTTGTTGTGTCTACAGCATGTAATCATGTAATTGTGTAATATATTTTTATATTGATATACGTACATTTGCTGATTGTTCACAGTTGTCCCGATTGTATGGAAAATAATATGGAACAGGCTTTGTCTTTCGGTTGGTGATCCATGTGGCAAAGAAATAATTTGTTATATAGACAAGCATCTCTATCAGAACAGTGATTTGCTTGCCTAAGATTGTAGACACTGCCAGGATATATTATCTTAGCAAGATATCCTTCTGTTGCCACCCTCAACATTCAATGCGTTGATCCTATCAATGGTGCGATCTGCGGTCGGAATAACCAACACGCAGTTCAGTCGCTGCACATTGCAGTTGGAGACCAGTTGGGGCCAGGCTGCAGTTGCAGTTGCAGCTGTTTCCTGTGCGTAGGTCGCTGCACCCTCAGTGAATGCAATTCATTTGGCATATTTGGTTCAACAAACTCGTCGCTACTTTGTGGCTATTATCGCCGAATGCCGGACACCGAACAGCGAACAGCGAACAGCGAACACCGGACGGCAGATGTCAGGCCACCACGTTGGCCAAGTCATCGCCGCTGAGACTAGATATATATAAGAAAAAAGAAAACGTTTCTATATACAAATATTCTTGTATATATAGAAATGTGTACATAAGACGTAGAATTTCAATGCAAACAGTTCGTTGTATTTGCCTGGCGCAGTGAAGTTCAAGGACCAGAAATGCAGCCAGGCGCAAAGTGAAGCCATCAGCAAATCCTTTCCATGCGCCCCTCCATACCCATGGCACGTTGTGAATGTGTCCTTGTCAAAACCCTTTTGTTGCCAACATCAGGCCACCCGCTGGACGGCCCAAAAAGCTTACGGCGCGCCCAAAACGTTCGCTTGGCATTTGGATTTTCATTATGTCGACGTTCACTTCTTAAATTTTCTCTTAGCTGTGTTTATAGCCTAGTCGGCAGCTGAAATTTTGTAAGGACAAGCCCAATGCCAATATACAGTTCGCTTGGCTCTTGAAATATTAGTTCGCCATCGTTTCTTTTCGACTCGGTTTCTTTTGTGTGTTTTATTCAGATGTCTGTCTGGCTGCCCATTTAAAATTCAACGGGCTTAAGTGAGACGCGCCAAGAACGCCACATTGAATGATGATGATACGATTGCTATCCTACAAAGAGAGAGGGGCGGCTAAAACAAAAACAAACCAAAGTGTTGAGCAGCAGTGTCATGTCACATTGCCAGTAAGACAGAGAAAAATACTTCAAAAACATTTTAACGGCCTTAGGCTAAGACAAACGCATAGAAATATAGAGATGGATAAAGAAGTTTTGCACTGACTGTGTGCTGGAAGAAGGAAATTTAGTTTAGTTTCTTATATGGTTATATAGTTATTATGTAGTTATATATTATATTATTATAGAAATATAGAGATGGAAGAAGGAAATTTAGTTTAGTTTCTTATATGGTTATATAGTTATTATGTAGTTATATATTATATTATTATAGAAATATAGAGATGGATAAAGAAGTTGTGCACTGACTGTGTGCTGGAAGAAAATTTAGTTTAGTTTCTTATATGGTTATATAGTTATTATACTTTCAGCTTTTGTTAGGAACACGAAAGTCGCATGGAAATGATGTATGAATATGTTTGGTTATAGGAATACTATTTGGTATGGACACATCTATTGATAACGTGAATTTGCCGTAGAACTTCCTTCTATGTCAAGAGAATGGTCTTTGCTGAGCATACGATCAGCTTTATATGCGTTTTCCCTAGTCTTGATTACTCAGAGACGACCAGACATACGTGTCCTGATGCAGTTGTCGCATTGATTAAGCAGTTAAGGGGTACTTAAGTGCTGTTGACTTGTCTGTGCGTCTGGTCCCACTGTGCGGATACGTTATATGCACGATGTATGAGTGACATTGTGTGCTTTGCTCAACGCAGTTGCCCGCTGGGCCATATTCGCGGTCGCTTAGATGACATACGAACACACACACGGACGCACATTCATGTGGTTAAATCTGTTTGTAGTTATACCCATTATACCCTTACGGAGTGGGTCTCATGAATTTGTCTACTCTACGATTTGATATATTCAATAGCTACTATTAGAGTCATAAGGTGAACTCATTGGCCGAATGGCTGGAAGATCTTAGAGTAAGATATTAGCGAAAACTTATCAAGAGTATTTGCCGATCGGCTTGTGGTTGGCAAGCTTCTTGTTTTTGTTTGTTGGGCGTTTTGGGTCGTTTCGTGCCTTTAATGCCGTTTATCGCTTGTCAGTTGTCAGCCGTCGCCTTTGGTCTTTTGGTCTTTTCAGCTGGTCTCTGTTTGCCACTTGTTACGCGCTTTTTCACTTGAAACGTCCAAATATTTGACATTCATAATGGTTGGCCGCTGGCCAAGCCGTTCACTATCCGGCAATTGCTCTTTTATGGATTGCGCTGCGATTTCGTGCCCTGCATGAGACATTAGATGCGACATGACATGAGCCAAACTCAAGCCCAAGCCCAGTTCCGTAAGCGTACTCCAAGCTCGGCTCTGAGTGCAGCTGTCAAGGTTCTGGTTTTGTTTACTGTCCTCTCTCTTTCTCTGTTGCTCTCTCGCTTTCTCTTATGTAATTAGCTGATAATTACAATGCCCGTTGAATGATGCCGCTTAATGTATCTCGTTATGCTATCGACCAGTCAACAATGCAGCCAAGTGCCGCCCCCGCCCCCGCCCCGTGCACTCGTTGAGCGCAGTTCAAGTTATGTTTAGCACACAACAGAGAGACACACACACACGGGCTTACGTTGTCATGAGAGCAAGCTCTTACCCAACGACTAAGTGTGCCCCTTGCACTCCTGCTCTGTACAAATTGCCACAAAATTATAGACATTTGTCGTCGATTGTTGTCGTATAAGACGATTCGAATGCACTGGGAATCGCGTGCCAGGCATGCATTTCTCAGCAATGAAGTTATCAAATTGCTGCTAAGTTTTATTATTTGTTGTGCACAACAAAAACACACAGACACTCACACTTGCTTGCATAACGGGTCGCTTGACATTGAAGCATCGCTAGTTGTTCGTTGGCTTAGTGACAAAATGCGACAATAAATGGGCTTCGAGGCAATTCCATATTGACTGATCCTCAATTCGATGCGCATTTTGTTGTGCTTCACAAAGTTCTACAATTTGAATAAAAGTTCGGCTATATCAGCCGATGGGCAGTGATCAATGGATCTGTCTTTTAACAAGAAATAGAAGGAAGTTGTGATCTTCAATTGATCTTGGCTTGTTCAGAAATCTTCCACAACTTCAATATAATAATCAAGTATTTAAATTGATACTGCTGAACGTTGTTAAAAGTGCATTTAATAATCATTAATTAAGTGTTCAATTAGCGTTATCTCAGGCTAAGCTCAGATAGTCTGAGTAATTTGAAATTCAAATTTAATAATTCATAAATAAAATAATGACTGTGCGACACAATTGTAACAAATCCGCAACAGACATTAAAGATAAAGTTAAATGTATTAAACAATTTGTAGAATTGTTTATATTTGTTTATATGTTCAACAATGCCTTAGGCGTATTTAAGATCTAAATGAATTGCTTGAAGGATTACAAGAGATCAGATTGCATAAGACCTTAATCCAGATCATTTTGTGGCTCTGACAGTTTCGCCAGCCGTCGAGTGGGCGTCACCTCCAGCATTGACATGACATGTTTCCATGGCCAGATCGGTCCGTTTGTCAGTCTGACAGTCATCCAGTCAGTCATCCCGTCACCAATTTACGAACTCATCTCACATTAAGCACAGTCTTCCACCTCCTTGCTGGCACCGTCTGGGGCGGGCGGGACAGGGGCGTGTCATTGGTGAATGTTGCCCGTCAATCTTGTGTCTAATTAGAAACATTTCAGCAGTCAGGCCGCAACGTGTGCTCGCATAGCCTCTACTTGCTTGCGGTCTTGCCAAAAAGTCCAAAAAAAAACAAGGAAAAGAGAGAAAAAATCAAAATGAAAAAAGGCAAAATCAAAAAAAAAAACATTTTTGTCATTTTGTAATACATTCAGTCATTCGTGTGGGAGCCCTTGAAATTGGGTATTACATATGCATGAAATTTCATTTAGCCAAACAAGTAAATCGAGGGTAACGAATGTTACGCTTTAATTATGCATTTTGTAATACTATTATATATATATATATATATTTAGAAATATATATAAATGGCAAAAAGAATTTTATAAGTATTTTTATATGTAAATGTTGTTTAATTTGCGTCATGCGATTGAAAATCGATTTGACAGCAACGCACGTCTATAAATTCTTGAACGAGATAACTGTCCGAAGCGAAGCGAAGCTACTGAGATGAAGGACACACTCACACGCACATGCACACACACACACACACTTCAAATCTCTGTCTCTCTGGGTGCTGTCCATCTGGGCAGCTGATGTTGTTTGCTGAACTATTCATAAATTTTATATTTACACGCCTCGCCTGATCCAACTGTGAGGCTTGCGGCTGCTTGTTGGAAGAGAAAAAGCGAAAGGGATGCATTCACACGCGATTAACGCCAAATCTAACCAGCTATTATAATCATTTCTCGCCCAGCTCAGCTGCTTCAACATAATTTTCAAAAGAAAAATGTGTTAAAAATACATTTTTATTGATTTTCTATATGCCTGCTGCTAGTGTTGCTGCTGCTGCTGCTGCTGCTGGTGCTGGTGCTGTATGTTGGCCTTTTGTGGTAATTTGCATGCCCTTGCCATGGGCTGCCTTGCCTTGCCAAGCGTTTGCCCCACCTACCAAGCGTCTCCTTGGCAAATGCCACGTACCGGCTCCGTTGCCCGTCTGACAGTTTTACATATGCTCAATGCGTTTGCGAATTTGCGATTTGCGTTTAATTAGGCGCAAAAAATGCCATAAACAGCAAAGCGGCAATCGACGATAGCGTTACCAATTCGAATTCCTATTCCCATTCCAAATAGACATTTATACAGTTCGCCTATCGCGCTTGTTGCTCTGCTGAGGCCTGCTTGCACCATCGAAGATCACCTGCCCCACATTATCGCTTAGCAGCTATGCGACAAGCCAAGGGAGGGGCACTCGACGCTGAGAAGAGCCAGGTGTTGTTGCCGGTTTGTACAGCTGACGGTGCATTCCACTGCATTGCCGCCAGCCAAGAGGCCGTGCAAACAGTAATGAGGCGCTGAACCAACAATAAATAAGCTACAGATACAGATAAGACGGCCCTCAACTGTGCAACTGAACTTCCCCAACTAGAACTTTTCACTGATAAGCGTGCATCTCCATAGCTGTTGCTTCCCAATATTGACAGATATTGCAGCTGGACCTGGATCGGTGCATTGTCTAAGTTACGTTAAATTCGATATCTTCGTTGTTGACAAAGAAAGTATCACATATGGCTTAGCAACAACTGCAACTGACTCATCAGAACTAATATGGTCGCTCTATCTTTATTAACAGAGTGTAATTTACATTTGTTGGCAGACAAATGCATGGCTTGGGCATAATTTCAGCTAAATTGTTGTACAAATTCGTTTGCAAATCTCAAACAAGTCTAACCAAAATCTTAGCATAATCTCACATCAGATGCGTATTGGACACAAGACAATGACTCACTGACAATTAGGACATACACACACACACTCAGAGAGAGAGAGAGAGAGTGGGAGAAAAATATCTACTAAACATCCAGAGCATGGCATGATGGTCCATATATACTCATAAATAACCCCAGTCAAGCTGATGCTGACATCACGGGACAACAGCAGCTGAGGCAACCAATCGAGCGACAAGGCGAACACAAATATTGACATACATATATACATATATGAGGGTATATGTTTATGAATATAAATAAATTTGTGTAATACAGATGTATGTACATGAATTTCATTATGCTTAGCTATGAAACTTGAATTTAGCACATAATAATAAACTGAGCCCATGGCCCAAACATCTGGACAATCTGCACATGTACGAGTTCCTGATACAACAGCAAATTGGCCAATTGATTGGGTTATATGCATATATAGATAGATTCGCAAGCGGGCCAGATAAAAGCCATACAAAATTGGCCATTCTTTGAGCCTTTGCGCTGCTGCATGGCATGTTCGTCCGCTAATTGATTTGTCGTCGTCATTTTACGAAAGGCAAAAATTAAATACAAAATTCTGATAAATTGTACAGCCGACTACGCACTACACTGTTCGCAAAAGAACTCTCAGTTTGTGGCAAGCTAAAAGTCGTCTCTATTTCTGAGCCCAGCATTTCATCTTTATCCAAAACTTATATTTAAATTTCCGATAGCCGGCACAGAAAGCCCATATACTCGCATTCCATTTGGTGTACAGAGCATAAAAAGGTCAAAATGTCAAGAGTGTGTGCGACCTACGCAAAGCCGTCGAGCCACCCTCCGTTTGAAGTGTAATTAACTTATAGCTTAAAATATATGTATAATTAATTATCTCGGATGCAGGTGCTCAGTGGGCGTGGGCGTGGGCGTGGGCGTAGGCGTAGGCGTGCGCATGGGTATACCATATGCTGTATATCAACAAATTGCAATCGGAAACTATTGTCTGATTGAATTTTCTTTGGCAGCGCGTAGCGAACCAAAGGTTGCTTTCATTATAAATATTTATGGTGCCACATGGCGTATGAGTTCGCGTTCGCCTTTTTCGAAGACGAAAAGTGCCAGCGCAGCGAGACGCAAGTTCATAAAATGTTTAGCAAAAACACATTTTTCCAACGAAATTGAAGCATGCACCGTTCTTGTTTTTTAATGCACCTCTTGAACCAAGATATGGGCATATGAATGTGAGATAGAATTTGAATCCATATGTTAATGAGTGTTAAATAATTTAATGGAACTTTTTTAGTATGCTAAATATTATATTAACTATTTAGATCACTTATGTGAATATATCTCCTTAATCAGAACAATAGCTAAAGATTTTATATATAGATATATATATTTATCTATGCACTATGAGCTTATCGCTTGCTTTCGATTACTCATTCCATTTTCTTATCGATACAAATCGATATTTTGATTTATGGAAAAGGCAGAAGTTGGAAGATGCCGAGCCGCCTTTTCGGCAACTCTCATCAATCACTTCTGCATTGAATTGAAGGCTTTAGTTGACTTGGTACAATTATATTATTATTTATTGATCTATTGATCTATCTCTTGCTTATGTGTATAGTAAATGGACGCGACAGCTCAGAGCAGATGGTAAACTTAAGAGAGCTTATTAGAAGAGTGATTGCTAGCTGCAGCGCCGCACAATAGAGGAACTTGCAGACAAGGAATACCTTGCCTCCTGTTTAGCCTGGTTAGAGGCTCTTTAAATATGTAGCAGAGTAAGCTTATGGCCACAGCTCTGTACAGCGTTTAGGCTCGTTATTTAGCTAATGCCGCAAATTTGAGTTGGCAAAGAAAGCATTCATTAACTGTTATTCTTGTTCGTTAATTCGCCAGCTATGATCAATACTAATCCAATTTAATTGAGTTGCATGTGCGCCAGAGAAGAAGCTATAAAATTATTTGTGTACACATTAAGTGGCTTCTGGCTATGTCTGAGGCAGTGACTTGTGGCTGTGTATTTGTATTTGGGGGGCACTTTTTGGTTTCCTTTTTTCCAATTGTATCTCAATGCTTTTCCGGCGTGTGCGTCAATTTGTTTTCGTTGTGTGCTGTTGGCATTTGTTTGGCTTGTGCTTAATTTGTTTGGTAGAGCTTCCTGGCCAGACGGTCAGCGTCTATATACGGCGTTTGGAAATTGGAAATTTATAATTGAATTGATTATAATTATATATTTGCGCTCTGCACAAAATCAAAAAGAGCCTTCCCAAAATGATAATTATCAATCGCTCGTTGCTTGCCGCTTGCCACTTGCTGATGATGATTAATGCCTGGCCGTCTGCGAATCTTAATTGCTCTGCCAATTGATACAATCAAAAATTGGGTCTTACTATTAAAACGGTCGGACGACAAATCGAAAAATCAGCAATCACAAATCAGTGAAAATTCTAATTGAAGCCTTTTACATGACGTTGCATTTGCAATTTTGTCGCCACTGATTGACACAATGGGCAGCCGGCCCCTGCCAGCCAAGGGGGCGTGGCCTTTAATTGAGTATCCGTCCGTCGTACAAATGATTTTTTGGCAAAGAAATTCATTAAGCGCCCCGTAGAAGCTGCTCGCATGCATCCGTCAAAGCGGAAACATTGAAAATCACAAGAAATTTCGTGTTTTTCTGACATTCGGTTTTTCCTAACCATTTTCTTTTACTTTCTGCTTTTCACTTTTTTTTTTATATATTTCAAATTGCTTTTGTTGCTGTTGCTGTGTGGGCGTACAGAGGGAGCCGCGTTGCTGCCAAGAACTTGCTGGTCAACCGTATTGCGCGTGTCCACAAGTTTTGCGTTGGTTAAACGCTGCTCGCTGTGGCAGCAGGAACATCAAGCGATTTTTGGCGAGTCATTTTATAATGTAATGCTCGCCTAGATGTCACCATAAAACAGATCATCGTTAGATGACGCCATTTAGCAAACAGCAATCAATCCCATTACATTGTGCGGCTAGCTGAATGCATTTAAATGAGCGAAGGCATCATCATTGTCATTTAGAGATTGCAAATGTGTAAAGCGAAAATGATTGAGGCAGTTGAGGCTTTCAAGCCTCTCTATCTACGAGAAGTGACAAGAGCAGAGCACTCATATACCTTTAAGCCCTTTAATAGAATCAATGAAAACTGTTTCCTTCGCCACTTTTGCTGAGCTGTTTTCTAAATTAAATTTAGATTCATTTATTTGGCTCTGACTAAAAGAAAACTAGCTTATCTACTAGCAGTAAACTAGCTAGTTCTTTATTTTTAGCTAGTCTTTCACATCTCACCTCTAATTGTTTCTATGGCTGCCTTCACCTGTCACCTTGAACCATGTTTCTGTTTCTCCTTAGTTGATTTCTTTACTGCTGACCTGGTTCTTAGTTTGCTTTTAAACTTGCTCTCTCTGCACTTTTATAAGCCTCTCCAGTGGCTCTGGCCGCTCTGCTAAGTTCGTTTGTTTGTTTCTCGCTCTGCCGCCTATGCTGCTTATACTAATTAATCAATATTTGAGCTTTGTTCAACTCAATACGTTGAACTACAGCAGATAATTGGCGAGCCCCAGCTGAAGCTACTTGTGAGCATAGCTGAAGTAACGCTCATATTTATCGCCATATCGCAACATTTGTGAGTTGTTGTTTGAACAGTTGCGTCGATCTGTTGTGGTGTACAATCTACATTGTATGACTATGACTATTTGCCAGTTTCGTTTGTTTGCCTATCTTTTCCGCCCGCTTGACGATTTCTTACCTATTTGGCAGCTTTAATAATTTTGATGTGCGCGCATTTTGCAATTTCGCGGAATTTATAATTATGATTATACGACGTGAATATTTTTAATTTAAATTCACATACTTAATGTTTTTTGCAACCCCCTCCCTCATCCACTGCCTCCCCATCAGGCGGCTAAATGCCTCCAAAGCAAGTCCAAAACTTTTCCACCCGTTCTAAAATGCTTGCGAATGTTTGTGTGTGTGTGTGTGTGCGTGTGTGGGCTTGTCCAATAATTCTATTTGCGGCACGGCAAGTGCCCGACTTGTTTCAAAATGTTTTTTTTTTAATTTAGTTTTTTTTTAAATAATTTTTTTTTTGAGTTATGCAATTGTAAATATTTCACACCGCATTTTATAAATTTGCGTCAAGTGAAATTCGTGTGGTTTTCAAAATTATTTTCTTTGTTTATTATTAATATTAACTTGCATATTTATGTGTCTAATAAATTTCCGAGGTGCTTTAGCTCATTTAATTGCTGTCGTCAATGAACTCATTTCAATTGTGCGTTAAGATTCTGTTAATTGTCAGCGAAAAGCTGCGAATAGACTCAGAAGTATTAAAAGACTTAATACGCTATTTGCCATTATCATTTAGTGTGGCTTAAAACGCATATCCAATACAGCAATGATCAACGATCATCAGATTGCTTCATATTGGAATTTGAGCCCTGATCTCTGTTCTAAGTTGCTTGAATTACTTTGTGCAGCTCTTGTGACCTTTTTGTATGCGCTAAACTCATTGAGAATGTGTAGAAAGTGTACAATTATCTTGTGCAACTGTGTGTAACAGGCGGAAGGGGGCGTGGCTAATACTATACAGTACAAATATACTAGCTCAGGACGGCGAATCGAACTGACCTTTTATCTATCTGCCTATCCGTAAACGCAGCCAACTTGTAAGCTGGAAAAGTTAGAGAATTTGAAATTTAAAATATTTCTTAGCCTATCCAATTTGTTGTCTATAATTTATTTCTTTATTTACTTGACATGAATACTGTTTAAAGTAAACTAAATGCATTTCAAACAGGGAAGTTCGGGTATCTTCTGGTTAAACACTGCCCTCTACATACTTTAACCTTATTTCCTTATCCTTATGAAATGGGTATCTTCTAGTCGAGTTCGCTGCCTTAGTCTACTTTTGATAATTTCTCTGGTATTCCATGGTGTTGGCGCTGACTGGTCCTATATTTTCTGTACGCGTATCTTTGAGCATTCGCTAAATGAATTTGTGCATAATATTTTAATGAATTTAACGGATTGCCGCATACAAATCATCATTTATCTTCTGTCGCCGCAGCAGTGGGCATATGTGGTGTGCCTGGGCGCTTGGGGACTTTCTGGCGTGGGCGTGGGCGTGGCACGCAAATATATAAACGGCACGACACGGACAAGAAAAGAAAAAAAAGATAGCGAGAGACGAGAAGAACTGACCGAACGGACATGAACATTGATTGATTTCACGCCAGAAAGCAGCCACAGAGCTGCTGAGCTGCTTATTTTTAGCGGTTATTTTCAGCTGGCGTGAAGTTTAAGGGGGACGTAAAGGGTTCGAAATGAAAATGTTATTTTAAGTGGTGCGACAGCGGGCGGGCGACCGGGCAACCGGGCAACCGGGCCAGCTGGTTGGCAGGCGGTCACATTTTCCTACCCAGTGATTGCGTGCCACGGAAAATGCCAAAACATTTCACCCAGCGAACGTGCAACGTTTCAAGGTCGAATCGTAGCAATTAAAAGCAAGGGGGGGGGGGGGGGTAACCCACGCAAATAAACCAGTTGAAGCAACTAATTTTCACCTGCTGTCTTTTTGTTTTTATTGCAGCCCTTGAACTTGGCAGACCGTTGGAGAGCAGCCGCTCGGCGGCGGCGGCGACGGCAGCCGCATGGATCATGCCGTCAAGGCGACGCGCGGCCGCCCGCTCAACACGCTGCGCTTCGAGAACGATGAACTGGAATGCCTCTATCAGCGCTACACGCTCAAGCTGCAACGCTTCTCAGTGCTGGGCGTCGTCGCACTTGTGGTTGTCCTCTGCGGTGTGATGGCCGCCCTGTCCCTGGCCTTTAACAATGCGGCCACCTTTCATGTAAGCATGGCGCATTGTTCATGCAAAACTTTTCGTTTCAGTTAACTAGTTCCGGATAGTTAAGCGGACTATTTAAGGTCGGCGCATTTACAAACTATTAACAGGCAGCTGAATTTTAAACGAACTATCAACAAGGATTGCCAATTTAGTGGAAGTGAACTGATATAGCGCTCATGGATCAACTTGCTAATAGTATCTATAATCTGTTTACATTTCTCTTTAACGATATGTGCATTAGCAGGCAGCGAAGGTATTCGATAAAAGCAAAACGAAATAACTTCAAATTGAGGAGAAATTAGATAACTTAGCTGCGATAAATCATAATGAAAATGGAGTTGAGATTAAAGTTTCTCATTATATTAAGGAAAATGTGTTTTAGGCCTGCAAATAGTCTGCAAATTTGGCATAATTAACTAGTTACTAGTTCAGTTACTAAGTTTTGTTCATTTGCTTAGCTGTTAAATAATTAATCAATATTTTTAATAATTTTAGAACATCTTCAACTCGATTTTGTGTGTGCTGTTCGCCGTTGTGCTGTCGCTGCTGCAATGCTCCGTCATCAAGGATCACCACTTGCCGACATTGTGCTATGGCATTCTCCTGTTTACGGCCAGCATCTGCATCGTTTCGATGCCGACGCTGGGCAGCGTTTTTCCGGTGGACACCAAGGAGGTGATGGCCGAGGGTGTCTGGCAGATAGTGTTTGTTGTCTTTCTGGCATATGCCATGATGCCGCTGCAGATTTGGGAGGCGGTCGCCTTTGGCATTACGCTGCCTTCGGTGCACATCAGCTTTACGGTCTATAAGATCTTTACGTCTTCGCTGCGTTATCAGCTCATAGCCAACATTGTTATCTTCATTGGGGTGAATGTCGCTGGCCTGGTGGTCAACATTATGATGGAGCGTGCCCAGCGTCGCGCTTTCCTCGATACACGCAACTGCATTGCTGCACGCCTGGAGATACAGGACGAAAATGAGAAACTGGAGCGATTGCTGCTCTCGGTGCTGCCCCAGCACGTGGCCATGCAGATGAAGAACGATATTCTGTCGCCAGTCGCTGGCCAATTTCATCGCATCTACATACAGAAGCACGAGAACGTGAGCATTCTGTTTGCGGACATAGTCGGCTTCACCGTGCTCTCCTCGCAGTGCAGCGCCCAGGAGCTGGTGCGTCTGCTCAACGAGCTCTTCGGCCGCTTCGATCAGCTGGCGCACGTGAGTTGCAGCAGAGTTTGCAAACTACAGATCAATCAAATACAGATCAAGATTCTAATTTCATTCCACTTTTTTAGGATAACCACTGCTTGCGCATCAAAATATTGGGCGATTGCTATTACTGTGTCTCCGGCTTGCCGGAGCCTCGCAAGGATCATGCCAAATGCGCCGTGGAAATGGGACTCGATATGATCGATGCCATTGCGTGAGTACCGCTATTACCTCCCGTGTTTCAGATTTAAGTATGCTGCACATAAAGTCCATTGCCTAATCCATTGCTTTGATGCTACATAGAACCGTTGTGGAGGCTACCGATGTTATACTGAACATGCGCGTGGGCATCCATACGGGCCGTGTGCTCTGCGGCGTTCTGGGGCTGCGCAAGTGGCAATTCGATGTGTGGTCCAACGATGTAACGCTGGCCAATCACATGGAGTCCGGCGGCGAGCCGGGCCGAGTGCATGTGACGCGCGCCACCCTCGATTCGCTGTCGGGCGAGTACGAGGTGGAGGCGGGCCACGGCGATGAGCGCTCGTCGTACCTGCGGGACCACGGGGTGGATACGTTCTTCATTGTGCCACCGCCGCATCGGCGCAAGGTGAGTTGACTGCGCTTTGCCAGCTAATTAGATGCTGCCGCTTTGTAGCGTTCGCTCTCATGCCCATCTCTTTCTCTTTTTTGTGGCACTCGCGCCGCGTATGTGTATTGGTGTCTTTATTGCAGCCCCTAATGCTAAACACGCTTGGTGTACGCTCGGCGATCGGTAGTCGGCGCAAGCTATCATTTAGAAACGTTTCGAATGTGGTCATGCAGCTGCTGCACACCATCAAGTTCTCGGAGCCGGTGCCATTCTCCAACATTGCCACCGGTTCGTTTCCATCGGCGGCTGCCGCCTTGGGCGGCGGCGTGGCACGTGGCAGTAACACAGACGCGACCACTGCCAGTGTCCAGGTGTCGGAAAAGGGTTCGCGCAAGGTAAGTGTTCAATGCCCACTGTTTATAGCTTATAATTTATATAGTACTTAGTCGATAGTTGCAAGGCCGTAGTCCAGTGTTTAGAGTTCAGAGACTCGTTGTAGTAGCTCCGTAGTAGTCGTAGCTCAGTTCTCTGCATGTCCGGATATCTATATCTATATATATGTATATATATATATTTACATAAATAAAGTATTTGGTCTTATGCGGAGCTTTATTGTGGGTCAGTTACATTCGCATTTAGTCGCTTTTACCGTTTCTCGAATCGTATCTCATGGATACACTCGAATCTCAATAAACTGTCGTCGGCTCGATGTTAAGTGCGACAATTCTTTATGATTTCTTTCGTTGATTCCTTTCTTTTCGTTTACTTTCAGGATGCGGTAAGTTCGCCTTACTTATAAGTATAGTATGAAATGTACCCAAATTCCCCCCAATCAAAAAAAAAAAACTCTGTCCCCTCGACTCTTCTTTTTTTATTGACTCTTTTTAACTTTTGTGGGCTCTTTTGTGTCGTAGACGCAATAATTTGCATAGTTTATAAAAAATAATATTTTCTTTTGGTATTATGCGTAGTACAGTTGGTTGATCAGTAATCATTATCTTTTGATTCGTAATTTGTGATTTGTAATCCGTACTGTTGTATCTACTAACATCTGTACTCTACTGGCCAAAACTATAAAAAATAATAATAATAATAATAAAAAGAAAACCTTCGTCTATTGTGTTTGTGTCGATGTTGTGCGTACTTTGTGTGTAAAGAGTAGCAGCAGAAAAATATTATTACTTATTGGACTCATCGGTAATACCCACTAACAGCCACACTATCTTTGTTGATCAGATAAAAGACACACGCACACACACACAAACAAACACACACACACACACACACAAACAAACACACACACACACACACACACACACACACACACACAGCACAGACAACACGTGACACAATCGCACTGTGAAGATCAGTTAAGTACACTAAACGCAAGCTTTAGGCACACTAAAACTGAGAATTGAAATGAACTGATTAATAATGCAAAACTTAAACGATATATATCGAATCGAATTAGTATTCATAACATACGATTAAACGCTGAACTGACACTAAACTATATTTTGCTATCTGCTATCAAAGTTTCCGGTTTCCAGTTTAGTTTCTTTGTCCCGTTTCCAATTGGCTTTAATACTTTGCCCTTTTGTTTACATAAGCTTTATCTTTCGATATACCATACTTGAGCTAGCTTTATCTTTAACTTAATCCTTATCGAACCTAATCATATTTAACTATCGTTACCGTTACCGTTGCCGTTGTTCGATTCCTTGTTCTTTTTGACAATACTATTTTAATTTATCACTCTTTTATATACATAAGTATATATACATACGTTTACAAACTATATATATTCATATATATATATACAATATGAAATACTGTGTATACTTCTCTGATCTAGGTAATACGTCTACAGAAAATCTTGCATGCTACCCCGCCACCGCACGGCATCGGCTATGGCAGCGTCGTCGGCAGCGGCGGCGGCGGGGCGGGCAGTGTTCAAGTGACCGTAGGCACAAGTCCCAATTCAACAGCGAGTACGATTAGTCGCATACATAGGCACAATCACAAGAATAATAAAGTGAGCAGAGCAGCAACCAAACAAATGTTTAATTTTCGTTCACATTCGTTCAGTTTTGTGTTTCGTTAAGTATTGTGTTGTCCTGTATTGTACACGTTCGTTCATGTTCAAGCGTTACGTGCTGTTTTGCTAACTCATTAGTGTACGATTCGTTAAGTTACGCTTTCGTTAAGTCTTGTTTTCAGTTTCGTTTAATTAAATTTAAGTTTTTCTTCTTATTGTTGTAAGTGTTAATGCTTTCAGTTTTTTTTTGGGCGGGCTTAAAGCAAAAGCTCATCATTTGCGGCGTTCAGTTAAGTTTCGTTAAGTCTTGTCGAGCATCGTTAAGTTTCATAATAATAAATAAAAAGCGACTAGCCTCCATTTTAACATTTAACGCATGTCCAGTCGTGGCGCACCCATCTCGTCATGTTTCGTCCAGTTGCGGTAGCTTCGTCAAACTCACACCGCATGCCGCTACACAGCTCTGCTCTCAACTGCATGCCCTAGATCCATTTAGTGTGTACAACATTTGGTACTTGGTACTCTCTTCGATCTAGCCAGCAAGCCAGCACACCACACAACCACGAGCCACCGAGAACAACAATCAGCACTAACTTAACCCATTTTGTCTTACCTGCATTCCCCTACAGTCACAGTCTAAGGTCGTGGACAAGTTTAAGCGACCGTTCCGCAAACGTCATTCGGTGGCCGCTCATCATCAGCCAACAAATCGGGTGAATCGCTTCCTCTCCCAGGCCATAAATGCTCGCTCCGTTGACTGTGATAAGTCGGAGCATGTGGATCGATTGACGTTGCGCTTCCGGCAGAGCGACAAGGAGCGCGAATATCACAAGGATTTCGATCTGGGCTTCACAACGGCCATGGGCTGCTCCCTGTTATTGCTCATACTTGGCGCCGCGTTGCAGGTGACCGCATTGCCGCGCACCTTAATCCTGTTGCTGTTGTTCCTCACGGCATTCATTTGGGTCAGCTCCATACTGATGCTGTTGCTGGCCGTTCGCCTAAAGTGGATCATCTGGGATATTTCCGAGAGCTTCTCGCTGCGAATGGCCATCACCATATTTACTATTATACTCATCTATTCCGTGGGCCAGGTGAATGTGGTAAGTGCAACGTTAGCCGAAACAAATATTAAATTCTATATAGATGTTGGCTTATTAAATGCCTTCTCTGTCCACTTTCAGTTTACCTGCGTGACGGACCATCCCTGTTCGGTTAACGAAACTCATTTCGACAACCAAGGGCTGGACAACCACAATCTGGACAACCAAATTATTGACTCGAAGGGATATCACATTTCGCCATTGATTAGCAAACAAAACGATGCACATCGCAAGTGTTCCTTGCCGCAATACGTTTCGCTGTCGGCAGCTTTTGCTTTCCTCTCCGTATCCGTGTTTCTCAGGTGAGCCTGGATGCCGTTGAAACTGTTGGAAAAGTTCTTTTTAACTATGACCTTGTTCCACGTAGATTGCCGATTATATTCAAGTCGCTACTCGTACTGGGCATGGGCACCATCTATGGCCTGTTCATTGAGCTGTCGCATCAGAATATCTTTGATTGCTACGACACTCGCGTCAAGTAGGTGGTCAAGGGTCATTCGATTGACCCACATGCTCCTAAGCATCTCATATGTATATGTACAAAGTATATTTATCGAATTCTAACGTTTTAGAGCATCTATTCCGCTTCATTTGATCTCATTGGCGCGAATTGTCATCTTTATGATTGCGATATTGGTGCACGGACGCTTGGTGGAGGGCACCGCCCGCTTGGACTTTCTCTGGCAGCTGCAGGCCTCACAGGAGAAGAAGGAAATGGATGTGCTGCAGGAGTCGAATAAGCGCATTCTGCACAATTTGCTGCCCGCTCATGTGGCTGCACATTTTCTCGATGCGCAATTTCGTAACAATATGGTAAGAGGAAGAGAGAATAGCGCCTGCCACTTTTCACTGACCCGTTGACCCACTAATCGGCTTCAACTTTATTTTAGGAGCTTTATCATCAGAGCTACGCCAAGGTGGGCGTCATATTTGCCAGTGTGCCGAACTTCAATGAGTTCTATACTGAAATGGATGGGTCAGATCAGGGGCTCGAGTGCCTGCGCCTGCTCAATGAGATTATCGCTGATTTTGATGAGCTGCTCAAAGAGGATCGCTTTCGGGGCATTGACAAGATCAAGACCGTGGGCAGCACCTACATGGCCGTGGTCGGCCTCATACCCGAATACAAGATTCAGCCCAATGATCCCAACTCCGTGCGGCGCCACATGACCGCACTGGTCGAATACGTCAAGGCCATGCGCCTCTCCCTGCAGGAGATCAACAGCCACTCCTACAACAACTTTATGCTACGCGTGGGTGAGTAGTATACCAATTGGAAACACTACACCATGAGTAGCTCTCTTTAACCATATTCCCATTCACACACAGGCATCAATATTGGTCCCGTTGTGGCGGGGGTGATCGGTGCTCGGAAGCCGCAGTATGATATCTGGGGTAATACGGTGAATGTGGCAAGTCGCATGGATTCGACTGGTGTGCCCGGCTACTCGCAGGTGACCCAGGAGGTGGTGGACAGCTTGGTTGGCTCACATTTTGAGTTTCGCTGTCGCGGCACCATCAAGGTGAAAGGCAAGGGTGACATGGTCACCTATTTCCTCTGCGATAGCAGCAGCAATGCTCTCAATGGCGAGGTGCGCAACGCTATGATCAGCAACCGGCCGTCGTCAGCGAATGAAACGCAGTCGCTGTCACATGCTGGTGGCGGCCTGCATCCCGCCGAATACTATCAGAAGGCGTCACAGTTTCAGGAGAATCGCCTCAACACGGACACCTATAGCAAGAAGGATAATGGCCATTTGTACAACGTGTGTGGTGAGGAGCAGCAGCTGCTTCTGCAGCACCAGCACCAGCAGCCGCTGCCAACACCACCTACACAGCACCACCATCTGCACCAACAGCAGCAGCAGCGCCTCAATAGCAAGCTTCAAAAGCAGCCCAATTTTATGACCAATGGTGGATTGCCCAATATACGGGAGAATGGACACAATGGCGAGATGCATTATGTGGCATCAAATTTATCTATAGCGCCAGCGGCAACAACACTTACGGCTGCAGTGCAACTGCAACAGCAACAACAGCAGCAGCAACAGCAGCTCCAACTCCAGCACCAGCTCCAGATCCAGCACCAGCACCAGCACCAGCACCAGCTCCAGAACCAGTCCATTCCTTCGGTAATGTTGCGCGAATTCAATATAATTGAGAATCCGAATACCGGTGGCAGGCATCAACAGCTGCAGCAGCATCAACAGCAGCAACAGCAGCTGGAGCAGTTGCCGCCAGCGCAGCGGCCACATCATGCCAATAGCCTTGATGGCGGTGGGGTGGTCGGTGTGCTGGGCGGTGATTGCTTTATGGTGCCGCGGCGCGAACAGCTGCGCAGCTATGCGCCGCCGCCGGCGCTGCCCTTTAACCAGCATGGCCAGCATCACCCACTGCATCATCTGTATCACCAGCATCAGCATATGAATCAGCTTCAGCCATCGTCCTCCAGCCTGGGCTATGGCCACTGCCGTGAGAGCGAGCCGCTATTGCATGCCAGCAGCGTCGCGCCGGTAGCCAAGGTGAGTGAAGACGTTGACCTCATGATCTGGAGCAAAGAGATACTACTCTGAATGAAGCTCGCTCCCAACCCAAGCCGTTACCTAATGTGCCAATCCGCCAGCCAACCAGCCAACCAGCCAATCCACAGACCAATCCACCCATTTGTAACTAATAAAAAGCATGCATAAAGTGACGGGGTATATTTACCTGTACAAGCGTTATCTGTGTGTGTGTGTGTAGGTGTGGGTGTGTCATCTTAACAGAGCTTAGGAAAATGTAATTTAGAAAAGAGAAACTTAATATCCCGGGCTCCTATTAATGAAGATATTTACAAAATAAATCTATATTTAAGCATTTAAATTATTTATAACGTTAGACTATGGCAGACCCAGCAGGGGTAAATATCTGCTATTGGCTATATATTATATATATATATATATATATATTTCAGCTTATTTGAAACTTAGCAATATGAATTTATTATAATACATAATATTGGCTCTATGGCTCATTGTGAATCAAGCTCTCAGTATGCTTCTGGAGACTTGTGTTTTTCTATTCAATAGCCAATAAGAGATTAGTTTTGCTCTCAGACCCGACACACATACACACACAGGCGCAAAGATTACGCATTCATTATAATGAAACTCTATTACCGACTATTGCTCTGTGAATGCTGACCTATTATTGATTGTTTCCGTATATCTTTATATATATATATATAATATATATATATATTTATATATATATTTATACATTTATATAAGTTTCTGAATATTTGTGTGTCTCTAACTATGTTCCACTTTTTGCATGCTATCGCACCACGCCCACATTCACGACTAACACCTAGATCATGCCCATGCAGCATGCGCCAAAGTACGAGCCACCACGTTACACCTGTCCCAACTCCGTGTTGTCACTGCAGCAGCAACAACAGCAGCAACAACAACAGCAGCAGCAACAGCAGCCGGATCGCCAGTATGCGCTCTATTCACAGCAACCACCGCTGCCGGAGCTGCCACCGAAACCGGCATTGAGAAGCTATTTGAAGCCGCTGCCGAAGTTGCCAAACGATATGGAGGAGAGCCGCGAGATGTCATCGACGGATGATCTCAGCTCACGGCCCCATTCGCCCTCGATGAGCAGCTCGGATGAGAGCTATTCGAAGACCACTGAGGGCGAGGGTGAGGGCGACGAGGACTCGCCGCGCATCAATGGCGGCCATCTGCAGCGCAACGGACTCGGCAATGGTCTGGGCATCGGCATGGGCATTGGCTACAATGTGGGCCGCGTGAATCCGTTGCAATGGCTCTATCCCTGCGATATACAAGTTGATCCCACATCGCCTGTTGTGGACATGACGCAGCTGCGCGACTTTGAGCTTAGCTCGACGACCGAAAGTCACGGCCAGCAGACCACCAGCAACACGACGAGCAACACGCAGCACAAAGGCGACAGCTGCAACAGCTTTGACTACCAGAAAAAGACGGGAGCGGGCGCGGCGGTGGCAATGTCGGCTGCGGGCTCAGCGGCCACCGCTGCAGCGACTGCCACCAAGTCGCCCTTCGAGAGGGAACTGCAAAGACTGCTCAACGAATCCACGCGAGCGCGCTGCCTGGCTGCAGTCTCAGCCACCACGGCGGCAACCAACAATGCCGATCTAACCACCAGCAATTGCAGTGGTCGCCCCAATGTCGATCTGAGCTACTCGGCTAGCAACAGCAAGTTGAGCTCCATCAATGGACACGTGCAGGGGCAAGGGCTGGCCCTAACGGCTGAAGGTGGATCCAGCAGCAATGGGAATCTCAGCGGTGGCAGTAACTCGAATAGCGGCAATAACAACTATCATAAGGAGCTGCAGCAGGATCATGAACTGCTCGCCATGGCGATGCAGGCAAACGGCAAGTTGCCCATGAGCAGCAGTTTCATGATATCCAAGCATCCCGTCGGCCTCGAGGCCATTAAGGAAATAACGCGCCACAAGAACCCCTCCGAGTCCAGTCAAATGTGAGTAAAGCCATCCAGCAAAACACCCAGCCTAACATAAAGTCCATTGACCAATGCCTCGATCTGCCCTCCGTATCGCCATATGTTTCTAATACCAAGCAGCAGTCCATGTCATTACCATTGTCCATAGCCCATGCTCGCTCGCTCTCAAGCTCTTAACATTTACACACTTGTAAATGATCCAAAGTATCGTTCGGCTTGTGGTCTCTGATCTAACAAAAGTGCTCGTATCTCAGTCAACTTCTGATACAAACACATATGGCACAAGACAATACAATGCTTTGTTTCAGGATACACGATTGCGACATTTCCATTTAAGTCGGGGAACACCAACTGATTCCTAGTTAAATACTTCTAATCAAACAAAAAATACTTATATATGCTAGTAAAAAACTCAATGGATAAGGTTCATGAAGCTCGATTTTCACATCGGTTGTGATAAGCATAAAATCGAGATTCTGACCTCGAAGCAGTTAGATGATAATGCTTGGGATTGTATACAATAAAATGAATGAGTTTGAATTGTTAACCTTTTGCTTACAGCAAAGAAATTTGTAAGGATACAAAATGTAGTTACAATAAAATGCCAGCAACTAATATGTTTCATATTTGCAGGCAAACCTCGGACACGGAATCGTGCGAGATACTGCACGAGAATCGCAGCCAAATGCATGCGCTTGCTATGTTGGAGCTGCATGCGGGCAAGGAGCAGCTGCAGCAACAGCAGAGATCGTATCGACAGCGTCCGCGCTCCAAGGAGCTGCAGCACAGCTACGAGAGTATCGACAGGCTGGATGGCTCGATGCTGCAGCAGCAGCAGCAACAATCCCAGCGGCAGCGGCATCATCATCACCATCACCATCATCAGCAGCGCCAACAACAGCAGCAGTTGCGCTCCAATCATATGGAGCAGGAGGAACGCGATGATACGGAGGACAACCTGGCGGATGAAGAGTTCGAGGATGATGAGGTTGGGCGTGATGTGCGACAGAAGCGCTTGCTGCAGAGCGAGCACAATAAGCTAAAGAACGATAAGCAGCAGCAGCAGGCGCACAATGAGGAGCTGGGGCAGCAGCAACACGAACAGCTGGAGCAGGAACAGCTAAGAGGAGAGACAGCGCCGCTGACCAATGGCAGCCTGCGCTCGGAGCTGAATGTGATAAACGATGAGTTGAAGTATGGGGCGGCGCATCATAACCACCAGTCCATGGACTCCAATCCGCTTGAGAGCCAATCGGAATGGTCGGACGATGATTGTCGCGAAGAGGCCACAGGTAGACAATTGCACAAATAACTTAGATAACAGCAACTAACTCTTCTCTTCTGTTTCTCTAACTCTATCCCTGTCTCTATCTCAGGTGGCGCGGAGTCAACAGGCTATATAACCGATGAGCCTGGCCTGGAGAATATTTCGCTGTTGAACGAGGCTGGTTTGACCGATGCCGAGGGCGCTTTGTCAGATGTCAACTCGCTATATAATGCACCCGATGTGGATGACACCTCGGTATCGAGTCGGGCCAGCTCGCGCCTGCTCAGCCTGGACTCGCTCAGCGGTCTTTACGATTGTGATTTGGATTCCAAGCATGAGCTGGCTATTGTCAATGCCTCGCACAAGATAACTAGCAAGTTTGGACCACCGCCGTCGCCGGCACAGCAACAGCAACAACAGCAGCCATCAGCAGCTGCAGCAGCAGTAGCTAATGCAGCAGTAACGACGGCTGTAGTACAGTCGCCGGAGCAGCAGCAACAGCAACAAAGTTAAAGGGATTTGTACTTAAGATGAAAAGAGGATAAATGAAATTAATGAGCACACAAAGGAAACCAGGAAGCCAGCACTCAAAACGTTGTTAATGCTAAATGCAAAAGGTGTCTATTAATTAACAATACTATAACTACCATGTTAGTTACTAGGGATATACACTATTTAAAGATATATTGTACAGGATGGAAAACAGAAGCGAGATACTTTGCGTTTGTACAAGTTCTCATGGGTTGCTTTCCATTTCTTCTACTTATGATAACTAACGGCACTCTCTTTATGTATAAGATTGTATGTTTATTTTTTTTAGCCCTCGTGGTTTATGTTTAGGTATTATATACGTAGTATATACAAAAACAATATATATATATATATAAACACAGATAGTCAATGGTTATATTACGCGAATTGGCCCAGTTAAACGTTCCAGTTAAATCCCACAAAAAGTTAAAGTAAACATAATTACGACTTAAATTCTATAAACTTATCTATACTGATATGATAGAAACCGAGAAGGCATATGCCTCAAGGTATATACGCAAAATCATCACAATTATTATTAAAAACGATTTGTGGATATTTCATTTGTGCGCTTAGCCTCTATAAGATATAATTTGCTCATTTGTTATACTACATTATATAAGTACATAATGCTACATCAATTGACATGTTTAACAACCTGTATGCCTATATTATTTAATAATCGAATAGATACAACTACAACAAATGCATGACAAGTTGTAAATAAAGCGAAATATAAATATTTTATCTTTAACTTACGATAACTTCTAAATAAATCCTGCACATGACGAGGAAACATCTTTTGCAAGAAACAAGTTGATTGTCTGTTCCATTAGTTTAGCGATAGTTATTGAAACTTTGCAGACTCTGTATTAGTTTAGAAATATCTAACTGATTTATAGGTCTTAACGCCAAGCGTCTTGTGCCATTTATCGTAGCCTACTTTTAGCTGCTGCGTTAAAGCGTTGTCTACTTTGAGGCCTGGCTCGCATACACCTTTTTGTACATACTAACACACACACACGCATACGATACGTACTTAACATAATATTATTTTATATTTATAAGCAAACTTTTTTCAAAAAAAAAATTAATAAAAATAATAAATATACATACATGTATTTGGTCGAAAAGGCTTAAAGTCAATTTTTTGTTGGCTGTTGCACAATTGTCGAATTTTGTTCACGCAAGGCTTTTCTCATTTGCTATAAAGCGAAAAACTTTGTTTAATCCGTAGCTATGTATATAAGCGCATATTATTATCTATATACAGCATGTAAATCATATATAAAATGTTCTCAAATATTAACTTTGAATGTATTGTAACTCGATTCTCAACTATTATGGGAAGCTCGAAGACATTGTTGATAACTGTTTTGACAGACAACAAAACAGATATTAAAAACAAAATAAAAAAGAACAAACAAAGATTAAAAAACAAATAAATAAAGCCCATATTTTGTGTGTACAATTTATGACAACGCCACTGAGCGCAAATATTATACATATTACGTAATTATGTAACAAGAAATGAAAATAAAACCTAGTGAAGCAAATAGCTACAAAAAAAAACAGCCCACAGATTAACTTATGCAGACCACTAAATTATATGGAATCAAAGAGAAATTACGCAAAAATATATACACAATAAATACCTAATACATATAGATATAGATATATATACAGAACCACAGAGATGCAATAAGATAAGAGAGAAATAGAGACAGACAGAGAGTAAAAGCAGAGAACAGAGATGCAACACTGTATGCATGATATTTATTTTTCTGTACCGATTAATGATATCCATACACATATAAAAAAAATTAATAAAGAAAAAGAAATTTTAAATATTATATATATACGCATACGAGCCGTATGCGCGAAGAGAAACAAAAGTAAACTACTTATCGCTGAGTACGGCAACAATTAAAGACCCATAATAAAAACTTACAAGTACATATAACTAAATGGCAGCATATCAAATATGTTACAAATCTCCAGTATTTTTATTTTTAAGTGGGGAGCTGTGAACTTATATAATAAAAGCTGATGCTACTGCTTCTGAAGACAATTTCAAATATTGCTTACGCCGGTTCTTATCTCTTGGATTGTGCAGCCATCTTTGGCTTGACAAATTCTTTTTAAAGATCTCGCATTGTTACATGGCAATTTGAGAAGCAATAATGGGGCAACAACTTGTTCGCTTACAAGCAATTAGAAACATAGATATCTAAGACAGAGAATACTTAGGTACTCCAAGATACTTTCCTTTTGTTTTTATTAAAAAAAATTATAGTTTACTAATTTAAGTTCATAGTTTTAAACTTGTTTTCCGCCGATTTACACGCACATGTTATTGAAAAAAAAAAAAACAGTTTTGTGCACTGTTTTTGATTGTTGATTTATTTCGCTATTTTTATTTGCGCGATACAAACAACGAGGTATTGCGCAGATGGAGACAAATAGAGACAGTCTATATATATCTTAACATCATTTGTATTAAAAAGGCAATGTGATGGTTATGGATTAAGGCTATATATTATATCTATATATCTGTCTATGTATCTATTACTTTACCAATCCATAAATTCACTATAAAAATTTCTATATATCTATCTATTCATATATCTATCTATCTATCTATTTATCTATTTATCTATCCTTCAATCTATCTATTTGTCTATATATCCATCTATCTATCTACCTTTTAATTTTATTTTCCATAAATTCATAGTTAAAGAAAACAGTTAATTTACATAGGAAATATTGTTATCATGCCTAAGTAGGCTTCTAGATTCACAAATAACAGATATATAAAAATGTATGTAAAGGGTATAACATAGACATACGTCTACGGGAGACTATTTGTTGTTTATACAACTGGAATGATGCAAATGTTTTTGCCTTTGACTCGGACTTTGACTTCTTGTAAAACAATTAATGTAATGAAAATTGGTTTATGGAGTTAATCAAAACTTTTTTTAGATCTATTTCTATCAATGATGTCTTCATATAAATCCAGATGGCTGGTAAGCACAGATGTATTCATTGTGTTTCGTGTGTTCCGGACCAACGTTTGGCTTGTTGATATAACTTTTGATAAGACTATTTATTTAACAAACAGTAAATGCAAATAGGTATATGCCTTGCCATATTTTTGGCAATAAACTTCTTCTTTAGCGAGCAGTATATAAGACCAGAACCAAAATTCATCGATAGCTGTCTATTCTGCAATGTTGCGAATTGTTTTGGCTATACTTTCAGTGAGCACGGTCGTGTCCGTAGTTCTCGGACAGGTTAACTACTGTACCGCCGGCCTGTGCGGAAGTAGCACACACATTGCCTGCAACAACAATGGGGTAGGTCAATTCGTGTCCTTGGAGATGCCTGAATATTATTGACATGCAATTTCCTAGGCCTGGGCTGCGAGCTGTCCAAAAAGTCCGGCACCCAAACTCGTCGATCTGAATCTGGCCCTGAGACAACATGTGGTGCGCTTGCACAACGTCAGGCGCAACAATCTGGCCTTGGGCAAGTTGCCTAATTACGGACCGGCCAGAAGAATGGCCACCATTCGCTGGAGTCCCGAGTTGGCCAAATTGGCTGCCCTCAATGTGCTCCAGTGTGCGATGAAGCATGATGCTTGCCATAATACGAACAAGTTTAAGGCCAGCGGACAGAACTTGGCCATGATTAGCTATAGTGGCGCCGAATCAGCTCGTACCAACCAGGAGCTGCTGACCTCCTCTATTAATATGTGGTGGAACGAGTATAAGAATGCCAACATGAATGTAATCAGTAGTTTTCCAGGCAGCTGGTCCGGACCGTGAGTAGCCATCAATTCCTTCAATTTCCTCTGCTATTTCATCGAAATCCAACTCTCGCCTTGCAGCGCAATTGGTCACTTTACTGTCATGGCTCGGGAGCCAAATTGGGCCGTTGGCTGTGCTGCTGCCAGATACAAAACGGGCATTATGAATAACTTCCTCTTAGCCTGCAACTACGCCACGACTAACTGGGTTGGTCAAGCCGTCTATGTACGTGGAGTAACAGCAGCCGGTTGCACCACGGGCAGAAATGTCAACTATGCGGGTTTGTGCAAGGTGGCAGAGGTCTACAATGTATAGTTTCTGACTTTGACAACATTAATAAAAATATTTTGCAATCAAAAAATTTGGTATATATATAGATAATGCTTATATTCCTTGAATCTTTTGGCCAAAGTAGTCTGAACGTTTTGCCTCTTCTTTGAGTTGCAGACAGCTCGATTTGCCGTTGCGAGAAGTGCTAAATGCTTGATTAATTGTCACGGACATTAGCTAAACGATCAGCTTTAGCACAGTGAGAAAATTACAGCGATCAGTCTGAGCTCTGCCAACAGCTGCGCTGTGTCATAGAAATGCAAAATATTTTTTTAATAATCATACTTGGACATTTCTTGGGCGCCTTCTGTGCAACGGACTTCTGCAAGTACAATTGTGGCAGCAACAAGAACATTGGCTGCAACAACAAGGCGGTTAGTGTCAATCGTGTGGAGCAACGATCTTTAGGTTTGTCCTTATTTCTTTTTTGTTGACAGGCCTGGAGCACGGCATGTCCGCAGGACAAAACTCTAATCACTTTTTCGGCGGCCGAGAAGAACGCGATTGTGGCCAAGCACAATGAGTACAGAAATATCGTTGCCAGAGGAAACGAAAAAAATCTACCACCCGCCTGTCGAATGGCCACCATGCAGTGGGACGAGGACCTAGCTTATTTGGCATCCCTCAACGTTAAAAGCTGTGCTATAAGACATGACGCCTGCCGCAACACGAAGTCCTTTCAGTGGGCCGGCCAGAATCTGGCTTGGGTTACTTCTAACAACAATATAATGAATGCAAATGAACTGGCCCTAAAATCCATTGGTATGTGGTACGACGAAATAGCCCATGTCAATCGGGCGACTATCATGGCCTATCCCCTCTCATACAACGGTCCCACCATTGGCCACTTCACCGTCATGGTCAGCGATCGCAATACGCACGTGGGCTGCGCCGCCTCCACCTATTCGGCCAATGGCCAGGGCTTCAAGGCCTTCCTCATGGCCTGCAACTATGCCACAACCAATATTGCCAAAATCAAGATCTACAACTCCTGCTCAGTCCCGGCCAGCAAATGCACCACTGGAGTGAATCCGCAGTATAAATTCCTATGCAGCACCAAGGAAGCCATCAATGCTAACAATCTTAACTACTGAGCAATGTGACAAAATTAAATGAAATGAGCCACAAAATAATTTGATTTTCATTTAATTAATATTAATTTGAACAAAATTGTAGTCCCACTGTCAGATTCCCGCTCGCATAAACCTCTGCATATATTTGACATATTATGCTCCCCTATGCGATTCTCAATTTTGGTTTGGTATCAGCAACCAAGAAGATTTTCAATATTGTAAACACTTCACTGCAGCTTATTTTTCTCAGTGTTGCGTGCAATGTGATTCTGCTTTTTAAGCATTTCGTTATGGTCAACATTTGCGTTGGACACGCAAATGAGGTGAAGGCACGTGCCTGCCTTACTCTCACCTCAAGGTTGCTTTGCCCTCGCTCTCTGAATCGTGTGGCATAGCAAGCAGCTTTTGGTCAAGTCTCTTGTGGTCGTAGAATTGGTTTAATTATCACAGTTTATTATCTCTTTCAGCTGCTGCTAGTGACGTCTTTAATGGTCCCACGTACTGAGCTCCATTTAGCAATTAGACTTTACACATCTTGGCGAGAACAGAGAACTGAGTCAACGTTGTGATAAATATTTGATCAATTGTTGCGCCCGCTCTATGTATATATATGTATGTAGATATAGATAAGAGCTTCCCACAGAGCAGCGAGCATAAAAGCAGCGAACGCCTCCAACACCGTCAACAGTTGAGCTTGGGAATAGACATGCGGAATATCCTATCGATAACGGTTGTGGGACTGCTGCTTGGCGTCGCCTATGGCACGGACTACTGCAACCTGAAGACCTGTGGCAGCAGCAAGCACATTGGTTGCAACAACAATGGCGTGAGTGTGATTTGGTACTTGATTCCTTGATTTTCCATTGAACTGTATTATTTCCAGGCTTGGGGCTCGGCATGTCCCAGCGACAAGGCTTTGATCAATCTCTCGGCCGCAGAGAAGAACGTGATCTTGGACAAGCACAATGAGTATAGAAATTTCATTGCCGGCGGTGGCGATAGCAAACTGAGTCCCGCCTGCCGCATGGCCACCATGCAGTGGAACGACGAGCTGGCCCACCTGGCCTCCCTCAACGTCAAAAGCTGTGAGATGCGTCACGACGCGTGCCGCAATACGGATGCCTTCAACTGGGCTGGCCAGAATCTGGCTTGGATCGGTTACTTCAATCCACTGAACACAACGGCCAACGCCATCAGCAGCGTGAACATGTGGTACAGTGAAGTCTCCAATACGCAGCAGGCCTACATTAATTCGTATCCAGCGAACTATAACGGTCCCACCATTGGCCACTTCACCGTCATGGTCGCCGATCGCAATACGCACGTTGGCTGCGCCGTCTCCACCTACTCGGTCAAGGGTCAGAGCTACAAGGCCTTCCTCATGGCCTGCAACTATGCAGCCACCAATGTCATTGGCGTCAAGATCTACAACTCCTGCTCAGTTCCGGCCAGCAAGTGCACCACTGGAGTCAATCCCAAATATAAATTCCTGTGCAGCACCAAGGAAGTTTACGATGTCAACAACTTGAACTACTAAACAATGTCTAAACACTGAATGCAAATAAAAACTGAATATTCTACGATTACTAGAAGTTAGTGGCTGGTCTATTGGTTGGTCTAGCTAGAGTTTATAGAGGGGATGTATATTAGGCATATAAAGTATGTATGTGCTTATATGAATACCTTACTTTTGAGCTTGCCTTTTTACACACTCTAAAGTGGGTGTATAGATATCGACTATATCAGATAACTTGTCTAATTATATAATGCTGTCACTTCTCAAACAATATTTTCTGCAGGGGGCTACTATTACTCCATCTATATTCCGATTGCCATGGCAATTAAAAACTATGGACTTTAGTACACTTCAATGGGGCAATTTAACGTAACATAACAAATATCGAGCCGGAAATGAGAACTAAAAATTATAGTTTAGAGCTTATCTGGCAATAGTTCGAAATAGTTTCGAAGACAGTCAGACTATCAGAGCATTGTTGAGTTTTACAGATAAATATTTATATGTATGGTTACACATGCATATGTATGTATGTACATATATATGTATTGCTAGTGTATCAAAGAACCCGCGCTGGCAGCACTTGAACCATTTCTCAGTGCGACTCGATTATGTGGCATACTTTTAAGTGTTGACAATTAATTCGTCGCAGAATAAAAATATGGTATATATATGGTATGTATGTATGTATATGTATATGTATATGTATATGTGTATGTATATGTGTATGTATATGTATCTAGAATGGCAGCTTTATAAGTAGGATATTCAAGTTCAGGGTATCCACCTGGCCATGTATGTAAATATATTTGAATATATGTGTGTGCATTCATATGTATATGTATATGTATGTGTGCTGGTCAGTATGTATATGTATGTATGTACACATGTATGTATATAGTATATACACATATATGAGTGCAGGAACATATGTATACATATATATATATATATATATATATATATATATATATATATATATATATATATGGGTGCAGGTTCATATGTATACATATATATATATATATATATCTGTGCTGGTTAGTATGTATATGTGTGTAAATATGTATGCATGTGTACATATATATATGCATGCATGTATGCACTACTATGTTGGTCAGTATAGGTATGTATGCATGTATGTATGTATGTACATATATGAATGAATGTATGTATACATATATGTATGTGTGTTGGACAGTATATATATATATATATATTTGTACGTATGTATGTGTGAACGTATGCATGTATGCATGTATGAATGTATGTACTATACACATATATGAAAGAATGTATGTATACTTATATATATATGTACGTATGTATGTGCGCATGTATGCATGTGTGCATGTATGTACACAACTGTATATGCAAATATATGCGTGCATGTATGTATACTTATATGTATGTCTTGCATGGCATATTATGGAATACTTGTTATCAAGTATACGTATGTATATGTATATGTATTGATGCACATATGTAGGCATGTATATGTAGGCATGTATATGCATCATATGCTTATAGCTATGTATGCATGTAAGTCTACTCATGTGTCCACACATACATATGCATCTATGTACACGCCTGCACACAGGCATGCAGACATGTAACAAGATATATACTTTCATAACTATGCACGTTATGTCGGTGGGTATGCATAGCGATGTGTATGTGCGAGTCGTCAGCTTGTTGTCGCATTTGGACTGATTCCTTGATTTCGATTCCAGCATGCGTATGCGTATTGCTGTCGGCAACTGTTGTCAATTGCAATTGCCGTGATAAGCGCGTGGCAGCGCAGTCTCTGCCCGTAGCTTGGAGGCAAAAACCAAATAGCACACGCCCACCCACTGCCAGCCGCCCACTCCCCAGTTGTGCTCTGTCATTGTTGTTACATGCCGAATTTGTCGTGGAATGTTTTGGTAATCAATTTATATGTTCCGTGGCTTCTCCGGCTCCTCCGACGTTATTTCCAGCTGTGCCCCAGCCCCGTTGCCGGCTCGTGGCACCATTAGTTTTGCGGTCCAACAACGGCGCCAGCGACTGGCAGCTATCTACAGCCAAGTTAGCTGGCGAAATTCACCTGAAAAAGTTCTCAGCTCGTCTAGCTAACTGATATGCTGCTCTGTTATTTTCAGTTACTGTTGCCTGCAGGCCCCCCAGCTCCGTCGCCCTGGCGCAGCAGCAGCATCAGCTCCAGCTGTAGATGCGGCTGCCGCTATAGCTGTACGTGAAAATGAAGCGTTTTCCATTTGATTATAAGAAAACATGTTTGGCATATTGATGAATGCCTCCAGAGAATTGTTGTCTCCAGTGCGCTCGTGTCTTCTGTTGATACACGCTCGTGTCTCAGGCACATCCACAACTTGCGGCAAGGATTGGAATTAGGTGGTGACGGCCACCGCGCTCGATTTTAATGATGTGACTGACGGGCGAAAGCGCTTACCAAAAATGTACTCTGCCTTCCCTTTTGTTTTGATATTTTTTCATATTTCCTTGCCAGCCAACCACCTGCCCACACCTCCCCCTCCAACCCTACACCCACACGATTGTCTGTTTATTTATGCGTGCGCCGGAGTTTGTTTGCTTTGTGAATACGTGATGCGCCCACGGGTAATGGCAGGCAGCATCGAAGACGATGTCGAGGCTGAAGCTGAAGCTGTAGCTGAGGCTGAGGGTGCGCTTTACACATTTGCTTATGCCAGCAAAATACTTTTAGTTGCCAGCTTTCGAAATAATAATAATAATAATAATAATTTCTCACTTCATTTGTTGCGCAAATCGAAAATGAGCTTCGTCTGTCGTTGCGAAACTGGAGCAGGAGCTGACTGGATGCCGCCTTGGCTTCGCGCCTGCTGGCCGTTGATGGGTTTTCTCTGGGCTCTTCCAACTGTTTGAAGCGTTGAATTTCAATGAGCTGGCAACGCTGCGTATGCGCAATTTGTGCAGCCAACGATAATCAGCCGGGATGCAAAATCAGTGGACTGCGCCAAGCGTGCAACCCGATAACTTATATACCCTTGCCGAGGGTATTGACTTTGATCTTTGATCGAATTCAATAAGCCTTTTTATGGGACAAATTATTAGCCAAATTGGCAATACTCTTGTCTTACCAAAGACTCTCAATGGCTGTGTGCAGCTATGCTTAACCCTTGCATATACTATGAGAATTCTTTTGCTTTTGCAGTATTCAGAGGAAGTCAATGCTTTTAGAATCTCTGCTTTTTCATATTTATGTAAGAGTGTCACAAGCTTCGATGCGCTGAAGATAAAACTTATTTATCAATATTTTATTTTTTATATTTTTCAATAAAGTTGAAAACTGAAATTCGAGGAAATTTTTATGCTACAAATCGTTAAAATTCAATTACAGCAAATTACAGAACGCAAAGGCAGCAGCAGACGGCAGGAGAAGCAGCCACAATTTAAATTATCGAAGAGGTGTGCTGTGTGTGTGTGTGTGTGTGTGTGTGTGTGTGTGTGTGTGTGTGTGTGTGTGTGTGCGTGCGTGTGTGTGTGCGAGCGAGTATCTATTTAAGCGTTGCGCAGGAAACCATAAAAATTGTTGCTAGCAGGAAGCTGAAGCGGCGCCAACTTTTGCACAAGATACGAATGCGAGCCAGGAGAGAGTTTGCCAGCCTCTCTCTCTCTCTTTTCCTCTCTAGCTCTCACACACAAGCGCTATCTCTTTCGCTTTGCTGTAACGCTGCATGCGCTAAAATCGTTTAAAGTCGGCGATGTATTAGCATTTCACTTGAGAAAAGTTTATCGAAAGGCAATCATAAGGCAATTTATAAACGGACATGCAAAACTTTTCTGGATCAAGTTAACTCAACAGGGAGCAGCAGCAGCAGCCGCAGCAGCAGCAGCCAGAAGTGTGAGACCAGGAAAACAGTTAACAAATTGGAAGCCCACTTAAGCCCGCACTGATAGCAGCGCCTAGCGGACCAAGTCGAAAGTGCAAGTTCAGATAAAGTTCTTAAGCCGATGCCAGCGACAAAATTTAGCAAATTGAATCGAGCTCTGCGGCCTGGCCATAAAGACAACTGGTCGGGCGCTCGATAGCTAATCTGCAAATGAATGCAGCTGCTGGCTGCTTGCAGCGGCACTTGCTTACTCTGCTGCTTGTTCCCCAGCACATCTACTACTTGGGCCAGCCGCGCCATAATCATATTAAATTAGCTGCCAACTTGTGAGCCAATTTCAATTTGTGTTCCCGGGCAACATTTTTATTTCTTTTTTGCTTCGATACTCTGCTGTGGGCAGCCTCAAAGAGGGCATATTTGGGCTGTCATCGGCGAATATTCCTATCATCAACACTTCAGCTAACAAAGTTGGCACTAAGCTTGAGCTTTGCTTTGAATACTTAAGCACTTGAGGCTCTGAGCAATTCCCAATTTATATAATGTCACTGGGAAAACAGAGTATTTTGCAGTTGAGCAGTTTGAGCTCAGTTTTTTCTATGCCACCTTATGCTACGGCCAACCAGCTCAGCGCCTTCTACGTGTCGTTGACATGTCGAGTGTGTCAGTGTGTGTGTGTGTGGGTGTGCCCTGCATGCCGTAGCATACTTTTCAGCGTTGCCATTCATTAATCAAGTTCAGGGCACTTTAAAGTGGAGATGGCTCTGGCGCTCTGGCGCGACAATGTCAGCACCTTCCACACACACATACACACAGTCACACACACGCACACCGTACACACACATTTGTTAGCATAATACATAAAGCATGTTATAATGATGCAATAACAAAGCCGCAGCAGTTGGCAGCTGGCGCATAGTTAAGCAAATCCTGAGGGAGGCGTTGCTGCCACGTCTACGCCTCCCTTGCCCTGCCCAGCACTCATTGGCCAGGCCATAAACGTTGATAAAGTCATAAAAAAAATAAAGAAACCAAACATGCCCAAGAAAGAATATAATAATAACCCCTGCAGCAGCATCTTGACTGCCCGAACAAACAAAGGCTTAGCCACGGGCCGGGCCAGGCCAGGCCAAGCCATTCGGCATATGTTGCCTAACAGCAGCAGCAGCAACCGTTTCTATAGCTGTAGCAACTGTATCAGCAGCAGTAACAATAACACATTGTGGTTCTTATCAGGAATGGACCAAAAAACTAAACAAGCCCCTCCATATCCCAGGGGCCTCGCTCATTGCCGTCCGGTTTGCGAGTTAAATTGAGTGAACGCATGCAACTTGAGGCCATATAAGATAATAAATATGTGGATAAAAATACATGCACGCACGCACGCACACACACACACTATATATATATACAAATGTATAGCCATATATAAGTATTTGGCTAAGTAGCATACATAAAACGCACGTCCCAGGGGCGCAGTTGACACGCCAAGTTGTGGACGGAAGGTGCATGCAACATTGCCACGCTGGCCCAACGATCACAAGCGTATGTGCATAGCGGCTCATTACGGTGGCAGTCAATCAATCAATTGGACAGATCGAAATGCAAAGGAACGAACAACTTAATTTATGAGCCAAAGTTTTCAAATCGAATGATTAAGCAGCGCATTTACAGCTCAATGGACGCACGCAGCACGCTGGCCACTGTGCGTGTACTCAGTGTCTGTGTGTGGGAGTGAGCTCTCTGAGCCCCAAAGACCTAAAGCTGTGCACTGTGCGCACGTATGCCAGCCATCATGCATGCAATCATCCCGCGACCAGACCTGTTGCGGCGGCCTTATAGAGCTGCACGGCAGGCGACCAAAGGAGGTATTAAACAAAAGAGTACAGCGCAGCGCAAAAGTGGTTTTGCACCGGATAAATGGCCAATAGGTGCAGCGGACTGCGCTCGACCAAAGACTGCGGCGTACGCTGCGTATGAGCAATAAATGAAAATATGACAGCAGCCGAGTTGCTTCCTAGATGCTGACTGTACCAGTAGGCTGCAGTATGCATACTAAGATATTTAACTATGAGTAATTTAATACTGAAATCTTTAAATTGATTAAACTTAAATTATCTGATAGTCATGCGACTCGCTCAGCTTAACGAAATAGTTGCCCATAAATAATATCAAACAGTTTTAAGCTAATGGGACTTTCAGTAGGTTTTCAATATGTGAACTACTTTTTTAATCAATCCCATTTAATTCTAATTTTTTGTATTTTTGCATATTTGCATTTGGCATTCCTCGTATTGACGCACTTGCCGTAGCAGTTATAACTGTACATAACCGTGGCTTTATGTACAGCTGTGCAGTTTTATAATAGTTAAATATTACTGTTAATAACGGGGCAGACCTTGCAATTGATTCGCTCAACAGTCGCAGCTGGCAGCGCAGTCATTGCCACTGAAGGACAATAGCTGGAATACCCTATACGTTGGGCAGAGGTGCTTGATGCAGCTATTTGGTCAAGTTGAGTTGCAAATGGAGGCAGCAAAATCCACTTCAAATTCAAATTCAAAATTTAAAACATATTTTTGCTTAAGTTTCTGAGCTAATTTCAATATTAAATCCGACATTTTGACATTTCTTTCATTTTCATACTTGCAGCTGGATATTGTATTGCTGTCAGGGTATTTAGCATTCGGCACTTGCTGCGTCAATTTTGGCGAATTGTTGGAAGCAGCTGGCAGCATTGTCTGGGCTAGTGCGAATACCGCAAGTGCAACGGCCAGAAACTTGGCCAGCATTGAGCTGGTCAGAGTTAGCTGCAGCTCAACGCCATTGTTGTTGCTGCTGCTGCTGCTGCCTGTGCTAATGGCTGTCTAATATACATAAGCGTTTTGTGGTGTTGCGGGCGAAGTTTTGACACCTGGTTGGGCGCTTAACAGCGCGTCCGCCTCCGGGCTTTTACCTACTTGGCCAATATCGCCGTACCATCTGCGCCAGCTGACTCCCAACCCAGCCGACACGCTGCCTCAAGCCTCAGGCCACAGCCTCGTCTCATTAAGAGCACGCGCTTGTCGCTGATTTGTTACCGCTGTTGTTGTTTGTTTTGTTTGTTTGCTTAATGAGCAGCGAGAAATAATTTTTGAAAATTTTATGCATAGAGCCAAAAAGCCATGAAATGATGTCAATTAGCGCGCCCAATTAATCAATTGCCCCATCGGCCACATCAGCACTCAGCGAACGCGTCGCCTGAAACAGAGTTGCGCTTCGGCTAGCGGAAGCAATTCAAGTCAAATTAAATACTTCACTTTGCAATTAATTCAAATCATATAGTTGCAAATGACTTCAAATTCGCATTTATATGGAATAATTTCTAAAATTAATTTTCATATATTCATGTTATGATCGAGTAGCAAGACCTGATCTTCCAATCACTTAACGCTCTCTGCTCATGGGCTTTGCTATGGGAAGCGCTTAGATTGTCAGCCAAATAGCCCAATTAGCTCTGCCAGTTCACGCTGGAGCTAACAAAAGCACAGCCTGAAGATCTAACTGAGCGAGTCTTGACTCAAATGAAGTCACACCATGCCTCCCACTAGCATTTTATTCTGTAATTGTTATCGATTTTGATCGATAATAAGGAATGAGTTATCGAAAGAAAAGCTAAGTTCGTACTGCATATGATATACAGAAATATATATTTAAAATGTCAAGCCACTAGCTTTTTGAAGGTCAGTCGGATAGACGTATAGACAGTCGTACAAACGGACGGACGGACGGACGGACGGACGGACGGACGGACAGGCGGACATACGAGATTGGCTGAACTCATCGAGCTAATCAAGTGTATATATGCTTTAGGGATCTGCCACGCCTGCTACCCCCTGTTACATACATTTTCCCAAGCCTCCACTCCCACTTCCACTGGGTTCAGGCTATACAAATGTTTATCAATAAAAAATATATCAATTCTTTAGTTTATCTCGGCAATCTACGTGGTATCTTCTAGCTTAGACGAGTCTATCTCGCTGTTGGACTTTATTTTTTGGCTAGAGAAACTGTGCAAAAAGAAAGTTTGTATTGTTAACTTTGATTTATTGACATTTGAGTATGGATACGAGTCATGTGACACGCTCCGCCCTCTCCGTAGCAACGCGTACTTGGCGCTGAGTAAGTGTTGCTGCGGTTGCCATTGCTGAGCAATGCTGTCTGCCAAACCGTGCACTTACATGCTGAAATTAGAAGCAGAAGAAAACAACAATAACAACAAAATAATAATAATAACAACTGGCAGCGGATAGACAAAGCGCTTCAAAACGGCTGCGCGCTGCTGGGTGGGGCGGGGAAGGGTCACGCGGCGGTAGCTGTTCCAGATTCGCTGTCTTTGTTAGCGGCACACAAACATAATTTCAATTGGAAATTAATCAGCAGCAGCAGCAGCAGCAGCAATGACAGCAGCGCATTACAAAACTACCAAACTGCAGAGCAGCGAGAGCACATAATGCCCAGCCTCAAGGTGGTATGTGGGCCTTGAAAGAGGAGACTTGTTTTAGTCGTTAAGCAGAGAATGCAGTGCGACGACCTGTTCATAAAACATTTTTAGCTCAAAAATATTAATACTACGATTATTAACATTATTATTATTATATGTCAACATGAAGCCCTATGCTGAACTAGACCTGCCAGCTGCTTGGACAAGTCTATGCAAATAAGTTAAAAGACATATTGCATCGACTTGGAGTGCTATTGACACGGTTCTATGCAATTGTCTGAGAAATCTAGTCAAATGTGTTTGTCAGGACAATTATGTTTCGCCACTTCGAGCTGAACAATTATTTTTTTAAGCAACAACATGCTTAATATCAATTATATTTAGCATTATCATTACTATTATTATTTGTATTGCTGCCAGCTGGTTGCAGCTGCAGCAGCTGGCGTGGGGCTGGGGGATTCAGCGTTACAGCTCAGCGCCGATGCTTGGCTGCGGCATCAGTCAATGGACTCCGCAGAGTTGCGGTCTTTTTTGAAGGCTGAGGGCGCAATTGGTTGGCTAAAAGTTGAACACGAATTGCCGAAGGGCGTGCAACACGCTCTCACACACACAAATGCACTCACACACGCACACAAATGCACACGATCACGAAGGCTTGGCGCTTTGGGATTCCCTCGATCGATAAATTCAATTATCAAAGCTAATTAATATTGATTTTTTCCTATTTATATATTTTGTACGTGATATTTATATATTTAGATTCGATTTCTTGAGAATCGCACTTAAGTCAAACTTAGTCGACAGAGCATAGAAAATATTAACTCACACTAGTTAGTTGCAATAAGCTGCAACACGTTTCAAGTCACTCGATAACAAGGTGAATCAAGCCGCATCACTCTCCAAGCTGCAGTAGGGCCTCCCTCTGCGTCCCACTGCCAGCTCTTAGCCTCATTTGTGTTCGACCCCCAAAGAGTACAAAAAAGTGCTAACGTCGTTAATGTCGCTCATATGCAAAGCCTACCAACTGCGACCAGGCAAACATAATTGGAAACTCCAATAGTAGCAGCCTTTGACGTGCGTAAAATGAATATCTAAAGGCAACAATTTACACAATGTATTAATATATAACGTCTACGTGTATATCTATTTAAGCAGATGCTTATATAGAGACTGCACAGCAAATAGGGCATAATAAAGTTGGGCAAGGTCTGTGGGTTTTTGACTGATACGAACGAAAGACCAGATAAAAGTGTCGATACAGCTGGAAGGGTCGATTGTTAGCGTGCGATCTGACAGAGCAAAGAAACAAAAGTTAATATAAAATATATAATAAATATATGCATTTATTTTTTTATTTTAATATTTAAAAGTAAGTGTTTTATTTTAAAATAAAACTGTTTTACTAGCATAGATTTTACAGGGTATTTGCGAGTTGGGCGCTAGCTCTTGACTTTGGCCACAATCTTTTCGCAATATAGCCAGAGAAATTAAAGCTTCTTCTTGCAGATATCCATAGGTACATACTGTATATATATATATATATATATATATATCAACTCCGATTACACATTTAATTTGATTTCTTTCTGTGTTTTGGAGAGACAAATACAGAAGCTACCTTTGGGGCTTATCAGACGTCACTTACGCTGTGTCGGCGTCGGCGTTGGTGTCGCTCTCGCTCTCGCGCTGCCGCTGCCGCTGCCGCTGCCGCAAGCTTGGATCTGAGTGATCGGCGCTGGCAGTGTGTGCCGCCGAGCCGACGGCACTCACTAAATTCAATACAAATTTCAGTCGCTGATTTCAGCTCAACACCGCTGGTTTACGTATATAGTAAAGCTCGTTAACTAAGCCCTCTACAAAAAAAAAAAGTTATAAAACAACAACAACAATAGACAACACACAGCGTTTGTCATGCTGTAGCTGTTGCAAGCAAAAAGGAAAAACTCTGAAAAGAAATCAAAACACAGACATCCTGGCTGCGAGCGTTGATCAAGGAATTGAAATACGACTAATACAACAGATAGTTAACTAAAAGTGAGTTTATCGTGTCTCTCTGTGTGTGTGGGTCTGTATGTGTGTGCCTCTTTACTACTAATTTCATTAGAGACATGTAAATTAAATCAAATTCGCGTTTGTCGTGAAATTTGTTCGCGCTCGTCAACGCTTACACTCTACGTGTGTGTGTGCGTGTGTTATTGTTATTGTTGCTATTCAGAGTTGATGTGCTTGCGTGCCAGTGGCATGCAACAAAATTACCAACTACAAATTGTCCACATTCATAATATTTATGTTACGCGCAGTTTCTTTTTTTTTTGTTTGTTGTCTTTTTTTTGTTGTTCTCTCTCTATTTATTTGTTACTATTTATGTGCTGCGTTTTGTTTGTTTTTTTCCAACCTGTCATTGACTTGATTAATGATATATGCATAAATATATATGTTCATCGGAGAAGATCATATGTTGGGCTTTAGTTTTGCGTGTCATTTTTTAAATGTTTTTTTTTTCCTTTTATTTGGTATTTTGATTAGCTTAAATTTTGCATTTATTCAGAATTAATTTTTCCTATTTATTTTTTTGTGTGTTTTTTTGGGTTGGGGACTTTTGTTTTCAGCTGTGATTGCCAAATTAGTGTTTAAATTTACAAAGCAATATCCTCCTCTCCCTCCGATTTATGTGTGTGTGTGTTTTTTGTTTACGGAGTCGCCGCACACGTCGCTTGTCGGAACTGCCGCAATTTCGACTGTTTAAGCCCCATAAATAAAACATTGTCTATTCAAAACTCGCACACAAGTATCTCTCGACCTGCCCCTCGATCTCTCCCTGTCTCTCCCTTTATCTTTCTGAAACTATATTTAGCTCTTTATTTTATCATTGAATTGCGCATAAAAAATAAAACTGAAAGCCGTTTTATTTCCTTTTTTCGCCAACTAATTGTATTTAACTATTTTCAATTCAGACTTTAACTAAAGCACAGTTTAATTTCATATGATGTCGTCTGCCGCCCCCAATGTGCACAATCCGATGTATCTCATAGATAGGCATGCAATCAATAACTTAGTGGACAATTCAGAGCGCCGACGAGTGTTTCTCTCTGAGGCTGTGTGTGTGCGTGGGGGTGTGTGAAAAGTTTTGTCAGCAGCCGGAAATGGGTAAAAATATGATTAGAGAGACAACAACCCGGCAAAGTTTTCAGCGAATTTCCCGCAAATTGAATTTGTTTCATTAACTGGCAAAGGTTTTTTTTTTTAGTTTTCACAACAGCCGCGCAATGTCGCGCCACATCGAGCTGGCAAATCTAATAATTTAATTGTCATTTGTAATATTATTATTTCTAATAATGTCCATTATTTTGTTAATTGTGAAAGCATCGCATGAGCTAAGCAATTTGTTCGCACAAGAACATCAAAATGCAGAAAACAATAAAATTAAGTCAGAGAGAAAGATGGGGCAACAGATAGAGGATGACATATCGAAATCATTGTTCCTAAAACTATATACAGTCCCAGCTGAGATCGAGGAAGTTCAAAATATCGCAACTTATTTATAAACTTCACATGTGATTAATTTTATATGCTGATAGTTTTCAGATTTGCGATAAGCTGTTAGCATGTTTACTCAACTATAACTATACAATATATATTCTTGGCTCTAGCTCCAATCTCTGTGATTATGCATAATGATAAACAACAAAGAATAAAGAATAAAGAATAATGAACTTGGCAAATTTATAAGCTTATGTATGCCCATTAACCAAGTGACACTTATTTATCCGCCAGTTAGTTAATATGCTAGATCACGACACTTCCTGGTAAAGTGACATTCAACTAAGGCCATAATCCAGTCCAAAAAAGCGCATCGATAGACGTGTTCACGGCTTGCTGTAATATTTTCACTATTGTTTTTTAAATTATTTTTGGCTGGGGTTCAATGCACGTTGACTGAAAGTCGGCTCTGACATTGATGGCCAACCACTAGGTAAATGATATGCACAGACACGTCTGTATTATGCACATATCTGGTAATACACGCCAATTACTTAATTACTTTAGACCCACTGACGGCGTACTACTATTATCAGTCGGCCGTTGCACGTTTTTGGAATCAGATAATTTAAATATATATGAATAAAAAGAATCAAATATCTCAGGGCTGCAGACCACTTCGAATTAATGTGTTGCATTGGCTATATTAATTGGATAGATTTAATGATTGATGTGCGCCTCGTGGCTAAGGCGGCATACGAAGTGTTTCAATGCAAATCGAAATATTATTGATAGTTTCTAAATTATGTTTATCGAATTTCGGTTATTCATGAGACTCGAACGAAGTTCTCTTACTTTTATATACAGCTCTTTTGCAGCTCTTCTTCGCGATTCTCAGCTCTTCATTTTCTTGCTGGCATCTTAATTTTTAAGCAGTCTCGCCGTTCTCTGCGAACTTTCTTTAAGTCGAATATCAACTGCTACTCTTTGTTAATTGAAGGTCTCTTCATATATATCATGCTTCCAGTCAATTATTTATAGTATTCGATTATCTGATGAAACAAAACAATCAAAAGTTAATAAAGCTATTAAAACATTGCAATGAAATGGGTGTGATCAATGTTATTTGTTTGCAAGTTATATTTTTTGTGACAAAATCACGATTGGGTGGGCTTGGCGAATATATTTCAAGTTCAGACGTGATTGCGCCTGAGAAATTTAGCTGCCACCTAAATTAACGCCCTTTTTTACGAATGCGAATTTTATCATCTTCAAAAACAGTTGCAATTACTTGACTACTTAGTGGAGCTCAGACAAACCGTTGAGATTTTTATAAGAGATTTGATTTAAATGGAGCAGGGCAATGCTAAATAATGAACTTTGTCATCACCATATGTGTGTCTGTGTGTGTGTGTGTGCACACATGCTAGTCTAAATAGTCAGACTATAATTAACCCAAGCTCGACATTAGTTGTCTTTGGGCGGCCAGTGGCGTCAGCGTTGGCAGCCCTGGCCGCTGCGTTGACGGAAATTGAAGACTAAAAACTGCCAGCGATGCAATTTGTGGGCCGCCAAAGCTCTTTGTCTCTGTCTCTGTCTCCCTCTGCCTCTCTCTCTCTCTTCCTCTATCTGTTTGCGCGTGTGTGTGTGCGTGTGTGCGACTGTCAAGGTCAATTAGCTTAATTTCTGTCACTTTTAATGGATGCTAACACAAAGAGTCGTCGCTAAGTTTTCAGCAAATGCTTTTAATACATTTGAATCTGTCTGTACATGCTCGTACTATGCAGTAAGTGAAATAGCCTGATGTGCGCATATACCTCATAGATGTTACCTCACGACACTTAACATATGATGCTTCACTGGTTATAGGTCTTATTTTAATAGCTAGTTGTACTAATATTTAGCTAAAAATCACACAACTCTTAAGACTATGTGCATAAAGCTTTCAACTGCAACGGGCGCAACCGACTGCACAATACACGTTCACTGTCCCATAACAGTTTGATTCATTGGCCAGGTTCCAGTTGCCGGCCCACAAATGGACAGACAAAACCAATATACTCGTAAGCTATCTTACATACGAGGTTGCCGAGGTCTTCAATTAGTATTATGATTCTTTAAGAACAGAACTTAAAAATAGTTTTGGTTCTTTCCACTTTTCAGACTTAGATTATAATTGATAATAATTGTTTTCGTCTAAGTTAAGCTACAGACTCTCGATGAGCTTCGCTTTGTTGTCTCTTGATTGTACTATGAGATATAGATATATATGAATATATATAAATATATGAATACTAACGGAATATTTTTATAAATATGTCTAAGCCGGTTTTCGAATGTTTCAAAATATTTCAAGCTGAACCAGTGCAAAAAATGTTTGACTTAATTTTTTTTGTTCATTCTAGTTGAGTAATCTGTGTAGACCCATTTTGAAGCGTTGGCAAATTAATCGCATTAGATTTAGCTTTGTTATATACAAATAAATAAATAAATTAAGTTAATTGAAGTGCTCAGCTCAGATATAAATTGAATCCGATTACAATCGAGACTTGAGTGTAATTCGTAAATGTAAATAATATATATAAATAAAAATAAAAATAAATATAAATATAAAAATAAATATAAATATAAATATAAATATAAATTTAAATTTAAATTTAAATATAAATATAAATATAAATATAAATATAAATATAAATATAAATATAAATATAAATATAAATATAAATATAAATATCAACTAATTGAAGGCGCACACCAATATTTTTTTAGTAATACTTTTACCTGCAAAATGAGGTGATAAACACGTGACGCGAAAAGGTTGTGAAGACAATCGAGTAGCACAAATGTAATTAGGTTTCCATTACTTTGTTATTTGATGAAAATTCATGTTCACATCGCAAATTGACAAAACAAAAAACAGAAGCAGAAAAAAAAGAATATTTTATCGATGGGTGGTGCAGGTGCCGAGCAATACAGAGAGCAATCGACAATGATAATTGATAATAATAAGTGGTACATAGCAGCCAGCCCGTCGCCTGCCAGCCACAACGACGACAACAAGACGAAGTGCGTGGTACAGCCACGAGCTCAGCACGGAGTTTGACGTAGGCGCAGGTGCTGACACTGACTTTGACATAGACGTTATCGTTGATGTCAGCGTGCCGCTTGATTGACACTCGGTATGCCGCTTATGCACTTGGAAGAGTGGAAAAAACAAAAGCTGTACAGCATGAAACGGGGCAGTGCCGAATGCCCAAAATACAAAATACAAATGCAAATAAAATACTTTTGCTAACGATCGCTCACAGACAAATAATCCAATCAGAATAAGTGGGAGATGCGCATAAAAATAGAATGACAGCAAACTGTGACAGCGTCGGCGGCAAGTGAAGCTTGAATGCCCCCACAGGCAGCACCATTAATACTTATGTAGTTAAGTGGAAATTAGAGAACAGCCACAACTAGCGATCACAACACACAACTTACTGAATGATCGATTACGCTGTGCCCTGATGCGATCGTGGATTCTGTGGAATGCATATGAAGACCATGTTTCAGCTGGCTCCATGCTATTTGTGTGTGTGTGTGGATTGTGTTCAGCGGAAGATCTAAGAGAAAAACAGCTTAAGAAAAGCAGATATCAAATATATATAGATACCTGATATCTGATTTATATATATACTGTCTTTAAAGTTAACACTCAGCATATTTACACGTCTCTTAAGAGTCAAGCTTTTTCGGCCAGGCCCACTGGGGTGCAACAGGCCGGGAACTACTTTTTGTCATGCAAGCTGAGCCTTCTTACTTTTAAATATATACGAGCTTCTATCACCCACAGATAAACACTTATAGGCTATGAAAAAATATATATCTGTCATTGTTTTACAGTTAGAGCCTAAACATTTGCCAGACGAATTATCGCTGTCATTTCAGAGATTGATTAACTTATAAATTGCTGCATTATAAAGCTGCTCTGCATATGGATTTATTAACTTTATGTTAAGCCTAAAATATTGGACTTAGCTGCGTGAATAACTAACAATTTCGATAGTGGGATCTGACTTGATCTTCAGTGCACCTCGCTGAGTGATTAACAAGAGATCCAAAGTAAGCTTCACATATAATGAATATAACAGCTATTACATTTATGTACATATGTTTAAGTCAAGATGTCTAGTTGATGCACGTTTCTACGTTCTTTAATCGACTGTTTTTATGCCACTCGACTTAAATGGTTCTGTTTTTTTTTTTCAATTTTATGGACTTTGCTACAGTCGCTTCTTTTTGCAGCTGGCATTAAAGCTCTTTAAATAGCTGTCACGGGGAACGCTTTCTTAAACAAAAACAAGTGAGAATGACGGACTGACTAATACTCGTTGCCCAAAAAGCTAGCCAAATTAAATCTAAAATCAATGACAATTCACAGAGGATGATCTTTGGGGCTGGGGAGCCGCCTGCAATTTGACTATCTTATCCTAAGAACTCTTGATTCCCATTAAAGAACAGCTTTTCTGTTATATCTGAGCTAGAATTTGCCAATACGCCTCGGGTTCCAGCGTTCCAGACAGGCAGTACGGACATTGCACAGAGCCAATATACTCTGTTCACTACGTGAAGGAGTATCAAAAGAAAAAAAACCATTCATATTTATAAATGTCACGATCACTTGTCTTATGTACGTTTAATTAGCTGCAATGGCAAATACGAATAGATTGCCCAGAAACTTGAGCTGCTTTGTATACAATAGTAAAAATAATAATAATACATGCTTTCAAATAATGTCTTGATTACATGCCCCACACAATCTGTTTTCATGGAAAGCAAGAAAATAGCAGAAACAAATGCAAAACAGATTTCTGTGTTATTGAAGTCGTTAATAGATTCGATTAACGATATTGCATGACTTTCGCATTGCGCTAAACAGATTTTGATAAGTCATCATTGCCATAGCAATTAAGCTATTTTTTGGAAAGGCCATTCTTACTTAAAATATAGCTCTTCTATGAGATTCTCAAGATATTAAAGGAGGTTGCACTGGAGTTCAGGCTTATCTTAATTGATTTAGAATTATGTGCTCAGTAAATATTTTTGTATTAAGCTTTAGCTATATCAATGCATTTCCATATTATCAAAGCCTTTCTATGCAATTCTCATATTTTATTATCAAGTCAAATACTTTATTTGCATACTTAACTTCATCCATTTAGACTTGAAGATGTCACCCAAAGACGGCGTCGGCATTGACCCGCCGAAGCATAACAATAAATATACGCTTAGTCACCCCGCAATGTCTACAGCGACGCAGTTGGGGCAGGAGAAGACAGCAGATGGCAAGACAGCAGCGCCAACAGCTCAGCGCACCTGGCGCGAAAAGCTGCGACTGGTGGCCAACAACATCACTGTGGAGCCCATACTCGCCGCGTATATCATGCCCAGCGTGCTCTCGAATTTGGCCACACAGAATCTGAACTTGGAGAAGGCGTGCCGGGTAAACATGGCCTATGGGGATGAGATCTGCGATGCGCTAACTCGCCGTCAGACGGCCAACTATACGATGTGAGTGCAACCAATAAGCTGACAGTTCCTTTATCTAAATCGAATTCCCCAATTCTCTAACTGGCAGGGAGGAGGAAACAGTGCAACAGATGGTCGCTCGTATGGCTGCATGGAAGACGGTGATTCAATCGCTCTTTCCCTGCCTGCTGATCCTGTTCTGGGGCTCCTGGAGCGATCGGCATCGGCGTCGCAAGCCCTGCATTCTCATACCAGTGGTGGGCGAATTTCTCGGCGTTGTCGGCCTAATGCTCTGTGTCTACTTCGAGAACGCACCAATGGAGGCGGCCGCACTCACGGAGGCCATATTCCCATCGCTCAGCGGTGGCTGGTTCACTATGCTGATGGGCGTCTTCAGCTACATTGCGGACATAACCACCGAGGAGGAGCGCACTCTGCGCATTGGCATACTCAACGTTTGCTTCTCAGTGGGCGTGCCCATTGGAATGGCCTTCAGTGGCGTGCTGCTCAAGTAAGTGATCGACCCGTGAGGCAGCCACGCCAAAGCATCGAGTACTTACCCTCTACCTCTACCTTTAGGCAAATCGGCTTCTATGGCGTGTTCTCCATTTCGGCGGCTTTCTACGTGCTGGCCTTTGTCTATGGATTCTTCTTTCTGGAAGAGCCAGTGGCGCGACCGGAGAAGACGGCGCCTCAGAAGAGTCTGCTGGCAGACTTCTTTGACAAGGAGCATGTGGTGCAGACCTTCCGTGTGGCCTTCAAAAAGGGCGAGAACCAGCGACGCCAGCGCGTCATCCTCTTGATGATCGTGGTGATGGTGATCATTGGGCCACTGCACGGCGAGATGGCGGTCACGTATCTGTTCACGCGCTTCCGTTTCAACTGGTCCGAGGTGGAGTTCAGCTTCTTCTCCACGTATGCAATGTTTACGGGTCTCATCGGCGTCATCTTCTGTGTGGGCATACTTTCGCACAAGCTGGAGATCGATGATGCTCTGGTTGGCGTGCTCTCCAGCACCTCCAAGATACTGTCGTCGTTCGTCTATGCTTTCGCCACGCTACCCTGGCACATGTATCTGGGCGGCCTGGTAGAGATCTTCAATGGCACGGCATTCATAGCCATGCGCTCGATAGCCACCAAGCTGGTGTCCAAGGACGAGCTGGGCAAGGTCAACTCACTGTTTGGCGTCGCCGAGGCACTCATGCCCATGGTCTTTGCACCCATGTATACGACGCTGTACGCTGCAACGCTCCGGGTGCTTCCGGGCGCCTTCTTTCTACTGGGCGGTGGTCTAACCATGTTCTCCGTGGGCATTTTCCTGTAAGTACCACCAGCTGCAATCAACTACTGCTCGTCGCTAACGTTCCCTTTCTTTGGCACTTTAGCTGGATGTATCGCTTCCAGGTGCGACAGCGTAGCAAAGGAAATCACACGGATACGGAACACGGCTCCGTGAGGGAAGCGAATGGCAATATAAATGCGATCGAGGCGCTGGCGCTGGCCAGCGAGGCCAAGGGCCAGCTGAATGGCATCATTGCCAATGTGATACACGAATCCTTAGAGCATGCGGATGCTAATCCCACGGCAGCGGCAGCAGCAGCAGCAGCAGCAGCAGCGCCGACACCAGCAGTGACGCGGCAAAATGGCATCGAAAATCACGCCTTTGTCCAGGATGCACTGGATGCCAAGGTCAAGGAGGCTTAGAGAGGAGGCAGCATGGGGCCATCCGATTCTCCCGTCTGTTATATATGTATATGTGTGCATATGTATGTCTATGTGTGTGTGTGCATATATGTGTGTATGTATTTGTTGTATAATTATTCTGTACCTATTTATTATGCTGGCCTGCAAGTCGAACTGCGAGCCCCATTGAAACCGCCGCCAAGTGGCTCCAACTAGATGGAGCAGGTCGCGTATTATCTGTACCTACGTATCGTACGATCTGTAAATTGTTTAGCTCTAAGTTCCCAAAAAACATGTTTTTTTTTTTTTGTATTATTGATTGAATTTGCTATGCTATGGTTCTTTTTCTGCAACTTTGAGTGTTTTTTTTTATTAGACTTAAGACTGTAAAAGTATTGAATAAATTTAATAACGTCCAATCGGAGGTTGGCCTTTGATGGCGGAAGTAGCCGCAGGACATGTCCGAATACGGCTCGCCTATTTGACTATTGAGCACTGTAATCAGTTTTTGTGGCTCCAGCATCACGACAATTACACACACAACTAGCACCGCCCACAACTCAGGCCCACCTGCAGTGTTGCTGATGTCCTGGCGACTGGCTGGCTGGATGACTGCATGGCCTATCGCACACTTCCTGCACGCAGGACAGCGAACAGCGGCCGCACAATTGGTTTGCTCATGTCGCTGATAATTGTCGTTTGCGTTGCATAAAGCGGATGCGTGATATATTTACATTGCCTGGGCATAGTCCCTATGCCAACAGCTTTGACTTGACCAGTTAGTTGCTCTAAGATTATCAAAATCAATTATTTCGGACAGCTTTTAACGTTTTCCCTGATTATCGATCATTTTAAATTTTAGTTGTTATCGATCAGTGTATGTTTATTACGGAAAGTGTGGAATTAGACTGTCATAAAAGTTATCAAACTATAGATATATAGATATAGTCAACGAAAGTTAAGTGGAATCTGAATCTAATGGTCTTCTGGGCTCGAGGACTGGGCTTTACGAAGTCGTATATGCATTTTTCTTGAATAAGCAATTTGAAGGTATCGATAACGATAATAGTAGCGTGGCATCGATATCACGGGCGAACTGCAACTGTTCGAGAGACGCAAACGATTATTTTGAGCTAGAAATACCTTAGCATGTTTTATTACATATTTATAAATTATAATTTTCCATCTTCCAAACATATTTCAATTGAGTAACATCGATATACTCGCGCAAGTATCGATAAAAATTCATACAAGCTACACTTATATAAGCAGTAAGAGTATTTCGTAGACGTGATGTTTGCTTAGTTGCTGGGATGTTGCTATCGCTATTGCCATTTGGCGACCGCATGCGACACACACTGCACTTGACAGTCTCGTGGGCTGCAGGATGGGGGCGGCAGATGGGCGTGGCGGCAGCCCAATGTTGCCCCAACGGCGCTCACTGCCTTTAATTACTTTTTCGATATTGACTACGGCCGTTGGATGCGTACGCCCACCTGGGCACGCCCACATGCAGCTGGCGCCACCTCGATCAGATCGGCGCAACGGGCAATGAGCCAAGCATAAAGGCAAAGGCAAAGGTAAAGGTAATGGCAATCGAGAAACTCACCAAACAGCATCCACAAACATGTTGCCAGCACTAGTGCTGCCAGCAACATGTTGCTATACGAAATATATGTTGCTAGGCGTTGAAATTTGATAGCTGCGTCGGCTGATTTTTTGACCCATAAATAATTGGAGTAAACAATGCGTACAGCGACAGGGAAAACGAATTGGAATTGGAATTGGTGCTCGGGCAGCCAGAATCGGAGATGGAGCCGTAATCGTAGCCAGAGCCGTAGCCAGAGCCTCACTAACTGGGCCATAAATCTACGGCGAGCTGCATTTAATCTGGCTTAAACACGCATTTTCTTGACAATTTCACAGTAAAACGCTCAGCTAAACATGCCCCAAAATGTTGTCGTAAATGAATTGAGCCTGCAGCGAAATGACAGGCCGACAACGAGCCGCATAATTAATATGCGATTTTCGTCTGGCCAACGACTAGGCCAACTATAAATTCACAAATGATAACAGTAAATCAAATTCAAATGCAAACGCTGGGCCAACGGCTCTCGCTCCTGCCTTCTAGCTTTATAAATGAAGTGCACAGCTCAGTCCAGCTCAGGGCAATTCAATACGTGGCATCAAACGAGTTAATGAAGCGTAAGTTGGGCCCCCCCAAAAATACTGAAAAAAAAACAAATGAAAGGAAAAAGAAAATAGTAGCCGCCAGCCACAAAGCAAAACTTGAGCCTGGGGCTTGGGGCTTGAGCTGCTCAATCTTCTAGGGAATGGCATGTCGAACGTGGCGGAAAAAGTCAAGCGATTTGACCGTTAAATTCCGTTATGCTACAAAGGGTGGCTGCAAGGGAGATGCTAGCTGCGACTCGGCAGTTGAAAGCTGAAAGCTGCCGTCTGTGGGCTGTGGGCTGTGAGCGGCCCCTTGGCAGCAGGAAGCTGCTCAACTGGCTTGCTAAGTAGTGGGTGGGGGGCCTACACGCACACACACGCACACACACACACATATGCTGCCAACGGCGGAAGCTTATTTTGTCTCTTGACCTCATTCCTGGCTTTCTGCTCTTCCTCTTTCACTTCCGCTCTCGCCCGTTGCCAAATGGCAAATGCCAAATGCTAAGTAGTTTCGCTTTTAGTGCAAAATACTCCACTCTATTTGTTGTTGTTGTTGTGACTGCTTTCTTACATGTTTGCTTGACTTTGATATTTGCTGGAAGGCCACTTGGACCACTCCTTTTGTGTTTATATTTTGAAGAAAAAAAAAGAAAGCAAATTTGCAATATTTTGTGTGAAGTTTTTAGTCAAACTTTGTTTTGAGCACACCACGGCAAACAGTTTCTTGCTACACTTGAGCATATAGAAATTTCTTTTAATTGTTCATTTTTATAATATATATATATATATATATAAGCTGTGATTTAATCTGGAAGGAAGTGAAATGAGCTTGTGCTGCTGTTCGTCCGGCTGTGAAGCCAGAGAGTTGAACTCTTTCATATATATCTTTATATATGTTTAATTTATGTTGCCTTCTGTAGCTAGCTCGGCAATCACTATATCTTTGGCAACATGAGCGCTGTTCGTTGAGCCAGGGAATTGGTTATTCAAATATAACTATTTGAACGCATGATTTCTGACTACTTAAAGTATATCTTACACAACACTCGAGTATACAAAAAGGGAACACTTTCAAGCCAGGTTCATTGGGAACACGGCTAAGCAGCACTTTCTTAGCTGTTCAGCCAAAATCTCAAATTTTGACCTGCTCTATAGATTAGTCAAAGTTTTACATTACTTTTAATTTATACATATATCTTTCATAGTCTGAAAGTTAAAATTATTAAGCCTGGCAATTGGTTCATCTTGGAGATCTTTGCTCTATATCTTCATTCATTAATAATTTGATCAAATTTCAAATAATTCAAGCTTATGCATTTAAAACCCATAGAACATTCAGAGAAGACTCCCACTCAGCGTAGCACTTAATCGACTGCCTACAGACTCGATCGACAAGCCAAGGGATCGTCGAGCCTGCAGTCGAGATGTTCGATTCATTTATGAAGTCGCAGCATGCACAATTTGTTTGGCTTACAAACTACTCCCTGCTCGGGACTATTCCAATATACATGTATATATATTTATGCAACATTTCAACATTTGCATTATTATTAGAAAGTCTTGATGCACAGCAGGTACAAGCACACGCACTCCTGTAGCTTGCATAAATTGGAAAAGAAAATTGGAAAAAAAAAATAAAATCTAAGGTCTTGAAGTAAAGATCGCTGCCTTTAAGCCGGGCAGATGGACATGCCTAGACTCAACTGCTCCGCCTGATCAGAAGCGAATATAACATTTCATATGCACAGCTGCCACGCCTCCTGCTGCCTGCTACATGCATCACTGCCAAAAATATACCTTGAATTTATATAATATCAAATTGAGCTCTAGAAAAATATTTGAATATTGATTTTGTTTGGCAAAAGGTAAAGGTAAAGCTGAAGCTGCGCTGTCATGGCCAGTTTTCTGCTGAGCTGTTGTGTATGCTCTGCTTTTATTTTCAGCTCAAATGCATCCCGAATCATATTTGAGCAGAGTTTTCTATTTGAAAGTTCCCTAAATCGTATTTGTGCTGAGCTTGCAAAATTCCAAAACTTAAATTAACAAATTAGTCAATTAGTTTTGCCATAACTAACCATGCAGTGGCCAGAGAATCGGATGCGGCTTATACATAAATATATTCTATACTTATATATATATATACATACACACGCATATGTATATTTGCTATTTTATTATGGCTCAGCATTTGTGTCCGTTTGTGCGTTTGGTCTGCCTTTTGGGCTTATTTATTTGCCGTGTTTGCATTTTTAGTTTCAATTAATTTTTCGAAAAATCGTTTTCTCTCGCCTTGGCCAACAACAATTTTTGGTCAAAATATTATTTTTTGGCTTACTGCAACTCGCTTGCAACCGCTGCCCCAGCCCCTGCCCCTGCCCCTGCCCCTAGCTGCTGCTGTTGTGAATGTTCGGTTGTGTTATGTTTTTCTAATGAGCCCTGTGGCTGCCACAAAGCCCACTCCATAAACACACGCACACACACACACACATATGTATAGTGTATGTGTGTATGTGTGTGTAATTTATTTCATTTAAATGATTTATTTATTTTGTTCATTGCCTTTTGCAACTGCTCTCGCTGGCCGTGGCTGCCTTGGCCCCGGCTCACGCCCCTCGCGCCCCGTTTGCATACGCTTTGCTGGCGCTGGCATCCTTCGCCAGGACTCGTCTCCGTTTCGGGCGCATTGTTGTGGTTGTTGTTATTGTTTTTGTTGCTGTTGTTGTTAAATTGCTTCTGGCATTTGATTTGTACATCATTTTTAACGAAGCATAAAGTTTTATATGGCAACAGCAACAGCAACAGCAACAGGATAGCAGTAGCAGCCACATCCTTGTTGTTGTAGCTCTTGACTTTGGCCTCTGCGGTTGAGCTATGCGTATATGTGTGTGTGTGAGTGTGTGTGGGCGTCTCTTAATGAACAAAAAAGTGGCATGCAGATATTTTCTCGTTTATTTCATTTGCGAGTAGAAAAAGCAGGAGCGAGAGCGAGAGCCACTCCCGAAAACTGTTGAGCTGCCATTCTGCTCCTGACAGGATATCAAATAGGCATTTTCATGTGCAGGAAATATGAAATCAACAAATTACAAAATTACTAAAACGACACAGCCCCAACTCCTTGACTTCCACAAACAAGCCCAGAACACATCATGCCATCTTTTGTATGAATAGCACAGGCTACAATAGCTTTTAAGCTCGCTAATTTAAATGCTTTTGACTTGAAGACTACTCTCAGATAACCAAAGGGAATATTTTCACTAAGTCGGGCATACTTAAGAGTTGAGTTGAGCTATCTAAAATCTGCTGGCAATGGGTATATGGGCTTTGGAACAGGCAGTAGGAAGCGTGGCCCAGCTCTAGCTCTGTCTGGCTGTCTGAGCAGAGCACTAAGCTAAACATGTTTGAACTAATCGATAACATTTACAAAAAATCGATTTAAATCGATATGACTTATATAAGACTTGACTTATATTAGACTTGGCATATCAGATTTTATATAAAGTCTCATAAAGTATGCACAGAGAACGAGTTATTCACACTTTGAATACCCACTCTCACTTATGTTTAATATAAATCAGATTTGTTTCGTCTATAAAAAATGTATAAATTTATTAAATCAATGCTAATCTAGAGTAAAATTAGTATTTACTTAAGCAGAATCACAGCAGCTCTATATACAGCCATTTCTCCATAGTCAAATAGTTAGTCGTATGTAAATAGATCGAGTCGATTATTTATGCAGATCAGCAATAATTACAGCGCTTAAGGCATTTGAAATCAGGCTAAAAAGCTTAAAATAAAATCTTCAATCATCTTAAAGATTGCTTTCTTCAAAAGTCTTTTCACTTCATTCAGTCCTGCCGTTGATTCATTAAATATTTATTAAACAAATTATGGACCACACATCGAACTGAGTCTGAGTTTCAGTTCATACTAAGAAGAATTGAAAATGGAACTCCATAAACGAAAACAATGGAAATCCATCTACAAAGTAAAGGGGTTATTCAACTTCTTCTTCTTGAAGAAGAACTGAGCTCTAGACATTTCGTGAATTGATAAAGACGATACTAATTTATGACAGTTTAAATTTCCGGGCAACTACTGTGAGAAGCGAGCGGGAAAGTCAAATGTAATTGTAGGAGGCGCATCGAGGCGTTTAGAGAGAGAGAAAGAGCAAGATCGCTCTGAGCTGCACACATATGTAGTCTCATCTGGCTCTGGTCTCTGTCTCGTTCTGCTTGCCGGCCATGTCAAGTGGGTGAGGTAGCGGCAGCATCATCATGCTCATCATTGACGCTGCATCTCAAGTGCATCAGCATCATCAACCTCATCGACGAGACTATCGGAAAATCACGTAATGGGCACGTAGGCCAAATATTTACTTAAGACCAAAGCGGGCAACGCTGCGTGAAGGCAAATACGAGGCGAGGGCGCGGGAGTTGTTGGGTCTAAGGGTGAGGCAGTGGCAAGAGCGAGCTGTATTAATGTTGTGGTGGCAAACCAATTGACTTGACAAGCGACGAGCAGCAGCAGCAGCAGCAGCAGGAGTGGGAGGAGCAGCGAAAGCGAGAGCCAAAGGCAATGGGGCGACAACTTCCTGCTGCAATTGTTTGACTTAATTGCCGCTGCAACTGCAACTGCAACTGCAACTGCTTCGACTGTAAACAGTAGTCGACATTGACTTTGACTTTCGGCAGCCACACACACACACACTTAAGCAAACACAGAGGGACTCAGGCTTGTGGCTTCACTTTTGGTCGCCTGTAGATTTTCGTTTGATTTTTGTTGCAATGCACCCCGCGGAGTTTGTTGTCGTTGCTATGGAGCTGCAACTGGATGGCAGCAGCAGCAGCAGCAGCAGCATCACAGACACCGACCTCAGTTGCAGTTGCCACGAACAAACATTGAATGCTGTGGAGGCTCAAAGGTAGAAGAAAAACCCACATGACTAATTACGCATTACAACTAAAGCATATTTGGCTACACTCGAAGAAATTCATTGCTTAAAGTGCATAAAAATAAGTTAGTGAAATGATGCCTATGATTTAGCTGCAACTATGAGGCAGCTATAGAGTACTTAATTGACAAGGAAGTTCCCTTTCTCATGTCTAAAGTCTCCAGCATTGGCCTTATATTTATTATACCTGTGCATAGTTAATGACAGATGTCAGAGAACTTTCCCAAAAGCTAATCTTAAAGTTTGAAATGCAATTGAAATTCTGCCCAATTCACAGCTTAGCTTAAGGAGAATAACAGATTTGAATCTTAGAACTGTGCAAAGCATTGAATAAGTTCAACGATCTGGCATATGGCATATGAATCAAGTATCTGAAGAGTATCCCATTTTCAGCTTTACGAGCTGTGAAAAATATGGAATATTAGCTGAAAGTCTTCACTGTATGATGAGCATATGAATGAAGTATGTAAACAGGAGCTAATTGCATATAGAAATGGACTTGAATCAATAATTTCCATAAAAATGTATTGCGTATTTTTTAGAGTTACACAAGTTTAGCTCATAATAAATTAAAGAAATATATTTTTAATATCAATGAACTGCACTTTACTTAATAGCATATTTTATGACATTAAAGATACGTAATCTGAAATACTAATTTTCATAATTATCATGGTCATGATTAGCCCTTCATCAGGTGAGATATACTTTTCACTCACTTTCTTTCTGTCTCTGTCTCTGTCTCTCTCTCTCTCTCTCTCTCTCTCTCTGTTTTCTTCATTGCATTTCTCACTCTCGCACTCTCTCACTCTCTCTCTTTCTCTTCCTCTTTCTTTCTTTCTTTCTCATTCCCTCGATATCTCTCTCTCTCACTCCCTCCCACTCCCTCTCTTTCTCTCTTTCAATTTGCATGCAAAATAAAATTTTGATTGAATTTCCTCAACTCGAAACCTTTTCATGTTTTACCTTACTTAAAGTTTCTATGGCTTACTTAGGCACAAAATTGTTTTTGGGCCATGAGAATCGCATGGAGAGGCGTGCGTCATATTACTTTTAATGGAACTGGCACATCAAATTTACAGTTAGCTGCACTTTTTTGCTTTTGATTTTTCAAATAGCTTCAAATGCCGACCACGCCCCCAAGAAAGAAATAGTTGATTTCACTTAAGTTGCAGCTGCGGCCGCCGCGCTGGCTTTGGCCGCGAATATCAAGAAGCATAATCATCAGTCAGTCAAGTGGCAGAGCCACGCCCACTGCCAAAATGCCCGCAGCTGGGGTGGCAAGTTGCAGCGGCCACATCGAAGCTGGCGTCATAATTAGACGTTTTGGCAACGACTGCTCCCGTTGCAAGTGGCATGTGGCATGTGGCAAGTGGCACGTTAGAGTGCGAGCCGGAGCCTGCCAAAGGCGAGCCATTTCCACCAGATCGCAAAAAACAGCTGATAAAGCCGCTGCGAGTGAGACTGAAACTGAAAGCTTCGGCTTAGCCCGGCCTGAGATGAAATTAAAATTCCATTGCGAACCCAGCTCAAAAAGTCAGTGGCACAGGTCAAATGGGCATCATATTTGGACCGGAGGATGCTGATGTGCTCTGACAGTAGCTGGCTCCATCGGGTTTACCGCTAACTGCTTTTCCCAGCCAACACACACACAAGGCCAAGGCATATAAATATTTATAAACAAAAGGCCAAGACAAAGCGGAACGCGGGCAGCTACAAATCCGTTATAAATAAAACATAACGAGTCGAATTGTTGGGAACCACTTGAAACGCAACTGAAACCGAGAAATAAGCACACAAAATGTCAAAAACAATAAATCAAAAGGCAACCAAAAAAAAAGTAAAAAAGGGCGGCCAAGAGAGTGGGAGAAGGAGAGAGAGTGTGGAGCGTGGGCGAGGGGATGGGTGTTGCGGGTGCCAGTCAGCGAAACGGAAGCATCTCGACGGCCGACGCAGCTTGGGCACGTTCCCAGCTTTTGGGTCTGCGCCCCAAAGGTAACAAGCGATAAATAAATGCGTGCGAGGCGGTGGGGGGCTCGGAGGAGGTAGTAGGGAGGGGGGAGGGGCAGGTAGTGACTCCGTAATGCGGCCTTACAAATTGCAGATGACACTACAGAGACAAAGAGCAACAAAAAAGGCAGCCAGTGTGCCTGTGTGTGTGTGTGTGTGTGTGTGTGTGGGTCAGGGAGCTGGCAGACGAGGTCCAAGTGGAGCATGCCTTTTGGCTTGCTGGCGGCATTAACGAAGGCGCACAAAAATTGTTGCTGTTGCTGCTGCGCAGGCGTCGCGGCGTCGCGGCGTCTGCGTCTGACGCGGCATATTTGTCGGCGTTTTGCATTGTGAATGAAATGGATTGAATTGAATTCATGACAGCGGAAGTTTTGAAAGCGTTGCGCGAATTGAGGTTAAGGCGAAGACGAGCGCATAAGTCGACTAACAATACACACATGCAACCACGCACACCTATGTAAATGCATTCACATATTAGCAAAAGATTTCACGTTTCCTGTGTCACAGTCACAGTCAACTAATTCAAATTGCTTGGGCTTCAATTTTAGGCAAGTTGCCAAGCAGCAACAGCAACAAAAAATGTTTGCAACAAATGTTGCTGGCAGCATGTGCTTAGACAGCAAATGTTGCTAAGCATCAGCAGCATCCACAAAACCTACATCCACATTGCGCACAGTGGTTGAACAGACGCCAGCATCAGAACAATTTGTTACGACAGACTATGCTTTGTTATCTTTTTATACAAATTCTTAATGAAAATATGTTCATTGTCAATAAAACTATTAAATTATGAATAAGGAAATACTTAAAAGAAAATATTATGTAAAGTTTATATATAAACATTGATATGTGTATATATATATATATAATATATAATATATATAAAAAAAATATATATATAACTGCCTCATTTAAAATTAAAAATTAACGTTTGTTATATGACAATTTTGAATATCTCTGAAGACCATATATTTTTGTCTTCATATATTCTGATATTTTTATAATAAAATTCGAATTTTTTAAATAGTAAAGTGAATTATATGTACACATAAATTTATATAACATATTTTATAACATATTTAATAAATGTTCTTACTAAATTTATGAATATTTAGATTTTCATTAAGATTTCGCAGTTTGCTGACCCACTGTGCAGCACATTAAAGCAAAGCCAACACTAAACTAAGCCAGAGAGAGCGAGTGCGAGCGAGAGGGTGACAAAGAGAGCGCGCGTGTTGCGGCCCACAGCGAACAAAGCAAAGCGAACAGCAACATCAACAGCAGCAACAGCAACAGCAACAGCAACAGCAGCCGGCAACCGACCGGCCCGAGATGCTGCGGACGTTCAGTAACGGACAAACGTTTGCCAGGTGAACAACGAAGCCGACGCAAGGCGAACAGAGCGAACGAGTTCGAATCGTGTTTCTTGTCTGTGTATTTGTCGTTGTTGTTGTTGGCACAGGCAGTGCTCGTGCCTTGGCGCTCAGCCCACGCGCGTATGTGTGTCGTATAAATTTTGTTAGCATTTTTTTTTTTGGTTTCGCTGTTGGTGTAGCAACATTTTGCGGCCAGCAGCCGCAGCAGCCTCCGCAACATGCAGTGGTGAAATTGGCCGAGACCGAAAAACGAAACGAAACGAAGCAAAGCAGAGCAGAGCGAAGCTGAAGCTGAAGCAGCAGCACCAGCAGAAGCGAAGCGCATAGAAACTCAACACAAGCAGCAAATCATTTGGCTTGTTGTCGTCTGTTGTCGCCTCGCCTGCAGGATACGCGACGAGGACGTGGACAAAACAGAACAACGCTGGCCGTTGACCGAGTTGCATCGCAATCGCAGCGGTCTCTACCCTCAGCAGAAACACTAAAAAACAGTTATAGAACAAGTGCCAGAGTGTGCGTGAAAGAGAGAGAGATAGTAAGATAGAGAGAGAGAGTGAGTGAGAATCAACAGCAGACAGTGGAAACAGAAACCGAAATTGAAATCGGAAATCGGAGCGGCAGCTGTTGCATGCGGCCGCCGTGCCAGACTCAGTGACGCCGCCGCTCAGCGTCCGCGTGCCGCGTGTGCTGCGTGTCTTTGCGTGTTTTTGTTGCTTTTTTGTTTTGTGCTCACGCCGTTCGCCCGTTGATCCTCGCGAGTGACAGAGACACATACACTTCAAGGAAAAGTGCCATCGAGTGTGACACAGCAAGAGCAGAGTGAGAGCGAGAGAAAGAGTTTGAATTTGCATTTGGCTTGGCGAAGGACCCAGAGATGAGGCTGCGCATGAAGCTGCAGCTGTTGCTGCAACTGGCCGCGCTGGTCACCTGCTTGGCCCATGCCGCTGGCGGCGTCAGCATCAACGCCAATGATCCATGCTATTTTGAGGGCAAGCCACGCAAGTGTCTGCCGAGCTTTGTGAACGCCGCCTACGGCAATCCGGTGCAGGCATCCAGCGTCTGTGGCGCCCAGCAGCCGGAGCGCTTCTGCGAGCTGCAGCGCGATGGCAGCGCGGGCGAGTGTCGGGTGTGCGACAAGTCGGAGCATCGCTATGGCGCCGCCGCCCTCACAGACCTCAACAATCCGAGCAATGTCACCTGCTGGCGTTCGGGCAGCGTTAATGTGCCGCACGATCCGGACACAGCGCCGCCGGACAACGTCACCCTGACCCTGTCGCTGGGCAAGAAGTACGAGCTAACCTACATATCGCTTTCCTTCTGCCCCAAATCGCCGCGGCCCGATTCGTTGGCCATCTACAAGAGCTCCGACTTCGGCCAGACCTGGCAGCCGTTCCAATTCTACAGTTCGCAGTGCCAGAAGTTTTACGGGCGTGCGGATCGTGCCAAGATCAGCAAATTCAATGAGCAGGAGGCGCGCTGCATGAACTCGCAGCACGATGCCGCAAGTGGTGGCGCCGCCCAGCGTTTCGCTTTCAACACACTGGAGGGTCGTCCCTCGGCTAATGATCTGGATGCGTCGCTGGTGTTGCAAGATTGGGTAACGGCAACCGATATACGTGTCGTCTTCCATCGCCTGGAGCTGCCGCCCCAGCTGCTGCTCAGTCGCGAACGGGCCAAGGGCAATGCGAACAGCTTTAGCGACGAGATGACCGCCAGCCAGGAGGAGGAACTGGATGAACATGAGCTGGATGAGCAGGACGAGTACGATTACAATCTGCATGACAACGACAGCGCCGGCTACGATCAGGAGGAGTACGAAGAGCCCAAGAAGCACCTCGAGCTCGACGACGAACTGCATCTGGACTATGCCAACGATGGCGAAAGCAAGCGCCAGTCCAAGCACAAGAGCAGCGTCTACGAGAAGCACTTCCAGGGCAAACTGACTGTCAGCACTCCCATACCATTGCCGCCGGCATCGCCCAAATCCACGTCCTCAACCAAATCGCCAACATCCGCTCAGTTGGGCACATCGGATGCTGTCGCAGCCGCCGGAGCTGCTGGTGCCGCTGCCGCTGCCATGCAGCAGCTGCTCTCCGTGTCGCAGCATTACGCTGTCTCCGATTTCGCTGTGGGCGGTCGCTGCAAGTGCAATGGCCACGCCTCCGAGTGCATTGCCACCAGCACTGGTGGCAGCGCACTGCATGCCGACGCCGACGATGGCCAGGACGATGACAATATGCCCGCCTCGCTGCACAGCCACTTCGGACGCACTCCGTCCGCCCTACAGCTGAGCGCCAAGCTGGCCATGACCTGCGCCTGCAAGCACAACACAGCGGGACCCGAGTGCGAGCGCTGCAAGCCCTTCTACTTCGACCGGCCCTGGGGACGTGCCACCGACAACGATGCCAACGAATGCAAAAGTGAGTTAAGCAATCTATCCAAACGACATACAAACGCACCAACCTATGTACATACATACATATATCCATTCATATATACACATATACATAGACAACTATAAAACATTCCCCAATAGTTCCATAAAAAATACTTTTGCAACGTTATACTACTTGCCATAAAAGCATCCTTACTCTGGTATAAGCTATAAGCTATATGCTCTGTGCTCTTGCTATATATATTCTATATTCCCCAGTGCTGCAGAACATAAAACAGCGCATACCAACCGAACATATAATCTATTTATATACATACTATATACTACAATATTCATCTAAATCTAAAAAATAAGCTCAACAGCAGTAAGCCTTGAGTTGAATATTATTTAATGGAGATTTTGAATATAATTTTTAAAATATTCAAAATTAAATTAAAATTGTCAAAATTATATTGAAACATTAATGTCCTGAATTCTTCTATATAACCAAATTTACTATATTGATATTTAAGTTACATTTTTGACTTTATCAAGACTTACACTTGTGTAACTCTAAAAAAATACAGCCTTTACTTTTGGAAAAACAAAAATTTTGCTTACAAATTAGAAACAACAATCGAAACTTTGATATTTTTTTTGCTAATAGCTTACAAAGTAAAGCAGCTGTGTCTCTGTTCCTCGATATAGAAGATAAGATAAAGGCAAATATATAAAGTATAGGCAGCTAGGCCCTTTGGGGCGTGGCTAAAATTTTAAGGCAAAAAATTCGATATTGAAATTGTTTCTATTGCAGATTTTTGGCTCAAATCTATAAATCTAAATATCTTTCTTGCTTTACCTATGTCTACATATATATATATATATCTATATCTATATCTATATCTATATCTTTGAAACCATAAATTTTTGCATAAATTTAGCCGTCTTTGGAGTCAGAATGGAATTTAGCGCTTCAATCTTATTATAAATTATTTCTTGCGAATTATTTTAGAGATTTGAAATTTATTATTCGTAAACTCAAAGCTGAGCAATTGGGCTAAGCAAACAGGCGAATGCAAAGCTAAATTTGTATTGTTGTTGTTGTTGTTGTTGTTGTTCCAATCACTCGAGCAACTCATTTGAGCAGCTGCATTTGATGAAATATTTCATTTGTTATATTTGAAAAAATATTGCGAGTATAAAATGTGAGTAAGCTGCAAAGTGGGTCAAATGAATACAACATTTTTGTATTTATTTGGACGCATAACTAGCTAAAAATATGTTAAATATTTATACTCCTGTTTTTTTATAAATATATAAAAATTCAATTAAATGCAATTAGCTGGCATTTAGCTAGTTTTTTTTTGCAAATGTTTTATGGATGGCAGCACTTAAAAACAAATTAAGAGAAAAATAAATATTGATATGTGAAATTAAAATAAAAATAGAAAAAGTATTTACATATCAAAGGGATATGCAATAGTAAAAGTAATTAAAATCGCATAAAAATTAATCAAATTCACATTTTTCTCAACTAAGCGAAAAAAGTTTCAAAATTTATTTCATAAAAATGCAATTGAGTTTGTTTAAACAAAGTCAAAGGTACAACACACACGCAGACTTACACACGTTCGAGTTGGGAATTCTTTATAGCTGGCATTCACTGTCGCTTCGGTGGGACAGTCGTGTGCTCTGTTGGCCTCATCGAGTGCCGTTTTCAATTGCGTCCATTGTGCGGCTGGTGTCCACTCCTGCAGCGCAATGAACTCAATTCAATGCATGGCCATGGAGCATTCGATAGCCCAATGGCCATAGCCTTCGATTGCCAATGCCAGTGCCAGTGCCAGGGCTCGACGACGTCATCGACATTCTTCTCTTTGCATTTTTGGTGCTTAATTCAACACTTGGACGGCGCATTTGAATGCCTCGACGTGCGAGGCATGGCAGCCACTGCGGCCACTCCAGCTCCTCCTCCAACTACTCCGACTCCTTCAGCATTCGCTTCGTTTGCCAATCGAATCGATTCCAATCGAATCGAGGCAATGTGCAACGATCTGCCTCTGCTACGTTCGCATATTTGTTGTCAAAGTCAGCGGGTCATTTATGCCATCGTCATCATCATCATCATCATCATCATCATCAGCATTAACATTATCATTATCGTGATTTTGAGCAGCAGGCGAGCTGTGTCCACATTGGTGCAAACCAATTATTTGCGTTCTTCTTCTCGCTTTTGGCTCAGCATTGTTCGCACCTTGCGAGGGAGACTGACAGCGAGTGACACCCCCAATGCACGCCCCATACACCTTGTCCGTGGCTATTTGGCTGTCTGCCACTCGCCTCCACAGAGAGTCATAAATTACTAACGATTAACTTTTTGTGGGCCGCCGTCGTCGTCGACGTCGTCGCCATGCAGAATTAATCAAGGAAACAAATGCGCAGCGTGCGACGTCAAGTTAGGGCGACGTTCTCTGACATTACATTGCGGGTCAACCCCATAACGGCACACGCAGCCAAAGGTCAGCGTCGCAGTCTGTGCTAATTTATAGTCTTCTGTGCCGAAAAACCTGCTGGGCAATTGACATTGGCCCTGAGCCACAGATTCGAGCGACTCAGTATATCCGGTGCACAACTATATATATGCTTATCTTATCAATCTATATATACCTGTGCAAACCAGGCACAAGCAGGTGTAGCTGACTCCATGAGGCGTGTATACTCTTCAGCTGGAGCAATTGGCGCTTTATGAGCTAAAGACTTGCATCTCACTAAGTGGATGCTGCTCTTTATCACTCTCATCAAATTTGCTTCAAAGATCGATAACTTTTTCCGATTAATATCGTTTTCAACTGGTGTTACGACCAACCACATTGAATCTGAAGATTCTGCTTAAGCAAGTCGCAGCTCAACTTAGGTCAAATTTAGTCAGTCGTGCATACCCGACTAACCGTTCCTTGCACTCATATCAAATCTAGTTTCTGGCCCAAGTCAGTTGTATCTCCCAAAACTTATTTCCATTTAGTGCAATCCTCTTTCAGTCCTCATGATGGCAGGCCAATTATAAATTATCTCTGATTAGAAATCATTAATTAGCAAAGCAATTATTCAATCGAATGTGTTTTGTGCTGCGATTTCGGTGACTTGGCACAACAATTATCCATGCAAATGGATCGCAGTTGAGGCTCAATTTAACTGGAAGTCGCTAGCCGTAGCCGTTTGATTAGCATAGGAATCTAGCGACTCCCACTGCCCCTAAAAGGAGAACATAAAATTAATTTAATGCACAAGTCGCTGCGATTTGATTGCGAGATTAAAGGCTTTAATATGAATTTGCTTTCCTTTTTTCATAGCTTGCGCCTGGAGGGCAGCTCAGCAAAGTCCCACTCCCAACCCCATGCCCCTTCCTTCTCCTCCTCAGCTACACAGCAAGAAAGCCAAAAGAAATGACAAAAAAAAAACGGAAACAAACAAACTCGAAGCGCCGGCAAAGGCAAGTGATAAAAATATTTATGTCGAGCGAAGTTAACAGCGACGTCTGCCCTGTTTTGGTCCCGGCCATCCATTATTTGAAGTACCAGCACCCAGCGCCCCCCGCAGCCCCCCTCCACAGCTGACCAGCTGCCCGTGAAAGCTTTGGCAAGATTTACGCGAAGCGAAGCCGAGCAAATATTGAAAGAGGAATCGCTCTACGTTTGCTACCTGCAATCGTGCGGCTTATCTTCAGGCCTACCCCAAAAATACCCAAAAAAAAAAAAAAAAATCCCAAGCCTTAAACGAAACTTATAGCCACAGTCACAGCCACAGCCACAGCCAAAGTCCCGCACTGCGAGTGCCATGCGATGCGACCCGCTTCCGACTCATTGAGTCGCACATTAATATTTAGATTTGCTTTATTCGCCGGCAATTTGTTTCGATTTCGTTATGGAAACGCTGCACTGCCCTCGCACAGTGGCGCAAAATAGCTGCGAGTGTGCCAAAGAAATACTAGTGAATGATGACTTTTGATTAAATGAAAATCGATTTATACAAAATTCTATAGAATTTTATACAAAACGAGATAAGAAATTTGTATTCAGAGAATTTAAAGAGTTTTCTTCTATCAGCCAGCTTATGACATAGCTGTCACAGTCACAGTGTAGCAAAAGCACACAAATTTCCATTTCCCAATAAACTAGTTAGAGAGCTCTAAGCGGAAGTGCTCGACTAGCAAATACCCAGACCAATCGTGTGTATAGAAACCTTGCCACAATTATCTCCATTTACAGCTCGTTTCTTTAGGGATACCTGGGCAGGAAAAATAAAAGCTTGTATAATTAATATTTTTTTTATATTTTAAAGAAGTTTTAATAACAAATTTTATTGATTTAAACATTTTAGCATATTTGAAGAGCTAGTCAAATATGCTAAGATTTTTCAAGTATTTTGCATGTTTATCAATTTCTTGAATTTATAAAAGTGATGACTGATTCGATTGTTGTTTGGTTTATATGAAGGCTAACCTGATCTGGAATATATATTTATATATATATATATATATATATATATTTATATATATATATATATACTTTACTGTCCAGTAACATGGAAATGGGCTCGGGCTAGACAAATAATATTAATATAAATACATATTTATATAACTGTATCTATATATATATATATATATATATATATATATATATATATATATATATAGATATTCTAATTACCAAATATAATTAAAGGTAAATAGTTTCTTTTAAAGTCTGGCCGCTTTTATTTACCTGTACCTGGGCAGAGCTGACTCAAATTGCGGTCCAGCGCGGGCTAGAGATGGGCTGGAGATGGGCGTGGCGGGTCGTGGGTATGTCGCGATTGTACTTCTGGTCTCTGGGGCCGAGTGAAGCGCATCTAATGCGCGCCATCTGTTAAATTTTCAGTTTTCAGACTTTTTGGCAGCGGCTGCAATCGAAGTGGGAAATGCCCGAAATGGGAAATGTGAAAATGGAAGCGCCGAGCGCGGAGCGCGGAGCAAACATAGGCCAAAGGGCATTGTTTGTCGCCCCCATAGAGAATTTTATTTCTTTATTACATTTATTTGTGTGTACGGGGGTGGTTGAGGCGAGGCTGGAGGGTTGCCGCTCGAGCTAATTCGCGGCGTTTACATTGCAATCTCATGCCATGCTCTCAGCCCGGCTAATCCCGACAGCTGTGCGCATTTTGCATGCCCGCAAATGGACAATGGGCGACGGGTAAGCGGTACAGCGGCGCAGCGGCACAATGGAACGGGCCGAGCATTTGTAGCTGAAAACGTTTTTGGTTTTGGCAATTTTTGTTACACTTTTTATGACTTGGCAGCTAGCAGCTAGCAGCTCCAGCTGCAGTTAAGTTGTTGCACATATGCAACAAGAATCATTGCTGCTCATATGTCTGGGGCAGGATTGGAGCATGGATCAGTGAGCGAACGAATCGCTTGGCATATAAAAACAAAATGCAACACTTTATTTTGCAACCGCAACAATGTGGCACGCTCTTGTGCAGGGCTGAGGGGGGCAGTTGGATGGCAATGCGAATAAAAAAATGCTGCCAGCTTTGCTGTGGTTACATTTTGTTGCCGTTTGTTGGCGGCGCGCCTGAAAGTATGCAAAAAGAGCATTATAGAAAAATAGCGTCGAGCAAAAAACTAGACAGAGACACTGAGCAGAGATAAACAACGGACTGCGAGAGGGCGAGAGGGCGAGAGAGGCAGCGAGGGCCTGCGACAGCTAGTGGGTAGTTGATGATATCCTTGCATCGAGCTCGGGCATGCATAATGAGTGTCCTTTGTGCGCGACTCGACTTAATTCAACTACAATCGACTCCAGCCCCAAGTCCCTCCCACTCTCTCCCTCTCTCTCTCACTGTGACAACATTATGAACGTGATTTGTTGTTGCAAGGAATTCCCGCTTTGAGCTGCTACAAAAAATGCCATGGCTAAACTATAAAAGGAATTTCAATTAGTCCAGCAGTCAGCTGAGCATATTAAATTAAAATACGACAAGTATTTGAGGCACATTCTTAAAAATAAAAACACAGTTGAAATTTATAATTTTCTATGCTAAAAAGTGACTCAAATATAAATAAGTCTGACTTTTGTTAGGAAAAAATGGGCAAAGAGCGTAGAGTATATGGGCTAAAGCATATGTAAGAGAGCGCAGTAGGCGTGGCTTGTGGCTCAAAGTAAACCAAGAGTCCTAACCATTTGTTGAGCTATTTTTAGTTAAGTTGAGCTTAGGGCATTTTCTAACTGAGCGGATTCGACTAGAATTTGTTAAACAATTATATCTTATGATTCACTTCATTCTGAAATCTGAACTGTATAATTCGATTTGTTCAGTTCATCTTGCAGCAGAGCTTAGCCAGCTCAAGCTATGTCAGTTCAGATGCCTAAAGCTGCTAAGCCTAGTAAGCTGCTTTAAAATAAGATATTTAATTATGTGCCGGGTATATGCTAGTCGCGCATAGCCTGCGCTTTGCTTTGATTAAGTTTGTTCGCTTGCTTATAAATATATCGCGTATCTGGCTGCTCTTTAAATATATAGTTTATCTATTTGAGTGGATTGCTGCTTCTGGCTGGCTATGTGGTTCCCACGCTGCGCTGCGCCAGCGTCAGTTGATGCAGCGCCGTGGCATCGAAACCACGCAATTTGCAACACTTTTAACACTTGCACGGCTCAATGAAGTGCAACGGCAACCGAACACCACCCAAATCCGCAGCTTCCTGCCTTTGCCACAGCCCACCTCTTTGTACATGCCACAGCAGAGCCCGAATCAAAGCAAAGCGCAAAAGCCCCAAAGCGTGCAAAACCAAAAAGGAATTAAACAAAAAGCGAAAGAAGAAAAAAAGAAAGCAAAAAGAAGCAAATGAAAACGGAAACGGAATCTGAAAATGCTTTGGAAGCTAGAGCTGCGGCGGCTGCCGCTGCTGCAGCTGCAGCTACTGTTGCATATTGTTGCTGCACTCAAGCTATCGCAGCCGCATGATTTTGCGGTCTATGCTCCAACACCTACCAGCGCCAACCACTGCCCACCGCCCACCGCCCGCCGCCCGCCCCGCGCCACTTTACTCCATGCACGCTCCCTGCATGCTCTCTGCGTAATCGAATCTGTGCCTTGGCCCTTTTTGCTGGTTGGCTTTATTTGCCTGGCTTTTCATTCATTCGCGCGTCCATTGCCACTGGCTACGTGCCGCAGTATTTAACTGCCTTTTGCCATTTAGCTGCGCCAGTCTAACGGGTCGCTACTGGCCTGGCTTACTGACCCCGCTGACCACACGTAATTCAAATGGCTTCAAATTGCGCAGCGCTCATTGCAATCGGCTGCCGCCACAGCCCCCAGCCCCCAGCCTCCAGTTCCGCCCCCATTCCTAATGGCAACGCCTTAATCCTCGAGCATAAAGTGTTTTTGTTAAAAGAGGCCATCAATTTGTCGCCCATTAAAAATGGGCATAGCAAATTATAAACTAACCAAAATTCCAATTGGAAGTAATTAACGCCTTGTGCATGAGCGTGTGTGTGTAGTGTGCGTGTTGGGGTCGCTCAGTTCAGACAGGGGACAAATCGTGGCAACAAGCAGCTAAGGCCAGCTACAAAAGGAGCCGCCGCGCAAATACCCTGACATAAATAGCTCCATAACATCTGTGCATATACATAGCATGGCCATGGCATTTAGCAGACTTCTGTGTTACACAGGGCATGAGCAGTCGTTGATACTCTGCAGCAAGTGCTGGAACTAAGACAGCGCGACCCCAAATGAATTTGTTGCTGCTGTTGGCACCCTGCTGCTTAGAACTGAAGCAGGGGCAGGGGCAGGGGCAGGGGCTGGGCTAGAAGGCGGTTACAGTAGCAAACACACACTCACACACTCACACACACTCACACACACACAGCCACACATACCTTAGAGATGAAAAGACATAAAATGTTAAGCACATTTCGGCTGCTATTTTATAGTCTGCGGAAGCGAGCGCCGACTCGCACACCTCAACCAACGGCACTCATCTATTTTTCTTCATTAACTAACACACACACACACACACACACACAAACGCGCGCACGACACATGCTTTAATAGTTTTTCCGTGCCTCTAATTTATGTGAATTTAAAAACATTTTGTGGCCAAATGCAACGAAGTGTTAGCTGCTGATAGCTCCAGGCAGTAAAGCGGCGGCATTGGGTTGGGGCATTAGTTATTGGGGCAGTGCTGTATGCTAAACAACTGCATACAGTGAAGCCTTGGCCCCGCTTCCACCCCCGCCCAAGCGATTACTATGAAAATTGCTTTTAAATGAAGTTTTTCCGCAGCGGCTGCTCCAATTCTCGCTACGGCACAGCAACGGGGTGTATTAGCTCTGAGCGAGTGCAGCTCGAGCTACATATATATCTGCTGCTGTTTTCTTGAGCACATGAATTTATAGCTTCTTTGGGCAGTGCATTTTTCAGTGCTTCGTCGTTTTGTTGTGTATTTTCGCTATTTGCCATATGTCGACTGCCACGCCTACAAAAGGCATCGAGAGTCTAGCCTCAATTGTTAAAGTTGTTGTAGTAGCGACTGTTGTTGCTCTTGTTGCCTTTGTTGCTCAGCTATTGGCACAAAGTCACATCAACAGGACGTTGGCACTCCTGTGAAGCGGGTGCAGCACGCAGGCGGGCTTAGGGGGAGCAGAACTTGGGGGCTGCTTGTCTGGACCACATTACTAAAAATTGATAAATTTGGTTTTGGCCGACTGCCTGTGAGCTGGCCAACTGCATTTGGCTATGGGTCGCAAATGCCAACGCACATGCCACAGCGATGGCGTCGAGAAGCAGCAACAACAACAACAACAACAACAAGGGCAACGAGTGCAGCAATTACAACACGAGATCAACTACGAAAGGCACCAAAGGCAGGAAGAAAGCGAATGGCAGGGATGGGGCAGGGGTGGGGCAGGGGTGGGGCAGGGGGTAAAGGAACAGAAACTGGTGCACGATATGACTTCAACATAAGTCAACACTAATTGCAATTTGCTGCTAAGCACACACACACACACACACACACACACACACACACACACACACGCACACTCGTGGCGAGTGGCAGAGGGCGAGACGTAAGCAAAAGGCTGGCGCACAATAAAACAAAAGCAACACAAAAACAAATGCAATCTGTGTGCAATTGTGTGTGTGTGTGTGTGTGTGTGTGTGTGTGTGTATGCATAGTTAGTTGTTCTTGTTAATGCTGTTGTTGTTGTTGGTCCTCAGTTGTTGCTGTGGCGGCATCGGCGCTCGCGTTTACATAGATTTTAGATGCCATGAATGAAACGAGCGAATGCAACACACAGAATGTGTGTGTATGTGTGTGTGTGTGTGTGTGTGTGTGTGTGTGTGTGCGCATAAGTAAGACACATTTGCAATTTAATTTGCATAGCTGCAAGCAAACAAAGACGAAAATGACTGCACAGTGCAAATACCCTAACAAATCTGTTATTAAATTGAAATGAATCCTTTAAGAAATATTCATATTAAAACGGCTTATGAAGCATAAGATATACGTAATTATATTACTGAGAAAGGCATTCACTAATCATTCATCAGCCAGCCCTCAGTCATGCATCAATCAGTCTGTCAATCAGCAAGTCAAGTCAGTTGGGCACTGCATAGCTCAGTCTGGCGTCAGTCAAACAGTCAGTCAGTCAGTCAATCAGACCATCAGTTGATCTGCTCATCAGTCAATCAGTTATTCTGTTATACATTGATCAATCAGTCATCAATCAAGCAGCGACTTAGTGTGTCCATCAGTTTATCCATCAGTCAATCAGTTAGTTCGACTCTCTATCAGTACATCAATCACTTTTACATCAGTCATTTATGAATCCATCAACCAGTCAATCAATCAATCAATCCAATATTCCAACACTTTGTCATCCAATAGCTCCATCATTGATCATTCAGTCAATCAGTCGCAACTCATTTTCCTCAAGCAGAGCATTTCAAAGTCGATCACATTCCACATTTACGTGCAACGGGCTAACCGCTCCTTTGCGCCATTCATCCAAAGACACAAAATAAAAGCAGAGAAAACCACAAACCAACAAAATAAATACAAAGAAGTAGAAAGATCTAGTCGGGGTATTCGACTAGCAGATACCCTAACTACGATTTCTCATATTTTACACAGCTTATATCAAGCATTAAAAAAAAGACAAAAAAAAAAAAATAAATAAATATAATAATACAAAACGCATCAGCTCTAGCAAATAAATAAATAGTTCTTGAAGGGCATTAAATATAGGTATACATATATATTATATAGAGGCATAAATATATATTATATATAGATATATAAGTAAATATGGGTACAAATAGTAATATATATTTAATATAGATTTAAATTTTTTATTTTTTATTTTTTTTCTCTGACTTTTTACATGTTTTTAAAGAGAGAAAAATGTCAAAAACATTTATTTTGTAATAAATGAATAGATTATTTAGCAAACATTTGTAAATGTTATTGTTATTTAATATATATTAAATATATTTATATATTTATACATTAAATATATTTTTTAAAATATATTAAGCTTATTGCTATATTTAATACATTTATATATTCTTGTTCTTAAGTATTTATTAAATACAAAGAGAAGAGATTCTCTGCCTATGGCAAACACTAAGCAACATTTGCAAATAACTTAACTATATCACAAGAAGAGTAAGTTTAACAAGAGTAAGTTTAACAAGAGTAAGTTTAACAAGAGTAAGTTTAACAAGAGTAAGTTTAACAAGAGTAAGTTTAACAAGAGTAAGTTTAACAAGAGTAAGTTTAACAAGAGTAAGTTTAACAAGAGTAAGTTTAACAAGAGTATGTTTAATAAGAGTAAGTTTAGTAGTTAACAATTGTAAAGAGAACAAGGGAGCCTAGGAGCGTAACATAATTAGCATTACGAAAATGATCATGCAAACGTCATATGGTTAATGATCATTATCGTTAATGATAATTTACAGCAATATTCATGAACATTATTCTTAATGATCGTTATCGCCAATGAACATTATGACGAACTTCATTATTATAATAATAATTAGTGCTTATTAATAATAATTAAAAGTAAATAAAATACTAAAAGTTATACATTTTTAACATTTATACAATTAAATATTTATTAAACAAATAAACAATGTTGAAAAACTTAAATATATATTTAAACAAATACAATATTTATTAAACAAATACAATTTATTTAAACTTAAACAATTTAACAAAAAAAAAAACAAATTTATTCACCACTTGCACTGCACCACAAAGCGACTGACCCAGTCCAGGTCATGAACTTGACTGATCGTCCACAGCCGCTGCTGCGCCCTTTTATACCCTAAAGTCACTCAAAGGGCAACTGTAGCACAGCGCCTGAGCCCTTTTTGAGTGAAAATTCACACTCAATTTGCATGAAGTTTGACGCAGACGGAAATGAGAAACGACAGAGCTAACTATACACAGACAACTTGTCATTCTGATTGGGAATATATATGCCATACATATATACACACATATATATACATATAACATATATATGCATGTATATATGTATATGTGAATCAAATTGGTTTTTTTTCTTGCTGTTGAGCATATTTATCACTCTTTTACTCATTTAACACGTAAACTATGTAAACTATAGACAGACATACAGACAGACAGAGGCATACACAGACGGACAGACAGACGCACACCCAGAGGGATAGACAGACGGAAAGACAGACGGACAGGGCTAAATCGACTCGTCGCACTAATCAAGAATATATATACTTTATTGGGACTGCCACGCCTCCATCTGCCTGTTACATATATTTTAACAAAATCATTATACCCTGATTTCCCAGTTTCAATGAGTATAAAAATTAATGAAAATAGGGAAAAGCATGTAAAGCAAAGCGTTGAAAAGGATGCGAAACAAAACAAACAAAATGTTTGGCCAGCAGCAGAGACAGAAATATTTAAAAGCGAAATACTTGGAAAATAAACAAAATATAAGAAAATAAAATTCAACTTGAGTGTAGGGCCGGCCGAATGGAAAGAAGTAAATAAATAACATGTAAAAATGGGAAATGATAACGACGGCGTAATACACTATTCATGATGAGAGGTATAAGTATAAGTATAAGTATAAGTATAAGTATAAGTATAAGTATAAGTATAAGTATAAGTATAAGTATAAGTATAAGTATAAGTATAAGTATAAGTATAAGTATAAGTATAAGTATAAGTATAAGTATAAGTATAAGTATAAGTATAAGTATAAGTATAAGTATAAGTATAAGTATAAGTATAAGTATAAGTATAAGTATAAGTATAAGTATAAGTATAAGTATAAGTATAAGTATAAGTATAAGTATAAGTATAAGTATAAGTATAAGTATAAGTATAAGTATAAGTATAAGTATAAGTATAAGTATAAGTATAAGTATAAGTATAAGTATAAGTGTATATATAATTATAAGCATAATTAAATCTGTAAAACTAATATACCCTCAAAACAAATATACCCTTCAAATAGCCTGAGTGGAAAAGAGATATTTAAAAAGATATATGCAGAAGCAACACAAAAAGAGGCGTGTCATATGCCATATTACGGAACATGAGTGTATGCAAATTCGTATATGTAAATTGATGTGTGTTAAATCTAATTTGGCCACCAAAGCGAGACTAATAAATTATAGGAATAAAGCCAAGCTTTGTCGTCATTGTTGTTGTTGTTGTTTTGACCAAAAGCATAAAATTACAATTTGAATTTAATAAGAAAACATTTGGCAACTAATTGGAGCAGCCTCCAAACAAAACCCAACCCAAAAAAAAAGTGCCCAAAAAGGCGAAATCGCTTTGAAGTTTGCTGTCTTTGCCCATAAACTGAGAACTAGTCCAGGGGCATACTGTAGAGGGTATCAAAGCAGAGGAGGAGTGGAAGGAGGGGTTGACGGAGAGGGGAGTGCTCGCCGTCTTTCTTGTGCCGCAGCTGTTGTCGGACAAATTATAAAACCAAAAGAGCCATAAAACATGACTAAAGTAGATGACTGCGGCGGCGACTTCCCCCACACACAAACACACTCACACACAGCATAAACGAAATCGGAGACCAAAGCAACGCGTGAATGTCCAGCCACAAATTCGCGTGTGCGAGGGAAGGGACTGCAGCGAGGCGCCCACCTTCAGACAGACTTCTCTTGTTGTTGTTGCCTTCGCTGTTAAGCGGCTTGCGGTCAACAACGTAGACAAGATCGAAACTGCCAAAAAGAAAACGAAAAAAGAAAAAAAAACACAACAGGAAGGCTTAATTGTAAAATGATTGACTTTACAACACCCTGTACTTGATTTTACATACACATAGCAAGCGAAACTGACATGAAAGCCCTACCATAATCTAGTCAAAGATTGCACCTATATTATATCTACCAAAATATCACACATAAAAAGTATATATATAACTTGACAAGAGTTACACGTAAGCCGGGAATAATGGGCATGCCCAGTTGGTTACTTAACATTTTAACAGGGTACAAAAAACAACAGCAAAGAACGAACAAAACAAAGTCAAGAGTGGCAAACATGAAGCAGGCGAAGAAGCAGCAGAAGCAAAACATGACCAACTACAGTTGAACCCTAAGCGTAAGAGGAGTAGCTGCAAAAGAGGCGTGGCAAGTGCCAGTGCCAAACGATGCTGTCGTGATGCGCCGCAGTTGGCGCAAAATGCTTGCGCAAATTAAATAGTAATTGCTTGAGAAAGTTGCAGTGTGTGTGTGTGTGTGGTGGGTCGGGGCCAGGGTATTCAGTATTGTAAGCTTGTTAACTGTAAGTCGAAAAGTCATCAGTGTGTTAAACGTCAAGAGTCAAACAAGTGTGGAACAGTTCAAATGGTAAATTAATAGTTGAAATGCCAAGCTTAAAGCTTGGGAAATTGAAAATGAATTTTAATAAATAAAAAAAAAATAAAAATTACAAAATGAAATTATTTACCAGCGCGTCAGACAATGACTAACTAATTGACGAGTTCATTAACTTCCAAATGAATATGTTAATACACGCACACATATACACGTACAACAAAAGGCGGGCAATTTAATTTTAAACTGTCGCTAATAACTTTTACCAGGCGCTTGGCCGATAAACTAATGAAGGCTTAAATGATGTATGGCTCGGCCATTTATTGAGTGCTTGACAACTAATGAGTGCCGAGCGGGGGCAGCAGCGGGCGGTGCCCTGCCTGCTGCCTGGCAATAAAATGCAGCTAATTAAAATGTGTGTAAAAAAACACATGAAGAACAACAACAACTCACACACGCACACGCATGCACTCAGGCAAGTGTTAAATATTTAACACAATATGTAAATGCAATTTCCAGCGTTTCGGTATTGGTTCTCTGCTCTGTTCATAATCATTTTTCCAACATAATTTATGACCACAAAAGGCAGCAGCCAAAGAAGAGAAGAAAAAAACATACAAAAAAAAGAACAACAATATATAAATAGTTGTGCTTGAGTCGCGGCTAGACGACTGGGCAGATACCCTTCAACAGCTGCAGATGATTCAATTTTTCTTATATAAGTTCTGTTATCTTTAATATAAATTATATAATTTCTAGTTATCAGAAATCAGCTAAATATATTTATATTATGTATGTATATATGTTAAAATATGTCAAGATAAGCTAAACGCCATTGAGGCCACGCAGCAAATGCAAGTCGACATTATTCGCTTTGGCTGCAATCATAGAATTCTCAAATGCTTTTAGCACAGCTAGAGAGTAGCAAAGCAATGGGGAAGCAGTAATATCGAGAGAGACAGAGAGAGAGAGAGAGCTATACAGACAGTGCTGCTGACTGTAATCAATCAAAAATTGTTCAATAGGTTTGAGTTTTTTTAAGAATTTTCAAACAATTTGATTTACATTCAAATTGTCGAAAATAAGTACAAAAATATTAAATTAATATTATATAAATAATATAATATATAATCCTAGAGGCAGTAGATTAAGAGGCAAGGATATACCCTACAAAGTAGGCGCTCTGTCTGGCCGCAGGGTATGCTAATGAGGAAGAGCCATAAACAATAAAATGCACTAATAAAATCTCTCACGCATTTTTGACTTCATTTAAATGTTTAACAGCTGATTTGCTGCTGTTTTTGTTGTTATAGCTGCAACAAATTATGCAACATTGAAAACTGACACACACACGCGCACACATAAAAGAAAAACAAGCTGAAAAACATTCATTTGAAATACTTAAATGAAATGCAAATGCTGCGCGTTGCTTTTAATTGTACATTTATTGAGCTTGCCCCAATCTCCATTTCAGTTTATTTATTATTTTTATCATGAATACTCGCTCGACGAGAGCTGCAGAGCATATTGGCTTTTATATTGGTCATAATATGTATATATCTATATCATGTTAAAATCTAGCTGGAATATAGCTATATTCTAGAGTCAAGTTAGAATTTAGCTAGGTATAAGAAAGGCAGATGGAAAAATCATGTTTATATAGATTATTAATTTATATTGATCCGAACTTGATCCGAATAAACATGAAATTTCAAACTGTCTTTCATATACATATCTATAGGGATGCCTGCTCTATTGATAGACCTAAAGGGACATCTCTTGTCTGGCTATATAACTGTCAAATGGATCTTCATCTATGGCAGCATTTCACGTCTGAAAATTTAAAATTTGTAGTAAATAAAACTTTTTGTTTTTGAACGCGCATTGTGCAGTCGCATAAGCTCGTCGCATTCAATTTTGCTATTGTTTGGTGTTTTTTCTCACATTTTTATTTAATTTTTCGCTGCCGTTTTGCATGCATTGTGCGCATTTGTTGGCCAATAATTATTGGCCAGCCTCAAATTGTCAACTTTTTGTTTTCGAATTTTCCATCATCGTCAAAATTGACGGCGCGCGAAATGTTGACAGAAAACCCGAAAGCCACAATGCCAAAACGTGATAGGATTCCGATTGTATTTCCCAATGACCACAGACATCAGATCTAAAAATAGATATGCATGCCGTGACCACCACTGACACCGACTGCTACAGCTACTGCTACGACTACTATTATTATATGTTTAGTGAATTCGGTTGGCTCTCTCAGCCAACTAGTTCAATAAGCTTACAGAGAGTTGAAGGCTCAAGCTGCCTGGTATAAGTACTCACAAAGCATGCACAGTCTAACGAAACTTGACATTGAATTGCTTTTCACACGTTTTCCGCCAGCAGCTGTGGATTTGCTCAAGCTGAACCTTGTGAAGATGGGAGATCATGTGCTATGGTTTCTATAACAGACGGAAGAAGAAGTCATAGCTGAGATCATAATGTATATATATATTCCAGAGGCAGTCTAGCCTAGTTACTTAACATTATATATATGTAGCTCTCTCTATAGAAATCCATTTCTCTGAAAATAGATAAACATCGGCTTTATTTGAGCACATCATCTATAGATGCTGCTTAAGTATACGCAAATAACGTGAATAGCTTTTTTAATTAGGTTATGTGCTTCAGGGTATCTTCTAGTCGAGCACATCCGACGCAAACAATTTAACTGATTACAAATTAGTGTTTTCTTTATACTTTTGTTGCCTTCGCTCTAAAGTGACTTGAAATGGACTTTGAAGCGATAAAAGTCTCACATTTGTTTTCTTATTATAATTCCAATTATAGTTAATTTCCAAATTATGATTAGCATGGAGTATCCGACTACTTAGGAGCTAATTACTGCTAACTACTGCAGTCACGCTGGCCTTCAGCTGAGATAATGTGGATAGACGAAGCTCTATCTATATTTAATAACATGATAAATGGGCGAAATATATATATATATATATACATATATATATATATATATACATATATATATATATATACATATATATATATATATATATGATATTAAGCTGAAGCAATTTGTTAACTTTTATGCACACAATACACACACAATACTCAATTCATATATTTTGATAGCTCTTCAGTAAATCAATTAAATTCCTATTGCATATTCGAGTGTTTTGCAACACTTAACCAATTAGTCTGGGCCCAAATGCTCGCCTGCACATATTTAATATTTATGGTTAATAACTAAATTCTAATCACTTAGCAAATCAAGTGAACTCGGCTGAAAGGCAAACAATGAGGTAATTCGCATCGAGTTTTATTTACTATTAAGCAGTGTTGTATAATGCATTTCGATGATTAGCAAACGCTGTGCTTATTGTAGCATTCGAGCTGTGCAACAACTTCGATTGTGGCTAGCTCCGGTCCTTGAAACGATTCTATCAATTGACGCACTGATGCCATTAAAATTAATGCGCTTAACATTCGCTTTGATGAGCATTACATTTCTGTTTGCTCTCTTTTTGGGAAAAGCGATGCACAACAGTTACTGCTGCTGCTGCTGCTGCTGCTGTTGATTGGCAGCTTGTGCTGCTGGCTCTTGACTGCAATTTATGCTCGATAATTAAATCGAATGCAGTTTTAAGCTCTGTACAAAATATGTGCGTGTAATCAATTTAAGCGTCAACTTAATTATCTACATTTTTTCTCACTCTTCACTTTCTACAGCAATGTGCAATGCGGCGTATACGTGTTGTTTGTTCTTAGCTGCAAGCGTAAAAGCAAAATGCGGGCGCACATTGTTGATGGATCCATAATTAATTATATAAATATAAATATATAAATATATATATATACTTATACTATACATATCTATGCCATAAGCAGCCTCATCAAGTTTAGTAAGTGAGCCTCAGAACTCCTGCTACAACTTTCTTACAGCTAGCAACCTACAAATCTACATTTCATATTTAGAAGAAGTAATTATAAATCATTTAAATATGCCAGTTGTTAGCTGTGAAGGCCTTAGCTGTTTAGACCTTGGCTAATGAGAGCTCTTAACGTTAGCAACTTGCTGCTTAAGAGGCTAGTTGAGTTCAGCTAATTGATAACAGGAAATCGATTAATATCGATATTGAACTTTCAGAAGTCATTTGCAACTCGGTCTACAGAAGAGGCTAGATAAGGAGATAGGCTCTCCTATTTGAACTGCAGATCAAATTTGTTTAAGGAAATCGATAAATCTCGCCAATAATAGGAAATCGATTAAAGGCAATAGCCATTTTCGGTTTCTTTTTCTGTTATTTGGCTATCGCGAAAGCCTGTTTCTGACTGCTGCTTCGTTATGCTATTCTATGTGTTTCGATATGTTATCGATAGGTATAAATATTTTCATTTTGTGTTGCCTTCTACTTTGATGCCTAGCTAAGCTAACATTCTTAGAATTCAAAGCATTTTAATGAGTTTCCTCTGCATACGGTGAAGCTGAGTTCATTGGCTATGAGAATCGATATGTTATCGGTAATTGAATGTGCGCGTTTAGCTTAGTATAGTTCACATTAATATAAATCTAAGAATTTCAGCTACTTTTTGATCTGAGATGTATATATCGATAAACGAATGTAGAAGTTTTGATATGTTATCGATTACCAAATGTTCAGGTTTACTTACGCTCTGAATGCCTTGATGCCTAGTTCATATTATATTCATATTCATATCAAGAATAGCAGCTAAGGTGTTCTATAAAAATATGTATCGATAAGCGCAGGCAGTAGTTTCGATAAGTTATCGATTGTTAAGTGATAGCACTTTATATTAGTTTTCAGATATTTAAGAAGAGTCTTTAACATGCTCTAGATATGACACAGGCATGCCCTTTACTTGGCCAAACTCTAGTTTAAGGTCTTCTCTGCTGGCCTCCTCAGCTGGCAAAGTCGATTTGAAAAGTTTCTGTTTTGCAATAAGTTGGTGAGGAAGAGTATCTCTTGTTATATTACTATTGTCATAACTATTAAGGACGCAATCTCCATTCGCAATCGCCGCTCGCCAGCTTTATTCACGGCGTTGACAATTGAAATTCATATTGTCAATGGGAATGCGTCCGATGAATTGATGCAGAAATTCATTTACATTTGAGCCGGCAGCGGCAATGGAGCTGGAGCAGATGACATCAATAGCCGCGCTTTGATTACAGTTCATTTTCAATTTCCACCCGCTGGCCAAAACAAAGCAAATCAACTTTGCGGTGGGGCATAATGCAAAAAGCAAAAAAAAAAAAGGAAAATGAAAATGAAAAAAAAAATGAATTTCAAGAAGAGACAAAAAAAAAAAGGAAATCATCAACACAGGGCGGCGCGTGACGGCGTTGTCCGCGAGTCCGCCGGAAATGAATAAATTATTTTTCAAAATTAAATATTTGAAATGGCAAAGTTAACATAAAAAGCGAATTATGCGAGCGAGCGAACGGACGGCGCCCAGCGGCGGAAGTGCCGACCGTTAAAACACTCGCAATGAACTGTCGGAAACATGAAGCAGATGATGAGTCCGAGCAGCTGGAGCGGCAGAGGGGGCCGCTTTGGTAGGCTGAAGTGAAGCCATTGGCTTGATATTAATTTTATGCAAAGACGTTCAGCGAGCTGGACATAATGCCAAGGCGCGCGCAGGTCAAGCTTAAGAGAATAGATAAGGAGAGAGAGGGGGAGAGAGAGAGAGAGAGAGAGAGAGCGAGGGAGGGGGAGAGAGAGAGCTGTAGCTGTAGACAGTGGCAGCTGCAGCTCTGGCCTAGACATGAGCATAAGCTGCAGGCGCAACGCGAGGCAATGTTAACAAGCAACTTGCAACAGAGACGACAACAACAACAACTACTTGAGGCCGTGTGACAAGTACGTGCAAATGATACTACAGCGCACAATGTACTTGACTTTGTTGCCGCTGGCGCTGCCAATGCTGTTGCAGCAGACATCAAGGATGAGCTCACTGGGGGAGGGGCAGCAGAGAGACGAGCTTAAAGCTGTTTAGCAAAGCCAAAGGCTAAGCCAAGCAGCAACAACCGGCAACCGACAACCGACAACCAACAAGCGACAACGAAACAACCAAGCAACCAAGCAACCTTCACTGTGGCCAAAGTTCTCGGGCACGCGCGTTTTGTATTTTGTCTCTGCATTTCCGGCTGCGGTTGCCGCAGCGGCTGAGGCAGCTGTAACTGAAGCTGAGGCTGTAGCCGAAGTTGAAGAGGCACCAGTCGTCTGTATCGGCATGCGGAGACATCAACAACAACAACAACAACAACAGAGTGTTTTTTTATTTTGTTTTGATGCGCTTTAATGAAAATCCTCTTATGCCTGCCTGCCTGCCTGCCTGGCTGGCTGGCTGCCTCGCATCACAAAATAACAAATAGTGAATTAAGCTGGGCAAATGTGAGTGAATGGGAATTTGTCACGTAGGCAGCACAGGAAACTGTGACTTAGCCGTGGCGTTGCCAACTTTCTAACACTGCCTGCGTGTTGCACAGCTCTGCCCTGCGCGCTGTGCAACACTGGCCAAAGCTTTCTATATATGGTTAGATAGATATGGCTTTGGTCACTGTGCAACACTGTTTTCTGTGTTGCTCAATAATCGAAAAGTATTCGAGAAGTCTCAGACATTCAAGCAGCAAAGGCAGCAGCTTTCTTTTTTTGTGACATTTTACAACACTGGCCTGAGATGCATGTGTCTAATATGCGTTGCCTGTTTGCGTGAGCTCAATAGCTTAAATATAACTCATGATCTAAGCATAGCAGCAGTTTCATATAATCGATAACTTTTGGCATTAACATGAAATCGATTAAAATCGATTTGATATTTTAGTCTTCAAATTTGGGGCTTGGCTTCTATTACAGTAGACACACTGAATACTAGAACTTTTCCTAAGATATTTTATAGCTTTAGACCGAAATCAGGCAAACCAAATCACAAGTTACCTAGGGTATCTGCTCGTAAGGCCCACTCACACGATCAGCTCGACTGATTGGCAATAAAAAATGATCTTTAGAGATGTGCAAAGTGTGCAGTAGAGACCGGGTCCTCAGTGTGATGCAATGCATTCGCCGAGAGTCTCTGCGCTAGGCGAATCTCGTGACTGCGTTCACGCACGGCGAGCGTCACAGTTTAGCTTGCTCAGCTCTGGCTGAAGAGACGGCAGCAGCTTTGTGCCAAGTTTTGTTTAAAGTTTACTTTGGTTTGCATGTGGCAAACGGGGCAAACGTCAAGCAGCAAGGCATCAGCGGCAGACAGCAGTAGCAGCAGCAACAATAGATGAGACAACTGAAGAGTTGTCGACGCTTGACGACGTCGTTGCGGCTGAGATGCTGCGTCGCGACGTCGACAGCGACTGCGAAGTCAGCTGCGTTGTTGTCTATTTACCTTTGAGTTAGTTAAGCCCAGCGCCGACCGTCTGCACTGTGGCTGCGTGTATATTTTACTAATTTAGATTAACCTGCAGCTAAAAAAAGTACACACACACACACACTCACACACACATACATATATATATATATTTGTATTTTATATATACAAACAAAATAAAAAAGAGGAGGAAAATTCTATCGCATGGCACACATGAGCACGTACGTCGGCACCCGTTCCCCAGTTGGTTTTTGGGGCGGGGAGAGGCTCGAGCAGGCAATGGCAACCAGTTGGCTGGCAATTTAAGATTATGAACCACACGCAGACAACGATAGGGAGACAGAGAAAGAGTGGGGTAGCGCGGCATGTGGGGTCTCGATGCAGCCTAGAGTCCAGATTCAAGTCTAGGCCTGGCCATATGCTCAGCTGGCAGCTGCCAACTGGCGATTGCTGACAGTTGTTGGGTTTTTGGTTACCTTCGGTCTGGCAGTTGGCCAGAGCATTCGCTCCGCCGGTAACCGAAGCCAGTCTGGACTGCTGCTGCTGCTGCTGCTGCTGCAGTTGCAGGTGCTTTTTGCCAGTTTGCGATTTTGTGCCTGGGAGGTCTGTGACGCGTCTCGGGTATCTCGCTCTTGATTGCTTGCCAGCAAATTTGTAATTGTGGGAATTAGCAGTCCGGGCGAGGCGGCTCGCCACATCTTCGCCATTCCGAGCCGTTCCGTTCCGTTTCGCACCGCCCTTGCCAACGCCCCCCAAAAGTCTTGTCGCTGAGCAACTTCATTGCATATTGTAATTGAAAAGTTTAATCAAATTATAAGCTAAAGTTTCGTGTAATTGCAATTGAGTTGGCTGGCGAGTCGGAGGGGAGTGCGGGAGGGCGAGTCAACACGCTCGCTGGCAACACCCACCAGACGTGCCTGGGTCGCAGCGGTGGCAGCGGTGGGCGTGGCCATGTCGCCTCGGTGTGTGTGGTCAATAAATATGCATGAAGCAGTTGGAAGCAACGCTGTGGCCGTTTGGACTGGGTGTGTCTGACTGCGGCACTCATTAGCTGTGTGCTTCGATATGTTATCGATAGTTAAATGGGGGCACTTTGTGTTGCCACACACTTTGATGCATAGCTAAGTTGACATTGATAGAATTCGAGGCATTTTAATGAGTTTCTTGTATATACGAAGCGTAGCTGGGTTCATTGGCTATGCCAATCGATATGTTATCGCTAATTGAATATGTGACATAAGTTAAACTGCATGTCTTGATACATATCATAGGTTAACATCAGTAACTATCTAAGAGCTGTAGTTTATTTTTCTTATCGATATATCGATAAGTGAAGACAGGTGCTTCGATATGTTATCGATAGTTTATTGAGTGTAAATCAAATCTAATACTGAATCAAAAACTTTTATAAAATTGTTATCATGGATTATTGGCTAATAATCGATATGTTATCGATAATATCGATCCAATCCATATGTATCGATATGTTATCGATAGTTGCGTTCGCACAGACATGGAATTTAGTCTGATGCATATTAAGCTGTTTAGTGATGACAGCCTTTTTATATACAAAAACGTTGATTATCGATTGGCTCTATGCTTCGATATGTTATCGACAAGCGCTATCGATACATGCAGCAACTGGGAATGCATTGAGTGCATGCATTGATTGAAGTTCGATAATTTCTTGCTCGCAGCTCATTAGCACAGAAACAAGTTGCAACCTACGTTGACAATGTTGCCACACACACACGCACAGTTGTTGCCCCAGCTGCCCCCATCTTTGCATGCTTTGACAATTTATGCGCTCCACATATGCAGCTCCTGACTATGCCGCTCGTCTGTCTCTCTGTTCGGCTGTGGCTGACAAACTGAAAGTGAGATTGCAGTTGTACACCTGCACAGCCTCCCTCTAGTTGCCCCTGTGGCGGCTGCCGCAGCTGCTGCCAGTTGACTTTGTGCGCCTTGTCATGTCGTGTGTTCTCTGATCTGTTCTGTTTCGAGCTCTCAGTTATGAAACATTAAACACTTTGCATGCCTGGCCAACGGGGGGCGTGGCTGGCGAGGGCAAAATGCCGGCACAAATCATTAGCAGACATTAATTTTGCTGCTCGCATGTGGCATAGACATGGTGGCAGCGGGGAGGGGCAGGCTTGCCAAGAGTTGCCCGTCTCGTAGTTTTTGCCTCTAGGGCGTATTGTTATCGCTGGCACACATCAGCCTCAACTGCTGCCGCTGCTGCTGCTGCTGCTGTTGCTGCTGTTGCTGCTGTTGCGGCAGCAACGTCAACACGCACACAAAATGTTTGCCGACATCTAAGATTGCCAAAACGTAGCCAACGGGCTACGGAGTCGCTCTGAGTCGGTGTGTGGGCAGAGGCAGGGTGCACGTTGGGTGCGTGGGGCTGGGAAAACGCTGTTAATTGTTATCTATGTAACTGCCGTTGTTGTCCTTCGTTGTGTGCGCATTGTTTCAACGCCCACACAACAGCAGCAGCAGCGGCAACATTTGTTGCACAGTGGCACCAGAACAATTTGACTCAGTCAAAGCATATGCTGAGAAGCATTGATCTTGACACAGATTTGCGGTTTGGACTGTTATCGATAACTTGACATGAGTCGAAATGTTATCGATTAACGATAAGAAAGTAAGAATAGACACAAATCTGTTGCCTCAACTAAGCTGCGCTAGAATTACTGCAAATGCTAAAACTTATCGATACTTGATCGATAAATTAATTTGATTATCGACTTTTTTTTAGATATTTTAAGCATAGTTTGTCTTCAGCCAGGCCACAGACTTTAATAACCTGTGGCCTTATTCAAATGGGACTTGCGAGGCTAAGTAAAGAACTTTTGAATATATCGATTATATATATATCGATATACATAAGACATTATCTATAATAGTGAAAGCAATTATATATTTATCTATACTCTATACTCTGCGCTAAGTCTAAAACTATTAGAGCTCCTTCGTATCAGGCTTTCCGGGCATTGTTAGAGCTATGTCTGGACAGGGTATTAGCTAGACTTAGACACTAAGTCTGTGCTTTGTTCCCTGTCAATAGCTGCGTCTTGATGCTGGTCTATGTCACACCTTTGTCTCTGCAGGGCATTTGCTAGTCAGTCACACTCAAAGCATTGCAAATTTTATGTTTTTCCAGCCAAGCTTAGCTAATGCTGCGTATACGTAATGCGATCCAGCTTATGTTTCGTACGATTTACAGGGTATGCGCTAGTCGCCTACTGAGCATTTAGGTAACACTCATTTTTCTAACGCCCCGTGCGCTTTACAGGGCAACTGCCAAATCACAGTTCAGCCGCTAACGTTGCGTATACGTAACGTGGCAGCCGCAACACGAGAGTCGCTCGCCTCGGTCGCTCCGTGGCCGTGTCTGGCGCCCTGCCAGTGCCGACGTCTGCTCTGCGCGCCTTTTGAGTTAATTGCGTTTTGCTCAATTTAATATTGAATTTAATTAGGGGCGCATTTTTGCTACGTAAGCAAGCAGCCAGCTAGCTAGGTAGCCAAGCACATGCTCCATGCTGCCTGGCCAGCACAGCGAGGGGTGTGGGGCGTGGCGGCCACCCAAGACACATTAAAAGCTTTTAGGGCAAATGAGCAAATTAAATTTGATATGCGATGCGCCCAACTCCGTTGTCATCTGGCCGCTTCGTTATCCTTACCTTGAGCATCCTCTAACGCATAATCCCATCAAATTAATGCGTTTAATTGAAAGTGTTAAGCATTTTTGCCATTGGCAACAGCAGCGGCAGCAGAAGCATTTGTTTAATTGCGGATTCATTGAGAACTTTACGAGATAAAGTCGAAACTGTTGCAGAACAATTGACAAACTAATTGACAAATTGGCAAGTCGGCAAAGTGGGGATGCTGTCAAGTGGGCGGGGCGCGACTAGGCTAGAAACGCTGCAACGCAGCAACGCAATCAATTGCTCATTAAAATGCTGCAGCACAAAGAGAGCGAGAGAGAGAGAGAGAGAGATAGCGAGAGACTGGCAGTTGCCAGGCTGACTGCAGCTAGCTGACAGGACTCGTACGCCATGTTGCATGCCACAAAATCATCAACACGTTAATTGAATTGTTGACTGACGCACACACACACACACACACACACACACAGAGAGAGAGCGGCCAACGTGCGAATGTGGTGCACCGCTTCGCGTGGCAAGCGCAGCCGAGTGGGGCAGGCACTTTGCTTAGTTGATGGCTATGCGTTTGCTTTCATGCTTCGCTTGGCTGCCGGCATGCAATGGCCAACAGCAGCAGCAGGGGTGTTTGGCTGTAGCCATGTCAGCGCCAGTTTCAAAGCCTCTATTGCAAAATGGCTGAAAGTGGCAGCAGCAATGACTGACCAAGTGTGTCTGTCTCTCTCACTCTCTGTCCCTCTCTCTGTGTGTGCGTCTGGTAATTAATGAAATTGCACGCATTTGAATTTTAATTAAAACAAAGCGCGCAAATTACGCACACAAAGCGTTAAAAGAGAGTCAGTTAGAGAGAGAAGGAGCGAGAGATTTATACATTTATCTATAAAATAGAAAAGTCAGAACAATTAGAGCATCTCCATTTGTGCAGCTGAATGAAACGCTTCAATTTCCACATGGAACAATTCCGTTTCATAGCGTCCTTAATATTTCCAAGCTCTGTAAGCTCAGTTATCGATAATCAGATTTATCGATCAGCACTTAAATATGGCTTATGCAGCGCAGCTTTGGCGCTTTTGTTTACTTATGCCTTTTCCTGCCACTCGCAACTTTCGATAATACAGAAGTTAGAAATGTTATCGATAACGACTTATCGATTATCACTTATTTGTTTAGCTGAAAAAGCTATTTTTCTTAATTCTTAATTCATAATTCATCATTCTTGTCTTGCCTTGATTAATATTTAAAGTAATCGATAGTCACACTTATCGATAAGCATTTAAATTTCATTTATTTATGGCATATCATACGCATTGCTCCTTAACTTCATTGCTCTTCACGTAATTCGATTCGATTTTCAATATTCAAAGTTATCGAGTGTCATAGATAATCCCATATATCGATAAGCATATCAATTTCGCTTGCACTACACATTCAAAGCAGCGTATAAGAATTTACGCGACTTAATTACATATCTAAGCTATATATTTAATGTTTTTTATGTTATCGATAATTACATTAATCGATCTGCGCTTTAAGCTCTTTGCAGTCCATTTAAAATCCTTCAGACTTACTCAATTTCAAACAAATATTCTTGAATACTAATAAGCTCTAATTTGATATTCAACAGCTTGTCAAATGCTATCGATAGACGCATTTATCGAGTCCTAATTGATTTACCTTTGAAGTGCTCATCATCTGGAATCGCCTTTGCCGGCTGCCGTTGCTCATGGATTTTCAATCGTTGTCTGCTAGCCAGCTGATTGCCCACTGGGAGCTCATTGGCGAGCCTTTTTAGCAACTAAATTGCTCGCTTCCGTTAAGTTGCCCAGCGGGCACCCCAACTGGGGGAAAACTTTTGCTACCTGTAAACAGTTGAGAGACAAAAGCTTCGCTCAGTCCAAGTGGTTGCCTATTATTAGTTAGTCTCCACTGAAAACCTCTGCGAGTGTGTGTGTCTGTGTGTGTGTGTGTATTGACTGTGCCACAATGACCATGCCCCATGGGGAAAACTGGAGTCGTCTGCAGGATGTTTGGCATGCAGTCTGGCCCTGGCTGTTTCTCCTGTGACCGCTCCTGTCCTGGCTCAATGGGCAATTGCTTTTGTTTTGCTAGAACAAAAAACACATATACCGTTTCGTGGCTGACCAGTCAGTGTACTCTCTCTGCCTCTCAGCCTCTCTGTCTGTCTCTTTCCGTCTCACACACTCTCTCTTTACTCACCCTCCCTTGGGCTGGCAGCCCGTGTAATTGCGTTTGTGATATTAGCCTGAAGAACACTTGCTGATTTTTTCTCTCTCTTTGTGTGATTTTTTTCTGTTTTTGTTTTTATGTTTTATTTTCATTTTCATTTTTGTATTGGGCCCATTGAAGTTCTTGGGCATGTTGCAGTATTCAAGCACCTGCACCTGCAGCTCCGCCCGGCTGGCGCTGACCAAGTTTAATTTGAATTGTTTTCATTTACAGTTGCCATTTATTCATTCATTGACTGAACGAGCAGCAGCAGTTGATTGGCAAAAAGGCGAGCGTCGAACGTTCGATGCGAATGCCAATGCCGATGGAAATTCAGATAGATGTGCGTATATGTGTGTGTTTATCTTGGGTATTGTGCAAGTGGGAATGCTTTTTAATATGGTTTTTAGACTGCTTTTTGATATAGTACATAAATTGATTTACCCTCCTGTGTGTGTTTGTGTGTGCATCTTGATGTCTATGTGAGATAAAGGATAAATTGACATGTTGCAATTGGGTATTTGTCGCATTGACCAGCAATAATCGAGTCGATTGAGTCAATGGTCTTAAATGGTTTGATAATCACATTAGATACGCGTGGGACGTCAGAGTACTCGACTCTCTTTGAGTCTTATGCTGCCAACCGTTAACATTTGCATAGTCAAGATTATTTACACGACATTTGCATTTACATCGCGCTTTCTGATGCTCTCTTTATTCATATCGTTATTTTGCTTATGTTTTGAGGTAGCGTTTCACAAATGCAAACACTGTTTGTCTCGCTTTCACATCCATATACCAACACAATGACACTTCGGCTTTGGTCTGCCATGATCGAGTGTCAGAAGAGCGTAGACATAATTGAGAGTGATTGCGTATTCATTGGTGAGACTTATCTTGTCTTATACATCCTTAAATAACTGAGCTTAGTTGTAGTATAAGAGACATAGGGCACACTTAAAGTCAAGAACATATGTGTGAATGTATATGCAGACTTAATTTTCTACAGTATAAGAGAGTAGGGCGTACATTCAATCTTAATCTAATGTATTATAACATAAGTATGGCATACTCAAGCATATACATATATATATGATTGTTTGTTGCATGGTTAGGTTGGCTTAGTCTAATATAGTACGTAAGATGGAAAACCACGCATAATTCATCCCATTGTCTAGTATAGTAGCTTTGCTTGATGGGGCTACATGTGCAGCTAAGCTATTGGGAACTTACCTTTGTTGGCAGTTAGAAAGGTATATCATCATTTAAGTTAATCAAGCACATTCTCTTGCGTGAGTCACGCGTGTCACGGTGCCCAGGGGCGCTCAAAAGCTTTTGTTTGCAAGCGATTTAAAACAGTTTGTCGTCGGCGCAGCTGCGCGGCGCCCACATCAACGACAGTGACAAAATGTCAGCCGCAGCAACAACAACAACTTTAAGAACAACCAGCTGCAGCATAAATCATAATTTGTCAGCCCAAAATTTAGCTTGACGTACGCTGCGGCTGCTTTATTGTTGCTCTTGTTGCTGTTGTTGCTGTTTGCTTTTTATATAAGAATTATGAAAGAAAAAGCCTAAAATTTGCGTCTGCTCCACACTCCACATTCCTCTCGTTTGTTACGCCTCACACTTGTTTACATTTGAGCTGCTTTTTCATTAAAGTGTTTTTTGTTTTCTTATACCCTTACCGTAAGTATAAGAGTATTTCCATGAAGTATGCAACGAGAGAGTAATTCTTAGCGAATAATCATTTGAGAGTAGTATATAAGCATATGTCTGTAAGGGTATTTAATGTGCTTCTAGCAAAAATTGGGTTGGGAATTTTGTTTTGCTTTTATTTTGTTTTGTTTTTGTTGTTTTCAATTTAACTGCGCTTCTTCACAGTTCTGCCGCACCCGCCGCTTCGCCTTCAGCATTTGTTTTATTGGCCCGCATGGCGTGGCGCATTTTTCTTCATTTAATTTGCATTCTTCGCACACTTCTTTCACTTAGCTATCTCTCTGTCTGTCTGTCTGTCAGTCTGTTTTTCCACCGATGCTTTATTCTCATTTGTTTTGCCTTTGCCATTGCTTTGCTTTTACTTTTGCGATGCTGTCGCTCTTTTTTTAATTAGCCGAAAATGCGCTTAACAACAAATGACAACAGCAACAAAGAGAAATTATAATTTATATGCTGGCCCCCACGAAGTGGGTCAACGTGTCGTATGCGCAATGCAAGCACCGCTAGCTCTGCGCTCGCATCTCTTCTCATTATGTGGACCATAATTAGCTGCCAACTGCGCTTGACTTGCATGGCAAACACGCTACTCACGCGTAACACGCAGCCACATTCACGCGTGACTGACGACGCGTGACTCACGGCTGAGACGCTCGTCGCTAGCAATCAAGAGTCATGAAAAGCAATGCAAAACGAAGACTAAATACTCTAACTAAACATGCAGACTAATGTGTCGATGTATGTACATATATGAAAGGCAAATACTACAGTAAATAGTACAGTAAGTTACTGTACAGTACAGTACAGTTGTCCAGTCTCAAGCCTGGAACACAATGGAATGGAATGAAATGTTTGGTTAATGCATTTGCCAGTTGAACAACAAATCTGCCCGCTGGCATTTTGGTAAAACGGTAAAAGGCTTGACGCTTCAATTATTTGCCAGCTTACAGAGAGAGAGAGAGGGACGGAGACAAATCGGAAGAGAGAGGGGAGAGAGAGTGAGAGAGAGAGAGAGCATACACACTCGCACAGTCAGATGGAGACATTGCCGTCGGCGATCGTTAAACTGAACAAGCAATGCCAAATGTTGCACACATACACAGACTCCGAGGCAGACACAAAACCGAATTGCAGTTGCTGCCTCATCAACTGGACAACGTCTGTGGGTTGGCGGGTGGGTGGGGCTGTTGGTCAGGCAGTTGTCTGCTGACTGCGGCAGGACAGTTGACAACTGTGCGCTGCTCATGGCCTATGGCTGGCGCAGCAGTTGAATAGTATCTTCCATTCAAGCAGCGAGCCAGCTGCTCTCCCAACTGCATGTCACTCGAAATCAGTAGACAACGCCCGCCTCCAGGCAGTGAGTGGCGCGGGCGAGGGGCAAAGGGTAAACTTCGCATGCGATTTGCATTTGCTTGTGTCTGCGAATGTGGAGACGTGCTTGTTGCTGCCCCTGAACCATTTTTCATGCTCATCATCAGCAGCAGCAGAAGCAGCAGCAGCAACTGCTACTGCCTCATGCTGCCTGCTCCTCCGACCACACTTCACTCACTCACTTAACTCGAAATTCAAACACACTTTTGGTTCCATTGCTGATTGTGAAATCTTGTTTGTTTGTCATTGCCGCTGCTGCATTGAGCCACGCCCACACACTCAATGGCCATTCGACCATTGTCCAGCGTTCGGGCTGCATTCGTACGCACACAAGTTTATTAGAAGATTTGTCCGGGACAGAGTCCGGACACAAATTGCTTTATGGGCGAAACTCAATCAATTTTTGGCGTGACAGCTTCCGTTTCGCGTCGCTAGGTGGCGCACGCGATGCGATGCGATGCGACGCAATGCAATCGATCGCGTGTCGATCCCAACGCCTTCAGACGTGGCTAACCCAAAAGACAACTTACAGCTTACATGAGCTCGACTCGCGGCATGAAATCGGGAATCGAGCTTGGGCGCGTCAAAACTAATTAAATAACCCGTTCGTTCGCTCGCTCGTTCATTGGCTCTTATGCAGCTGATCTGGCCTAGAGTCGGGGTCGGGGTTCTGGGCTATGGTCGCTGTTTGGTTGCCCGGGGCAGCCGGAGCGAGAGTCGGGGCATACGACACTGGTTGCTATCATCCGGTCATGTTCAGCTGTCCAAAGCAATTAATTTTCAATTATCTCTCCAAAGAGCCAAAAATTCAAAGATGTGGGAAGTTAGGGTGGGGAAGGGAGAGGGCGAGTGATGTGTGTGTGTGAAAGAGCCACTCAAATCGTAATCAAATGCGTTTGATGCCAGACGCTGCGCCACTCGTCTCAGCCTTTGGCTCATAACTTTATGCGGTGTCAAAGTAAACAAAACAAGTTAAGAAAAATCACGTCAAATTGGCCAATTAAAGGCCCAAAATGTGGCTCATTTACGTATGAGAGAGAGAGAGCGCGCGAGTTAGATAGAGAAAGGAAGAGGCATTGATATGAAAAGACTTGGTATGCAGCCCGCAGCGGACCACATCAAAGCCAACGTCGGCCTAATGCGTAATTACACAATTTTCTTTCTATTCGGAAAAGTCTATTCACTTGACGTGTTTCGTATGCGTGTTTGAAGAGATGTCAAGAGGCAGGCCACAAAACAAACATTAGAAGCAAATCAGTTTCAACGAAGTTCAGATACTCTTACATAGCCCAATACTACTGAAAAATCTAGCTAAATGCTTACGTTCCTTAATTTATTATCTAAAACTTTAAGACTAGACTTATTTTAAAAGAAACTCCAAATAAAGATGTCTGAATAATATATAAACTAAAGAATTTCACTAAACAAATGTCAATTACATTAGACAGTCAACGTGCCCATTCAAGAACAAAGTGTAAATCTGCGCAATACAAAAGAATAGAAGGAGAAGACGAGAAGAAGAGAAATATGAAATCAAAAAAACAACAAAAATTACTTCACTTTCTTCAGCTGCTGCCAGACAGCCGACAACGTTAACTGCGTCGACGACGCCTTCAAACAATGCAATTCAATTAAATTCAAATGCAAATGCAATATCAATTGAAGCGACGTCGGCGTCGACGACGATGATGACGGGATTTCAACAGGGCTTGCCCCAACGGTTCGCATTTGACCGCAGCTACAGCTTGCCAAAGGTCGACAATAGCAACAGCCTGGCGTCTAGCTGTATATATGTATATATACTTGTCTCGCTCTTACTATTTGCTTTTCAGTTTTTAACTTTAATTCCTTCATTCTCCTGCTACTGGTGCTGTTTCGCTTGCTCCTGTTCGATTTGCGCTTTCCACGTTTTCTGCGCCGTTTTGTCTGCCTAGTTGTCATTTAAAAATAGTTTTGCGTATGCAACTTGTGATGGAGAGCGGATAAAGTAAAGAGAGCGGGCAAAGCGGAGGCAGGTTCAAAGCTAAAAATATGACAGCAAAGGCAGCTAACCGGTTCACAATTGCACTCAAGTGTTGACCGCTGTCAGACCAAAGCGTCCCGACTGCCCCCCACCGCCCACTCCACAGCTCACTTGGCTGTTGTTGCAGCATTGGTAAAGCGATTAACTTATTTGACTAGCAGGCGGCAGGCAGCAGGCAGCAGGCAGCAAGCAACACCAACAACAGATACAAAAGCAACAGTAGCGAAAGCAGTGCGGAATGGCGGGCCAGAAGTGGCCCACAGTGGGGCGCATCTTTTGCTGCTGTTTGCGTTGAGTCTTTTGCGTAAAGTGTAAATATTATTTCAAGATACTTAACCAATGTTGTCGTTGGCTCTTCGAGCTGCTGAAATTCAGTTGGGGATTAGCTTGTGCCTGTCCCCGCTCTTGGCGTGTGCGCTCCATTGTTGCTGGGCGACAGGCGGCAGGCGACAGGCGACAGGCGACATGCGACTGGCAGCAAGCAGCCTTGTCCTTGTCCTTGTCGTCTTGTTTGACTTGTCAGCGCGTGAATGACTCACTGATAGATTGACTGCCTGTTTGGCTGTTTGCTTGTTTATGTTGTCAATGCAAACAGCAGCAGCAGCGGCAACAACAACAACGGATATAAAAGTCTGACTGGCCAATTAATGAGCCCGCTAATGACGCTGAATGATGGCAGTTGCAGTTGCTGCAGCTTGCTGCAGTTTGCAACTCATTTCACTGATATTTAAAGGCCTCGTAAATGGCAAAAGGCATCAACTACCTTCATCAGCGTTGCGCGTCGGCGTTCCTTTCGCTGCTCTATCGCTTTGACTATTAAGCGAAGTCATCAACAGCAACAGCCGCAGCAACAACACTAACAACAACAGCAACTGCTGGCAGAGACGGAAACTCATTAGCGAAAACTGTGTCTTGGCAGCCTCCGATCTCTAGCAGACGCCGCATGCGATATGCGTCCTTGCTCCACGTAAACCCACCGCCCACCCGCCACTGCCTTTCGCGTTCCTTGTCACCTGACTGCATCGTTATGAGGCGTTTAAAATTTATATGCTGATACTGATACCCTAACCGATATGAGCATTGAACAAAATTTCATTTACTTTGCCAAAATACAAGGTATACCACATATACTGCATATACTACATATGCTGTATATACTGCATATACTACATATACTAAATATACTGCATTTACCACAGATACCACATATATTACATATACTACATATACTCCATGTACTACATATACTACATATATAACTTCTGCATATCTCTTATGCTCCATGTAGGGTATTTCATATTCGCGTTGTTTGCCTTGTCATATTTGGCTCTGCGTTTGTGCTATGCAACGCCCTCAACGTTAGCCGCGACGCATTGTTGTCGTCCCTCTTCCTCTGCCGTCCCTCTGCCATCTGTCATCGGGCTTCTGCCTTCGTCTTCTTCTGCCTTGTGCCCTCTTTTGCAAGTTCTTTTCCAACAGCGCAAGTTCTGTCGCTGTCGCTGGCGCTGCCGCTGCTGGGCTTTAGGTTGAAGTTTTGTTGCTGTTGTTTGTTTTTTACCTTTTCTTTTTTATGTATAAAAAATTTTTATGACGACAGGTTGGCTGGTTGCCTGATGCCCTGCAGGGGCTGGCAAAGCGATTTCACGCTTGACGTCGTTGCCATGCAGGCACTGTGGCGCCACCTAGCGGCTCATCCCTGCTGCATTTGTGGGCGCCTCGACAGCAGCCACTGCTGTTGCTGCTGCTCCTGTTGCGGCTGCTCCTGCTGCTGATGACGTTGCCGTCAACGTGCTCGACACGACCAAATAAATGAATGGCTGGCAAACGAGCAGTCAGCGAGCTCCTACTGCAGCTTCCCAGAGCTGAGCTGCAGCCAGAAGCTGGCGACGGCGACGGCGACGAAGCTGTTGGCCGAGATGAGTGGTTGACATGTAGCCGCCATTAGCGGTAAGATGACAAGCGTTGAAAGCGCGCCCCGGGAATTAAAACGCAGAAAAAAAGGCAAACGAAAAAAATACCCAAAGAAGAATGGCTGGCAATAGTTTTTCTCGCTCGCTTGCTCGGTTGGGTAGCACTGTCCCCCTCGCACCCCCGCGCCCCACTTCGCCACTTCCTTCGGTTTTTTATGATGACAGCAATAGAGCAGAAAAAACCGCAGCTTGGAGAAAAAGAGGTGCAAAAATCATCGGCATTTGTGGCCCGCTCCGGTCCTTGCCACAATGCGACGCAGCGTACGTCCGCCTGTCACATTAAAGTATCATTTGCAGTCACTCAGCGCACGGCTTTTCAATGCGGGTCGGGCTTTTGTGGCACGCCCACTCACCTGTGACTGCGATTAAAGTCAATGGCCGCCCTCAACCTCGCCCCTTCGCCCGTTCGCCCCTTCGCCCGTTCGCCCGTTCGCCTGCTCAGCCGTATTGATTTCACAAATCGTGGCAAACATAATTTATGGAGTCGCGCCTTTTTATGTAGTAGCTCAACTTTGTGGCAGCTTAAAGCGAGTCTCTGCCACTGATTAGCATTAATTTATGTGCAACGCTTTTTCACTGCTCCATCACTGGACCAACAGCCATCCACTTGGTGCGTGGGTGGTTGGCTTTCGGATTTTTTGGCGTTTTCTTTCGTTGGCTTGGTTTGGTTTGCTGGCTGCCTCACTGTGGCACGCGAATGAATCGTAATGAAGACATTAACATTAATAATTGCCGAAGCGGCGGCGGCTAAGCGGGTTACGTGGCGGACGAGTCGGCTCTACGCTTGCCCATCAAAGTTGCATGCAACAAATTTATGCAGCACATTCGCCAGGATGAGTTGGTGCCAGCTACACTGAGAGCGCTAAAAGGCATCATGTGAAATGGCAGTAACGTTTGGGAACATATAGATATGTAGATATCGTTCCTTACTGTTATCGATAAGTTATCGAAAATGATTATTCAAGGCGCAATATAAAGAATTTATGTATTATATTGAGAAAATCATTTATTTTTATTAATTTAATATTGATTTGACTCTATAATTGCATAATCGATAAATTATCGATAACATGTTGAACTGATTTATAGAAGGATGCTTAACGCGTTCGGTGGTAGAGCTACGTAGCTAGCAAATGTTCTTAAAGACAAATAGCCATATGAAAGGAAGGATGGTCATATGATGGAAAGGACGGTCATATGGCAGGATGGACGTTCATATTGTAAGACGGAAGGTGATATGGTTATACGGACAGTCATATGGATGGTCATATGGAAAGTCGGAGGAGCATATGGTAGTGCAGAGAGTTATAAGGAAGGGCTGGGCGGTCATTCGGACGGTCATATGCAAAGAGGGGGGTCATATGGACGGTCATATGGAAGGACGAATGGTCATATGAGAGGACAGGGCGTCATATGAGCGGTTATATGGACATATGGATGGACATATGAAAGGACGCACTGTCATATGGGAAGTCAGAAGGTCATATGGAAGGACGGCTGGTCAAATCGCCGGACGGAAGGTCATATGAAAGGACGGACAACCGCGCGTGCTGCATAACCACACTATCGTATGGACGACCGGTTGAATAGCCGGGCGGATGGGCATAACAATGGGTTCAGCTCGAGCTAATCGATCAGCATCAGCAGCGGAATGTGTGGAAAGAGTGTCAGCAAGTTGTCAGTCCGCAATTGCGACTGGCTTAAAGCTGTCCAGCGAGAACGAGCCGAGCTCAACGCTTTCGCTTCGACCTTAAAGGGGATTTTACGGGCAGTAGGTGGGGCGGGTGTGGGTGGAAGGTCGAGTCGTGCAGTGCAGCATTTGTTGTTGAGACTGTGATGTGATTGCCTGCATAGCTGCCTCGGCTGAATCCACTAAACAAATGCAGGTCAATTTCGTTGAGTGTCAACGGCAGCAGACAGACAATGGGAAAAATCGGCGAAAAATTCCAAGAGCTTTACGACCAGCAAACTGTCCAAAGTCATTGCCATGAAAATTGACAGCGAATGTGCGCTGTGGAGTGGTTTGAAATTCCAGCATACACACACACACATATATATATATATATATATATATATATATATATTATTTTTTTTCGCTTTCTTTATTTTTATTGAGCAACATCGATTGAGCAATGTTTTGGCCCCTTCACACGGCGGCAGCTAAATAAACTCGAATGCATGCGTATAAAAGGATTCCCACTTTCGAGAGCTGGCAACTCTGTCAATGGCAATAAAAGAGAAGAAGAAGAAGCAGCAGCAGCAGCAGCGGGCAACTCTGTCGCAAAGGAAATGTTGTCATTACTGAGAGACCCAACAACAGCTTGAGCAAGAGGAAGAATGGGTTCAAGTTGAAGTCGTCAAGGAATTTACAGTATTTTCACACTTGATACCAGAAGCTGATGTAATAAAAAAAGAAGATATATGCAGACAGAGAGAGAGGGAGGCAGAGAGAGGGCGAGACATGCTGGCTAGTAGCTGCAGGAGGCGTGGGCATTGCGGGCTTTGGCATTCCTCGCGCTTACGCAATATGCAAATGTGTTAAGAATCTTACAAATTTGTTAAGCAAATCGAAGACGAAGCCAAGCGAGGCACGAATAAGAAAAACCCCATGAACACATTTATCATCAGCCAGTTGAACGACTACGAAAACGTTCGGGGCGCACGCTGTGCTCGGCTGGGTGGGTGGCTGTGTGTGTGTGTGTGTGTGTGCGTGTGGGAAGGCTTTGATTTATTCATGTACCAGGTAACACGTTGAGGTTAATAGGCGGCTCAATGAGTTCTTGGGCTGGGCTGGTGCTTGAGGTTTATGAGCTGCCAAACGCGCCCAATAAAAGATTTGTTTTTTTTTTTTGTTTTGTATTTTTGCTGTCGGAAATTTGTGAAACACGGCCGCAGTTAGCTTGCATTCAAATAAACGGCTCATAAATCAGCAGGTGGCGCCATCTACCAAGTGATACAACTAATTGCTGACAGCAGCCCTTAAATTGAGTAAGAACTTATTGATAACTCTAAGCAGCCTGTTCATAAAAATAGTAGCGACTGAGCCCTAAATGTTGCATAGTAAAATTAAATGCTATAGACAATATTTTAAAGTAATATCAAACTAATATTAATATTTAATATATTTTTCATTAATTAAGAATTTATTTTTGCAATCTTTGGAAAAATTAAGAAAATTCAGTTGTTCATAAAAATAGTAGTAGCTACCAAATAAGTGAAAGCTATTTAATAGTGGTCTAACTAATTATATGTGAAATATTATGTTCATCTTACATATTCTAATACTTAGTTGTAAGTTCATTTATTTTTGTGTGTGGCATGGAATCGAAGTGGCGCTGCCCCCGCCTAAGAGTAATTTGCTGCAATGCCTTTTGAACTACTTGCCACAGCTATACTTTTTTTGAGTGTGTCACAGTTGCCGCAGCTCTCTGTCTCCCTGAATATTGTCTCATAGGTTTTTGATTGCATTTAGATCCGGGAGCTGAGCTGGTCAAGACAAGTCGTATATATATACATATAAATATATATATATACATAATTATATATACATATATATGTGTGTAGATAAGCAGAGCCAAGAATTCTTATTTTAAGCAGTTTGGCTTGACATTGAAAACCTGAAAGTCTTAACATGTCCATAAACAGATTTGCGTGCGAGCTTCTTACACGTAAATCTTGCAGCTAGCGCCATCTAGCGTGCGGCGGCAAAGAGTTCTGATGCTCCAAGCGCTGACAGCGACTTTAGAATTGTCTCTAATGTAAGAAATACATTATAAAACACTTGAAAAACTTTTCAATATGAACAAGCATAAGCTATATATATATATATATATATATATATACATATATATATGTATGTATAAACAGCTCAGCTTATGCCAAGTGCTCGCAGTTCTTGGAAAGGTTAAACGTTTTTTACACATTTCCATTTAGGCTTTAGCTGAGACTTGGCAACTTTGAAGTGCTTTAAGCCGTTTAGCCTGAAATCGAAGATTCATTTAATGCCAATAAACCGATTTGCTCTGCGAGCAGCTAGATCTAGATGTAGGCCATAAATCTTGCAGCTGGCGCCATCTAGCGAGCGTGTATTTTACAAATGTTTGTTGCTGTTGTTGTTGCTGCTTAGACGCACGAATAAATAAAAATAATTTGGCCCCAACCCTGAGGACGCATGTGAAATGCGATCCAGCAGCACTTCAAACAGTTTTGTTTTTGGCTTGCCACCTGAGCGGTGGTTGAGTCGACTGTGCGACTGGTGGTGCCACTGGTGGTGGCTGGGCGACTAGCTGCTTGCTTGGCTGCGTTTGTTGATTTCTTCTTGGGGCGCTCGTCCATAAAATGCGGCAAGCAGCGGATTTAAATTTGATTTTGCTGCCGCTGCCGCTGCCGCTGCTGCTGCCACAAAGTAAACAAAAGTTGTGCCTGCATGTAAATTCAATTTGAATGCTCTTCAATGAGCTTTTGAAGAATGCCCAAATAAGAATAGGGGCATGGCCACACGACTGGTTATCAATGGGCTGCCTGCCTCGCTGCCTCGCTGCCTGTCGTGTTATGCGCGCGAGTGCACTAAGCAGCGATTATCCTGGCACGAGTCCTGGCCACCCACGCCAACCCCAGCCCAGTTGAGCTGAACTTGCGCCAAGTTTCGGTAGCCGCCACACATAAATAACGGCTCGCGGCATAATATATTCATATGCGCGCATAAGCTGTTGGAAATTTATGCTAATGCTGCGCCGTCGCCTGCTGGGGGAGGGGCTGTGGCTGGGGCTGGGGCTGGGGCTGATAATCAAACGGTCCGTGCTGGCTGCAACTAAATGTTGCAATGTCTGCTGCGGCGCAGGTGATAAATGTCAGCGCATCCTGTTGCCACATAATTCTTGCTTTCTTTTCGCATTCATTCAGTGCGTTGCACGCCAGCTTGCAACAGCAGCACCACCACCAAAAGCTGTTGACTGAGTGAGCGGTTGGCTGGCTCGACGTTGCTGCTACGTGCCGCACGTGCGTTGCCCGCGCTGACTGCAGTTATTTAGTGCGTCGCCAGCCAGCGGGCGCCCCAAATTTATTGGCATCATCATTGCCGCTTTTCGGCCAAAGAACACTTCGCTGCAATCGCTTCGAATCGCATCAGTTGATTTTGGCCCAGCTCCTTCCAGGCCCAACCACCTGCCAAGCGACAGAGCCAGATGCCCAGATGCCCAGTTGCCCAGTTGCCCCAGATGTTGAGTTGTGTAAATGGCAGAAGTCGAACAGATATAGATGGATACCTAGTGGATGCAGATCTATCAGTTGAGAGATATATATATATAGAGAGAGAGAGAGAGAGCGAAAGAAATGAGAGACTCTTTCTATCGCTCTTTTTCTCTTCCTCTTTTCTCTATCTTCTTTATCTTAGAAAGAGACTGATAGAAAGAGGGAGAAAGAGGAGAGAGGGGAGAGAGAAAGGAAGAGAGAGAGGAGAGAGAGGAGGAGAGAGAGGAGAGGGAGATGGAGGAGAGGAGAGAGGGGAGGACGGAGATATTAGAGAGGAGAGAGGGAGAGGGAGCAGGTATCGATGATAGAGTGTAGAGAGAGGTGAAGATCGAGAGTTATTATATGGAGGATTATATCTTATATCTTCTCTTATTTAATCTCTATCTTACTCTTTCTATCTACTTCATCTTTCTCTCTTCTCTATTCTCTCTTCTCTCTTCTCTCTTCTCTCTTCTCTCTTCTCTCTTATCTCTTGTCTCTTCTATCTTCTCTCTTCTATTTCGCTCTCTCTTTTCCATCTTGCCTCTCTCTCTCTTCTCTCTTCTCTCTTCTCTCTCTCTCTCTTCTCTCTCTCTCTTCTGTCTCTCTTTCTCTTCGCTCTCTCTCTCTCTTTGTCTCCCTCCCTTCTCTGTTCCCCTCATTCTCTTTCTTCCCACCTCTCTATATCTCTCACTTTCTCTCCCTCCCTGTCTATCTCTCTCTCTCTCTCTCTCTCATGATCAGTTCGCATTGGGAGCATCATTTGTAATGCCATTAGCCGGGACAACCAATTTGATTAGCAGGCTGGTAAATCATTAGCAAACATGAGTAAGCTGGCTGGGAGCGGAGACAGAAGGGGCACATAACCAGGAAGCAGCGAAGCAGCTCAATGGAGCTGCTTTGGGGAGCATGTTAAACATATGCAAACAAGTGCGTGGATGTGTGCTGTGAGCTGTTGCTGCTGCTGCTGCTGCTGCTGTAGCAAATAAGCAACAAATTAAATAAGTAACAAAGTCGAAATCAGAGACGGACCAAGCAGACAGACAGACAGAGGGAAACCGTGCCAAGGCAGACAGATAAACATGCAAACAGATGCGTCAGGGCAAACAGATAAGACAGCTTAGCAGATAACATGAGACAGTCATTTGTGTGTTGACGAGGATGCCACAAGGAGGCACCAGCTAGCAGCTAGCAGCTACCAGCTGATGACGCCGCCGATGATGATGATGATGCTGATGATGCTGATGATGACGCTGGCATCAGCTGGCCCTGCTCCATGTCTGCCTGCTGACATGTTAGCTACATTTTGGCCAGCCCAAAATTATGCGCATAAGCAATGGCTGCCAAGGCGGCGGGCCGGGAGGGAGGGCGCGCTATTTTGGCTTTTTAATAAATGATGCCAGAGCGACCGTTCGCCCCGGCGTGCAACGCGTCGTATGCGTGTCGTGTAATTAATGCCAGCCAAATGAATAAGCCCAAGCCGAAGCCCAAGCCACAGCCAGAGCAAGGCAAACAAACAGACAAATGATTTTGCTTGACTTAAGGGTGTGGGCGTGGTGGGCGACAGTTGGCGTTGGAGTGGGAGTGGCAGTTGGCCTTAGCATATGTGTCCCTGTGTCTTGTGCTTCAACTATGTGTGGCAAGCAGGCGCCACAACAAAAAAAAAAAACATGGCAGAAGGAAAAACGGAAGACAGACACCAGCTACAGCTACAGCTACAGCTACAGCTACAGCAAAGCCTGGCATTAGACGGCTACATTGATGCCCACCCACAAGTGCCGCCGTTTGGGGGCCATGCAAAAATTGTTGTGCGCGTGCTACGCAAGCGGCGATAAATTTTAATACCCCAGCGGCAGCGACGCCGACGTCGGCAGCGCTGCTAAGTCTGGGCGCATTTTAAAATTTATTGTTATTATGTGAATTTTATAAACGATGTTGCTGCCTCCGCCGCCGCCGTTGCTGTTGTTGTTGCACTTAATTAAATTTTATGTGCGAGCGCGCCTCGAAGTCAGCTGCAGCAGAGCAAACAGCCCCAGAGAGCGGCAAGTGCGAAGCGGCAAAAAGAAAACGAGCACGAAAAATGGGAAAAAGGATTTCCATCTGCAGACCTGACCCTTCCCCCCTGCCAACCCCCCACCCCCCACTCGCCTCTCGCTCCACCCACTCATAAGTCAGCGAGGTCCGCAGAGCTAAGCCCAAATGAGCTGCGAACAACAACAAATTTAAGCAGCCCAATGAGAGTCACAATTTTACACAATTTTCCAACAATTTTCCACAATTTTCCTTAAGAACACGCAACCTGCTTTCCATGCTTTCGTTATTTTTGCTTTTCGCTTTTCTCTTCATTTTTCATTTACTGCTTACGCAGCGACTTCATTTTCGGCCCATTGCACGTTGTTAAAAGTTCTTCTTCTTCTTCTGCTTCTTCTTCTTTCCAGCAGATTACAGATCTAAGTAAATAAGCAGAAAGTTCTGCGAAGCAGATAGAGGTAGAGATAGAGATAGAGATAGAGATAGAGATAGAGATAGAGATAGAGATAGAGATAGAGATAGAGATAGAGATAGAGATAGAGATAGAGATACAGATAGAGATAGAGATAGAGATAGAGATAGAGATAGAGATAGAGATAGAGATAGAGATAGAGATAGAGATAGAGATAGAGATAGAGATAGAGATAGAGATAGAGATAGAGATAGAGATAGAGATAGAGATAGAGATAGAGATAGAGATAGAGATAGAGATAGAGATAGAGATAGAGATAGAGATAGAGATAGAGATAGAGATAGAGATAGAGATAGAGATAGAGATAGAGATAGAGATAGAGATAGAGATAGAGATAGAGATAGAGATAGAGATAGAGATAGAGATAGAGATAGAGATAGAGATAGAGATAGAGATAGAGATAGAGATAGAGATAGAGATAGAGATAGAGATAGAGATAGAGATAGAGATAGAGATAGAGATAGAGATAGAGATAGAGAGACACACATGGATTTCCCATTTTCCATTTCCCATTTTCCATTTACCTGGACGACTTCTTGAGGCAGGCACCTCAAAGGGCATAGTTAAGAGGCTTTGCCCGCTGGCGCCCGAATAAATTGAAGCGAAAAGTTAAAAGTTGACTGGGAATTTCGTGAGCAACTTGATTTAAGGTGCTCGGACTGCAGCCAAGCGTGGCTGGCAGGCGCCAGGGAGCAGGCTCTGCTGGCTGAGGGAGCCCAGATTGATACTTGCAAATGTGCGCGCAGATTGTCTGCAGTTTCAGGCTCCATTGGCTGTCGAGCTGCAGTTGAAAGTTGTCGCAGTGCCTGGGCCAAGCTGGGCTCCTCCTGCTTGGGCTTGGCGCATTTTTCGATTAAAATTTATTTGCGCAACTTATGAAAAGTTAAATGCCCATAACGAACAGCGGGCACAGCAGCCGCCAAGGGCCAGAGCCTGAAGTCTCGGGCTAAAATTTCAAATATTTCATAATTTGCAACATATTTTATGGGCCACATTGCAGTTGGCCAGCGCACAGGCTGTTACGCTTAGCCATAAAAGAAGCCGAAAAAGAAGAAGAAGCAGAAGAAGAGAGAAACTTTTGCGCTGATTTACGATCGAGCTTCCAGCTATGGCCAAATTCTATTACACATATCCACATATCACTTACATGTGACATTCGGGACATTACTCATACGCCGCATTGACAGCGCTGCGCTGCGCTAAATAATTCAAATGACTTCCGACTTTGACTTTGACGCGGGCTTCCATTTCATGACAGCCTCGAGCTGCCCATGCCAATTTCGTGGCCCGACAGCAAATGAAGCGTCGCCGCCAGCTCCCGTTCCAGTTGCCCTTTTGCTGCAGGTACGCGACGCACTTAAAAAGTAATTTTATTACGCAGCTACTTACGGCGGCTGTCAGCGACGGCGAAGTGAGAAAAAGCAGGCAGCGGCGGGGCCAGCTCAATTGAAGCCCGACGCTGCCAGGAAGTGGTGGCAGCCACTGAGGTGGGCGGCGCGACACAGTTTTGTGAAAGGAAACGGAAAAGTAAAGCGCAAAATTGTTGCTTGTTGTCTTTGCAGAGGCCACGCCTATCGGGCTAACGCCCACTGTCACACAACTATTGAAAAGTTTTCATAGCGCTCTCACTGCTTGTGTGAGCAGGCCCAACTCCTCCCCTCTCGTCCCGCTGTGCTCTTCTACAGTCTTTGGCTTTGTTGTTTATTGTTTTCTGGTCTTGTGTCGCCCTCGTTTTCAACTTTTCTTGCCGGTTCTTAAAATTTTTCTCATTACAGTTTTTCTGGCTAACGTTGGCTTCTTCTGCCATGCGAAAGCCAAAGGCAAACTTTCGACTTTTGCCCGCCTTTCGCCCTTTTCCATTCGCCTAGTGCCCACTGTATCTGCCCTGCCCAGGGTAATTAAATGACTCGACTTGAGTCGACACGACTCGACTTTCGACACGACACCAAACTGATAAAAAAACTTAGCTCTAGGTAATTACAGAAAGCAATTGTGTATGTGTGTGTGCCAGCTGATTGATATGTATTGAATATGAATATATATGTGTGAGAGAGAGAGAGAGAGAGAGATATGCCTTGAGAGGCGCTGGGCTCAGTCATGTGCATAGATGTTGCTTTAAAGAAACTAAAATTATTCCAGAATCTAGAATTATATATCTTGAACTATATATTTTTAGAATATATATAAATGTAGCATCTAACCATTATATATAGCGATCTACATTTATCTCGCCATTTAGTTCTCTAACTAGCTATCTATCTATCCATCTCTCTTTGTCTCCATCCCTATCTATTTGTCTCTCTATCTCTCAATCTATATGTCCATTTATCTATCTTTATCTGTCTATCTATATTTGCATCTATATATCTTTATGTCTGTGTGTCTCTATTTATATCTCTATCTCAATATTTATCAGTCTATCTATCTATCTTTATCTCTCTATCTGTCTCTCTATATATTTAACTTTTTAAGCATCTCTCTATGTATTAAGCTATTTATATATTCACTATATCTTGATACTCTTTGGATTTATATAAGTATATATTTATATATATATATCATTCATTTTTTATAAATAATAAAAATAAATAATAAAATAAATAAAATAATAAAACAACGATAAAGAGCTTACTTTGAGCATTTCCTGACTACAAATAACGCTCCAATATCTTCAAGTACAACAAATCAATCAAATGTATTTATATATATATATATGACATAATAAGAGATAGATATATATATCTAGAGAGAGAGAGAGAGTTGGGGGCAGTGAAGGAGCACAAATTCTACAAATTCTCTCTCTGCCTTCTTTTCTCAGACATTTCTGTTACACTTTAGTCAATAAGTAAGCTTCTCAGCGTTGCCAGACTGTCTTAGTTCACATCGGAAATATTTTATAGAATTTGTAAAAGCATCAATTCTAACATTTTGTTTGTCTGCTGTTGCTCTCTGCTGCGCCCTACCACGCAACCTCCCACCCACTCACTCTCTCTCTCTCTCTCTTTCTCTCTCCCTAAGCCGCTCATTGCTATATGCATAATATATAGGGTATTTTCCTGTGCACTGTTATGCTTTGCAGCATTTTCATTTGGATCTCCTTGTTGCTGTTTCTTTGCCAGTCGCTGCACTTCTCCGAAGTTGGCATCACTTTGCACTACTTATTATTAAATTTGCCAGCGCCGACGCCATTTTGTTTTCCTATTTTACTTTTTCATTCAGCCATCTTTTTTTTGTTTCGCCTTTTTTCTTTATGCTGCTCTTCTTATGCGCGAGTTCGTGACAAATTGTTGTTGTTGTTGTTGTCGCTTTTGCAGCTGCCGCTGGCGTTTTTCGTTTAATTACTTTTGACATCAGGTAAATTTTGCCACCTTCATTCCGCAGGTGGCGCTGGGTGGCTGCTGCTGCTGGCGAAAAAGTGTGCCAAATATTTGTTTAGGCCCGGCCCATAGCCCATATTTGTCAATGGCCATTGGCGCTCACACACACAAACACACACACACACACACACACACTCGCATATCGTCTCATCATATTTGCATTTGACTTCGTTTCGTTTCTGTTTCTTTTATTTTCTCTCCTTTTTTTTGGCTCGCATTTATTTTGATGTATTTCCGTTGGGCAAACAAATAACTTTGAAACCCTTTGAGTGCGATGTGCCAGGGGCGGTTGGGTGGCTGCGCTGTTTGAGTGGTTTGCTGTTTGTATGCTGCATATGTTTTGCTGGCAGCTCTCTGTGTGTGTGCCGAGTGTGTTTACATGTCTTGTTTTTCATTAGCAGATAGTTGTAGCCCAGCTGCGGCTGCTGCTGCTGCTGCTGCTGCTGCTGCTACTCATCATTCATCCCTTTTACAGTTCGTTTGATCCTTTTGCGGCCTAGCCGTCGCCCAGTCCTCATTAGTTGGCTGCCTAATCACATGTAGAGCTGGTCTAGCTTCGATAGAGAGCTGCTGCTGCTGCTGCTGTTGCTCTGCATTATTTGCTGTATTCTTGTGTGTTGCTCAAACTTTGTTGTTGCTGCTCTTCACTTCCATTAGCCCAAGCAGCAGCAGCAGCAGCAGCTTGCAAATCAAACAAATGAAAATGTAAAAAACATCTGCAAACAGCTCGCAAAACAAAAAACTTTTACACAACAACAACAACAACAACAACGAGATTGAGCTTGTATTTGTTATACTTTTAATCATATAATCTACATATGTGCATATTAAACAGCCACGCCACGCCCCCAGAACGAAACTTTCTTTTGCTTTTTCCTTTTTTTCTCTCTCTGCTTTTTTCTCTCTCTTCGCTTTGCTGTTTGTTTGCTGTTTTCTTGTTGCGATTGTATTACTTTTAAAAGCTTTTTTAAGTAACTCCCAACTAAATTAAGTTAAATACATTTCGTGTGTGCCACTGCCTCTCTCTGTGTGTGTGCGTGGGCACGTGGCGTATGCGCAACATTCCAATTGGCTGGCCAGGCAAATAGCTCAGCATCCAGAACTGGCGCGACTTTGGCGTGGCAGCTGCTGGCTGACACTATGCACTATCCGCCCCGCCATAAATTGCAATATTTATGTTTCTGGGTTAAAAACTGCAGGCGTGACAATTGACAGCAGCTGCTGCTCGGCAAATCTGAATGCGGCCAAAGGATACTGCTGCTCGAACACCTCCGAAGCGACATGTGTGTATGCATGCATGTGTAGATAAGTACGCTGCATATATGTGTGCCACATGCCGCATGCCACATGCTGCAAGCTGCCTTTGTCAGTTGTGCAGCAAATGGCAAGTGCTAAAAGTGTCTCTCTGTGTGGGTTAGTGCTCTGTACTTTGTTTCCCAAAGGGATTTTCTATGTTTTCCAACAGCTTTTGTTTGCCGCTTAACACACACGCACACACACACACGCACACACACACACACAGGGAGCAAGAGCTTTTAGTTTTGCATTCGCAAGCATTTGGCTTTGCATTTTTCGCAACACGCAAAATCGTTCGACAAAATATACAAATCTCTTCGTTATTTACTCTCTGTGTGGCCATTACTTTTGTCTATATCTGCGTGTGTGTGTCTGCTTGCCAACCATTTTACAGTTACTTTAGTATAGTTTATAGAAAACTGTGCTTTTGCCGTGCTTCAATTGATTTCCTCATCGATTTTCAATTGATTTTTGCTTTACACCTGATTTCGTGCTTAGTTTGAATATTATTCAAAGGCTCAGCTCAGTTTTTAGCTGAATACTTCATGCATTTAAATTTATTTAATTATTTACACTGTATTTGATTTATTTATTTTTACACAATTTGATTTTCGCTTTCTTGGCCTTCAGCTCTACTCATTCAAGCAAGAAGGTTGAAGGGTTTTCCCAGCATATGAACTCAACTTACACTGCTCAACAAAATTGTGTAAATCAGCAACAGACTTGGTATTGCCCTAGGCTTGTTCGGATTGTTCAGTTGCAGCTTAAACACCTGAAGCACAGTGCAACAGATTTAGCTGCTCAGTTTATCTCTCTCTCTCGCTCTCTCTCTCCCTCTATTTTCTAAGGACAATAAAGTTAAATTTTAATAATATTTCATCTTCAAAATTTTAATTTAAAATCTTTATCTGATCTATATGATAAACAGGCACAACTCTCTCCCTCTCTCTCTTCGTTACTCCTGCTTGTTGGCCCATTTCATTGCCATATTTCACATACAATAATCAAGTTAAGTTAGATACAACTTACATGGCTAAAAGTATTGCAGGCAGCTTCATTTATTCGTTAAGCCAAATCGCTTTCAGTGAAAAGTTCTTCGACGCCTTTGAAGCTGCCTTGGCAAAAGTTCAAATTGATTTCCATTAAGCCTAACTAGAATGAAAATAATCTTGTTTTCCATTAACAGTTAAGTTGAGTGTGATTAAACAGATTAGCTCTGGCTCGAGTCTCCCATGGCACGGCGACACATTTTATAGCAAAATGTGAAATGAAATGGGATTTGTTGCTGTGATTTCTCCACAAATTGAAATGCATTTGGAGTCAGGTTGGGCAATGGGCTGCGGGCCGATGAGATCTTTAAGTACCTTGGCCCGTTAGCGGCTAGATTTTCACTTTTTGGTGCTGGCTGAGGTCTGGCTGCATCTGCTTTTAATTGCGTTGCATTGCAAATCGAAAAGAAAAAGCAAAAAAAAAAAAAAAAACAGGTTGAGCTGGCCCCTTGCAGTTGCAGTTGCAGTTGCAGTTGCAGTTGCTGCAGCTCATAAATCGTTCAATCATCAGTGGCACATTGACAACGCCATTGGCCGTTTGACATAGACATTGCAATTTATACTCTATTCCAGCTGCTGCCTGCCACCCGCTTCCTTTGCCCGCTTCTTTCTCTTTTTGGGCGTAAAATTAATGCAATTTGCGTACAAAATGTTCCATTAAAAGCGCATAACCGGGCTGTAAAAGGCAGCGGCACTGCCTCTCCCACTCTCCCAACCTCCCACTCCCTCTCTCCTTTGCTCCTAGACGTACATAAAGCAATATGAGCTCTTGTCGCGTCGCCTTGTCTGGGGCCGCTTCCAAAGCGTTGTCTCGCCTTCATGTGCGAGTGTAATTTAATGCCAATGCAGTTTTTTCCCTCTCTCTTCGCCTCTCTTTGCACCCGCTGTGTGGCACTGCCTTTTGGCTGGCATGCCACAAATTACCCAGGCAAAGTCCGTAGAGCGCATTTAGCTAAATCGCAGAATTTATGTCTTATGAAAATGCGCTGTAAGTCGCCGTTGCCGTTGCCGTTGCCGTCGCCGTTGCCGCTGCCATCGCCGCTGCAGTTGCAGGCAAAGTGACATTGCCACAAGAGGCAATGCTAATGTATGAGGCTATAATAAAACGAGGCATGTTCAAACTAAACGACACGACGCCTTAAATGCCCTTACACTGAAAACAAATGGCTGCCTGTCCGCGAATGGCCAACAGGCTGTATACATTTGGCAGCCACTGTATTACATTTCTGCTGTGGCAGTGTAAGAGCAAATCGTGCCTCTGAAATGCATCGGATACTTGAGCAACTCGAGAACTTAAGGCTGATTTATCTCTTTTATTATTATGGTTTGGTTAGCGTTCTGGCTTAAACAGTCTACTCACATTTTTTTTTTCCTTCTTTCGCTGCGCTGTGCAGCCTTTTGGCCATTAATTTGCTTGCGCTTTTCCAATTTCCAGTTTTCATTTACCAGTTTCTCTCTCTTACTCTGTGTGTGTGTGTTTCTGTTGCACAATCCACAAATTATGCCGCCTTAACTGTATACAGTTTTTTTTTCTGTCGCTGCCCCATCAATTGGCATGCCAAAAGTGCGGCGAAAAACTTTTCAATTCAATTATCAACGCCCAAGTACATGGACTATCTATGCAGCTGACTGTGCGGCATACAGATGTACGCAACACCAGCTCCAACTTCAACTTCAGCTGCAACAATAACAACAGCAACAACAGCAACAAGTCCAACTACAGCTTCAACTTGGTTTAGTTCCGATTTGGCATCGATTTGCCAGCAATTTGGCTCGATGCATTTTGGATAATTTGTTTGCCAAATTCGCGTGTTGGCGTCAAAAGTCGTCAACACATTTTGTGGGGGTGTCAATTGCGATTGCCAACAGCAACAACGGCAACAACAACACGTAAATTATATATGAACTGCAAACAAACAACTTCTCCAAACACGCCCACTCGAGCAGGCATATCATGACATGAGACGAGAATCTCGAAATGGGGAAAAGTTCATTGAATGAAATTAATGTTGCCAAATCAAAGTTGTCAAAAAGCTACAGTGTGGCCTAGCTATGAACAACACGGCAAGCTGCATTGCTAAATGATGCAAATGCAGCAAAACTTAAATGGAAATGGAAATCTGAAACTGCAATGGAATGAAACTGTTTAGCTATGCTGAATGCAAAACTCCAGTGTGTATGGAAATGGAATGGAACACCTATGTAAAACTACCAAAAAGAATATATTTCAAAAATACAATAAATAAAAATATTATATAAAATGAAAATGTAAAATCTAAAAAGTAAATTATATGAAATGGAATAAAATGGAATGGAACATAAATGTAGAGGTAACAAAAAATAACTATTGAAAATAGAAGAAAAATAAAATTTTTTTTTTTTTTTTTTTTTTTTTTCGTTTTTATTTCTTTATTTTGTTGCAGCTTATTGTCTTAGACTCTATAGCGCATTTAGCTCTAAACCTTAACTAATGGGAGGGCAGATATGCCAATTATTCTGCACTTGTAGCTACTATCTTAATTAGTTCTAATATTGTCTAGAGGATGCAATCTCTTCAGTCTTCGCCTATTGTTGTTTATAGCCAGGTTGCTTGCGAGATGGTTAGGATGCGCTGCAAGTCTGTCCGCGTATCTTGAACTGTGTCGCCCAATGAGTTCAGCAACTGTGGGAATTGCTAAATCCCTATGTAAGACTGAGTTTCTTACAAACCAGCTGGCTCCAGTCCATCTGCGTAGTGCTTTATTCTGCAGGGTCTGAATTTTGTTCCTTGTAGTCTTCGCCGAGGAGCCCCATAGAGAGATACCATATACGAAGGTTGGGACAACTATTGCCTTGTAGATGGCGGCCTTGCTGCTGTAAGACAACTTGCTTGAAGCTCTCAGCATCCAGTCGAGGGTTTTTAGCTTGCTTTTGCATTTTGAGGTTACTTGACTTATGTGCGCTTTAAAAGTCAGCCTTCTGTCAAGAGTGATACCAAGGTACTTTACTTTTGAGGCTTTGGGAATAGTGGGCCCCAATGCAACGCTTGGGCAATCTCCTCTTCTAGTGGCGAAGGTAGTATGTACAGACTTTTGTGCATTAATGGTGATACACCACCGTTTTGCCCAGCGTCCGAAAGAGTCCAGATATTTTTGTAGTGAGTCTGAAGCTTCTTGCGCAGATACGTGACGTGATAAGATGGCGGTGTCATCTGCATAGGTCGCTATGAGTACTGCATCTGTACTTCCTATATTTGGCTCGGGAGTTGGCATATCTCCTGTGAATAAAGTATAAAGTGTTGGGGCTAGAACACTACCCTGTGGTACTCCAGCCATAATTGGTCTAGTCAAGGATACTGTTTGCCCCCTTGACACTTGGAAGGTTCTTCCAATAAGGTATGAGGATAGCAACGCGAAAAATGGGGCTGGAAGGGTGGTCCTCACTTTCTGCAGCAGTCCCAGGTGCCAAACTCGATCAAACGCCTGTTTGATGTCTAAAAAGACGGCAGAGCAGTACATCTTTTCTTCAAAGGCTCCAAGGATATGGTGCACAACTCTGTGAACCTGTTCCGGTGTTCCATGCTGTCTCCTGAAGCCAAACTGATGGTTTGGAATGGCCTCCTGGCGTCCCAGATGTGTCAGTACTCGTTCCAGAAATATTCTTTCGAATATTTTGGAGAGTACTGGCAACAGGCTAATTGGTCTGTACGACTCAATTTCTCCCACGGGTTTGCCAGGCTTAGGAATCATCACAATCACGGCGCGCTTCCAGCAGGCTGGAAAGTGCCGGATGCGGAGCATGGCGTTGTACACCATAGTTATGTAGTCTATGGTGGAGTCAGGCAGTGCTCTAAGGACTCTGCCGTTTATTAGATCATATCCAGGGGATTTTTTTGCCTTCACTCTTCTGATGTGTTCAAGAACCTCTTCTTTTGTACATCCAGTTATCTGGTCTTCAGCTGGGAGGGGCGAGAGAACGATGTCTTCTGTTGCTTCGATTTCTGAGGCCTCTGCGGTAATCACCGGCGTGAATTGATCTTGAAGGTGGTTTGCAAAAGCCTCAGCTTGAGCTTCGTCTCCAATGTGCCAGGAACCAGAAATGCTCCGAATGGGATGACGTCGTATTGGCTGCCGTTTGAGCTTTCTTGTAAATTTCCATAATTGAAACTCTGCGTCAGTGGGCGATTCAGCTCGTACCAGCGCATCGCTGATACACCTCTTTTGAAGCAGGGCGAGAGCAGCTTTAAGATGCCTCGTGGCTTCGTTGTACATGGATTTGGCATCAGGCGTGCGTAATCTTAACCAGCGTCTCCTGGCCCATCTTTTGTGTATTAGTAGGTGTTGGGCCTCCAAGGTGAGGGGGATGTTGTACGGAGACTGTTGTCTTGTTTGGCAAGATGGTGGGGCGGCTTGGTGCGCAGCTTTGACTATTTCTTCCTGCAGTTTGTTTGCTGCGTAGTCCACGTCTTCAGGAGTGTTAAGTTCCATTTCTATGTGCAAAGAGTAATGGAGCTCGCGCCTAAAGACTCCTAAATCTGATCCTGCTGGCAGTAGTTGTTTCCTAATGGGCAAGGGCTGTGGCTGCGCGTGGATTGTGACTATTAGTGGCAGGTGGTCAGAGGATAGGTCCAAGGATTCTTCAATGGTCAATTGCCGGTCACAGATGCCTTTGTAGACAGCGAAGTCGATTGCCGAGGGCCTGTGTCCATTAATTGGGTAACGGGTGGGGGCTCCAGTCGCCAATATGCTGAATTGTAAGTTTTGAATCGCCTCAAATATGACTTCTCCGCGACGATTCGCACTATTGCTTCCCCAAAATGGGTGCCATCCATTCCAGTCGCCGCCGATGAGGGTCTTATTCAACCTTTGGCCTAGAACCTGTTCCATGTGATGATCACACAGACCAGTGTTTGGCGGAAGATAAATTGACGCAACTTCGATCGCTCCAATAGACGTAGGCAGGGTGATGGCTGAGACCTGCATTGTTGCGTTGCAAATTGGCAGTAAAGGTGTATGCGGTATTGTTGCTCGTATGAGGATTGAGGATCCACCAAAGCAGTTTGCTCCTTCACCATGAGCCTGATAGTGTTCGTATCCGAAAATTTGTGTAGTGGGGCACTCATGAGTTTCTGTTATTAACATTATATCTATGTTTTCTTGTGAGAGAAACGCAGCCAGTTCCTGAGTCTTGTTTCTCAGGCCATTGGCGTTCCAGATACCCACACGTAAAGCCATTATTTGTAGGCAAGCTTGGTTATGATGGCCATTAAACTGTTTAGCATGGTTGCTTGTTGGGATTGTACTTCTCGCATCGCTTTGAGCTCGGCATTAATTGCGTCAAACTGACGTTGTTGTTGCTGAAGCATTTCAGTGAACAAAGTGTCACTTGTGGTATTCTTATTTGACGGTCCACCTCTAGCGGCCTGTGCGTAAGAAACACCACTAATAGGCGTTGCAAAGCTCGTGGCTTGGGTAATGCTCCGGGGCCTTGTAATTTCGGAAGCAGTACTCGGACCCGTAGACGGTGTTTGTGTGGGACTCCTTTTTTGTGCTGGGGATTGCAATTTGCGCAACCGCTTGTATACTTGGCAGCCCTTATAGTTGGCTGGGTGCTGTAACTCACAGTGCACACAAGTTGGTGCCTGGTCCTTTTCGCGGGTGCAGTCTTTGGATGCGTGTTTCCCGGCGCAACGCACACATCTGGGAGCTTTGTGGCAGTAGCGTTGTGTGTGTCCAAATTCTTGACAGCGATGGCATTGTGTCAGGTCGTTGTATCTTCTTGGCAGTTCCACTGTGCAGCGTTGCCTGCAGACAACTCGAATGTCCAAAATTTCTTTGTTGTTGGGGGCCTGAGCCACGTCAACAAAAAATATATTTAGCGGTGTTTTGTCCATACGGCTCAGTGGGTTGTGCACATTTGTAATTGTGTGGCCTTTGGTTTCCAATTCCTTTTTAATTAGTGTTGTATCAGTGCTGGAGTGAAGCCCTTTGAACACGACTCTATATGGTTTGTCCTCCTTAAGCTGGTAGCAGTGGAACTCCAATTCCAGCTTAGTAAAGTGGTCTATAACTCTGCGATAGTCCTCACTGCATTGGGTTAATACACCTATGTTATTCTTCTTTGGCTTAATTACGTATGATTTAGCATCAATTACTTTATCTATTATCTGTTGAAGTAGGGCCACAGACTTGATGTTTGGACACCATATGGGGGGCGGACGAGGTTTCGGAGTAGTTTGCTGGTCGGTCAATACTGGGGCTTCTGGAGCTACAGGTGATTCGCTGTAGTCTTCATCTTCTTCTACGAGCAGTGAAAATCGATTTTCTGATATTAATGCTGCATTGCTGGTGCTTGGTTCGTCGAAGATGAGCCTTTTCTTGATGGTTTTTGGTGAATTTGGCTGTTTACGTTTCGTGTTTTTGTTGTTAGTGATGCCTTGCACGGAGGCGATATCTATTTTTGAGTTTATTGGCATGATGGAGGCTTGCCTATTTGCCATCACAACGTTAAGCTGGGCTTGCATTTCTGCATTTACCTTTACAGCTGTAGCGAGGTTATTGACATTAGATGTCATCGCGGATTGTGCTTTTGAGTGCAGGCGCACTCGCGCCAAGCGACGAAATTTCGTAAATTGCAATTAAAGCAATTGAGTTACGCGGAAGCAAGCGATAAGAAAACGCTGCGTGTGCGGTTTTTGTTGCTGTTGCGTTGAAGAATGCACCGCAAAGTTCTATTTTTAGAACTCTGCAGCAGTAGAGCTTAAGCGAAGGCTGTTCGAATTCACGTCTTTACAGGTCGAACGACTGATCGCGATTGAAAAAAAAAAAATAAAATGCTTAAATAAAAATAAAAATGAAATGAAAATACGGGAACTAATGGAATGGAACACAAAAGTAAAATTGAAAAAAAATATATATAAATAAAAAAAATATACAATTTTATAAATATATATAAAAAAAAAATTTAAAAGGAAAATGTGAAACTAGTGGAATGGAACAGAAAGTACTCAAATAAATCAATCATATTAAAATGGAATGGAACACGAAACTAATATGCACAAAAATATATTTTGAAATGAAACGGAATTGAAATATAAAGCATATAAGAATGCAATGGAATGAAACATGTCAAGGCGTCATATGAGAAAGGCAGATAAAGGCATTTATATGGAGCGTTTACTGTAGTTTCGCTATAGCGAGAGTTGCACTCGCAGCTAAATATAAAAAACGGGAAGGAAATTTGGATGCCAGTCGAGCGACAAATATTTTGGCAAGCCAAAAATTGAAGCGGCCAGCGCAAAAATGCAGGCAGAGGCACGAGGCACGCAGCGAGCTGGTGGCAGGGGCACGCTGCACGACATCGACAGCAAATTGTCAGCACATGGCAGAGCCAGTGTGTCTATAGCTGGGGCAAGAGCAGGCGCTGTGCCAGGGCCAGTGGCTGGGGCAATGTGCTATCATAACAGCCTTAGCTCATAAGCAAGCTAAGTGCTTAAGGACGCCGAGAGGGGGGCGAGGCGGGGGCTAGGTGGCTGGCAAATTGAAAAATAAATAAAATTATGCGTGGCAACACATTCGAAATCATTGGCCAAAAGACATATCGATGTGCTGGATCTGTGTGCCACGCCCCTGGCAACAACGTTGTCATCGTCATCTACTGTTTTTTTTTTCATTTTCATTTTCGTTTTCGTATTCGTTTTTTGGGTCCGGAATGACGACGCGCTTTACGCATCAGTTGATTCTTTTCCATTTTTGCCCATTTTGGTTTACGAAATTCTCTTGATTTGGCTTCTCTCAATCTCTCAATCGCCCCGAACTTGGGGCATCATTGAAAATTCAAATCACATCAAATTGTAAAATACACAAACCACGCAAATAAAAATGCGAGTACATAAAAATAATAATAATAAAAGACAGCGAGACAGCCAGACAGCGTCTTGGCTGAAGGGCCAAAGGCGAGGCCGACGACAGCAGCGACGCAGGGCGCACAGGATGCTGGACGAGCTGGCAAGCATTTCTAAGCACAAATCTGTTGCTGGAATGGGAGCCGAATGCCAGGATGCGGCAGGCCGAACATTTTATGCCAAGCAAAGCGAATTTGCTGTGTTTTGTGATAGCAAAAATCGAACTTGGCGCTGGCAAGGGCTGCTCCCAGCCGCAAGGGAGAGGCAAATTTATTGTGTGTGCGTGTGTGTGTGCGTGTGTGCGTGCGTAGGTGTTGCTGCAAATTATGGCGTGAGTGTAAAATGAAAAGAGTGAAAATTATGGTGCTGGCGCGCCCATTCGATAAAACGCCCTTGCTTAACTATAATATATATATTTATATACATGTATATGCATGACTTCAGGATACCCTGTGACTAGTTTTTGATGTCCCAAGGTATGTAATAGCAAGATGCAGGCATATGCCATAAGTAGATGTATATATACTTAATTCCGATCAGCTTGTCATGAGCTCCAGGTATCTGCTAGTCAGGCACTGCCGCTTAGCCTATGCAGTTGAGTTAAGTTCGAGATGGGGAAATGGTTATGATAATGTTGTGTTAAGGTATAAATATATTATATATGGTTATATATTCCAAATAAGCTTGACAAGTCTTGAATGTCTGCAATTCTTACTCTGTGCAAGTTTCCGGGTAACTTCTAGTCAGGCACTTCTTGCTTGCTTATAAAGTTCTGTTGGTTTCGAGGCATAGTCAAATGGCTTTTAGCAGACTTTAACAGGCACAAGCAGACATAGTTGACCCCATAAAGTAGATATATATATATATATAAATATATATATATATATATATTTATTTATATATATATATTTCACATCAGTTTGTGCAGATTCCGGGTATCGACTAGCTCAACAAACCTTAGTTATGTACGAGATATTGGAAGCCTACACATATATAGCGCAGCTATGTATTCGCTTTATCACTATCAGATATATATATATATATATAGCACTCGTACAAGCGCTTCAATAGAGTTCTTAAGCAATTCTTTCTCTGCAATTCAGTTAGGGAAATCTTTGTTTTGACATCTGCTTTGCCCTGATTGCGCATAAATTGAAATGCCGCTATTTAAGGCCGTGCGTGGCGCCTGTTCGGTCGGCGATCGCGTCAGATGCCAAGCACTGACTATGCATATATATGGACTATATATGCCCCTGGCGCTGCAGCTTCGGTATTTGGAGTCTGTGTGCCGCCTTCTTGTAAAAACTAACGAAAATGTGAAAATGAAATAAAAATGTAGACATTTTGTAGCCAGTTTATAGAGAGTGTGTGTGAGAGAAAGAGAGAGGGAGGGAGGGGTGGGGGCAGAGGGCGATGATGGCCAGCCTCTTTGGGCCGAGGCCTGTTTGGCCCATAATTTTGTTGTTGTGCAAACGGTCGCATAACTCGCCAGAGCCAGAGCCAGCGCCAGGTCCCGGTTCCTGTTCCTCCTACTTCTGTTGCCCTGTCGTGCCCCGGCCACTGCCCGCGCTTATCTAGCGCTGGCTGTCGATGTAGTCCCACGGTCTCTTCTTGGACTCGCACTCGCACTCATTCGCATGGTGCCAAATGAATTTCACATGTTTTCTTCTTCTTCTTCTTTGACTGCTGCTGCTGCTGCTGCTGCTTATTTTGTGTGTGCTTTTCCATTCGCACTTTTCTTTTTGCATGTGTTTTGCACTCGCTCGCTGCTTCGGCATTTAATTAAAAAGCCAGCAAAATTATGAACTTTTCTTTCTCGACCGCCTGCAAATTTGTTTGTTTTCGCCACGAAAGTCGTATATCAAAAAATTGCTTGCCAGATGCGAGATGTGAGTGTTTTTTTTTTTTTGTTTTTCGGCTATGGGCGGAGTAGTTCGCTGTTTTTGGGGGCTTGTCTGGCCGGTGGGGAAATGCCACAATGCAAAATTTTAAATCTTTCGCCAATGATCTGTCGAACTTTTCGCTCAGCCCCAGCCCCAGCCCCAGCAATAACTTTTCTTCTCTCTTCAGCTGGTTGGGTTTTTTTTTTCGTTGCCACAAATGCATCGATGAGTGGTTGCTTGAATGTATGGATGAGTAATGGGGCAATGTGTGCTCTGGAGTGGTTCCAAAACTTTGGCTACGAGTCGGCGCGTTGAAAATCAAATGAGCTGTAAAGAAAATTTTGCGTTAAAATGCGTTTTATTGTTTCCAATTAGGCTGATTGAGTGCCTCGATTTTATATATATAGAGACAGATATATGTGTGTGTGTGTGCCATATTAAAAGCCAATGTAGTCTGTAGTGCTCGACATGCTTCGCTTAATCCCAACCCAACCCAGAGAAACAATTTATGCGCTACTTTAGCTAATCATCGAGAGCGTCACATAATTTCATTTCGCTTTTCGACTATTCCATTTATTTGGGCTTTTTTATTCCAATTGTCTTCTCATTGGAATTCCTGCCCCATTCTCTCTCTCTCTCTCTCTCTCTCTCTCTCTCTCTCTCTCTCTGTATCAACTGCATCATCATCTAAGCATTCAGCTGCTTCACTGGCCCCTGTTTTGGTATTTATGTGGCAGCAGCTCAACTTGGCTTATTGCCGCTCGCAAAATCAACTCATTTACAATGCGCGTCTCAGTGGCAATAACTGTGCCCCAAATATGCTCCACACACACACACACTACTCCATCATCTTATGACCACAAAGTCTATATCGCTGCGTCTCATGGCTGCCCAAAGCAGCTAAAAAAAATATAAAAAAAGCTTTATTTATTTTTCTTATCCATAAAAAACACTTTCAAAGTATTTCATTAGGTTTTAATTGATTTGGGTTTCTTTCAGTTTTAAATTCTTTTTTTTATAAAGTGAAATTTAAGAAAATTGCATTCACAAATCCCAATTTTATCGCTATAAAAAAATCTTTAAAAAATATATATTATATATTTTAAAATGTTCAAAAATAATAAATGAAAAATTAAATTGTAATATTTTCTTTTTTTTTACAAACAAATTTTAAGCAAATTTAAATTTAAAAAAATAACATTCTAAATATTAAAATAAATATTAAATAATAAAAACTAAACAAACATTATTATTAATAAGAACAAACATTTTTCTTGATTGTTTTTTTTTTTTTTTTTGAAATTATTATTTATTAATTTTTTTATATACATTAATAAATATTTTTTAAAGATACTTTTTTTTAAAGAATTTTTTTTATTTTTTATTGTTATATAAATATAACAGAATTTTAAAGGCATTATTTTTTATTTACAATTATTTTATTTCTATAACAAAATTTATGAAAATAAATTTATTTTTATATATTTCTATAGAAAATTTATAAATATAATTTATAACAGAAGTTTGAGTGAGCTCTGAAATACTTTTACTATTAAATATTGCAGTTAATAATACATAATGATAAATAATATATATAAAGTTTTAAAAAATTTATTTCGACTGCAGAATTTTTTGAAAATTAAATTAAATTAATTAAATTAAGTTTTAAAATTCTTTCGAGCTCTTCTTAAGGCTTTTACGCCTTGTTATAATTTCTCCAGTGTTTCGTTGTAACTTTCACATTTTCTTTGGAAATGATATAACTAAGTGATCTCTCGAAGCGATTCATTTGGCGGTCGTTCGGTCGCTCGTTCGGTCGGATGGTTAACTCGTTTGCCAGCCTCCTCAGATAGCTGATATAACAGCTTGCGGAGTGTCAAGTCGAAATAAAAATTCATTTTAATTTGTGCAACGCTGAGGGGGCAGCATCATTGACGAATGACTGCCACACAAGAAAGACAGGGAGTGATGGGGGGAGGTAGATCTCGATGTTATGCGCCTCGGTGGCAAGGATAAAGTTAACGCCGAGGCATTGCCTGCCGCATTGTCCATTGTTGTTATTTGCCAAATAAGCGAACCGCCGCCCGCGCTCTGCTGCCACGCCTCATGTGGCTGGCACACTGCCGGACTGCGTCTCCATTGTTGTCAGCTTCGTCGATGATGCAGACATAAGATATGAAAAATATGAAGCAACAGCCATCACAATAGTCGAGACCGAGACCCAGAGCCGCAGACAGAGCCGGAGCTGGAGCTGGAGCTGGAGCTGGAGTAGGAATTGGAGGCGAAGTCGAAATAAGAGCCAGAGCGAAGGCAAGGGACATATTTTTCGTTATTCTCCAGCTGCCAGAGACCCGCTGCTCCACCACCCCTGCCCCCCTCCAGCCTGCTGCTCGGCTGGTTCACAAAGCAGGCGCTCATGCGTGTGCAAGTCGCAGTCGAACTGCGTGGGCAACAGACTCATACGTAACCATGCCATATAGATAAAGCTCTGTCCGTGTGCCTCTGCTCCGCTGGCGCGCTCTGTCGCTGTTCGTCTGTCTATATATGAGTTGGATTGGTATAAATCACGCTTAATGCCTTGCTGTGGAGCTCGCTGTGGAGCACATAAATTGCAGTCAAGTGCTGCCAATTAGTTGGCTAAAATTATTTTATGATATTGGCCAACTAATTAAACCGGCATTACGCTGACTGACGCTTAAGGTTTAGCCCCGCCCGGGCACACACGCGCTTGGACCTTGGTCAGTTGCTCGGGCATTAAATCGATAAAAGTCGCAGCAGCCCAAGGTACAGGTGGCCCCCGCCCCCGCCTTTCGCATTGTTGTTTGCTTGCAGTTTCATCAATCAACCGCACTCAGCCAGCCAGCCAACAATCAATCATACCCAGGCCGGGAGGGGGGCGTGGCTGGCTCAGTAGCGCCCAACCTGCCTGGCATAAGTAAAGCACGTAAAAAATATCTTTGATTATTAATTATTTATGAAATGTGCGAGGCGAGAAGCGACTGCCATTAAATGATTAGGTTTGAGTTGAGTTGGGACTGGGGCCGGGCCGGGACTGAGGATGGCAGCGACTCAGACATAAAGAGCTTAAGCGAACGATACAATCTTTCAGATGAATAAATGAATATCCATTCATAAGCGTTTCGAATAGAAAAACAGTTAACTTTAAGATAAGGCCAGAACTAAATGGAAAAAATCTAAGAAACTTTAGACTTTAAGTTGTGAATGTTGAATGAATAAAATTGAGAGTTTGACAATGTTTTGGCACATAAGATATGCTAAATATACAGTTATTATATCTTAAGTAAACCTATTAACTCCCTACATTATAGCTGTATATATAGCTTACTTAGACTTCCGTTCATGCGCCTGTCCGTTCCTGCGCCGACCTTCTGTCCGACCATCCGTCCGTATGTCCTTACATTTGTTGGTCTGTTCATCTCCTGGTTTGTCCGTCCTTGCGTCCTTCTATCCGTCCATTCGTCCTTACGCCAGTACCTCTGTTGGTTGCTCTCTTCAGCCATCCATGTGTTCATCCGTCCGTTCGTCCATCCAACCATTTGTCCGTGCGTCCGTTCTTCTGTCGGTTCGTCCGTTTGTCCGTCCATCCGTCCGCAGTTACAAGAAACTTGACACTAGCTTACAGAGTCTCCATGTACTCGTTTAAAGCTGTTATCGAACGTCGATTATTGGGCAACATCAATGCTAAGCTTGGCGTTCAGGGTATTTCATAGTCGAGCACTTTCGACTAGAAAACTTTTACTTATTAGTTCAGATATATGATAATATAATACGTAATTATGCTATACTTTTATCTATACTTTGCTCAAACTTTACGTCTGCTTTCCTTATGCTTTCAGTGTGCCAGTGCAATGGACACGCACGTCGCTGCCGCTTCAATCTGGAGCTGTACAAGCTGTCGGGCCGGGTGTCAGGCGGCGTTTGCTATAATTGTCAGCATGATACGACCGGAAGGTATTGCCACTATTGTCGCGAGGGCTACTATCGGGATGCCACCAAGCCACCCAACCATCGCAAAGTGTGCAAACGTAAGTAGCAGCTGCTTGGCCATCAATCAGCGGCCTAGTTAACTGTCGCACTGGGCAGATGTCTCTCTAATGATGACTGCGACTTTCTCTCTCTCTCTATCTTAGGCTGTGACTGTCATCCCGTGGGCTCCACTGGCAAGACGTGCAATCATCTGAGTGGACAGTGTCCCTGCAAGGAGGGCGTCACCGGCCTCACTTGCAATCGCTGTGCACGCGGCTATCAGCAGACGCGCTCTCATGTGGCGCCTTGCATAAGTAAGTCTCCTGTTCTCACTCTCACTACCCCCTGCCTCCCCCTTCCTCATCCTCTTTATCTTTCCTTGCTATTAATGTGTTTGTCTTAGCAGAGGTGCCCACAAATGCGAATATGATTCAAGCGGAAAGCGCTGGCGGCGGCACTGGAACAGGCGACTACAAAGATGGCGGAGGCTCTCAGGCTGAGGAAATGAAAAAGTGTAAGTAAAACTAGTTGAGAATTGTAAATAGCGACTGGAGACTAGAGACGAGCAACTTGTAGAGTTTTGAGCAAAGGGTAAAGGCAGACATGTAATAAATCGCAATGAGTAACAAGAGACTTGTGGGAGACTTGTGTCGAATTACTCGTGGAGAGTTACGAGTAAAATGTTGTGGAGAGTTCTTGGCGAAGTTAATTTTTGGCAAACTGAGTCACTGGTTACTCGCCACAAGTGTTACTCGTGTTACTCATTACTCTTGGAGAGTTTTTAGTGTAGATTGGAGAGTTGCAAGTTACAGTCGAAGAGTTACTCGTGGAGAGTTGCTAGTAAAATGTTGTGTAGAGTTGTCAACTACATAGATAATCGCCCAATTATTATTATTATTATTATTATTTTATTATTATTATTATTATTATTATTATTAACCATGGAGAGCTGGGATTGTAACAAGCTTCAATATACATAAATAAATAATTATGTAATAAACTCTCTACACACACATACAGATTGCGGCAAGTGCAAGGCCAGTCCTAAGAAGCTCAATCTGAACAAGTTTTGCATGGAGGACTATGGTACGTATGCGTAATGTGCTCTCAATATGCCAAAGTCTAGCTAACACTCGACTCGATTGCAGCTCTGTTGGCCAAGGTAATTGGACATGATCGCGCCTCGCAGGACATTAGCACCGAAAAGTTCTCAATCGAGCGACAGAACGAGATTTACAAGTACGAGATAAATATCCAGACGATTTTCAAGCGTAACCCCATGTCGGGCACAACCAGTTCGCTGTTGGGACGTGGCAATATGATGCTGCTGGTGCCGCGCAAGAGTATCGAGTGTCAGTGCCCCAAGATCAAGTTGAACAAGTAAGTAGCTCTCTAATCGGAACTAATGATTATTTATGTGCAATGCTTATTTCTTGACATTAATTTGACTTTCACATTGAAATATTTGCAGATCGTATCTAATACTTGGACGCGACTCGGAGGCAGCGCCGGGCTATCTGGCAATTGGACCCAGCTCCGTGGTATTGGAGTGGAAGGACGAGTGGTCGTTGCGCATGAAACGCTTCCAGCGGCGCGCCCGCAAATGCAGTTGAATCGAACCGGAAACGGAATATGTCAGAGCGGATTTCAATTTCATACACTTGGCTAGGTATCGGTTTTTGTATAAATTGTACAGTTTACTCAAGTTTCTGACCTTTTTCGGTATCATGTTTTAATTAATCCCCACCCTTCACATACGCACACCCACACACATCCACACAATATACACTATCCACACAATACTTATTATAGACAAAAAGCGGAGTCTTCCCATACTGAATATATCTATCTGAACAACAAAAAAGGAAAAAAACTACAAAAAAAAAACATCTGAAATCCTCTAGTTAAGCTACTCAGCGGCATTCTAGTCTACAGGCACTCGAACACTGCAAAACACTAGGCAAAAGCAAACAACAAACAAGCCAAATGCTAATTACAATCTGAAGGGCGTGTGCGTGAGTATGAGTGTGTGTGTCTGTCAAGCACATTTATGAGGGCCATAAAATAACAGTTATAAATTTGTAATAAGTGCGAAAAGCGTAGCATATCGCGTGCCTGTGTGTCATGAATAAGGAGTGGGGGGTCATTCAAACCAATGGCTGGGCAGGCGAAGAGGCGCAGAAATAATGGTGAGAGAACGAAATAACGGACAAGGAGGCGGGGTAGGCAAACAGACAGAGTCAGCTGAAATCTACGAATGGCACAGACTTTCACATTGAATGGCATATGCTAGGGGTATTCACGAGAATTACGCAAACGGATTATTGTGTCTCTCCTGCCGCGTATCTCACTGCCTGTTATTTTTGCTGCTATTTATTTTACTCATATGCTGACTATCCCTAGTGCCAGCTGCAGGGCTTCTTTTCTTTTTTTGATTCTGCTCTGCATATCGCATTCATCACAGTTTTTTCGTTTACCTCGATTTATATTTTCGATATATTTGCCGTTTGTTTTTTTTTTTTGAGATTTTATCTCTGACAGTTTTTCAGTTTTACTGTTTGCATTTAACGGCAGTTTTATTGTTATTATTTTTCGAATTTTTTTAACCCGTTCGATCTGTATTTTTAAAATGTATGCAAACAGTTTTGCTGTTAATTATGCAGATTCATTCGTATCCATTTGTTAGTTGATTTTCACGCGCTTTTGCATAACAATTTGTTTAAGTGAAGAAAAAAACTCAATAATAATAATAATAATAATAATAATAATAATAAACAAACAGACATCAGCAGCAGCACTAAAATGAATTTAAAATGCATTTATTTGAATTCAATTTTCAATTTGAATTATGCATGTGAATCAGTTAGCATTCATATAAAAGAGAAGAAGCAAAAACGTTTCAGCCACATTGAATGCTTGTCAAAGGTGGCAGGGGTGTGGCGAAGGGCGTTCAGTTCAACTTGCAACCGGCTTTTTTCTTTAACATTTTCTTTAAGGTCTTTTTTTAACAGACAATCTCCAATCACGTAAAAACTTATGCACTGTGGTGCACACCAGACAGTGCTCACTGTAGCCAGTTGGACAAACTTGACAGACAAACAAACAAACAACATCACGAAACACGTTACACAAATTAAAAAAAAAAAAGAATGCAACTTCGTAGGCTGAACACTGATATGTTGCCCCTGTATCTATCACTCTCGCTCTTCATGTCCCTGGCCCTGTCGCAGCCTCTGTCCCTGTCCCTCTAACAGGCTTTGTCTCCGGTATTGCTGCTCTCCCTCTCCTTATCGCTCGCCCTCTGCCCCTTGCATGCATTTACACAGTTACATTTATTGTGTTATTGTTGTTATTTTTTTAGCTCTTTTTGGTATTCTCTTTCATTTGAGTGGGGCCGCGGATTAAACATGTTACAGCTCAAAATGTAACATGATATATGACAGCAAGTGTCGAACTTGATAAATGCTTTAATGAATTTTTTTTCGTGTTCTGCACAAGAGACTTGTGTTTCTTCCTCGCTCCCCTTGCTCTCCCGCTGTCACCCATTCGCTTTACTCTGTTCTGCCTGCGTGTTTCGCTGTGGGCTTTTGTCATTGGCCCATTGCCACAGTCGGCGACCGTGACCATGATATATTATAAATCCAAATGGAGCAAGCGACCAACCGGACATGCTGATCAGCTGTACAAGTGGACAGGCAGACAGACGGACGGCCCAACTGAGTTGGACAGCAGCTGTATAGTTAACATGGCGTGGCTCTTAAGCTGAGATTTGTGTGTGCCGCCCGGGCCGCATAATTAGCCAACGACATGGCTCCGAAAACAATGCACACACACACATGGTCTCGCGCGCTCTCTCTCTCTCACACACACACATAGACGATATGAAGTGTCCTGCTGCAAGTTAAATACAAAACAACAACGAACAAAGTTAAAAAAAATGAGTGAGTGAGTGAGAAAGAGAGAGAGAGAGAAATTAAATTGCGGCTTGGACGCGACTGCGGCTTGGGCTTCATGCATATTTAAATGAGATTTTTGCGTTAACTGAATTTTGTCAACATGACGTGTGCGCTGAATGGAGTAGAGTGGGGTGGAGTGGGGCGGCAGGAGGTGTGGCCAGCCAATGTGGGTGTGCGCTGCAGTCATGAGAAGCCATATTAATTTATATACATATGTATGTATGCACACACACACACACACAACACAAAGCACGTATGTCTGTGTGTATGTGCGCGCATTTATATATATTTAAATAAATTGGATTTTTCTGCGCGATTATTTTTTTTTTGCTTTTATTTTACTTCATTTAACAGCCTGCTGGCTGGGGCGTAGCGGGGGCGTGGCATATGTATTTTAAATAACTTGCCTGGCGCCATTAGCATATAAATTGATGTGCGCCAGGCCCATTCACACACACGCACACACACACTCACGCATATAGCAAGCATTTGGCAAACACACACACACACACACACTCACGCATATAGCAAGCATTTGGCAAACACACACACACACACACACACACACTCACACATATCTAAGATTTCTGTGCCCTAAAAGCTGACAAATTGACTTCCGTTTCCGCGTTTAAAAATCAACAACAAAAGCACACAAAAGAGCTAAACAAGAAAAAAAAAACGAAAAGAAAAGTAAAGAAAACAAAAAAAAAAAAAAACAAAAAAAAAACTCTTTTAAAAAAGTACTTAAAAAACTGAGACACAAAACATAACCAAATTAGTCATTAGTTGATACGTCGAGCCGTTTATTTATTTCCTTAACAAATATATATACACACAAATATATATATATATATATATATATATATAAACTTTTTTTTTTAACTTAACGTAAACTTAAATTATAAATTAAACAAAAAAAAGCCAAGCGAAAACTAAATTTTGTTGGCGTTTCACTGTATTTCGAAATATTATTATTATTATTATATATATATACACACACATATATATATATATATAAAAAACATAAATGAATAAAAGAAAAGTACTTATACAAACACATACATATACACACATACATATATACATATATATATATAAAAGCTTGATGTATTTGGTGTATATTGAGCATAAATAAATTGCAGAGCAAAAAGAAGAAGAAGAAGATAATGAAGACGATGTTTGTGGCATGCTTTTTTTTGTAGGTTGAATGCAACAACAACAGAAACAATACTAAATTTACATATCCTACACACACACACATACATACAGCATTGTCACGTTAAATAGAATTAATATATATATACATACATAAAAATACATATTTTTTTTTTTATAAATTTTTTTTAAGCAAACATTTTATCACTAAATAAAAAAAAATATAAATTATCTTTGTGTGTGTCGCAAGTTAATGAGAAAAATATTTAATAATAGAAAAAACACAATTTTATATATAATAATAATAAACACTATCTAAATGCATATATACGAGTTCACAATATATATATATATATATATATATATATACATATATATATATATATATATGCTATATATACTCTATATAGACTATATAAAAGCAGAAGAAGAAACACAGCGACAATTTTTTTTTCTTAGATCTTTGTAAATACTCAAAAAAAAAAAAAAAAACAAAAAGCAAAAGCCCATAAAATAAACAGCGAACCGTAATCAACAATATTTATTGCCAAATTATTATGTTGTAATGAAATACATATGATAAAAAAAAATACAAAAAAAACAGAAATAAAAATAAAATATATAAAAATAAATGGAATATGATTGAAAGATAATCAAACTGGCAACAACAACAAATAGACATTGTCTGATATTAAAGTATTGTAGTTGGTATTTACCTAAGCCACACACACGTACACACACACGCAGCAAAAGCTAAGTAAACAGAAAAGCAAAAAAATAGTTGATCAAAGGCAAGCCAAACGCATATGGACACACAGACACACACAAATGTATGTGTGTGTGTGTGTGCAGCTGTATGATTCAACATCATTTATGTGTGTACTTTCAAAAGATTTCAATATATATATAATATATTTCAATATATATATATATATATATATATATATATATATATATAAAGAAAATCAAGCAAGCAACATAAATAAATGCAAAAAGCAAAGAAAACCAAGACACAAAAATTTAATCGATTTAAGTGGACAAATTGCTAATATATATTACGAAATTCAATGGGTGAGAAATGTGATTTTTATTTCGGGTTCCTTTTTGCCGTTTCTCTTTGCAGATTTCCAGGTGCCAGCAGGTAAAGTATGCGTAGGCTGCAATTTATCATGGCTGCCATGATTTGGACAGATCGATTATTGGCAAGTTATCGATGATGATTCGTTAAATCGATAAGTGTGAGCTAATGAATTCATTCAACTCGGGAAAAGATCTAATAGAGAGCAAAGAAAGTGCCTCTGCTGTGAGTCTGGCAGAAGAACAAGATATAGAGACGGCATTTATAAGCGAGTATATTGCTCAGAGCAATGAAGACGCTACTAACTGCGTGATATATATATATATATATATATATATATATATATATATATATATATAGCTCTATATATAAAGATATTATACAAAATTCATTAGATTTTGTTTCGATTTAAGTCAAGCTCTTAAAAGATTCTTTTTATGTATATTCTTTTTACTCGCTTTCTGTCTAGGAAAATTAATTTATCGATATATATTTTCAATGAAAATGGAAAAAGTATATTTAAATTTGATTTAAGTTTCCTATAGTGCAGCACTACTATTTTAATGAACGCAACTGAGAGGCGACCACGCAAGAGTGATGCATATTTCGATTAATATAATTCAGCAAGTGTTTAAGTGATCGATAACATTTAGCACTTGAAATATAGTACATGATTTGCCATTTTTATCTAAATAATTTTCACCTGCTAAATGTAGCATCACTGCTTAGCCAGTTCAGCGCGCAGCTCAGAAGTTTGAGTTTGAGCAGATTCCTCTGGATCCCCAGCCAACATCCAGCTGGAGATTGGTATGAATTGCTGCAATTCTACTAAGCAGCAGTGGAGACAACATACGAAACTCTTTAACAACGGTGAGATTTCATATATTGAATAAAGTCCTTTGCATAATTTGATATTTCATACGTAATGCCAAAGGTGTCACTGCAAAATGGAGCTAGAATTTCTTTGTCTGCTGCTCAAATTTGTTCGCTTTGAGCGAATTTGCTGCAAAAACTGAAAAGACAGCCAAAGGGAAGCACAATAACTAAATTCTATTGAGCATATGGTTTCCTAAGTTGTGCTCAGCCCCTTGAGTTCTGATTCACTTTTAGCAATTTGCCAGCTTTGAGCTATGGAAAAAAATGTTGCATACTTTCGAGCAGCGTTCGGGCACGGCAAATAGGATGAAATTAATTTAGAGCGCAATTTAAGCAACATGCCCAAGCCGTGCCCCAGCCACCGGGTCGCTTAGTGTTTGATATTGCCGCTGGCTTTCGTTCTGGCCAAAAGGTTCTGTGCCATTGCCGGCAAGTGAAACTAATACGCATATTTATCAAATTTCAGCGCCTCAAGGGTTGCTGCTGCTGCTGCTGCACTCGCAACATTGGCCACCCCCGCTCGCTGACACGCGCCCAAATGTGGATTCATTGTAGTTGCCCAAAATGCCTTGCAGCGCCTGTAAAGTTCCAGCAGACGCAGACGCAGCCGCCAGACCGCAATGCAAAGTTTTGGCCCTCAGCTAAACTTAACAAAAAGCGGCAACCACTTGGCTTGGGTGGTTGCCTGCTCAATAGGCTGGCTCCGCGGACTGCCTGGCTGGCTGGCTGGCTGGCTGCCTTCGCGTTGCCGGGGCAATGCTGCATAAACAAGGACAAAGCTATGTTGCTGCTGGCAGCTCCATTTGCACGCTTCATAAGCGCGACGAATGAATTTTAATTTGATTAAAGTGAAAAATTGAAAAATGGCAAAATGGAAAAAACGTAAGCTGCAAGCTCACTCCTTTGCCGCCACGCCCACCCACTAAGCTCTTAGCTGTATTAAATGCTGCGTCAAAGAGTAGCGAATTTAGATACGCCATGCGCCACCAAATGGGGCAAGTCCGAGTGGCGCAGCACGGCATACGGCATACGGCACACGGCACACGGCACGAGGATTAGCTGGCCAATCAGGCGCCGACCATGCGGCCTGGATTTGCGGCACACATGAAAATCCAGCTTTGGTCGACTCAGCTCACACTCCAATTGCCGTTTGGGTTGCCATGGCTAGAAATGCCAATGGAAATATTTCCGGACGGATTGGCGTATCCGTTGCCATAGCAGCTTAGGCCGCATTAAAACCTTTTTGCTTCACTAATGTTGTTTTTGTTATGCTTAGATGGCGACCGCAGCCGCCTGTCCAAACCACTTGCCAGACCCATCCTGCGCGGCCTCCTGCTCTGCTCAAAGGATATTTCGCCTGCTTCTGCTTCAGCTTCTTGTTTCTTCTTCTTTTTTCGTTTTTCTTTTTTTTCACTTGGCATTGCTGCGTTTCTGTGCCCCCAGGAGATGCTTAGCCCTAGCAAAGAAGCATCCTCGTCATCATCATCTCGTATCGTCGTAGCCAACGTCTGTTACAGTGCGGCAATTACGCCGTTTGGATTTCAAGTGCCGCAAGTTGCCGTCGACGTTGCCGTTGGTGTTACCGTTGCTGCTGCTGTTCTTGTTGCAGCAACTGCTACAATATGAATGCTAGAAGCAGCGCACCCAGACCCAAGTCCAAGGCTCGAGTCATAGTTGCTGCCTGCGGCAGTCGAGTATAACAGAATTTTGCACTGAACCCTAAACGGGGGAGTGTGCAACACACACACACACACACACACACACACACACACACAGAGAGAGTGCAAAAAAGGCGCATTTTACAAGATTTTTATTATATATATATATAAATGGGAAAAGTATTAAAAAAGTAAACTTTTTTATAGACTTTTCATTTGGCCTTCGTTCGCGCGCCCCCTGCCTTCGCCAGCAGTTGTGTAAGCTTTTCGTCTGGGCGTTATGATGCGTGTTAAGGGAATACGAACACAAATACTCATGCACACGCACACATGCTCTGATAGACCAGGCTAAGGGATCAGCTACCATTGGCCCCGGCGGCACAAGCAATGCGGAAGTGCTTCTTACAACGCATGAAAGCCAAAAGGAAAAGTTCCGATGCCCTACACCAAAGTCAAGTCGATTAGCTAAGCATGCCATTCGCACAGATTCGCGCAGCTGAGCATTTGCTGTGCCCCAAAAAGTATGCAACGCGCCGCTCGCTGCTGTCTGTCTATTGCTGCGACTGTCTATTGCCAGAATAAGTTCTGTGGCATACTTTTCGAGAATCGCTTCTTCGCCAGGCAAGATGCAGCTGAATCCATGAAGTACAAATGATCGTAGCTAGTCTAGGCTTTACGTATGTATCTACATCATGCTCAGATATGATCAAGATCACTTGGAACTGTAAGGCCATAGACAGAAGCGAAACAGATACAATATATAGTTATAAGATACAAATGTATCTGAGCATTGATTTGAGTCTCATAAGATACAAATGCGAATATTTGAAGATCAGCTGTATCTGTGATGTAAAGCTAAAAGACACTTAAGATACAAATCTATTTGAGGTGTGAATAACTGAAACTTTTGAGATACAAATGTATCTGAGCATTGATTTGAGCCTCATAAGATACAAATGTATTTCAAATGCCAATATCTGAAGATCAATTGTATCTGTGATGTAAACCTAAAAGACTCTTAAGATACAAATGTATCTGAGATGAGAACAACCGAAACTTTTGAGATACAAAAGTATCTCAATTGCCCATATTTAAGACTTATGAGATACAAATGTATCTGTAACGCACATGCTTGAAATACATGAGATAGAAATATATCTGAGCTGTGAATATTCAAAGATCATGAGATTCAAATGTATCTTTAGTGAATGTTTTCGGATACAAATGTATCTGTGATGAGAATATTTTGTTTCCATGAGCTACAAATATATCTGAAATGTAAATATCTGCATGCAAAAGTATCTGTGATCATAACATCATATTTAAGTACACCTGAGACGTGATTATTTGAGTGTCATACGATACGCATGTATCTGTGCAACGAAACGTAAGATACAAATGTATCTTAACACATAAAACAATCTTGAGTCACCGTCAGCATTGCAGCGTGCTGAATAGTCGACGTGGCCTGCTCAACCGCAGCCTGGAAGCGAAGCCCATTCCCTTGGGCCGCTGCTGCGGTGCTTCCATTCTGCTCTCAGTCGTTGTGTTGGCTTTGCTGTTGCTGTTGCTGTTGCTGTTATTGTTGCTGCCATGTTGTTCAAAAAAATGTTTTCAAACCTTCAGAGTTGTTGATGGTGCTGCTCCTAGAACAGTTACAGTAGATGTTTCCTACTCGTATTTTGCTTAACGATTTCGAGGACGGCCCCCAGCTACGGTTTTTTAAAAAATTTTATTTTATTACTATAACAAGACATAAGTAGGCATAATGGAGCTCTATAAAATATTCAAAAGAAATTGGCATAGAAACTTTTACAAAGAAGGCGAGAGTGAGAGAGCGAGTGGGTAGTGTGGGGGCGTGTGGGCGAGGCAGCCAGAGCTCCCCGCTGACATTCATGTATGAGGCCTGAAGGGCTTGCTGGGGCGTGCCTCGCAATGCCGAGTGTTAAGCGATTAACGGCATTTTCATTGAGCGCCTGCTAAAGGTTAATGCACTCCAAACTTGAGTCGCGTCTACAATGCGAAGACGGCACGAGCCACAGGTAAGTGCGGGCAGGTGGGGCCAGGTAGGCACATCCTTGAGTGCCGTCTAAACTTGACAACATTTGACACTTTAGAAGCCGAGCGCAATTTACATATTTACTGAACGCGGATGTGGCTGCCAGTGCGGCCAATTTTTCGACGACATTGCGCCTACAAGCAACAGCCTCGCCCCTGTCGCCGTCCCCTGCCGACGCATTTGACATCCTGCGACTGTCAATCATCTGCACAAGCGATTTGTCAGCATCCTGATGCTAATAATCCGCAACAACGCGCCCCGGATCATCATGATTTTTTACAACTTTTCATTTTCGCGCTTGAGCTGCTTTAACTGCCGTTGGATTTATTTTTTGCCTCTGCCAGTTTTGCTCCTTCCTTTGGTTTGTGGCATAAGAACAACATGCAACATGGGCGTGGCAGGCATATGTGCTGGCCGCGCAACTATTCAAATGAGCTCAACGCAAATGGCTTGGAAAATATGTCGCTGACTTTTATTGGCGCATTTAGCTAGCGGAGGCAGTGGGGCCGGAGCTGGAGCTGGAGCCGGAGCTGGAGCTGGAGCTGGAGCTGGCTGAACGCTTTTTAAGCACGCGCAGCCGCGAATATATGATATCCCAATCTAGATAGGCGCCCACAATATAACGCGAGTTCTGCTCGGTGTCATCGTAGCCGGTGCGGCCGTGCAGCAGGCGGATGTTGTTGAAGGTGAGCACATCGCCGGGCTGCGTCTTGAAGGAGTAGGCATCGGCGCGCGCCAGCTGCACGAAGCGAGCGTACGACTCGTACCAGGGCAGCACCTGATCCAGCGGCACATTGAAGTGGCTGTCCCGCTGCGGCACGCTGTGGTTGATGCGCGTGTAGCCGCCCGCCGCATCCAGGCTGCCGGAGAATGGGAGAAGATAGTTAGGACTGAGCAAGCTGATGGCATTGCCAGCTGCCTTACCAGATGACGGGCGCACGCCAAATGTTGTGAAACTCGCGACCATCCTCGCTGCCAATGTCGTTCCAGTCGACGAGCGTGCGGCTGAGCCGCTCAAAGTCTTGCGGATGCTCCTCGCGCAGGCGATCCGCTATGTGATAGGCATCCACGAGCAGGTTGCTGCCGCCGCGCGACTTGGTCTGCACCATGCAGTGGAGTATGTTGACGCTGGGCTTGTACTCGTAGTAGGGCAGATCCGTGTGCAGGGGCAGCGGCAGCGAGAGGTACGCATAGTTCTTGGCGCCAGGCTTGGCCTGCACAATGAACTCCTCGCCGTAGGTGGTGCGACGTATGAAGCCGACGCGTTCGGCTAGCCGGCGCACCACGCCCTCGTCCAGCGGTGCGCCGTTGAGCAGTGCGACGCCGTAAACGGCGAGCGCCTGCAGCCAGTGCTGCAGTGGCTCATCCTCGGACATCACCTGGTCGTAGTTGAAGCGCTGTGCGATCTGCTCAAACTCAGCGCCCGCCCAGTGCCTCGTGCGCGGCCTATAGAAGTCGTCGAGGTAGCTGCGCTGGCTGCTCGCATCGAAGCTGCGTTGCCTCAGCCAGTCCAGCGTGTAGCTGCTCTCGTGCTCATCGCTCCAGCGCACGTGCAGCTGCTGCTGCGCGGCGTCCATGTGCAGCGCCAGCGGGCGCACGCTAGCATCGAACTGATTCCAGTCCAACTGGCGCGACTGCGAGCTGCTGTGGAAGCAGGTCGGGCAGCGGCAATTGTCGCGCAGCCACACGCCCGGAAAGGTCAGCGTTGTGGCGCCCGCCTTATCCGGCTGCAGCTCGACATAGGTCGCATCCACGATGCGTGCGCTCAGCTGGCGACGGACAAGTGTCCGTGAGGTCAGCAGCGATACGGCGCGTCTTAATCCCTGTGACAACATTCCACCTAAAGCCCAACAAACTCGAAGCTAATGCGATTCGATCGAGCGTCCAAATGTATCTGACGAATGATGCGATCACAACTCGAAAGTGAAATTGAAAAACGCGGCCTATCCGGCTTATCTATGCGCTAAGCAGTGGACTTTGTCTGCCAGCTCATCGTAAGCAATGGTCAGATGTTCTGAATTGACGACATCTGCTCGTGCTTATGAGTGTGAACTAGTTCAATTGCGCTTCGAAATGTTCTTTTGAATGTTTGAATTTAAGCCGGAAATAACGTATGTGAACTAGTTCTTTTGCATATGAACTAGTTCATTATTGTGAACTCGTTTTTGGTATGCATCGGAACTAATATCGTTCCCCTGAACTAGTTTATTCATCACATTCAATATGAATCAGTTCATCGAAGCTCGCACAACGTGAGCCGCAGTCATTCCAGTCAGCAGATGGAACTGAAACTGTTTAACGGAACAAGTTCTGCTCAATCAGTTAATAGTATTTGTAAGCAATTTAAACATAATACGTCATCAGCTCTGTACAAAGAGATATTATTCTGTTTACTTACGAGTGACGGAACTGATAAGGCGCAGCTTGTGGGCCGACGCGTCGAAGCATTTGGTTGGCTTATCTGAGCAGAGTGTGTTTGTCGTTGCTGATCTCCGTTGCTGTTGGCTTTCAGATGTAAGCAGCGGGCAGCGATCAATCAATCAATCAATCAATTGAATCATCTTTGTCTCTGCTGCCTGCTCGATTCCCAATTGCATTCCAGTGAGCCAGCGCGGAGCGGAGGCTGCCAGAGCCAGAGCCAGAGCCAGTGCAGGCCTTTTAAGGGTTTCGCCTCAAGCTCAATTCTCGTGAAAGTAATAAAAATTGCAGCGCCTGGTGTACGCTGTTGAGAGCTGTTGCAAGCTGACCTGTTGCACATTTGAATGGGAGCAGCAGGAGTTGGAGGAGATGCAACGGCTCCCGCCGTGGCTGTTGCTGATGCTGCTAAAGTAGCCACCGGCTGATGCCCAAACGCTGGCCTGCTCCACTCCATTTACAGCGCGCACAATAAATTCCTTATGCCGCAGGCTTTTGGTCAATGCGGCAGCAACAGAAATTCCCAAGCCGTTGGCCATAAAAATGCGGCTCACATGTGACAACGATTTGTACTTTAGCTCCTTTTATGGCAGCTCGACCCATCCTGTTTGTTGCCGTCGTCGGCGCTGTGGTTGTTGTTAATGTTGCTGTTGTTGTTGCGTTTTTAAAAGCAGCTTCTCTCGGCAGCAAATCGCAAAATCGCATCAGATTATACAGCTAGCGCAGCGACCACCCATTTTTGGGCTTTGGGCTTTGGGCCTTGGGCAGCGCATAAAATATTGGCAATATTAAGGCCAGCTTTGGTTTTAGCCTCGCTTTTCAATTGCCCAGGCAGGCGGGCAGCAATTAGGTCAATTAACACTCAACACCATCCAACACAGCAGGGACAGAGACCCCCAACCGGAAGCGTTCACGTTTTATGACTGCACGCGCCAACGTTTAACTCTCTGGTTCGGCTGAAGTGCAGCGCCTTGAATAGCCCTGGCTTCATGGCAAAGTTGTGCTGGCGTTGACGATGATTATCATGTCACATGCCATCACTCAATGCTTTTATGAGCCTAGGCCATAACAATGGCTCGGCCACTTAGAGCCATACACACTAGCCCCCAGCCAGCCGAACCGAAATGTTAACAGTTTTCGTTTCATGTAATTAAGTGCTGCTGATCCACTAGTTTTTATCTTGAAGAGCCAGCGGAAGGACAGGCAGGGAGGCAGGCAGGCGGAACGAGCAGTGATAGCTTTTTGGCCAAAATGGATGCTGAACTGGGTTGGGCTGGGTTGGGTTTTGGTTTCGATTTGGCTTGGGCTGGGCTGGTAGTTTTGGCTTTCTGTTTGCAAACTGTCTGGGCGAGACAGCGTGGTACGTGCCGCTGTCTTGGCCAAGCAGCGTCCGTGGTCCAAAACGTCCTTTGTCCTTAGTTCGCCTCCTTCTGCTGATTGCACTTGAGTCGAAACGAAAGCGAATCGAAAAATGTGTTAAGAGTCTAAACACGAACGTGCTGCTCAAAGGCCACTCGTTAGCTGCTGCTGCTGCCCAGACCCTCCGCAGCAAGCGTGAGAGAGAGGAGAGAGAGCAACTGAGATAGCAAAATAGATATAGATTGAGTGGGATAGTTGAGTCAGCAGCATCTCCAGTAACGCCTTCGTCTATTGGTAAATATTTTTACCATTTGCGACAGGCGAAAAGAAGAAAGGCAAAGGAAAAGAAAAACGATGCTGAATGCGCCCACGCTTAAAAGCATCCATCCTACAGCTATTCTCTGGCATTCTCTGAACAACTAGCTCAATATATCTTCGCTCGCAGGTGCAGCGCGGCTGTGGGAAAAAGCGTCTCCAAGATGACGTCGCCAACGGCTGCCAATGTCTGCAGCCATTTCATTTTGTTGCTTATTTTATTGCCTTGGCCTGTTTGCTGGCCCAGACAGTTGGCAAACAAACAAACAAACATGGACGCGGATCCCAGAGCCCAGAGCCCAGAGCCCAGACACCTAAACCCGGACTCGTAAACATCTGCAGACTCGCTCTGACACTGTCTAGGCCGTGTCCTTGCCGCAGCGACTTGGGTTTTCCTTCCATGATATTTTTTATTTCTGTTTTTCTTTTTTTATATTTTTTGGTAGCTGTCTTCATTATGAAGCCGGCAACAAAAGGAAATGCAATTCATTGCACACAACTCGCCCAAAATCCCCAGACTCGCAACTAGCTTCACACATGCCGAACACCCACCGCATAAAATTGCCAAAATATTTGTATTATTTGGCCAGTTTCTGTTCACGTTTTGCTATCCATGCAATTGGCGAGAGTTCGCCTCAGTCGAAAAGGAACGAAAATCAAAGATTTTACAGATAATATTCGTGATTTATGCATAGATTCTGCCCTTTTGCCAGCGACTTTGCCCCACTGTGCACAGTGCACAGCTTGTAGTTACATTGTCTCGCATCCTGTTTGTAGTCTTATTTCGGCTACTAAGCTCTCACTAAGCCAAGTCTAAATATTCTTTACTCTCAGCTGCAGCAGCAGCTGCTGCTCTGACAGCTCATTTCGGTTGACACTTCTCGAGTTGTTTTGCTCTTTGTTTACAGTTCGGTTGGGTATGCCAACTACGCAGCTATAACTAAGCCATCTTGTTACCTTGTTTGCGTTTGCTCAGCCAACTTAAGTCCAAAGCAGATAAGCTCCAATCAATGTGGCTTGCCTTCAATTTTGCATGTGAAAAGTGAACTTCTTGACACAGAAAAAAATAAAAAAAAATAGAAATAGATGTCAGTGGGCAATCGAAAAGAGAGTCAGAGTTCATGTTATGTCAGCTTCAACAGCAAGCAGCAAGTGCTCATTGCAGAGAGTCGATACAGCTAACAAGTCAGAAGTTATCTGTATATTGTAATATATATATAGATCAGCATAGGCCACACTTTTGAACAATTGAAACAAGTTTTAGACACACAACTTGAAGTCCAACTACTGCTGCTACTCTAGAGCTTAAGTGACTTGACAATTGCTAGACTTGATGGATGTGAAACAGTCAAGGACAGCTTTCACTAACTGCTCATAAAGTCTGCTCTGCTCTAAGTTTACTTCGAAATACTTTATCTGATTGCATATAGAATGCCGAGAGTTCAGTTCAAAAGTTGGGTTCCTCAATATTTTAGACTGTGGTTAGCTTCTTCTATGGGATAGAATTGTGCTCAGACAAATTGAATCAACAAGAAGGCAATAGTAAAGCAACTGCTGTGCTCCGGGTATCTACTAGTCAGATACTCCCAGTCAGTGCGAATATTTGAAAATTAAAAAAAAAAAAAACTGTTTCGATGCCTAGCTTAACTTAACTCTGGTGAGTCGTTATATATCGCGCAATTCTAACATTAAGATTAAGATTTTGATTTCGATTTTTTGTATATTTATTTCGTCTTGAATTTTCCGTTATTTTTGCTACTTTTTGTGGCAGACAGCGGGATCGGGGCAGCTGCAGCTTAATGCAGTTGCCGTTGGCAGACAAGTGGCAGGAATACAAATCAAATTAACTTCTTTGTTGCAACTACTGTGCTGTGTGCGCAGCACGTAATTAGTGGGCGTGGCAATTGACCAGCTGGGGCAACACCTGAAAGGAAAGAAACGCACTGAAATGGCGGGCGTTGGCCATTGTTTGTTGTCTTGAATGCGTGGCAAGTTCTTCTTCTTGTTCAGCGGAAACTATTTCCAACTGAAGCGTAACTCTTGCCCGCTTAAAATCAACAAACACTCGCGCTCTCCCTCTCCCCCCCTCGCTCCCCCTCTCCCTCTCTCTCTCTCAGTCTCACTCGCTTTTGTTGAAACGTGTTGCGGCATATATTAATTTTTATTTTCTACGCGAAGGCAGCAAATTAACGCCGAAGCTGCTGCTGCTGCAGCACATGTTGCTGCTGTTGTTTGTTTAGCAACTGAATGATGGATCACACACACGCACACACACACACACACACTGAGTGAGTTTTTGAGTTTTGAAAATGACTTTCCAGGGATTTCAATTGCGTTTTTCACACACACACACACACACACACACACACACGCGCGCACTCAAAATTGTGTTGTTTGTATTTTAGTGCCCCAGCCCCTAGCCCTGCCCTGGCCGCATTGAACCCCTTTTTTTTTTTTTTTTGGAGCATTGGCATTGTGCTAAGCATGCCTGCTCATTATTTTCACACGTTGCTTGGCCAGGCAGGCTCAGCCCATTCCACCTGGCCAGCGCTTGTTTATATTTTAAGGTAATTTTCTGGGCCGCCGACGCTTAACTCAATGCGGCAACTGTTGCGCCTATGTGGCCACACATAGCCCCCTCCCGCTGGCCGCCCTTTCCGGCAAAGGTCAATGATACTTCAAGTTTGAACAACTATGTGGCACGGCTGGCTACACTGTGAGAAGACGCAGGCGTAGAAGTCGACGAAAAAGTGCCCGAAGTGTTCGAGTGGCTTGTGGAAATCGAGAAAGCAAGGAGCAAAAAGTTGCAGCTCAAGTGTCTGAGCGGCGAGTGGGAGCACTTTGTAAATGTGCCGGTCAAGCTGCATGAAATTGAAATGGTCGAGCCATAAACTTGGCCATTTGTATTTGGCCGGTTATGGGCGGAAACAAAAACCCAGCGCCACGACAATTGCCACAGAAATATGAAATATAAAATATATGCGAGCTGCGACGGCCACGGAATGTGGCACGTGAAGCAGCTGGGGCCAGATGCTGCTAACCTCCAGCCCCACTTGCAGGACTCGCAAGGGTTTTGGGTTACCCGGCCAGGCCACCCAAGTGGTCATTTCGGTAAGTGCCACTCGAGCCAGGCTAAGTCGAAGGCTAAGACAAACAGCAACTAGTTAGCCAGCCATGCATATGAGAGTGAGAGAGAGAGACAGAGGCAGGCAGAGCGAGAGAGCTGCGAAATTTCAATATCAACTCGAACTGCCGCCCCTTGGTAAGTGGCAATGAAACAGCAAACATGAATTTCAATTGGCCTACGTTTTCTTTTTTTTAGGGCCAGTTAGAGTATTAGCCAAATGCTGCTTATGTGGCCAATTGACTGTGCTCTGAATAATATATTAAACAAATGCATGATGGAGCACGGCAATAAAACTTCTAATTTACGACAATTCTTATGGCCAGAAGCAAACTTATTACCTTTGCTGCAGCGGCGGGGCGCACAAAGGATTTTTAATAACACAAATTACAGTTTGTTTTAAATTCTTTAATTTACATATATATATATATATAAGATATATATATATCAAATTTATTTGTTACATTGAAAATGTGAACAAAGTTGAAGGAAATAAAGAAATCTTTTAAATAGAACTGGAAAGAAAGAGAGGGAGAATCGGGAAGAAAACCAGAGAGAGAGAGATAGGGAGAGAGAGAGAGTGAGAAAGACAGAGAAAAAGAGAGGAAAGAGAGAGATATTGAGAGAAAGTTAATCTACATTCAACAGAGAAGAAGAAAAAGTGAAGATACAGAAATAAAGAAAGAGAGAGAGAGAGAAATAAAAAAGAAAGAAATAGTGAGGGAAAATGAGAAGGAAGAAAAGGGTTAGTGAGAGAGAGGCACAAAGAGATAAAGCAAAGCAAGATTGAAAGCGAGAGAAAGAGAGAGGGAGATAGGAAGAATCTTCATTTACATCTATACAGAAAAAGGGAGAGAGAGAATGCGGGAGAAAAAAGATAAGCTACAAGAAAGAAGGAGAGAGAGCTAGATATACAGAGAGAGAGAGAGAGAGAGAGAGAGAGGGAGAGGGAGAGAGAGAGGAAAAGAAAGAGAGAGAGAGAGAGCGAGAGAGTCAGAGAGATTAAAAGAAAAGAAGAGAGGGTAGAGAGGCACAGAGAGAGTTATGTAGAAACGCAAGACAGAGCGAAAGAGAGAGAGAGAGAGGCATATCTTCCTGGAACGAACAAAAGAAAGACATAGATTCAGAAAGTGGAAGAGAGAGAGAGAGAGAGAGAGAGAGAGAGAGAAAGAGAAATGTTCTAAGGACAACATTCAGGTTCAAGCCAAAGATGATTTCAAATCTTTACACTTACAAAACTTTTAGCATTTAAAGGCAACTAAATCCGCATCCTTCAGCCATCCGTCTATAGCTCCCTATACGTGTGTGCCTCGCAGCCTTATGCCACCCACTCCAGGAACAGGCGGCATTTTGTCAGCTCTGTGGACTGCATAAGGCTTTAACGCGCATTGCTGCAGCGCGTATTAAATTTGCCTTTAAAGCAGTTGGGCCGTGCGACGCGGGAGTGCGACAAAAGTTGCATGATTGAATGGAGCTATTATGATATTAATTCCAGCGCAATTAACGATGGCACACAAATTGGCGCTGAGCGTCTGGTTTTACCCGCAGCCAAATCGAATGGAAAAAATAACTTTACCAATAATTACCTACAATTAAAATTGATTTATGAAAATGTGCGCAGCGCGGGCGAAAAAAAATCACTACACAGCAACGACTACAACTACAAACGCAACAACAACAACAACAACTACAACAACAACATATATCGGTTGCATGGAATTCAATTATAACAGAGTCGCCACCGCAGCTGCCGCTGCTGCTGCTGCTGCTGCTGCTGCCAATCAATTAATAAGAAATGTTCAGCAGATGCGATTGGACTGGAAAGTGGAATCAGATTCAGAATCGGATTCGGAGTTGGAGTTGGAGTTGGAGTTGGAGTTGAAGTTGTAGTTGGATCTGGGCGGGCAGCAGGTGGGTGGTTGGTCAATTTGGTCAGGTGGATCATGGGGATCAGGCGCGTTGCTTAATGCAATTACGCAGCCGTAACTAACACGAAATTCCATCACACACACACACACAGACATGTGCACACATAATTAACGCAAACGCACGCACCGACGCGACGCTGACGTCGACGTCGACGCTGACGGCGCCGGACAAATGCGTTTATTTAACAAATTAATTGGCGCAAATATGCGAGAGGTGCTGCTGCTGCCTGTAGGGCGAGACATTAACTTAAATTGTCGCCAAGGCATGCCATACTCTGCCCTTTCACTCTCTCTCTTTCGATCTCTCTCTGTGTCCATCTCGCTCTTGTCGATTATTAACGCATTGTTGAACCCTTCGCACAACATTTTTGTGCCTTGGCCAACGTCCAGCGACAATGTCGGCCGGAATGTAATTAATAAACGTATTAAACGCATGCAACTGAGCAGTGGACACTGGTTACGCAGTTCCAGTTGCCATCGGGGCCATCATGGAGCCCAATTAATCAGCTGTGGATTGCTCCTGTGCAGCCGAACCAAACCAAGCCAAACCAACCCAACGCAAGCCAAGCCAAGCCAAGCCAACCCAAACACCCACCCACTGGTCAATGGTCTATGAAATGCCCATTAAACAACACACAAGTACACACACGCCTGCACATCAGCAAGGGGCTTCGAATTGGGCTTGGGTGGGTGGTTGGCCAAACCACCCTGCCAGCGGAAGAGACACCCCCGTGTGGCAAGTCGTTTCAATATTTGTTCTATTAAGCAGCAGCCCCCCACCAGCCAGCGCCAGCACACTCCTGCCGCAAGGACACCGAACGACAAAGCCAAAAAAGCAACAACAACAGCAATAACAATGGTTATCATAAAACAAGAAGCAGCAGCTGGAGTGGGAGGAGTAGAAAAAAAGCAGACAGTAGACAATTTTTATATTACAGATTTCGCTGGCGCGAAATTTATGAACAGATATATTTCAGCCGGCGGGCCAAAAAAGTGAAATCTAATACTCTAAGATTTTGGCCGGGTCTGATGAGAATTTCAAGCAACTGGCGTGAGTTAGGGCCAATGCAAAAGACAAAATATTTCGAGCTGAACAAAAATCTTTTCGTTGCATTTGCTCTGTAACTTTAAAGTCTTCATTGAGTCTAAATATTTTTGCCTCATTTTGTGGCTTACAAAGTCAAAAATGAAAAGAAATTGAAATTCAAAATTAACTTAAGCCAACTTCGTCTCTAGAAACTCTTTAATTGCAACTTATGCAGAGTGACCAAATAAGAGCAATATAAATTGAAATTGCAATGAAATAAAAACAGCTTAAAATATTATATTAAATTTGGTTTTAACTTAAAGCTACATGGCTGCCATTATATAGAAAGTAAAACATGATTCAATTAACAAAGTTTGGCTATGCTCAGTTGCCTTAAGCGTCAGCTGCTATTTTCAATGACTCACTATAGGCGAAGTTCTTCAACACAATTGTTGTAGCTGAATCGAGTTTTCTTTCCACACTTCGTAACTATATTCGACACAGAAGAGCGTAATTCTCAAATTAAATTTTTTAATGCTCTGCCGCATGGTCTAAGCACTGCAGGCTTCGTCTTGCCAGCGACTTGAGCTGGCTTAAGTTCTCTGGAAATATATTTAGACTTGCTTTCAACTGTCTGGACTGTCTCGAAGCGCCGCCTATCAGTGTGTACACACTTCGATCTAATGACTGAGCCATCAAATTGTATTAAGCAATACACACAGAGAGACAGCCGAGCAATACGAAGTTCAGATGGATGTATGAAGATACAGATAGCACTTATAGTACCTACGATGGCTAGAGCAATCTTTAGCTGCAGATGGTTATTTATGGGCGCTAGACAACAGCGAGTGGCATCAAAATGACAAATCACTGCCACAACTTTCTCCCCAAACTGAACTGGACGTCTTGAGCAGCAGCCCCAACCCCCACCCCAACCCCAGTTACAGCGACAGCTCCATGCGATATGATCACATTTATTTGCAACACTTGAAACGGGAAGCCTGCTGCGACTCCTGCCACTGCGCACAATTATTGTCTTGTAACGCACACGCCTTCGCCTAAGTTGCACGGACTTCACGTGCCACGCCCGCCCCACCTGAAGTGGAACTTTATACAAATCGCTGGCAGTCAACGTCAGGCTGAGCTGCTCATCTACATTGCCAACCTAGTGCCACATCTAGAATCCATGTCAGCTTGTCATGCCGCAAGTGTCACTGTCGCTGTCGCTGTTGCTGTTGCTGCTGCCTGACTGGCAGGACGAGCAGGACGAACAGTAAAAGCCGCAGTCTGCCAACTGGCTTAGCTATGCCATTTCTGCCTTATCATTTTTATGTTTTTGTGATAATTCACTTTCTATAAATTGTTTATATATATTCCATTTGCCGTTACACTGCAGAAATTTGAATTTTAAGCAAATGCCTCTGAAATCTGATAAAAATGCAGAAACTTAAGCCTCAGCAGGCCTTAAAGTGGCCTGTTATTATCTTCAGTTGTATTTATGCTTGAAGCGAGTATATTAGCTATGGGCAACGCCTGTCTTGCGTGGGGTATATTAGCTGTGGGCAGTGTTCGCTCGTCAGTTATAGTTGGCTTGAAATATGATACGTGTCCTGCTGTTTAAGCCTAACTTACGAACACAATTTGAGATGTAGAGTCGATTCACACTGTATATAGATTAAATTCAATAAGCTTAGCTCAGCCACAATTCAATAGATTTTATTCTAAAAGTCCACAAGTTACTGTGGCTCTATGTATTACAGCTCTATAGCTGGCTTATACATTAAGCAAAAAGTAAAAAAACAAACTTTTACAATGCTTTCGAGCCTCGATAACCAAGTTTGGCAGTTGATTAACTGCTAAACAACTCTAGAGATAGAAATATATATGAATTTGTAAGCCAAGTTAGTTGCACTTGAAGCAAATTATCTTAGACATTTGACTTTGAAATATATTATATAAAAATGTTCTCTTTCTCTCTTTTTAATTATTAATTATATTATAATTATATAATTAATTATATTATAATATATTAATATAATTATATTTTAATTATTATATATTATTATCAATTAAATTCCATTGTAATTATCATTATTATAATATTATAATTAATTATATTATATTATGATTATTAAATTGATTATAAATATTTTCTATTTCTCTTCTTTATTGGCTTTTACTAAATATAATAAGCATAAATAAAATGTGTAAGGTATTTAATGTATTTAAAGTAAATAAAGCTGTAATTATCTGGCCTGCTGCTGTCTCAGCGGCTGCTGCTTTAATGCTTTAACTAGTCTAAATTTAGTTCTGTATTTTGAGCTTGCCTCACAGACTTCTGGCATGCTTGGGTCTCTCTGTGTATGACTTGACTACGACAGCATTTCGCAGTTTTCTTAGCAGTTTCAGCATTAATCTTGGTGCTGTGCCTAGATGTGACGCGCCCCACATAGCTCCAAGTTGGCTTAAGTGAAAGTAATATAGTAAAATAGACTTAGCAAAGTCTTAGTAATTAGAATCTATTTAGCTATACTATCTGGACAGGCATTAGAGCTCATAAAAAGCTGTAAATATACCTGATTGCTGCTGCCACAATGCGTTGCACATGACATATGATATGCTAAGAGATTTGTGGCCGAGACTGAGATAATTTCAACTTCGTTGCATCAATGGAGCTCGCACATTAGCAGGCCATAAAAGTGATTTTTGGAATTTGAATGCTTTAAGATTTACAGCCAATTTGGCTGCCGCTTGTGCTGTGGCAATGGCAGAAGCTCTCTGCACAGAGCTAAACAATTGTTGCCACACTTCGACTGCTTGCCTCAGTGTTCAATCAAACTTTGCATTGGCCATCAATCAACACGCGCTGAGCACATCAAAGCCGCATGCGTGTTAAGAAAATGACGCTGCTAAAAAATGTACTTCATAGATGTTGCCCCAACTCCCACACAAATTAGGCCTCAGCGTAAACACACAGAGAGAGCGAGAGAGAGACAGAGCAACTCCATTTGGCTAAGAATAGACGGGCATCGGCATAAATCATACATAAGTCTAAGTAATTGTGTGGCGCATGGAGCTGTGGCTGTTGCTGTGGCTGTGCCTGGAGCAGCAGCTCCAGCTGGAGCTGGGTCTGCAGCCCTATTGCTGACACAGCTTCTGTCCAAGTTCGCAGGCGCTCTGACTGCGCATATCCGCAGCAAATTAAAATTTCATTAAGAGCAACAAAAACGGATGCATGCAACAGCAGCAACATCTGCATAGCCATCGAAGTGGCTATGGCACACAGACAATGGAGGTGGTTGTTGCTGCCACGGCTAGTTTTACACTTTGTGCAACAATAACGTGGCAAGCGAGGTGTTTGTGGCTCTGTGGGCGCCTCAGGGAAGTGCGGATGCCTAAACTTTCGAGTGACTTTTAAGACGCTCGTGTGGCACTCGAGAGGCAGCTTTGCTAAAGCACAAACACAAACAGCAGCACACACACACACATAGAGACATACACAGAGAGAGAGAGAGATAGAGAGAGAGACAGGGACAGAGGCACAGACACTCGTGGCACATTAAGCCGCTTAAACAGGTTAAAATGATTAAGTAATAGTTGTGCTCTATGCTTAACACCGTATTATGTGGAGCAACAACAAACACTAGAACTGTGACAACGGCAATGTGAACATTGTTGTTGTAGTTGTTGTTGTTGTTGCTGTGAATGTGCTGGCAGAGAACAGGGCACAGTGTTAACTGCCTAAAGCAAGCGGCTTTTCTGTTAAGATATCCACTCTGGAGCGTTCTAGTTGCCCTGCTTTATTAAGAAACATTAAGTATTTCAGCACGCTTGCTTCTACTACTTGCTTACCTGCATTTTACAGGGTATAAATAACTTAATAAATAGATTAAGCAATATGTGTCCCTGTGTCAACTTAGATTAGTGGATGAATGGGTGGATAGACAGATAGGCAGACGGATGAAACGACGGAGGGACGAACGGATGGAAGGACGGACGGACAGACGGACGGATAGAAGGGCGGATGGAAGGACGGATGGATAAACGGACGGACAGACGGACGGACAGCCTGACGGACAGATGGATAAACAGACAAGCAGATGGACGGAAAGAAGAACGGATGGACAAACGGACAGACGAATAGAAAGGCAGACAGATGAATGGATGGACGAATGGCAGAACGGACAGATGGATAGGCAGACAGACGGACGAATAGACAGACGGACGGACGGATAGACAAATGAACGGACGGTCAGAGGGACAGACCGACCCATGCACGAGCGAACATCGTTTGATCATCTCGGTTGTTCCTCTTGACGAAGAATATATATAAAAAAAAATAACTAAAGTGGGTTGGCCACGCCTACGCTTTCATGTAAATGCTCGACAAGCTAATAGCTCTTGCCTTGCGAATTTGTGCATGCAAATGCGCGCATTGGGTGTGTTCACTGTAGTCATTGTGTCATGTTGCTGGTCTGCCTAACTGGCGCCACTGACAAAGTCTTTGTGCTGTTTGTTGGACTTAGCATAATACGTATACGCCATGCCTGCTACACACACACACACACACGGAGATAATAATGCTGTGTGTGCTGTGGAGCGCTTTGTTGTGCAAACATACCTAATTAGTGTCAACTATTAACATAAAGAGTGCACTTCACATAAGAACTCGAGACGACGGCAACAACAGCAGCAGCAACAGCAACCGCAACAACAACAACAAAGAGCTACTGAGCTGGCCATAACTAATACGAGACTTGAAGTTGACTAAACCCCAACAATGGCAACGAGTCGAGCTGCTGTGTGTGCAGCGTGTCCTTAATGGTGCTGTGCAACAAAGTTGCTGCCACAGCAATTGTTGCTGTCGTTGTTGTTGGCAAAGAAAGTAAAAAGCAAACTGCAAACGCGTGCATTATCTGCGCTCGTCAAGCAACAAATGAAGTGCGAGCATATCTGTAGCAGGCTGCCTCAAGTATCATTGCGGCACTCAGGAGCTGCACACACACACACACACACACACACACACAATGTTAAACAACGAGAGCAACATAAAACAGGTTGCAACACTTGGCTGACTGGCTGACTGCTGCTCCTGCTTGCCCCTCCTCAAACAGTACAGCCGTTGTCTTCGCTGCCCGCTTCCGTTCTGGCCACAATGTTCATATCCTACAACACATCCTGCAACAGGAAATCAGCTACATGCAACATACAACAAGCGCACACGCAAACAAGCAAAACTGTCGACCCGGTCAACTGGCTGTCCAGCAGTTGTGGCTTAAAGCAACATTTAAATATAGTTGCACAGCAGTCACAGAGGCACAGAGGCACATATCTGCTGTGGCACACGCCTGCTGCGTGTTGCTGCCACAGTGCAACTGAACTGTGCTTAAAGTGTGCGTGTGCGTGTGTGCCTGCACTACCTGCAACTGCAGCTGGTTTTTAGCTTAGCTCTCAGCTGCTGGTCGAAGAGACATGCAACTTTTTGAAGCAACTTTGAAGCGTTCACAGCAAGAAGCTGCACATAACTTGCGAGCTGTCAGGCCCATAGACAGACGGCCACCCTCCCTCCCTCGCTCTGTCTCCTTTTTTGTCACCGAGCAGAACGTTTAAATCACACAACTTTGCAGGCAATGCGAAGGCGGGCGACGCCAGCAGCTCAGGCGCCAAAAACTATGCAAAAATTATGTGCGGCAAAAAGTCGGCAAAACTCTTTAATACAGTCATAAATTTGGCGCCTGCCAAGAGCCTGTCAAAAGTGGCCAGCTAGCAGCAGCCAGCCGGCAGCAGGATAAGGCCGAGGCGAGAGGACGGCTGCGGTCGCTTGCAACTATTTAAAAGCCATAAAAGCTGAAAGCTGTTGCCCAACGGATGTGCCAGCCGGATGCAGTTGATAGGCAGGAGAGCTACACACCAGCCCGCACACACGCTTAACTGGTGTAGAGCAAGGATCACATGGGCCCAACACTTTCCGGCACATTTGGGTAACACAAAAGTAAACCGCAAACAATGGGCAAAGGCGGGCGACATGCCGCAACTCTGCTGCCTCTCACGCTCCAGCTTTGAAATGGGCGGGCTGGGCAAAGCTACAAGAGCTTTGAGGCAGAGCACACACTAATTGCAACTCATGTAAATCGACAAGGACAACTACGCACACACGCACACACCCATTGAGAGTCATAATTCCAACAGCAAGGACGAGCTGCAAACGACGCCGGCAAACTACAAGTAAAAACAAATGAGGAATGTCAACTGTGGCCAACTGCGTAATGCTCTGCAATTTGGAATCGGCAACCGCAAAGGCAAACGGTAGTGGGCGTGGCTCTAGCCGAGCTACTTTGAAGCCTTGAAAGGCTCAAAGCCAATAAGCTCCTTTGCCGCCTAGCAACAGTGTATGACAAATTGTAATTGAAGAAAATAACTATGCGATACTTTTAAATACTCTACAAAGCCTAAGCCAACAAGAGCTGAAGTGAATGTGGAATGGAGAGACAAAGACAAAGCAGCAGAAAGAAGAAGACGTAATATACAAGCTGACCAAGTGAGAGCAATGGGAAAACAAACTGCAATAAAAGAAAAATAGTTTAAGATATTATATTATTTTTTACTGTAACTTAAAGCGACATCAATGCCATTTTATATGATGCATTACATGAATCAAATAAACAATCTTGCTTAAGCTGAGCTGCTACAAGCCGAAGGTCCAACATTGAATGAGTCCTGCATTAGCTTCGATGTTCAGCGGACTGTTCTGTGGGTCTCTTAATAATTGTTGCTACTTCACTTCGTACTCAATATTGACTTAAGATTCAAAAGAGCGTGTTCCTGCCACAGCAAGGAAGAACAACTTCAGTTAAAGCCTGATCAAATGACAAATCCTATTCAACCTCTCCACAGCTGAATATTATCGATAATTTAAACAGCTGCTTCATTATAGCTAAATACAGCTCCCATTTGTACGGAGCTAGAATAACAAATTACTTGATTGTAGGGTATAGAGTGAAGTCAATGCTGGCAAGGCAGCCAGGACAAGGCCAGTGCAAATACATGCATATATCCTGTGTAAAACTTCAAGTAGTGCTTAATAGTTAGTTAAGTCGAGTTGAATGCGTTTTTCGACAGAGCGGCGAGGCGGGAACGAAGAAGGCGTTGCATTTGGCTGCTTTTGAATATTGAGTGAAATATTGTGTGCTTGTAGGGCAGCAGGGCGAAGGGCGGGGAAGGGAGCAACAGCTGGCAACTGAAGGCTGGAAGTCTGGGCTGCTGCTGCTGCTGCCAACGTCGCCTGTAATTTATTTACATTGCAATTAGTTCTCAGCTTCGTAAAGGATTATAAACTTTTGCACACATACACCAGTATTTGTGATTCACTGTGCGTATGTGTGTGTGTGTGCATCAAAATGCCAGAAGAATAAGATGAGCTCATGAAGTAGCAGAAACTTGGGCGCTCAACAAATTGACATTAAGTCTTGCTGAAGTTTTTGCGCTAAGCTATGTCTATGTCTAGCTGTGTCTATGTGTATGTGTGTGTGTGTGTGTGATAAGCACAGGTTAGCCTAGAGATAATCGACAATAAGCGCTTAAGTCTCGCACAAGCAAACAGATAAAGCCTAGCTAACCGAATGCCAAAGCTCTCAGATAAAGTAACTCAGCTCAATCATAGAAACATTATATATATATGTATATATCTGAATATGTGAGGATATCGATATGGGCCAATGCAGTTGTCAGGCCATAAAATATATATTTTTGCTATCCCATTCAGCTTTCTACCTTTGCCAACTGGCAAAAGCCTAAAATGCCATTGGGATTCACCAGCTAATCCCACTGCCAGTTGACGGCTTAGCGCGTGCTTAGCTGCCAAATCGTTCACATCTAATGCTTCAGCTGCTACACAGTGCCACGCCCCATTGTAGCGCGGCTGTGCTTCCGTTCAGTTGCCAAATGCATCGACAACTGCAACTGCAACTGCACAATGGGTGTATAAATAAATAAATAGAAACCACTTTTCGCGCCCAGGCGGAAATGGCAAACAAAATCCCAAAGCGAGCGCGGAGTGCGGGCGGGGCGGGAGGCGTGGTGGCGTCTATTGTGCGAATGCTATTGCCGCTGCATACACAAAAGACGAAAGCGAAATCAAAAGCACAAGAAACACTTGAAAATATAAGAAAAAAGGTGGAAGAAGGAGAAGGAGAAGGAGAAGGAGAGGAAGAGGAAGAAAAAGTGTTGTCAGTTTGGTGCAATGCTCATTTTTCTTGTTCTGTGTGCGGCTGGCGCTGCGTCTGCTACAACTGATTGGTGGGAGAGGCACTTGAAGCGGAAACGGAAGTGCCACGTCTTGAGTAGGCGACAGGCAGACAGCCAGAGAGAGAGAGAGAAAGAGAGACAGCCAGACAGACAGTTAGACAAACTAACTGATTGACTGACTGGCTGCTCGGCTGCTCGGGCAGTCAGTCAGCAACTGGCAACTGGCAACTGGCAACTGCACTTGGCTCACTTCCACTCAGTCGGCCATGCTTTAAACTTAAATTCATCTTCATCTTCATCTCCATCTTCATCTCCATCTCCATCTGCTTCTTCAGTCTACGCTCCTGGCTTAATGAAAACGTTAAGCGCTTTTACTCTGCGCTTTGGCTTACTTTTAATAGCTTTTTGGCTCAACTTTTTGTTGGACACGGCTGAAAGACTTATTACTTAATGACGCCTCATTTGATGATGCGGCCAAAAATTCAGCGTCGCATTCTTCGAAATTCGTTGACGCATCATTAGACACGCATAAAAACGAAGGCGCTCGGCTGCCAACTTCCTTCTGGACCGTCGCCAAAAGGACTTTTAATTGTTCGATATGTTAAAAACAAAACAACACAAAAAAAACACAAACTTTTCTCCTCCCACCCCAACCCCACTCAATAACAGTCAATAGCAAAATCAAGTATACGCATTGTATGCTCTCACATTATGCGGCGCAAATGAGGAATTACTATTACACTTATAAGTGCAAAGGCTATTGCTAGATACTTGCTATAGGAAACTTGGAATACAAAATAGAAAGCTCTACGCATGGTTCAACATATCTCTTAATCGGTCACTTCCCATTGGAGCACTCTCACTTCTTCTTAACTGACTTTCTTACATATCAAGGAAGAGCACAGAGTAAAAGTATCTCTTAGTCCCATTGAAAATGGGAAAGCAGGGTTTCATAGTATTCTTAAAATGTATGTAACAGGCAGAAGGAGGCGTGGCAGACCCCATTAAGTATATGTATGCAGTCTGACAGACGAATAAACGGAAAGCGAAAAACAAATAAATGAGTCTTGAAGGGCATTAAGTATAGGCATTCATATGAATATGAATTATTTCTATTTATTTTACTTTATACATTTTTTCTGTATTTTCTATTATTTCTTTTTTTTATTTTTTTATTTTTTCTATATATTGTTACTTTTTATTTTTTTCTTACTTTTTACTAGTTTATTTTTATTTTATTTTTTATTTTAGACATTTTTCGCTTTTTAAAACTAGAAAATTGTCATAAATATTCATTTTGTTAGACTATTTAGCAAACATTTGTCAGCCTTATTGTTATTGTTATTTAATATATTCATATATATACACTTGTTTTTTAAATATTTTTAAAATATAAATATATTAACATGCACGAGTAGACAATGTAGAAAATTATAAATATATATTTCAATATTTATTAAACAAATACAAATGATTTTAGCTTAAATTTAACAAAAAAAATTTAATTTATTCAATACTCGCACTGAACCACACAGCGACTGACCCAGTCCAGGTCATGAATTTGACTGATCGCCCACAGCCCAAAAGCCACTCTCGAGTCGAGCTCATGAGCACTTTTTGAGCAAGATTTTATACTCATTTAGTTGCATTTAATTGGAAGGCAGAAGAAAGACGCACAGAGAGTGCTGGTTATATACACACAAGTTGTCAATCTGAGCGGGATTATATATGCAATACATACTTCATACTTCATGTATCTGTGAATCAAATGTGTTATTTCTTGCTGCTGTTCAGCACATTGATTAATTTTGTACTCATTTTACATGATATTAATGACAGACAAATATATGCAACTATATAGATGAACGGACATCGGACCGAGCAAAGCAATTCGAAATGCTAAATAGAGTAAGCTAACAGACAGATATTATATTTAAGTCTTATACTCTATACAAAGCTCCTTACGTGAGTTGATACCAGTTGAATCAATGGGATGCACAAATTCCATTTGAATCTGAAGACTTTCTATTTGAAATTCAAATTATAATATTTCTTATCTTAGGCTCCATTGCTGGACGCAATTATGCATAGCTCTATGCTCAGCTCTATATTCAGATGTAGAGCAAAATATGCATAACACTCGAGTGCTATCTAGCGTCGTAATTAGCTTTTCATAAATTTGGCTTTTGCATAAAGCAGTTTGTAGAACGCTTTTTATTTTGTTTTATGAAAGTTTTCAGATTATTTAAGTAAACGGATGTTAAGCTCTGCCTACGCTGGCGTCGCTGTCAGCGTCGATGATGCCGTTCTACATAATCTCTGGTTACGTCAATTACCCAAACTACGCTCAATAGGTATTTGAAAGCGTTGCTTAAAGTGGGCCGCAGTTGTTACTGTTGTTGTTGTTGTTGGTGCTGTTGTAGGTAAGCGGCTTAATTCAGTTTTTGCTAAAAGTCAAAATCCAGGCAACAGATAAAAATGAAAAGCCAACAACAAAAGGAAGCAACAAATGTGAATAGAGTTAAAAAAAGGATATATATGTATGAACTAGGTAAGGGGACGCAGATATAGTTAGAGTGGGAGAGTGAAAGAGAGAAGGTTCGTAAGTACCTCTGACTCTAACGAGTTGAGCAATCAACGCTTCTGTTAGAGACAAAGCCAGAAGCTGGACATAGTAATCGTCATCGTCATCGTCGTCGTCATCGTCGTCGTCGTCGTCGCCGTCGTCGCCGTCGTCGTCACCATCGTCAACATGATGATAGGGATGACGATGACTATCATCATTATCAACATTATTGCGAGTCTCTGGGTGCGCTTTTATGAAATGTGAAACACGTCCTAATCCTTTGAGAGCTGTCACAGTAAATGTGCTTGCAGCGCTGCCCAACGGTCAGGCATTTATGAAAAATGATTATAAATGCACAAAGCATGCAGCGGGCGGGTGAGCGAGTCAGCCAGACACAGGCCAGTCGGAGCTGGAGCTGGAACTGCAGATGGAGAGCGACGTAATTTGAATGCCGGGCGCACAAAAGTATGCTACGAAAAATTGCAAATAATTAAGCATTTGACGGCTGGGTCCAACCAAATGTCGAGACGAACCAGAGGTGAGCAATGGCAGGAATGGTTTACAATAGCACAGACAAGAGCGCAGCGAAGAGCCGGAGAATAGTCGGGGACAGTTAGGACCGGGAGGCGACGAAGCGTGCACCAATTGCCTGTTAGGAGATTGCGGCGAGGCTAAAAGCAGCAATGGAAATGGCAACACGGCAACAAACACCGCAGACCGCAGCTGCAAGCGCTGCTAATGAGTGGCCAAAGGTGGGGCAGCGGAGCGGACGGCAGGCGAGGGTCGCCTGTAGGCGACGTCTGTGCACTAATTGAAACAGCAGCAGCGCCCGATGAACACAATGCTCGACACCTGAGCGTATGCAGGACACAGTAGGCGAAAGACAGGCAGAAGTGTTGCTCAACACAAATGCCAGAGAGACAGCGAGACAGAGAGACAAAGAGCGAAACAGCAGAGGCTAGAGCGAGATGGCTGCAGTGGGAAGTTGGACTGAAGGAGACAGCGCCAAGAGCCAACAAATGCTTGCAACTTGCAGCAAAGTGGCCAACGTTTGATGAGCTCCAAATGAAAGGCAGCAGCTGGCGCCAAGTGTTTGCCGAAGCTGCAGGGCACCAAAGTGCCACACACACACTGACAGGCAGCTACACAAATGCAGGCAAATGACTTTAAGTGCAACAGAAGCTGATTATGGCCAAGGATTTTGGTCAATAAGCCGGCAACAGCAGCAGCAACTGCAACAAGCTAAATGCATTTTGCAAATGTGTGGATAGGGAACTGTGCAGGTCTCGAATCAATTAGCTGATGGCTTCCACTTAAGAACGGCAGGGCCAGCTAAAAGGCTTAAAACACACAAGACACAGACAATATAATAATCCAGCCAACTAATTCAAATCTAATGAAATATTTCCATTTGCCATCAAATAATATTATGCAAGCGCTAATATTATTTTGGCTTAACTTTAAGTTAACGAAACTTTTCAAACTACAAACGAAACATTAAGGTAAAAGCATTATTTCTGAATTATAAATTGAGAAGACGTTCTTAAAATTGAACAAGAAGAAGATGGCAGCAGAAACTTTCAATAATTTTGATATATAAGGCTAAAATCTATGTTTGAGCGTAATTCAGTTCAATATGCTCACAAAGAGAGTCAGAAGCATTCATTAAGAGTGTAGAGAGCGGCACGAGCAGGGCAATAGACACTCGATAAACTTTTTACATATGACAAAGAGCTGTGAAAAGAGACAAAATGTGTTGCTGAACTGCACTGATCGATAAATCGCAACTATCGATTGCAGGAACTGTCGCTTAATTAATTTAATCAAATCTTTCAGTCTTGATTCCTATTTCGAACTTACTATTGTATATCGATATATTACCTATCGATATAGCACAGCTTATACTCGATATAAGAGTATCCTAAGAGTATCCGAATCACTTTACTCGACAGTATAAAAATCGTTGTCTTCAATAAATACAACTTTTGCCTTTAATGTTTCAATCAACCACCAAATGTAAAATGAGATTAAAAAAAATAAATAAATAAAAACCCATTGAAAATAAAATTGATTTTATTAAAAATGTAATTTAATGCTTTGCTTTGACATGAAATGGAATTGAAGCTGCTTAAGTTTTATTGAAAATCATTTTTTGTAATTTATGCAAAGAGGATTTTCCGCAATTAATAAATAATTTTATTCATTTCATATGTACATAAGTCGATTCGAAATCAAATTGAAATCACATCTAACTGAAACATAGCTGAAACTAAATCAATTCAAAAACCATTAAAAAATCGATTCCATTTAGTAAACGAATACATATTAAATTTACGAAAATAGTATTACATTTTTGTTGCGGCTTTCAGAGGTGGAAAATATAGCATGAATTATGAATGCAAAACTTTGGCGCAAGCAACATCTGTCAAGCTTTCTACTTACCTTAAACTGCGACAACTTGTGGCACACATCCTAAATGTGTGGGGCAATTGGCAAACAGTTTTATGAATGATTCGTGTTGATGGCAAATTTCGACGGATTAGATGGCGTCTGCACACACATATATATATGTATATATATATATATATACATATATAGATGTGGAGGACCCAACTCAATCCATTTGCGAGCAACTTTCTTTATATTGTTTTGCTGCTGCTGCTGTTGTTGACTTCCATTTTGGCATAAATAATTTATCATGCACAAATTAGTGTGCGGATTTCAGATTTATGCTCAGCCAACAACAACACATGACTGATGGCTGCCTTGTTTAGCTGACATAATCAGACCGCCTACCCAGCGACCCGCGACGTTGACAAAGTTTTTTGCTCATGCATTGTGTGTGTATGAATAAGAAAAAAAATTCTGGTCAACCACAACAATTTTCATGCGGTTTTCCTAAGGTTGCTTTCAGTGAGCGCAAGAAAAATCCTGCGAAAAAAAGGGATAAATTGTAAAGAACAAAAAAAGGAAGCAGCAGCCAGAACAACAAAAAGTTGGAAAATTCTGTGTGATATTTTCGCTCTCTTTCTCTCCCTCTATCGCTGTCTCTGTCGCTGTCTGCCCGTTTTTCACACTGCTCAGTGTAAGGCAGTCAAGCAGCACAGTTGCTGCTGTCAGTAGTGGGTTGTGACTGCCTGCACTTCTAATGTAATCAACATCTTCTAGTTTTAATTGCATTTAACGTTGCGAGCGGCGCCTAATTCGATTGTAACGGTCAGCTAACAGAGGCAGAATAGCCCTTTGGCAGACCGAACACCCCTTTACTGGATGCCACAGATACAGCTGCCGACGTCGCCACCGCCGCCACCGCAGCCGCAGCCGCAGCCGTAGCCTAAGCCGGAGCCGGAGCCATTGCCACAGCCCGTGCTGACTGCGGGCTAAAATGGTTGTAGTACTTAATGAGTCTTGAAGGTAATTGGCTGTTTTTATTACCACGAGTTGACTTTGAATTCTCTGCCAACGTCCTTCCTTCCTGTACGAGCGCCCTCTCCCTTCCAACCTCCCCCACTCTCTCTATCTCTGCTGACACGGCTAATTATAAAATCAATGTAAGTAGCTGCATACGTGTATCTGTATCTGTCTCTTTATATCTGTGTGTGTGTCTAAGCATGTACATGGGTTGGCAGCAGCATCGACTGCAATTGCAGCATTGTAAGCCCAAGGCCCAAGGCCCGAGGCAGGCAGCCAAGACACGACGCATATTGCACAAGACAAGGGACAAAGCGTTGCAGCAGCAAACACACAAACAACAAGCCAAACAGACGTCATGGACAGACCTTCGTCGGAGCACAGCCTGCACAGCCCGCAGAGCCGGAGTCTGCGAATAGCGAGCGGTACGAGCAGGCAGCAGTAGACACTGCGATAGACACTCGAAAAACTTTTTCAATATGAAAAGCTGGCAAAAGAGACAAAATGTGACTGAGCTGCAGTGGCACAGTGGTTTGATCGATAAAAAGCAAATATCGATTGCAACGATATTGTATAACGGTGTTTTACATATCGATATATTTCGGTTAACTACAATTGATCATCGATTACTTTGTAAACGATTTAACAGATATAGTCGATATACGATAACGATTTTTTAGATATTTAATATAAAATAATCGATAGTTGTTGATTGTTTATCGATTAATAATCGATATTTTCTCAACAACAGTGCTCAATTTTTGTCAAAGATTTATTGTCGATTGTTAATCGATAGTTCGCCAACTATCCATATCACATAATCAGTATTAATCGAAAGCTATACAAATATTCCAATTGCAATAAATGATCAGTTGATAAATGAAGTGTTTCTGGCAGTTAACCGATTTCATACTTTGAATGAATTTTTAATATGTTAATCGATTCAGCGCCCACTGTGCGTGGCGGCGTAGACGCGCTGCCGCCCGGTTGGCTGTCTGCCTGGATGTGCACTGTGACAACAAGGAGACACTCGGAGACATATATTTATTTTCTTGTTCCATTTAAAAACTTTATTTATTGACGCTGATAGGAATCTAGTCATCTATCTGTGCGTTTAGTTGAACTGCCGCCCGCCATGCCTCCAGCGCGGGTGGGGCACTCTATATTGTCCTCAATCCGGTCTTCCTCTCTCTCTCTCTCTCTCTCACTCTGCCTCTCTCACATGTTCGCAGCTTCGGTAATAAAATCGAGATACAAATGCAGCAAACTGCGCCAGCAACAACCAAACACTTTTGCGAAAAGACAAACAAAATGTTGAGATAAACATTGACCAAAAACTGACCCGTTCCCATATAAAAAAAGGGGCTTGGGAGGCGGTCAGGTGGGCCGCTTTACCTATGAGCTACATCCGTGTGAATACACAAGCCGGCACCCAAAAGGGGGCGCCGGCTGTTCGCTCGGTTCAATGTCGCATTTTATTGATGTCGCCAATAAAGAGTGGCAGAGAGAGAGAGAGAGAGGAGAGAGAGGCGAGAGTGAGAGAAGCACACAATAAACAAAGTGGCGACGGGACAAGTTGAGCTGCGTTTGACTAAATGTTTGGCCCGTCGTTGGGGAATGTTGGCAAAAGCGTCATAATCTAAAAATCTTGCCGCCGGCCGGCCACGAGACAAACAAAACAAGACAAACAAACAGCAAGAGCAAGAGCAAGAGCAACAGGAACAGCAACAACTACAACAATGCAAACAGACAGCCGCTTGGACTTTGCTCTTGGCCCCCGCTCAGCACAAAGAGCGGCCTTTGTGGACGGCACTCGAAATCAGAATCCAAAATCCACACAACGACACACAATGCAATTTTCATTAAGCACCAAAGTTTCGAGCAGCTGCCTTCCAGTCTCATACACACACACACACACACACGGGCACACACATACCCAGTGGCGCCAAGGTAATAAAGCAAAAGTTCTAATAGCACATGAGCCCCACGTTGATATGGATCCAGCTGACGAGCCAGTGGGCTCCATTGAGGAAGTTAACCCGCAACAATGGAAGCGGAAATGAGCTCGTCCAAGTCCAGAGTGTGTCTCCATGTGTGTGTGTGTGTGAGTGTGTGATATCCTATGGAGCTGTAAGTAATTACCTTGCCTCCTTATGGCCATAGCTCAAATAATCAGCTTCTCTAATGAGTGGCTTTAATTTCAAATAATTGACCGAAGGGCCAAAGAGATAATTGCTATCAATGCATACAATCGATATTTATTGAAGTGCAGCAAATTATTCGATAGTTTGCATAAGTGCTTAGAGTAGCAACAGAATACTCTATACTCCGATTGAGCACATTTAAGCTGTCTATATATAAGGGTATATGGACATTGAATCTATAAGAAATGAACTAGAGCGAATTTATGTAATGTATCTTAATCAGCATGATCAACTAAATCGATCTATTATACCTTTTCTTTCATGCCAATATTTCTTTGTTATCGATAATGTATCGATATTATAATTTTCAATTTTGGAAGCAGAATACAGAGAGTATGAAAGCTAGATGAAGTAGAAAGAACTTCGTATGCAGATGCCTGTGTTAACTTGGATACTTCTCCACATTCGTTCGCTTAATCCAAAATAATCGATCTTAAGCCTTGCTATATATACAAATATCTTTGCATATAAAACACAGACTCGTGCTATCTATCATCTATCTACATATATATATGACTAAAGACTTGAGACATGGAGTTCCATCTATACCACCCACAAATCAAGTGCACTCGAAAGTAATCGATAACTGTTAACTCTGAACTAGATTTCGCTAATTTGAATTAGATATTCTCCTAAAGTTCTTTGAATGCCTTTCTGCATTGTACTTAAAATCGTAAAAAATAGTAACCTATATGGATAAGAGCTACAGGATATCCCCTAGTCAGACACTAAATGAAAATAAGTGCAGAGAGAATCTATAATCTATAAGCCAGATCTGCCAGATGATGGAGTACGAAGCGAAAAGTATCTAAAATCAAATTTATTATTATTCCACATTAAAATATTTTACATAGTTAAATGCACCCAAAACTCATTGTGTTGTAAATTCACGTATTTTTAGTTTGCTTTGCAATTCTCAACCACTTGAAGTCAGCTAATCACAAAGCTCGGTCAATAGACTCTGAAACTGGATATACAAAGAGCTGTTCACTTGGTTTTGGCTTTCATTTGTAATGGTTTCGGGTGTTTTATTTACAATTAAACTCTAATTAGATGTGAATGCGAACTCATTAGATGAAGTGCAGAGCGTACGAAAACATTTAAATAATATATTTCAGAAATTAGATAAAACATTTTAATTGGCGTTGTTGGCAATGTTTGATCGTTGCCGTTGTTGTTGCTCTTTGTGTGTTGCATAATCACGTGAGAATTTGTACAATTAGCGCTTGGTTCGATTGTGGCTGGCAATGCCACGCCCATGCGCACGCCTACGCCAAAAATACGGTCGAATGCAGGCGAAATGCATTTCCAGCTAATTACAAAACAAAAGCAAATAAAAGCTCGAAGGCAGCAACGGGGCGATGGAAGCCGAAGGACGGATTAAACCGAAAGTAAAACGCTTATCAGAGCGACGTAGGCAATGCAGCAGCAGATGGACATCAGAGTAGCAGCAGAGGAGCAGCCGCATCATTAATGAAGCCATCGCATACACGCACCACATAATTATGTATCTCTTAATGCCCCTTGCTCTCTGGCACTGGCACTGGCACTGCCGCGAGCGCCCTTTGGTCGTCTCAAGTTTTGGTACAAAATTGATGATTTTCATTAACTAGTTAATAACTTAGGTCGCAGCATTCGCTGCTGGCATCGACAGCAGCCGTTTGGCGACTTCATTATCGATAGCAATCGAGAGGCAAACACAAGACATAAGCGACGCCTACTGTGTGCCTCTGCGTACCCCGCGACAGGCAGTCGCGTTTGGCGTTGTTTTGATTTGCAATGTGGTCGGCGGCGTTGGGTGCGATTTTGATGGCTGCAAAAACAACAAACAAACAAAGAACGAAACAAACAAACAAACAACAATCAACAGCAGCCTGCCACAAAATGTGTCACCAAGTGGGCAATAAAATAATTGCAGAGCCATGCAAAAAGCCCCAGCAACAAATGTTGCCAGCTCAACAGCAACGGCAACGAAAACAGCCGCCTGCAGGCAAAAATGTTGCCAAGCAACATTGACTGCGCAAGCCGAACCGAGAGAGCGAGCGTATGAACGAGCGAGAGAGAGAGAGGGCGACAGAGAGAGCATGCTGTGGTGAGTTAACAGCCAGCAACAGTGTGGATGCTGAGACGATGCTGTGCGCTCTTGTTAGCAACATATGTTGCCAAACATACAAAGGCAGACGCGATCTGTAGACGCTGTACACGCACACAAGCACAGACACACACACACACAGACACACACAATTACACAAAGCAAACTGACTTCGTGGGCTGGTGCGCGCGCTTCGTGCACGACGATTACACAGTCGACTGTTAACTGGCAGGCCGACTTGACGTAAACCGAAGACCGACCGACGACAACAAAGTCAACGACGACGACGACCGCTGCTGTGTAGTCTACGCGACCCGCGCGCGATTTAAAACGCTCTTAGACCACGCACCAAAAAACGCTTGCGCGCGCTGCTCAGAACGCCTCCTGGCAAAACAGTAAACGGACCAATTGTGTGCGTGTGTATTAAACTTACAAAAATTAGCAGTTACAGTTACAGTTATATATATTTTTTTCGTGTGATTTGTGTGTGTTTATTGTGAACTCCGCCATGCGACGGTGGCAACTGTTTCTATTGAGCTTGGGCGCCATTTCAGCCTTGGCCAAGCCCAACGATGCGTACCTCAAAATGTTGGCCATGCCGCGTGCCGAGGATCCGTGCTACGACTACGATAAGGCACGCGCCTGCATACCGGACTTCGTGAACGCCGCATACGATGCGCCCGTCGTGGCCAGCAGCACCTGCGGCGAGCAGCAGCCGCAGCGCTACTGCGAGTATCAGGATCAAAGCAGCCGACCCACTGGCCCCACCGACTTGCAGTGCCACAGCTGCGAGGCGAACAGCTTTCCGCCACGCGCCCTCACCGATCTGAACAACTCCAATAATGTGACCTGCTGGCGATCGGCACCGATTGCGCCCGGTGGCAGCTATGCTGGAGGCGGCGGCGGCTCCAGCCACTGGGGCGACAATGTCACATTGACCCTGTCCCTGGGCAAGAAGTACGAGCTAACCTATGTCAGTCTGCAGTTCTGTCCCCGTGCACCACGTCCCGATTCGCTGGTCATCTTCAAGAGCTCCGACTACGGCCGCACCTGGCAGCCGTTCCAGTATTACAGCTCGCAGTGCCGCCGCCTCTTCGGCCGACCCGCTCGCACCACCGTCACCAAGCACAACGAGCACGAGCCACGCTGCAGCGACGCCCATCGACATGGCCACGACGGCAATGGCGGCAGTAGTGGCGTGGCCTCTCGCATCGCCTTCAGCACGCTGGAGGGTCGGCCCTCGGCCCGTGATCTGGATGCGTCGACCGTGCTGCAGGACTGGGTGACAGCCACCGATATACGCATTGTCTTCTATCGATTGCAACAGCCCGATCCTCAAGCGCTGCTCAACATAGATGCGCCCGCCGCCGATCTGCGCACCGGCAAATACAGCGTTCCGCTGGCCGGCAACAATATCGAGTCCATTGGCGCCGCTGCCTCCGCGCCTGCTGCGGCGGGTCTTCATTATGCTGTATCCGATTTCTCCGTGGGCGGGCGCTGCAAGTGCAACGGCCACGCCTCCAAGTGCTCGCCGGATGCCAGCGGCCAGCTGAGCTGCGAGTGTCGTCACAATACGGACGGACGCGACTGCGAACGCTGCAAGCCCTTCTACTTCGATCGGCCCTGGGGACGTGCCACAGCACGCGAAGCCAACGAGTGCAAAAGTGAGTACACTGAGAGAAACTAGTAGTAGCAAGACTTGAGCTAGAACTCAAATTCGATTCAAGCTAAATTCATTTTATTAAATCTGGAAAAGTTCCAATTAAATCGAGGCAAATCGCGCGCAGACGAATTGGCTTATTTTTAAACATCTATTCAATTGATGTTTTTCACCAATATATTTATTTCTCTTTGATATTTATGAGCATCTTATATGTTTTTATTACGCATATAAATTGTATAAAAATTGATGACAGCTTAGCAGGAATATTTTGGCTAACATCAAATTGATTGCTCAAGAATTTCGCTGTCGGGAATTTTGGTTGCGCTGGAATGTATGTAACGGTTAGCAGGAGGAGCATATAGATTCGTGTTCTGTGAAGAGCAGACAGATTAAATATTGAGATATTATTTTCGAATCGAAAAATTTCTATTTAAAACTGAGAATTTCAATCAATTAGTACATTTCGGAGGGTTGAGCTGTTCTATGAATGATGAACTGCGACTTCGTTGGGGTTGCTGAGTGTGTAGGTGGTTGGGTTGGGTGACTGGGTGGCTGGATGGCTGGGTGGTTGGGTGGTGCAGCTTAAACGACTCAATTTCAATCCAGACGGCGTTCTGAGTCGCGTGTGTTTAGTTTTCGACTTAAAAATTGGTGATGGCATTTGAAATGGGGTTGCCAGGGGTTGCCACAGTGGAGGCCATGCGCTGCTCTTTTTGTAAATGATTTGATTTTTTCTAGATATAAATATATATAATGTTACATATAGTAGTAGTGTGGAGTGCCCCAGAGTGCGCGGCGTTCAGTGTTTGCGCTGCAGATTTGGCTTAAACATAATTGAACAACAGCGGACACGTGTAGCGTGTAGAGCACATGGAATTGGCAACTGTTGGGCCAACCCTCGCAGGAAATCGACTCCGTTTACCTTTGGCCAAAGCATCAAGCGGCAAACAAACAATAAACATGCAATCAATACTGCAACGCTTAAGGAAAGTCAGCAGAAGAAAGAGCGAGATAAAAGAGGCAGAGAGAGGGGGAGGGAGGGGTAGAGCGAGCGAGAGGCAACTAGTTGTATTTGCTGCTGAGCTAAACCCTCGCAATTAACCCCCTGCCCAGAGACGCGAGCTGAGCTCGAACAATAAACGCGAATTTAAGCGAAATTAATTTGATAAGCATTTTCAAAAGAATCGAGACGGGTCGAGGGGGTTGGGGGGTGGGAGGCAGGCAGCAAGTATTGCTGCAATAGGGGTAGCGTTTCTATTTCATATTTCATTTGTTTTTCTTATGTTTCCTTTGTCTTGCTGTCGCTGTCGCTGTCGCTGTCGACTGTGGCACGATCCAGAGCGGGCAGCTGCTTCCCAGGCTCCAAGTCTGCTCGCTCTGGCTCTGTGCTGGCCTTGTAAACGATGTGTCAATGTTTTTGTGGCACTTGCTGCAAGTGGCATGTACCGTGCGCATCTCGCGTGGATGCCACATGCCAAACATGCCACAGCAGCAGCAGCAGCAGCAACAATCAGATGAGAATTGCATTTTCAGCATGGCTCGAAGGGGGCGCGAGCGGGCGGCGCATAGACGCGCCGCTGCTTAGTGCATAAATCACAGTGCGGCACGAAGTCCAGGCAAACAGGACAAACCAGAGGCAGGACGTGGGCATTGCCCGGCTGCCTGGAAGCTAGGCAGGCAGCCAGGCTGGCTGGCAATCTGTAGGGCAGGCAGGCAGGCGTCTGTTATCAGAGCTGGGCCACGTGTGGCAGCAACCGCTGCGCTTTATTAGGGTTGCAAATGCAGTGCAGGACACAGCGACCCTTCCTTCCACACACACGCCCCTTTGCCTGCACGCATATGTTGCATGTTTATGGGCAAACGAAATTAACGCTCTGCCAAACTTTTGCCTTTGACGTTCAATGTGACCTCAACAACAGCAACAACTGCCGGCAATTACAACCAACAACAACAACAACAGCAGCAGCAGCAAAAAACCAGAGAAAATTGGAAAATTTTTGCGTCGCATCTCTGAAAATGTGCCTCATTTTTGGCACATAATGAGTCTGTGTGTGTGTGTGTGTGTGTGTGTGCGTGTGTAATTGCTGTTAACAACAACTAATAACAACTAACGCCTCGTTGTGCGCTTAGAGATATGCAGCGAGCCCGCATAGATTTCAATTATACGCAAGTAATCCGACAGCCAGGCAGGCGCTGCTACTGGGGCAGGCGGGCATGCTGCCACATGTGTTGCATCAACTAATAACACACATTGCCCAGTAGCACACGCTTTTCAGTTAAGTCTATGCAAAACTTTCTCAGATTTCGCATGCAAATTGAAATGATTAAAATTTCGCCTTGCTCTGTTCCCAGTTGATCAGACAAATTGAGGCAACTTCACAGCAAGTGAAAAGAAATACAAATTAAGTGAATCATTTGGGCAATTGTTAATCAAAGATACTCAAGATATCTGTTTGTGTATATATGCAACAGGCAAGGCTGCCAAAAACTAGCTGCAAGACTACTAGTTCCCTTAGCTAGACGCTGTGTCTAGCTGTCGAGCTCCTAAGCTAAGGGCCTGCAGCGCTTCAGTCAGCACCTTTTGGTGCCCACTAATCAAAAGCAAACGTGCCACGCCCCATTTATATGGGCAATGAAAGGCACATTAACAGCACTTTGTCATAATTAAAATGCAAGCCATGCCACACACACACACACGCACAGTGCGAGAGAGGCGCCCGCATATACCAAACGCAGCTGCCCCCAAGCTGCACGCCCACCCAGCGGAGGCGCCCACGTCGCACGGCAGAGGCAGGCGCCAAAAAAACATTTGCAAGCAAAAAGTAAAGCGAAAGAGCTATTGGAGAAGAAGCTGGCAAAGATTTAGAAATAGTTGATGCCAGCAACAAGCAACAAGCAACAAAAACAACAAAAACAACAATGAAATCTGTTGCATTATAATAAAAGAGAATTCAAGGCATCTAAAATTAAATCGCAGCCGCAGTTGAGTTGAGTTGGTTTTTGCTGTCGCTGATGCTGCGGCAATAAATAAATTTAAATCTTAAGCCGTTGGCAAATCAAGACATTACTCATACGCCGTGTGGCCGGCCGTACAAAAATAGTTTGCCAAACACGGCGAAGTCACTTGATGTGATGGACGCGCTCTAATGCTAAACGCGTCATGATAAATGTGCCAGCGGCTTTCAACCAAATGCCTTGCAAATTAGCCAAGCAATTTGTCCAATCAAATGAGCCGCAGCGACAAATACTATATAAATCGCGTTCATATATATATATAAATATATATATATATATATATATAAATATATATGTATATATACATATATATATATATTTATTTATTTGTATGGAACGATGCGTCAGCTATCATAAGAGCAGCAGCAGCTTCAAGGCTATGCAACATAATGCTATAATATATATATATATATATATATATATACATATATATACATATCTAAATTTCTTTTTGTACTTATGAAAATGATGTTGTTTTTCTCGAATCGCATAAATTTGAGCTGTTGCTCTTCGAGCGCGTCACTCGCCTGGATTTATTTTTATATTTATATATTAAATTAATTAAGGCAACGAATTGATTTATTTACCTGTTAATTAACAGCCATTAATTAGCTTGTTGCTCATGCAAAGCTAGCTACGAGCAGTATTGGCCATAAGTTCTTATGCTAGCGGCTCCTTTGTATACTCTTCGAATGTGCGCTTCTGTGTGAGTGGGTATGAACGACTGGTCTATAAATAGGCCTATTTTGCTTACCTGACAGATACCCATACTCACAACATATACTCAAATACTTACATAAATTTGATGCACATCTTAAAATGCATTTGTCTATAAATATGATAAAGAAAGGGATATACAGGGTATCTGCTAGTCAATTACTTCCAATTAACTTACTCTCACATATTTATACTGTAATTTGTAATTGTGTATAGTGTAGTAAATGAAATATCTCTAAGTGCAGCACTTTACAGGGTATGTGATAGTCCATCATATACTTATACTCTTAGACATTGATCTTATATTAATTTTTTTATAGGTAAACTATATTTAATACATAATATATAAATAAATATAAGTGAGCAAAATACAGGGTATCTTCCAGTCAGTATTTATGCATATTTTAAATGCTATGTAACTATGTAATATATATAAATATATATATATATAAAGATATATATATTTATAATTATATAATATGCAGGGTATCTGTTAGTCGACTACTCTCAACTAAACTGCTCAGACTCTGATTCATATACATTTAGATCTTTCTAAATGTTATTAAGAATATGAGAGAGGGAAAGAGTGTGATGCTTACAGGGTATCTACTAGCAGAGCAAACACTGCCACTGCTTCCAACCTAAAAAGATAATGCGCAACATGCACTGGGCAGCGCTTGGCCAGAGTCTGCAGCAAAGTTTCACTGTGATTCACGCATTCATACGAGATCCATCAACTGCGCTGTGCTCTCGGCTAGCATGACATATCAATATGGGCCGCATATGTCCCGGCTGGCTGGGGAGCAGGAGGATGGGGGAGTCAGACTCAGTCAGAGATTGGCGATTCGTTGATGGATTTTTCATTGGGATCGAGCATTGGCTCGAAATTGCATTGTCATGTCCTCAAGTTATTTGCCCGGAATAGTTAACTTCGACTGCTGCTCCTCCCCCCTCTCTCTCTCTCTTTATCTCTCTTTCTCTCAGCTTTTTGCTAGCCCCTGTTTTTTTTTTTTTTTTGGGGCTTTGTTTGGCCTCGTTTGCCACATTGTGTGTGCAGTTGCGGAGCAGGCGCTGATTTGGATGCTTTGTGTGTGCATGTCCTGTGGCTATAATTTCGCAGAGCTCGGATACGTTACCAAGTCCAGCTCAGCGCCAGCCAGCGCCGGCCAGCGCTCGTTCAAGCTCGTTCATTGTCAGTTTTCATCAGTTAGAGTTTTTTCGAAAGGGGCTGGTGGTCTGCGGGGCAGCAGCAAAAGAAAACGCAACGTGCAAAAATCCTTTGGCTCCCTCGGCCCGTTGTCATTTTAATTGTTGTTTACTGGGCTTGTCAAATGCGCACTTCACTGGAGCACAAAAACAAAAAACAGAGATAAAACAACAACAGCAACAACAACAACAACAACAACAAATAGCCAGTGCCTGGCGGCGCTGTGGGACTGTCCATTGCTGAAACTCTGACAGCTTTCGACAGACCTGTGCTATGTCATTCGTCATGGCGTCCGCTGTCTGTGACGAGCCTGTCACAGCCATACGCTCTGATTTACTGGCTAACACACACACACACACACGCACGCATACTACACACACGTGCACACACCTTGTCGACATTTCTCTATGGCTGAATGGCAAGTGCTAACACGTTTGCCTAATGTTTGCGTTTTTATTGTTTATGTTTATGAATTTTAAACAGTCGCCTGCTGTCCTTGCTGCCGTCCTTGCTGCCTCTCTTTTTGGTGGCAAATTCACTTAGCCATATTTTTAATAAGCCAGCACAGGGCAGTGAACAGTTTCTAGCGACGTGAGCAAACAGTCAGCACCGAATGGCCAGCAAAACATGGGAGAAAAAGTGAAAATCACTTGGCCGTTGCTTTATATTTTGTTGCAATTTATGTTTTATTTATTGTTAAGGCAAAGTGCTCAAAGCGCCAAAGGGCCAAGTCGCCAGCCAACCGCCTGCGCACCCGTGCCACATGCAAAGTCCGAACCCTTTATTTGCACTGCCAGCGCCCCACCTAATGCTTTGGATTTAGCTCTGGCCGGGGCTTTCAAGTGATTATGATTATTTTTTATGCACATAACGTTACACATGCGGGCCAACCCCAATGCTAAAGCCAAAGCCAGAGCCAAAGCCAAAGCCAAAGCCAAAGCCAAAGCTAAAGCGAGAGCGAGAGCTTCAGGCTCATCAGGCCACGTCAAAAGCAAAAGCCAGCCAGCAGCCAGAAATATGGAGTAGCTAGACCCCAAAAGCAGCCAAAGCACATACAGATATAAACAAACACACACACACACACACACACACGCACACACACACAAATTGAAAAGTCAACCAGCGGCCAGCATATGCAAAATCAAGCTAACTAGAACGAAGCTGATATGCTCTTAGTAAGCCAATTCGGGCCACAGATATATCATCTGTAAGGTGACTAGTTGCAAAGAACATGTCAAAGCTGAGTTAGCCTTAAGTGAGAGCAAGAGAATCACGTGTAAAGGTAGCCAAGCGCAGGCGTCTGCGGGGCACAGTGGGGCATTTAGGCTCTCTGTCTGCGTGTCTGTGTGTCTCTGTGTGTGTGTGTTTGCTGAAGTGTAGCCCACAGGGCAGCCGTAAGGACATCAAAACGTTGCGACATCCGGACGAATGGCTTGCGTTGATTTTTACTGTTATTACTTGGGCCCGGACAATATGTCTATGGAATGCCGTCCACGTCTGACCAGCAGCTCTCTCGTCCCCTTCCTCTCGCTGTCTATATGTCTGGCCATTTGTGTTTTGTATAAGCAGTTAATTGGATCAGAGTCCAGTTGCCCTTCCTCTCTCGGCTTGTTGCAGAAACGGCATAAAAGATTGTTGCATAGCTCATGGCGCTGCAAGCTAGCTAAATAATTCATTAACTGTCAGCCAACAGCTGCCCAAATGTCAACATCGGCTCCAAGCAGCCAGTTGAAGATGTCTATCGAAATGGCAGGTGGAGACGGAGACGGAGACGGAGACGGAGACGCAGACGGAGACGCAGTCTCTGATTATTGTCAGACAGACAGAGAGGAAGGGTGGGAGAGCGAGATGATGTCTCAAGTCAGCGCCAAGTCTTGGAATCTACGATTTTATTCTCATTTTTGTTTTCTTCATTTTTACTAATAAATTTGTATACAAAAATAGCAACAACAGCATCTGTTTAAGCATACGTCAACTGCAGCTCCCCCATGCCCCAGCACTGCAAGGTTTCTTTGTATTTGTGGCACAGCTGCTGCCGCTGCTGTTGCTGCTGCTGCTGTTGCACTTGCGCCGTTGCCGTTGCCGTTGCAATTCTTCTGAATTCAAAATTCCAAGTTCTTGCCCCGACCAGCGCCGCCAGCACCGCCCGACTCCTGCTCTGTCAATATGCGAAATGTTAAATCGTAACTGCCAATGCCAGTGGGCTTAGTAGGAAGCGAAGTAACATTTGGCTGCTGCCGCGTCTAGAGCTGCTCATGCGCAACAACAACAACAACAACAATAACAAGAAACAACAATAGACAGCAACTACTTGGGCTACCGTCGACTGAAGATGGTATATCATGCCTATAACACAAGGAGCACTGCTGCGGATCTGTGTGAAGAGATTAACGTGGGTTGGCTCAACAGTTCTGGCTTTCGAGTGGCTTGAGCTGAACTAACTAAAGTCTGGCTGAAAGCAAATGACCAAAAACTGCTAAAATTCCCTAAATAGTTATCAAGTTTTAGTGTTCTTAGTGTGCTGAAGCCACGGCCCCTGCTAAAGCCATTTATAACTTTACGCTCCCAACAGACACACACATTTATAACGGTAAACAAATAGTTAAAATAATAATTACAATATAAATAATAAGTGTAATAACACTTGCTATTCAAAGAGTTCTGCACGCTAACAAAAAGGGGGCAAAAAAACTCTGTCCAAAGTTAAACAAAATGCAAAACTTTTGCTGGCAACTTTTTGGTTGGTTTTTTTTTTCATTTTATAATTTTTTTTTTTTGGGGAAAATGCAGTTTAATAGCTGTGGAAGTTGGAAAATAATAAAGTTGAGTCCTTGAAACTTTATTAAAATAGTTCGTAAAATGGTTTGTCCATAAGACAAACGCATAGATAAAGACTTGAGCGACTCGAAGCAGTTGCAATAAATGGACTGCATAACTTGCTGAGCGGCCCTCGCCTGCCGCTTGGCTAATGATATGTATGGCATAAAAATCCAAAAACGCAAAAGATGCAGAGAGAAGGAAACTAGCTGCCGCAGCGCCGACATAAATCAAAATTTCTGCTGCAGCAACAGCAGCAACGTCTCTCTTTTTGTTTTTACCTTTGCTGGTAAGTTGCCGCCCCAAACGTGGGGGCAACATGCGAAGCTGCCACTTGGAAATGGAGTTGCTGTTGCAGCCGCAGAGTGCCAGTTGCAGCTGAAGCTGCAGCGCTGTTGTTGTAGCCGCAGGAGCCGCCCGTCAAGTGCCGCTAAACGTAATGTAAATAAGCATTTAACAACAGGCAATAGCAACAAGCAGCAGCAGCAGCAGCAACAACAACAACGACAACACCAATAAATGGCATTACAAACAACGGGCAAATAAATCGCATTGAAGCGCAAATGCGCCAAAGATGCAGCTCAGATGAAAAGCAGCGTCGTTGCCGTTGCGCATTTAACATTTACAACATGCAACAGATTTATGCATGCAACAACAGCCGCAGCAGCAACACATGGTGTTGACTTGTGCTGGCAGCTTTCAAGGCGTCGGCTGCCCAACAGCCAGCCACTAGCAGCCAGCAGCGCATTTGAACATGCAACATGCCACATCAAGCTCAGCCTCCGCCCCCTCAACCCCTGGCTGTCTTCGACTTCAAATACAATGCTCAACTTTTGGGAATTGATGCACAAACATTTCGCCCAAAGCCAAACAATAATTATGCAAAAGCCAAAACCCGATCGTATCGAACTCTATCAAATTTAGACACTCAGCAAACGTCTCCATTTTCAGTTAGAGTTCACATGGGATATACCGAGAGCCCATCATGCGCATGCTGCCCACAATCTACATATTTTAATATGCGCTCTATGCAATTATTCAACTATTTTCAACAAGTGAGAGCGCGTGCACCCGATCGCAGCAAGTGCCGTGTTTATGTGGAACAGATCTGGCGGCCATTTGATGAGTTGGCCAAACGTTTTACAACTCAACACTAGCGGCTGTCTATCTGGCACTTTCTTTCGCCTGATTATCGCCTCGGAGCAGAACATTATTTGCCAGGCACTAAATCATGAACGTCTTGGGGCTTCTGCCAGCAACCCAGCCCAGCCCCACAGTCCGCTCTCTGCACGCCCCCGCTCCTGCCTGTCAGCGGGCAAATTTATACGAAAGTAAAAAGAGAGAAGAAAACATCAGTGGCATAGATGCGAACAAGTTGCGCAAGTGGTGCACAAGGTGGAGCGCCATATGGCAAGCGGCAAGCAGCCGACGCCGACGCCGACGTCGACTGCGCTGCTGGTGTCGCCGCTGGCCGTCGCGTCGGCTTTGGCGTAGGTGTGAAGTGCAATCAAAGTGCAGCGGGCCAAGCAGGTGCCAAAGTTGTTTAATCACAAGACTTTAACACACAATTTGTGTCGAGTTGGGAATGGAAAATCGCTTGGGGAATTGGGGTTAGCCACGAAAGGAGGCTGCCACAAACTACCTCTCGAGGCACACAGACACAGACACACGTCCGTTGTGCTGTCAAATAAAAAGCTCATTAGTCGATTGTTGGCGACCAAATTGCAACATGCCTCAGGCCACGCCCTCTGAGGCTATATAAACAACAAGCAACGAGAAAACAAAAAACGTAATAAAAATAAATAAAAATCAAATCAACTTGGCTACAAAAAAAGACGAACAAAAAATAACAAGCGAAACGTCAAAAGCCATTCAAATGGAGCAAAAAAAGTGGCTGGATAAAGATCAGAAAATATAGCTGAAGACCCTGATATCGATAACAATGTCGATAGCAAGTTATCGCTAAGCAAGGCAGCTGCGATTACATAGTTGAACTATGTAAAGAAATGGAACACGAATCAGACAGATATATTTTGATCGAGTCTAGTTAACTAGTAAGCTCTATCTATGTCAGATACCATTTCACTATCAATTGAGTAGTTTAGATAACTGGAAGTACTTTTGTCTCCTTTCTTCTCTCTATTTAAAGCTGTATTTATTACAGAGATTTATAGCATCTTCAGAAATTTACAAAGATTATTCTCTCTCTGTTTCTCATGCTCTCTGAGTGTATCTCTCATTCCCTCTCTTTATTCTTTTTCTCCCCCTCCCCTCCCATCCCTCTCTGGTTCTCTCCTTTTGCTATTGTCTTTCTCAGTCCCTATCTATTTCTTTCTCTATCTCTCTCTCTCTCACTGTCTCTGTCGTTTCTCATCTCTCGCTCTACATATATCTCTCTCTCTTTCTCTCTTGCTCTCTTTCTCTCCTTCGCTCTCTCTCTCTTTATCCCTTGCCCTCTCCGTTCCTCTCTCCCTCTCTCTTTCCTTTCCCTCTCTTCCCTTCTGACTTTCTCCATCTCTCTTCCTCTCGCTCCCTGTCTGCCTCTGCTATTTCCACACATTTTCAAAAAACGTTTGTGCTCGTTCGTGCATCTACAAAAGCTTGAACTATTCAAGCGTTTAGTGTTTCCGAATTGGTTAAATTACTTCAAAATTTCCAATATCGCAAACAGTTTTTACTATTTTAGCCAAAAGCTGTGCCCAGTCATAGGCACAGGCCCAGGCACAGGCCACATACCACAAATCTAATTTGGTTTTCATATCATTTTTTTCTTTCTCATTTTTGCTGCCTGAACATCGAATGTTATTTTGGGCATTTTAACTTTAATTAAATTTTGCGCAAATATTCGAAAAGATATTTCAAAATAGAGGTGGTTGCTGCTGCTGCTGCTGTGTAGAGCAACCACCATTCAAGGGTGGTTGACCCGACGACAGCGCACACCTGTTTGGAAGGTGAAGCGCAAAAGGATTCTTGGCAAAAACTGGACAGGCCTATGCCCGACCGACTAGTCCTGGCTGACAAGTTGAGCGTTCCATTGAGTTTGTTGTTTATCTTGAGCCGAGTTGGGCTTGCTTCGGCGCTGACAGGCGCTAAAAGACGACGGGATTAACTTATCGAAGCGTATAAAAAGGCAAAAGCCCAACAGCAACAACAACAACAGCGACGCAAGGTGTATTTGATTGTACAGAGTACAATGTCTGGGGCTATGTCTAACCAGTGGATACTCATCGTGCTCTTCATTCCATTCCACTCGATGCTCACAGCATTCAAAATATTTTCATTTGACAAATTTTGTATTATATATTTTGCGAGTGCTGCTGCTGCTTCTTCTTCCTAATCTACACTGCAAAAAAGGGTATTCAAATATCTTAATGGACAAGGCAACCATATCTATCAGGCTGATCTGTCTTCTCTCCACTTCCCACAAATTGTTGTCGAAGTCAGTCTTTAACTATGTTTATATATATCGAACTTTTTTAATATATATTCATAATCAATTGTAATCGAGACAATTTGTCATATGATTATATTTTCAAAGGGCAGAAATTGTGCGCTGCTGCTGGCTAGTTTTGCCTAAAGAAACTTCTCTAGTAACACAAAGTTATAAGAACTGCAAATAATTAATAATCAAATGGCAAATCTGACTAAATATTTGAGCAACTAAAAGTAATCGATAACCTTAACAGTTGCTGAAATATGGTTATCGAAAGTAGTATTGCTCTTGCCTGGTCACCCCTTGGTGAGCGTATTCAGTGTTCGGCTGGCTGCATTTGAATTTGGCTATGCTTTGAAACGTGGCTAACACATTTGGGTGGTTGGTTTTGTGTGTTTATGTTGCTGTTTATTTGCCAAGGGCGCTATACCCTAAAACAGCACCCACGCCCACGCGCCCAGCTACCCACTCCATTCCAGCGTTAGGCTCACTTTAATTTGACAATTTTTCTCTCTCTCTGTGTCTGCCTCTCACCCTGTCTTTTTTTTGTGGCACATAAAAAATCTTGAGCACGTAATTATCCTTTTTTTCGGTCGGCACGATTCCCGCTCAGCCGCTGCACCACTGGCCCAGCCGCCCAGCCACCCAGCCGCTGGCTCTGGTTATGCACTTATTTATTTATTCGGCATGTTTTGTTGTTGTTGTTGTTGTTGTTGTTGCTGCTGCTGTGGCTGGAGTTTTCAGCTTCAGGTCGCATAGTACTTGTTATTTCTTTGGCTATTCATTTTATGACATCTTGTTATTTTTATTTTTATTGAGTTGCCTTTTGTCGTAGCCAATCCCGATCCCGTTCCAGCTCTTGTCGCGCTCACTGTAACTGCTTTTTATACCCCCGTTTTTTTCGTTTTATTTTTTTGGTTTTTTGTTTTGTGGGTGCTACATAAATTGTGGCCTCGTTGTCAGCCCGGATCCCAGTGTTGGCGTTATTAATATTGGGCTGCAAACGAGCTTATTAGCGGCACGTTGTATCTGCCCCAGCATACAGCGACACCTCTCCAAAGAACGTTGACAACTTCACTGACGAAGCTGGACATGTGCTGCCCAGATCAAATATCATATCATCGGACCCTTCTCCACGGCAACAGCAACAACAGCAACAACAACAACAACAAAGAGCTGCGCTCTGCAGTCTAATCTGGCTGCTACAAGATCTAACAGCTCTGATTAGAAATCAAAGCCTTTTGCCGGAACAATTTTCGCAGCGACAGCAACAACAACAACAATGACGACGATACTAACATCCATAATCAAATGCAAATTATCAACAACTATTACAACAACAACAACAACACACAGCTGCGGGGCGTGTCTCGAATAGAGAGAAAAAAAAACAATAGAAAAAGTTTTTTTGGGCTCTTCGATATTTTCCGGCTCAGCAGCTAAAACCTACACCAACAACAACAACGACAACAACAAGTCACAAATATTTATGTTGATTTGCCGTGGGTTTGCCGTATCTTTTGATTGAGACATTCCCAAGTGCGACTTCTTGGCCATGGTCAATTAAAATCAAAAAGGGAAAAACACGCGCGCACAGCACAGCATAGCGCATAGGAAATACCCTGACCAGATTGAACCACTAAAATATTTTTAAAATAAGAAAGCTTGAGTTGAGCAGCTGAAGAAGAAATTGCAATAACTTAAAAACATCTCAAGACACGACGTTGTTTCTGAACTCAGTTTGAAGTCACATCGATGCTCATTAGGCAGTGCTAGGAGTCCATTCAGATTGGGCAATGTCTGCAGAGTTCCTTTAAGTGAGTCTAATGTCGCCTTGGCTTCCATTAAGTCATGCTGGCTGCTGCAGTCGTCGTAGTCCATAAGTTAGGGCATAGGCGACTAAAGCAAACGCCTATCGATTTCAATAGGCCGACCGATCCAAAGACCAAGCACGCCAAAGCGCAATCAAAAAGCGTTTTTAATAATGCGCTAAGTGATTGTTAAGCGCGGATACGAGTCGCGAGTCGAGAGCTGAGAGCTGAGAGCTGAGGGCTCAAACAGATGCCGAGCCACAACTGCGAGCTTTCCCAATGGTCAGTCATTAAGTCATTGTGAGTGTTGTTGTTGTTGTTGTTGTTGTTGCTGTAGTCACAGCATCTTCTCAAGACATGTTGAAGCACCCACGCGACCTTCAACGGCTACAACACCCGCATAAGCAGCGGCTGTGACTCCGATTGCCAGCTTCGGACTTCGGACTTCGGACTTGGGCACTTGGGGTTTGCTGGCTGTTGCTGTTGCTGTTGTTGTTGCCAGGGCTCAGTACGCCTATTAAAACTCAATTATATTTAATTAATGAAGCCAGTCTGAGAGTCTAGCAGCTCGCACCCCCTCTCAAATGACATTGCACAATCGCAGGCGCCAATGGATGCTGGCCAGCAGACTGGACTGCAGCTGACATTGGCTTCATTAGCGCAATTCAAAGACAGTGAGAGAGAAGAGCTCAAATTATCAGTTAAAACAAATTGAAATTGGCATGTAAACAAATGAAGTTCGTCTTGGCGTTGGCCATATTGACCAACCTGACTTGGGCCTTGAAGTGCAGGCGACAAATATTTCAATGGGCCAACTCATTAGTTGCAACTCAAGTGCCAGGTGAAAGGTGTGAAGCAACTCAAATGCGAGGCCAAAAAGTTCGTTTAATGAGCCATTGACAAGCCATTGACAAAGCGAAAGTCCATCTAGGAAATGCACAAAGTCAACAAAGTCATGCAGTAGGCAATGCTCTACTAGCAGTTACCCTGTAAGCAGATGACGATGAGAGTTCAGTGAGTTTACCTTAGCATTATAAGCTCATTAGCTATGCCGCAAGAATTGAGATTCTCGACTTGAGCTCTCTGAAAGTTTAGCCCAAGCTGTGTCCTGCTTCCCCATCCATGCTCACCTCCTTTGCCATTTAGCTGCTTATAGCCATAGTTATATATGAATAAGTAAACAGATTTCATTTGGCATTGGTTACTTTGGACTCTTGGGTTCTTAAGTTCCCATTAAACTTGACTTCTGTGAGCACTTTGCTTTCTTTTCCACTGCTATTCTATTTGTTTAGCCCAGCGATTTTTCATCAAAACTTTATCTTGGCGTCCCCATCAGCGAGAGAGTCTCCAGATGCTTTTCTTTTGCCAGCGCCTGCTGCCCTTGCCGCCCCCGCCCAGCTTAATGCTGGGCAAATGTTTGATTATCGCACCCAACTATTTAGGCTCAACAGCAGCAACAAAGGCAGCTCCACAAACAATGCCAAGTGCCCAAAAAAAAAATATCTGAGAGAATCCAACACGAGATTATAAATGACAAACAAAGCGGCGAAAGTCGCGACTTGCGACTCGCAACTCGCAACTTGTAGCTTCCCCCGGGACTAAGAAGTCACCTGGCATGTAACAATATTTGCGTTGGCCAAACAAAGCGCCCTGCGAGAAAAATGACTTCATTAAAAAGTTGGAGAACTGGCCCACAGAAGGAGAACAGAATCAGAAACATTGCCCGAGCTATGCGGCCAGCTGCTGCACCGATAAGAAACTCATAATTGGTGTCATTAAAAAACCCATTTCGGAAGTTGTTAATCTTGCCGTGTCTCCCTCGCTGCCTGTGGGGCGACAATTATGCCAACTAGCCAAGTAAATCGCAGTCGCAAGATACATAAATATGTCATTTATTAAAGGTGCACAAAAAGAAGAAGCAGAAAAAATGGCTATATATATATATAGATAGACGACAAAAGTAAAAATAAATAAATGCTTACAACAATGCGCGCTGGCTTTTTGTTTATTGTTATCATTATTTAGGCAAAGTGATAGGCGCAGGAGCTGCCGCTGCTGCTGCTGCTGCTGTGTCCAGTTGCTTCATATTTTGCAGCTGAGTCGCTTATCTGGCAGAGCCTTTAGTTGCGCCCACTCCTCGTTTTAATTATAAAAGTGCGATAAATGTGACAAGCTACAAAACAAAAACAACCAGAAGAAGAGAATACAGAAAACAGCCAGTGAAAGATAGCCCAAGAGGCAGCAGCAGCAGCAGCAGCAAAAAAAAAAACAAAAAAAAAAAAAGTAGAAGAGAAACTGGGCAAAAGTCGTTAAGGCCTCGTTGTTGCTTTTTTATGCCTGCGCCCCCCAAGAGGGTTTTCGCCTTTGTCAAGAGTTTGGGCAGTGAGCATTTAATAAACACCAGCGACAGCGCTATGCCCGGGCAGGAGAAGCCGTTGTTGTCCTGCTCCTGGCCCAGGCAATATGAAATTGCAAATGTCTGCCAGCACATAAAGCGAACTGGCTAAAAGATACACAGATACAGCCGACCGCAAAAACCAAAAGATACTCGACACTCGACACTCACACTAGCATTGACATTGGCATTCGCATATTTTGTGGCATTTGCTTTTGTTTCGCCTTCTCTTGTCTTGTCATTTGGCCATAAATATTATCTGTCCAGTGGAACTGCTGCCTGCTGGCTGCTGGCTGCTCCTTTTTGTGCCATTTGGTCCATCCTATGTAGGCACAGGCTTGAGCCTAGTTTTTGGTCAAGTGTTAATTTCCCCGAAAAAAAACTGAGCTCTTTCAGTGCTGCACAATTAACTTTTCATTGTGTTTTGCTTTGCCTTTTCTAGTTGCCTGTTGCCTGCCGCCTGTGCGCCTGGTCGTGAGCTCTTGCCAAGGCCCAGAGGCGCACAGATAGCCAAAAGCCAAGGAAATATTTGTCGCTGCCATTGTCTTAATATGCAAATTGCATTGTCTCGAATCGTAAGAGTTCGTTCTCAAGTTCTCAACTTATCTAGCAGGGTTCAATTGCCCAGCAGAGCAGATCGCAGTTGATTTCCTTTTGACCTCGCCCATTTCTTTTGGCCCCAAAAATATTAATAAAGATTCGATGCTGCTGCTGCTGCTGCTGCTGTTGCTGTAGCTGCCGAATCATGACCAAATCGCGCGACGCGCATCCACTATCGGGATCTCTTTCGATCTCCAACTAGCTCCGACTTTGCACATTTTACTTATTATTATTGAATCGCATTCTGTTGCCGTTGTTGTTGTGATTTGCTGGTCTTTTTCTGTTACTTTCACGATTTGCCCGAAAAAAAGGCAAACAAAAAGTACAAAATATACAGCGAAATGTTAATATACCCTGCATATTTTATGCACAGCTGAAGCAACGGAGTAGCTGAATACATTTACTGTCTCTCTTCCGCTCAGCCCTGATCTTCAACTCAAATGCTGCTTCATTTAGCACTTTCTCATGTCGCCTCCACTGCTGCTGGGTATCTTCTAGTCGAGCATACCCTTCCTCTTCACTTAACATTGACAATATAGTTACTTACTAGCCGTGCCAGCCGTGCCAACCAGCTAGACAGCCAGCCAGCCTGCCAGACAGCAAAGTGAATGGCATTGACAATTGTGCTTTCCGGTCGGGCTAACTGGGAATTGAGTTCTCAGCTATCAGGTAACCGAAAGGCAGCTGCAAATAAGTCAACTGCCCGATTGTATCGTGGGCAGATAAAAATCTCCGCAAGTGGAAGAACAAACGTTTCCCATGCACATTCAAGATAAACGATCAACTTCGCTTATGACAACGAACGTTTTACTATCCACTTGTAAATTGTGTCCAGATGCGAATCGGCACTTGAACTAAGCCCCGGCTCCAAGCAGCTCATATATCATACGCTATTCTTAGCCAGCCTCTGCTCGATTGTGCTACGCAAGGCTTGCAATCAATCAAGTCTACATACAAAACTCAAAACTAATATACATTTAGCAGATCTCTCTATTCAGTGGCTCTGAAATTGATTCACTTTGAATCACGCTTCAAAGCTGAGCGCCGACACCTTAGCCGTTCCAATTATCAGACCGTATATGGCATCAGTTGGAGCTTGAACAGTTCTGCTAGCTGCAAATGAACCTCACATATGAGAAGACCTTAAATTCATTAGGATGCTCGTTCACCTATGAGAAGAGAGCATATTAGCTTACGGCAATACGCAAGCGGAGCAATTGGATCTCTGTTGATCTGCTCTAGACTAGGCACTAGATGATATGACATATGTGAGTATTATAGGGAAAGAGAGAATTTTAAAAGAGAGTATATTAAAGGAGAGTATATTAGCTTTCGGTATTAAGCAAGCTTTGCCTTTAGATCTCTGTTGATCTGCTCTAGATTAGTCTCTAGATGATTTGGCATTTATGAATATAAATTTAGCTTATGCAGTCAGATATGGAAAGAGAGTATTTTGGCAGAGAGTATATTGGCTTTCTATCTCTATTGATCTACATATATGACTATAAATTTACCTCCTTAATGTCTTATGAGCGAGTATTATCCAGTCAGGCAGCACACAGCAGCTCAGCTGCGCAGCTATGCACATTTTAATAATAAATACTAAATGAATTGAGTGTGAATTGCTTTTCAAATTAAATAATGAAACAGAGTCAAGTTCAATTAGCATTAGTTGATTATACTCAAATAAACTGTGGCAGGTTCATCGATGTACAAAATCTGTATAAATTTCTTATTTTCGTATATGTGAAGGCGGCCTTGGGCTGCTTCTAAGACCAATACGGCTGGCCGATGTCCGCTGGTGGCTCTTGCTATGCAAAGCAAACATTAATCACGTTTGTTGTTACTAATTGATTAGCTGCCAGCTTAAGTGTTTTCTTTTTATCTGTGTCGAGCGATTCATAAAAAGCAAAAACCTATTCAATTTGGCAATTCATCTGGGTAGACACCCGCACACACCTGTTAGCTCGCTCTGGTTGCAGTTTGTTGATCTGGGAACTGCTGGAAAAAAGGCTTTAAAAACTGCGCTGAATGGCAATGGGCATGCAGCGCAGACAGTCCGACTCTGCTCTCAGTCCGTCCGCCAGGCAAATGTAAATAAATGCAAAGGCTGCTCAGAGAGTCGCCGCCTCGTGGGACTGGAACAGGTACGGATGCAGCAACACAAGGGCACAGAGGCAGGGACACAGTTTTGCATGCATTTCGGGCTGCATAGTTTTGCTGAATGGATTCGGTCCAAAATGTGCAACATGGCAACAAAAGGGCGACAGCTGCCGCTTGGCAAACTCATTGAACAATCGACCAATTCGTAGCCGGGATGCCTTGCATACAATAAATGTGGCAATGCCCCTGGCACTGCCCCTGCCCCTGCCTCTGGCCATGACCCGATGTGCAAAGCGTAACAAAAAGATTAAAATGCATAAAAACGACCAAATAAGCCGAGTCTACAGACAAAGCGAGAGAGAGAGAGAGAGAGAGCGAGAGAGAACTGAAGTAGCAAAAGCCGCTGCTGCGGCCTTATCCTAAACGGCCCGCCCAAAACGCATCTCTTATTAATTTGCTTAAGTGCCACAAATGGCAAAAACTGTGCAACACAAAAGCAACTCCGTTTCCTGCCTTTGCTGCCCATTGTCGCCATCAACCGCCCAGCTGGAGATTTTACACGTACGCCCGATATGACCAAGACGAATTATCAAAAAAAAAAAAAACATATATAACAGAGACAATGACAAGCCGATGCTCAAATACGCTATCCTAGAGTCGAAATCTTGGATTTGCAAAGGAGATTTATAAAAGTATTTGACTGCAAGTGAAACTTTTAAGACCAAGCAGAAGAGAAACCTTTCAATCGAAGCTAGTACAGATGGGAATAGTCTTAGCATAACAGCATTATTTTCTATATATTTATATATGAATATATATTTTTTTTCTATATATTTCTATATATTTGAAGCAATCAGAGAGAGAGAGAGGGAGAGCAAGCGAGAGCATTTGCTGCACTTCATCTGCGCCTCAGTTATAAGAGCTATGTGAGCTCTGTGGGAAAGGGCAACAAGTTGCAGCAACTGCAACTGCAACTGCAACTGCTGTGACATTGAAATTTCTGCCAGTTAAACTAAAAGAAAGAGATAAAGAGTGAGGGAGAGCAAGGGGCAGAGAGCGCTAGGTAGATATTGTGCTGCTGATTTATGTTTTGAGCTGCTCGCTTTGACCTTTCGGGTGCATCGCATTACAGTTGCCGCTTCGATTCTAGGGAAATTGTAGTCATAAAATGATAGCCCATCTACAGGACAAAGTCGACAAACAGTCTGACAGAGAAAAAGTGGGCAAAGAGAGAGAGAGAGAGAGAGCAAGAGGGGTAGAGCGAGGTGTTGTTTTGCTTAATTAAATGCAATCGACAACTCTATTCGATGCTGCACGCTTTGCAGTCTGTCAACTGCAAATCAGTAGCGCATATTTTGCGCATTTAAAAATCATTAATTTGAATTAGCTGTGGCGCTGTAATTAAGGCGGGGCCAGCAGCAGCAGCAACAGCAGCAGCAGCGGCAGCAACACCATCGCCACGATTTCTTGGTGCAGCCAACGACTGCAAGATAAACAAACAAATGCAAATGCAGCAACGGCAACGATAGCCCAAAAGTTAAACAAAACATATTGCCGCACTTGGAGGCCATGTGCGCACCGCTGACATTTCAACAGCAGCAGCAGCAGCAGCAGCAGCAGCAGCTCCCTCTAATGACAAAGTGCGCAGAACACAATGCAAATGCGAAGCGCAGCCGCAATGATCTTTTGAACTGGCAACCGAAACCGAATCCAAATCCAAATCCAAAAACCCAATCCCAATCAAAACAAAGATCAAAACCAGCAACAACAACTAGCGGCAGCCCAGCCGCAGACACTTTAGCTCGACGTTGGCAGCGAGCAGCAGGCGGGCTACAGCCTCTGCCTCTCTCTCTCTCTCTCGCTCGCCCTGCCTTGCTCTATGTCTCAGCATCACCTGCGAGCTGTAGTAGCAGTTGTTGTTACTGCTGCTGCTGCTGCTGCTGTTGATCTAGCTGCTCTTTTGTTTATCTAACCTACACACACACCCGCACACACCCGCACACACACTTGCGTTGGGCGTTGCTTTCGACACTCGAGCAAACTTTGTTGCGCTTTTCCACAGAGTTTTGTTAGGGCCTAAGAAATACAATTTTTGTTAAGCCTGATGAAAAGTACAAAAAAAAAGAGAATTTAATAAATTTCAAATCATTAAAAAGAACAAATAAGAGTGCTTTAGAAGGGTGTGCTCGACTAGAAAATACCCTGAACTTGGCATAAAAATGCTGCTGCTTTCAGCTCGCGTGTTTTACTTTGGGTCCTGCTTTGATCTAGACTCTAGTTTTGCTAAGAGGTGAATGGATCAGCTATACTCGAGAGAGATTTTCAATAAAGAGAAATAGATTGACGTATTGGAACTTGTGCTATAAGATAATATATATATTTCGATTTCAAATTTCATTTCAAAACTTTCCATTACTTTCTTCTAAACATATTTTCTTGGGAAAGTGTAAATGGCGTTCGTTGTTGTCACATTTGGGAGTTCTTTTCCTCTTTGTTTTTGTATTTTGGGCCACTTCTTTATTTTTTTTCGTTGTTTGGGGCGACTTAATTAGGAAACTTGGTGCGTTTTATTTATGTGTCTTAACGAGTCGTTTATTTAGCTCACCCTCAGTCGCTGTCTCGCTCGCGCCTCTCCAACATCAAATCAAAGCTGAGCACAGAAAAATCAAAATCGAAAAAAAAAAACATTTAGAAAATTTGTTTATTGTTTTCTTTGGGGTCCTCCACACACTAATTTGGAAAGAAAGAGAGCAGAAATCGAAATCGAAATCGGAATTCGAAGTTAAAAGCAAAAACCAAAAAGGAAAATGCCGAGCAGACGGGTCGAGAGTCCAAGTGGTGGTGGCTCGTTGCGTTTGAGGCAAATTGAAAATAATGTTGTACCTTGATTTAAATAAAAGAATGGGCAACATACACACGCACACACACAGCCACACACACAGGCACACACAAAAAGCAATTCAACGAAAAACTAAACATAAATTCCCACAATGCACAAACGACGTCTTCACTCAGCCTCTTATGAGTGTGTGTTTGCGTGTGTGTGTGTGTGTGTGTGTGCGTGTGTGGGCCATGAACTTTGTTTTTTATTAGCGGCAGGATATCGGCATTGCCTCTCTCTCTCTCCCAATATATATTTAAATGTTAATTCGTTTGCGTTAATTGGAAAACAACAAACCAAAGCAACAAAAACAACAACAACAACAACAACAACAACATCAACAAATCAGACGCAGAGAGCAAGTTGCAACAGAATTCCACGCAGAGCTAAAAATTTATTTTTAAGCAGACATTTTTGTGTGCATTTATTTATTTATTTTGCCGCTGGCAGCAAACAATTTGTAATCGTTGTTTCGCTGCCTGCCGTTGACAAGGAAAATGTTGCAGCTGCGGCACGCGAAAGCTGCATGCAACACGCCGCTCACCGCGCGCCGCTCGCCTCTGTCACTGTCGCCTTAATTGCATGCGCAAGGAAGCGGCAAAAATATGCTTATAGCTTTTGATGAAGCCAACAACAGCAGCAGAAAACAAGTGGCAAGTGGCAAATGCCAGAGGTCGTTTGTGGGGCAACAAATAGCGAACAGAAATCTTCAAATTCAATGCAGCTTGTGCATCACACGGATTCAAGTGCAGCCAATGCACAGAGAAAGAGAGAGCTGCAACTAGTCCAGTTGCTTATGATAGTATTTCTCACAGAAGTTTTGTGGACTTCATATGTTACCTGAAGCCATAAGCAGCTATACGATCACAGAGCACTAAGAACCAGCATTTTGCAGCTTCCGACTCAAGAATAATTTTATGACTAATAACTCAAGAAAGCAAAACTTCAGTTAAAACTCAATCACATGCCCCGTTCATCTTATACCTAGCTCAAGCCTGAATATATATTTGTAGATCAGCAGTTCATAGAGACACAGCCGACACAGATGCCGTGGTTGGGTTCTGGTTGTTTGCCTCAAAACTCCCGCAGAGTGCAATTGCCAGCGGATGCAGCAATGCAGCATTGAGATATGAAACGACTTGCGAATATCTTTGAAGTGGCACGGCGAAGGCTCTTCTGGCTTGGCGCTAATTGTCAGCCAATTAGCCGGATTCGATATGGCCTACATGTGCTGCAGTGGCTGCTGCTTTAATTGTAATACCTAATAATGAAATCTAGGCAAAAATAATGTCCATTGTGATGCAGATGGGGATGGGGATGGGGCTGGGAGGATGGACGGATGGTCGGATGGCAGAGCTTATCCCAAACAATGGCAATTCTGAGTATAATGGGCGCTTCCAGTGAAGAAAGTGCGAACAATTTATGACGGCATAAAACAAAAGTTTTAGAATCAACGGGAAATTTAATGACTACTTTAACCATTTAAGCCGAAAATGTTTATAAATAATGCCAAGGCAGAAAAGTACCCAGTAGCAAAAGAACCAATCAACTAGGTCACTTGGAATAGGTCAGATGAATTCAATTCGAAATGAATTATGTGCGCGTGGGTGTGTGTGTGAGCATAAAAAATTTGAAATTTTACGTAAGCGGAAATGTTGTGAAGCTCAAAAAATGCCAATCAAAACGAGGAAATCATAAAAGCCAAATTTAATGCTATGATTCAGACAATAACTAAGGCGCTCTCACTGCCCCTCTCTCGCGCTCTCTCTCTCTCTCTCTCTGTCTCTGTCTGCCTCTCTCCTTTATTTGCTCGCCTTAAATATGTTTTGGCATTTCGCTGGAAACAATCGATTGGCTTTGTATTCAGCTCAGAAATTATTAATTACCAACGTTTGCACGTAAACAAAAATTTGTAAATCGACCACTTTTGATAAATCACAGACTAACACATGCACACACACACACACACACACATATGTATATAGCTTTGCATGCCACAACGGAACATGGCCACAAACACCAAAACAATTTTGCGATGAAATTGTCAAATTGCAGCGCAAAAACGCAAAAGCAGAAACCGCAACCGCAAACGCATACCAACATGAGGCAACAACAGTGAGGGAGGGGCGAGGGTGCATACAAACATGCCACATGCCGCATGCCACACACACACACACACACACACACAGACACAGAGTTAGTTATCGCTGCCATTGAGCCACATGCACACGATTTCAATTCACAATTTTGGTAAACGAAAATCACTGCGAGGCGAGCGCAATCAATCATAAAACGATGAAATGTCGACGAGCGCGAAGGCCAGCAAATTGAAAACGCAGCCAGGACACGGCCAAAGGACAACGAATAACGGACATGAACATGGCCATAAGGCGACGGCACACAGCCCAGCACACGGAACAGGCAAAGGCAAATAGCGCAGTCAAAGCTAAAGCGATTTCAATTGCTGTTTTCTCTTTCTCTAGCTGCCTGTGGCTGTTAGCATATACATTCTCGATCGCTTAACATAGGAAATGAGGAATGTCACTCTGTCTCTCTCCCTCTGTCTCTCTCTCTCACTCTTAGCCTTAAGTGTTTAAGCTGAAAGTCAAACGCCTTCAATCTTTATATGCTCGACCCTGGCGCAAGTTAATTAAAGCCGACAGCTGACGCAGCAGATGCAGATATAGATAGAGATACACTCACACACACACACACACACAAAGATAGAGATTGAGATACAGCTGACAGTTTGATTGCAGCTCGGTCTGGCTTTTCGGGTTCACTTATCAAATTTGAACTTAATTACCAACGCATCGCAGCGCGTTGCGTGGCTCAGATACGGCTCGGGCCACAAAGCATCATGGCCTAATGAACAGTTTTATGCACAGTCCGGAGCCGCATTTTGTAATCGATGCGAACGGGATTCACGCATAATCGAAGCGTTGCCCCATAAATCACGTTGCATTCGCAGTCAGCTGCCGTAGAGTGTGTCATTAAAATTAACTATCTAGCGCCGTGAATAGCCAAATCGAATTCGAAGTGGCTAAAGCCAAGCCCAGCGACCGGACCCTTCGGCCAACCAATTAGCCACACGCCGTGCCGTCCAGAGAGCTTTACATCTTTTCCTCTAAATATTTGCGCAGAGTTTTTTTAGCTTGTTGACGATTCCTCAAACAGCACCTGCACACACGCACACACATGGCTGTGTGTAAGTGTGTGCATGTATATGGCCTCGACAAGTCGACTGCTCTCAAATATTTGCGCTGACATAACTTTGTCTGCGGCTGGCGCGCGCCAAGCGCTCTGAGAAGCGCCGAGGAGGGCGCTGTAGACAGAAGCATCAACAGCAGCAGCAGCAGCAGCAGCAGACGACAGGCAAACGCTTTGTCTGCGCCTCACAATGTGTGAAAGATAATTATAACATGTGTGCACACACACACACACACACACACACTGAGACTGAGCGTCGAATTGCATGGTTAGGTGGACAGCTGAAGCTTTATTCGTCTCTTTTTTTTCTGCTCTTGTCTAGCCTGCAATCATCGGCCTTTGGCATTGACAGCTCCAAGTTGGACTTCAACTCGAACAAAGCTAACGATGGCCAGCAAAAGATGCCAACACAGCAGACCTCATCGAATGTCAATAGCCAAGTGTTTGCCCAAAGCAAAACATGAATGAGCCACGGCCGACGACCGCAACGACTAACGAAATACACTAACAATTCGAGAGCAAACTCGGATAAAGCAATCTGATCTGGGTAGCAAATAGTGCTTCGTCCAACAACCCACACACTTCAACAGCTCCAACAAGTGCCCAGCCATGCCATACGCGTGCCCTGGCTCAAGGCGAGTGCATAGTGTATCCAGCATAGAGCCATGCGAACATCCATGATTAAAGCCGTTCAAACAAATCATCGCATAAATTATGCAATTGAAGCCAATGTCCCGCTAGAAAAATGACATGTCTTGGCCCCATCCACAGCCACAATCTCCGCCAGCGTTGAGCTCGTGTTCGAGGCGATTTGCGTTCCATTTATTTCCATTTATCGCAGTTTAAGCTGTGCAAAGGGGAGACACATTGATGCTAGTTAAGAGATAGTTGGGCCAATGATATATTACATGTTCATTCATCCAGCTCTTTCTAATCGTTCACTCTCTTTCTCTCCTTGTCTTTAGAGTGCAATTGCAATGATCATGCGCGTCAATGTCGCTTCAATATGGACATCTTTCGCCTATCGCAGGGCGTCTCTGGCGGCGTCTGTCAGAACTGTCGGCACTCGACAACGGGTCGCAATTGTCATCAGTGCAAGGAGGGCTACTATCGGGATCCCACCAAGCCACTAGAGCATCGCAAGGTGTGCAAAGGTAAGTCGATTGGAGTTCTTTTAGTGATATATCGGTAGCTCTGCGATAGAATTATCGATTGCGATGGTAGCCAACGCAACTTGAATGCCATTTCGTTCAAGGAATTCCGTAACGTATCGGTAAGGGGCCATTTCAAATTTAATCGACTATTTCCACACATGAAATCAAAAGAAAAATAAACAGCATTCCATTACAACTTAAACTAATTAGCCCAAATTATGCTCATTACTCGTACGAGTCCAGAAACTCAAACCCTTGCAGCGACGACCTTTGAAAATAATTGATGTTTCCGATAAATTTGCCAGTGGGTAGTAAAAAACTCAAAGCGCATTCGAAACTACGGCTGAAAAGCTAGGACTGCTCGACTGGTAGATACCCTGTACTGTACTGTACTGTACTGTACTCAGAGCTGCAGTAAACTAATGGCATTCAGCAGTTACTCAACGACAGCTGAGGGACTTGATGAAATATTGATCAATTAACCGTTATGCAACTGTAAATCTTATGCCTAGAGTACAGGGTATACTCAGCAGAGCGAGCAACTCATAGAATACATATTTGCTTGATGTTGGTTATACCCACTATGCCTAGACTACAGGGTATACTCAGAGCGATCATCTTAAATATAAATATACGAATGACTTATAAGACAAAAGTGTAATTGCCAGCTTCTTCACTGATCAGTTATATCTCCATCATACCCTGTCAGATATACCTAACTACAGGGTATAATCAAAGCCAGCATATTTTAGCCAAAGAAGCCAAAGAGCTGCAGAGCACAAAAGTGACTGTGGCATTCAGTTAAATATTCTTCATTCAGTTAAATATTTGCTACTTGCTCATGAGACCCGACACTTCTAAAGTACAGGGTATACCCAGCACAAAAAATAGCCACAGGAACTCTACCCGGTGGTCAGTTAATTTATGAGCTGGCCATAATTTTCACGCGCTGCCTAATCAACTCGCCCAAATAAGTTGCTCCAACTACAACAACAACAATAACAAGCAGAAGAAGAACAACAACAGCAGCAACAAAATAAGGCAATTGCTATTTTTAGACTACATATATATATTTATATATATATGCATACATAATCGTATCTATCCATCTAACTGGCCGTTCCGAATCAGAGCTGACGTCGGCAGCACAAAATTTTTGTTGCTCGTTTGGCCAATTGCAAATTGAGTTTTGTAAACAAACAAAAAAGCTACTTAAAGCGTACAAAATCGAGAAATAGAAAAGAAAACAAATATAAACAAAGGCTGCCATTTGCTGCAAACAGAAAATCTGTTTGTTCTTGCCGTTGTTGTTGCAGTTGTGAGTTCCTGTTGTTTCTGCTCTCGTCGCCGTTGTAAATTGCGCATACGCCGCATATGCCATTTGTCATCGTTTCTCAAAAGATGTCGTTGCTGCTGCTGACTAAGCATCATAATTCTGAAAAGCCGTTAAATCCATATCAAAATCTTATCGATTTTTAATTAATTATACAAGCACAGCAACAACAAATCCAACAACCGCAGCAGCAACAATCCAAATTTACAAGGCCAGCCAAATGCGCACGTCGTAAATAAGTAAAGTAAGCAGAGACACACACACACTGACACCTACAGCCCTGCTGAGTTTAATCGTTGTCGGCTTCTCTTTGCAGAATTTTGTTTTATTTTCAAATTTATTTGTTTTCTTTTTAAAATTTCAGTTTTTTTTTTTAATTTTGTCGGTTTTCGTTTTTGTTTTATTGTTTTTTTTTTTTTTTTTTGCGCAACGTCGAAAGAAATTTATTCATTTTAATTTTGACACGCGTGCAATTTGTTTAAAACATTTTTGCATTGTGGTTTTACATTTATTCTCATTGTTGTTCAGCTTGTTCCCCTTGTGTTGTTGTTGTTGCGTGCTGGCAAAATGTTTTACGTCATGTTTTTTTGGCTGGCGACGTTGCCGTTCAATTAGTCAACTGTCCGAGCTTGTTCCTACTTGTCTTGACCTGCCCGCTTGCCCGCCTGTCCGCCAGTCCACCAGCCTGCCAAATGCAGCATTTGCGCCGCATTACAAATGCGAATACTTCAGATGCGGATCAAGTGCAGAGACCTAGCGCACAGCAAGTGCCTTCCAATGCCATGAAATTCGCTTTGATGCCTGGCGCAATGATAGTCGAGCGAGCTCTCATAATACACTTATAATATATACCTTGAGAGGTCTGCATAAATCAGACCATGAAATCCACATCAATTAAATATCAAAGATTTTGGCCAAACACAAGGCTGCAGCTAAAAGCCTTTCAACTGAAAATAAAGAAATTTCGCTGATTTTCTAAAGAATATGTGAAAGAAAACAAACAAAGTTCTTTGGCAAAAACTCTAAGAGCAAACACTTTTCACATCATATGCTGACCAGACGTATCTCAACTAAAGCTCTAGACAGGAAAAAATTTATGGGCGAGAAAAGTACCTTTTCTCACAGTTGCTAAGCACAAGAAAATTTACTGCGAAAATTCTAATTAACTAGAAATGCAAATATCTGAGAAGGTAATAAATAGTCAATATCACTTCTCACATAGAAAATTGTACAATGAATATGAATGAATGAGATAGTGTGAGAGCGAGAGAAAGAAAGAGAGAGAAGAGAGAGAGAGAGAGAGGGAGAGAAGAGAGGGGGAGAGAGAGACAACAAGAAGATAGAAACTCAGGCAGAATGAGAAAAAGGGAGGGAAAGAGAAGAAAGAGAAGAAAGAAGCAAAGAGAAGATAGCAGAGAGAAGAGAGAGGGATTGAGAAAGAGACAGAGAAATTGTGAGAGAAACAGGGAGAAAGAGAAAGGCAGTGTGAGAGAGAGAGATAGAAACAGCGAGCAGGAGAGAAAATAGAGTAAGCAAGAAATAGAGACTCAGATGGACAGACACAGAGAGAGGGATTGAGTGAAAGAAAATGTGAGAGAGAGGCGAATAGGGATAGAGACGACAATTGTTTTTTTTTTAAACAAATATTTAAAAATATTTGGAAGTCAAATATTCATAATTTCATATAAAGTAACAGTAGTTTTAGATAATACAAATTTCTAGAGATTTTGCTGGACATAAAAAAACAAAAATCTTCGAAAAGCCAACATCTGATTCTTGTTGTTCTTCAGCTCTTCACTGATATACATAAAAACGTAAACATATACATGCACGTATACACATACATATACATATACATATACATATACATATACATATACATATACATATACATATACATATACATATACATATACATATACATATACATATACATATACATATACATATACATATACATATACATACACTTATACACATACATATACAGTACGTCTGTTCTGCTCCACCTATTTTGTAAGCTATTCGCAAAGTTTCGCTGCTGTATATGTTTGTATACGTATGTATATATATATATATATATATATATGTATATATAGATATAAATATATATAATTTCTATCTACTTAGACTTGCTTCTTATATACCTATACAAGTGTATAGGTAGGTATATACGAAACTATAAGTTTTCTTGTTGATTGCAAATCACGCGCAGTTCTCATGTCTCGCATTATAATTAACGCCTTAAAGCGAACTCTTCGTGTGGCCGAGCATCCGGGCGGGAGTGTAGCTGCATATTTCAGCTTGTTGTTGTTGTTGTTGCTGACAAGATTTCGATTTAATTTAAATATTCAAATGATTTACTTGAGCCGAGCGCAAATTGAAGCAGACGTTGCCAGCCATAACTCATCCGTCAGGCAGCGGGGCGAGTGCAAATACTGACAGACGTTGGGTGTGTGTGTTCCAAACGGATGTCCAGGCAAACGCAAACACACACACACACACACACACATACATATATATATATATGTGTGTGCTTGCCCAGGCTGACATGTTGTCAAAGTCATTTCAGCTCGGGCTCAGCCAATTTCCTTATTTGCGCAAATGTTTCAATGACCGGAAAATTACACATTATTATTTGTCCAATGAGAGAGATTGCAGTAATGCACACAACCACACACACGCACACACAAATGTCAGCATGTGAGCATTATTCATAGACGTCTAGTTCTGCTGTTGTGTTGTTAGTTTTTGCTGCTGCTGCTGCTCGAAGTCTTGAGGATAATTAAAGGCCGAGCCACGCCCCCAAAAAGTATGCTACGCTTTTTATGCCTCCGCTGTGTGACATCATTAATTTAATGGCTCAAATGACAGTAGCTCGACCTGCAAATACCCTGAAATATGATCGGAAAACTAAACGAAGGCGAAGAAAGCTTACGACTCGGGTCAACTGCCAAACAATTTCAATATGCCCTATGGCTACGCTACGAATGCAAAAAGATACCGCAAATTGCTAATGCTTGGTTTTGTGTCAATAAAACAATGCGCAAAATTATGGCACACACACACACATAGAATGTCATAAACGTGGCTATAAGGAGGCGGGGGTGGGGCGCGCTCTGTGGAATACAATTAACAATATCCGTAGCTAAATACGTGAAATTAAATGCCATAAAATCACAAAGTCACGTGCGAAATGTTACAGCAATAACAGCAACAGCAACAGCAACAGCAGCGGCAGCAGCAGCTGCAATTAAAATAATGTCATGAATTACCTATGCGACACACACACACTTAGAGAGAGAGAGAGAGAGCGAGGTAGACAGTAGAGCAACCGCTACACGTAGAGCAGAAAAAAACTTTCTTTTACTGCCCATTTCGGGGCGCCAAGTTCATGAAACGCAGCCGCTGCCAGTGTAATTATTAGACAGGCAGCAGCTGCGGGGGTGGCTGCGCGGGCGTTGAGGGATGGTCGGGGTATGGGTGGTGGGCGTAATATCACTCAAACATCATTAGAATTTCATAAAACGCGCCCTGCAACTGTAGCGAATCGGTTAAAGGTCGCGCTGCGTGGGGTTCCGGCCAACTTACTTAATTGAATGCCAGACCAAAATGCATTTATCATAGAGCTAAAGAAAGCGGATGGGGCACAGAGGGCGAGCGCGTGGGCGGGCGCTCGGCTATGGCTGCGAGTAAGCCAGCCTGGTTTTAAAAACTAAGCTACAAAAATCTATTACAACTATGGGGAGCAAGAACTAAGCGGCGTAACAAACGCTGACGAAGCAATAAAAAGTTGAGGGTGTTTAGCAAAGAGTCGACTAAACGTATACCCTGTACAAATATGAGCTGTGAGCTGAGCTTGAAACATTTTTGGTTTGAGTTCTGATAACTTAATGAATTAATTTTTATTTAATAATATAAATTTCTTAATAATTTAATATTTAAATTATTCAAATTATTAAGAAATACATAATATTAATATATAATTATTAATGAAGTACTTTAATAATCAAAAATAATAATTTCTTTAATATTAATATGGTTAGTAATAATTATTTTATATCCATTTACTTTTACTTAATTATTTTTAACTAAGAAAATTCTAGTTAAAAATTGAATAAATTTTAAAATTTAATATTTATAAAACAATTGAATTAAAGTTTTTAAATAGATTTTTCTATAAATAAAATATACGAATAAATTGAATTTAAAATACATTTAACTAATTATTTTAATTTATATCAACTAAATTTGCTTTCAATAATTAGAAATTCATAAAATATTTAAAAATGCAATTACTGAACATTATTAAAAATAAGTAAAATTTAAAAAATTCTATAGTTTGTGACTTGTCTAGTCGCTGAGACCCAGCTGCTAGCAGAGCATACCAACTACACTGCCAATATAAGCTGCCCCTCTCTCTCGCACTCACCCCCGCTCACACACACATGAAGCAAACCTCAGCTTGGCCACGCTTTTGGCATTTGTGGGAGGCGTGGGCAGAATTTGAATTATGACATTTTGCATGCGAGCTGACATTTAAAGCTGTGCAAATTGTTCGAGCGTCAAATTGGCGCTGCCATTTTCGTAGCTGTCCCCAGAGCAGGCGCCGCCCGCAGAGCAAGCAGAGCTTTTGGCATTGCCTACTTTTATGCGCCTCGTTTGATTTTTAATAGACTTTGGCTGTTGTCGTCTGCGCCTCAATTTTAACGCACAATTTGAAAAGAGCGCCAAAAAGTTTGGAATACAATTGAAGCTCTTATTCCATGCCGTGGCCTCTACTCACCTGACGCCCACCTGACCTCCCCCTGTTAGCAAAAAACTTTGCAGCCTTGCCGCGTTGTACATGCAACAGAAATTGTAACAATCCATTTGAGCAGACAGCGCCAGGCTGAGAGGAGGCGGTGCGGAGTTCGACAGCAAAATCTTTGCTCATTTGGCATCGTCGCAAAAGTTAAGCGAACTTTGCGCTAGTTGCAACCGCGATAAACTTTTTCCTCCTGCCTTGGCTGCAGCCGAGGCCAAGGAGCAGGGTCTTGGCTTCGAGGACCTAACAGACAGCAGCCTAACTTTTGTAGCTGCGTGCGAAGCTATTGATTTATTAATAGGCTACTCAAAAAAGGATCCTCGAAAGGGAAAGAGTTCAGCGCAGGCAGACAATTCACTTGAAGAGCTTTGAGTGTATTTACTGATTATTTTATTCATTTCATTCGGGCCAAAAACTTCCACTCTAAGCGAACTTCAAAGGCCGCACCAGAAAGCAGTCAGGTGTCGCTATTGTGTGAGTTGTAAATCGATTCACAACGCTGAGTAGTTGTCATTCAAACTAAAAAGTTATTCAATGTGCATTCACTTAGCTCAAATGACTGCATTTGTATTCAAAAATGTTAATAATAAATTAAGTGTGCCTATATACAAGAAATGTAAATGAGCTAAATTAATTCATTTGTATATTAAAGTAAGCCGTATCACTAAGGTATTCATATGATTTGCGAATCACTTATTCTATCAAAATATTTAAATTATTTGCATTGACAATCGAATTAGACCTAGCTCATCTTATTCGACATATTTGATTGGGTATTCATATGATTCGAAATAAATACTGAAATGCCTTGAATATATTCATATGTGCTCATAGAAGTAGACTCAATTCGAACGACACTTTCCGAATGGGTATTCATATGCTTTATTAGATGCGAATTCAGTATAAATTTTCATGAGTCATATGAATCATTTGAATGTATTCATTTACATTCACAATAGGATTAGACTCAATTCACTTGTCAAGTCTCAAATGCTTATATGATTCACTGTAGGAAAATTAAGTATACATTTTTATTCAGCACATCATATGAATGGATTCATTTGTATTCACAATTGAGTTAGACTCAATTCAGTTGACAATTTTCGAATGGGTGTTCATTTGATTAACTTGATACGAATTTAGTATACATATGAATCATATGAATATATTCATATGTATTCACATTTAAGGTAGATTCAATGATGTGATTCATTGATTGAACAATTTTACTAAATGCATTCAATATTTATTCGAATTTCATTTGAATGCAGGGAAATGTATTGCAATTCACAAATGATTCATACAGACATCCATCAGTTGGATATTTGTGGTCTGTTTTGTGTTCACCTCGACCAGATCGAAGCCAGGTGTAGTCAGGTGTAATCCCTCGCATAGCAAATCATTCGAGGCGAGGCAATCTTTTCATAATTCCTGCTCTGTGTGTTTGGTTTCTTTTGAAAATTGCATGAATCTATTTGGCTAATAATAACAAACAGGCAACAGCAGCAGCACCGAGAAACCGACACCCGCGCAGCTCCCACCTCAGCCCAACACCCCCACCCTTCCTCACGTTCCGCTCTTTTTGGAGGCAGCTGTGCTTTTTATTGCTCCCCATTTGTTTTTTTTCTGCTGGACTCCGAAATTTTGGGCTAATATTTTATGGCAATTGATGGGAAGTGGCTGCGACGACGCACTTTTCCTTGCGGTCAGCTAAGAGGTGGCAGCAGTTGGGCGCGTGGGCGTGGACATGGGCATGGGCTTGGGCATGGGCATAGGAATTGGTGTGGTTGGTTCGCTTGCGCAAAGTTGAAATAAACAATAACAAATTGCGCTTGATTTGCTTTATGATGTTTATATTAAGCCCAGAGCCGTTCTCTCCCTACCTTCCTCCCCCCCCCTCTCTCTCTATCTCTCTTTCTCCCTCCCTCCCGCGCACTGTCTGCGAGTGAATAACTGAATATGCAAGTGTGAGTGGGCCAACAGTGCGCACCACTGTGAAACTTAGGTTAATTAATTTTTGGAAGCCCAAGCAAAATAAATAAAAGTCGAAAACAAATTTTGGAGCGAAAAGAAAAAAGAAATAAAGAAAATTGAAGTCTAGAAAATTGTCGAAAATTTCGAACAGGCCCCGGACAAAATCTTCGTAGTCCTATTAACGGCTGTCAAATTGGTACAAACATCAACAAGAATCCATTATGCGTAAGCAGGTGCATAAATAGTTTTCGCTAATGGAGCCCAGCGAATGGCGAAGCCCAAGCGATTCCAAACTCAGGCTATAAATGTATTTATTTATTTTTAGATCTAGTTTTTCTTTTGCTTCATTTGTTTATATTACTCGAATGTATTTTATGGATCTATGAATCAGCTGAGGCAATTGCAAAATTGTAAGTTATAAATCTATATTGGCCATGAGCTAAGCATTTACTCTTGTTTTATAGCCAAAAACTGAAAATCTGATTTATATTTTTGGCATACTTTAAGAATTATTGTGGGAGATATCTAAGAGAGCAATAAAAAGCGTAACATTGTGGTAAACATGATTCTTTTAGATACTTAAGCAGTCTTTTTCATCATGCATTGCCACAAATGAGCAAAATTCAAGAGGAAAGTAAGCAGCATAGCTAACCCCATAACTCTAAGAGTTTCCGAATTAATTTATACTAAACTAATTTAAGCGCTTCAAAGTAATCTGCATCAGATATTTTTACAATTCTCAAAGCAATCGATCCGGTGACCCTATTCAGCTGCTCCTTTGATGCCCTCTGAAAAGGCCAAGCACCATCATCGTCATCCTCAGTTTCAGTTACAAGTAAAAGTTGCAGTGGTACAGATCCATGTTGCCCCAGATTCTTTGCTCCATTTCACAGCGCAAGAACTGTCAAAAGCCCCTAAATTTCACGACAGAAATGAGCGGTATGAGTTCGAGCCACAAAAACAGGGGAAAATCAAAATTCTTACTCAGCATCATACCGATATAGATCTAGATATATGTGTATATAAATTTATGTATGTATATAAACCTAAATAGTGTAGCTTGCATTTGGAGTTTAAATGGCAAGGGCGGGAGTCTCGCTCTCCTGAGCTCCCTCGCTGAGTAAATGTATAATAAAGTGAATGTTAAATTGAAATCAATTTGCTCCACTAAAGGCATTCTTTTTTGTTTTTCAATATATTTTCAAAATATATATTTAAATGTCTCGATAGACAAATTCAAAGCAGACCAAAATGAACTAAACTTTTATTTTCAAATCCTAGCAAATCGCAAATATTATATATTGATTCCAATCAAATCTGTCTAATGCTTAGTTTTTTTTTTTATTTTTCTGCTGCTCTCATGATATTTGCCACGACTTTTTTAATATATCTGCAAAGATTGTGTAGATATTAAAGAAAAATTTAATTTGCTTTTCAAAAACTTGCTCAAAGTTAAATTTGTTGGCAACGGCGCTTGATGAATGTGTTAAACCTTGAGGCAGTTGGTTGGCTTCGATTAGCATTGGCCATGATTCAGATGCTGTCCTAATTAAGAGACAATTTTTCAAAAAGACCCTTTCACAGAGCAGAGCGAAAGCAACTTTTGTTGTTGTTGTTCTTGTTGCTTTTGCATTGACTGGCACAGAAATGTTTCATCATTGAAATTTTTGTTTTTGCTTTTTTTTTTTTTGTTTTTGGTGCAGTAGAAGCAGCTGCTGCCAGCGAGTGACAACTGCAACTCTTTGTTAGCTCTGCAAAATTGTGATTCAATGCGGCTATTTGGGTCGTCCTGTGCTGCAATGAGTCAACGGGATGTGCTGCTGGTAACTGAGATGCCAATGAATGAATCAGTCCAGCTCCATGGCCATGGCCATGTCCATGTCCATGCAGCAGCTAAATAAGAATGAAGCAGCAACTCGATAGCGCAGTGAATAGGAATTGCAGTCACTGAGCACTTTCCTCCAATGAGTGTGATAATGATTGTGTATGCATGTGGCTTGTTTTAATGAAAATTCATAATCTTTTGCTTGGTCAGTGCATAAAAAAAGCACAGAAAAAAGTGAAAGAAAAGCGCAACTCGTGCCATATGGAAAATGCCAGGCGAGGCCAGTCCAGGCCACAAATATGAATATGCTATATGCATATATATATATATATATATATATATATATACATATATATATATATATTTGTGTGTGTGTGCATATGGTTATGCAGGATGCGTGGGCCTGAGGTTGGGGCTTATGGGATAGCGCAGCAAGCGTAGTTCATATCCATGTGGAACAGGATGCGTAATGAACTCGTTGTTGCAATTTTTTGCTTGTGCCTGGGATACTTTTTGAGCAGGACGCCAGCAGTCGAGCTGCGGAGTGTTCAGATACCACACGCACGCACGCACACACTGTCATATTGTTGTCATATTGTTGCTGCCACGCCCCCATACACCCAGCGGGCCAACAATGGACACAAGCGCCAAATGGTTAAAGTGCTTGTGTTGTTGCTGTTGCCGTTGCCATTGATGTGGCTGTGGCTGTTGCTGTTATAGCAAGTTATTATTGTCTGCTGTTGCTGTTGTCATTGTCATTGTTGTTTTTGCTGTTGCTGTTGCTGCTGCTGTTGTTGTTATCTTCCGGATGTGTCGCTCTGTGCATATAAATCGCATTTAATTTATTGTAAATCGGATTAAATTACCAAATGTTGCACGCACGCTGCACACTCAGCTCTTTAGCTGAACCCCCTGCCCCTCCGCCCTCCGCCCCATTCGCGACCTATGCCACAGTCTCAGCTTTCCCCCGCGTCCCTCTCACTTAATGCCACAAACACGCTAGTCCACCGAAGAGCCATTGCACTTAAAGTGTGGCCAAAAGCGGCTTATTAACCAACCAGCCAAGCTGGGCCAACTCCGACTCAAATAGCCAAATGGACGCAAATGAGGCACAAGCCGTTGCCTCAGCTGGCCACACAGCTCATTTCGAGCTGACAGAGCTCATGCCCGATAAATGGCTAGAAACATTTAATGCAATTTGGCCAAGAAAAACAAAACTCGAATTTGTTCTAAAACAAACTTAATTCGTCTATGTCATATAGAGAAGTGAAAGTGAACAGAATTGACGATAGAGGAGAGAAAAGCAGAGGGCAGCACAGAGAATAATAACAGAGAGAGAGCGGGAAAGAGAGAGAAAGTGGTGGAGAGAGAGAGAAAAATATATAGAGAGACGAGAGGTATAAAGAGAGAGATAAAGAGAGAAGCAAGGCCATGTAATGGCAGATCTCTTTTTTAGTCTAGCATGAGATCATCGATATATTCACACAAAAAAATATCTATGAGCATCAGCTATATCTCAGAGTTGATCTCAAGAGACTTGAAAAAGCTGGCAGAGGCTTAAAGTGACTTTGCGGGACTTGAAGAAGGAATCTCTTTTCATGTTTAACACTCACTTTGTTAGCCAAATGTAGTTTGTATAGAAGTCAAAGGATTTCTGCTGCCTGAGATATATATATGAAGAAGATAAAGTGTCTTGAAGAGAGAAAAATCCATTTCGTATATACACAAAGTCTCTTTATTCAGTCAGATTTAGTGTTCAGCAAACTGAACTCAAATTTCGAGGCATTAAAAGCGTTTGAAGAGCGTAAAATTGAGATGGTCATTGAACATGCAAATATAGAAAACACATGCAAAATAAATTAGTTAAATCTCTCTATATATTATAGATGCAATTTCACTAATATAATTTGCAGTTTCGATAAAGACCTTTCACAAAAAACACTGTCAACTACATAAGAACTTAGCAAATGCCAATTAATTTAAGAGCTCTTCTAACCACGCACTTGCTTAGCTATTACAAAGGATTCTTTTTGATAGCTGTAACTATTTATTGAACTTATTGAACTAGTTGAAGCCGCGCACAGATGGAAGCAGAGCGAAAAATAAATATGAAATCCACTCACAGCTTTGCCATCAACTATGCAAAACTAATGTGAAAAAACTACTGACAGCTATTTGTATATCGTTACGGCGATAAACAGATATATATATATATTCATGTATATATATATATATATATATATATGAATTTGTACACATTGTGCGGCAATATGAAAGGCAACCGCTGCGTCGGCATATTCACACTTTTGCTTGCAATTAACCGTGTGCCGGCATTTAACTGAAACTTTACAGTGCCTGTTATCTGTTAATGCACATTTCCACGGCTCATAAATGTACTGACGGGGTGGCAGGAGTGTAGCCATCGTCACACGCTGCTTGACCGACAAAAAAATAAAACTTGAAAGCAACTTCATGTTAAATTCAAGTAGCCTCCGTGGCCATAACGCCATATTGCCCATGCCGCGAGTGTGTGTGTGTGTGTGTGTATGTGTGTGTGTGCCGATTGCAGATTGCATTTGCGATTGGCAACAAGACGAAAAAATGGCTTTGAAGTGCGGCCAGCACAATTAAGCTCTCAACGCACAGCAGCTGCCACGGCAAACTGCCACAACAATTGCATTTGTATCTGCAAAATGTATCTGTATCTGTAGCTGTAGCTGTAGCTGTAGCTGTATCTGTATCTGCCTTTCAACTAATTCCTTTTCTTCTCGTTGCAGCCTGCGATTGCCATCTGATCGGCTCATCTGGCAAGATCTGCAACAGCACAAGCGGTCAATGTCCGTGCAAGGACGGAGTCACGGGTCTGACCTGCAATCGCTGCGCCCCCGGCTATCAGCTAAGTCGCTCCCACATCGCACCATGCATCAGTGAGTAATCGCCCGACATACCAGTATTACCAGATGCACTTTACCTGACACATATAAATAATCAACTCTTAATACAGAATCGCATATGCTTAATGCAGTGCCGTATAGGAAAGCTTTTAGTCTAGGTATATCGATACTTATCGATTTTGTTGAATGACTGTGTAAGGCGATTATTTGTTATGAACTTGAAGGTAGACGGATGGACAAAAGAATGAACAACATTCCGAAAAGTGAGGGCCAAGGCAGGCGATCAGTCGGAGATAATAAGGCGTAGAAAGAACATAAAGATAAATATTAGTATAGCTGCCAGAATACCTTTAGCTATATGAAGATGGGATACTGGGTGTAGAAAGAAGACAACAACTGAACGTACTCAGACTCCATGAAACATGAGCTTGAATGGGTCTAGCCGTGTAAGGAGAAGGCGGGAATATTTGTAAATAGAATCTAATCAATTGATATTGAATCTCGTTTGCAGAGCAACCCCCGCGCATGATCAATATGCTGGATACGCAGAACACGGCGCCGGAACCAAACGAGTCCACTGAAGGCGTTGGCATGGACAGAGGCGCCAGCCCAGCGGCCGCCCAATCGCAATTTTATCGCACCGAGGGCGGCAGGGGTAAGTAAGTGCTCTCTCTCTATCTTCCTCTCTCTCTCGCTCTTCCTCACACTCTCACTCTATGCTGCTATCTAGCCGTATCAGCATTGTGTGTGTGCCAACAATTGTTGTTGCCGTTGTTGTTGTTGGGTGTTAGTGCTGTTGCTGATGCTGCGGTCGCTTCTACTAACTATCCCAGACGGCAAACTTTTGCCGCGTCGCTTCTCTCGCTTTGTAATCCTTTCAAATGGGTGAGAAAACACAAATCCGCTAAAGTGCAGTCGGTTGTCGGTTAAGCGAGCCTCCAATGAAGACTGAGGCGGAGCTGTTGGCTGCTTGAAAAACTGTTTTGGGTTGGAGGCGTGGCCGGCCGCGTGGGCGTGCAGCACTTAACAGATAGTGCAAATGTTTGCATGCAACTTTTAGTTACATTTTTGCTACACACTTTGTAGCTGTGTGTGTGTGTGTGTGTGTGTGTGTGTGAACGGGGGATGTGCACGCTGCTGCAACAAGCAAACAGAATGCGCAACAACAGCATAAATCATGCTAAAGCCGACTGGCAACAACGCCCCGGACGTCCCTACGCACCTCCCTGACTCTGCAGGCCCTGCCCCGCAGGCGACCCGCATCATTTGGCGCGTGGCCGAAGTAAAAGCAAAGCAAACTTTTTCACAAAGTGCCAAAGCGCTTGCAGCCCGAGCAGCAAATGGAAGACGGCCGCCCACACTGAGCAAATGTATTAAAAAGTTTCCTTATTTAATTTGTTCGGCGTCCAGCAACAATGGTCGCACACTTTTAAGCGGCACTGTGCACAGTCGTCGCTGCCTGCTGCCTGCTGCCAGTTGCCTGGTGCCTGTTGCTGCAGCCGCTAATTGCTGTCAACTATTTGCATAGCGCATTTGGTAACAGGCAACAGGCCAAATGACAAATTGAAAGGAAATTGACAGAAGTCCTTTGGCTGAGAACTGTTTACGCTCTCCCCTGAGCCCAACTCCCTGGCGAGCGGCTAAGTACAGAGAGGTTTGCTTACAGTTTAGCGGAAAGTGTGAAAATTGAAATGATCAAATAGCTGAAGTCGCTGGAAAGAGCATATTACAAATAGAGCGGAAGAAGCCTTGAAGTCTACATTCAGACCTGGCAGATGTTGTTATATCTGTGTGTTCCTTGAAAGAGTACATTATGTTTGTAGAGAGAAAATCTAGACTATGCAGACATGACGAATTGTCGCTTGGATCTTGCTATCCGACTTTCCGGCTGTTTCTCCTTCAGTACGTTCGTCCTTCAGTCTGTTCGTCTAACACTCCGTCTTTTTATTCCTTAGTTTGGCCTTCTGTCCGTTCGGTCAGTCAGACCATCCGTTCGTCCTTCAGTCTTTGCATTTTTCAGCTCGGCTATCAGTCCGTGGGTACATCAGTCGGACATTCCGTTTGTCCCTAGGCTCGTCCCTAGGTTCGTCTGCCCGCCCGCATGTCCGCCCGCACGTCCACCAGTTTCCCCGTCCTTCCATCCGACCTTCTAACCATCTATCTTTGGATACGCCCACAAAAATCGTGTTAATGTCGCTCCCAGCCAAATGTTCTTCAGTAAGTATTGCCTAACTCTTTAGTTGACAGACACCGAGGCTGACAGACCAGAGTAGAAAAAAGTATCAAAATGGCAATATCTAAATGGATCGCTCTGTATTGAAAGTACCGTCGGTTTATTACTCCAGTCGAGCATCGCAGCACTCAATAGCTGCAAATTGGGCCACAGAAAATATAGAGAAACTGTAACAAGTTCTTAGCGGAGCTAAAGACGAATGCACATTGGGCGACCATTCAGAAGAGAGCATCCATCATCAAATTCAAATGGGGCTTCAGTCAAAGTGGCTGCCAAGCCACCTATCCACACACCTACCCACTTAGAAGACGGCATTCAGTTAAATTTATTTGTCAATGGCAAAGAAAAGCGCAAAGTTGAGATGGAGAAACCCGAGTTGAAGTTGAAGTTGATGTTGGAAGTTGGAAGTTTGGAAGTTTGCACGCTTGTAACCAAGAAGCGCACTAGAAAGATGGACAAAACTCTAACACACACATAGACACACACACACACACACACACACACACATTGCTGAAAAGTTAGTCCTTGCATAGTGCTCGCTGCGGGGCAACGACTGCAAAAGGGGGAGGCAAGGGCAAGGGCAGGGAGGCGTCGGCTATGGGCGTGGGCGAGACAGCTCGACATGAATATTAATTATGAATTTATAATTTGATAATCTTATTAAATTAATTTGAAATTCTGCCGGGTCTGAGTTAATTTAAAGTTAGTGCCAGGCTGCCGAGGCCCGCCCCCTTCCCAAAAAACATCTAACACACCCACTCTGGCCGCTCCAGTGCCTTTGCTGCCCCTCCTGCCAGCAGATCCCATCGACCCGATTTGATTTTGCATGTGAAACTTAATGACATGTTAATGCGATGCACAATTAAATGATTAACGAGTCGACTCGACTTGCCACTTGCTCTGGTTGGGGGCGTGGCCAGTGCTCTTTAGCGCCCGAGGCCGCAAATAGACGCGATAAATATCGCTGGGCCACTTAGAACAGGAAATGCGGCGCCCGCCCAAACTCTAATTGTTCAGATATCGAAATTGGAGGCGCGAGCCATTGAAATGTTGGCGCACCCAGCCAAATTTAGATGTTAGACTGCCCCCACTAGGTGCTCCCTCCTTATCGATCAATCGTTCGATCGATCGATCGATGGATGGATCGATCGATGGCTCGCTCATATAGTACAAAGTTTATGCGTCACGATTTGCTGGCAACGTCGCTGACATTGGCAGCTGCAGCTGAAATAACAAGTGAACGACGGGTGAATACCCTGGACTCAGTCAGCTCAAATTTGAGTGTGGCTTGACAGAAGGCTGTCGAAAGCTTTGATACCCGCTGCCCTCTTTTCTCTCGCTCACTCTCAATATACACATTTAGTTATCTGTGATCTATCTATCTATATTGTTATCTATCTCTCTGAATTGTCAACCCTACTCTCTCATTCTCTCTCTATCTTTCTTCATATATATATCTTTCTCTGTCTGTCTGTCTTTCTGTATATATCGCTGTCTCTCTCTCTTTATCCGGTTCTCTGCGTGTCTTTTTCTTGTCTGCCTGTCGTTCTCGTTCTCTCTCTCAGCCTGCCCTCATCAAGTCATTATAGATACATAAGTCGTCTCTAGCTCTCACCCAGCCGCTCTGGCTCTCATATATAGGGTACTACAACAATCGCAGCAACAGCAACAGACGATTTCGCCTAAAAACAACAAACGAAGCAATTTGCATTGCAGCAATCAAAACACACGACGCTAATTTTAGTGCACAAAAGGCGGCATTGACGACCTTAGACTGCCAGCTCCCCCTCCGCCACTTGGAGGCGTATGGGGCGTGCCAGCTTTAATGCCATACCGATCGCGCCTTAATGCAGTTATTGCTGTCGTAGCAGCAGCCATGCCTGCTTTTGTTACAGTTGCTGAATCGGATTTCGAATCGGATTTGAATTCTGTTTCTGTCTCTGTTGGGGGACGCGCTAATTGGCATTGGCCATAAAGACATCAATTTTGCAGTTAAATTGTAAACTGAAGACGCAAAGGGAATTGTTGATCTGGGCATCTGTGCAATTTGCTTAATAACTCTACGTTTTCTTCTCCTCTCCTCTGTTCACAGTGTGCGAAAAGTGCAAAGTCATCACCAAAAGATTAAACCTCAACAAATTCTGCAAAAGAGACTACGGTAGGTCCATATATAGGATATATTCCTAATGGTATATATAACTACAATCTCGATCGCTCCCTTTTAGCAATAATGGCCAAAGTAATTGGTCGCGATACGAGCAGCGAGGCGGCCAGTATCGAGCGCAGACGCGCAATGGATCCGTACGGGGACTACGAAATGGATCAACAGCCAATGGGCGGACCGGAGTACGAGTATCGGGGGGCGGCAGCAGCAGCATTGGCTGGCATCAGCAGCAGCGCCAGCGTTCCGGACTATCCAAACGACAGCGACACGGCTCGGTTCGATCTGCAAATTCAGGCGGTATTCAAGCGCAGCAGAACCAGCGCCTATGGAATGCCGAATACAATGCTGAAACGAGGTCCTATGACCTGGATCATACCGATTAAGAATTTGGAGTGCCACTGTCCCAGGATCAAAGTCAACAGGTGAGCACGTGATAGTCTAACTGCTTAACTGAGTCTATTAAGCTGTAAATGTGAATAACATGCATATGAGAATCGCATAATATATTGAATGACCAACATTGTTTATCTTGCAGATCGTATTTGATTTTGGGGCGGGACTCGGAGGCGCCGCCCGGATATCTGGGCATTGGTCCGCGTTCGATAGTTATAGAATGGAAGCACGATTGGTATCGACGAATGAAGCGCTTCCAGAGGCGGGCGCGCACCTGTGCGTAGATGAGATGACCCACCGTCCCCACATTGCAGTGGCCATCTTTGTCACATTAAATAATTTGTCTGTCACTTGTCAATTTCATTTACCTACCTTCAAGCTATATGTATTTTTTTTTACTAAACATATGTGTAGATCGTAGAGCTTAAATTTAAGAACTTCAAATCAAATCAAATCAAATCAAAGCGTCGCAACTCAAGAGAATTATTTTTTTTTTGCTGATTTATCAGATTGAATTAATGAAAAAAGCTTTGGCAGTTACGCGCCAAACTATTTAAAATATGAAACGTGAGCAGCGTTGCCACCCTCGCAGCATTGCCATTGCGTGCAATATTTTTCGGCTTAGCAATGTGTGTAATACTATCGCCATAGAGAAGAGCAGCTCAAATATATTGGCAAGATATATATATATATACACATATATCATTAAATTTTGGTTTTTATTTTTAATGCAATATTTTAATTTTACTAACAGCTGCATTTGATTTGTTTAGCATTTTAAGGCCTACATAGCTGTATTTAATTTATTTAATTAACTTTAATTGTTATTTGACTATCAAAGTATCTATCTATATACACATGCCTATATATGTGTGGAATCTTTATGATTTGTATTATTTTGTATGATAAGAGCGCAGCATAAAACATTCTCTCAGCTTTCTATACTTCACAACAATAAGAATTTATCAATTAACAACAAACGTGAGCAACAATAACTACAATAGACTACAAAGAAATTAACAAACGCATATTAGCACGCATAAGCATTAATATCTATAAGCAATGTACGCACGTATATCAAATCTTAAAAAATGTTTTAAAATAACGCATAAAATACAAATAAATAGATATTGTACAGTGCAACTCACATTTTATGTCTTTTTATTTTGTTGGACATAATTGAAACAGCCTTGGTATTCGCGCGCCAAACTATTTAAATATGAAATGGTCACAGCGTTGCCATCTGTTCAACAGAATTCGTGCAATACATATCGGTTCATCACTTCCACTTAAAAGCGCAATTTAAATATATATTACTTAAAATGTTTAACCATTTCTGTTTACTTTTATTTTTTTTTTATTTTGAAAGAAATTGGCTGCATCAGAATGAAATATTGTATGTGTAGTATATTATATTATAATAGCAAGCTGAATCAAACTATTGCTGAGCGTTTTGTCAACAAGCTGTGGCTACTGTGTTTGAATTTCACAACATATTTTGTATATGAAAAGAAGAATAAAAACAAAATATTAATAATTTATTTCATAATGGTCGTAACGTTACCTGCTTTTTATATCGAATGGAAACATCAATTATATTCAGCTAAATATAGAATATCGTGCTTAACCTAATGTTATATCGATAACAAGTTCTTGCAATACTAGAATCAAGCAAATAAACATCGGACGCGCCAAAAATTATTCGCAAAAAGTGTGCCCCAATTTGAGCGTCAGGATTCGCAAATCGTTTCAATTGGGATACAGGATACAATTAAAGTGAGGATGAGCACAAGCCTGGACGAATCAATATGCGCATATTTTGTCAACAACACAAAAAGCGAAACAGAGGCCGATTTGGCCATAGCTGGCCAATATGCCAACGCATTAAAGTTGATGCGCGAGCAGCTTGCGGACACGCAAATCCGTGAAATTCGAGCAAGCGAAGGATTTCCATTGATCGCCGGTGGTGGGCTTACGAAAAAAGATATATTCGTGCTAGCTCACTTCGAGGGAGATCTGTTCCAACAGCTGCAGCTGACCAAGGCCCTAGTTCTGGGCCCGCCCTGCATAGTGGAGTGCCTGCAGGAGAATGCGCCGGTTCCACTGGGCACTAGTCCCATATATGCTACGGCTATGCGTGACCTGCAGATCTCGGCCAGTGGTATCAGCAGCAAAGAAAAGGATGAAATTAAGAAACTAATCCACTGGATGGGCGGTCATTATTTCCAGAACTTCGGACGCAACATCACACATCTCATATCGAACACGATCAAGTCCAACAAGTACGAGCACGCCACGCTCAACGGTGTGCCTGTCATGCACACCGACTGGGTGCAGGACGTCTGGGCGAGTTGTTGCAGTGGCGGCCATAGCACCGTTAGCGCCACGGACACACAGTTCGACAAGTATCGCCTGCCCACGTTCTTTGGCGCCAATATCACGTGCAGTGGACTGGAGACGTCGCGCAAGGAGGCGGTGATGCGTCTGGTCAATGAGAACGGCGGCATCTACCATCGCGCCTTTCGCTCCCAGCAGGTGGACATTGTCATCACGGAACAGTCGAAGACCGACACAGAAAAATATAAGGCGGCATTACGTTTCAAGAAGGATATCCTGCTGCCCGAATGGGTATTCGATAGCCATGAGCGCGGCTACGCGCTGCCCACCAAACAGTATGAAGTGCGGGCTCGCAAACAGGTCTCTACGCCGACCAAGCACACCCATGGCAATCACACGGTGGCTGACAGTACCCAGCTCTCGGATTTGTCGCGCATCAGCTTTGTGAGTGCGCCGGGTCGCCGCATGTGCAGCGAAAACACGACGCTCAACGAGACGGCCAGCAGCAACTGCAGCGTCACCAGCGGCAAATCCACACGCAACGCCGGCGGCCTGCTTAAACAGGCCACTGGCAACAGCAATCATAAACAGCAGCTGTACCAGGAGACGCTGGAGGAGATTAGTCCGCGCAAGGCCAAGAAGGCGGGCAACTTTTTGGATGGCTGCTGCGTCTACCTGAGCGGCTTTCGCAATTTCGAGCGCGAGAAGCTGAATCGTGTGCTCAATACAGGCGGCGCCACGCGTTACGATGATCCGCATGAAGGCCTGACCCACATCGTTGTCGGCCAGCTGGAGGATGCTGCATATAGGCAATGGCAGACTGAGGGTTTGCTCGCCACGGTGCAGGTTGTGCGGCTCGAGTGGCTGTTGGAGAGCATTCGAGCTGGTCGCATTGTCAGCGAGCTACCGCATCATGTCTCCGTGCCACATGGCGGCGAGGCAACCGACGCCCCCTCGCCGGCTAGCAAGCGTACGTTGCGGTCCATGAATCACAGCTTCAAGCAGCCATCATTGCCCATCAAAAAGAAGCTCTTTGATGGGCCCACGGACGGTGATGCACATCCGGAGCCGGAGCCAGAACCGGAGCTACTAACACACTACTCTCAGGAGCAGGAGCCGGCCATGCCGTTGCCCGCCGCCAGCTCCACGCAGCTCTCGGTGACAGCATTGACAGCTGCACCCAGTGCTTCATGTGCCGTTCCATTGGCCGTCGCCCTGCCCGATCTGAGCGCCAGCACGCTCTCCATAGACTTCGACAAGCTCGACTACTTTAAGGGCGCCTCGGTGTACGTGCACGAGCCATGCTTCAGCAGCGAGCTGTACGATCAGATGCTCAGCGAATGCAAAGCCGCCCAGGGCTGTCTGGTGCCGGCGAGCTACACGGATCAGGTGGACTATGCCATTGTCAGCTTTGAGCAGGCGCTGGATGAGTCTGTGCTGCCAGTGCAGGCGCGTTATGTGGTCACCGAGCTGTACCTGGAGAGCTGCATGAAGCAGAACAGTTTGCTGCCACTGGAGTACTATCATCGGCCAGTGCCGCACAATGCACGGCTGGAGCCACTGCGTGGCATGACCATTGTGGTGTCCATCTATGCGGGCCTGGAGCGGGACTTTATTAATGCGCTGGCAGAGCTGCTCGGCGCCGCGCTGAACAAGGCATTTGTCAAGAAGGAACGCCCGCTGCTGATCTGCTCCGCGGCAGAGGGCTCCAAGTACGAGGGTGCACTCAAATGGGGCTATCCGGTGGTGCAAGCCGATTGGCTGGTGCAGTGCGCCCAGCGTGGCGAGAAGCTGCCGTATGCTCGCTTCCTGGTGGGCAAAAGCGCCAGTGACTTTCCTGGTTCGCCTGGTCTCAAGGACAGCAACAAAACGCTAACACCCAAGGCTAAAACGCCAGTCACGCCTCAGGAGAAGACAGCAACAAAGGAGCAGCAATCGACGCTGATGGAAGAGGATAAGGAGCAGCAGCCAGTGCAGCCGGATCTAACGCCACTGCGTAATCCGCGCGTCTCCGAACTGGTCACGGGCTTGCCCAGCACGCGACGACGCAGCTCGAGCGGCACCACGACGCCCGAGTCGCCGCATACGCCGCTCAATCAAAAAACCATCGCAGGCGGTGCGTGCAACTTTGATTTCTTGGAGCAGGTGGTGCAGCGACTAGACACCAGTCAGGCACGCGACTGTGTGCGTCAGATAATCCGTGAAATGCGCGAGAACCAGACGCCCGAGCTGGAACGGATCAGGCGGCAGGCCTGCACGCCCGTCAATCGGCGCCAGACATCACGACCCGCACCCGGCATACCCAACTTCTGCCTGACGCCTGAGTTCCAGCAACGCATGGCCGACGACTTCGAGCGTCGCTGGCGTCTGCCCAAGCACCAGATCAAGCCGGACACGCCCCTAGCGGTGATCAGGCAACGTGTGATGCGTATCACATGCGAGACACTGGGCATTGACTACACCGACGCCGAGAGTGAATGTGTGCAAGTGGCAGAGCCGCACCCTCAGAGGATGGTGGAGCACCCGGTGAGTCGCCTACTGTTTCAGGCAGGAGCAGCTGCAGATGCAGCGCCTGCCTCACCATTCGTGCCCAGCACACAGAGTCCCGGTGCCCCAGGTGCAGTTGATGAGCTGCCCAGCGGCAGCACTATAAACTTTGATAAGATTAGCTTCGAAGAGACGGCAGCGGACAATTCTCTGGAGGTCAAGCAGATCACCGACTACCTGAAAAGCCGCGAGCTGCGCCGCAGCAGCCTGAAGCGCGACCACGAGGGCCAGACCATAAGCGAGGTGCAATATGTGCAGCCCTTCGAGTCGGAGGGTTTCGCCCTGACCGAGGATATGGTGGGCTGGCGTGATCCAGCAGAGTTCAATCGGGGCAAGCGGAGCAGCAATGGCGAGTCGTCGCGCATGCTGTACCAGGGCACGCCGTGCTTCAGCATCTCGTGCGGCGATGATGAAGACAAGCGGCTGCTTCTAATGGAACGCATTCGCTTGCTGGGCGGTCAGATCTGTCAGAATCTGTCCAACTATGATCCCGCCTGCACGCATCTGCTGTGCGAGCGTCCCAATCGCGGCGAGAAGCTGCTCGGCTGCATGGCAGCGGGCAAATGGGTACTGAATATCAGCTACATCGAGGAGTGTCATTCCCGCGGCGTCTTTCTGGATGAGTCCCTCTACGAGTGGGGCAATCCCAAGGCGCTCAATTTACCCACGCTGGCGCCGGAGGAGCAGCAAATCGCAGTCGCCGCGCATCGGTGGCGCCTCGAGCTGACGCCTGACATCGGCGCCTTCAGCGATCACTGTGTCATACTCAGCCTGCAAGAGCGCAATTTGGCGGCCATCAAGAACGTGCTGCGTGCCGGCGGCGCTAAAATCCTGGACCCCAGCTCACCATTCAGTGAGGATGCGACGGCAGCCAGTGCCACGCACTGCTTTGTCGATGTCAAGAAGGCGCCGCTAGCTGCGAAGGATTTCGTTTACCTGCAGCAGCATGGCGTCCGCATCATGTCACAAATGTGCATTAATAGCTACCTGATGGGCGGCCGTGAGGCCAATCTGGAAAAGTACGTCCTGCGCCAGTGAACAGCACAAATGATCTAATTTTAAATATTTTTTCTTTTTTTCTGCTCTGTTAAAATTTTCTCTATGTTAATTAATGTTGGCTCTGAGGTCCAGAACCGACTTTAGTCTGACTTCAATATAGCTCTAAGATTATATTTAAATAAATTTTCGTTCGTTTAAAAATAAATTGAATTGAAGTTCCATCAATATTTATGACTGTCTGCGTCACTTCATCTACTCAAATGAATAAATCTTTTCCAGATTAGGAGATATTTTGATATTTATAATAACAACAAGAATTTAGATCAATATTAACAATGATGATATATATCTGGTATAGTATATATTATAATAATATATAAGAAATCTAATATAAGTACATTTTCAAAAAGTATTTTAGACAATAGCCGTTTGATCTTAGGATCGTTTTGTATACCATATAGAAGTATCGTTGGGAAATCTTGAATGAGAGAATTATCTTTTTTGTTTTTTCTTGTTTTTTTTTTTATATATATATATATATATTTTATTTTGTGTTACACAATAAGGAATATTAAGTTGATTTTCATGTTACGTGCATGCTTATATATATGTATGTAGCTAAGTGTATGTATATATGCGTGTGTGTACTATGGTACCTACTAAGTATGTACGGGTATACAAATATATATAGATAAATATTTATTAGGCGGCCGTTTCGGTAAATTTCAAATTATTGAGCAGCTGCCACGGTTGGCTAACTTGTTTGATTTAGCCATCTTGGATTTCAATATTAATAACAGTTTTAAACATTAATACAGACATATATATATATATATATATATATCGGCTACTATGTGAAATATTCATTCAAATGTTTACATTATAGAGAGTAGACATATATATATATATCAATCGCTGACTGGACACCAAGTTAAGAACAGAGAAACACATATAACTAAACTCGTTGCGATCCAATACTTTGACCTAAACAAATATCTGATTATATATATATAACAACCTAGTCCAAATAGTCCATGGTCTTGATGAACTTGACAACGGAACCAAAGAGCGTCCAGTAGAACTCATCCTCCCCGTACAGCTTTTTGCCCAGAAAGCAACTGATGTATTCCACGGTGGACAGCAGATACGGTGGATTTGCCTGGTACGGTAAATGGAGCGTTGGATTATTGCAGTCGCAGATGGTACAACTGATGTGCCACTTACCATGATGACCACATAGATGAGCACGGGCAAGATATCGTCGGCGGCTGGCACACGGGGACTGGACATACGCAACAGGCTCATGATGCTGGAGATGCAGCTGTGAAAGGAATTTTGATGTATTAATCGGAATAATCATGCTCGCATGTTCACTTACTTGATGATGCAGTTTAGCTTCTCGCGCGGTGTCTTGTAGGCGGCCATGTAGGAGAGCTGCTGCTGGGCAAAGGTCCAGGGCGCCTCGCCCAGAAATTCCTGTGCAATGCAGAGCGCTGGATGCGCCGGATGCACAAAACGCTGCAGCTTGCCAATGTGTGCCGCTAGCACACCGTCTCTGGATACGTCGGCATCCTCATTGGGAAACATCACCTGCTCGTACATTTGCTCCAGCAGGAGGCGCTCAATGGCCACACGCGCGGCCTCTCGCTGCCAATCGTCCTGCAGGCCGCTATCGTGCAGCTCCTGCAGCAGACTCTCGATAAACTCTTCGATCAGCTCCAGCCGCTCGTCGCTAACGCTGAGCTGGGCAAATTCGGTCTGGAAGGTCTGTAGCTGCGCCTGCTGACGCGCCAAATACAAACGGACGAGCGACTGCAGCAGGCAGCGCTGGCAGCTGCGCGCCTCGCCACGCAGTCGCTCCTCCAGCTGCTCCAATTGCTCGGACCGCAGCAGCAGTTGCTGGCGATGCACGAGCAGGTACTGCAGATAGCTCTGCCTACGCTGCAGATCATGTTGCAGCTCTAGCAGCAGTTGGCTATGCTGCGGCCGCTCCAATTGCGCCAAACAGCGCAGCGCCTCAGCCACATGCGATATCTGCGGCAAGCGCTGCAAGCTGGTGCACTGCGCCAGCTGGATTTGCAAATACATCTGCAATGGCGTCGCATCCAGCTGCCTCAGTGTTGTCTGTCGAAAGTCGCCGCTGTGCAGATCAGTCTTTGAGAGAACCGTGCGAAGCTTTTGTTTAACGCTGCTAAACACCACGCCAGGTATTTGCCTACACGAGGAAGACAGAGAAGGAGAGAGAGAGAGAGATATTGCATGTCGTAGACAGAGACAGCAGATGATGCATACCCGCCATTGATGGCCTGGCTATGTGGCTGGGGCATACCGTGGCCATTGCCAGTGGAATCGGAATTGGTTGCCTCGCTGGAGCTGCTGACCTTGCGCCTGTATTTGGCCAGAATGTCCTCGCTGCTATCACAGAAGTGGGCGCCAAAGCTGATGCAGCCGGCGTTTCGATCGAAGTTGGTGCTGCGATTTGAATCGTTCATGCCGCCGCCTCCGCCGCCGCCGCTACTGCCGCCATGGTTATTGTTGTTGTTGCTGCTGCCGCTGGCCAGGCGCTGGCTTGCCGACAATGTTGATGCAGACTTATTGCTGCTGCTGCGCCGATTCTTGAAGATGCCGTGTCGCAGTTTGGTGAGAATGCCGTGCTCTCGCAGATCGCGCTGCGCTCGATGTTTATCCTTATCAGCGCTGGCATCGAAGCTGATGCTCTTTGGTATAGCGCCGGTTGCCTTACTGGGCTTGCTTTGGCCTGCTGCAGCAGCGGCGGGTGGATCGTCAAACAGCTGCAGCTGCTGGGCCTGGGCACAGAGCAGCTGCAGCTCCTGCTGCTTATCATCGTCCGTTTTGGCTTGGGTGGGCAGCATGGCGTGCAGCATGATCTCGTGGTTCTCGTAGTTGAGACTCTGATGACGGCGCTCGCTGCCACCGGCCAGTATGCCATTGCGGCGTCCATCCTCGCTGGCCGTGCGCTGCTCCATGGATATACGACGATGTTGGACGCCGCTGCGCATGTGGTGTTCGATGCCAAATTTGTCCATTAGCTGCTGCACCAGGCCCGGCGGATCCTCCTTGTCCTCGCTGTAGTCACTGAAGTCGATCAGGTCATGGTGATCGCTGGCTGCAATGGCCGTCACCGATGCTGCCATCATCTGCATCTGCTGTTGCTTCTTTTTCTTGTGATGATGATGGTGATGGTGGTGGTGGTGATGATGGTGGTGGTGTTGCTGTGACTGGCTGGTTGTTGTCGGCTCCTCCAAATTGAGGCTCTGATTGGAAATGCTGCTCTCCGCCGACGTCTGTCGCCGCATACAGGCGATGCCCATGAGCGGCGTGCTCTTTCGCCCCTCCGCTCCGCTGCATTTGTACTGCTGCTGGAAGCTGCTGTCGCCGCTGTCACTGCCTAGGCCATGGTAGCTGGTGCGCACCGAGCTGCGAGCCAGCGACGAGGCTATCTGATAAAGATGCGCATCCTCGTACGAGTTGACGGCATCGAAGAAGGCCGAGTCCTCTTGGCTGCGCTCGCTGGCACTGGCATTCCCATTTCCATCGGCATCTGCGTCACCATCGCCACTGCTGCCCGGCGTCTGTTCCCCGTCGTCGAGAACAACAGCGGGCACCATGGGAGCCACAATATCGGACTTGGCGGTTATGCTGGCATTATCATCCGTATCTATTTCGGCCAGCTTCTCGGAATCACTGGCCAGCACATCCGTGCTCCAGTTGGACTCGGACCGCTGATCAGAGGCATCCAGCGATGGAGCAGCAGCTCTGGCTAGTGCCTCCACCACAAAGTTGTTATTGTCACCTGGCAGCACCACAGCGGATGGTATCAGTGGTGTGGCAAAGTTGCGTTCGCGCTCCCTGTCCCTTTCTCGCTCACGCTGCTCGTTGCTGGCGTCCAGTGTCGTCTCCGAGTCACTGGCCAGCACATCCGTCGACCAGGTGTCTGAAATGATGCTCACGTTCTCATCGCCCTCGAATTTTTTCAGTTCGAACTTGCAGAACTTATCCTCGATGTCGGAACGCGCCTTGGACAGCAACATCTTTTGCATTTGGGGCGTGGGCCGAGCCGCATGATGGGTCAAGTCACCGCCGGCACCATCGCCATCCGTCACCTGTGACGAAGGCGTGTCGCGTCCACTAATGTTGGGCGTGCCACGGCCGGACACATTGGCGGACACCATATCCGACAAATTGTCATCGTTTTCCACGTCATGCGCATCGCGTTCTTGCTGCTCCTCTAAGTCCAGAGAACTAACCACCGAATGATTGGCCGAATGTGCTGCCTCGCTAATCGCTTCCAAGTTGTCCGAGTTGCCAATTGAGGCGTCGTCATGTGGCCGGCGCATCGCATCCAAACTGCTGACATCGTCTGCATTGGAGGATGCGGCTGCCGCTGCCCCAGTCACGGGCACTATATCCTGGCCAATGCAGTTCATCTTCAGCAAATCCTCCTCGGTGAGCGGCTTCAGTTTGTTCTTGGAAGCCGCATTGTAAATGCTAAACATCAGCACACGCTCATCCCCTTCTGGAAGAGGAGTGTCTGCATCTGGCACAGTTGCCCCAGCTGCAACACTTGTTGCAATCGCTATGGCTGCACCATTGCTGGCGGCTCCACAGGAGCTGAGGCTGGTGTTGCTGCCGCTATGCGAGGAGGAGCACTGCTCCATGTCACCATTATGGCCATTTGCCGAGCTGCCATTGCCCAAGTCAACGATGTGGTTGCTGCTGCTGCCGCTGCTGTTGATGCTGATATTGTTATTGTTGTTGTTGTTGTTGTTGTTATTATTGATGTTGCTGTTGCTGTTGGTAGTAAAGCTCATGCCCTTCGCCAGCTTTTTTTTCGTAGCCTTGCCCAGACGCATGAGTCCCTTATTCGAGCGTTTACCATTCTTCTCGGGAGACACCGCTTCGGGTGGGGCCATGCATGTAGCTGCTGTTCTGTCTCCCTCCGGCTTGGGTATGCGAGATAAGATGCGCTGCAGTCGCTGCCGCTCTTCGGCGGAGACATCGTACTCGACCCGTGCGGCCAGCAAACGAAAGAAGTCCGCAAATTGCTGCAGCTCGCGCTGATTGATGGCCAACTGGCCGCGCTCAAAGTCGCTCTGCTGTGGCAGAATGGCCACAACATCCTCACCGGTTTGGCCCAGCAGCAGCAGCTCCATGAGCTGTGTCAGCTCACTGGCCTCGTCGCTCAACGCCATACGCTGCAGCAGCTGCACAATCTGATTGAGATTGTGACGCATCTGCTCGCCCACGTTGACGTCGATGATGCCCAGCAGATCGGCGCTGACAATGGCGGGGCAAATGAAGTGTGTGAAGACCAGATCAGTGAGTAGCTGCCGTATCTCGTGGTCGCTGTGACGCTGCGTCTGCCGCAACTGTTGCCCCAGCGTTTGAAGCAGCCAGCGCAACGAGCTAGGAAACAAGGCCCAGCTCTTCTTCAGACTGCGCACAAAGGCCTGTGCGTGCGCGTGCAGCTTGCCCAGCGTCTCTGCATGAAAGCGTGCCACATTGTGCTGATAATCGGAGCTGCTGGCATCCTCGCCAAAACGACGTTCTCGCTCACGCGCCGTAAAACTCTGCAGTAGCTTGTGTGGATCGACGTCGAGCAGCACATCGTGTTCGCTCAGCACCGCCATTAGCGGCTCGTGCAGGGCCGATGTTAGAAAGATTCTAGCAGAGAAGAGAGACTCTACCAGCCGGTGATAGAGACGTGCAAAGGCGCTGCCATTTGTCCGCAGCAGGCGACGCGGCTGCTCGCTGTTCATCAGCTGCAGTTCGATCAGCTCGCGCAGCAACTTGAGCAGCAGCTCCACATCCTTTGTGTTGATCGCATTGCCATAGAGTCCACTGGCAATCGTATTGACTATCTGTCCCAGCTGCGCCGGCGCCAGCAGCGACAAACGATCAGCCGTTGCCAGCGACAAGGCCAGCAAATACGGCGTATTGTACAAATAGTTGAACAGGTCCTCATAGGCAAGAGCGTGCTGAAAAAAGAGACCAAAACAATTATTCAACATCATTTCGAATTATTGATTCTTAATCAACAAGCTAAACTAAGTCGATATAGCTATACGTGTTTACATAGCTTCGTTATCTCTTCCTATCTGTTTGATATTGTTAAGAACCTATGTTGGCCTTTGAGTGTTTAAGCAGACCTCAAAATACTAAGGACGCCAATTGCTTAGGTATTTTTTTTATATAAAATTTAAATGCATAAAGAATCAAAAGTTAAAAATACTCTCTTTAAACTATGTGGCTTTGATATAGCACTAACTAGTCTACATATGTGTTTATAAGACTAAATTTATGACTTACAAACGAACGCTCTAGAGCTATCATCTAATCACATATACCGACAATGATTCGGTATACGATCCAGACTCTATAGCCATATCTAAACTAATCAACATTATATTGTTATGGAACCAACGAGTAAGACTGCCCGACTAAGATATACCCTGAAACCTGCTGCTGCTATTCCAATCATTCTACGCTTCTCTATTACATACATTTCTAATACTTTAATATATCTGCCATCTCTAGCTTTCGATCAAGAGTATGGAATCTGCCACGCCTCCTTCTGACTGATACATGCATTTACAAAAAACCAATATACCCTGAATTTGCATTTCAATGGGACTAACATACCCTACAAAAGAGCCGCCAGCGATATTTAGTTGCTGATAGTTGGCCATTTCAAATTACGACTTAAAGTTACCGACTTCCATTGTGAGCTTTAAAGTTTCCTGGATTGAAACGACTACGCATAACACAAGTATCTACGCTGTAACTGTATCAAAAAATATTTCCTCTATTCAGATCGGACGTTCTTTGTTGTCTGGGCAGCCAGCTGATATGTTAGCTCTTGGATGTGTACCACATACATATATATATAAAACATATATATATTTATAACAATGTATACTCCTTTGGCATTTAGTTACACACCTCGTAGGGCAACACCTTCTTGGCATCCACAAATGGGGCATTCTCGTAGGTGCTAGCACGTCGGCAACATAGGAACGGATCATGATCCGTTCTGGCCAGCAGCAGGTCATGTAGGTTCTGTCTTTGTTGGGCACAGATGTATGCCAGCTAGACGACACGTCGGTTGGGGAAAGAGATCGAAATGGGTTGATAAATAAATGAGACGTGACATTGTTAATAAACAAATATGGGTGCGAACCTTTGTTATTGTCGTCGCATTGGTCTCCAAGGCGGTAGTCAGCTGTGCGAAGGCCGCCTGCTCATTCTGTATGAAGAGCTGTTCCTGGCGCAGTGTCCGTGCCAGATCCATGATCTCCAACAGATTGCCGCCAGCTGAGGGCTCCATGGTGAGGCCCTTGCTGAAGTTCACCCAAAAAAAAACAATAAAAAATATTATTTCTATTCTTTGATTTGAATTCTATTTAAGATGATGACTATTCTAAATCACTTTCCATATTTTATAATTCACACTTTTTCTTAGGACTTCAAGTTCGCATTGATCTTTCAAATTGCATGACTTATTGAATTGGATACTGTTATATATTATATATAAATATTTATATTCGGAACTGTATTGTATCACAACTTTCTCTGATGTTGAATTGAAAAACTATTTGTATGGCAATTAACGCGCATTTGTGATGCCAATGGGCTGCGGGATTCAGTTACATTTATCTGATAAATACCAGTGCAGTTAGTCTACTATATACATGTGTATATCTACACACATAAATATATATTTATATATGTAATCAAACTAATGTAGCTGAACAGCATCAGCTCAAGCAAAACGTTATTGAAATGAGCTACGGCCAGAGCTTATCAACCTGTTTTGTTACTGAATTTGACAGCTCTATGATGGCGATGAGTCCAAAATTCCATTTACAAATCACAAATCACAAATTATTTGAACACATAAGATTTCAGATATATTAATACCTAGCTTAAAAATGCGAAAAACTCGCTGGGACTGAAAAATGAAATTGAAATTGGGGCAAATGATTGGAGTGCCTAAAAATAAATAAATGTATTTCGTCTTCAAAAAGAGCGAGGGAGAGGGAGAGAGGGAGAGAGAGAGATAGAGAAAGATACAGAGAGAGGGGGGAGAGGAAGAAATATATATTTGCAATGTTATTTAAAGCATATAATTGGGCCATAAATATTGTTCTCTGGGAACCTGAGTCGATTATACAAAGTAAACAAAACACGTGACGAATATGTGAAAATGTTCACATATTGCGATTATTATCTATATCTGAGAAAGTACCTGGATTGCCTCTATGTTATGTAAAACAGTAAATAAACGCGATTCGGTCTGAAGAGCTTAGATTTAACTCCCGAGCTGCATGGACATATGGTATACAGGAAAGAGATCATTAATGGCAATTTATCATAATATGATGATCAGTCAAACGCATTATATAATATATGTATACCACAATACAATGTTTTTATCTTTGAGTGAGCGTATTTCGATTGCCTGTATTCGTGTCCAAGTTCGTAATTGAACAACAGTCAAACTGGACCCGAAAATTAGTTAGTTTTTTCTTTCTTGACTTGCTGACTATCTTATCGATAACTGGAGTAAGTTTCGTTGACTTCGAGTATTAGCAGAGCTTTCCATACATAACAAATTAGATAAACGCTATGACCAATTCGCAGGTAACCGGCAGCGCAGTGACTGGGCTGCAATTGAAACTGTTTAATATATATATATGTAAGTGTAGGTGTGTGGGTATAACAGTATAGCAATATACATGTACATGTAACATATATTTTGCGAAAAATGGCAAAATTAAAGGAATGTGAAAACAAAAACCAAACAATACAGATTTAGTGCGCTCATTACACACACACACACACGAATGCACCCACACATAGCGACACAGACACCCCGTAAAGGGGCGTTTAAATGTGCCAGCAGATTGGGGGTGGCGATCTCTCTTTGTGTATATATACACACATATATATATATATTTATATAGACGTTTGTATATGTGTGCTTAAATTTGTTATTTTACGTACCATGCACTGAATACAACGAAAGCGAATGACAATCAAAGCGTACGCGCCAATCGCCAAATGAATGGAAATGCAATAGCAATCGCTATTGGATGGGCAAGGGAGAGCGACACCAAAGAGGAAACAGCGAGAATAGGCGAGCGAGTGAGAGCACGCATTAGGCGAAGGCCAAGTGCTTCTTTGTTGTTGCTGTTTTTGTTGTTATTGCTGCTGATGTCTTCTGCGTTGCCGTAAAGAAAGCCAACGGACTTATGAATGAAAGTGACGCGTTACAACAAATACAACAAGAGTGAGACAACTGCGTCATAACAAACCAATCATAATAAAGCATACGCATGTACATACATACATACATACATACATACATACTACTTATGCTAACATACATAAGTAGCAAATATCGTCTTACTTTAAACTCAGAGAGACACAAAATTAGTCCTTAGTTATTATTACTTGCGCGTGTAATTAACTAGTAATTTGACATATAATTTGTCACAATACACACGAGACACAAGAGACAAAACGAAGTTGACGCCTCCGCAGTCAGCAATACAACTGTTTTATAGCGCGTGTGAAGCTGTGCTGAAGTTGTGTGGGTTAGTTTGCCAATGTTTCACTGTGGGTTGTTGCTGCTGCTGCTGCTACTGCATGTTCACATTCACATTCGCATTCGCATGCACACAACACACATACAACTAAACAGACATATATCTTTTCGACTGCGTCTGTCGTTTTGCTTACTTTAGCTGTGCTGTATTGGATTCGTTTAATAGATGTATTCCTTAAATGTGTTAGCAATTAATAATTGCAATACAGGACTAAGTAGAAATTTAACAATAATAAAAACAACAAAAAAATTGGTACAATATCAACCACACGCGACGGTCAAATAGAAATAACAAAAACAATCAACTCATTACTTCTACGATTACATATACACTGAAGTGGAAAATAAACTACAGCCTGTTATCGATACGTTGAGATATGTCGATATTGCGGTCAGTGTTACCAGCTTTCCAAAAGCCAAAAATTCATATCAACAACAATTTAAAAAGTCTAGAAAGAACAGAACATTTCTTTTTGTTTTTATAATTATTATTATTCAAATAAAGTTATACAATAATTCAAATTTGAATAATCTGTCAAAAGCACTACCTATTTGCAAATTTAATTTAACATCGACAATATCATTGATAAAAACTCCAGAAAAACTCGTTGCACACAATGCTAAGTTCTATTTCTTCATTTGATTTTTTTTGAATGTAGTACGACCAAAATATCAACTTTTGACATATCATTCAAATTTTTAAATTTGCAGCTTGCGATAGGAAAGTATGGCTAGAGATGAGGAAGCTATATCAGTTGCGTGAAACTATCGATTAGTAAGGATGGGAAATTTTAATATTATGGGATTTTTGCAGAAGTGCTGTGACAGATAAAATCAAGCCTATTCATGTTTCAATAGATCCCGCCAACCGCCATTTCACATATTGTCCCGCACTTGACATTTGTAAAACGGCAGAGCTGGCGGGAAACTAGCCAAATAGATAACAGCGCTTGCAGCTCGGACGACTAGTGTTGTGTCTCTTTGTAATATAAGCGTTTTGCAACACCATACGTTGCTGATATTCGACAGCTGTTTGCGGTTTTTCAGTTTAGTATTTTACTGATAAATTTATTGCTGACGCTTATTTAAAAAAGAATATTAAACAAATAATATGCCAAAAGTGCGCCGCAGCCGTAAACCCCCGCCAGATGGATGGGAGCTCATCGAACCGACGCTGGAAGAGCTGGAACAGAAAATGCGCGAAGGTATGCATGCTGATGTCGCTTATTGTACTACATATACGTTTAAATATATGTATGTAATTATGTGTGCAGCTGGAATATTTGCTGAAATTAGCTTTGTATGCTTGCAGCGGAGACCGAGCCACATGAGGGAAAGCGCATCACAGAGTCTCTGTGGCCCATCTTTAAGATACACCATCAGAAGACGCGGTACATCTACGACTTGTTCTATCGCCGCAAGGCCATCAGCCGTGAGCTTTACGACTATTGCCTGAAGGAGAAGATAGCAGACTGCAACCTGATAGCCAAATGGAAGAAGTCCGGCTACGAGAATCTATGCTGCTTGCGTTGCATCCAAACACGCGACACCAACTTTGGCACCAACTGCATTTGTCGCGTGCCCAAGTCAAAGCTCGAGGAGGGCCGCATCGTTGAGTGCGTCCATTGTGGCTGTCGTGGCTGCTCCGGCTAAGCTACTAGCTAGAATTTTTTTTTAATATGAGTAATATGTAGCTTAAAAGCGTATATCAGTAATTCTGATTATTTTTTTTTACTGATCTTGACAATGAAACTTTAGTTTCTATGTAAATAGTTCACATTGTTTCCTCATTTTATAATCAATATATATATATATATATATATATATATATATATATATATATATATATATATATATATATATATATATATATATATATATATATATATATATATATGCTGTTTTTTATACGATTTTTATGTACTAGTTTATAAGCATATAGTAAAATACAAGAAACCCCCCTCGATTTTATACAAAGCAAAAAGGAAAATTTATAAATCAATTGTTTTCATCTTTTGGGCAAGTTACAGACATTTAAGTTAAGCCAGTTCTTAGCCATTCTGGGAATTATTTTTAACTTTTATCAGCAACTTGTGCCATAGATACACGTTGTTCTTATCAGCTTTGTACATGGAATCTAAATCTGCGGATATCCGACTTCCATAAATCAATCTGAAATTGATTTTATATCAAAAAAGTAATGATCAACCAGAAAATACCCTGAACTGAACAGGTTGGGTTTCTAAGCTTGCACACCCAGTACCCTAAAGTGCTGCGCCTGTTTTACCGAGCCCTAGCCTAGCCTACTACTCTAGATGTGTGTTCTTACTGCAATTTTCAATAATAACTTTGGAGCAAACTAGGCATAAACTCAAATTGTAGGTGTCCTTTGTTGGGTATTAAAATTCTATGTTCAGGCTAAAGCATTGAAAATAGGTAAAAATCGGCTTATAGTAGCACTGTTCAAAGAGCTTTAAATGCTGGATACTATTCTCCATTGCAGATTATTTATATATATAAATTTGCATGTACCAAATATAATATGATATTTGCAGTTGAAACACTATGCTAAAACAGAGATACTTGATTTATAGAATTGAAATATTGTAAAGCTTTGCATATGCTCACCTTGATGCTGGCCATGTCACCCACCTAAACATAAAACTCCGAGAAAAGAAAAAAAAAGAGTTGTCAAGGCTCAAATGAATGCCTCAAAATCCTATTTTATTTCCATACACACAATATATATATATATTTATATATATGTGTATATACTTATATGTGTGCGTGTGCAAAACATGTTTTGCCATTTTGTAGTAAATTCTCGCCACAAATCCTATTGGGCGTCCATTGCCGTCTCCCAGCTTATGGCTGTGTGCGTGTGTGTGTGAGTGTGTCGTTCTAGTCCACGCACACCCACGAACACACACACGTATCGTATATTTTAATTTAATGCCCTGAGCAATTTATTACTGCGCTGACATAATTCAAACTCAATGGCATTGGCATTGGGGGCTTCTTTGTGGAGCTGGGCTTGGGGATCCTGCGAACTGTCGCTTTATGTGCGTATTTATGGGACCTGGACTTGACTGGACCTGCCTTCGCGGCTAGCGAACGGCGGACAGGGGCGTGGCCCCTGTGCTGCTGCCTTGACTGGGTCACAATTCGACAAAATGATTATAAATGGCTTTTTAATTATACTTATGAGCAGTTTCTTCTTTTTTCCTCTATCTCCCTTGGCAGCCAACTGGAAGTAGAACCGCATTTTCTATAATAATATTTTGTATTATAATACCGCTTCAGTCGCGTCTGTTGCTGACAGAGCTCAGCTCAAGGATTTGGCTGATGGCTGCTGTAAGATAATTGTTTTTTTTTTTAGCCTAGCCCAACTGCTTCCATCAGAGTCTCCTGCTCTCATCCAAATGAATTTTCATCCAATTGTTGATTTATGCACATAGATATCTAGTATTAAGCAGACGCGACTCTATTGAGCTGTTGCCTAATGAAAATCTTTGGCACATTCGCTGCCGCCGGATGAGCTCGTTAAAATTGTTGAAGTTTAATGACCCTGTTGGCGCCTCCGAAACTTAATGAAGTGGTAAGTGCATTTGGCATGCGTTCAACCCATAAAACCGAAATACCATAAAGCATAATTCGAATAGAGTAGGACCGAGAACAAAGTGTAATCCAAATCAGGAAACTTGGCTTAATTCGCTTTCAAGTTTTGTTAGTGGATTTTGTGTTTGGGTAATTGAAAAAGAAGACAGACGAAAGCTTTCATAACAATATTTCAATATGGGCTAAGGAAACTTACTGATGCCAATAGCTTCACTTGCAAAATAATTGAAGAGAGTGAGAGAACGATAAAAAGACATAGCAAGAGATGGGCAAGAAAGTGAAAAACAAAGAAAGAGAAAGTCAGTGAAACAGGAAGAGAGAGAGAGAGATATCTCTTAGGAATAGGAATAGGAATAGACTTAGGAATAGAAAAATAGACAGATGACTAAAGTGAGATATAGAGAGCGGGAGAGAGAAGGTGAAAGGCGGAGAGAAAGAGAAGGAAGAAAGTAAGATATATAATGATATAAATAAGGAGTTATACATATGAGAAAAGGGAGAGAAAAGGAGAGACACGCAAAGAGAATGTTAAAGAAGCAAAGCGAGCGAGAAAATAGAGCAAAAAGAGAAAGGGAGTACAGAAAGAGATGAAGATATATGAATGCATATAATGAGAGAGGAAAGAGAGGCAAATAATCATACATGTATAAATAGAGAGAGAGAGGTAGAGCTATCGAGAGTCAGTAAAAAACTGTTTAACATATTGCTCGATATTCGATTGCATTTAATTCGAACGCATTTAAAATAGACGCTGCCATATATTTATTATTTATTTATTTGTTGTAAAAGCCCATCTCATATTTAAATAAAATAGTAGAATATTTATAAAAATGCAATTACTTTGATGACTTTCTGACTTATTTATATTATTTACTCAACTACATGAAAATGCGCCCGTTTAAAAAGTTTCCATTAAACGTGACATTTTTTTGGTTGTAGTTGGCAAATGGCAAGAGTTACAGTAATTGAGTTGCCTGTCAGCTATTATTAAGGAATTCTTTTTTGGAGGGGGTTTTGTTATTGTCAAGCCAACGGCACTTAATTTAATTGTTGTGCCGGGTGCTACCTGCATGCAATCCATGCCGCAACAGGCAGCAACATGTCCGCCAGGCCTGACAAATCGCTGCGACGCGACCAACCCATCAAATCAAAAAATTGTTTACCTGCCAGCCATGCCACTTGCCACTGTCAATGCCGCTGCAACGGGCCACAGGCTAGAAGAGGCGACCCCGACGCCTGTTGATTGGTTTATGGCCTTTCGCTTATCGCACTCGCACACTGCCCCTACTCCCGCTGCTTCTACTCCTCTCTCACTCTCTCGCTATTATCAGTGCGTGCGAATGTAAATGCCAGTTATTTAGTTGCTTCACTGTTGACAGTCCCCGATAAGCCGCTGCACTTGAACTTGGCTTCGTGTTGACCAAAAACTGTTTGCTTAGCCAACATCTAAGTAGATGCTTAAGCAAACTAGATTCGATTTGATTCGATGCAAATTTATGTTTATACATATATATATATATATATATATATATATATATATATATATATATATATATATATATATATATATATATATATATATAACAGAATCAAATATGTGCATCTGTATATGTGTCAAATTCATATATATAAATATATTGATAAATAAAAGCGAAACAAATAATAGCACCACTACGATATTTTTGGTATTAAATATTTATATTTAAATTGCAAATTTCATTACTTTTTATGGCTTTTAATATATATTCATAAGTTTTTTATATCCGCAAATCAAAATTAAATGACTAAAGAATATTTTAGCATGGTGCTATTATATTATATATCGCATATCTTTATGTATAGTATATATGTGTATGTGTACATATATATGCATAAACTGAATTTTAAATTATTCGAAATACATTTTAAGTCGAAATTAATTTATATTTTATTATACAACATTCAATAAATCGTTTAAACTGAATCAACTTTAAGGCTTCGAAAATAGATTTTTTTAGAGTTACATAACTTTGAGTGGACCACACTCCTTTCTTTGGCAGCTTATTAAATAAATAATAATTGTGTTTTGTTGAGTTTGGATTGACAATTTATTGCGAAGCAATAAAATAGGATTCAAGTTTTTGTTTAAAACACCCTTGTATGGATAGAAAATTACAGTTTGGCGAACTTTATGTGCTGGCAGAGTGAAATATTATTATCTTTTAAAAACAATAATGTTTATAATTGTTAGAATTGGTCAAAATCATATATAAACCTTAATGTCATAAAATATATATATTAAAATATTTTATTCTATTATTATTTACGTTTATTTAGCTCTAAAATAAACACATACATTTCAATACTTACTAGACTTTGATTTATATGCAGAACAAGTCAAGCATGAATATATATATATATATATACTAAAATAAAAATAGACCAAATCATACTTTATTCTATATATATTGTTGTATATATATTCGATTAGCATACCCAATCTTACGTCTATCAAAGGCATTGCAACCTCTCAAAGGCTCGTCTTGCTGTCCAGGAAGCGAACTTGTTTGACTATACCTGAACACTATATCGTATAGTCTGAGCTGTTGTATGAAAATGTGTTGATATTCAATATACTTTAAAATATATTTCTCACTATATCCATTTATATATATAATCATTCAATAGTTAAATCGGAAACAAAAGTAGGTAGCAGCCAATGCCCGCTGATGGTTCAGTTAAAACCCAAACAAGTCGCACGCTAATCCGTTTGTTTACGTGACTTTGTGCCGAGTTTGGTGTGTAGGTAGTTGGCCAGGTAGGCGTTGCATGTGGTCGCGGCACAATGGAGATCATAAAATGGTCGCAAGTTGATTCATAATGGAAGTTGACCTGCGCGTGCTGCGTACTTGGCCATCTATAAAAGCGAAGCGCACAAATTACTGACAGCAATTGCAGTTCTGAGTTCGGGGCGAGCAGTCAAACAATAGCCGAAGGCGATCATTGAAAGTGCAAACAGACGAACGAAGTTATGGAACATAGCAATCTTTATCTGCACAAGTTTTACACCCAGCTGGGCCACTATCCGGTCCACGGCATCAATGTGCATCCGAGCAAGCTGCCCGCATTGCATAGCAATAAACCGGAGCAGATTGACGAGCTGGTCGCGGTTGAGTTGCAGCACCTGAAGACGCACTATGCTGACGAGGAGCAGCGCTACGTGGACCAAATGCTCATCGAGAATCCCATTGTGGTGGAGCGACGTGCACCGCCGACCACACATATAAATCACATTCAGACACAGACGAAGACGCAGAGCCAGACTGGAGGCAATAGCCGTGATGCACAGCGTCAGCGAGCGGAGTCCTGTCGCAAGTCGCGCTACAACAACAAGATCAAGAAGGCGAAACTGCGCTTCCGCCATAAGTTCGTCTGCAGCCAGCTGACGGAGAGCGCGGGCGCACTGGACTACATGCGCGACGTGATCGCCCAGGCGGAGGCGCAGCTCATGGCGCGCGGCTTCAGTCGAGTTGCCTTGGAGCGCATGCGTCAGAACTTCGGCGTGGATCGCTGTGGTGCAGCGTTAGCCACAAACATGGACCATTGAGATCGGTCGCGCTGGCATTATAGATAATGCCAGTCTTCAGTTGTACAAAGAGACAGAGTCAAAGAGAGAGAAAGCAGCGAGAGAGAAAGAGCGAGCGTTAGATATTTAAGTTATAATTTAAGCCAAGTTATCGTATTATTAACAACTTTTTTTTTATTGTTTTCAAATAAATATATTAAATTAAAAATAATTGATCAAGTTGCTATTTTTACCTTGCATAGGAGCGATACTCTTTCCGATAACTATTGTGAGCTATCGATAACAATTTGCTCAGAAGGAACTCAGCTATCTTAAGACAAAATCCTAATATTTCTTGTCAGATAAAGCTCTTATCTTAAGACACGCCAATGCCGCTCAGATTTCATTTCACAGTCATTGCAAATGGTGTCCTACGCTCGAAGCACTGAGAGGCAAACTAAGATAAGTATTCAAATAATATGATATATCTTATATAATGGCGTAGCTGTAGCTTAATGGTAAGCTTAGAAATTTTAAAATATCTCAAATAGTTTTTGTTTTATAGCAATTTATTTTTCTATTGCTCTTAATGTGTCACACGCTTCACAGAGACTGAAGGCTGAAGGCTGCTCAAAGATCTAGATTCTTCTTCAGTTTGCCACGCTGCAGTCATTGAAGCCAGTTCCCCCTTGTCAATGGGTATTTAGGGTATCAACTGATTATTGGATGTGATAGCATTGGCCATTTTACATAGGGTATTTCGATCAGCTTGAGCTGATTTGTGCAGCATTCGGTCTGCAGTCTGCTGGGAGGGGCTTGTTAGGCAAATGGAGTGGCAACTGTTTGTGCTTGCAGTGACGATTCGCCGTGTGTAATCCAATTGCAAGCCGGGGGCATCAGAGCGACTGAAAGTCGCTGCCAGGCCACACGCAGAGCCCAGCTGCCAATCTGAGCGGATGCACAGCTGGCTTTGGTGTTGCAGCCGTTGCCGTTGGCGCTGTCGCTGCCGCTGGCTCTGCCCAGGTGCTAAATCCGCCTTGATTGCGTTTTCGTTTTTCCGATTCTGTTCTCCCCTTCTTCTCTCTTTTTGTTCCCTTACAATTTGTGTGCCAACAGATGTAAATGCAACGGAACTTGTAGCCGTCAGGGCCATGAGTAGCGGTGGGGCTCTCCTGCGAAATGATGTGGAATTAAGTGCATAAATATATATATATATATATTTTTTTTTTATGTATTTGTGTGTATATATAAGATGCAACTGGCACAATGTCCAATGGCTGTGGCAAAGCCGCAAAGCGCATTTTGTGCTGATGCTAAAATTTCATTTTCACGTGCTACGTACAAATGATTTCATTGCGCTTCGCTGCGCCGGTGGCACGCACGTCGACGCTGGGGGTTGAGGCTGGGACTCGTCAGAGCTTAACGGCCTCGTCATAATAATAAATGGCAAAACGTTCCCAAACTTAAAGCTTTCCAATTTGATTTTATCGCGTTGCTCATAAACCTCGCAAATATCCAATGGCCAATGGAGTCGCTTAAGGCGATGCGCCAGCAGCATTGCAATGAATTCCAAGCTTCCCAGTTCGTTTCGTCGCAATTGTCTTGACGCAGCTTAGGACGTGGCGACGGAAAGGACTCCGGCTGCATGCACTTTCGTGTCGTCACACCTGGCGTATGAGCGATAAAGTACCGAAACGAAGCTGCTCGCCGCTGATAGACAACGTCAGCAGCCTTCAATTCAATGCACGTTTCTAATGCGATGAATTGCTTTTTCAATTTTCCAATTTATTTTTCATTTTGAAAACGCCAAGTGTGTGTGTCAGTGTTTGTCGGTGTGTGTGTGTGTGTCTCTGTATGAAAAAGAACCCAACCAGAGGGTCCGAGCTGCGAAAGAAAAGTGTAGCAGAGTTTATTGATGGTTTTTGTTGGTGCAGTTGGCAGCGACGCAGGCAACGCATGAGGTTGCATGCTACTGTGGCACGGGTGATTTGGACGCAAGCAGTGGCCAGTTTTGGGCGACTGAAAAAATAACTGTGCACATTGCACAGTGGTGCAGAAAATGTAACTTTGCACTTTGTGCTTGTTTGTCGTAGTTTGTTTGTAACTGCGTGTGATTAATTGGCAAATACCCTGTATTTTAGAGTTTTAAATGTCTACACTGATGCTTCTAAAAATCTCTCTTTCCCTTATCTCTCTCTATTACACCCATTTGAATTCGGTATTTCCCATAAGCTGAGACCTTAAATCAATTAAACTGGTTCAATATGATAAGATTTTTTTAGAGCAGCAGCAAATTTTTATAATTAATTATATTTATTAATTGATAATTAAAATATATGTAGGCTGAGAACTTGAGGACAAATTGAGTCTTCTATAGCACCTAACTGTGGGTCGAACCAACGCAGCAAAATTTTGTGGTATGTGAGTAATAAGTAGATGTAGAAAAATAAATGTATATATAATTTATTTTTAAAGAGTAATTAAGATATGCTGCATACAATTTGTATTCTGTCTGCATTTTTTTATCATATTTTTATATATTTCTTTTATACACCAGATAAATAATAATATTTTAGTCATCTTAAAAATATTATTTTTCTGATGTTTTTAGAATTTTGAAAGAATTTACAGCTGAGCCAAGCATAATTAAAAATAAATAGGGATATTCTGATATACTGAGTTAAAAAGCATAGCAAAAATTCAAATTAAACTTCTGGGTTTATCATGCTTATTTTAATTGCAAACCGATTTAGATTGCTGAAGGCTAAATCAGAAAGCTGAATCTATCTATTATGCCTTGAATCATTTAGATTTATTTTAACAAAAGCAAAAAATTGCTGCTGCAGTAGCTTTAACTCAAATTGTAAATTTAACAAACATTTTCAAACGTCTTTATGACTGAGTCTCTGGAGTGAGTGTGCTGCATTTGCTCATTGCCTCGCTCACTCTAACTGTTGGCTCTCTTTCAACAGATGAAAAATGACATAGAGATTATATATATATTTATATATAAAGTAGAAATATACAAAGAAACTTAAATAGGTGGCTGAACGGCACAAAGAGCTTATTAGAACAGCTCAGAAATAGAATAAGAAAAACAGTTTTTCTCTTCACGTTTCCACACTCAAATTGCACTCCAATTGCAAGTGGAGTGAAAATCTTGTTCTACAAATTTGAACAAATTGTGTTGGCCAGTGTTTTGCAACAACGATATTTCTTGGTGTGCACACTATGTAGCACAGTGTATTATGTATACAAATTGCTAGGAAAAAACGTAATTGCTTAGGCAACATTAAAGCCGAGTTCATTTCCCATTTATTATTGAATATCGTAAAAAATGTGAAAAACAATTGGAAATCATGTGGAAAATGAAAACAAACAATATGAAAATCAACATTGGTTCTTATTGGGTATTAAATTTAATGAAAATTGGGTGCCAATGTGCAGAAATGTTGAATGGGGAATTTCAATTGAATTGGGCGCTCGCTCGAGTGTTTTGCTTTCGAATTGTGTGGCTGGTCGGCCAAACTATGAATTGAATTGAGTTGATTTGGCATGTGAATTGCGTTTTCATATTGCGATTGTGTCGATTTCTAAAGAACTCCGGTGTCTTTTGGCGTAGCCCGACCCAACCGCCCAGCCACCCAGTCATCCAACCACCCAACCACCCGGCCCGACTCTATAAATCAGTGTGTCACACAGAATGAGAGTCGCATAAATTTCGATTTGGATTTCGATTTGCTCGACATTCAACAATAATACTGGAAAGGCAGCCGCAGTCGATGTCGATGTCGATGTTTGCTCAGTGGCAAAGGCGGCCCCAGGTGGGAGAATGGCAGCTGACATAACTGGTCTCTAATTACGTTTGGGCAAACAGACAAAATTGCAGGTGTCAAAACATTAGCTGCCTGAGCCCCACTTGGCCAACGTCTACCGACCGAACTCATTTGTGGGTGCAACGCGTTGGCGAACGGCGGCATGTGGGCCCAACTGCTGCTCTTGGCGCTGTTTGGCTGCAGCTATTCCCGGCCAGCCTCTTTGGATGTGCTGCTGGCGGAGCCTCTGCGCAGCATACCGTTTCTGCACGTGCTGCTGCGTCAGGGAGAACAGCTGCAGGAGGATGCCCGCAATGGCAATGTCATGTGGTTCATGCAGCTCACTGATGTGCCGCACACCATGCACAGTTACGATGAGGTTCGGCCACTGGAGTTGGACAGCAATTTAATGGATCTGGATAGCCGCGGCTCCTTGGTCTTGGTCATCAGCTTGGCTCAGTTGATATCCGGCGGCGGCGCAGTCAGCTCAGCGGGTCGCGCCGGCGTCTATTTCTATATTGTGCCCGATGTGGTGGACAGCCTGAGCCGTGAGCAGCAGCTGCAGATGGAGCAGAGCTGCCGTCAGCTGTGGACACAGCATCGCATCTTCAATAGGTATATAATCACAGCTGGCGAGGTCTGGATCTATGATCCCTTTGCACACAGCGAACAGGGCGAGTGGGACGGCAACGTGAATGGCTATGAGGAAGCTTTCGGCCTTCTGGTTCCCTATGCCGGTGGCGAGCCACTGCACACTCTACTGTTTCATGATATGCGCGGGTATCCGCTGCGCATTCAAATCTTCAAGTCGGTCTACGCCCGGCCACAGCTGGACCCCAAGACGGGCTTGTTGCGGTCCATCACAGGCGTCGACTGGGAGGTGGCTCTGCTGATAGCCAAGCGGCTGAACTTCACGATGCTGCTGCAGCAGCCCGACAAGAACTACTTTGGGTAAATACCAAACACATTTCGTAGCTAACTGAAATCTCTTAAGTTTTCGCTGTTCTCAACAGGGAACGCAGCGCCAATGGCAGCTACAATGGGGCCATTGGCTCCATACTGAACGACGGCCTGGACGTTTGCTTGACGGGCTTCTTTGTCAAGGACTATTTGGTGCAGGATTACATGGACTTCACAGTGGCTGTCTACGATGACCAGCTGTGCATATATGCGCCGAAGGCTCGCCGCATTCCGCAGTCCATTCTGCCCATCTTTGCGGTTGGCTACGACATCTGGTTGGGCTTCATACTGATGGCGTTTGTATGCGCCTTCATCTGGCTGCTGTTGCGCATGATCAATCTGCAGCTGCACATTGTCAGCATTCAGAATCGTCGCCTGTGGCAGCAGGCGCTGGGCATTGTGGTCGATACGTGGGTGGTTTGGGTGCGAGTGAATCTAAGCCATTTGCCGGAGAGCTATGCGGAGCGCATGTTCATTGGCTCGCTGTGCCTGGTGAGCGTCATTTTTGGCGCCATATTTGAGTCCAGCCTGTCCACCGTCTATATCCATCCGCTCTACTACAAGGACATTATAACTTTGCAGGATCTGGACGACAGCGGACTGAAAGTCGTCTACAAATACACGTCCATGGCCGACGATTTGTTCTTTAGCGAAACGTCACCGCTGTTCGCCAGTCTCAATAAGAAGCTCTTGTGGAATAGGGATCTCAACGCAGATGTCACAAATGAGGTGGCCACCGTTGGCGGTAAGGCGGGCGTCTCACGGTACTCCTCGCTGATGATGGAGTCTGTCAATTTCTTGCTCATGCGCCGCATTTGGATTGTGCCCGAGTGTCCCAAGTACTATACCATCTCCTATGTACTGCCCAGAGATGCGCCCTGGGAGGAGGCAATCAATGCCCAGCTGCTGCGGCTGCTCAACGCTGGCCTCATCCCGAAATGGATTCAAGATCAAAAGTTCCGGGTGACCGTCAGGACACGCACAGCGCTCAAAGACGAGGCCGAGTCCAGCGAGGTGCGTGTCCTGACCATCGGCGACCTGCAGCTGGCCTTCTATGTGGTCATCGTGGGCACACTGCTCGCCTCATTTGCTTTTATGGCCGAGCATGCCTTTTACAGGCATCGCCAGCATCGCACCCAAGCCACAAAGAAACTGTAGTTCAAGCCTATTCCCTAGATATTTTGCAGCAATCTTCATTTCACTTATCATATAACTAGCTAGTTGTTCCTAGTACTATTTTATGCTCTTTTTTGGAATATTAAATTACGAAATGAGTAGATTTCAGATATTAAAGCTTGCACTAAAAAGTATTCAATTTAAGATTCGCCCAATCAGTGTGATATGGAGAAAATACTCTTTGGAATAGTAGAGTATAACAGCATTTGAATAGAATATACAAGAATAGTGTAATATAATATAGAATATAGTATAAAAGATTATTGTATAGTATAATATAACACTATTGTATAGTGTATTATAGTATAACACTTTATAGTATAGTATAGTATGGTATAACACATTGAATATAGTAGTAGAGTATAACACTTTATAGTTACGTATAATCTAGTCTAGTATAACACATAATAACACAGTATAGTCTAGTATGGTATAACACTTTTTTGTATGGAATAGTGTAGTATGTGTTATACTATACTATACTATTATATGATAGTATAGTATAGTATGGTATAACACATTGAATATAGTAGTAGAGTATAACTCTTTATAGTTACGTATAATCTAGTCTAGTATAACACATAATAATACAGTATAGTCTAGTATGGTATAACACTTTTTTGTATGGTATAGTGTTGTTCGTATAACACATTAGAATATATTAGTATAGTGTAAGACATTATAGTGTGGCATAATCTAGTATCGTATAACACATTCCAGCATAGTGTAGCCCAGTATAGTATAACACATAATAGCAAGGAATAGTATGACATAATAGAGTCTAGTCTTACACACCAGCCAGTAACCTTGTATTGGAGTAAACAATTACCGCTGATGCAACATTGCCATAGCTTAGCAAACATGTTGGATAAACCCCAAATTAGATCTGCGCTGCGGGCCTTGACAATTTATCCAGTGACATATGTTGCCGACGCTGGATGCTGGCAAACGCTCAGATCAATTGTGGTTGATGTTCAAATACGTCATAATTTCGTTTAATAGCTTTTGGCTGGAAATTGTGCTCTTCATTTTGGGTGATGGTTGCAAATTTCATTTGCCAAAGGCCAGCAGCCGAAATCAACCTGCAATTGTGATCACACACACACAGACAGCTGCAACTGAATCGCTTATATAATTTAGCCATGTTAACAATGATACGCGCCAATGGCAACTGCAATTCGCTGGATACCCAGGGGCTGCACACAAATCGAATTGCCAGCGCACAAATATATATTGCACAATCCAAGGCTGCATTACAAATGCAAGTACAGTGGTCGCTCGCTGCCACGCACTTGGCTGAGCTTCTCCCTTCCCACTCGCCAGCTGAGCGCAAGTAGTTGGCCTTGTTAACTGGAGAAACTGTAAATTTCACTTAGCTGGCATTCACTGTAGTCACATTACGCACGCACACGTCGTTTGCTCTCTGTTTATTTAGCATTTTGGGCCTGCACACGAAATTACAATTAAACGGCCTCAGCGGCAGCGACAACATCTCATTTGGGCATTCAAATGTGCACTTCATCTCTCCCACTCACACACACTCGCACACACACGCACACCCAAGACAGCAAGGAAGTGACACAATTAAATATTCCAGAGTTTAGTACGTCTTGAGTGCACCACACTGGGGAGACCTTCGTGAAGGTAATTGTAACAATGATGCGACTCTTTGATACTCGCAATGTTCGACTTATTTATAGCTGTTGCAGTTGCTTATCGTTGAGTGTCTCTAACTGTGGACTATGACTCATAAGAAGCCCAAATGTTGGGGACATTTCACATGTGTCAAGTGGTAGGATTGAGAGTCAAGCTGAATCAGATATAAGCCAAGGCTGCAATGAAGTCAAACTTATATGGCAATGAAGTCAAACTCATGGCAAATGCAAATGAATGAAGATTTAGAGTTAATGAATTCTAATAAGATAAATACTATAAATAGTGTGAATCTGAAACTTGATATATGTATTTAAGAGGACAGGACAGCAACAGCAAATGGTTTCCAAGGAATATACAACTCCTTGGGCTTCCTTCTCTAGATTTTAGTTTCAGAAAACCCCAAGCCAAAGCCCTCAGGTCGCTAAAGTCTAGTTCTTGTTAGCTAAAAGCTAATGGCCTTTATATAGATGGCCATTATTGATATAGATGCATTAAATGTAATTAACAGCATTGAGTTAACAGTTGGTTAACAGAGCTCTGTTAACGTGCTGTGTGCACTAGTGAACAGTTAGAAAAACTGTTGCATATGCCCAGGCGAAAAGCTAAAATTTGGTTTGCTTTTGCGTTTTGGCAGCGGAGCTAATGAGTCCTCGGCACGCGCCACCTGAGCAAGGACTTAAAGTTGCATTTGGAGTGCTCAATTGAACAGGTCGCAGAGCTGGTCTGCCGTCGAGGAAGGCAGCAATTGAGCAGCGATTCGGGCCCAGTTGCCGGCCGAGCACAAATATTGCCGGCGACGTGACGCGCATGCTAATGAAGTTGGCTGGCATTGCTTGAAGCCCGGATTTAAATACGCCCAGCCACTTAGCCAGTCAGCAAATCAGAGAATCAGTCAGTCGAAGCATTTGGAAATGTTAATTTGATGATCTTGTTAATAGCCGATTGAAAGGCACGTGCCACAGCCACAGTCGAAGCAGTTGCCCCTCTGAGCATGAGTTAAAGCTGGCCCTAATATGTATATTGATTGTTAGCCAACTATTTGTGCGCTTTTTACTTAACGTTACTTAACGCCGGCTGTCATCATTGATGGCCCACTAAGAAGTGCCCATTACCAATGGATTTTTATGGCTAATTAATAGCTTCGGCACAGCGCCTCTTTGATCATCGTCTGCAGATGTTTTATGTATTTCAATAAATGTTTTAGCAGATGCCATAAGCAAAAGTATATGCGATGAGTTTTTAGATATTTATGCCCTACAAAGTGACTGCTGAATCAGTTTGTTATGCAGAATGTAACGCCGGGGTAGAGTAGAGACGAGTGGAACTAGATAGAGGAGATTCTATAGACTAACCAAGTACATAATTGCTAGATATAATTAGTTAATGTAACGAGTTGTCTGTTGGGCTGCCTAAGTTTTCACTCAGCTCAATCTAATGAGAGAGAGAGAGAGAGAGGGTATTAAGAATTCGATCAGCTGCTCTTCTTTCCTTTTAATATCTTTGGAATAAGCTGCTCTGCATATTGGGCATAATTTAATTATAATTTGTATTGGAATTTGGGCAACTTTTTTATTGTTATGCATGCTGCTTGACTAATAGATACCCAGTGTCTTATGCGTTTCAAAATATTTTATATTTACAATTAAAATTCACAGACAATTTTTTTCACATGTTTAAATATTGCAAATATTGCAAATTGAACTATATGAAAAGTTGCTTAAATCTTTAAACAACAGTTTCGTATTGGCCTTCAACTGAAATGGGTTTTGCGCCAGAAATTAATCATATATTTATATATAAATATATGCATAAAGTAAATATTAAATTGATTTATGAATAGCTTCGATGCATAAAGATGATTCTGCTTGTGTATGCAGTGTACATGAAATTCCAATGAAAAACAATCAGTTTTTTGTATTTGCGAATCACGTACGATGCTGAAGCGCTTAAAGTGTAATTAGCCAAAATGCAACTCTGAATATTCAATTTGTGGACAATTTGATGAACTCTGCGCACAAAATGGTTCGAATCCAATTAGCTGCCTCAATTGTTGTTGGCCACCCAATGCGGGGCAATTGTTCAGCTATTTAGAGCTCAATAGTGTACCAGATGCACACACGCTCACACACACACACACTTGCATTGGTGTGTATAAATAATTGAAATTCCGAAAGGCCTTAAAAATAAAACAAGCCTCGCGACGCGCGCACTGAACACATCAAAATTTTTTCATTTGGTTTATTTCCGAATCATAACTTTTGTTTATCTTCAGCTGGGACGAGATGTTGCTGCTGCTGTTGTTGTTGTTGTTGTTGGTGGTGGTGGTGGTGCTGTTAATGCTAATGCTGATGCTAATGCTGCTTCTGTTTAATCTTGATCTGTCCGGGCTTCCAGCAGCTCAGTGCTGCGTCGCCTCTGTCTGCGTCCACGTCCAAATTATATTCCTTACCAAAGTGAATTTCTAACGTGCGCTGGCTTTGAAAAAAAAAATACTTTTTAATAAACATATTTCTTATATAGTAATATATATTTTTATATATATGTATACGTACAATTTTATTTTTTATAATCCCGCTCGGTTGCCTATTTGAGTGCCAGTTTTTTGCGGTGTTTTCCAAAAACTTTTGATTAGATGTTTTTCAGTTTGTTCGCAGTCTCGCAGCGCGTTGCACTCGTAGCTCTACCCCCACATACACTCGCACAGACATTTATAAATGTATATATTTATAGTATACACTATTATAATGCATATATAATTTCTATTTTCAATTTTCTCTATGCAAATTCCATTTGTTAATTGTCTCGTGCGCTGCTTTCGTATGCAAATTTTCAAAGTGTCAAAAAAATTGGAAAGCATTCAATAAACAAATTGGTTTTCCCCAATTTTCTCGTTTCTATCTATTTTTCTGGTTCTTTTTTTTTTTTGGTTTTTCATTTCGTTTTGCTTTGTAGTCGGACGAGTGTATTTTGTTAGCAATATTTTGGATGCATTAAAGCAATAAATAAAGGCGTAAATACCAATTTGATTTTTTCGCATCGTCTATTGTTTTGCGGTGAGTATATACACTGAGAGCGATATATAAAAACCTATAGAAAAGATATATTTATAATATATATTATTATTTGCTTACTCCTGGTACCATTGCTTTTCCAATTTCAATTTCTCTGTCTATTTTTGAATGTTATTATAAGCAAAATACAATACTAAAAAAAGAATTTAATGCCCGATTGTGAAAAATTATGGCTATTTTATTGGGCCGGGTTAGGCCTGGGTTGGTCTGGCCTGCATTTGCGTTCGACCGCAATAGCAACAGCAATGATAATATTAAAAAATAATAATACTGTGAAATCAGAAACAAAAATATTGTTGCCGGCATGCCAATGCTGAATACCCTATGCTTGAGTACTTCATACATTGTCTTATACATGCGCCAATGCATGCATACAGAGATGTACGGATATCCATTTATACATATCCACACATATATCTGTACTTACATACATCTATATATATTCTATATATATTCTTCGTTTCATAAATACATCTGCACACACACATACCAACAGACATACATACATTCATAGCATATACATTAATATATGTGCTGGCAATCCGACTGTCCCATGCGTAGTACCTTCCACTTGAATAGGGTATTCAGTAGGGTAAAAACTATGACGTGAACGAGCAAGAAATACTATTTTCAATTAGTTCTCTTACTCAGCTGTTGATGCTGGCCTCGAGCGCTCTGCAAAATTTGTATTTCCATTTTTTGTCGGCGTTTGTTTATTTGTTTTATTCGATGGCCTCGCATAACCATTTAAGAAAAAATCGCATCTAATATGTCTCTGGGGCTTCTATCAGCGAGTAGGTTATGGACTCGACTGCGAGCAGGTGGGCGCACAGGTATAGGTAAATGCTACGCCTCGGGCAGGCACAATGCGCATTCAATGATTTATCAGTTTATTTATTTATCAATTTGCTTGCATATTACTGTCAAATATATATTCAAATAAAGTCTTTGGATGATTTAGAGACGCTCAAAGCCAAAATAATTTACTTTCGTTTCTTTTAACACTGTGGAATCTGTGAGCTAAGAGCTCTGTTATTAAATTAGATAAGCATTTCGCTGGAGCCAAAAAGTATGCTCTCTAAAATGTTTAACAGGGCTTAAGCGAGGAGCCATATAGAGCACATATCATAATGAACTTGTTTTGAATCCAAAATCATATCGAATTGGATTATATAGTGGATAGGTTTTGATACAGTAAGATACTCTATTTAGACGTTTATATTAGATACCCTGAGCCCATTGAAAGTGATCTTAAATAAATGTATTTAGCAGGCAATGGCGCAGCCTTAAGACAAGAGCTGGGCTTTTGGATCAACGTAGGATAATCTATGAACTAATTTGTTTAAAATAATCGATAACTTTTAATGTTTTCATAAAATCGATTAATATCGATGTCGTACTTTAGTCATTTGAACACATCTCATATGTTTGAACAAATACACTCTTTGAATTTTTTATTTAATTACTCCTACAGAACACAGAGCTATCGAATAGTTCATACAGGATAGGACAGGAGATATTCCTATCTTCTTTTGTTTTCATAAAATCGATTAATATCGATGTCGTACTTTAGTGATCTGGGCATATCTCATATATTTAAGCAGATATAATCTTCAATTTACTCAAATACTTCTAAAGTGTACAGAGCTATAGACTAGTCCACAAAAGAGAGGAGACCTTTCTCCATTTCTTCAATATCCTTCTCCAACATTCAGTATCTGTAGAACAAGTTTTCCTATCAACAATTGCTTGGCTCATAAATTTATTCTAAAATCAATTTTACTCCGCAATTTAATTATGATATATAGAATATTTTCAAGAGGGAAAAGTTGCCTTTAAAGTGCTGACACATTTGACATTTACATACGGTAAGAGCTAGAACTCCCCAAGACCCAAATCGAATCGCCTCACCCGTCGAGCTGTGTGTGAATAATAATTATGAGAGGCCGCTCAGAGGCAGGCAGGCAATAATGCGACAGAGCTAATTAGGTCTTGGCATAGGAGCAGACCCCGGTCTGCGGCTGCCTCAAAACTTGAAAGAGCACTCGAGAATTATGCTGAAATCGTGTTGCCAAAGCACTCAAATTTTTACTATGTAAAAATGACAAACAGACAGACAGCTCCTCGACTGGCAGCTGGCAGCTGGCAGCCTATGACAACAGCCACAAGAGTGTCAAAAGTTTGTGACAGGCTTCATGCCAGCGCCAGTGCCAGAGCACATACTCGCATAGACTAAGTCAAAGATAGCCTAAATTCAAATATTTAAGAACAACTTTAAGATCGAACGATAACTTAAGCAATTGACATATGTTTAGCCAGGACAACAGAACAGAAGTCCAACTCAGGCTCGACTGACTGCACAATACTCGTTGACAGTGCAAAAAGTGGGCAGGGCATATTAATTGTAGTTGTATCTGCACAGATAATCATCTGGAATTCAATATAAAATGTAGATCTATCTGTAAAGATGGTTTCATGTCTTCAGAAAATTTCAATATATAAATTTTGATCAACTCTTAATATCTTAATACTTCATGGGACAAGGCAAAATGAGAGTAAGGCGCGAACGAGTGTAGAGCGCGACAGCAGAGTACAAACTGATAAGACGAGGCTACACACGAGGCCATCTCAATGGAAACACAACACAAACTAATATACTCTCTTGGCTTTATGAACGTGTATACAGAGACACAGCAGAGCACAGGACAGGACGGGACAGTGCAGGGCACAGGTCACAGGGCAGCAGGGGCAGGCAAGGGCAGGGCTTCAATTCAATTCAGATTTCGTTACGCACTGAGTGACAATAAATAATGGCATAGATGTCAGCGCAGTGGGTGGGTGGGCTTGGGGTTTGGGGTTTGGGGCTACCTTCTGTTTTTTGGGCTGTCGAATCGATATGCATGCAATAATAAAATATACGAAAAGCATTTTCTTCTCACCCAAAACAATTCAGCTCGTTTTTACAGTGGTGTGCGTCAGCGTCAACGTCCGGGGGGAAAGGGCCTGGTGTTATTTTTTTTTAGTTTCGTAAATTCTTTGCCGGATGGCAGTGCATTAACCTACAACCCCGCCCCAAGGCCCAAGCAGATTCAGTGGCACACTTCCTCCCATCCCATCCCATCCCATTCACGAGATGTTTCACATATGCGCATTGGAATTTGACAATGCGAGCAAGAAATGTGCCAAGCGGGACGCAGGGTGGACCAAAATATCAGCTTGTGCTGAATGCCGAATCGTTGCTCAGAGTGGGAATTCTATTGGTTGTGTTGACCGTGCTGTGTACGCACTCGGTTAGGAATAATAAAACGAATCGTTTCTATTAAATTATTGCTATAAAGAGTGCTTATAGCAAAAGTGTTGAGAGCCCATCCATGGTGCTCCACTTTAACTGTATAAATGTGTATATAGAATTAGAATAGTCAGTTTATGTTAGAGTTTTCCAATTGTTGCCAACACTGCTGTCTTGCACGCTTCTGATGTGAGAAGAGTTGGTATAAATACAGGCAGCTGGACTAATGCATACAAAAGTGTTTTACAACACTGCCAGAAAACAGCTATGAATAGGGCGTTCTTTTTAGAGATATATAAAATTAAATCATAATTAGAGAAACAATTTTTTATTTAATATCAATGACACTAATTTTATTGAATAGAAATTATAATGACATTCGAGCTTAAATATGATTTGGCCTGGCGCGTACAAAGTGCAATCTGATACGGTAATCATGACAAACTAGACCATACTCTAGTTAAGATTTAATTTTAATAAAATGTAAAGCAAATCGTAGCCAAAAGCAATCATCAGTTATTTTGTGGGTAGACAAGTAGCGCAGTATTGCCTACTGAAAGTTGTAGACTCTAAAAAAAACATCCTTGACTAAATAAAGACACTTAGGAGTGCTTTCATCGGGAGTGCACGACTACCATTCAGATATTATTCTAGACTTCTAGAATAACTCAGGTCGACTAAGGCGTTTAACGTATGTTAATAGCATTAAGCTCTCTTAATTCTAATTCACTCTCAATGAGTTCAAGGTGTTAGGCCTGAGCAATAGCTCTAAAGACTCTCATGCCCACCTTGATCTATTCATAAGAAACCATTAGCTCATCAAAGCAATACCTCTTGATCTGCTGGCAGTTGCCTATGACCGGCACTGAAGTGTTCTCAGCTTGCACTGTTGGCGGCTGACCGCTGACCGCTGACTGCGCCAGCCGAGCAGCCAGCAGAAGTGAGGCGCAGCAGTCTCGCCGTCCAGCTGGGAAAGAATACGACGCGCTCTTCGGGCTGTTCGTGCGTTCGTCGAAGAGCACAAAATTCCATGAGTGGATCGCGTACAGTTTGGGAGCAATTGAAGGCAATGTGTTGCCAAAAATACAAAATATGTACGTGTTGCTCGTGTGGAAGGAGCGCTCCGGTCTGGCACGGGCAGGCACGATTGGGCACGACCAAATCAGAAAGAATCTGAAGAAAATGGAAAGTAAAAAGCAGCGAAAAGCATTTGCCGCACAGCCGTCAACGCAAACAGACGACTCGAAAAGACTACGTGCAATCGATCACCGACTAGCCGAATACTCTAACACAAGAAAAGAACACAGAGAAGCGCGTAGTTCTGATCGTAATTCGCAGAGTTCGCAGCAAAATAAATGCAATTTCTATTGCACGTGTGCTAGCTACACACTAAGGTGTGCGCGCGTGTGTGGCCAAACGCGCGGTTTTTGGCCCACATTTCTGGTTGCCTCAGTCGGGTTTTCCATCTCATTTTTCTTCATTTTTTTTGCTGTTGTTGCTGCTTTCCATACGATTTGTGTTGTTGTGCCAAACTAATTTTAGCCTTGACTAATGCAATAAACTGCACCGGACAGCAGTCAAAGCGTACGTAAATAGCGCATAATTTTAATAATGCGAGCAGAGGTGATTTCCACATTCACAATTGACACGTGCAACGCTTTGTGAGTGCCACAAAACACCAACGAAATGCTGAGCGTCATGGCAACGCCACAGGAAATTCTCGATGTTGAGCTGCGTAAGTTTCCAGGTTGAGCAACAACTTCTTTGATGCTTTCGACTTCCACTTTTCAGTTTGGAATACCATCATATGACCTATATACTCAGTTGAGAACGTGCTTTAAGATAAACAGATTTATTCTTATACTCTGCTTGCCAACAGCAAATAGGAGTGTATACGTTCATTGTGAATGGAATACAAGTGAAATTGAATTGATGTTTATCATAAAAGTGGTCTTTAGCTTAATAATATCTTCTAGCTTATGCCCTGTTCACAAGGTGAAGCGAAGCATATGCGTTCATTCAAGCAGTCTACATTTTCATTGTTAACTTCAGTTTGAGCTGAAGTGTTTAGCTAAATAATTTAGGTTCTCATGCCTCTATTTATAAGCCAAGTGCTGCATATTTGTTCATTCTGATAGTAAGCAGGAACAGGGTATTAACATCTCCATCAACTGGTGCTCTCAGGTAATGTGCTTTGAGCTGTTTATGACCATTCCCAATGGCAACACTAGTATAGGGACATTATGGAAATCAGGGCAATAGTCAGAATTATATAATAATACGAATTTTTAATAAAAGTCGTCGCTCTTCTGAGCAACAATCGATTCAATTCATACAACTGTTCTCTAACACCTCATCTAGTCCTGCAAGCCGCTCAGAGTATCGCCCACTATTGGTAAGCTACTCAGAACAGTAATTCATATATCAGAGTTAATCATAAGATGTTGATAGCTGAGCAGATGCTGCAGCAGCGATAGTGACTAGTCGGTTGTAGCCGATGAAGATGTATTCAGTCCAATTTGTACTTGGCTTGAGCTTGACTCTTATAAATGCTTTCGTTTTCTATACCCTATTCATCATTAGTAAGGGATATATTACTCATCTGCCTGGGTATGCCACAAACCTTATCACTTTCATTAGCTTTTTAAAGGCTTCATTAGCTTTTTTTTGATGTATTTCCTGCTTCGTGGTGCCGGCCAAACCTTTGGCTGAGCAAGAAGAACGTTTGAAATTTGCGTCTCGCCCTTCAATTTACACATTCTCATTGTTTATAAAGAATGGCGTAAACAAATGTTGGAATATTATGCAAAAATATTACTCAAACATGGGCAACAGAGATGTTTGAACGCGGATTTCACAAGCTCGAATACAACTAGATGTATGGAGGGTGTACGCCTAGTGTATATTATATGATATGTTTTGTAAACAAAATCCCTTACGCACTCCATTGAATAAACAACAAATTTGATTGCAGATCTAAAAGGAAAACTATTTGAATGCTTACGAACATCTAATTTGCCTCGATTAGCTGTCAGCAGTCTGCATAAGCGCTTGATCTTTAGCGATAAATATCTGAATGGATGGCTATGGGGCACTTGCTGCAAGAACTTACATATATATAGGTATGTGTGAGGGTATATATAGCGTATATATGCGTAGAGTATATTAAGATGTATTTTGAGTTACAGCAAATTCTGCTGCCCTAAAAGATTTTTAATATGTCTTAAATTTCTAAGCTCATACTTTTGCCGTTGTGCATAGAGCACATATATAGAATATGTAAATGTATATAATATATATACAGTATATATAGAACATTAAAGCTTTCCTTAGCCCGCCTTAAATTTAAATCAGAGAGCTGAAATCTTTGCTGGACTAAATGTTTATAAAGAATATCTGTCTATTTTATGCTCAGATCTGATTGTAAGTGATTAGAAATATAATAAAAATAAATATAAATATATAAAGAAATAGAAATAATATAAGTTCACCTTCTTCCTTCACTCGAAATTCTTCGACTGCTCCGTGAGAAAATCTCTTCACACGGATCAGCAGCGAGGGCAATTGGCAGAGGCAATGTCGAGTGCTCTGATGGTGCAGCTGGTGAGGCCTGGCGATTGTTTTCGAGTGTTATATCGCAGGCAGATGTCATATCAATGTCATATCTTTTGGCCTTGGAAAGGAGTCGAAATGAAGTGGTTCACATATGCTAAGACCCCCTGAACTTTGATTGAGTACAAATTGTGCAAAGTATATGACAAAAGGTAGTGAGCCAGTTAATCGATGACCTAGCTAGGCAGCAGCAACGCCTGCTTGCCTCACAATAGCTTTTTAGTTTAAAGCAATTGTGGGGCTCGGGGCAGGTGCATCGGGCATCGGGCATCGGGCTCCCCCTTTTTGAGTATTTACACGATTTGAACACTTAGCACAACACGCACTAATGTATAATGGGCCACCCATGGCGTTTAAATGGCTTCTATAATGGCCGTACGATTCGCATTAAAATAGATTCCCCAGATACAATTTCCACCCACATATAGTATCAGACTAATGGTGTTAAGATCCATTGGAATTGCTGTGCGTGCAACACGTGCGGGCATTTTGATTGTGTGCCACAGTCGAGTAGGGGACGAGCAGGGATTCATCATTAAAGATGGCCAGCACATGGGCTGGGAAAGGCGAGCCTGGGCGAGCGTAATTAAATTTATAGAATACGCGCATATTATGTATATGAAATCGTTGGCATTTAAAATAATAAATACGAGTGCAATATAATTTGGCAAATAAACAAGAAGCGAGGCGGCAAATTTTCCATAGCCATAAGAAAAGCGCTGATGAAGAAGAAGCAGCAACAGAAGCTGAGGCAGAAAACCGCTCGCAGCATCCGTTAATTTGGCCCAGTCGAGGTAGGAGGCGAACATATGTGCCCCGATTCTGGCCCAAAACCCATTTCATAGCACACAAATTATGAACGGGCCCCATAAAGGTGGCAATTGCCTTTTGATGTTGCTTTTTAATGCCTCGCGAACAGATCTTGCGACTTTGATTCGCCGGCGAATCGCCGACTCGCTGAATCGCCAAGCGGAACAATGACCAAAAATGAACTTGAACTGCCAAACGGAAATGTACACATTGCTGTATTGCATTACGTTTGTTTAAAGATTGTTCAAATTCGTGGCATTGTTTTCCACTGTTTACTTTGCATGCGGCATGAAATGTTCGCTGCGCCTCAATTAGCTGTCAGAAATATCAACTTCCAGGCCATTGCCGTGTCGATCTTTTATGGACTGATCGCTTGCTGCTCAATATGCTGCTGCCATGCAACAACACCTTGCAACAAGCATGAGGTATGAATAGCGTAGGGAATCAGCTCAAGATAGTTTTAGGAGTAAGTCAAAGTTACTCTGGACACATGCCTTATCAGTAAGGTGCTTTTATCGGAGCTTCAAGAGAGTATGTTAAGAGACTTGAAAATGAACGAATCGAATTTATATAAAAAGAAAAATAGAGGCATGAGAGACTGTAAGAGAGAAGAAAAGCTGTGAAGGGAAACTGTCTCAGACAGCTCATGTGCTTATGATTATTTTCTCTAAGTGGCAGTTGCTAAAGCTTAATCTGAGTTGACTGATGCCTACAGTAAAACACTTTTAGCTTCAAAGTTCCCAACAAAACTTTGTCTTTTCTGAGTTAGACTAAACCAAGTCTATTTTTATGGCTAGCAAATATTGGGCTATTGCTGGACAGTGTAGCTTAGACAGCCTTCAAATGGCGAGCGAAAACTGTTTGAAACCAGACTGACGAGAATGGAAAGTTGAAAGATGAAAAGCGGAAAAGCGGAAAAGCGGACAATCGGAAAGAACACAGAATACCAAATACTGAACACCGAACACCGAAAGCCAAATGTGAGATCTAAACAATGTCTGGAACATGTTTTCTCTTGCATACAATATTTGTTTAGATTTTGTCTCGTCATAAATACATTTTCCAGCTCTCTAGCTCTCTGGCATAGACAAAACATGCGAATAATTGGCAGCCGAGAGATGAATAGCGGGTGTCGGGCGGGGGGCGGAGGGGCGAAGGGGGCTGTGGAGTGCGATTGGGGGCCGTCGGGGCTGGCTGTAGGCAGCCAGCAATGGTGCTCGACTTATAAAACGTATTTATGCATATCATTAATATAAATATTTTTGCTCTGGCTTTTTGCATTGCGATTTTATGAGTTTTGTAAAATTGTTGTTTGGATGATAAAATGACTTGTTTTTCAAGCTAAATGCAAACGTTAATAAATACAATGAACAGCAACAATAACAATGGAGCAATTTTTGGGCTTTGTGCGTTGTGCAAATTTCGTGTGAAGCAATAAAAAAATAGAAATATTATTATTATAACTCTGGCAGCCAGGCATGGCTGGCATTAGCCCACACTGTACAGAAGCCGATTCCGGACGGACAGAGGGACTGAGAGCCAGGCAGAACAACTATTAAATGCGTCTGTCTGCAGCAATTGCTAATTGACATTAATTGATGTTTTACCAACAGCCATTCAATTTTTAGTATTTGCCAATTGAAGCGCATAAAAACTAGATTTAATAATACACAAAACGATTCACTGACAGCCGCTGCCATAATGGAGTTCATTTCGAAATCTAATTGGAATGCATCGTATGGAAACTCTGCTTGAATTTCATTTTTATTCAATCTTTGTTTGAGCTGCTGAGCTGAGCAAATTCTTTAAAGCTAGGATCTTCATTGATCTGCTGAGATTGGCAATTGCTAAGAATCGTTAAGGAAGTAGATTATTATTGGGGAAGTAATCAGAGAGCTCTAGTCGAAAGTCTAGAGATATCAAATTTAATATGAAGACTTTTGCCACGTAAAGACAGATTACTAATTAGGAAAAACCGTAGAGGCTGAAGCTATGCTGTACAAGATCTGTTGAAAAAGTATTGCAAATAATGAAAGATGTCGGAAATCGACGTCAAATATTCGCATTTTCTTTTAGACTTTCGATTTATAAATCGCCCATATGCCTCAGCTTTATCGATTAGCCTTTTGCGCTTTTTATAAATATTTCATAAATAAATCAGAATTGCCTACTCAAAGTTGTGAACGTGTAAAGAGAACATTCTTTACAATAATTTGAAGGCCATCTTCAAGCCCTCAAAATTCAAATGAACTCTAGAGAAAGCGCTAGTGCAGCACCTGCCACTTTGCATTTAAATACAGAAGAGGCCTAAACAGCAGCTCTTCACATATCTCAGAGTATCTTCCAGCCGACCTTCAACTTGGCCAAATGCTTTTGAATGTAATATTAAAAGTATGCACACATAATTGCTTGAATGCATTCCCGACAATATTAGATCACTTGATATTTAAGTTTACGAGAGACGTTGCCCGCTTATGGGGTCTCTGGTTAATGGGCCGCAAATTTGGCGGCCCCGACACTTAAAGTCTCCAGAAACACATCGTCAAGCGGCAGTAAAAAACTAATTTGACACTCATTTGACTAAATCAAAATCTAGCATATTGAAGCCAATTAACTGAATGTGCCCTGAGTAGTGAGCGCTCAGTGTAGAGGCGAGATGCGAGCTGCAGTTTATTGATTCATTAAATGTGCAAAAAAAATTAAACTAAAAATAAATACTTCTGCGGAAATATATTGACACAAATAGAGTAAGCTGATCAAGCTTTAGTTGCCACAAATAAGTCACAATGGAGGAAACATGAAGCGTGAATCATTCAGCTCTGCTCAGCTGCGTATTTGGTATTTTCAAATACAAAGGAAAGGGGATAGGCAGAGACAGAGTCAAAGGCAGAGGCAGTGGCAGAGGCGGGGGCAGTGGTAAAAGCAGAGGAAAAGGCAGAAGCAGAGGCAAAAGAGGAGGCGAATGCAGCCAGTTGCAAAGCAAATATTGTGAACAAAATTTAATTTATTTATACCCTGCAGCTGAACTGTTGGGCAAGGGGTATATTATCTACAAATCTGATGGTGTGAATGGAAAAAGTGAAAAAGGAGGCAATGGAAGAAAGCTAAGAAGAATAGAGGAAGGGGAAGAGGAGTTTAAAGAAAGAAAAATAAAAATAAAGCAGGTATGAAAGGAAAAACAGAAATGGAGAAAATTAAAGAAGGGAGGACGAAAGATTCGAGGGAGCTGGAAAAAGAAGAAAGAATCGGAAAAAGAAAGGAGCAAGCGAAAAATAACAGGGGAGGAACAGAAAAAGATATTAGTGAGGCAAAGAATGATAATGAAATAGAAAGCAGGAATACTTAGGGGGAAAAGAGAACGGGAGGAAGGGGGCGTAGCGAAGGAGGCGAAAAAAGAAAAGAAAGCAGCAAAGGAAAAAGAATAACAGGGGAACAGTAAAGTAATAGAGTTCCATTGCTTCTGCCCTTTTTCCATCTTTTCTTATTCTTCTTGGAATGCATAAGGGAAAAGAAGAAGAAAGGAGGATGAAAAGAAACAATTGAAAAAAAAGACAATAAAATACCAAAAATAGATGTGAAAAGGTAATATTAATATTTATACAGCTCAAAATAGCAACGATAATATTAAAAATAATATAAATAATAACGGCACTAATAAGTGTGATTATTAATAAAATATTTGTATTTGAAATAGTTTAAGTTATTATTAATTAGTGACGCAAGCAACGGACACTTCCAGGATATTTTAGGGTCATGTTGTAGCACAGTGACGTAGGTTTGAGTGTATTTAAGAATGCATATGTGTGAGTGGCGTGTGTGTGTGTCTGTGTGTGTTTCGCTGCAAGGACATAGCAAGCCAACAAATATTGCGTATACGCAGACAAGATTGTTGTGCGATTTATATTTCAGCAGTTGGCAGTTTGTTTGGCACTTTGACGCTGACATTGACACACCAACGCGCCAGCAAACATATGCAGACACACACACACACACGCGCGCGGATAGGTGTGTATGTGTGCGTGCAGCTGTTGTTGCGCTAATACATCAAGTGATGGATGTGCGCACAATTGGTTTTATTGTGAGGCTCTGTGGCAGTCCGGAAACTGTGCGTAAAATTTAGCAATGTGGCTTGCTTTATTTTATAATCAATTGTTTTTCTTTTCGTTTCTCTTCACTTTTTTTTGGCGGGCGGCTGCCAGACAAACAGAACAAACTAAATAAATAAGAAAGAAATAAAATCGTTTGTCGCTGCAATGGCCATAAAATAAATGATGAATCAACTGGCTGCCCAGATTAAAAACGCAAAAAAGAGAACGACTGAAAGAGAGAGCGAGAGAGAGAGAGAGCAGCGTAAAGTAATATATAAACATTGCAATAACAATAAGATATGGCAAAAAAAAAACCTTTTCAATTGCAGTTGTCGTGCACGCGGTGTTGGCCAGGCGAATGTGCAACAAATATAAACATGGCCAAAACAGAACCGCAACAGCAACACCATGTTGCAGCTGGCAGCAAGCCAAAAATTAGCCAGCTGCGGTTAGAATAAGAGTTTGTCAAGCAAATACTCAGCTGCAGCCTCAGCCCAGCAAGAGGTAGAGCAAGGAAAAGGTCGGCATATTTTTAAAGTCTACGGGCAAATGTGTCGACAGCTGTTGGCATATAAATCAAATGTGTTACAACTAGGCTGCCAGCCAGCCAGCCAGGCAGCTAAGTAGGTGCAAATAAGTCGGCTCACAATGTTTACAACCTGTTCAGCAAGCGCTTCAGGTGGCAACATCATTGAGATACTCACACAAAATCTCAAAATATCTCACATCATGAGTGCAACAACTTGGCACATGAAGAGGCATTTGGACATGGCTGTCTGGCTGCAGCTTTAACTGCCTGTCCACTGCAATTCGTGTCCAGAGTACTGGGTTAAATATAGAGTAGAAACAATTTATGATTATATAGATAAATCAAGTACGAAATGTCTCTAGTTCGAATCAGAAAGCTGAGATATGTTAAAAAAAATTAAGATTCCAGCTGAGCTTAATGCTGATATAGAGGGCAATGGCTTGACGGGGGTATCTGCTAGTCGTGCATGCCCGACACTCACTTTGTGTGCTCGTTCATGAAGCGAAAGAGCTTATTGGTTTTGCGCCATTTTTTTCTAGCCGTCCGTCCGTCCTACCTTCCGTTCCTCTTTCTTGCTTCCATCTGTCTGTATAAACGTAAACTGCAGACTTGAAGTTTAGAACCTAAGATCAAAAGATATAGTGAATATATCTAGGCCTAATGCGCGCGTGGCAAACCAGCCTATTGACTTCCTGATCTATTGAACTACTCCATTCATATACCAACATTTATTTATACATAATTTGATTAGATCGTGAACGAGTATTATGCAGTCTGTAACACCCGACTGCAACATTCTCAGTTCTGTTTTTTTTCTGTTGGGCTCTTGAGCTGTTGAGTTCCCGCATAGAGTTTTAGCTACGCTTGTTATGTTTTGTGCGCATTCTGCGCCATTTGGCAGATTGCCTTGCATACATATATATTTATATATATATATATTTTTAAAAAACATTTACCCGCAGCCCAAACACAGAAAAAGAAGAAGCAGAGCAATACATTGAATGCAGATTTGAATGATTTACGACACTCGCAAGCGGCGCAGAGGAAGACAAGGAAAAGCAGCGCATAGAACTGCACGGGACAGCGAAAAATTTGTCACAGATGCGTCGCGTGCGAAATGGGATTTTCCCTTTTCCGCTTTAACATTTTTTCCCCTCACATTTGCAGATATTCGTTTTTGTTGCTAAAATCATAAATCAGCAAGCAATTGATGAGAATATTTTACATCTTTTACTTTTTTGTTTCGTTTCAGCAACGAGCAACTCTGGGCCATTGCAGGGCGCCGTCAACGTCATTACCATCATCAACAATAACAATACCCATCACAACAACAACAACAACAACAACAACAACAGCAACAGCAACAACAATAACAACAGCAGCAGCAGCGACAACGGCAACATCATACCCGTCGACACGAGCGTGGCAGTTGCAGGTGCTAGCGGCGGCAGCTCTACAGTGGAGCACAGCTTTGTGGCAATACCTTTGCTGGAGCGTCGGCGTCGCAGTCGCAGTCACAGCCGCTGTCACATCACACCGTTGGCGCCCATACTCTGCCTGCAAGGCGGCACCCATCCCGAGGACCTAACGCAGCTGTCCCGTTCCGTGTCGTGTTTCGTTCGCATTCGCCGCAGCTTCGCCAAGTGTGAGTGCCGCACGTCTGCATACGCAAAATCGCCGCTGCCAATTCCCAATGCTCAATCTGCAGTTCACGATTCGGATTTAGACCACGGCGTTTAACTCGGCCAAATTGCATTTCAATTGGAAACCTTTCAGCGGCGATTTTGCTTTGCTTTCGTTCAGCGATTTCAATTGAATTGCAATTTCTTGTCGCTTGCAGTCTTAATTGTAATTCTCAACTCTCTTTTCTCTCTCTTTCTCACGCTTTCTCCTTCTCTGTTCCTCTCTCAGTTCTTGGCAAAATCATGGGCAGCAATAACCCCAGCGAGGCGGATCGTTATGACTATTATGACTGTGAGTACATTTCCAAACAATTTCATATCTAATATTAAGCATACGCCGCGTTTGCCCGAATTTCTATTAGAGTTAATGCAAAAGTTTTGCAATTAATTAATAAACAAGAACTTGAACTGCGCTTAAGTGGAATATTGTATGTTTACAAATTACTTTGTATTTGTCTTGCCACAAAAGTGTTTGCCTCGCTCAAAGGTTCTTTTAAAGTGACTGAATTACCTTTGAAAAGCCTTCCTCGACACGCCTTGGATTATACTCAATCGCATGCTTAAATAGAACTTTATGATATGCTACTCCAATTTGAATAAGTTTTATCCAGACATTCTAAGACACTGACCTATGATTCTACATCTTTACACGCATAGAGTCAGAGCTATATACAGACTAACAACAGAAATGGATTGAGCTCTGGCGAACAAGCTTGTGGTCCTTTTCAATACATTTTAGCTTCATTAAGCTACCCTCTTACACAGTTTAGAGGGCATTACAACAGTTAAGACAAACAATTGAGAGAAAACAATAAATAATAAAAGACGACTTTTTGTTGTCAATGAAAACTTCATGAAATTTAATTACTATTAGTGAGCAATAAATTGTGTGCTGAGTGGCTGTTTGCCAATGTTAAGTATACGCCGTGTGGCTGATGGTTAAATTAAAGCAGCAGAGTACTGCGGGTTGACTGCGGGATGGGGGTGGTAGACACACACTCACACACACACACGCACATACGCACACAGAACGTACAACATGAATCCATTACAATATTTGCATCTTTCGATTCTTTTGTGCTCCATTCGTTGATTGTGCGTGTGTTGTTTTTGTCTTGTTTGTCTCTTTTTTGCCTGTCATTATTTCTTCTTTTTTTTTGCTTTCTCCCTTTGTGTCTCTGTCTCTGTTTCTGGCTCTGGCTCTTTACGGCTGCGTCCTTTATGCGTGGCTGGAACTTCAAACCAAGCGGCAAGTGGCTGTGAATGCCAGCAAAAAATCAATAAGGCCCCCGAGACAGTGGCAGCTGTGGAGCACGCGGCAGAGGGGCCTGGAACAGTAGGCACAGAGTGAGAGAGATAGAGACATTGGGCATAAGTAGTATTTATGTTGGTATCTAAATATCTACAGTCATCTGTCAAATATCACGTTTCTTGTTTACACTTTTCTACTTCGACTTCGACTTCGAGTTCGACTGCTGCTGCTGCTCTGAGGCGCCTGGCGCCGCTTCTAACTGTTGTTCATCTACCACGCCCACCGCCCTCCTCGCCACTCATTTGTGTTGCTTCTTCTTTTGGTCTTGTGTTTGTATTTGGCATGTGGAGTGCTGAGTGTTGAGTGGCACTGTGGCATTTGCCGTTACGTGCGCTGCTGCCAAATGCAAACAAGAACGGCCGCAAACAACAACAAGCCAGCCAGCCAAAGCCAAAGCAGCCAAAGCCAAAGCAGCCAAAGCAGACGGGGCGGTCGAGGCCAGGGCAGCCGCAATGAGTATTACAAACAAAATACACGCAAAACTTAATATACCCCATAATCGGTTCGTAGCAAGTTGGGCGTATTTAGTGGGACACAATAATCTACGGTTGCTAATTAATAAGCTCATTATGATTGTCATTAGTATTTGTATTGTCATTGCTAATTAATAAGCTCATTATGATTGTCATTAGTATTTGTATTGTCATTTATATTCAGTATAATTATCATTTGCATAAGAATTGTCATCTTCGTTATATTTATTATTATTTTGATCATTGTCATTGTCATTGTTATTGTCATTGTCATTGTCATTGTCATTGTCATTGTCATTGTCATTGTCATTGTCATTGTCATTGTCATTGTCATTGTCATTGTCATTGTCATTGTCATTGTCATTGTCATTGTCATTGTCATTGTCATTGTCATTGTCATTGTCATTGTCATTGTCATTGTCATTGTCATTGTCATTTTCATTGTCATTGTCATTGTCATTGTCATTGTCATTGTCATTGTCATTGTCATTGTCATTGTCATCGTCATTGTCATTGTCATTGTCATTGTCATTGTCATTGTCATTGTCATTGTCATTGTCATTGTCATTGTCATTGTCATTGTCATTGTCATTGTCATTGTAAGCATTATCCGATAAACATTATTTCCCAATTTGATCTTCTCGAAACTTTAATCTTCTTTAAGGCTTCTCACAGGGCAGCGCCTAGTTGCGCTTAGGCCTATTCAGTTGTTGCTAATGTCTTTAGCTAATCATGTTTGATTTTTTGTCGCTGTTCTTGTTTAGTATTGACATGACCTGTCCTCAGATACTTGTTTGTGTGTATGTGTGTACATACATATGTACCTATTGGAATTGGTGCTCGTTTAGTCTAATGAGAATATTGCATACTTTTGGGTTTGTGTGGTCTAATGAGTCTCAAGGTATTACATTTCAATTCTTATGATTTTCTGAAACAGAGCTGTATGGATCTTGGCCATATAATTAAAAATATATGTATAGATATGATAGATGTGCTTACAGGTCAAGTTGTTGCTTAGGCTTGGAGGTATTTGGGATGGTAAATCGAATTGGAGCTTGAAGCTTGTTAAATTTTAATTCCAATTTTGGCGTCAGCTGATCAAATGATTAAAATTGGAAACTCGCGTTACTGGCACATTCACTGGCTGAGGCATGCTCGTTGCCCCATGTGGCAGCCATGTTAACCGCCAACCAATCTGCCACGCCTTAAGATGCTGACATAGTCGAAATGTCGAATTGCCTTTAACCGCCTTTGTGTGTGTCTCTTGGCGTTTAACGTGTGTCAAGTGCTCAAGTCTTATACAATCGATTGATAATCCCAGCGCAATATGTTCAATTTTCAAATACATGTGACACACACAAATACACACACACGCACCCACACACGCACGGAGCAGTTGTTGTGCTTTTATCATCGTCGCCAGCGTCTTTCGCTTGTCTTTTGTCTTGCTAGCGTTTAGCTCTGCCTATCTGCATGTGTGTGTGTGAGTGTGTGGTTGTGGGTGCATGTGTGTGTGAGTGTGTTTCTTTCGTGTCTATTCGTTTCTAGCACGTACTCTACGCATTTAATTTACCCTCTTCAGCGGACAGCAATTCGCCTTTTTGGCCATGTTAATAGTTTTTCGACCAAAGGTTGCTCTCGCTTCGAACAGCTGTTGCAGGCAAACGTGCAACATCTGTCACAGCAGCGACTTCTTAGGTCTGTGGCACCATCATTTGGCATGCTGACAATGATAATGAAGCGCGCGTCTGGGCGCGTTGCCGAGTTGCTAAGCAACAGGTAGGCCAACATTTTGGTCTGGCCTGCGAGGCTGGCCCCCATTCACCTCCCAGCCATACACTCAAGCACCCTCGCACACACACACTCGCACACTTACGCACGCATAGATACGTATGTGTATATGGGAGAGCCACACAGCATGCAGCTGTTTTTGGGCGTTCGTCGCTGTGGCCTGGCCTGCTCGTGTCGCCTTCGTGCTTGGCACTCGTATTCGCCGCTGCGACAAGAACTGGGAAATTTCAACATTTTATCTGCGCACCCGCTCTCTCTCGCTATAGCGCGCTCGCTCGCGCTCGCGCCTTTAAGTTGTGCTTGAAAAATTTCCCTGCTACAATTCGAATTGGCAGGCGGCATTTATCGCATGCGATTTCGTTGGCCAATTCGCTAGCGCGCTCGCAGCCGGCGTTGACGTCGACGTCGACGTCGCTGTTGCCGTAAACGGCTCGGCACGCACGCTGGCAAAAATTGTGGCAAGTCCCAAACGCTCTGCAGTCGTCGACAGAGTCGCCTGGCGCCCCGCGTGTGTTGCCAGTGTGTGTGCTGTGGCCGTGTGTGAAAGTGATTTCAGTTTCTAGTTCTCGTTCAGCATTGCCGACGGCACGACGTGTTTGCTCTTCTCTGTGTGTGTGTGTGCGAGTGCGTGTGTCTGTGTGTGTGGCGCGGGCGCCGAAGCAGCAGCAGCAGCTGAAGCGCAATTTCCATTGCCTTCGCCTTTGCTTTGCGACCAACGGCGACAAAACCAAACAAAACAAGTCCAAAAAACTGTTTCATCAATTGGTCAGTGTTCGAAAATTCCTACAATTTTTTTTTGTATTTTTCTTGGTGTTGGACTTCCATAAAACATAAAACAAAAAATGAAAATAAATGGATCGTTTTTTTTACATTTTTAGTGTGCAAATTGAATTGAATACAAATTTATGCAAATTTAGGCAAGTCATAAAAATCAATTATACAAAAATATTTTACATACACAAAAAATATTTAAAATACTTGAAAAAGATACAGGCAAATATTTGAAAATTTAAGCAAAACATTTCAAAAATATATTTTAGCACGTGCACAATTTGTTTTAAAGAGAATGTAAGCTAAGAATTTAAAATTGAAATTAAAAAAGTTATAATAAATTTTTGTTAGTCTTCGAATATATTTTATTTATATTTATATATTTATTTATATTCATAAATAAAGTTTATTTATATTTATATACATATATTTAAATAAATATTATATTAAGCGTTAAAAGCACAATAAATATTCAATTGAACTATTAATTTTAATATTTTTTAGCTTCATTCTTAATCGGGCTAAGCTGATGAATAGGATAGAGAATCGTTTTCAATATAAATGTTGTCTATATTTATATATATTTTTATTATATTAAATCATTGTCAGTTTCCATACTTTATGATTCTGTGCCTTTACATAAATGATTTTTGATAAGAACTGTGAACTATGCCCATAAAATGTGAAGCGAAATCTAGATAAAAATATTATTCATAATTCATAAAAAAGTGAGTAGATTGTAGAATAATCGTTCACAGTTCAAAAATTGTTTTAATTGTTGACAAAATCTGGGGGTTTTTCGGCTTGTTACGCTCGTAAGGGCGAACCTCATTCTTTCAAAGGCCTATCTACAAGATAGCATTGCATCCTAATGTCAGCTTTAAAATTAATCTGAGCCAGCTTTCTTGATGTCACGCCTTCTGTGGGTGTATCCTTAAAATGTGGACATTTCACAGCTTTCACATCGAGAATGAGTATTAAACATAAATTATACTAAATGTAATAATATTTTTAATAATTTTATTATGTTGATAATGTTGTCTATTATTATTTGAATAATTACAAAATAATAAATATTATTATCAGTATTATTATTAATTTCATTATTATTACTGTTAACATGATAATATTTATGAAATTTTGATTTAAAGTTAATAACCATTTAACTATTTTTTTTTTATATTTATGAATTTGTTTTTTATTAATAAAAATAAATATTTAATATTAAAAATTTTTATTATCATAATTATGACCCAATCAGATCCAGAAAATTGCAATAAACATTTAAGCCTAAGCAGTTGACAGCGTTTGCTAGAAACTAGGCAACAATTCGATTTGATGTCATGACTCTAATGACCACGTGTGTGTGTGTGGCTGTGTGTGTGTGGTGTGTGTTTGGCTTGAAAGAGACATTAAACATAGCTTAGGTCAAGTAAAGCAAACAAATGTAACTGACATGAATAAATAAATGTATAAAAGTAGAGAGTACTTTTATGAGCAGTGCACGACTTGAAGATACCCAGCTTTTCCTATAGCAACTGCCCATAATATTGAAAATTAGGCTGGCTAATGTCTGATCAATCATGCAGATTTAAATATTAAAGCAGCCTTAAAGGAAGATTCTTTGAGATAGTTTCAAAAATAGGCTAACCGAAGCAATTTGGGCTATTTAAAAATTTGCGTTTCAGCTGATCAGTTCTCAAGTTCGACTTGTCTTATATATCTATATATGATGAGTAATAGATTCCAGCTGCTTCCCTTTTGTTCTCGCCAGCTTGTTACATACATGTTTAGCAAGTCATAATACCCTCGACTTTGTTCTTAAATATATTTAATGGACTCAGGGTGCAAACAGACAAACAAAGAATATAAAAAATATGCGCAAACAGACGCAACAACAGAAATGTAACTGTAAAGGTAAACCCTCGACAGGGCAAATAGTTGCGCATACTTAATTACATGTCAGGCACTTAACAACAATTTGTTATAAATAAACAATGGCAATTTGAATTTCTTTTATTTTGCGACCAGTCACAACCGAAGCGAAGCATTCATTAATTTTTCATATAAATTTAAAGACCACGAAGCCTGCCGAAAGACGGCTGGCAAAACAACAGCAAAGGTGAAATGTTGGGTCTAAACACCCTCTCTAGCTGTCTGCAAAACAAAAAATTATTTTAAATTGTATTTTAATTGTATTTGCATTGTTAAAAGTTTACAAAAAAATAAGAGAGAAAGTTGAAAAATAAATTACGCATACGCAGTGTTGCGGCAGCTGCTTACAGCTGCGGCTTAACTGATCAGCACTGTGTGCGCGTGTGTGTGTGTGTGTGTGTATGTGTGTGTGTAAATCTCAGTTGCTTTGCATGTGAGCTCTGCACTGCATTTCGAAATATTACGCATACGCCACATGAGCCGAAATTTTCAATGGGCCATAGGCAGATGACGGCGGAGCGATGAAATAGTATAAGTCTCGACTGGATTTAAGTGAATATAACACTATCAGAGGCAGACATGAAAATACATTGAGCTCTTGAAGCCCATTCGTGCTTCGATTATCGACACTGACAGTGACAGTGGCTGTGGTAGTGACAGTGGCTTTAAGACTGTTTAAAGGCAGCTGCCACCTTGTGCGTAATAAATACATACACATATATATATACAAATGTATGTATTTGTTAAGGTCACAAGTGCTGCCGAGCAGGACAATGAACGTCAGTCACTCCGTCAGTCAGTCAGCCAGGCCTGTGGCTGCGCTCGCTTCGTGTGTCAGCAAAAGTTTTGAAGGCTTTTTTCCTTTTGTCCGTCAGTGCCTGGAGAGGCGATTGTAAATTGATGACTGCACAAGCTGAGCACAAAAGGCGAGCGACTCTATTAATGTAGACATTGTTGTTGTTGCCTTGCGGTTTAGATAGACATTTGAGGTGCATTAAAAATTTGTACTGCAGCAGTAGCAGCCGCAGCAGCAGCTCATGTAATCAATAAACATTACTTGCCGATTTTTATAATCGGCTCGTAGCGCCCACACACACACGCGCACCCACACGGACACACCTATCCATTCATTAGAAGCATTTGGGGCCATTCTCGATGGCATAAACAAAAAATAAAGCTAAAACGAAATGAAATGCGCGTAATTTGTGTAATTCGCCTGGGGCCACAAGGTGGCCGCGAATGGGGCTAAAAATGTTTTAGAAAATTATGTGCATAAATATTTGTATACTACTTTTCGCTTAGTTTTTGCGGCACAGATTTGGCCAGACTTGCACTGAGGCCATAAGGCCAACAGCGAACGGCGTTAAGCAGCTGCGACATTTAAGCGGAAGCCTGTGTTTGTTATTCAATTGAAAATTAGATAGTTAAAGGCAAAAACGCAGCTCATGAACGTGCAGCAAATCAATAACAAAACAAAGAAGCAAAGCTCAGTAATCACTGAAACACAACACAACAACAATAACAAAAACTAACTTCAACAATTCAGTGCAAAGCACAACAACATTTGATTGATTTGTGGCAGCAACAACAGCAAGAACAACAACAGCCAGCAGCAGCAGCAGGCGGGCAACTTTCGGTGAGTAGCCACACAAATAAATAATTAATGAGGCGTATGTGTAAGTGTCTGTGTGTGTGTGTGTGTGTGTGTGTGTGTGTGTCTGTGTGTATGCTTTAACAATTGCACAAACAAGAATGTAAACGAAAAGCAACAAACGCCAGCAAAATGAGGCTACAAAAAGCGTGAAAACAACTAACCAAAGCCAAAAACGACAAAAAAGGCGAGCAGCAAGTGCATAAAAATTACTCTAAATAGAAAAACACACACGCACACACACACAATGTGCATTTAACCAAGCAAAAAAATAAAAAATAAAACAGACAAACAAACAAGAGACAACTAAATAAATGATGTGATTATTTTGTTGCTCGCTGCCATTGCTTAATGCGTTGCATGCGGCTTCGTGTGGCAAGCTGCAACAATTGTTGTCTGGCATTTCAAATAACAGCAATTACTTAAAGGATAATGCACACAATTCGCATTATACTATAACTCTGAAAACTCTATGGTAATGGGCATAAAAGTTTGCTCGACTAGCAATTACCCTGGCGTCCAACTCACTTGCCACATATCTAAAATATATCTGCATAACCCGCTCAAAGCTAAAACTAAAGCTGAAGAAATTTTCTTTAGTTAGCTAAATTCTATGAAACTAGATTCTTTATAACTAGATTCTAATACTAATTCTATTTAGTTTAATTCAGATTCAGATTCTAGCTTAGACTTGATTAGATAGTTGGATTCCCATTAACATTTGCAGCTGGTTTCTACTTCGGTTCGGCTTGATTCTGATTCATAATCTCTTAGATGCTCCCAATAAGATGCTGAATTTCAATTTCACTCAATTTTTTTTAATGTGTTTCTATTTAAAACAAAATATTATGAGCAACAAAAAATAATAATAATTTTTCATCAAAATTAACAAAACTTTAACTTCTGAAACATTCAAATCTTTAAGACTTTAAGACTGCAAAACTGAGCCGATTTGAAGTCCTCGAGGTATTATTCATTTAATTTTGGTTAAATGGAATATTTATTTAGAATATTTATTAATAGGAAAAGGCAACGCAGACTATATAAGTTCATAATCTGTTTGATGTAAAAAACAAATTTGGTTTATTAGCCAAATATATTTTGTCCGATCCATGCTTCAAAATATGAATTTTTTATTGATTTTAAAACTTGTATTCAGCTTTGTTTTTCTAGACGTCTCGTTAAAACTGTTTATTCTCCAGTTTTCATATACTCAACTGTCCAACTATTATCGCATCATACTCATATTATGTAAAGACTTCAGGCAGCTGATCGCAAGCAAAAATGTTTTCCATTGAAGGACTTCAAAGTTGAAAAGCGAAAATGTAGTTTTCTTAAGAATATATATAGATATTTATTTTCTCAGAATTAAGCTAATATACACATGGGATATATACATCATAGCCATATCTACTTGCTGTCTATCCATCCCCCTATCCACCTGTCTGTCTGTCTGTCTGTCTATCTGTCTAACTTTCTGCAAGCTTTCTCAGCTTGTTTATATGTGTTTATATATCGCCAAGTGTTTATATCGAATCCTTGTTTGTTTTTGCTCCGAAATAAACCAAAATCAAATATTTTGCACTTTGCAAGCCACGAAGCCACTCAGAAGCATTGCCAATTTATTCCACCTATTATCAAATTGCTCTACTGAAATATTCGAGGCGAGAAATTTGCTGATTAACTTTTCGAGTAGTTTCGGAAACTAAATGCATAACAATGAAATACCAACAGCAAGGAATGATAATCTGCATTTCACTTATTTAATAACAAATAGAGAAATTTTTGAAATAAATTTAATTAGTTTTGTGTCAATGAAAAGTTCGAAAAGCAGAAACAAAAGCAAAAGCAAAAGATGCCCAAAGGCTTTTGCAATTGTTAGAAGCAATCAAATGAGTATTTATATGACATTCTATATAAATATATATGAACACACAGCCACACACACACACACTCACTCACACACTTAGCTGCATGCACAACACATCCGGAGTAAGCAAATAAAAGAAAACACCTGCAGGCACACTCAAATGTAATTTATAAATGGAACAGACATGTTTTTTTTTGCATATCTGATCGGCATAAGACAAGCAACAACAACAACAATAATTCAACAACTTTGATGTACATAGCATACCCTGCAGTTAAAAGCTAATACAGTTGCCAGTTTATCAATTGGCTTATATCAAATGAAGCTAGCCAAGTGAGTGGAGTAGAGTCTTTAAACTCAATTTATAAACCAGATTTCCACGATTCTTGTATAAATTCTCCGAGCAAATAAGATTTGGAGCAAGAGCTCTGCAGACATATGCCATGGCATGTGCAAGCAGATAAATGCGGTACATTCTTGATTATGAATACAGATATATATAGTATATATATATATAACATATATATAGCATATATATACATGCATATTGCTGTCTACTATGCCTAGTTTTTACAGCGACCAGCTATGCCATACCCTAGCTAGGAAGTGAATAGAAAATTCCTAAATAAATATTGTGTGACTAGATAATATATTTATCTACACGTATATACATATTTATATAGCAAAGCCAACAGACGTAGAGACCAGCTCGCTATCTAATCAAACTCAATTATCAGCCTACTATATCCATTCAGCAGATTATATGCTATATCATATAATAAGCTGTTGATAGCACTTGATGGCCGACGGCAATGTAACATTTTTCAATTGCTTTTGCTTGGCTTATGATGTTGACGAGCACTGATGATGACAATCATAATGATAATTATAATAATAATGATGATGATGATGATGACAGGGATAATAATTAGATGGACGCTAGAGGCGCGAGCTTCGTTCGCGAATTGGCAAACAGGCCAAAGCGAATGCCTGACAGCTAATGGGAAAAACATAGAGCCAGCGAGTGTGAGCGATAGACAGATAGTGAGCGAGAGAGAGAGAGAGAGAGAGAGTGAAAGAGAGTTGAGGCTGACAACAACAAATGGAGAGCGACAGGCGGCAGCAAATTTAATTTCGTAAGTGATTTTTGGCAAGACAGGTGAAGGCGTCTATAAATATAGGCGATGTCGGCATAAATTTGTCTGCCTGGGCACGCGGCACAGTCGCCAGAGAGCGCACCAGAGAAAGAGAGAGAGAGATGGAGATAGCAAGGGAGAGGGCGAGCGAATAAAATAAAAAATATTGCAAACAAAATGAAAATCAAAGCGAAATTCCGTTTAATCGGGGCATTCGCGTCAATTTGACTTGGGCGACATATAAATTTCAAGCACACAAGCACGATGGAGGCCAGAAACTCTTCTGGCGCTTCGACGCAGCGCGAGGTGGGTGGAGCGTGGCAGGGGCAATAACTGCGCACATCACCATCAAAGTACATCAAAAAGGTTGAATCGCTGCATAAAAAACAAACAACTAAATAAAAGCGAAGCGAGTTTCGCTTGACAATTGACAGCACAACGGGGCGTATGCGCAACATAAATGTTCAGCTAAACAGCCACGCCCACCTTGTGGGCAACGCAAGTATGTTGTTCACGTTTCCCCTAAATCATTATCCCATCAATTTTGTGGCCAACGAATATGAACGTAAGTTTTCTCGTCAGCATTTTCCGCCTGCCGCGAGGCTCGACTTGGAAAACTGATTTACAGCATATATAAACGCAGGTTTTATATCCGCTTGTAGCTCGCATGTAGGGCATGCCTTGAGCTACGACTCGACTCGGCTCGGCCTGCCAAGACGCAGCCTTAAGCCCAGACTTCAACTAGGCTTACGATTTTAATTAGCTGCCCGCCTTGATTTGCGGTTCGGCTTAGCTCATGAAGTTGATTTACGCCAACCATAAACCCAGGCTTTAACTAGATTTTACGATTCCAACTAACTCACAGTCCTGAACTGCGGCTCGGCTTAGCTTATGGAGTTGATTTCTGCCAGCCATGAGCCCAGGTTTCGATTTAGTCTTCAGAGTTGATTTACTTCAACTCAGTTTCACTCTCGGCTTGAATCAACTGCCTCGAGCTTCTGCTCGACTTGAGCCAGACGCAGCTAGTAGCGAATCTTCTGGTGAAAACAAAAGGGCACTATGATCAAATATCCCATCTAAGAAGGTTTCAGATTTGTTAATTAAAATCAATTAAAATGGACTGAAAAGCGTTGCACAAAGTGTTTGAATCTGCAAATCCATTTAGGAGTTGTCACAAACACAAAAAGGGAAAGTGGATGCTCAGCAATGTCTGTTTGACAGCCAAGGTGCGAGTTAATTGTGGCTAGATTTATGTGTCTGCGATTGCTTCTAATTGTGTGTGCGTGCCTACCTGTGTGTATGTGGGTGTGCAACAAAATCTTGACAACCGGAAAGACAGATCCCTGACACAGACAACAAGCAGAGCAGACCGCAGCAGCGCCTGGGCATAATAACAGATCGAGCATTCCACATCCCGACAGCGGGCTTTGAAATATGGGCCGCATTCTGTGCGGTTTTTAGGCACGACGACAACAAAATCCAAAAGGAAAAACGGAAAGCGGAAAAAGGAAAACGAGAGCGAGCATACCTAAAGCCCAGCCCAAAATCCGACACTGACTCCAACTAGGAGCCTAAGAGATACAACAGGAGATGAACGCGCATGGACCGCACGCATTTTTATTATTTCTTGCCTTGTTTTTCGTCCTTTTTGTACCCTATCCTTGTCGGAAAGGGGTAGATTAGTTATGTGTAGGACATTCTCCTTACATTTACCCGATTTGTTATCGATTATAGTACCTAAATGCACTTTCTACTTGAGTCGATGCATATTTTTGGCAATTAATCGATAAGTGTGCCTAAATCGATAATTATCGAAATAAGTTTAAGTGTTATATAAAACTAAAAGTTGGCGGTGAGTAAAACTATAACAAAATAAATACTAAACCTTTATTAAATCATTGATATCTTCTGTATTTTGAAGCATATCGATAATTATCGATTTGCAGTTCATAGATTATTTGCCCAACTGCCAATTGATATGTGAAACAATGAATAGGCATATATACTTTGATGTATATACAGCAAGTGTATCGATAGTTATCGATTGACAGCTTAGGCATGGGAAATGAACCGTAAACAGCGAGTTTATCGATTAACACAGAGGTGCTTGTATAGGGTATATCAGCTAGCATGCTTCTCTCGTGTTTTTCCTTTTTATGGGTAGTTGCTTTCGCACAAAACACAAAAAAAACGGACTGCAAAAAATTGACACAAAAATTGATTTTTGTGCCTTTATCATGCTGTTGTCTCTCCTCCCTTTCCCGTTATTGTTGTTGTAGTTTCTCACACAGTATTTCACTTTTTTGTTATTCTCTTTTTCTTATTTTTTTCCCTACTTTTTTTGCTGCTTTGTGCGTGAGCCTTTCAATTTTCCTTACTGTTCTTGTTGTTGTTGCTGATGCTGCTTTGTTAAACGTCCTCTCGCCCTGCTGGCCCCGCCCCGGCCAACAGCAAAGGTTTTTGCTTTTGGTGGCAGCAGCAAATATTGCGGCTTAGAGGCTTTCATGCCATACTCATCTGTGTCATCCCCGTTGTTAGATGTTGTTGTCAATGTTACCACGTAGTTCGTGTTGTTGCTGCATAAAGTTCTCTGCTTTGAAGCTGACTACACATAAACGTCGCGTTGTTGCCATTGCCGTTGCCATTGCCTGTCAGCGTTATCATGTGGCACTTGTGCTTAGCGACGCCACAACACAACGTGCCCCGTGCCCCGTAAGCCCGCTAGCCTACCTCCGCCTACCGCCATATGCCGTCAAGTTATGCAGCACAATTGCCACGCCCAGCCGACAGACGACAGCCGACACTCCAAGCCTATCGAATGTTAATTAGTTATTTTAGTTGTGACATAAAAGTCAAGTCAATTTCATTAGCTCACGTGCCTCCGGCTGACGTGCAACCCAATAAGTATGCAACCCTTTTGGCATGGAATACATTCTCGCACATGGCTCACCTTATTCTGGCTTCCAGTTGTGCGTCTTTTGAGTCAGTGAGTGAACAAGTTGTTGCTTTTGACATTCAACAGGCACCCCATCGCCCTCTGACTGCCCTCTCAAGTGTGCGACTTCAAAGGGGCATGCACAGCTATCATCACAGATAGCATCAACAAGTTTTTCTTTAAATATTTATGTACATAACTTATACATGTCACCTATCTCAGTTATCTAATGCTTGGTTTCAAAGCCAGAGTTGTTTTTAGTTCTTATACACATGCATATTTTACAGGGTATTCTGCGGGCAACACATGCAGGTTGTTTTTATTTTTGGTAACAGGTAGGCGTCAGCAATGTTTGTCCTTTGACATTTACTTTTGCCACAGCAGCTTTATGCCTTCTCCTCTCTCGCTCTGCATCCAGCCCCATGGCAACGAGGCAATAGGAATGAAAATGCCGGCAGTTTGTTGTAACATTTTCAATTCGTGTCACACACAATGGACGCGTGTGTTGTATGCAAATCGAAAATCGATAAACGACAGGCCTCATGGGCTCTTCAATCGATAACAGCAGACAAGTGAAATTTAAGCGAGCTACAAATTGAATTTCAATTCACAACGAGCTTAGCAAACATGCAAACAAATCGAACTTTAAATGAATTTTAAATTGATTCGAACTCGAACTCTAGACTGAATATGAATTCATGAAATTGGCCAAAAGCTTCAAAATTGACTGAAGTGCTTAAAAAGGCAGAATATAGTGATAGTAGCTGGAGTACTGATAGCAGAGTTAGTGGAAATAGTATTTAAAAGTAACTGCCTCTAACTGGCTCTCAACTTTCAATTGCAATTTGCAATTTGAGAAGTTTCAAATGTATTTATATATATCATGCAGTTAAAAGACCTCAAGTCTGTCCGCAAAAATACTCTTGTATGCTTAGAATATAATATGTCGATATAAAGATTCGAATTACAGCTAAGATGAGATATAAGAATTGCATTATTCAAATCTTATTTACTAATCCATGTTGGACAGTGTTCCATGGGAACTTTCTCATATATAATATATATCTACATATTTATATATATATGATATTATTAATAACTGCATTTTATCAGTTGAAACAGAAAGTGAAAATGATGAAATGAATTCAGAATATATTTATTATAATGAATTCGTATAAAAAATAAATTAATTTAAGTGAGTTAATTTTAATTGCCTTTCATTTAATATAAATAATTAAATAAATAAATTAAAAATACAATTTTAACGGGACATTGATTGTACAAATAAATTGGATTTCGTAGCTGCTCCATTACGCTTTAAATTTCATTTATTATAAAACAATTATTAGTGCTCATATCAAAGAATGCCGAACATTCCAATAATTTTTTGCCGCGCCAAGCAACAATTTAAGGCGCTTATCGATAATCGCTTTGATGAATACTTAATCAGCAAATGGCAAAGCCAAAGCCACAGCTAACGCCAAACCCAAAGCAAACAAAGTTAAAGCAGCTTAAGCGCATTCAATGCCTGCAAAGTGTTTAACTATGACTATTCAATATATTTTAACACACACACACACACCCACCCACACTTATTAATTACGTACTTTTGTTGTGCATTGCTTAAAGCTCAGCGATTGAAGGCGAAGTTTTCATAGATCAGCTGCAGTTGATACAATATAAATTTATGTTTGAAACTCTTTTTTAATAATTGTCTAATTAGATAAGATAAATTAAGATATGAAATGTGGTACTCTCGACTTAACATGATATTCTTATACTAGCTTCAGATTCAGTTACATTAAAGTTAAATTTTGATTCTGAATTCTGTTGAGCTGGGTCAAGACTTGATTCAGCTTGTGCTTTCCTGGCCAGTCAAGAAGTCCTATTTGCATATATATATATATATATATATATATATATATATATATATATGTGTGTGTGTGTGTGTATTTTTTGGTTCGCTTTCCGTCCCTCGTTTGTTCATTGAGTTAGCAGTTTTTCGTTTCGTTTCGTTTCGTTTTTTTGTTTATGAAAGCATTTGTAATTTTCAATTTGAGGCGCGGCGCCTGCTGCGCAAATGGGCGTGACAAAGCGCGTTTCGCCAGCCACCGCCCACAGTTGGCTCCAACTGCTTCTAGCAGTCTAAGCAGCCAGCATCATCCACTGTGGGCCAAAAACCTCGCATTTGGCCATGTTTTATGCTGGCCATAAAAGCATAAGCGCCTTTAACAATAAAATACAATAAAAACATTTTTGTTTTTTACTGATGCGACAATATTTTCACTCCAAGTACATATGTACAGGGCACACACACACACACGCACATCAGAGATGACGCGTGCATTAAAATGCTTATTGTTTCGGGTTTTCCCTCTCGCTCTCCCCCTCGCTGCGGTGCTCTCAATGTTTCTCTTTCATTGCAATAAAAGTTGAATTTGTTGCTGGCCGCCTTCTGGAGCACAAATTGTTAATAAACCATACAAAATATAAACTGATTGCCAGGCGCACATAAAAGCCTGCACACAACTGTAGCTGACACGTCTCTCTCTCTCTCTCTCTCTCACTTTCTCTATGTGTGTGTGTGCGTGTGTGCATAGTTGGGAGCGAAAGTAAACTGTGAACACACTCGTCCAAAGTGTCGCACTCGAGTGAGACTTATAAATAATAAACTTATGAAAGCGACTTGCGGGTGGTTCGTATAAATAAAATAAAATAAAATAGCAAAGCAGAAAAGCTGAAAAGGCAACTACTTTTAGCACTGGGCAAATGCACGAAAGATATTCGCACACATAAAGCTGTCTTGAATACAAATACACACACACACACACACATACAGTTAAATATGGCGACAATGAAATCGGCCGGAAACTGGGAAACTGCGAGGTGGGCGCCTGGCCGCCTGGGCCACGACTTTCCTTTGACATTTAAAAGCAAATTGTAATGAATATTAACGGTTCATACACATACACAAACACACGCACACTTATTTTGATATGTAAGTATATATGTGTATGTATGTGTTTATATGTAATCAGTTATTCCAGCCAAAGTGTATGCCAGTTCCAGATAATAATCAAGTTAATATGAGTGTATACTTATACAATAATTTCTGCACATTTCATGATCGAATTTCGCATACCCTGTAAACATGTTCTTTATACTTATTTACCTTCTTCTTATCAGTCTCTGCAAAAGCTAGAAGCGTGAAGTTTGGTATCTAAAAGCGTGTTTATACCCGTCTTCACAGCTTCACAGCTCTAATCATCAAGTCTGGCAGTTGAATCAGAGTTGGTCTCTCTCTCTTTCTCTCTCTCTCTCTCTCAAAGATACACCCATTTAGTACCTTGAACCAGTAGCTTGTAGTCGATTATGCTCGACCACTGATTCTCCCATAAATTTTGCTTTGCTCATCTACTCAGATTTCTTTGCATTTGCCATTTTACTATTGGATAATTTGCATCCATTTGACATTTGCATTAGCATTGGGGCAAATGCATATTTCTGGAGTGTGCGCGCATTATTCTGGGATCAAGCAAAGCCTTTGGGTTATTCAATTGTGCGAGCAAGTGATTTCGCACTAATATTCTGAGCATGTGAACCATCTCAGACTGCAGCCACGCTAATGGCTAAAGCCACGTTAATGGAAAATTATATGGCCATGCCTGCGGCAGCGTGAGCAAGGGCTTTGTCGCTGTGGCCTTAATCATATCCCTGCTGTGGCCCAATCGATGCTTAGCGCTAACAATGGGATTGCTAATGGGAGGCAGGCCAAGCGATGGGGGTATGCGTACTGCAAATTTGACATTCTAATCTTTTAAATCATAATTAAAGGTTAAGTCTTAATTAAATGTGCTTTGATACTGCCAGCCGAGACCACTGTCTGGCTCTATCAGACGAGTTCGCTAAGATGCCAGCAGACGATGGCTTGAGGCTGGGGACATCAAGGAGCGGGCTGGCGGCAGCGAGCCAAGAGCAAAGTTCCTCCAATAAGAGTCCAACATAAATCCAAATGTTATCTGCAGCAATAAATCAGTTTTAATGCGATTCCGGCAATCGCTAGCGATGAAACCCACACACACACAAACACCCACACACGCACACACTAGCAGATGAAGAGCAGAAAACTCAATATTCTGTTTATATGAAAATGTATTGCTTTCTTTTGTTTTATGAACCTCAAGGAGTTGAAAAGTATATTCCTTCTTTGGCCATGATAATTTGATTTAGAGCTATGCTAAATGTAAATATGTCTGCCATAAATTATAAGTAAATATATATATATTTATATAAACGTCAGTATATAAATATTTTATAATATAAATGTGATGTGTCTAGCAACAGTCAAAAGTCAATTTAGAAGCTAAAGAGATGGGAATAGAGAAATCGCTGAATGGACCTCCAATAGAACAGTAAAAAAATTTATTTGTAAGTTAGAACTTATCATAATTATCATTATCATTATCATTATCATTATCATTATCATTATCATTATCATTATCATTATCATTATCATTATCATTATCATTATCATTATCATTATCATTATCATTATCATTATCATTATCATTATCATTATCATTATCATTATCATTATCATTATCATTATCATTATCATTATCATTATCATTATCATTATCATTATCATTATCATTATCATTATCATTATCATTATCATTATCATTATCATTATCATTATCATTATCATTATCATTATCATTATCATTATCATTATCATTATCATTATCATTATCATTATCATTATCATTATATTATCATTATCATTATCATTATCATTATCATTATCATTATCATTATCATTATCATTATCATTATCATTATCATTATCATTATCATTATCATTATCATTATCATTATCATTATCATTATCATTATCATTATCATTATCATTATCATTATCATTATCATTATCATTATCATTATCATTATCATTATCATTATCATTATCATTATCATTATCATTATCATTATCATTATCATTATCATTATCATTATCATTATCATTATCATTATCATTATCATTATCATTATCATTATCATTATCATTATCATTATCATTGTCATTATCATTATCATTATCATTATCATTATCATTATCATTATCATTATCATTATCATTATCATTATCATTATCATTATCATTATCATTATCATTATCATTATCATTATCATTATCATTATCATTATCATTATCATTATCATTATCATTATCATTATCATTATCATTATCATTATCATTATCATTATCATTATCATTATCATTATCATTATCATTATCATTATCATTATCATTATCATTATCATTATCATTATCATTATCATTATCATTATCATTATCATTATCATTATCATTATCATTATCATTATTATCATTATCATTATCATTATCATTATCATTATCATTATCATTATCATTATCATTATCATTATCATTATCATTATCATTATCATTATCATTATCATTATCATTATACTTCTCGAAGGAGTGGAGAAGAGAGCATTCTAGTAGCATGTTGCGCTGATTGTGGTCGTTGTCAGAGCTTGTCAAAGCCTTGACAGTTATTGGCAACTAGCCCAGGTTGCGACTGCTGAGTGGATGAGGTGCTTTAATAATGACTGCAAAGTCCTTCAGCGCTGACATGGCACTCGTCAGAGGTTTATAGCAGGGCGAGTGTATCTATGAAATACTACACCCACATACATCCACGCACACACATACATTACTTGATATTGCGTTGTTTTAGTGCTGCAAAATGGCAATTGGACTGCAAGACGCTTTTGTATTCCTCATTTATAGCCAGGACCTGCGTGTGCACCAGTCACGGCCCCAGCTTGACGGCACTTTGACGCCTCGGCCTGGCAGCCCAGGGGAACTTGAAAGGTGATTCTGGTTGTGCGTGCGCCTACTTCTGCACTTATGCCTATGCTCTGATTATTTCTTGCAAATGGAAGTGCGACTATTTTTAGAATTGGCCACGTTTGTGCACATGACAATGCCTGTTACACAGGTCATCCAGTAAGCCGGGCAACCTGACAGCCCAACAGCCCGACAGCCCGACAGCTCAACAGCCCGGATGACTTTTACATTTTTAATTTAACTGCCCAGTTTTATTTGCCTAGGCTGAGAGCGTTCGTTGCCCGCTGCCGGCCCATAAAAGTTGCAGGTATTTTTTTACCCTCACAATGGTTTGTGCTCACGTGGGCGTATGATTGTGTGTGTGTGTGATGTGTGTGGCAGCACTTAAAGCCTTAAGCTCTAATTTCACTTTCGCTTGCCAGTGAACCGGTATCTGTTTCAGCATAAGCCGCAGCTCTGTACTTAATTAACTGTGCCTCATCGTGCCACAAAGCTCAGAGCCGGAGGCCAAAAAGCCAAAAGCCGAAAGCCAACTGCTAAATGCAGAGCGCATTCGAGTGCAGCTAACAGCTAACAGCCAAGTAATTTCAATTTGAAGCGCTTTCCCACCCACCTGCACACACATGCTGGGCGTTTGGCTGCATATTAAAACGCTGTCAAAATTGCACGGCTAAACGTCATTTCATTTGGCAGCGTTGCCCTCACTCGCGATATGCCACAGACATTTTCTAATGTGCCACACGCACACGCAGGCACTGCTTGTGTCTGTCAGCTGCAGTGCCCGCTAAGATTATGCCTAATTAACTAGCACGGCCTGCTCGTTGGATTTGCCACGTTTTATGAAACGAGTGCACATTGCGCATACGCCGCATGGGCCAGCGCCTGATATGAATGAAATCCAATCACCGTCCTAAATGCATCGGAAAAGCGATCAAATTTAGACCGCGCTAGCAATTTTCCCTTTTCAATTGAACGTAAAAGCAAAAGCGACATTTGGCTGACTTTATATGACAGCGATATGCAGCGAGAAGAGAGAAGCGAATCAGAGTGAAAACCTTCTGTATTTCTGATTTGAATTTACGTTTTGAGACTTCATTGGACTGTGACTCCTCTCTTGGTGCCATGACCCAGTTAAGATTACCCCGATTGACTTAATCTGAGCACAATTAATTAAATGGCTGATTTTTGGTTGCATTTCGTTTTTCTTTCTTTTACTTTTGAATATATTTTCATTGCATATTTGAGCTGCTCACATTTGCCGGGGGCAATTCCTATCATATGGCTCAGATATTCAAAGTGTATAAAATATGCATTGCACCCTGGGGAGCGGCATTGTCGGGAGCCCAAGTGTGGGCAGTCCAGAATTCAGTTGACTTCAATTTGCGGGCCAGAGCAAATTCTTTACCTTAATTAAAAAAGTTTACAATTTCTTGTCGGGCTCAGCGACAACTTAACGCGCCTTGACAATCCTACTCATGGGCGCTCTCTCTCGCTCTCTCCCTTTCTTTATCTTGCGATTTGTATGCCTGTCTCTTTCTGCGCCTTTTTGTGTCACATAATAAGCAGCGACTGACTCAAAATACCAACTTGAAAACAATGAAAATACAAGAGAGCTGAGGGAGCTCCCTCTCTCTTTCGCTCTCTCTCTCTCTCTCTCTCTCTTCGCTTGCTCTCTGTCTCGCTGGTGACTTGTATAGCCCACGGGAATCAGCTGCCAAGTATTTTTCTTACTTTTTTGTTGCAGCCAAAGCGGCTGGCAGAAAGTTTTAAAATAAACTTGCGTCATAAAAATTTCAAAACTTTTATTGCACGAGGCACGACACACACACACACGCACACAGAGACATATGTTGCGTTCGTCTTTTTAATGTTATTAATTTTAGTTAGAAAACAATGTTGTAAATTTCGTAAAAGTAATTTATTTAATTAAGTTCGTCTGCAGACGGCAGCAAAAGTCGAATTGCTGTTGGCCAACTTCAAAGTGGTCGCAGCTATTGGCAATGGTTCGATTCGGTTAATGAAATGTACAATTCATGGCCTCTTGCCGGGCTGTTGGTTTTCGTAATTTAATTAACATAAATATGGCTGCAATAATGTGCTAAGCCAGAGCAATGCGAAGAAAGGCGGCTAAATGCAATTTAATTGCCAATTGGCCACAGCCAATTAGTTGCGAGCAGCTGCACATGGCCCAGACCAACGGCAACCATAGAGTCATCGACATAAGCATGCATACATATGGAGCCTTCAGATAGATATGTGCATGCAAGGTCCGCCATTGAGCTTCATTTGCAGCCGAGTATCCTTTAATGGCATAACATGCTGACCAATACACTTGCCCAAAAATACACACACACACACAGAGTGGGAGACTCATGCACACACCCACACACACACTTGCTATCTGTCTCTGAAATGATTTTGCCACTCGCTCTGCTTTCTATCTGCCTGTCCGTCTGCTGCTGCACTTCGCGGCAATGATTGCTGGCGAAAGGGAGCAACTGCAAAGTTTCTAATTACCAGGCGAGCTTTGGGCCAACACTGAGGTCAGCTGGCTTTAATTTGCTGGCAACATTTTGGCCATGTGCGCAAACGAAAAGAAAATATTTGTAGCCATTTAAACGAATTGCTGGCATAACATGAGTTAAATAAATAATTGAATTACTCTTCATCCCAATTTGCAATGTTTGCTTTCAGAATGAAGCTTTGACTCTGGTCTTATTGAAATATGTCGAAGTAATGCTCTGGCTCTATTCACTGGAAGCCGTTAAGCTGCACTTAATGGATAGTTGAATTTATCTAATTACAAGCTCTGCTTGCACTTGCCCTCGTCATCAGCGTCGTGACGTGGGCAGCTGCACGAAACTGCTTAGATTTCTGTTGGCTGTTCGAATAGGAGCGCACCCTAAAGCCTAGTCAAACCACTGCACCGCCGTCCTTGTTTTCCTTTTTGCGCATTAACTTAATGAGCACGGCAAAAATGTACTTTTAATTATGTTGTAATAAAGATATTTTACCAGCGACCCAGCGGCAAGTCAAAAGCGAAATGTAAAAATCGCTTTCGTTTCCTCCCGCAGCTTCCCTCGCTCTTTCTCTCTCTCTCTCTCTATCTGTGTCTCTCTGTCTCTGTTTCTGTAGCTTTGTTTCAGGCTCTGTTCTTTACGCCAACTTTGCTCGTTTGCAAATAAAGTGCAGCATACTTAACGGCGCACAGAGAACAAAAGCCAACGCCAGGCCAAAGCGGGCATTTATTAATTGACTGGGTCAATTATGTATATATATATATACACAAAGTCCAACTGAAAAGTGGGCGTCACTTGCCCAACTGCTTGATACCCTGCTGCAATACATGTAGCAGAATTGAAACTGAAATTGCCTCCGGCTCAGCGCGCATATGCCTTGCGCCTGGCACAGGCAGGGTAGCTTGAAGGTGAACGACGGGTGCACAGGGCTCTTACGTCTGGTTGGCAAGAGCAGCAGCTGCATAACGAGGGCAGAGCAGCAAAAGTGAAGGCATCAACCGGAAAGAGGCCAAGTGAAATCATTTCGTATTTGTTGTTGTACATTTTCTTGCATTTGCCTTTGTTGTAAATCAATTAAGGCTTAACTGGTAAATGGTTACTGGAAACTGGTCGATGATGGCTCCAGCTCCAGCTCCAGCTCTAGCTGTGGGTGCGGCTACGGGCGGGCCATGGCCATAGCCAAAGGATTTTTGGCCACTTTTTCTAATTGACTTTACTTGCAATGCCGTTTAACAAATTGCCAAAAAGAAGAGGGAAACAAAAACCGAACACAAGGCTTGCCCGACTCTGGCTGTGCAGTCGCCCTCAATACTCGTATTTCAAAATAGCCTAACTATTTTTATGACTCTATTGAAATTGACCAGCCAACATAAGTCCGTTCGCTCGCCCTCACCTCGCTCACCCTCGTCCTTGCTGACCTTGCTCATATTTTATGTACTGTGCTGCCGCCCAGCCGCAAAAACCGCAGCGCTGCAATTTGTTAGCAGAGCCACAGACAGCCGTTAAGACCCCAGTCCCCAGTCCCCTGTACCGTGTCCCCTGCCCAAAGTGCAGCGCAGCAAAAAGCAACTGCGTCTAGTTGTGTACGTATGCTCTATAAATATTGTTGTGCCATCGGCCCGGTTAACTCAATCAGACAACATCGACAAACAGACCAGCTGCAGCTGCAGCTGCAGCAGCAGTCGCAGCTCAAAGCAGCTAAAAATGTTGGAGCTGGCCCCCTCCTGGGACTTAGTCTGGCTCGCTGACTTTCGACATTTGACGGCCCATTGAGCCGATGTCAATTAATGACCAATATGCGGGCTCCGACTATTGCTTTGAACAACTTACAAATAATTTGGCCAGAATTTACGAGCTTTCATTCCACAAACGATATTCAATTAGTTTCTATATTGCCTGCGTAAACTAATAGGCTAGACAGGCAAGAGCTGCAGGATTCGAAGCCCATAGCATTCATACTTTTTGCGTCCACTTCAACAATTAACACTGTAATCCACTATAACAATTAATTATTTCAGGAACACAGAAAAGTGTTCAGCTAATGATGCATAAAAAGAATGCTATATTAAATGATATGGAATTGATGACAATGACAATGACAATGACAATGACAATGACAATGACAATGACAATGACAATGACAATGACAATGACAATGACAATGACAATGACAATGACAATGACAATGACAATGACAATGACAATGACAATGACAATGACAATGACAATGACAATGACAATGACAATGACAATGACAATGACAATGACAATGACAATGACAATGACAATGACAATGACAATGACAATGACAATGACAATGACAATGACAATGACAATGACAATGACAATGACAATGACAAGACAATGACAATGACAATGACAATGACAATGACAATGACAATGACAATGACAATGACAATGACAATGACAATGACAATGACAATGACAATGACAATGACAATGACAATGACATGACAATGACAATGACAATGACAATGACAATGACAATGACAATGACAATGACAATGACAATGACAATGACAATGACAATGACAATGACAATGACAATGACAATGACAATGACAATGACAATGACTGAGCCTAGCTGACCCTATAGAGTATATATATATAGCTTATACTCGGTCAGAGACTTTTACCTGCTTTGCTATACTTTTCACTTAACTCTTATAATTGAAATCGAATCGGGCTTGGTTTAATTTTAATTTGATTCTAACTTTCTTAACTATTTCCATGCTGATTTCTGTGCGCCCGACGCAATTGTTGGCCAGCCCCAGCTAGCGCTATTTGCTGCATCAAAGTTGCAACGCGTTGCGTTTTGTGGCAGGCGCTGAATTATTGATTCGGATTTAATAAATTTAATTGCGCGCCCCAACGCCGCTTGCCGCCTTCTGTGACACGGCGTGTGGGACATTTGACAGCATTCTGCCAGCTGCCTGAGATTGCAATTTCAGTTCTTGTTCCTTTTTTGTTTGTTTGTCTGTCTGTTGTTAGCTGTTTGATTGTTGCGGGGACAATGTCAACAATTTTGTTTGTACGTCCGCTCATTAAAGACACATTTACGTGTACAGGTTGACCGCGTGGACCGAACAAAACAAATGAATCAGCCAACAACGGCAACAGCATCCCGACATAGTCGAGCGAATAATTATTTTAATTTCCGCCAAAGGATCAGCTCGGCTAAAGCTGGCCATAAATTATGATGCGCGAATTGTGAACCGCACGGCAACAATAACAAATATTTAATAATTGGCAAAAGAATAATGAGCGCAACAATAAATGAAATAATTATGCGTGAATGTGTGCCGAAAACAAAGCAGAGCCAAATCAACTGATGTGCACGCAGATACCCTGTAAGCACAGCTGAGCTGCCTATAGCAGGTGTTAAGCGAAGCTCAATATATATAATCCATATATCCTTTGCTCATTAGCAGATTATGTGATAAGCTAATTATAATGTTCCTAATTACTAATTAGCTTGATTAAGCTTGACTTGGCTTGGCTTCAAGCTGCGACAAGTTTAGCTATGATTTCTCAACTCAAATCTTGACTAGCTTCTTATAAAGATATGGAATCTCAGATATCTGAACTATATACTGTTTGGAAGCGTGCTGATGTATGCAACTGATAGGATTTCCGTTGTCCGCTTATTAATATTAAATATTTTAATTATTTTCATGTGGTCTGCTTGGAGGCCAGGTATTGTGCGTGGGCGTGCGTGCGTGTGTTCACCTTTAAAGCTAACTCTTAATTTATGTTTACACAATTTTCGCAATAATTTGCTTAACAGTTGACACAAGAAATGCGCAAATTGCTGTGTCATCTATTAAGGCGCTTAATGCAATTAAAGGGGCAGCGGCTGGGGTGCAGGGGCTTGACGATTCGTGTGCGGGCGGCGGTGGCCCATAAAACAATGCCAAAGTGGCAAGATAAAAGCGCCAGATACAAAAAAGGCAAACAATGAAATGGCCGCCGGCTGTGCGACGACCAAAAGAATGAAAACGCAAAATGAGCTGCGCCGCCAAATGAAGACACACGCCTGGCACACTCTGGGCCGCTGGGGCTGGGGACAGTTGGGGACGGCTGGCGGCCTAACATAAAATGTTTAAATATTGTACATTTTTTTGCCTGCTGCTGCTCTGTTGTTGTTGTGCCACGCAGCGCTGCTTGTGTGGCATTTTGCGCATACTTTGGGCGCTTTGTTAGAGTTTATCAAAAGCTTTTGATCTCGACTGTCTCGACGACTGTTTCGCTGGACGATGCCACGCCATAGAGATTAGATGGCAGCCCAGCTCAGGTCCTCGGGATGCACAGCAGCCAAAGAAGGTGGCAGTTCAGGTCTCTGAGTTCGAGTTGTTTTGCGATTTTGGCATAAAAATTTGTTTATTGTTGCAGATATTTCCATATCTCACGCTCTCTCACTCTCTGTTCTCTCTCTCTCTCTCCCTCTCTCTCTCTTTCTCTCTCACATACTCTTCTCTTTATACACGCGTATTATGTCTGCTGTTTATCTTTATCTTTGACTCCCCGTCTCCTGCTCTCTCAATTTGTTTGGTAAAATATTTACCGTCCTGGCCTCTTACAGGCCTGGCCAAGAGCCGTAGTGAGTGTGGGAATGCGAGAGGCAGATAGCCTGCGCCTCAAATTGAGTTGGCCGCAAAAGCAAAAGGTCAGACGAGTCAAATTTCTGCCCACATCCATAATGTCTACGGCTACACTTACACGCAAGCAATGAATGTGCACAATTTTCATTTATTCAAGAATGTGTGTGCGTGTGTGATAGGTCAAGAAAAGGCCACACTGAAAGTTGATTAAAGATGCAATTGCCTATTTCCATTTAGAAGCCAGACTATTTATATGCTAAGGTTTTTGAACCCACATCAGACTCTCGTATGGCTTAGAAGACTCTCAACTGTTTCTGAGCTAAGAATTTGGAATTGTTAGTTCATGCATTCAGAATGCCGTATGACTACATAGAGCTTATCTTTATTTGGGCCAGTTATATCCAAATGGGCCAGTAACGCGCATCGCCGAAAGTCAACTGCCTCTGCTGTACCTGCGGCTAGGGATAAGGCTAATAATGATGCCAATGCTGATGACGATGATGATATGAAAATCTACACGAGATACCTAAATTGACTCAGTAGTGCAATTATGACTAATAGAGCCTAATAAGCACGTCTTAAGTGCTTCTTCAGGAGGCGCAGGACTCGCTGGAGGCTGGCCAAATAATGTGATAAACTCGATTAAATTTCTTCGTTTTTTTTTCGATGTGTGGGGAGGCAGAGCGATAAAAACGCGCCATCATCGCAATTGCAGAGCATGAATTGCAGTTTAAGAAATCATTTCCAGGCATACACATAAACACACACCGACACACACACACACACACACACACAGAGACATCTGACCATTAAGGTCGGCGACTGCGGCAATGGCGGCCGTCAACTCTGATGATGATTCTGCTAGATGGTCCCGGCAAATAGGGGACGAGTGTCGAGACGAGGCTGTAGTGTGTGTGGCACACTAAACAGCCGGCGGCATTGCCCGCACAAAGCGCAGCCGCAACAACAACAGCAGCAGCGACAGCTACAACAACAATGGAAACAAGAGCGAGTGGAATATAAGCAGAAACAGCAAAAGAACTGAAGTGCCTTTAAGGGACATTCAAATATGCATGAGCCAAGAAGTGGAAGTACAGCGGCTGCTGTGTAAGCTCACTGCCCCTGCCCCATCCCAGGTAGGTGGCAGCGGGCGTATGAGCAGCAATCAGCAGTGAAATGAAGTAAAATACATATAAAATAAAAGAAAAGCCATAACACACATACCTAACGTGCATACGCTGGGCCGGGGCCATAGTCGAGGGCGAGACTGTAACCGAGGCTAAGGCTGCTGCTGCTGCTGCTGCTGCTGCTGCTGTGGCACGGACAGTTGACGGCTGATTCGAAGCCGATGTCGAAGTTTGGGTCGAAAATCTTAAGCGCAAAATGAAGCTGAAAGCAGCATAAAAATGAGCTTTAGTCGAGCTGTTGCTGTTATTGTTGTTGTTGCTATTCACACATACACACACACCCACACACAGACATACATGACACATAATCAGACCCAAGTTCCAGTCAGTCAGTGTCTGCGGCCAGCATCCGGCAATGCGAACCTTTGTTTGGCTCGGGGCGTGGCGCTTGGGGCATGATGCTCGGTGCTTGGGACTTGGGGCTTAGGGCTTGGAGCCCGGGCTGTGTGTTGGTTACTTGGTTAGCCGCAGGCGAACGCAAAGGCAAAAACGTTGCAATAAAAGAAAAGTTAAATTGTAATAAAGCACCCAAGAGGCAGCAGCGTCAACAACAACATGGCAAACAACAAGCAACAACTATGTGGCAGCAGGCGCGAAAATAAGAAAACTTTTTGTGCAAAGGGCTAAACAATTGCCATGTACCACACTTTGGCCTCTCTCTCTCTCGCTCTCTCACGCTCTGCCGCCGGCTCTGCTCGACTCTTTCTATCAGTCGAAATGCGCAGGGCGGGCCAAGGCAGGCTGACGCTGCTGCTGCGAGCGGGTTGAGCTTCAGCACTGCCTCGAGGTTTGAGTGGCAGGACATCAACTGCAGGACACACAGCAGCGAGACTTACAGAAATTAAATAAGTAATTGTTGTCATTCCTTTGAGTGCAGTTCGCAGCCAATGCCAAAGTTTTGCAACGGGATTTGTTAGAGCAACTCGACTATTCCCTATTCCCGAACGTGCAAACGATTTGCCAGAACAACCTCAAGCATAAATTGGAACAGAATCTGTTCAATCGATACCTAAAGGAGATCAACTTCGCTTTAGCTACGACAAAGCACTTCGAATTTAGATGCTATCACAGAAAATTTTGCATGGAAATCTTCAGCAGGGCAAGGCTAGGCCAACTTTCGAACTTTTTTGCGGCTCTGGCAGAAGAAACGGTTGCCAGGCTTGTGGCTTTGCCTGCTCCGACAATCGGTCAGAAAAGAAACGTCCTTCGACTTGGCTGGCAGCAGCAGCTGGGCTAATACTCATTTAATTTTGTATATACACTTCTTTTTCTGTGCAGACAAATGTTCTTTATATAGTCTTTGAATGGGCTTCTGCGAGGGCCGAGGCTGTGAGGCATAAGCTTATTAAATTCCATAAGGATTTCACATATTATGGCAGCTACTTACGGCAAAGGATTAAACGAACATGCCGAGTTTACAAAGTTTTTGCCTCACCCTATGTAAACCTCTCAACGGCTGCCACACACACACACGCAAACACGCGCGCTGACGCACTTACTCAGTCACTTATGAACACACACACACACGCGCTCGCTTGGTTAGGGAGCAAGGCGCGGCAGGAGGTCACGCAGAACGAGGCGCAAAGCTTTTAATGTTGACCAAGTCGTTGACACATATGCGGCGGCAGTTGCTCCAACTGTGCCAACAGCAGACGCTACCCAGCAGACAAGTCCAACGGTATTTACGCTACTTCAAGCCCTTTTCATGCAGATTAAATAAAATATAAAAACGAACGAATTTTATTTAAATACGTTGGGCATCTGGCTTACATTTAGCTCTGCTTAAATATAAAATCTCGAAAAAGTTAGAAAAATGCGTCTGCTCTCTCTCTCTCTTTCTCTCTCTAAAAATTGTCATTTATCATTATTATATATATATATAGAATATGTTTATAGAATGTATATATAATAGAGAGAGAGAGAGAGAGAGAGTGAAGTAAAAAAGAGCCAATTAGAATCAGAGTGTGAGCCGAGTTAGAGCTTATCAGATTACAAACAGAATCTGCTTACAGGCAAGAGGGCATACACTGAGATAAATCAGAATGGGAAAGCCTTGAATTCAAGAGAATTTCATAAGGCCGAACGCAATTCTTGGAAGCAAGGCTAAATGTGTCCTTTGATATGCCAAGGCTCAGTAGATTTAATTGAATTTAGCCACATTTCCAAGGTAACTCTCGACTCAATTGAGAAGGCGAAACATTCTCAGTTCATAAAGCCCTAAACGAACAGCCATAAAGGGTATCGCCTAGTCATTACCCATCGCGCCGCCTGCATATATTAATAAACCAAAATATACATTTAGTCGAGCAGAATTTGAGAGCTTTTTGACTTGGTGCAAAACGCACAGCCGTTTGTCTTAGTTGCCCGCCAGGGAGTTTACGACGCTCCATTGACTTCCGATGCGCCCACTCAGGCCAGCTGCTGGCTGCTGGCTGCTGGCTGTTCACCTGCTCCCTTGGCAACGGGCGCCACTCTCATTTCCAAAATGGCCGTCAAGGCACGTTGGCAGCCCCAAAAAATTTATGACACATTTGACGGGTAATAATTTTTCGGGCGCGCTAAGAAGCCACCGACGACAACGTGCTAGAGCCTGTCTAATTACTCACACACACAGACACACACGCACACTCACGCACACACGCACACGCCCATTCAGGCAGAAAGCAGCTTCGTCCGTTCTGCTCTATTTGGGCTGGCAAATTGAACGGCGCAAAGAAAAAGTTTTCAGCATTTAATTAAAACAAAATGTGCGCCTACCCACAGCGTCAGGTCGCGCGACTTGGCCGGGCAGCTGCGAACCCTGGGAACGCTGCGAACGCATTTAAATTTAGCAGCATGCGCCCCGTCGAGCTGTCAATAATGGGTTAAGTAGGACGTATGCGACCCGCCGCGTCACAACTCCAACTCCAACTCCAACTCCAACTCCAACCCCGACTCCAGCTGCAGCCTCAACTTGAACTGCTGCTATGCCCTCTCCGGCTCTCCAGGACTCCTCACGACCTGGCATCTGCGCTGCTGAAGCGTTGATTTGTCAGCGTTGTCACAAACGTGTCACGCGCCTGTCACGTGCTTGTCACAGGCGCGACTTTTAAGCAACAGCAGCCACACAGCAAGCGGGCGTCTGTTGCCCGCACCACATTGCGTATGGGCGATATTTGCATATGCGTTTTGCTTGCAGTCGTTAGTCGTTCAATTGAGCATGAGCAACGAGCCTGTTGCCGACTGCCAGTTGTTGCCCAATTCCGAGCTGTCTCCGCGCTGCATAGTCAAGTGCCCAGTGGCAAGAGCCAAGTGCCAAGTGCCAAGTGCCAAGTGCTGGGGCATATCTATGCAGAACTGCTCAGCACAGCAATTACACAGGTTATTGAGCAAATTGAATGGTAATTTCTGGGTTTTTCTCTTAGCCCAGTTCAATGTGTTAGCTGCAGGCACTTCAATGCGAAAGGCATAGCTTTCACTTCAAGCACTTGTCAACTTTGTAACTAAGTTAAATGTGATTAGTTCTCTCTGGATGAAGCGAGGCAAGTAAACAATAAATCCAATCACATAAACGCAATCATAACTAAAGACGAGCTGAATGTGCAATAGTCGATGTGGAGGACATTTGATGGCAACTTATTGATTTGCAAAACTTTTTGCCTGTCTACGCACAGCGCTCCCTGCGAGTGCAATTTGCCATTCGGCAGGAAACCTGCCTGCGTGCCGTCGACTAACTGATTGTCCGTCTGTCTGCCAGCAATTTTTTCTGTCTGTCTAGCTGTCTGCCTGTCTGTCTGTCTGCCTGTCTTTCTGTCCGTTTCAGCTTTCAGCTTTTTCTGTTATATTTATGACAACATTTTGCATATTCCGCACAGAGCGACATATTCATGTTTACAAATAAGCTACACACACACACACACACACACACATATTTATTGGCACACTCATATTGAGTCACGTTTGTGGGGCATCGCAGTTGGAGAGCCATAAAAATTGATTAAGTTACCTTCGCCCATTTGCATTGAAACTTTCTGTCGCGAGTGCTATAAATTGCACAATTATCAGTTAGGGTATTTGGCAGTCGTGGCAGCTTGCGCTGCATACAAAGTGAACAAATCAAAAAATCAAAATGATATGCTTACCTTTTGCCTGCGTCATGAATGGAGCCCGTCTGGAGTGGGGGCTGGGTGTTGTTTCTGGCTCGCCTTCTGGCCGCTTGACTCCTTTTGAGTTTGCTACTTTGTTTTGTTTGGCTTAATTATATTAAAGCTTTTGTGACGTCAGACCTGGTCGACAGCCAGTACGACGGTTATGGGCCTCATAACTAATTCATGCGAAAACCACCTTACGCTTTATGCATATTCATGCTGTAGCCAACCCTTAGCCGTTGCTTCTGGCCGTGGACCGTTGCGGGCGCAGGGGCTGCCCGGTTGCCCCTGCTCGACTGCCTGGCGTCGGGCTCGTCAACACGTTCGCATCCATTCTCGCCTCGCACCTGGCTTGGGCCTAGTGGCGCCGGCACGTGCCCCCGGCCGGGAATTGCCTGATGCTCGCATCTTTAGAGTTTAAATAATTTACATGGAGCTGATGTCCCGGCGGAGCCGCTGCGCCGAATACGTCGTAGCACTGGACAAACAGCCAAACATGGTCGCTGCCTTGTCCACATCAAGATGAGGCCGAAGTTGCAGCTGAAAATTGGCAAAGGCCAAGTGTGAAGTGCGACGCACAAATGTGAGCACATTTGGCAAGCTGTCGACAGCACGTATACGCCGCGTGGCCGTTGCAGGGGTGGCCAAGGCAAGCTGAGGCGATTGGCGGCTGCTGGTGTATCTTTCTCTTATTCATAATTCGAAGTTAATTGCCTTTGGCGCGCTATTTCGGCTCAAAAGCCCAGATCCGTAATCAATAATACGGCCACTGCGCAAAATGTAATCCCTCATTTGCCAATCCTTAGCCCGTCCGCAGGCCTCTTCTCTCTCTCTCTCCATCTCCATCTCCATCTCCATCTCTCCATCTCATGCCGAAGCTCTTGGTGGGCTCTGTTTTTGTTGACTCGTGTGACGGCCATTCGGCCGTCAAAGCTCTGTTCATCTCTGTCATTAGTCTCAAATACCAATGGGTATTAGTAGGTATGCGTCTGAGGATTAGCCCAAAAACATAGAGACGCACACACAGATGCGACACGACACGAACAATGTATCATGTTGTAAATTGTTTGCCTGTTTGCTTTGCGTGTGTGGCACGGCTGCAAATCAATAAAGTCGAATTATTCATTCAAGTTGCCGGCGCTCTGCTCTCTGTCTGCAATTAATTTAAAATGAGCCGCCGTTTAAGCCAAATTGTTTGATGTATCTGTGTGTGTGTTTGTGTTTGTGTGTACTTTGCTGTCACTACTCGTTAGGCCCACCCACGCACCCACACCAACCCGATCAGAAGGAAGTGGCTGGCTGCCGAAAAGCCGATTTCACGCACCGCCGACAATGCCATCGACTTTTCAGTCCAAAAATGCTGCATTAGGCACTTAAGCACTTGATTAATGCAAAAGCCCAGAAACCCGAACATAAACCCCTAAACGCTGCGAAGGTGCTGGAAGCTCAGAAACATGACCACGACTAAGCCCGGCCACGACTAGCCAAATGCAAGGCGTTGAGCTGAGGCGTTTGATGCTCTACTTTCAGCTTCTTTGCACAGCTGATGCAGAATAATTCAATTGCTTCAGCTAATGTGTATTTATACGACAAGAGCTGAGCGAACACTCGACCGACCCACACGCAACACTCATAACGTGGGTAGGCTAAAAGGTTTCCACTGCCCATCAGACTAGCTCTAACTATTGCGTACGAGGCTTAGATTTCGCTTAAGTCAGTCAGAGTTGGGTTTCGCCTTGCCTTGCTCACAGTTCTCCATTAATTGTGTTCTTTACTCTCTTTACTCTCTCTCTCTCTCTCTCTCTCTGGACTCTTGTCAGCACTCGGCCAGAGCGATCGATGACTTTTCGATACTGTCATCGATACGTTTGCTGTACTAATGCGTATCTATTCATTGGAATCTTCAGAGAAAGCTGTATTGTTGTGCTATCTATTATAAAACTGTTGCAGCTGTGTGTGTGACGGGTGTCGAAATTGGGGAATGGCCAAAAGTCATTCATGTGTTGGTATCTGTAACTATCAATTCCAAAAGTTGACACTTTGCTGGCTATTGTTCGGGGCATTGTCGCAATCAATGAGCCAGAAATGTGTGCGAATCGAAGCGCAACACACACACACACACACACACACACACACACACTAAGCGCCCTAAGAAAGCAAATTCACTTGGACGAAGGCCAACCAACATGTGGCAAGGACAACTGCTCGTCGCTCTTGCAGCTTGGCCCAGCTAATTAGCTATCGTCCATGCTGTTGCCCACATTGTTATTGGGTTTACTGTTTATCATGCTACGTGTGGCCCGTGGATAGGGCCTGGAGTTGTCAGCTAATTGGCATTTGATTATATATATATATATTATATATATAGCTGAAGTAAGTTCTGGCTTAGATCTGACTCTGACTGCAGCTCCTGTGCTGCCTGCTAATTGAAAGCGATCCATTAAAAAATATTTAAGCATTCGGCAAGTCGTTGTCTCAGCCACTGTTACTCTTGACTGACTGTCTGTCCTGGCTGCGCGCACTCCACGGGAGATGTCGCCTTGCAGGGCACCCTGCAGCTTACAGCTTACAGCTTTCAGCTTTCAGCTATCTGCTATCAGCTATTCGTGCTGCACACAGTTTTTCAATTTGTTAGCTTAACCCTTCGTGGACACTCCTCCCCCCCTCCCCCCTTCTAAGTTCCAGAGGTTTTGTCAAAGCCATCAAATTTCGATATCTCCAGCAATTTTCACAGCATCAATTTATCTGGATTCAAGCATGAATCTGAGACTAACAGAACAAATGGTTATTTAAGACGAAGCACAAATTGTCAATATGTCAATGTGGCAGTAGAAAGATGGAGGCAAGACGCACAGAGAGAAAGTCTGCTATGCAGGGTATCTGTGAGTCGTGCACTGCCACAAACCTAAAACCTCAATTGTGCACCTACAATCAATAACTGTGCCTAATTTGCAAATCAACTAATTAACCGCAAATCTCATCAATTATATTCTCATTGGGCAAATATTACGTATACGCTCAGGTTGACAAAGTCAATTGACGAGCTGCTTCCATATGCCAAATCATATGTTATAATTGAAATAAATATTTAAAATATTAACTTAATATATTCTCAAGTATATCTATAAGTTGGCATAGACTTTGCTGATATTTACAGGGTATCCTGGGCTATAATATTTATTGAGCATAGAGCGACCAGTTGATGGATCTGATAGCTGATTGCTGCAGCCGCATTAAATTTATGGCCTCTGTGGCTGTGTGGCATGTGATGCAAGCATAACGCACACACGGATGCAACGTGCAGCATGCAACATGCAACATGCAACATGGCCATTCGGTGCATATGCAAAATGCAAGCAATTTGCACGAGTTGAGTTAAGTTTTTAATTAGGCCGCGTGTGGGTGTGCAACAGCTGTGCCAACAGCCACGCCCATCAGTCACCTTTGCCATTAGCTAATAGCCAATTAAGTAATTAAGTGACCAAGGTGCAAAACGTGACAACTGCAAATTGCCGTTCAAGCCAAGAAATGCTTCATGATTGCGTGAAGTGGTTTTTGGGCCGAGCTTATGCCCATCGATTAGCACCTGCTGCCAATTAAAGACACGTTTCACATCTAATTACGTCTACTTTTGACCCCAAAAAATCCAATTTAATAATGCAAAGTGAGCAAAACCAAACTGAAATCCGAGCCTAGACGAAGATCCAATATCCTTGTGCAGGCGGTACGTTGCCACGGAAGATGTTGACAGATAGAAGCGGAGCTAAGTGCTCGATCAGATCTAATCAGTCTATAGCTTCGAGACTATATATGGCTGATGAGCATCGGACGCTTGCATAGCTTAAACGCCCCTATCGAGCAGAGTATAAACGTGAAATTCTGCAGGCCGTGCGAGCTGAAATGCGATTTGAATAAATGCCGTGCAACGCTTTGTGGCAGCAGCGACAAGGAAAGCGTCTCTGAAATTAGAAATTACAATTTGCGACTGGCTCTGCTAAGGTCATGACACACATTAGCACCGGGGCGCCACCTGGCGGCTGGGGAGCGAATCTGCATGACTTGAATAATTGTCGAGGCAGCAGAGCCAGCGCTCAAGACCTGTGGCAATGCCACGTATGCCACGAATTAATGCAAAAATATTTAAAGCATTTTCGCACATGAAACAGCCAGCAGAAGGCGAGGAAGAGGAAGAGAAGGAAAATGTGAAAAGCGCTGCAGTAAAGTAGCAGTAGTAGTAGACGGCGGCAACACCCAAATGGAATTCAATTTGATTGAAATTATTATTTTCGAGCGTTAGTTAAGGGAAAGTTCTGCCTTCGCTTTTATCTCTTTATGTGTGAGCTGGTGCCACTGTGCGGCCCAGACCGTAATTAAATCCAGCTTCAATTTATGTTGCGGCAATGGCCCAAATAGCAAGCGGCATAAAGAAATTACTCAAATCCATCAACGCACGGAATGACATCAGCCGGACGGACGGACGGCAGCAGCAGTCGCTGTTTAATGGCCAGTCGAAGCTAGAGCTCTCGGCACAGCAACTGGACACATCTATATACGTATGTGCGTGTGTGTGTACATGTGTATGCGTATGCATGATGGGCTGCGTTCTATGCTATCATTAGCAGCAGCATCTTGAGGCCTAACCACCAGCCAGGCCATCGCTTCCGCGTCCGGGCGTATGCCATGCCATGCCATGTCTCTGTCTCCATTTCCGGTGCCGGCACTGGCTCCAGCCAGCATCGGCAACGGCTCTGTCTCCGTTTAGGTCTCGTGTTCTTCTTAATTTGGTTTCATGTTTTCATTTTGAGGAGCCATTGCCAGCAAAATATGTGAGCCAGCGGCAATAAAACTCAACAACAACAGCAACGGCGACGCCAACAACAGTTTAGCATCATTCAAATTGCCAGCGTCGAACTGTGAGCTGGAGCTGGGGCTGGGGCTGGGGCTGGGGCTGGGACTGGGGCCAACGTTTGGCCTCAGCTACAGGCAGAGTCACAACATCATCGTTATTGCCATTGCGAGCTTCATTATGAACATCATTATCATTTCATGGTCATCGCCATCATCGCAGCCAGAGTCAACGCTGTCAGCGGCAAGTCCATGCCATGCGCCGCAACCCCTCCTCCGGCACATTGTCAGCAACACGTTGCGTCGCACTGGGCTGGGACTGGGCCAAGGGACTGGGATTGCAGAATTCCTTCGCCCGTGTCTAGTGCTTTATTTTCGCCTGACGCCGCCGTAACCCTACGCCCCTATGCTGCTGCTGCTGCTGTTGTTGTTGTTGTTGATTTTATAGCACTCGGCCAACTTCAATTTCATTTTCATTTTCATTTTCATTTTGTGCTATTTTGATTTCGCTCAACGACCTGCTCATCTGCTCATTGGTGACAGCGAACCAACCTTTTTTTCGACATACTCTGCCTGCCTGGGCCACGCTACACTGGTCGTGCCATCTGTAACCAATACATGAGATCATGCACAGATGTATATGACTTGAGCGAGAATCTCTCAGAGTGAGTTGGCTTGGGCTGTGTGCGGTAAACAGCTTTGTGCCAGGGTATTCAGAGGTCGTCGCTGCTGGGCTTCGCTCACTTTTTGTTTTTTGTTGTTTTATTTTATTCATACACAAATTTAATTCAATTTCTAGAGAAACACTTGAGCTGGGATTTGAAGAGCAGCAGGGACGAGTGGAAGCTGGCGCCAGGATCTGATTTCGCTTGTTTTTGTCTATTTTAAAGCACGGACAGGCGGAAAACTTGGGCACGGGGCATCGCATCAAGTGGACGTCTCTATAAATAGAACTCGTTCAATTATGCTTGAAGAGCATGTACAAAATAATATGTACACAAATATGCATACATACATACGTACTTACATACATATATATATGAGGGATTTGCCACTTGGAGTAAGGGAATTGCTCTGCCTTTATGGCTCTATGAGCATGACTTTGTTGGCTACTGCCATCTTAAAGCCTAGTAGCTAGAGCACTGCCATTGCCTAGAGTTGCTATGCATTACGCATACGCAGCGTGTTCGATGCGTACATGTAATCGAATCGGTCTGTCTCTCAGCTGCAATCGGTGCGCGTACAAAGGTCGTAAATTAATTTTTATATCCCTTTCAATTACATTAGCCAACCGATAGGCCGAGCAACTATCAATGCATACTAATGAGCTATGGTGGCAGTGGCCGCAGCTAGACCGAATAGCTTAACATCAGCGTGCGGTCAGCTTGATTCGGCTTCAAGCTGCCTGTTAATTGCCGTTCCGTTGTGTAATAGAACGAAAATGGTCTGCTGGCCGAGAACTTGGCAAATTCAAAGCTTAAAGCCATGCTCATTGTGTGGGGGAGGGCAGCACACAGGTAGGCAGGCGTTTAGAGGCAGAGGTGAATACAAAGGAAAGGAAAAAGAAAACAAAATAAATACCATATAAACGATAACACAGCTGCGTACGTTAGCAGTGAAAGCCAACGGCTGGCGGAAATGCTATGCTTGCCTTTATGAAAGCATTTGAATTAATTATACTAAGGAAAAGTTGTGAAAATAGAAAACGCTTTGCACCTGATGTCTCTCTGACAATGAATGGCAGGTAGACGGGCAGCCAGGCAGCGGTAGCCAGAGGCAGGAAAATTAGGTACGCCTCTCCCTCACCCTCTCCCCCTTTTCGCACTCAGCTAAAAGACGAAACTAAAACTTGCCAACAAAAAGCGTGTGTTTTCCAGTCTACTTTGCCATGAGTCTTTCACACACTCACACCCACACACAGACACACATTCCGCTGCTTATAGATGCTTACGCATACATCTGTGCTTTGGCTGTAATCCTCTGATTGCGTTGACAATGCCACAATTCTAAGCTTTTATGTTAATCTGGCTAAAAACAAACTAAAGCCTTGCCAAGTGCTGTTCGAAATGTAATGCATACGATAGCTAAGCCCACTTCATTTAAGATTAAAAGCTATTGCAGCCGAGTGTTATTTCCGGCTGCTAAACACCTGAGCATGCTTAGCAGTGGGTTCAAGTGCCGAAGCAGTTGGAGCGGATGTGTGGACAGGCAAGCCAAATGCTTGGTGCTCCAAGTCGTGTGGCTGCCGCAGCTTTAAGGCATATCAAGTGATTCTCATCGATTCCATCCGAGTCCGACTTTTTTGCTTGTCAAGCTGAGGGAGTCCCAGCCACACAATGGCATTCGCACGCTTAAACAGAATCACGTAGAGAAGTGAACAAACAGTTGCTCTCACTTGAAAGCGAAGCCTCACTCGAGAGTTTCCATTTTGTTTTTTTTTTTTTTTATTTTTATTTTTGTTGCCAAAAGAGAGATTCGTGCTCGTGCGAAATTCATAAAGGGGCAGGCAGTGGGGTCGTGGCCCAGGTGAGCGACGACTGCTCCATTGGCCATGCAAGCTCACTTTACAGGTTGCACAAATAAATGGGCGAAAAACGCAGCGCATAGAAATATGATAAAAGGCAGTGGCATCAAACCAAGCAACTGCTGCAGCAGCCCCTCGAGGTGTGCGCGTGGGCGTGGTCGTTTTACCAAAGTGTCCTACAGATTGCAGCAGCGCACGTGCATCATGTGTCGCCTTCCCACCCTCCCCCTCATCCTGCCTCTGCCTCTTTCATGTCGTGTGCGCTGTCTAAGCCGCATTTATTCTGTTGCCGTTCACAACTGCCAGCGGCGTTGTCAGAGCGCACATAGTGAGCGTAAACCTTTTGGCATTGGCATCGAAGCTTACAGATAATCAAATTTCAATTGTTTTCCAAGCCAAACAAACACTTCGCTTTGAGTCGTGTTTCGCTTAGCTGCGCTTAAGCTTGCATATACATATTTATTTTGTGTAGAGCTTTAGCCTAGTTTTTCCTAGAATATGCTACAACTGAGAGAGTTGAAGAAGTTCTCGTAATATATAATATATGGAGGCAATCCTTTTTGGTATACCCTGTAATTTCCAAGAGCTAAATAGCAATCAGCTCATCTTTCTGTCACAGCCAACATTTTCTCTTTCTCTACCTAGCGACTCTAGCTCCATCGCCGCCTTTATCTCCAGCTCCATCTCATAGGCATGTTTCGCTAGAATTTCAATGCCTAATCCTTTGGCTTGCACAAAGCTGGCAGGCTGTCATAAAATATAGACTCAGCTAACCCTGAGTAAATTTCCAATGAATTTCCAAATATTTGCCAACACAAACAAAAAGCAAACACAAGCGAAGCTGCCAGTTGCAGAGCAATTCCTAATAATTGTTTGTTTTTCTTTAATTGACATTAAATGTCCTGTCAGCACTGAAAATTTCTTGTTGTTGTTGCTCTCCTCTCACATTTTGCGAGAAAATTAAAAATAAATAAATTGCCAACAATTTGAATAGACTCGCATTGATTTGCCGCAATCGAACTCGAAAACTTCTGTTAATCTCAAATATATATATATATATATATATATATATATATATATAAATAAATATATATTTTGTTTGGCTTGGCAAATAAACCGTACACGTATCTTTGATTGGCTTACACAGTTGACAGCAAACAGAAGACGGAATCATAAATATGAATATGTTTACATCAGCCGTGCACCGACAAACTAAGTGGTATTTCGTGCAATTTCTCAAGCATGAACAATGCCAGGCCAGATGCAAATGCAAGAGGCAACGAAACCAGGAGAACAGGCCACTCCAACGAAGATCAAATGCCCTTGCAAATAGAGCAATTGAGAGAACTATGGCTGAGATGGGGCCTATCGGATCGAGCTCATGTTCAGCCTCTGAGCTGGCAGCAGCTGACTGCAAAAGCTGACTGCAGGTGGGCATGAAAGTTGATTCGATCTGAATTATAGTCAAACTATCTAGAATACATGCTATAGAGTTAGGGTATAGAGCTGCGCCTGCCAGCCAGCTGCGCATTTCCAAGTGGTATGAAAAGTGCATTCGTGTGGCTCAAGGAGCAGATTGTATTTGGTACGTAACGTTGCCTTCTTGGCTGTCGACTTGCGCTCGGCGCACACAGCAATTTATTATGCAAAATCAAAATATGTTTACCGCCATCTAACACACACACACACACACACACACACACACACACAATGGCTGGGATTTCTATTGAAATTGGCAAGGCAGCTTTAGATGTTGCTCGAGCTTCCACTTTGAATCGGATGTACTTGAGTAGCAGCTCGCAAATAACTCATTGCATAAATGTAGGTGTATGTGTGTGTGCTTGTTGCTGGCCAGCACTGGCCGTAAGAAGAAGAAGAAGCAGCAGCAGCAGACGAAAGCTGTGCGGCCATTGTTATAGCTATTTGCACGCCCGGATATTTGTAAAATAATGTCAACAAAAATCCAATTTCCTTTTACCTTCCCGTTTGAATATTGCGCATATCTCGTGGCAGAGCAGGGAGACGCGAGAGACACGAGAGACGCGCCGCAGACGTGCCACGTCACGCCTGTAGACTGGGGCAGCAGACAAACCACAGCGCTCAGACAAAGTGCACTTCAGATTTCTTTTACGTGGCCGTGTTTGACAAGTGCAGGCGAAGCACTCAAATAGCTGTTGCTACGTGCCATCAATTGTCAGCTCAGATATTTGTCTCTGCACAGTTGGACGGCTAAATATTCCATCATAATTTGTGGCTCGACGGCGCTGTTATTTCTGTATTTATTTCACTTTTGAAAGGCATATCCGTTCATCGGCCATCCGGCTGAGTGAAGGCAACTGCAGCCCGCACACGATTACGTTGTATTGTTATAATAAATTTCAGCTTCATTTGCTAGCGATTTGCTTTCTTTTCTTATATGCTCAAGTGCGTCTAAGTATGCGAGTCCTTTTGTTGTCCTCGACATTTTATACAGCAGCAGCAGCAGCAGCAGTCGTCGACAGTCGACAGTCGCTCGTCGCCCTCTCTGATACGCTGCCATGCACTTAATTTCCTCTGTTCACGTCAAGTTGATTTTGCCTTTCCCTATCGAAGTGTTTGCCTTGCACTCCACTGCTCGCCCCAGCTTAGCTGGAGAGCCACAGCTGACCTTCAACATCTTGCCTGTGGCCTATGGCCCAACACCCACTCAAGCCCGCCCCTCTCTTTGCTATTAACCTCTCTTGCCACATTATTATTACCCCCACCTGCTGCTGCTGCCGCTGCTGCTGTTATGTAAACTATAATTTATTTCAATCCAATTTTAATAGAAATTTATGCATTGTTTTTATTCACTTCACTCGGCAACGTTCTGATTCCGACGTTTCCGACATGCCAATAAATTAAGTTCTCAAATTTGATTTGTTGACAATTTGCTAAGCAGAAATAAATGTTTCACATGCACCTGAATAGAAAATCCTGTTCAATATCAATTCAACTTCAAAGCTAATGCGAGTTGCAAAGCAGGAACTGATTTGTAAATGAAGCTTATGCAAAGCACTCACAGCTGAGATTCATAGATAACAGTCAGAGTGAGATATAATAAAATCAAACTAATTTTCCAGATCAAATTTATAAGTTATGTCAGAACTGAAGACAGACTAAAAACACGCTTGGTAAGCCAGAGTAGAACTTCAATGCGATTTGCAGGCAAACCTGATTGAATTCAAGTATGTATAGTAGGTCAAGGCCAACGGATATCTTTTCTGATAACCACAGTGCAGCAGCTGTTAAGTCAGCTGTAAGCACCCTCAACAGTTCATGCTCAAATCTGTCTGCAAGCAGATCTCAGACATCCCTAGTAGACATTCTTAGCAGACATCCTTAGGTGCGATCCATAGATGACATCCTAAGCTGACATCCTTAGATGACATCCTTAGGTAAAATCCTTAAAAAACTTTCCTAGGAGACGTCCTTAAGATATATTCTTAGGAGCTACCTTTAGGTGACATACCCGGGAGGCATCCTTAGGAGGTATCCTTAGGTAAAATCCTTAGTACAAATCTTCCGCAAACTTCCTTAGGAGACATCCTTAAGGTGCATCGTAAGGTGACAACCGCAGCTAAGATCCGTAGAGAACTTTCTTAAGAGGACTTCCTTAGCAGACATCCGTAAGTGATATCCATAGATGAAATCTCAAGTGAAATCCCTAGAGGACTTTCTTAGGAGACATCCTTAAAGACATTCAAAGGAGACATCCTTAGGTGAAATCCGTAGATGACAACCTTAGATGAAATCCTTAATAAATTAGTAGTTCAAGCTTGAAGCACTCACCTCGACCCGAAGCTCTGCTCAGTTCAAGGTAGCAGCTCAATGGACAACAAAATCCAGTCATTCAATGGGATCGACCCTGATCATAGCTGCAGACGAGAACTGGAGAACTATCAGCGTGTTTCATTCCATTTTGTCATATTCCCGTTCACAATAGTCGAACTGCAAGAAGAAAAGCAATGCGAACAAGCGCTTAACAATGGGGGTTCGTAAGTGCAGACAATTTGTGAGAAATGAAAAGTGACAGAAAACAGCGAAGCGCGTGAAAGCGTTTTCTAAGAAACGCACAGCTTTTCACCTGCTCCATCGTTTCCAGTTAACAAGAAAATCACATTAAACGTTGTTGGTTCCTGTTTTTCGTGCGAAAAGTCGACAACAAATGGTTGAGATGCATAAATCATTTTGTAAACGGCGCAGCAGCCAGCCGTGTGGGCGTGTGGGCGTTTGGCCGTGTGGGCGTGCGCGATTTCAGATGCAGTTGGCGGTGGCCAAGGTCACACAGGTGGCACCAGGTGTGCTGCTGCTGCTGTCAAAGAAGTCAGTTGCGTTTAGCAATTTAGCCAAGTGCCGAGCTACACAAAGCACGCACACACACATAATATACACTGTGTGTGTGTGTGTGTGTGTGTGTGCATACATAAGTACTTATAAGACGCTGCTGCTCGTATTTCTGCCGTTGCTGCGCACTTGCATAAGTCTATCAATAAATAATAAATTTGTACTTCATTCAATTTGCAAGTGCAATACGCTCGATAGATACGCAACAGAACGCCCTGATGCGATGCCGATGCAAAATTGAAATTTGCCAAGCAGTCGAATGTTGATGCTGCTGCAACTGCTGATGCCGATGCTGATGCATTGCTACCGACAGCAAACCCATTAAACTTGCAGTTGATGCAGCACAGCAAATATCCGAATCAGTTCGACTTAGCCAAGTCGAAATGAACAACGAGCCAAATCGACTCCGATTGTTGCTGTTAAAAGCCCCAGACAGTCTAACAATTGATTGCATAATATATAATTTTAAATATTTCAATGCGAATGGATACATTTATAGATCTATATGTATCTGTATTTATCTATTATGAATTGTTATCAACGCATCAAATCTGGGCTAAAATTAATATGCATTTTTCATCAAAGATTCCTTTTCTATGTAACGTTCATTGCAACTTTAACAAGAGCTTTAACGTTTGCTACTGAAGTTCCAGTTAACTTCAGTTATATATATATATATATATAGAGCACATCTTGCATGCTTCAGTTTGGGTATCACTGACTGCGCTTTACTGTGTTTTGTTTAGAAAATAAATTATAGCTTAAGCAGCTTAGATTGTTGCAGTCGAGCGTAACCGACTGCATAATACTCGTTCACTGCTTACCTAAAACAACATTTATACATGGAGAACTGCTGACTTCTAAAATATTTGAGTCAATTTGTGGAAAAACTTGAATTGCAAGAGTCTACTTTACAGTACATCACATTTATGATTAGTTTCTAGATAAAGTCAACCTAAACTCACTCGATCAATTCAAGAACTAAAGCTAGATAATTTGTAGAAAGAGCTTTAAAGAGTTGATTGATATACAAGTTTTCAGTCAACTTCTAGAGCAGATCGAGATTGACCTTTTGACCAAATCATTGACACAGGAAGGCAACCATTGAACACAATTCACTTGCTCTAAATTTCGGCTTTAATTAAAAGTTTATATTTTGAAGATATATTTAATTTGTACCCATGTCCGCATTGATGCTCTATTTGCGCACATCGTTGCAGGGATAGGAAGGACAGGCAACGGACTCTGCAGCAGCAGCAGGTGCTTCTTTTGCATTGCCAGCAGCCGTCTGGGTCACACCTAGCTGACTATTGTCCTGCTGTTCAGACGAACTTTTTGAGTCTGGGCTTTCCGGCGAGCATTGGTGGGCGGTATTTTCGGTGGTATTTGCGGCGTTGTTTGTGGTCGTGCATGCCTTGCTGGGATGTGGCCCAATGTAGAACGGATTGAAGACCATTTCTTCACAGTCTTTCTCGTTCATTTTCCACCACGGATAGGAGACAAAAAAAAATGAAAACAAAATTTAAAAAAATAATAATAATAACAAACAAATTTGTATCTATTCGAACGAAATTCTGTCTCGAATTTTGGAGCAGGGCTCGCTTCGATCGAATTTTTAGCATAGCATCGTCGTAAATCAAGTAATGCCAATAATACAATTCGTATTCGACAATTCGTAAGCTATACTCACATATTGATTATATTTTAATAAGTGTCTAGAATTAGCCTTGAGCTGCTTTAATTATTATATTTATTAGCCATCAATCGAAGCAAGGGCTGTGGCAAGTAGTTCAGAAGGCCTAGCAATTCATCGAAACCATGCCACGCAGCTGTTTGTATTTATAACCAAAAAAATATATATAGGTGGACTAATTTTAAAATGTTTTTGTTTTTTTGAGCTTTGTAGTAGCCACTACTATTTTTACGAACAACTAAATTTTGCATTTAAATTAATAAAAAAATCTTAAATATGTTAATCATAATATTCAAATAGAATTGCGCTTATCACTAAATTGTAACATTTGGTGCTCAATCACAGCACTACTATTTTTATGAACAAAGCTGTTAGATGGATCATGACGCCAATGAAGTTACTTTTTGCACTTGAAACATTCCCAAATTGCTAAGTTTTTGATGATGTTAATGGAAAAGTGTATTGGATTAATATAATGCAAATAAAGACTTGATATTTGCAAAATACATAAGCTCGAGCTGGTTCTTCTGTAAAAAGTGAGAAGTCATTTGGCAACGTAACAAATCCTACAAATATCAGCCAGCTTCCACCTATGAATTAAGCTATACATATGACATGGCAAATCAATCAGTAAGTCTTGAAACCAAACGAGTATTAGGCAGTCGATTGTACTCTACGTTAATGTTAATGATTTTCTTGAACTTTGATATTTACGATCATTGAACTAAGTAAAGTATAATATAAAACTATTATGTATTATGAAACGATGAAACACTCTCACACACACCCACACAACCACCCAACCACTCTCCACTATATGCAATGCTGCTGGCTGTGAAATGTAAACTAACTGAATAACTAAATATTAATTTTGATTAACAAACAAGCTTCTGATATTTTGTCTTTGTTCTCTCTTTCTCTCTCTCTCTCTCCCAACTTGCTGGCGCCATGCAGATGTTGAGAATTTAAAGTTAAGGCTGCAGCGACTGTCGACTGCTAAGCGCAAAAGCTAAAACTAACGCCTAGTCGCAGCCTGAGTCTAAACTGAGAGAGGCCAGCGCACAGTGGGGCAAAATGTAATTAACTAAAAATGAACGCAATGCAACTAAAACTACTAACCCGAACCGACAGACGCTTAACACGTAACTAGAGACGCGGCCAACTGCTCATCCGCTAACCCGCTCAACCGCTCAGCCGCTCAACCACTCAGCCGCCGACCCGTTCCGAACCCGCTGCGAAGTGAAGAGTGCGCAATGGCCGGGCCACAGGTGCAGCACACGCAACGACCGAACAGCGCCTACTACACCGGCCTCAATGGCAGCGGTGGCTCTGCTGGTGGTGGTGGTGGTGGGGCTGCCTCTGGCGCTGGGGGCATGGCCAGCAGCGCCTCACATACGGGCTTGGGATTGCATGCACTGCGCCAGGTGTCCAACGAAACGGAGCTTATATATCGGGGCAGTCACAGCAATGGCACCGTGAACGAGTTGCCCGGCGCCGGCAATGGTGGCGGGCAGGCGACACGCCAGCTGGCCAGCAACATGGGCCACAGTCGCATCATACAGCACCAGCCGGCGCACAGTTCGCGTGACAACGTCGTGAGCAGCATTGCGGGCACGGGCAACTTGGCGACGGATGCGCTCATTGGCACGATTGCCACCAGCGCGGGAGCTGGCAGCAGCAGCAGCGCCTTGGCGGCATTTAACAGCAGCAGCGGTGCAGGCGGTGGTGGCAGTGGTGGCGTCGTTCTCAAAAAGTCCAGCACACAGCGCAGCATTGAGATCATTGTGGATGCCACGCAATGCGGCAAGGAGACGGCAGACGCCGACGATGTCGAACAGGGCGAAGGCGGCGGCCAGGAGTCCTCGTCCTCAGTGCGCAAGTCCTCGCGTCATCGCCATCGGCCACTGCATCGACGCCTGATCAGCTATCTGCGCAATCTGTTCCAGGGCAGCGACGCACAGAATGGTAAGCACAGCGAGTATACCCGACTCGCCACCTACTACTATAGCACGACCCAACACCCATTTGATCTTTAGTTTCTGTGCCACTCTTAAGTTCTCTTAATATTCTCTCTCTTTTTTATTTGGAACTCGTGTAGCTTTGACTGAGCTGCTCTTGGCCTGGGGCTGCATATCCAAGCGTAAGCGATTTCTCTCCCTTGCCCCTGCGGCTGCCCCCACCTGATCCCCGATCTCTGCCACTAACTGGTCTCACTTGTGACTAACCCTGCTTCGTTGCCACACAGCGTGTGTCTGTCTAATTTTAACTGAACTCATTCATTGTCTTCCGGCTCATCGATTCCGTTTTTACAACTGAAAGTGCGGCTATTGTTAAGGCTCAGTTCAGGTGCAGCTCAGAGGATCTAGTAGAATCCTTTGTTGCCGTTGACTTGCCCGAGAGCGAGTCTTGCATTCGACTACAATATCAGCTGAACTCATTATTGAGCATGCGACTTGGGTGGCACGAGAAGAGTAAACTGACAATGACAGCTCAAAAGCCGATATGGCATTGAAACACTCGGCTCGGCCGATTCAACGGATTTGCGAAAAACTTTTGCACAGACTCATCCAATCATAGCCGCTGAAAGGATATCCGCAGCTTCACAGCCACAGCCGCAGCCACATCCACATGAACGTGGCCCCAGCTCAGCCTAGACAAATTTCAGGATCAGATTTTGACTTTTGGAGCGCCGGATTTGCAGCTCCGTTTGGTTTTTGGCCAGCGATGAGCAGCGCAAAAGTTTTATTGAAAAAGTTTGATGAATGACAAGTTGGCTTCCGCGCCAGTCCATGAGCAGAGCTCCACCTGCCGCCCACGCCCACTTTTTGACAATTTTGGTTTATATTTTGTGCACTTAAAACATTGACGCAATTTGCGTCATTTCACACACATTAAAGTTGAATATGTAATCGATCTAAAAGTGTGTTTAAAAGTATCGTCAGCCCAGCAAATTATATAGAGCACTTTCTAATTATGATAAATAAAATATGGCAAAAATGGCAAATGGGCATAGAAAAGTGCAGAGGCTTGCTATATATTTAAAATTTAAGTTTTTATCTCAATAATTTATAAAAATTCGACTTTAATATCAAAAAATATTCATGAAAGCATCGTTAATTGTGTAGTTAATTCAACTTAATTAAACTACAAGAGCTCGTGGCTCTTGGTTTTATAATACTATGTACTAGGTACAACCGTTTATGGGACTAGGTACAAGGTACACAAGCTCTGTAATAGATACAAAAGCTATTGCAACTAGATACTATGATAATAGCTGCAAGAAATTTGTGGGTACCAAGTACTGCTATACTAGGTACAACAATACTCAGTATTGCATACAAAAGTTCTTGGTACTTGGTACTTTAATACTACGTACTAAGGTACAACCGTTCAACTATAAGTACTAGATACTGTGGTACCTTGTACCTATTGTACAAGAGATTTGTTGGTAACAAGTAATATATAATATATAATAGGTACAACAATGTTTTGTATTAGGTACAACAGCTCTTTTATTATAATAATTGTAACTAGGTACAATAGCTATAGGGACTTGATAGTATAATATTAGGTACTAAGCTTATTAGTACTCGATACCATAATATTAGGTAGGCTTGGTACCAGCTACCTATAATACAAGTTTCTAGGATCAACAGATAGCAAAGTTCTTGGTACTTGGCACAATACTAGGTACAATAGTTATTGGTACTAAGCACAGTAAGACTAGCTGCTAGGTAGAAAAGTTCTTTGTGCCAGGTCATCTAAATCAAAATACTAGATGTGCCAGTTCATTATACCACGCTACGAGATATTAGGTACCACAAGGTACTACAAAAATAGGTACAACAATGCCTTAAAGCTATTAAATCTTATTGTATGCTAGTATTGTTTAGTTGCCCTAAAGCCTATATAATTTAAATTAAATTATAAGCACGCAAAGGCAGGCAGAAGCTCAATTTGACGAGGCTTCGCATCCGATATCAACAGACAGGCAACTAGATATAGACGTAGGCTACCTCCATAAACTTCCTTAATCTTACACTATTTGAACTATTTTAATGGTCCGCAGGTACTCGTAACAAAGCAACAGAAAACAGAAAACAGAACACAGAATGCAGAAGAGCGATGAGCTGAAATGAAATATTCGGAGATTGCAGCTCGTTTTTGCTTCAGCAAATTCGCCTTTTGTGTCCTGGTTTTTGCGCCGTCTTCTTGCTCATCTTTTCTGTACAGCTTTTGCCGTTGGCTGCATTTTATTGTTTCCTTCTCCTCGGGCCAGTTGCGTTGCCTCTCAATCTCAATCGCAATCGCCATTTGCAACAACACCCAGGTAACAGCATCGTCTCAATTTCCGGCAGAGTCCATTTACTGGGCTGCCCTTGGCTCTTGTCGTTTGTTTGTTTGCCAGTCTGTGTGTCCTTGTCAACAGTTCTCTTCTGCGTTTCTTTTATTTTTGCCTGAGCTCTGTTGGTGTTGCTTCTGCGCTTCACTGTACTTCATAATTTCTTCATTAGATGGATGCCACGCCCGCAACCCGCAACCCGCAACCCGCAAGCATTCAGCTGGTAATTGAATTCTGCGTCTGCATTTTGTGGTCGCTCCAATTTGTGCACTTGATGGCTAACAAATGAAGGTCCTTGCAGGACTAGAGGAGACGCGCCCACTCGTCCAACTGTCCGCCCGTCTGCCCATCTGCCCGTCTGCCTGCTTTTAATTATCATTTCATTATTCGTTGTTTGATACTCTATACATCATTTTTAATGGGAACTGCGACATCTTAAGTGCTTGTCTCGCTGCACGCCCGGGCGCTGGGGCGTCTTGTCTGCAACTACTTAGTGCAACACCTGCAGCTGCCACCTTTGAGGCCCCCTGCAACTGACTATCTTGACAGTTGCGCCCTGCGCCCTAAGCCCTGCGCCTTACACCTTGCGCGCTTCGCCTTTCGCCTTGCGCTTTGGCTCCTCGCGCTTTCACAGCCTTTCACGGGCATTCAGCCGAAAGCGCAAGGATGCCAGGACACTTTGTCCTTTGTCTGTCATGTTTGTTTTTGTTTTTGTTTTTGTTTTTTTGCCTCTTCTCATGTTCAGTTTTTTCCTTTCCTTTTTTTTTTGTATTTAAGTGTCAGGGCTACCGCATTTTAATTTATTTAAGCGCATTTCTGTGCGGCTTGCAAATGAGTTAAGTGCATTTCGTGCACATTTTTTTCATTTATTTGAAAATATTTTCATTTTTTTGTACACAAAAGTTTTTGCATTTATTTCATGTCTGTAACTGTGTCTGTGTCTGTGTAGTTGTTTGCTTGTTGTTTATATAGGTGAGTATAGTAGCAGCTGCTGACTTAACTGCAGATTTGTTAGCTGCTGCAATTAGTTGGTAATTGTCTGGCCAACAACTGCAGCACTGTTAAATGCGCAATAAAACAAAGCATCCACACACAGAGCACAAGCAGCAGCAACAACAACAGCTACGAATTGTTTCACTTTTGCAACAATGTGACGAGCACGCGCCACAAACTTTATCCTTCGCATTTCCTTTTGCGAAATATTACACATACGCCCCGTGCGCTCGCATTTGCAGCTACCAAAAAAGTAAGAAGAAAATCCACGGCCGTAAATTGTACAGAATTTTAGCGTGATAAGCGCACAGCAACTGCCCACCCAAGTGAATTTCAGTTCAAAATCTTATTACCTGAAAGGCTGTAGCCAACTGAGTGGAAAGGCAACTCCCCAAGTAGTTCAAGTTTCAGCTGAAAGAAAAACAAAGTGAACAAAGCGCTTCTGATGAGGCCAATAATTTAGTTATGCACAGGCTTGTTAAGGATATTCTATAATGTCTAACATATAGAAGGGCAAGTGTCCTTAAAGCGGCAACAATTGACCTGCTCTTTGAATCGAGACAAGACCTGTATACCTCAAGCGTATATAGACACTATTCATATAACTGACATATATCAAAGTTATCTTTACTGAGCTTTTTCTTATGCTATAAGAATAACAGCCCATTGACAGCAATATTTTTATACAGACAACTGACGTTTCATATGACATTTCTTGTTTTTTTTTTGATAAAATATTTGCTCAAAAAAATTGGATCAAACATTTTTTTTTTAATATGAAAATTTAATACAAGCAATCCAGCAGCTGATAAGGCGCTGCAAATCTAAGATTTTCTGTTTCCTGAAATGCGAGGTCTGTTAGCAAACATCATGAATATCTACTTCGTTACCTTCAAAGGAATGCTCATAAGATATTATAGACTTTCTTTCACTTTCATTCTAATGCTCGAAGCACTTTGAAAATTCATTTTCTGTGATCTTTCTCAGCTATCCAGCTATGATCAAGCATCAAGAGATTGCATCGAAGAAGAAATCGTAGCTTGAGCATGTGTCAGGGGAACAGCTTTAATGTTTTGATTTTGGCCAACAACTAGATACAGATTCTGCTCCATTTACTGAAATGAGCCAAAATCAAAGATGTCCAAGCGCAACAGCTGCACTGAGCACTCACAGTAGCCAAACTTGTTAGCATAGATATTACCAATATAAACATGCGAAAAGCATACTTTTTGAGCACGCCTCGCATAAGCCAAACTGAATTGCCCAACCGCCGCACATACAGCAAAAGAATTGAAACGGAAGCCTTTAAGGGAAATGTATGTGTGTGTGCACAAATAGATATTGGCATGTATGAGATATGCTTAATATGGAAACGCTTGATAACTTGTTCATCAGTTGGCCAACAGCAGCAGCAGCAGCAGCAGGCAAACAGGCAGACAGGCAAAAATATCTGTTTGTCTTTTACGAGGCAACGCGTTTACTTAGTTTTAACGATTTCATAAAATTTTTTATAGATTCTTTTCGTTTTGACAGTCAGCCAAGTTATTTGCCAGCTTTTGCCCTTTGGCATGCTCTCTCTCTCTCACTCTCTCACTCCCTCTCTCTCTGTCTGCTGCCCTGCAAGCATTCGCTTTAGCTTGCTACGCTTGCAGCTCATTTTAATGATGACGACGACTTGCTTTGAGTTTCTTTTCTTTTCTTTTATTTTTTATTTTATTTTTTTTTTTTGGCAGTCGCTTATCAAACAGAGAGCTATAAAACTGCCAACGGCAATGTCATGTATGTGTGCGAATCTAATCTGTAAACGCTTCAATTGAGCTCGCATCTTCAAAGGATTATGGACAAGGGCAAGAAACAGACGCGTAGCCTTACATCGTTCGTCTTCTCACAATAAATATCTGAGTGTGCGTTATTTTTCTCATATTCATTTAGACTGTGCTCCACTGTCTGGGTGGGCGGCGCACTTATCGACACTCGGTAAACTTGAAATTGAACGAAAGTAAATATTTTTGCAGTTGCAGTGGAAAAACAGCAGGCATGCCTAATAAAAAGCATTTTCACAGTTGTTGCATCGCCCACACAGCCAACCGCAAACACCCACGCACACACATCCACACACCCACGCACACACAGATACTGAGGCTGATGTGGTTTGCAGCAGCATGCAAAAATATTTGCGCTTGGCTGACGGCGGCTGCTGCTGCACGAGTGCTGCAGCGGAAACGGAAACATGACACCTGCGCAGCCACACACACACACACACATGCAACCTGCAAGCCGCAGCAATGCAGCAAACAAACAGACAAACAAACCGAGTCGAGATAAACAGGAACTTATTATGCGAGGGCATGCAAAATTGCAAGTTGCAAGGGCCACCGTTCGGGGTTTGCCATGTCACTTACTACTCTCTCTCTCACACTGTGTGTGTGGGTGTGTGTGTGTGTGTTTGCTTGTGCTTTATCTGCAATTACAATGACAACAGGGGAGCAGCTAGTAGCTTGAAGCTCCACTCACGCTTTGCATATATTGTTATGGCTGGCAATTGCCACTGACCACGGTCTATTGCCACGACCCCTGCACAGCTAATGTGTCAACGTGCCATGGCACAGGCAAATGAGCGGCTTGTTTGCATTGGCGTCGCAATTCACGTTCTTCACACCTTGACCTCAGCAACAGCAACAGCAGCGGCAGCGGCAGCAGCAGTGACAGCAGAGTGAAATAAAAACAAAAACAGACACAAACAAACAAACAACAAAAGTGTGGCCTGTTTTTAGGAATTGCGAGACTCTAAGTCTGGCTGCGTCCCCCAAACAACCGAAAACCCGAAACCCAAAGCACAGCAACAAGCCGCAACCTCCGAACGTCTGACTGCTGGCTGAGGCCGAGGTCGCACAAATAGCTTTGTTATGCTCGCAAATAATTTAGACATTTTGTGTGAATATTTTTGGCTGCTTTTTGCTTGCTAACTGATAATAAAACGCAGGCACACACACACACACACACACACACAGTGCTATACATTCCTCTCTGTGTGTCACATGGGGCAAGTGGAAAACTAAATTCTGAGCCAAACAAACGCCACATGAATATATATTCAAATTAATGCATTTCGTCAGCTCTGGCTACTCACAACTGGCAACTGCCAACTGGCAACTGGCAAATGGCAGCTGAGAGATGGAGAGCTATGAAAATTCCCAAGTCTGAGAATGAAAGTGCGCTCGAGCGTAACAGCAATGGCCACGAATTTAATGCAACTCGCATAACTAACAGCCAGAAGCTCAAGAAAATGCAGAAAGAACAAAAAAATAAATGAAAAAAGAAATTGCATTTCATATGAACAGACAGCTCCAATGCCAGCTCGAGCAGGTACCAGAGTCGGACGCATCACAGCTTCAGCTCTTTCGTGAACTGATCTGGATCTGTCGTGTCATAAAACTATGCAAATCCATGTAAAGCATTCGAAGTGCCATTTTCCTCCCCTTTGTTCCAGCAGCCGTCACAAAATATGAAATAGAAAAAAGTTTCCATATTTTCTGCATATGGAAATCGCACTTTAACATTTGATATATGCTGTCATTTTGAGTGAATTATAAATCTATTCCTAAACCTAAAAGCTTAATATATATATATATGAAAGTTGTGCAGCGCTGACCAAGCTATAGCAAAAGATATATCAATAGCGCAGAAAATGACGTGACGTGACGTGACGTGACGCTTTTGTAACCATGCAAAATAGTTTTGTGCAAATAAATGTGACAAGCAGAAGCAGGCGTGGCAGACCGCTTAGATTATATATTTATATATATTCCTGATTAGGACAACGAGCTGAGTCGATTTCCGTCTGAACGCAGCAATTTCATAAGCTGCAAAAGCTATAGACTCATACGCATATGCAGAACTAGCTTCTCATTTTTTCGATAACTTACCGATAAAAATCGATCAATTGACATATTTGTTTAGTGCAGTTGCCTTTGATGAATACAAAGAATTTTTAAGTTTCGGATTTTGGATGTTGGTTACCTATGGCAATGTCTAGCTCTATTGATTGTTTTGCTCATTGTTTGGCTCTGATTTCCTCACTTAATGTCAATTGCCGCCTGGTCTACTTTTTAACTGCAGCCATTTTAATGACCAACAATAACAAGCCAGCATTTTTGGGCTCCCTTTGAAGGACAAATCGTACAGAACATTTCACGAACTTGATATTTGTATTAATTAAAATAGCTACTGAAATATAGTTAACAAAAATAATATTACTCTTGTTGGGTCTCTACAATATACCTAAAGGGAACTAAAGAGCTCTGTCACTCACTCCATCTCTCTAGCCCTCTCTCTGTCTCTCTCTCTCTCTTTCTCTCTCTTTCCCTCTCTCTCTCCGCACTTTAGGCATTTTCGATGCCCATGAGATTCCCCAATGTGAGCCCAAGTGGGAATTTTAAAAAGTCACAGCAATATTTGCCACATGTATATATATATATGTGTATATATATTGATATGACTTTTTAAAATACATATATCTATATATATATATTTATTTTTATACATTCATTTTCTAGCAGAAAAGAGAGGGAAAATGCATATAAAACTAAGAATTTTTCATGAGTGTGTGTGTGTGTGTGTGTGTTCTGCCCACGGGCAAGCATATGAAAATTAAAAACATAGCACACTGCCAAATACCCGGCAAGCTAATAATTTTCTCAGCGATTTATATGAAAATGCAGAGATTGAAATTTTCGATTGGGTCTGAGCAAGTTTTAGGAACAGCCTAATATATATATAAATATATATATATCAATGTGCATGGCGAATTGCCCAAATTGTTTGTCAACATATGTATAGAGGGGGCGAGAGATATGTGCAGAGCATACACCCAGGCAAGTCTAACTTCAGGCAGCCAGCGGAGTCAAGCGGAGCCCGCCGCATTCGCGCCGTTTGTTTGTGCTAAATATGGGCGTAGCTAACAAATAGTTGATGTGCTGCCCCCAGGCAAACTCATCTGCCTTTGCCGTCGCTGCCTGTACTACTCCACTCTTTCGCCAACGCCTTCCGGCCTTCCGGCTGTCTGCCACAATTCAGTCGCAGCGCATGTTTCATGCATTTTTAAACAGCCATTTGTCAAGCGCGTGAAAAGTGTTGCCTGCTTTTAGGCGGCACACCCACACACATACAATGGGCTGCCTGCAGCTGCTGCCTGTGTATATGTATGTGTGTGTACTTATGAGTTGAGTAAAACTTTTAATTAACCAAAATTGAGGCTCCACACAGCAGCCACAAAGACGTTTTTTTTTTGTTAGGAAAAAGCCAAAAAGGGGCATTTACCTTGCTGGCTCCAAAGTCACTCTCACCTGCTCAAAAGTTGCAGCATCTTTGCCAAGCACACACACAGCCTATCAAAGAAGAAAAGAACTCTAAAAAGAAGGAAAAAAAACTACATGAAAAGCCTGAAAAAGTTTGCGCTGCGACAGGCCGAGTGCTTAAGGAAGTTGCAAGTCAATTCAGCGACTCAAAAGATCAAAATCTCGCCAACTTCTACACGCCACATAGAAGTGTAGGCAAACGAGCTGCCAGGTAGTCAACAGAACATGCCACAGACGTGCACTGATAAGAAAATTCCTCACGAAATCTACCTGCGGCTAATGACACAAATTTAACACAAAAATGCACAAATTTGGCCAACTGACAAAAGCTGCCACGCAGCAGCAGCTGTAACTTTCTTTCTTATCTGTCATCGGACATGCTTCAATTTCAGAATCTCATGTCGAGAGTGCCAAAGATGCTGGGCATAATGTAGGAAAGATAGTGAAATGTCGAAGCGCTAAGTGTGGCTATAGGTGAGAGAGCGAAAGAGGGTCAAGAAAAGGCTATATTTGTGAGCAAGAGAGAGAGAGAGAACACTGAGAGAGCTTTATGTGTGAGACAAAGAAAAGAAAGGAACTCTATCTCGGATAAAGAGAGCAACGAAAAGACTTTGTAAGGCAGAGAAGAAAGCATGGACTATAATTGTGAGAGGAAGAGGGAGAAAAGGCAATGAAGGAGCATTAATTGTGGCAAAGGGGGATAAGAGCGGGCTCTATTTATGAGAAAGAGAGAGATAACAATAAATGAGCTCTTGTTGTGTGAAAGAAGTATAAGCGAGTGCTTTATTTGTGAGAAGGGCGGAGAGAGAGACAGAATATTAAATGAACATTGTGTGAAAGAGGAAGAAGAAAATGAAGGAAGGACTGCCTAGAAAAAAGAAGAGCAAGATAGGGCTCTTTTTCTCAATTGTCTCTCTAAACTTGATTGCAATTGAGATAATTTGTGAGCAATGAAGCTGATCAGAGTTCATAGAATAATTTATACAAATTCAAGTTGATTGAGGCATATGTAACAACGTCGTAAGCTTAAGCCAGAAAGCTTCAAGAATTTCACACGAGCCAATTCAATACATCTCTAGAGCATAAGAACTATGTCTCGCTCTGCCCCTCGCTCCCTCTCTCTCTCTCTCTTTATTGTCTACGCTGTAAACTGCTCCCAAGTTGAGTTCTTATTAAGATTACTGTTTTCACTTTTGCTTGTAGCTGAATAACTTTTTGTATTATAATAACTATTCCACAGCTTTTGCTTGATAAATACCAATTCACTCATGCATCGCTTTCACTTTTTCTCTTTTCTCACTTTCCGTTTTTTTCTTGTGCTTTGCGGTCTATCGATGAATTTGCAGATTCCGAACTAGAAGAATTCGAGACGCCGGCTCGCTACAGACCAGACTCGCTGAGCGCCCTGAGCCGGGCCACCCGCTTCACAGAGGACGAGATCAAACGAATTTATCGGGGTTTTAAGGCTGAATGCCCCACGGGCGTGGTCAAGGAGGACACCTTCAAAGTGATCTATTCGCAGTTCTTTCCACAGGGAGGTTCGTGCGGTACAGTATAATTGGTTTCGTTAACATTTGTGCCTTGAACTAGTGCATTACTAACGCTTGCCCATTCTCCTTTCAACCACTCCAAACATCATCGCATTCATCGCATTTGCCTCTAGCTCAGATTGCGATCGCATTTGCCAGCTTGCAAACACGCTCAACAAAAAATAAATCAACTATATTTTTTTATTTATATATATATATATATATATTTATGTTTGTATGTATATGTGTTAGCTTTGAGTTTATATTCTGTGTTGTGTTGTTAAGCATCATTTTTAGTTAAAACCAATGACAATGATTTAGCTGACAGAAAAGCGGCAACACTGACTAAAAAATATCCTGCACTCAGCTAATTTTAGTCACAAAAAGACCTGGTTGACCTCCTTTAAATAGAAATATTAAGCTAAACTAGTCTAGCCAGATTTATTCATTTACCCATCATACAGTTTTTACTCTAAGTTACTTCATTTTTCATTTAACTTGACTGAAATACCAGAGCAGTAAATTTCAAATGTCTTCCCAATGCATTTCAAAATTGAGTAGATTGAGTTGTTTACACATTTGATTATCATAACTCAGATTGACATTGAAAGTCAGTCATTTGCTGTAGTGTGCCGAGGTCAGGGTATCTGCTAGTCGAGCACACCGCGCAGTCGCTTTCATATGCCGTTCGTAATCACATCAACGCTCCATTGAAGTCTGGACAAATAAACGCTCTGAATGGAGCAGCATCTTGATCTGTTTTGAATGCCAAACTGGACGCAACAAGACCCTTGACATGGCCATTAGTGCTCGGACTGAGCCATAAATTTGGCAATTGGCTCACTTGATTCTTATTGTTATCTATTATCAGGCCAATGGGTTCGGCTGGCCCGCATTCAAATGAAGCCAGCAATTGGCTGAATGGCAGCTATTGCCAATTGCCATTGCCGGTTTTATCGGCATTTGAGGCTGGCCATTGGACAGACAGCCGGCATGTGCTCGAACGCATTATCGTTAATATTGGCTCTTTTGTCTCTTGCGCCATGAACACAACAAAGGCCGCCGGACTCGAAATGGGGCAGGCATTTACGTGTTGCTGCACATGATGATGAACACGACCGTCCCGCTAGCAGTTGGGCGCGCACTCACTGTACTTTTGCCCGGCCCAAAAGCCGAATGTTAAATCCCCGCCCCAGTCGCAGCGTATTCAAGCGGATAGCAGCGCGTACCCTTGGCTTGTGCAAGCTGAAATGTTGAGAGCGCAAATTAGCAAATGTATAAAAAGCAAAATCATGTTTCACAAGTCGCGACTGGAAGGGGCTGGGGCAGCAGCCTTCTCAGGCTGAGGCTGAGCTTGGGCCTGGGACTGGGACTGTGACTGGGCCAGGGCCCGGGCCCGGGCCCGGGCCCGAACCGGCCAAGGCAGCAGCCATTCAAGTTTAACCCAATCCACCCACTTGACCTCTTTTGAATAACAAGTAAATTTGCTCATTTACTTTGTGGCGCGCGGCTGCTAAAACATAAATTAAAGCCTTGGCCACAAAAACCATTTCTGGCCGCGCCGCGTCAAATTGAGGCGTGGCTAATGAGCTGCTAGACACCAAAGCAGCTAACTATGCCGACTGACTCACTGACTGATTGACAAAGGGCCCACACGCCCCAACCTGGGCTGGCATATTCTTAAAGAGATGAAATTCAGAGCTTTAAACACGATGAGGCTGCCGGCTGAACTGAACTGCTTCGTCTTCATCTGTCTGCCTTAAATGTAGTTATAATCCAAAATATAAATTATTGATATCGCTTGATAGCATTGCTGCTAGAAGCAAATCAGTTCAAAGCGAACGTCGCCTAGTTAGTCAAAAGGAAAACTCGACTCGGCTGCAACATGTGCTCAGTCTGTAAAAACTATGAATCACTATGACAGGATGCTGTCTACTGCGACGTCTCCTAACAAATTCCGCTTAAAATACATGAGTGTATAGCTTCTGCTTCCTCTTCGGTCTGCTGCTGTCGTTGTCGTTGTTGTTGTTGTTGTTGTTGTTGTCTGCAGTGAGACGACCAACGTCATGGCGCAATCCCCTCCGGTCACAGCGAAGCTTCTAAGCAAAGAAATATTGCTACACATGTTTCGCACTAAATTATTATAATAAACTTATTCGGCTTTCCTTTGAGCGAGCGACGGAGAGTGAGAGAGTGAAGGAAGCCAACTTGAGCCCAAACAAAAAAGAAAACAAGGAACATGGTAATGGCCTTGAGCTGGCAGCGCAAGCTTCAGGAGTGGGTGAAGCAAGTGGGGGGCGGTTAGCGGTAAGCTGACACAACAAGCATCGACAGAGACAGGCGGAAACGCTTGTAAAACGGCAAAGCGGGAGTGAGCACAAGATATGCTGCGCCTTGGCAATCTGATGAAAAATAAATAATGAAATCATTTTTTATTTTGATAAGCCGCTTTGCCACTCCGCCGAACTCCGCTGCGGCCCACGCGATGTGCCTAATACGAGGCGACAGTTCAGCCAAACAAAAAATTAAAGAAGAGGCAGCAGCAGCCGAGACATGAAAAGACAAAAAAATTATCATCAAAGTTGGTGATTTATCACTTTTGGTCCCAGCTCCAGCTGCAGCGCTGACGCCGCTGCCTGTGCCCTAGCCGTGCCGCCTCATGTCCTTTTCGTTGTTTTCCGTGTGCTTTTCCTTTCGCATCATGTTGCGAATTTTCAGCGCAAATTTCATAACAATTTTTACATGACACATTTGCAGTCATTTTGATTTGGCTAAGGGAAAAACATTTTCGACAGCCGCAGCACGAGCAGATGCTGTCTTTGCCTTTGAGCTTTGACCTTGATGAGTGGTGGCGGGCTGCTGGGTGGGCGTGTCGCTGCGTCATGCGTCATAAAAACACATTAAGTATCAAACGGCGACAATAAACTTTGACAAATACATTTTTGGAGCAGCACTCGCTTTCGCCTCTGCCCACGCCCAGTCCACGCTTCGGGCACACATAAAGGCGCTAAACCACATAGGGCAAGCGCACATCAATAAAATTGCTCTTTGCCACACATTCGGCCAAGATGCCGAGGCGAGGCGAGGCGGTAGCCATTTTATGAACTGCATTGCTCTGCTGCTCCTACTCGAAAAGAGGTGTAAACATTGTGCGCCCATAAAGCGCACGATTCGAACTTGAGTTGCAGCTGCAGCAGCGCAAGTGAAGCTCAAGCTGTAGCTGCCACTGGAACTGGAAGTGTAACATGGAATTGGAACTGGAACTGTAGCAACCACAAGCCATCAAGTCATAATCATAAAAGCACCAAGTACAAATGAGCGGCTGCTCGGCAATAATCTAAATGTAATGTGATGGCCAGATAAGGATATTTGCACCAAGTGCCCGTCGGTGGTTGTGCCTCGCCTCGCCTCTTGAAGGCAGTAAAACTGACTTCTGAGCGTGCCTGGAGCGTACTTTTTACTGAGCGCAACTCTGCTGTGCGTAGTTGTCACAGTGAAGACTATGAAATACCCTGTAAATAGTTTTTGGCTTAACTTATAACTTTTGAGTCAGTCAAATAAGTTAGTCAATCAGTCAGTCACTCAATCCATCAGTCAGCAGATCAGTAAATCAGTCACTGAATCAGTCAATCAGTCAGTCAATCATTTAATCAGTCAATTCAGTCGGGCAGAGCACCAGTCAATCCGTCCATCAGTCAACAAGTCCATCAGTCGATAACTCAGTCCATCACTCAGTTAGTCAATCAGTGAGTCAATCAGTCAGTCAGTCAGTATTTCAATCAGTCAGTCACTTAATCCAACAGTCAGCCCATCAGTAATTCAGACATTGAATCAGTCAATCAGTCAGTCAATCATTCAATCAGTCAGCCACTCAGTCAGTCAATAAGTCAATCAATGATTTCATCAATCAATCAGTCAGTCAGTCAATCTGTGTTTCCGTTAATCAATCAGTATATCACACAATCCGTCCAACAGCCAATCAGTCTATCAGTGAATGGCTTAATCAATCAGGCAGTCAATCAGTCAGTCAATCAGCCAGTCACTCAATCCATCAGTCAACCCATCACTAAGTCAGTCAGTCATTGAGTCATTCACTAAATCAGTCAATCATTCAATCAGTCAGTCACTCAGTTAGTTCTGCATGCAATCAATCAATCGATCAGTCATCATCAGTCATCATCAGTCTCATCCGTCCAGCCCATCAGTAAGTCAGTCAGCCAGTCAGCCAGTCACTGAATCAATCCTTCAGGCAATCAGTCACTCAATCAGCCAGCCAGTCAGCGATACATGCTTTACCCCACGCTCAGCATAGCCTCTCAGGGTAAGGCACGCATGCAGGGTACTTGACACACATGCAGCATAATTTGCTAAGCATTTGACAACTTATCTGAACACTCACACGCCCGCATACGCACACCCGCACACATAATTAGCTGAGAAGAGTTTTTGTTTTTAGATAGCGCTGAGGGTTGCCTTAGAGAGTCGCAAGTCGCGTGTTGGGGCCATGTTGACTTTTTCGAGGAGCAACGAAAACTTTGCGGCTGACAAAACGAAAGTCTTGTTGCAACATTTTCTCAAGCTCGTTTCTCTTACATTTATTTTGGGCCCGACACAAGTACTGGCTGTGTGTTCATTGAAGGACAACAACAGGGTCGGACCCCCTATAAAAGTTTTCGACCCAACAATGACACGGCAGCATTTCCATCTTGATGCTGGGCGACTCAAACCAAACAACGCAACACAAGACTTCACATTTTCACTTTAACTTTTAACTTTTCGCATTCCTATTCCCATTTCCATTTAACATCCATTCCCACAACATAGTTTATCGATGACGTAGCATGTGCAATGTAATCGCTTGTCTATCGAATATGCCTGCAGAAGTGTATGCGTGTGTATTTACTTATGTATCTGTAGAGTTGCAAGTTGCTGTAAGCACATATATGTATTCTAAAAGTTTTCTACTCAAAAGTCAAAGTCCTGGACACACATGTCTTGGCTTTTAAACGCTGTTCACTCACTTTTAACACAGTCTCTCTCTCTCTCTCGTTTTGCAACAAATAATAACAACAAAAAAAAAACTATAAATAAACAACAACTACAGCGAATCCAACATTATACGCACATTATGTATTTAATACCCTGGATCAGGATCATAGCGGCATTGTCAGCTTTGAGGTAAGTGATGCATGCTACGAATATGATGAAATATGATTTATCTTGCACAGATTGGAACAGCTATGGGATACAGTTATATGTATGTCATAGTTCGTCGTTAGCAATTAAAAGATCTGTGTGATCGATAAGGCAATATATCGGTATATATAAGGTCGAAAGCGTCTACTTATGTCAGAAGCAACTCAGAAAGTCTTGAGCCTATTGACTCGATTGTCGATATAGATCGAATATATTAAGGATATATCTAAAGTGTACTTAGCAGAGCAACAGATAAATAAACAGATCTATCGATAAGATATCGATAACAAGTCCATATATGTCATTATGTACACATCTGCTAAGGTCGATAAGTCTACAAATCTAGTTAGCAGAGTAGCAGATAAATAAACTGATCTATCGATAATATATCGATAAAAAGTCCATATATGTTATTTGACCTATGATCTAGTTCTATAAGCTCTAGAAGCCAGTTAGTCAAAGATACAAACTTGGCTCTGTTTACGCAGTTTATTCGACAAGTCTTAAACAAGTTTCCTTGCTTTACGCGCTTCGTGATAAAAAGTTGATTTGCCCGATAATGAGCATCAGTGTGGCAAAAGCTAGTAAAAAGCTGAATATAAAAATCAAAGATTCCTTCACACAAAAACGAAGTTCCTCAGGCATTCCGCCACGATGTTACCATAAGCTGTGACCAGTTTAAGTGCAGCAACAAAGTTAAAGAGTTGTTAAAGAGTTGCCGCTCGTTAAATGGGGGCAACGTTGACATTTGGGATGATCTGTGGTAACTACAAATGGAGCTGTGGAACTTAAAGAGTTATGCTCGAGGCTAATTTTTGTCGCAAATGGCACACTTGGAACATTTTAATGTGCCTAAGCACTTGGCAAATAATTCAATTTTAATATACTAAATTATGGAGTCTTGGCCGGCCGGACAAAGGAGCCGAGCGAACTTTCTGCTGCGGGCGGCTCAGTGGTCAGCCAAGTGCGACAAGGCAGCCAAAGCATCCATATCCCCAGCCTCCCAAGAGCAACAAAATGCGCTTAAGTACAATGAAATTACTTTAGACATTTTAAGCATAAAATATGGCTGACAGTTGAGCTGAAACTCCACGACACAGTCGAGTAGCATCATAAGCGTCTTGCTCTACATTGGCCTCCCCCTCCCTCTTCCTCCTCCTCCTCTCTCTCTTTCTCTCTCTCTGTGTGTGTTGGGTGGTTGGCGCCAAATGATGCTGCAAAATGCTCCGAAAAGAAGCAACAACAAACACGGCCACAGTCCTGGCCAAGAAGCGTGTAGTTAGAGCAGCTCATTTAGCTGCGGTTTCCGCAGCACGACAACAACTATGAACCGAACGACTCCCGGTTAAATGTCAGCGCTCTATTAAGTGCTAGCATCCAGCTTCAAGCTGTTCGACGCAAACTTCTGGTTAAACGTTAAGCGTGCAGCCATATTATCAGAGCTTTATATCTACTTCTCGCTGAAGCATGAGTCTGTCTGCCCTCAGTGCTTGCTTAAAGTGTGCAGCTCAAGTTCTTGTCAAGTTTTTAGCATTATTAATGAATCGTCAGTTTGACGGGCAGAATGTGTGTGATTTGCATAGAAAGCGCTTGGATTTGGAAGGTATCAGTGTATCTCTCTCTCTCTCTCTCGCTCTCACTCTCTCTCTCACTTTTCACTTTGCTTCATTTTATTTTTGACATAAGTTATAGCCACAGCTAGCTTTGCTTCTTCCAATTACTCTTTAATCTCTCAGATTAGTCCAATATTTCTTTTATCTCCCACACAGATATCTCTATAATCTCTCACATATCTACAGCTAGCTTTCTTTCTCATAGATATTTTTTAACAATTTCTATATTGAACTTTCTGCTATTAACTAAGTCCTTTGCAGCATTATAGCTACAGAATTTATGCTTAGAGTTGGGAGAGAGATGATATTTCGATGCCTTAAAGTATATATTCTCTTAGTCAATATCAAAAGCTAATCGAGCTGCGTCTCTCTGTCTAATCATATATATAAATACGTCTATTTACAAAGCTGCTTCAATGGCTTACAGCGATTAGCCTCTTTATATAAACGATCCATAATGAAGAACAATAAACAAATTAAATATCAATAAATATAAAAAAAAATTAATAAATAAATAAATAAATATTAAATTTGGTTGGCCAAAAGCTGCACTCAATGCTCACAAAATGTGAAGCTAATAAATTTAAATCGAAGATCTCTGGGTATCGCCTAGTGGCGGCAATTTACTGATGCCCATTTTAATTAGCGACTTTCATCACTTTCTATTTACAGTTGTGCCAAAAGGCAAAGCGCCAAAGGCATGCATAGATCTATATCTGGGCTAAATAGTTAAATGTAATTGAAATTTGCAATTTGGGCAATGCGCACGAAGCAGAAACCCGAGAAACAGGCGCTGTCAGTTGCATTTCCATTGCCATTTCCATTTCTATTTTCGTTTCCATTTTCAGTTCGGGTTTCGTGTTCACTTTATTTCATTTCGCATTGCCTACTTTTTGGGGCGCTGGCGTTTTAGGTATTTGGCTGGCGGGCCAAAGTGGAGCGAACGAAACAAAAGCCAAAAAATCAAGTGAATTGTCTCAAAATTGAAATAAAATGCAGCGCAAGTGGGCGACAAGCGTGCCGAGTGAGGTGGTGCGGGTGGTGCACATGATGCAGTCGCCCATCTCAATCTGCTGTCGCGTGCTGTATTCATGTAGCTGTCGCAGTTGCTGCTGCTGTTGCTGCTGTCATTGTCAACATTTCTATTGCAGGCGAACAAAGCGACGCGAAGAAGTGCAAAACGGAAATCAAATAAATATGCGCATGAAAAGCGTGGCAAATGGCGCTGTGGGCGTGGCAGGCTGCAGGCTGCAGGCTGCAGGCTGCAGGCTGGGAGGCAGCACTTCGCATGCAAATTGCAAATAATTTCTACAATTTTGTTCGCTGCCAACGTCCGTACATGAACTTCACTGGCCACCACAAACGCCACGGCCAACGGCCACGCCTATTGGTTATGCTAAAAATTATATATATGGCAGGCAGCGGGCGGGCGAGCGAGAGGCGCCCAGCACAATGGCAGCACGTGTTCGCTGGCGACGCCATTGAAACGATGAATTATGGCGATTTTAACGCCAACTCGCCGGGGGTGGCCGAGCCAAGACACAAGTGCGATATAAACCAAAGGCAGGCCAAACAAAAGGCAGCCAACTGCAGCAGTTATACACCCAGAGAACACACACACACAAACACACTAGCTGGCTGGCTACTGAGAGACAGGCGCTTATCTGACTGCGAAACGAGGCCCGCCATAAGCTTCGCCTTCGCCTTTGCCTTTTTGCCAGCTCGCCCAGTTTCGTTTTGTGAATAATGACCTAAAATTGTAATGACTACAAGGCACGTTCGCCATATAAACCATGTGCACACACACACACATGCACACACACATGCACACACACATGCACACACACATGCACATGCACATATGTTTACATATGGCCCAGCCTGCTGTGCGTGTGTGCGAGCGAGTGTGTCGAATGACGGCTGACTAAGTAGACTTCCGCTTTTCAATTAAGCTCACATATTGTTGCAAGGTGTTTTATACACGATTTGCACGACATTTCCTTTTATTAAATTGCCAACGTTGCACAACAACAACTCGAACTCGAGTAACAAGAGCATTAACAACATCAATTTAAGTGCAGAACATCGACTAGCAAATGTAAAACGATTTGTTCCTGATTTATGATGATAACGAGAAGGCCTTAGCTCAAATTAACACACACATGAGCCACATACATAGACACATATGCAAATAGCACAGGCACATTTACATGCAGGCAGAGTAATGTAATTAGTTAGAGTAACATTTAGCTCTGATAGCTCTGGTCGAGACTATATACATACATGCACACACATATGTAAATATAGATACACATTACACGTACGCACGCTGCTTACAGCGCAGTTGACGCAGCAGCTGCGCTTGGCTAGCTTAGCTTAGCCTGAGCAAAATTGAACAATAGATGGCGCTTGCAGCGATCTTTGTAAATCAACTTTTCGTTAGGCAAATATTATTCAACTTTGTTTTCAACGCATGTTGTATGTATTCTATTACGCTCATCGCTTAACTCTCACATCTATGGTTAACAAAGATGCGTATAGATAAGTTTAATTAGGGCCCTTCCAGCAAGTTTGTATATTTTTCGTCTTTCTTATGCTAATAAAAATTCAATAAAAACAAAAATTCGTGTACAAATCCGACTCTATAACAAGTTCGATCAGTTTGGCCACCGCTCATTTAGTAATGCACCTTAAAGAACGCAATCCAACGAGTTGTATTCGTGTGCTTTTGACTGCACGCATTTGTCAGCGTCTCTGGCTGCAACGCTCAAAAGTAGGCAACGATTTTTTTACTTTATTTTTACTTCTTATTTCGTGTTGGTTTGTTCTGTCACGTTTCCTGCACATTGATAAATTAGCCAAGCGAACTCTGCACTTGTCCAAATGGGGCTTAATGGGCTGCAGCAAATGTTTCGCAAATACAAATAACCAAACACGTTTTGCACTGGTCGCGAGCAGTGCTAGACGCACAGATACCCTGCATTTCCATCTAGATTAAGAAACTTTTGAAACTAAGCAAGCACTTTGATCTAGAAGCAGCACTGCTGTTGTTGACCTGCTTATATATATTACGAGGGTATAGGAACACACAACAAGACCCGCCATTCAGCCATTCAGCCATTCAGCTTGAATGCCTCCCTCCTCCCTCACGCTCCCTTGTCAGGCAGACAGCGATGCTGCGGCACATAGTTGTAGAACTTTTTCCACTTGCCAGTTCTTATCTAGGCACATTTGTCATACGAATCACTGAAATAAATGTCCACTTCAGCAGCAGCTTAAGTTCGGGTAGTCCGTGTAGTCTCCAGCTGCTGCTGTCTGCGGCCAGCTGCTGGTCAGTGCTCGACTTAAGTCGAGTGCTGGCAGCCTCTTATGGGCTATTCTTTATAAACAGATTTCCAATTTCTTTTCGCCGTTCGCGTCCGAGTGTCTTGGTATCTGCGGCTGTATCTCTCTATCTGTCTCAGTATCTGAATCTGTAATGTATAATGTGTAATGTGTATTTATGTTGGCATATTTTTCATTTACAACAGGACTTCGTTCAAGGACTTTCGATACTGTCGCGCGGCTCGGTGGAGGAGAAGCTACGCTGGACATTCTCGCTGTACGACATCAACGGCGACGGCTTCATTACGAGGGAGGAAATGACTGACATTGTGACTGCCATATACGAGCTAATGGGTCGACTGCCGGACGAGTGTCCCGAGGAGGAGAAGATCAAGGGCAAAGTGGAGCAAATCTTTCAGGTGAGTGCCCAAACGCACAGTGCCAGTTCCCGTTTCAGTTTCAGCTTCAGTTCGAGTTGCCTCAGCCGCCCATCAAGCAACTCCAGCTGCCAGAGCAGAGAGATGTTCGCATTACTTATGTTAATTATGCAATTTCAATTTGCGCTCGCCTCAAACTGTCGGCTTATTTACTCTGCATTATGCAAATCAAATTATGTATTTCTTTGTTGGCCATTTCGCCAGCCGGACACATTCAATGGACATAGTCATCAGGCTGTCTATCGCATAGATCTCTCCCCCTCCCTCTCCGTCCGTCTTTCCGGAGTTCGCTTTGCTTGCCAGTCACGCATTGTCATTAGCGGCTAAGGTCCTGTTGAATGCCCCATCTTGGCCCTTATCCAGATGCTGCAAATGGCAAAGGAAGCGGCAAATGCGAGCACACAGCTAGCTAGCTAGTCGCATACATGGCCAGATATTTATCATTATTATCCTGAGCCTTAAAGCACGCTGGCCCATATTAAATTTAAGCTTAGCTACTCGAGGCGGCCCAGACTGTTAGGCCCGAGAAATTGACAGAAATGCAGTTAATTGACTTGTTCCTCTTGGCCAACAAAATTGATAGTATAGAAATTGGTATTATGCTCAGTCATGAAGTTAATTCAATTGAAATTTCGACTCTCAGAAAATGGACATCAATCGGGATGGCGTTGTGACGCTAGAAGAGTTTTTGGAGGCCTGCCGGAATGATGATGCCATATCCAGATCGATGTCTGTCTTTGATACAGCATTCTGACCATATCCGACTGACAAGGGCGATGAGTATACGGTGCGGCGACTGCGACGTAGCCGGAGTCAGCAGCAGAAACAAAAGCAACAGCAGCACAGCAAACAGCAAATGGAAACTGAGAAACGTAAGTCAAACTACAAGATGAAACAACAACAACAACAACAACAACAACAACAACAAGAACAAATGCAACAAATACATAGCACAAGACACCAGGCGGCAGCCAAGTGCTGTCATGTCATTGACATCGATGGCGCCAGCACAACAACAATAACAACAACAACAACAACAGCAACAACAACAACCAACTGCACTAGCAACAACCACAACAACTACAAAACTAATCACAGGCCACGAGCGCTGAAAAAGCGCGTCATCGATGACTCCGATGAGGATGAGGACGACAACCACAACGACGACGATGATGATCACGATGAGGACAATGACGACGACGACGATGATGATGATGAGGATGAGGATGAGGATGGGGATGACGCCGATGAGGAGGAGAAGGATGATTACGAAACTGGGAGACAGCCGCTAATGGGCAACGCTCAACGCAATCAATCCATGTGCCGGCACTGCCAACGACCCCAAACGGAGCTGCATTCGCGCCAGTTGCCGGCGCTGCGTCTGCGCAAAGCCCAGTCGAAGTCGCGACAGCGCAAGCGCAGCAAGAGCAGGCAGCGCCATCATCAGCATCAGCATCAGCATCAGCATCTGGATGCACGTGCCAAGCCGCGCTGGCCGGAGTTGAGCGTTGCCAATGAGCTGGCCATACGCTTTCGCTGTCCGCAGGTGGGGCCGCAGGTGGGTCGCGATCTGCATACGCCGCAGCCCATGCATTTCCATCATCCCCAGCAGCTGGGCCAGGGTCAGCACCAGGCGCCGCCCAAGCCGGCCAAAAGTAAAAGCAAGCACAAGCAGCGCATGCAGCGTAAGCAAGCGCAGCTAGCAGCTGCACCACCCAAAGCAGATGTTGCAGCAGCAGCAGCTGCGGCAGTAACGCCTGCACCACCTGCCCCGCCACTGCCGCCGCCCAACGGCCTTGTGGCGCAACCCTTGGATAGCAATGAGCTGGCGGCAGGTCATGGCAACACGGAGCTGCCCCACACGCCAGACTCGCCCTCGCTGGTAACGGTCAGCACTTGGTACACGGTGGCCAAGCAGGGCGTCTCCTGCTAATAGGCATTTACATATTTCTAGTTGTTGACTGCAGTCAGTGAGTACCTTTGATATCAGCATTACTATTTCCGAGACTTGGGTCTCCCCAAATGCATGCAACAACAACAACAACAACAACAACAACAACAACGGCAACTCCCCTCTTTATGCTCTACTATATGGAAATTCCTGAGCGCAAAGAGAGTTTTTTTTAGGTTGAAATTGCAACTGCAAGTGTTTAAATTTATAAGATTTGCATACAATGTACTTACTTATACATTTGATGTGGTTATATATATATATATAGATATGTGCTGTTTTTTCCCCTCTACTTAGACTTAAACCATAGAACAGAAAATAAAAAAAAAATGAAGTTCCCAAAGCTATGTGTATGTTAAATCGATGTTAAAATAATTGTAAAATGTGTTATAGTGATAAAAAGAAAAGGAAAAAAAGTTAAGCAAACAAGAACTAAATTAAACTCAATTGTATAACGGTATACTATGCTAGCTATATAATCTAAACTAATTTTAATCAACAGATTCAGACCGAACAAAAGAAAAGAAAACCAAAAATAAATGTAAAATCTGATTTAAATGTTTTTGTGTTTATTTCCCTTTTGCGTTTCACAATTGGCGGTAAAGATTCCATAAAACAATTAAATATTTAATAAACAAAGTTAGTTATCATAGTTAAAAAAACAAAAAAAAACCAAAAAATTGACGTTAGCTGTGATGAAAATTAAAACTACTTTAAACTGTTAAAGATAAAGGAAACCAAGACCATGCAACTAGCAACTAGAAAATCAAAGGTGTACTACTTATTAACCTACTTAATCGATAAGAACCTACTAATTTGCTCAATAGCCTAAACGAACGAGCTAATATACGAACGACTACTCCATGACAGCTCTAGCTGTGCTCTGTCAGATGTGCATGTAACTGTATATGTGTGTGTGTGTGTGTGTGTGATGTGTGTGTGTGATGTGTATGTGTGTGTGTCTTATTTTGACATTTTATAATATTTTCATTCTTTGATTCTTAAGTTATTTAGCGCTTTTGTATGACGTGAGTACAGTAGATATTGATTATATGGAACTATCAAATGAATAAACAAAATATTAAAAAAAATTGTGTACTTAAATCTAATAGAATATTTTTATTTTTTAGCTATAATTTTAATTTTAAATTTTAATGGTACAACTAAAAATTAAAATAAAAAAAATAAAAAATCAGCTTAAATTTAAATTGACATATTGCTTCGATCCGATAGACTTACTGCTCGAACAGCAAGACACACGTGCAAAAATAGTTGAAAATGTCTAGGTCAAGGGTCAATGGAACGAAGATATATACAACAATTTATTGAAATTCAACAGTTCATAATTGTTTTATTGCATTTTCTCTTTGATCATCTAAATGTTGTTTCAAAAAATTAAAAAAAAAAAAAACATGTTAAAGTCGATGATGCCCGACTGCATAATGCTCGTTTACCTTTAGAGAACTTATGTTTTCCGAATCAAATATATATACTACTATTTTTATGAACATTACTGTATGTATGTCATAGATTGTAAAGAAGAGAATAGCAAAATAATCCCGTTACTTTCGTTACTATTATGGGTTTATAGATCTATATATAAAGCAGCCTAACGAAACACTCACGAAGCACTGAGAAGTCGAACGAACTTTCCTATTTTGAATGCAAACGGCAGGCATTAGGAACTACTGACACGACTATATATATGCTCTACCGTCAATAAGGACAAATTGATATGCCTTAATTCAAATGAACAGATAGGCAGACAGATAGACATTGCCCATACTTTATAAGCGCTTCGTACAAAGTGAACGCGTCGAAATTTGAATGTGTTTTTACTGTGCCCAAAACATGCATTAGTTAACTGTAAATATACACGAGTGTGTGTGTGTGTGCTTGCTTGTATCTTGCATATGTGTTTACATGACTTGCTCTGTGTTTGTATTTGTATTTGTATTTGTTGAAGTGTCATTAAGACCAAAGCAATTAGAGCTCAACTGAGCCACAGAGTAAAAGGAAGAAAAATAGAATAATGAATGCAGTTGCTCGTTACCTTTTGCTAACTGTTATTGCAATTGTGTTTTAGTATATTTGCTGATATGATTTTTTGGTTTTTCTTTACTGCTACAATGAACACACACACACACCTGGACAGAAGTGGACACATATACAGATGCATGAAATTGAAATTCTTGTATGCCAATTAAAATATATGTTTTCTTCTTTCTTTTTCTCTCTTTCCATCTCTTTCTCTATCTTTTACGTTCTGGCTGTACTGCTCGTTGCTGCTGCTCGACTGCTTGAAATGCTGGCGCACACTCACACACACGCACACACAATCACACACAGAAATTTGCATAGCAACAAAATGATATATGAGCGAGTGAAATCGAACGCGAATTGTCAAACTACCTACGAAAAGGCCATAAATATGCAATTATTTTCGAAAAGTGTGGATGTGTTTATGTTTTTCACTTGTGCTACATACACACACACACACGTATATATGTATAACCCCACAGCTATTCTATTCTCAATTTATGTCAATTGCATTCAAAGCCAAAATTTCATTTGGCCATTGCGATTGATTGCCATAGCATATATACAACACAAACACACACACATACACATACACACACATACACTCCTATATATATATATCTAAATCTGTACAATTTCTAATTGTCTCGGCTCGGTTCTATTCAGGCGCCCACAAAAGTATGCAACAGAATTTTCAACGACAAATGCATGCGTAATGAAAGCTTTAGACCAACCAACAAAACTAACGGTTAAACAAATATTAAAAAAAAAATAAAGAAGAGTAATACTAAAATAAAAAGACAAAACTATAATAACTAACTTAAGTAGAGAAACAAAAACATATTTTGTTTAAAGAAATGAAACTGAAGAAACAAAGAAATTTTTTTTTTTTTTTTAGGCTGGTAAACAATACTAGGCTAAAACGAACTACCAAAACAAGCTCGCCAACTTTCAACAGTCAAAATTTTAGTTCACTTAACTGTGCTAATTAAATATAAAAAATAAAAAAATTGAAGTTAGACAAGACGAAGAGGCAAAACAGCAAGAAAAATGAGAGCTCAACTATACGAAGCCTCAATGAAATTGGGGTCTATTGGATGTACTAAGCCACATGCAAATAGTTATCTAATTTACATTTCAGTCAAAGATTATATGACTCATAAGCATATATGAATATGAACTATCAAAGTTTCTTAATAAGTGTTAAATTAAAATGAAGAAAAAAAGAAATAAAATGATACAAAACTCAGACGAGATAAAGCTAAATATATATATGTGGATATATGTATGTGTGTGCGTAGGTGTAAAATCAAATGATAAATCAATGTTTTAAAATCAGAAATTGGACCAGCAAAATAATGCAAAACAAAAAAAAATGAGTATTAACAAAATGAAAAAGCAAATCAAATGCTTAGCTCTAGTTCTTCTATTCATGATTAAATTAGGCAAACTCTGTATATATGTATACAGACATACAATATACAATATATGTATGTTTGCAATTACGATATTTATCAAATACTGAATATATATACATATATATATGGATGTATTGTATTTTATAGATAGTCATAAGACACACAGAAACACTCACAGCAATGGATTGTAAATAGTTGATTGTTAAGATCTTTGAATTTGCCGAACTGGTCTAACTACAATATACATACATAGTCAGACTCTACTGGTATGTGCACGTACAGCTATCTATGTATGTGCACAGCCACACACACACATGTACTTAGCTATAGTCTTCCAACAGCCTTGACCTTTTGGCCTGACCGAGGCGAGAGCACGAACCAGAGAGAGACAGGGAGAGAGAGAGCGAGATAGTGCAAAATAATTTCCACTTAGACAACCTGTAGCAAATTGGTACCTTAGCTGAAACACCCAAAGAAAAGCTTTCAACTTTACAACCGAAAAAAAAACATACTAAAAGAAAAACTTTTTCTGCACAAAGTGCAATTGTTAAACGAAAAGAAAAACAAATGAACAAAGATAAAACATTAAAATTACACTAAACACAACAATGTCCAAAACATTAAACAATAAATGTTAATCAAAAAACAAAAAAAAATTAATAATAAAAAAGCAACAGAAGAAGAAGCAAAAACGAATATTTAAGACATTGGAAAGATAAAGCAAGAAAATAGTTTAAAGAATGTGTAGAGAAAACATATTGTATTATTTTTAGATAAATGTTGCAGCAGTACGAAATATTACCAAAAAGTTTGCATCTTGCTCGAAACTGATACCAAACGCGTTGGTCTCTAACTATCCATGTATTGACACTTAGAACCCTACACTCCTTCACAACTCGAACTACTAAAACGAATACGAAAACCAAAACTAAAACAAAAACTAGGCAAGAAAACGTTTGCCTCTATCTATATTAGGTATAATTACTTTTTCAAATCTATGAATCTAACTAGCGAATACTTTACTTCTTTGAATCTATCATTGGTTTCTTGTTATCAAACTTTAAATAATCAAACAATAAGCGTAGCATCCACCTTTGATGCCCAGCTATATGTAGACGAATTGTTGATAACTCTAAGCGGATCATGACAATATGCCAACTGCTGAAAGTAACCCACACAATGCCAATTCACCCACGTTCAACCACCTGACCCACCCTAGCGAGACTTCAGTCTAACCTCTGATCCCCGCTGACCCCCTACCAACAACAATCTGATATCTCTCTCACACACTGTCGTTGAGTATAATAGAGAATTTCAGCTTAACGTTTTATGCTCTCGAGAATGCTTGGCCAGCTGAAGGTTACATGTTGGACCAACTGTTTGTTCTTCATTCATATTACATCAAATGTAAATGCAAAGAGAATTCAGCTCCCACTTGACAGTTGTTGTTTCTTTAGCTATTCCACTGAAATATGTGCGAGTTTTATTCAGAATTTTTTATATATAGATTCTATCGAAGTACAACTGAACAAAAAGAAGTGAGCATACTTTAGTCGAGTGGGTCTGACTAGAAGATACCCTGAACTGTCCATTCAAATGAGTGTTCAAGGCAGATATTGAAGATATAATACGAAACAACTAAAGTTTCATATCTGATTTAATTAGTTTTATAGAAATTCACAGAGCTCTCAATGAGTGAAACCGCGAAGCGCCATCTATGTGCTATAGGCGGAACTAAGAGATCAAAGCTCTAGCTCTTGTAGGTTCAGGATTGCAGACAGACGGCAGGTCGGGTTGAGGGATTAGACAGACGACTGAGCTCGTTGCCTTAAACAGCCACGCCTCCTGCCATAGCCAACATTTAGCCGACAGCCAACTCCATTTAGAGCTGCCAAAGTGAAGCAGAAGTAAGGCTGCAGTGGCTCATATCACGATGGTATTCAATCAGAGTAGTTAGTCTCAACGACAACAATCTTAGTCGACTTTGTGGGCTCTACAGCAGCTCCACAGGCCGCCAAGCTGAAGGCATAGAAAAGGCAGCAAAAAACATTAACTTCATATAGTCAAAAATTTTCTGAGTCCCAAAGAAGCGTTTAATCGGCATTAAATCAATTCAGAAAGTGTCAAATTTAAAAACTAAAAATGTACAATTTGTGGACAGAGAAATGTTGCCACATGCCACATTTTTTTTCCAGGCCTAAGCCTTAGTCAAATCAATACAAAGTGTTACACATTAATGTATATAGTCTATATATATACATATACATATATATATATATATATATATATATATATATATATATATATATATATATATATATATATATATATATATGTGTATATATATGTATTCACTATACTTTTTTTAAATCTCTAAAATTTTAAAAGCTGTTAAAATCAAATTTTACAAACTTAAAAGAACAAAAGGAAAATTCGTCTCTCAACCAACCGATGGATTACACAAATGTGAGCAAAAGCAAATCTCGTTTTAGAGAGTTTTCGTTAGCATTTTCAGTTTTTTCTGCTGTTGCACAACAAGCGACAACAACAATAGAACTGGAAACAAACATGGTACCAAAATGTAAGGAACAAAAACAGAAACCACAAACAATTAAAAACTTTAATAAATGTATATTTTTTTTGGCTTTGTGAATTACTAAAGAATAACTAAGAATAGAGTGCAAACAAAAATATACATACATGTCATAGCATTAGATTAAGTACGATTAATTGTATTCAATATTTCAGTGTGACTTAAAAAAAGAAAAATTCCAAAAAAAAAAAGAGCGGAAAAACTCATTAGTTTAAATATATAAATATTTATAATATGCGGAAGTGCGTGGCTCTCTGTTAAAGTATGAAATATGATATATCAAAAAACTAATTGTTATCAAACCCAAAGGAACGAGAAAACACACACAGACAGACAGACACACATACACACACAGACACAGACACAAGATATTGCAAAACGATGTAGTCTTTTATCAAAACGATTCAAATTGATATTATCGAGAACGGAAATTAATAAAAATAGAAGCAAATAAGAAAAACGTAAAGAAGTATTATGAACGTATATCAAATGTAACTTTCTTCTTCAAGGCAAACAGGAAACGATCTGAAAACCAAGAACTACAAACGAGTTCAACTGCAAATCGATAATTACGAATATACTCTAGTTGTAATTGCATAGCTGATCTTTTTGGTGTATTTTGAAACGAACAACTTTCCAAGAAACGAAAACTCCTTTCAAACTAAAAACCCAATTGTTCAAATCCAACAACAAACGCAAATAAAATGTCACAAAACAAGTGGAAAGTAAACAAATATTTAATTAAAGCATAATAAAAACCAAAAAAAAAAAAAACACACACACACAAACACAGAAAAGAACACGAAAAACACATTTTTTTTTTGTAAAGTTAAAAATATGCATATATAAAAAGAGTGTATGAAAAATAAATGCGTAATAAAATTATGAATTTAATGTGAGTTTTTTTGTTTGAAATATAGAAGCTTAAATGTAATATATATATATATATATATATATATATATATATATATATATATATATATATATATATATATATATATATATATATATATATATATATATATATATATATAAATGTTTCATAAATTAAAATGGAATGCTTAAAAAATATTTTATATATACATATATATATATGAAATATTTTAAGAACTATATGTGTCGCGAGCTATATAGTTAACACGAAACAGTAGCAAAAATAGTTAAGCAACATAAATATATTCTTAATTAGGAACAAGAGCCGAGTTGAGTTAGCCCTGTCTGGCTTTGTGTCTCCCTCAAAAGTATCAACCTTTAGTTTGCTTTTGCCGAAGACACGAAATCGACTCGAAACTATATTGACCTTTAGTGCTTAACTAACATCTCTTAACAAATTTAGTATATAGACTAATGTCAAGTATTTATAGTTCACATTTTGGATTTTCACAGCTTGATATTCAGCAGCTCGGCAGTGTATCTCCCGGCCGGACACGCCTGACTGGCGCACATTTATTTGCTTTTCTATAAAGAAGAAAAAAAAATAAAAACAAAAACAATGTTCAGGCAAACAATATCATTTTTCTGGTCAAATAGTCAGCGGAAACCCGACAGTGTCTGTAATCCGTGCTCGCATCGTATTGAAAATTGCAACACGCAGACAGCTCTGATTGCTGGAATTGTTGTGGAAAAGCTGATTGCATTTTCCAAAGCGTTTGCCGACTACAATAATTTCAACGTAATGCGCTTAAATGTGCCTATTAGTGGGGCAGGGAGAGCGGGCGCCACGAGACAGACCCACAGCTGCTGGCCCACGGCCCAGGGGGCTTCAATGCGAATGCGAATGCGAATGCAAATGCTGTTTGCCAGCTAACGTCACATTGTGCACTTTCAAATGGCTGAAAGCGACACAAAGTTGGCCCCAAACTTAAACTGCATGTAAACTAGCCGAATGCAAACGGCGCAGCAAATGAGCCAGAAGCTCGAGGGCGAAACGCAGCCCCAACCGAATGAGCTGCAGTTTCAATGCTCTGCAATATATAAATTCATATAGAAATATATATATAAATATATTTATATATATATATTTTTTTTTATATATTTATATATAAATATATATGGTCAGGAATTGAAGAAAGCATTAAGAATTGTTACAGCTTCTATAGTTGGCCTTGAGCTCTTGGCCTACTCGTCCTAAGCTAAGCCCTTACCTTGGCCAAAGCAATCTAAGGATTAAGCAGAGCTCACTGTGGGTAGACTAAGTTGCCAAATTGCTCATTTCAAGCTTAGCAACACACGATATTTTTGCACTTTTAACAGGCATTAATGGCAAAATGGTATCACACCTGCTCTGCCAGCATATTCCTATATGGCAGCACCTTTATGCCATGCTAGGTCTCTATAGTTAAGAAATTGAATTCAAAAACTATGTTATATGTCACATATGAGGCATAAATGGAAATGGACATTTGGAATAAGGGAGGATATACTAAATATTTTTGAATATAATTTAATTGGCTTTTAATTTTGTTTTACAGATTTTTTATAAATACTTTTATATAAAAAGAGGACATATTAACTATTGTTTTTATTTTTTTATTTTATTTTCTTATTTTTTTTATATTGCCTTTAAATCTTGTTTTTATATATATTTAAAGTACTTGTAAAATCTAAACCTATATAGAGTCCAGATATTATTCTTGAGCATAGCTGATTAGTTTTTATATATAACAAAATTATTTCATGCATTCTTGAAACCCGTGAAAGAAATCAAGCCTCTTTAAGTGAGGCTCACTGTAAGCAGATGCAAGCACCCTTTGTCAAATTTATTTGACATGTATATAGATTAATGAAACATAATATATATTAATGAATTTCTCTATTTCAATATAGCAATTAGGATCGCAGTGGCAAACGTGTCACACTTGCCGCAATTCGCTCTGATGTATTTTGATTATGTTCACATTTGTGGCACAACTGGCCACAGAGTTGCCGCCACAATGGGTGCGTGTCAGCTGATGATCTGCTGTGGCATTCGCCCGACCGGAGAGTGGCCCAGTGACCAAACACGTTTCACATGCATCCAATTTAATGCGGTTAAATACATGCCGAGCTAGAGATTTCCATTTCCATTTCCGTTTCTATTTAGCTGGCTGGCACGCAAAGCACACACACGTGGCGACACGTACCAGAGCGAGATGGAGACAGACACAGAGAGAGAGAGAGAGAGAGAGAGAGAGAGAGGGTGGGAGGGGGCTAGGGTGTAAAAGAAAAAGTTTTGTAAGAATTGGCAATTCGATAAGCAGTTGCCTGTTAGACCAAGAGCGCCAGGGCAACTCACTTAATTGGCTCGTGAGTTGCCCCAAAAGCTGGACGAGCAGAACGGCCTGCTTAACTCTGCTTACGCTAATCGTTAATTAAATCACGTTGTGGTAAAAATTAAGTTATTGACAGTATAAGTGCCGCCTGCTCCTAGCATCAGCCCAGCCCATCGACACTTTTAATGCGAAACGTGGCTAATTGTGAGATTGTAAGTGTGTGTGTCTGTGTGTGCCTGTGTGTGTGTGTATGAGTGTGCACGTTGCTTGGCACATCGGCGTCACACTACAGCAGACAGTGCCACATGTATCTACACATGAAGAACAAGCAGAGCAGCAGCCAGAGCCCAGCCGCATGGCGACAACAACGCCAGCGATGCGAAAAACCGCAGAGCAGCCTCCGCCTGAGGCGTGGTGGGGCGATACGGACAAAGGTTGCCAAAGGATTTAACCAGAAACAGAAACGTGACAGTGGCCAATGCGGTCACAGTTGAGCAAGGCTGTTGCAATCGGCTAGCATAGACTGCCCAATACTCGCTCACAGCCCGAATGTAAGTATATTTCAGATATATATATCCAAGTTACAGATGTAGATAGGCTATAAATCCATTAGCAATCGCAAACTTGAATAAACTAAAATTGTCAAGTTATTGTCTAACGACTAATATGCCCCTTTTTGCGTAGCGGTCGCGCATATATTTGCTTGCTCTCTATTCTAAGCCGAATTTTCTTTACACTTACAAGGGCTTCGACAAGAAAACAAGTAAGAGAGCTATAGACGGGTATGCCAGACTAGCAAGTACTGTAAATGTCTAACAGACAGAAGCACACACATACGCGAATAATGATATAACTGAGCTGCTTCTTCTTTCAAAACTCTATGTATATGGGAATGAAATGAGGAAGAACATTACAAAATTTGGGTTTTTTTTTAAGTATATTTAGCAAAAATTTATATACCAAACAAGCGCTAAGATATGCTAAAATCAGTCATGCTTGATATCGATTATAATCGATTTAATGCAAAAAGTTATCGATATCAGTCAAGTTTGATATTATAATCGATTTAATGCAAAAAGTTATCGATATCAGTCAAATTTGATATCGATTATTATCGATTTTATGAAAAGTTATCGATATCAGTCAAGTTTGATATCGATTGTTATCGATTTTATGAAAAAATTATCGATATCAGTCAAGTTTGATATCGATTTTTATCGATTTTATGAAAAAGTTATCGCTCTGCGACTCAATCTTTCAGTCTCGAGACACGAACTAAAGTATAGGCACACGTACGGACAAGACAGAGACTATATCGACTCGACTGCTTGGTTATTTCGATGGGCTAAAGATATGTTTTCAATAGTCAATAGGTTTTTCGTATTAAAGATTGACTCCGTTGCAGACATATAACATAAAGAGTGCTTGACCTCTAAGAGACTTAGCAAGGAATATCTCTTAAATATAATTGAATACGACTTTGCATGCTTTCGTCTTTATTGCACGCTGGCCAAGATACAAGCTGCAAGGAATCGAACAAACAGCGTGCATACATACATTTATTTTCCTTTCGTTCGGATTGCAATCAGGGAAAATGTAAAAAAAAATGAAGGAGGAAAGTTGATCCGCTTGGACTTTGCGGCGCACAGTTCATTTCATCTGCATGCCAATGGAGCGGACTTAATCTGTTTGCAGCCTTTAATAGTGCTGAACATCCTTTGGGGTGGCATTCGGATTGTCATCGGCTGCATTTGCTAGCATCCGCCCACGGCCAATGCCCCCAGTGCTTTTGGTCAAATGTGCATAAATATTTATGGGGCTTAACTAACTGTTGGCGCAAATATTTAGGCGATTAAAGTAGATTGTTTTGCTTTGCGCACTTAAATCAATTTGTTATCCACAGAAAGCCATAATATATCTAAGCTATTAAAGGCTGCAGCATGGTCACAGATGCAGCTCGCTTGCAACTTGTTTTGCGAGGAGAGAAGTACATGAAACTTATAGAAAGATGTTTTCTGACTTCAATGCTTTTAGTTAAAACTCTAGAGAGAGAGCCTGGCAGACCTGCAGCTGTCTTACACACAATAGATAACAATAAAGTCTTGGCTAAAATGTGATGCAATGCAGTTTGGAGCAGGTTAACAGTGTTTCGGACACCTGAGGCCATGTCAGCATAATTGCATTTTGTGTCTCTGAGTTGCTTCACTTGGCCTGGCCGATAAAAAGTGTTCGATTACAGCAAAACGAATTGAATTTTGGTTGCTGCTGCAAGTCGAACGGACTCAAAGTGCGTGGCGAGATACGCTCGTATCGGCTTACAGCTGACAAAAATTCGATTCGGTGAAATCAATAAGTCTATGTGACACTTGTGTCACATTTGTGTCGAAATTTGTGGCGTTAATGCCTTCAGTTTATGGCTTATGTCGGGGCTGTTGTTGCTGGCATAAAGTGTGTATTTATTACGTATACGTAACATTGCTTATGTCTAAAAGGGCATTTGTGTTAAATAGATACAGACATTTGCGCCGTTCACTTTGATTTGCGACGACTGCCAGAAATGAAGACATAAAAACTTATGAAATCTTCGCCCCAAGCAGCAACAAGCGACTGTCATCAGTTTGGCTCGGTTTTTCTATTGGCAGTCGCCAAGCCAGACCCAGAAGAAGTAAGGAAAAGCCAAACAGATTGGCATCGAAGCAAATGGAAGTGGACAAAACTATGCGAGAACTCGAATATTTGTTATATATTTTAGCTGAAGTGAAATTCTGGCCAGCCATTGCTAGCCAACATTGCCCAATAGTTTTTCAGTTACTTTCGCTTCGCTGACAACTTGCAAATAGCTTGGCTGAGAGCCTGAACATACTCTCGATATAAATCAATTTTTTTGCAGTTCTTTGTTTTCAAATTATTGTCAAAATTTCTGCAAGCAATGAAAATAATAATGGGAGATTATTTAACCGTTGATGCATAAGCCCCTTTAAAGTTGAGCAACTTTTGGCCCTAATCAGCAAGGCTTGGCCATGGCGATGCCATAATGCCAGCCAGCTCCTGTCCGCTGTTCGCAGTAAGCGCATTAAAGACAGCAAATAAGCCAAGTTGGTCTGTGATCTGTGCTGTGTTTGCTCAAATCTGCATAATGTTGGGTGGCAGAGCATTATGCGCCATGGGCGGTATACGCCCACATCCTGCCATTTAGCGGTGTGGCCACCCTTGAAGCGCGGTTGCTGCTGCTGCTGCGGCTGCTGCTGTTGCAGCTGAGCAACTTTTGCTATTCTTTTTAATCACTTAATAAAACGCGGCAACATCATCAACAGCAAATTCATTTGGGTTTTTCAGCTAGCTGAGGCTTTTGTTTATGCCAGCGACAACATCAACAACAACAACAACAATAACAACAATTGCACTGAGAGGACAAGCAACGCGTAGCAACAATTAAGTCGCATTTGTGCAAAACTTTTGGATTACGAAAATATGTTAAGACTTTTGTTCAACTTGTCCGGCTGCAAAAGTTCTACACCCAAATCCCGCCTTGCCACTCCCACTCCCTCAGCGCGCTGCTGTCGCAAAATGGCTTTATCATGCCGCACAGCACAGACACTGGCATAGCAGTGGCAGCATCAGGGTTAGTGCTGGGAGGTAATTTGTGGCTGCGCGCTGCAGTTGCATTTCATTTGCCACACAGCAGCCGCCCCCAATGGTTGCCCTCAATAAAGTTGTCCATATGAATTTAGCGAATTTCGCCCAACATGCGCCCAGAGCACTGAGTCAACATTTATGACATTTCTTATGAATCCACACACCCTACGCACACACACACACACACACATGTATAGTATAGCTGCTTTTGTGAAACTTTTCAATTGCATTTAAACTTTGTCTAGCGTAATTTGGCCACGCCCACGCCCTCAGCCACCCCGGCACAACACGCCCATGCCTCTGGGCTATGTCCTGTTTATGCATTATCCTTGCGTTCGCCTTTCACTTGGTTGCGTGGCTACGCTTCATACACGCTGCGCTTTTGCCTTTGTTTCGGGCTTGTCTGCTTCTGCTTTTTATGATTATTAAATTTGTCAGTTCTTATGTGTGTGTGTGTGTGTGTGTGCTCTTGCAGTGGTTATTATAGAGTAGCAATGAAGCCCTATATTCCTGATCTATATCAGCAGACAAGAGCTGCAATAGCTATTTCTTAAGTGCAATAGAAATACCTAAGTTTCAGCTGAAGAGAGCTGTTCTAGATATCCACACTGTCTTATCAGATTATATTCTAAAGAAGGTTAACTGAGCAATAGTCGAGCTAGACTTGCCCAAGAGAGCATTGAGTCTTCGCTTCAATCAGAACTGAGCAGCTCAACAAAGTTGAATGTGGGAAATAGAATGTAACTACTTTGTAAGCTAGCATATTGCTTATGATTTAAGATTTTGCAGCTGCAGCTGCAAATTGAAATAGCAAAATGTCAAATTGCAGCCAATAATTATGTTTAATAACGCGACGATGATGATAATGAGTTGGACGTGACCAGTCGCAGGCAAAGAGGGGCAGCAGCGAATCACAGCCTTGGGCGACAACAAAGAATGTGGCCGACTGAGGCTGAGGATTGCAGCTACAATTCCAATTGCATTGTCTGTCCGCTTGTGGACGTGGCAGAGTGTCGTTAGCGCTGTTGGCTTCGGCTTTGCGGCTTGGGTAGGCAGGCAATGACTAACGACCCTGCGACTCTTCACCTGGCAGCGACACCGGCGCCCGACGACCGGCCCGGCGCACAGGAAACACAGCGCCATAATAGCTACAACTACGGCAGCCGCGCACAATGGAACGGAAGTTAGGCTCGGCGAGCAGTCAGCGGATTCATAGCCGTTGTCATAATCAGGAGTCACGCCTCGACTCGACTATCGGTGCCAAAGCACATTCGAACACAGCAACGGGGCGACACAAGGACACAGAAATGTTGCAACTGATTTAACTGAACAATTTGGTATTAAATGCGCCGTGCCACATTCAATGCAGATTGATCTCGTTAGCTACGCTTTTGTATCATTAAATACACTGTGCAGCAAAAGCAGCGAACGGGGCGCTTGATTATGAGTGAATGAACACTTGAATGCATGAAGTTGCAGACATTTATATATATATATATATATATATATTCAATCAGAAATTGTTATTTATAAAGTTGACAGCATTGGTGTCAGGGTACTTGCTAGTCAGGCATTCCTCTTCATTCTGTCTTCTTCATTTATTCTGTAGAAATTTTCTAACTTGGGCAGATGCAAAGATGTTGGGCTAAAAATAGCCGGAAAGCTTGAAAGTTAAAAGAAGCTTTTTCAGTGAGCTTTCAAGCGCACTCAAAGCACCTAGCTAAACTTTTCTATAAATCTAATTTTGGTCATATCATAAGAGCTTATATGAATTTTTCTGAAAAACTCTTGAATTATATTTGAAATTTATTGACTGTATTAGTAGTTTGGTAATACATAAGATGCCTTTAAATTTAATGCTTAGTGTTATCAGCGTGTGCTTAATAGACGTTAAGAGCCATTCATTTAGCAGCTAAACGTATAATTATGCCACATTATCCAGGCGACTAGTGGACACATGAGAGCTAAATAATTTGTGTGACAAAAGCACGCTGGACATACTATCTATCCCTCTTCCACTCTCCCACTCTCCCACTCTACCTCTCTGTTTGTCTTTCTTACGCTCAGCCAGAGTCCGTGTATCCAGTTGAAATTTATGCGCATATGTTAAGCATAACTCACAACTCATAACTTACAAAAATATGCAATCAAAATACATTAAAGCAGCTTAATAGACGTGCCACATGGGCTCGGGCCGGGCACAGCCCGGACAGGTTGATTCATGGGCCTGGCCTAGCTGGCCCAAAGGATAACTGTACTTTTAATACAAACGCAATTTCCGTATTGCCTGACGAAAATTATCTCGTTGCAGAGCTCGCCTATCGCCATGTTCCAGTTAAGTTTTTCATTTATTAGCCAGCAAACAAATGCTGTCCACAAATGTGAATAACACACATTATAAAGCAGCAGCGAGTGTGTGTGTGCGTGTGCGTGGGGAGTGTCCGACTAGCAGATACACCCAGCCACCGAGCAGAGCTGTGGTTTTAATTATTCTACATTTGTTTATAGAAATATCTAAATTGTAACAGATGCTGAACTAGATCGAGTTATATGATCTGGCTAAGAATTCTGAGTTTGTATTAAACTCGTAGTGTGTGTGTGTGTTTGTGTGTGCATATTTATAACATGTTTCAATAACATAACACGTAGGGCTTGGAATGTCATAGAACCCCTAGGCCCATGGGCCCCAAATGCCGCTCAAGAAGACAAAAACTGGGCTGGCTAAACGTGACAAAATACGACACACCTACAAAAAGCGCTCGACCACGCACACACACACACACACACGCACACACATGTGCATATTTGAACACAGATACGCGCACTGAAGGGTACACATAGAAAATGCGAACAACAGCAACAACAACAATGACAAAATAACAATATTATTGTACGGCAGCAAAGCAAAAAATTCACTTAGCCGGGGCTAATAAATGTCAACGATAATGTTAGACATTATATATGTATGTATGCACACACACACACACACCAGCATAGATTTGCTGGTGTGTATGAGGAAACAATATACAATCCACAATAATATACACTAGAATAAAATAACAAGAAGAAGCAAAAGTTTTATTCGAAGTGGATTTTATTATCCATTCACTTGATATTATATATAGGTCCTATCCATAAATAGTTATTTCTATCTCTAAGATATAGCATTTATTTATATATATACTTACAAAATATTACATTATTAGCCGATTATCTTTACAAATAATTTACTTAAAAGTTTTAGAAAAGTTGATATAGATATAGTCACTGAGATAAAAATTCTTGAACTTCTGCTAACACAAATTTACAAATATTTAAAAACATATTTAATAAATAATTTCTATGAACTTAAGAAAAGAAGCTGCTTTAAGCTTAGATACGGCGAAAAAGTAATAAATATTTCATAATTTTATTATAATTTTAGATAAATATGTAGAGATATTCTAAAGATAAAATTTATATTTTATTTTTAATTTTTAATAATATACAATAATAAATTGTTATAATAATACTAATAAAATTGTTTATAATAATGTACAAAAATATATAATAATACTGATAAATATTTAAAAAAAAATGCATCAAAAATAAACTTCGCGCAGTGTACCCATAGCAGGAGCATATATATATATATATATATATATATGTATATATATAGATATAGACATATATATAGATATAGATATAGAGTATAAATATATATAGTGTGACACTCAAAGATATGCTTACATATGAACGACCTTGTCATGGGTTTTTGTTGTTGTTTTACTATAGTTTTTTATTGCTATTATTGCAAATAGAGCGCCTTCCGGCTTAGCCCTTTGGTAAGTTAATTTTACTGGACGATTTTTGGCTCGGCTCGGATCGAGGCGACTCGTCTCGACTCTAATTTAATTAATTACACTTGCCGTAGTGGAAGATAACACATGTAAAACGGGCCAAACGAGCGCGCAATAAACTGATGTTGGCATATAATCAAAAACTGAAGCCGACCAACAGCTGTGTGCATGGACGTGGCCGTAGAGGGGCGGAGGGAAGTGGGGTTGGCGCACGTGCTGTTTGCTATGTGACTGTGACTGTGACTAGTTTATGACAGGGCCAGGGGCTCGGGCTGGGCCAGTTGGTTGGCTTAGCAGCAAACTCATCAATCTAATCCTCAGTTATTTCCGTGACATTTTCTTTGTTAACGCTGACGCAGTCGGAGACAAGCGTAGAGCGTAACATCCGCACCCATTTAACTCTTACGGTCTTAGGAGCCAACGTGAAACACATTGAAACAGTTTCATTTACATTTCAGTTTAACGTCTGGACAGCAGAAGCCTCGGACCGTTGCCCGTTGCCCGCTGCCACAGTTGCCGCAACGTTTCCGGTTTTATGTTACCACCTTGTAACGCCATAAAAAAGGGAGAAAAAAATATGTCCACACTGTGGCCATGGGGCGCAAGCTGAGCCAAAGTCTCCGGGCAACCATCTCAGGACAATGCGAACATGCCGTCGCTTGTCAGCGCCAGCAGGATGTGCAGCCGCAGGCTCCAACACCGACCCGTTAGGTTAGCTTAGGCTCCTCTGCCGGGGGTAGGGAGAAAGGGCAGTGGCCACAAGTGGAATACCTGATTGCCTGACGTTGCTGTTGTTATTATGAGCCCCAAAACGAACGCTCAGAATTGCCTCTTACTGTTTTTTCTTTTTTTTGTTATTTTTTATTTTTTATTTTTTGTTAATCCAATTAAATTATCGCCTTATCACGATACCCAGCAGTTTGCCAAGCCTAGGGTAACTTGATTTCTATATACAACTCTATTATGTCAAGCCAACCCATTGCAACATCTGTAGAGAGTTTTCGAGTTCGCTCAAAGTCAACAGCTCTGTCCTGGACCTCTACGATTTAATAATTTTATAGCTGCATAAAGTGGATTATGTTTTGGAATAACATTATGACAATAGCATTAGCATAACTTATCTCTCCAAGCATTCGGCAAACTACAGGCCTAATAACATCTATTGATTACCTAATTATTTGCCCGCCTCCTATAATTAGGGTAATTAGCAAACGAGCATTAAGTATGTCTATATATATCTATATATATATCTATATTTATAAATATATATATATATATATATATATATATATATATATATATAAACATACTTAATATATTGCTTTTAGTGTGCGGCAAACATGCTGGATTTATGCACACGTCAGCCATAGACCATGGAGCGTATACGCAACGCTGGCCAGGCGCTTCAGCTGCTTCAGCTGGTCAGCCATATCCGGCCTCAACAGCAGCTGATGCCATTTTCTTTTGAAAGCTAATGCTTGACACACACTTTTAACGCTCCAACAATTTTTGCTGTCATGCTTTCTACAATTTCCTGCTATTTTTTTTTCAATACCCTTACAGCGGGTATAACAACTTGATTGATTAGTTTGCCAAGCGAGAGCCATAAAAAATGTAAAGTGAGTAAATCTCTCTAATATAACAATATATAGATACGTAAACAGATTGATCAAATCGTCACACGCTCTCTCTCTCTCTCTCTCATACTATATCATTAATCTCTTAACTCTTAAATTTTATTTTTCTATATAAAATCTATTTTGTTTAGTAAGTTTTTTGGAATGTTAAAAAAAATATATAAAAAATATATAAAAATATTTGATATGCTTTCTATACCAACAAGCTATAACTCTCATATATGCATCTATATCTATATTCAATATCTATATATATATCAATATCCAACAAATAATAGTGCTTTCGTACGCTGCCTCTATGGAGTTTCCTTTTTCTGTTTTTTTTTTTTTTCGTATGCTGTTTTTTCCTTTATTTTTTTTTTATTTTTCTACTAAGCTTGTAGGCCGCAGGGGCTGGGCCAAGTTGGTTGACGCCTGTGTGAGGCTTAAAAGCAAAGTTATGTCAGGCTCAACTCAAATGCATTGCATCAATTAAGTGCGGTGCGCACATGTAGACAGTAAAAAGTCATCGACTGGCAAATGGTCAATGGGACAATATTGGCACACCGCACCCAAGCGCACATAGGCTGGGAGCGAGAGCGAGACGCACAGCTTGGGCCTAAGCTGTAGCTTAAGCTGGACAGGATTATAAGCACACGCCACTCAGCCACTCAGCCACTCAATGCAATTGAATTGAAATCGAAATCTGGTCGTATGGAGGTAAGTTAAGAGGCGCAACTATAGGCTAAGCTGGTTAGGTTTCGGTTTCGGTCTCGGTCGCGGTCTCCGTTTCGGTTACAGTTACAGTTACGGTTTCGAGTTTGGGCCTCGGGGCTCCATTGGCAATTTATATGGCAGACCCAACAAAATAGTGCGGTCGCAATCAGCAAATGGTCCAAGCGAGCTGCTATAATTTTGTGGCCAAGTGAACACGAAAACAAAGCACGTGCGAACCGTATCGAACGACCCGAACGTCCAGGTTCATTTGGGCGCCTTCAATCTACTGATAAATAATCGTAGCAGCCTAGCAGGCTGGTCAGCTATGTATACCGAATGATTGGGTCAAAGTCAATCAAAAATGTTAATTAATGTCTTAGGCAATTTATGCAGATTGCAAAATATTGATAATTCACAGTTAAACCGAATGGAGAGAAAAAGGATGTGACAAGCATTTAAGCTGTCAGCGGAACACAGAAAACAGGAGAGACAAGGAGAGGGAGAACGAGAGAGAGCAGACAGGTGAGTGTCACTAAGCTGGCAGCCTTCACATGAACTCGTGTATGTGACCAAAATTCAGAACCACAACCATCGCAACCACAACGACAGCCGCAGTCACAGTCAGCACCACAGTTACAACCACAGGCGATGACGACTGATCTCCCTGGTGGCATTTGACTGAAGTGCGGCATTTTGCCATTTACAGTTACAATAAAAACGAATTGTTAGAGGCCCACGCCGAATCGGGCAAAACGGAAATGCATTTACTAATGTGCATGTGTGAGTATATGTGTGTACGTGTATGTGTGCTTATATGTGTCAGCAGCAATTCAATGTTATAGAGGAGACTCTTAGTTTAGTGGAGTCTGTAATTTTATTAACTACTTCAAAAGGTATAACGATTTTAGTATACCCATTAAAAGTGAAAGTGCAGGGTATATTGGTTTTGTGCAGAGGGAGGAATGACAGCAGGCATTTGGTATATATACTCTTCTATGAAGTTATGCTCGTCTTGTCTCTATACTATAAAAGTTGAGTTGAGATCAAAATGCAGCAATGCAGCAAAATGCAGTTCAAGGTATCCCCCCGTCGAACACATCCCACTATAATGCTCTTAGTTGCTTATTATGAGCTGACAGATTAAAGACTCCTTTATATCACTCATCATCTATCACAAGTATTCCCTAGAAATGATATAAGTAAAATATTCTACTCTACGAGTTCTTACCCCATTTTTGTGTCAATAAAGTAGATCCAGTTCTGGCAATACTGAAGGTTACTTTAAATGATTTTCACAGCGCATCTTTGACATCAAATATATGAGTTTGCTCGACTAGTTTGGCAAATGGATGGAGTTGATTTCAAGCGCTGCTATCAGCTGTGTCCACTTGACGCCATCTGGATTGTCCCTGACCCCAAATGCAAATGTAACGATTTATCACTTTATCTATGGATGTTTGTATATGTATGTGTGTTGTATCTCTGTTTTTTGCGTACGGCTTAAACTTGGGGCTGACGCTTGAGTAGCTTTCAAGTTCGTGTTCTGTGCTGCTGTTCCAAAAATTTTCAAAAGTTTTGTCGCTTAACGCAATTTCCACTGGGCACACAAAACTCTCACACACACACATACATACCCTCAGAGATACACAGAGCAACTGCAAAGCAACTGTGCTCTTGTCGTGCTATGTGTTCGTGTGTGTCCGTGTTCTTTGCTGTTGGCGCGTGCTGTTGCCTCAATGCGCTTACCGCTGATCTAAATGTTTGGTAAAGTTGTCTGCATTTGTCTGCTGCCGTGTGGATAAAGTTTTAATAGTATAATTTGCCATATATATGTATATGTATATGTATATATATATTTATACATATACTAAATTCCCACATATACATACGTGTACATTCATGCTTGTGTATTTGTGTAATCGTGCCCGGTCCCAGCTACAAATAATTCTGGCCACAAATGAAACAAATAAAAAATTTACGAAAATTGTCCCAACTATTTGGACCATTTGTATGTTTCTGCGCTCGTTTGTGTATGTAATCGTACCGTTTGTTTGGGATATCCTCGACAATTACACTTTAAGACCTCTGACCTGACATCTTAATCAAAAGCATTTACAAACATTAAAGTTATACTCTTTATCATAGTTTGCTGACCAAGCGAACTACAAGCTGACCAAGCGAGCTACATATAAATGAGAATGTTGGACTAGGAAATACTCCGTACTCAACTTATCCCAATTAGCAACACTTTAAGCTTTCAAATATATGTATATGTAAATATAAACATATATCAATAGATCAATACTTACTTTAAACACAAGAATTTGGTCATCTTTTTAATAGTTTTTTACCACTGTACATAAGATTGCACAAAATGAAATAAAGAAAACAAGTCCAAAGACCAAGGAAAAAGTGTATGTCTATTTATAAATATCCGTTGCGAACGATTGAAACCAGATGCCAGGCAAGAAGGATATATAAAGACGAACAAAAAGCAAGTAAGCAGCAACAGCAAAACGCATAAAATGAAATTCATAAAAACCATAACTGTTAATTACTGACAAAAAAAAGACTCGTTCGCATACAGGATATTTGCTAGTCAAGCGCTCGTGTTCAACCGGTTTGTTCATTTCTATGCTTCCTCCATTCGTCAGCAGGGAGTTGTAGTTGTAAATAAGTACTATAGTTGTAAATATGTCTGTATGTGTGTACATATACAAGTACTTGTTTAGGTGCGTTGGTGTGTTGAGCGCGGCGAACTTTAGCCTTGCCTATAGGGTACATGGCAATTCCCAAACTACAGTTGGGAGCGTTTAAAAGCGCCAGCTGGTCAATTCTGGTTGAAGTCTAAAAACAATTCTTGCGGGGCCGTTGCCAGCAATTTAGTTATCCGTCCGACCGGCGCGTGCGTCCCCTTGGCAAATGGCCAATCTACGGTATCCATCAGTCACTCCCTTTCGGTTATATATTTTCATTTGTTCATTATTCAAATTCTGCGTGTCTTTTTCTTCGTTTTCTTCTGTCTTTTTTGGGCAACAACTCATTTAGGGCACTTGTCATTCTTCCCCATTACCATGCCATTTGCATTTGATGCCATTCCCCACTGATTTGTTTTCCGTTACGCTTAATAAATTTTATCTCACTTGTTCGCTTCGTCCGTCGTTATTTATTAACGCTTTCGTCCTCGTTGATTTGTCCGTTTTTCTAAACTCAATTTGTGAATGACGGTCAAATTTCAAATACGTTTGCTGCACACTTAAGTTATTTATTCCGTTTCACTGGATCACTAACCACCAGACCGAGCACACAAATGAAAAGTCTAGAACAAACTGTCGCAACATACGAAATTCTTGCTCAACTTCGAATTGCTTTTCCCACTTTAAGATTTTTGTATAATATTTTTGGCGAAAGGGCATCGAAGTGTTGTAAGTGTAACTTTATCAGATTGACCATCCTCACACACACACTTATAAGCCTTTGTCTATGTATATGCAATTGTAAAGACTTACATGAAGATTAGTGCTAAAAATGTACTTTAAAGCAACTACTGCATAGTTTATATTCATAAATGCACGCAATTAACGGCGCTAATTAAATATTGATGAATTAACTTTAAAAGTGACTTTGTGTGTGTGTTGTTTATTTTCATGATTTGGCATTTCTCTAGTTTATTTTATGCAATTTGCCTATGTAAATTATATTTGCGTAATTTCGCAAAGTATTGTCCCACCTCTGCCATGGAATACAAGTGACTAAATTTGTATATAATTGTGTGAGAGTGTGTGCACTGTATGTGTGCGTGTGTGTGTGGCTATCTGGTTGTATGCGCGAAATTATGCGCCATGCCGTGCATACAATTAAAATTGTGGTGTATTTATTCAGGCGTTTGCCTACTCGCTCTACTCTCTCTTATGTGTGTGTGCGTATGTTAGAGATGGTATCTGTCTGTATGTGTGTGTGTGTGTGTTTGTGAGACTGTGCGAGTCTGCCTGCAGCATAATGAATTCCACTTTATATTTCACGAGCAAGCATGTCTGCATGTATATATACTTACATTTTTTTTTAATAAAAATAAAATTTTTACAGATATTATTACATGCGTTAACAGTAAATTTTCTAGAACTGACATTGGCTAGGCGAGTATGAGTATAGAATTTATGGAATAGTGTGTAGCTTTAACTTATCATAGACAACCGAAATAGATCTGCTATTTATATATGTGCAAATTGGTTGTTATTGAATTTTTACTTAATCTTTTAGATTCGATTTCCGTTATTGCAGAAGCTTCACTGTACAACGAGTACGTGTCATTTGATAGCAATTAAACGTTTCGAGTAGATTTCAAAATGCAATTCTTGCCAATCGACAGCATAAAGTAACAGAGGACAGCCAAATGCTCCAAATGCCCCCACTACATGGCTATGAACATTCTTTAAACGTCTTTCCAGGTCAGATGACAAGTGCTCAGCATTGTATACCATATACAGTCAACCGAACCAACGCCCAGCGCCCAACGCCTACAGCACCAGCTGGCGCAATGTCACGTATGGAATAATGTTGATTTTTACCCAATGTGCAGGCCAAAGCGCAATGGCAAAAGGCAACGGCAACGGCAACGGCAACGTCGACGGCAACGGCAAATGGACGTCGCGTCGTCTGCTGGGCCACTCGCAAAACTACCTCAAAGTATTTTAGACCAAAATTGAAAAACTGCCAGCAGTAGCTATAAAGAAATAACGTGGCACATTTTCAAATTCCTCAACTGCTACATTTTGCCACAGACTGTACCCTTTAAGAGACACAGCGAGCCAGCAGAAGAGAGAGAGAGAGAGAGGGCGACAGTGACAGTGAGCAGAGACAGTTGTATGGTAAATACTAATGGGCTTGTGTGAGTTACGGAATCAGGGCTGGGCTTGTGTGCTGTGAGGCTTAGGTGTTGCAGCCTCGGACACTGTCGACAGCTGAAACATTTGTCAATGACAATCAACCAGCCTCCAGGCACAGTGGTTAACTAACCGAAACTAGTGTAAACATAAGAAACATTAAATTGTGGTGTGAATAGATTATGAATAATATATTTTATTATATAGATCTATAAATATTTTATTTTTGCATGCATATTCTATAAGGTCTATTGAGATGTTGTCTACCCCAGTGCCGTGTTACTGTTAGCTTATTATATATAAATGTCATGAAACTTAGTAAACTTAATACTTATTAACTTATTATAGTATATACATAGCAATTTTGAATAACAATACTCTGATATTACAGGAAAATTATTGAATAGACCTTTATGCACAGTTCTAATAGCAGCTTTCCCTTTCGAGACACAGTGCCCAGCCGCAGGCTCAATGCGCTCCAGCAACAATACGAACATCTACATACAATCCTGCCCACCCTTACACCCACGCAGAATTGACAAAGTCAGATGTGGTCAACACCCGCTGAGATGCTCACCTTTCAGGTGTTTCAAGCGAGCCAACAGATTTGCTGCACTCTGTGCAGTCATGGAATTTGAAGTCGTTATGCGTTTGACAAAAGCAAGAGCGAAAAATCCTCCTCCAGCGTCTTCTTCTGCTGCTGCTGCTGCCCGTCGAGCCGGAGGCACTCAATCACAAGCCAAGTCCATATTGGCTGACAAAGGCGCTCAATTGTTGCAATTAGGACCGAATGTCAATTGCTGATTGCCACTTGCCACGCGCGTCGACTTGAACCGACCCGACCCGACCCAGCCCAACTCGAGCCCCTCCAAAGGCAGAGACAACGAGCAAGGCACAGAACCAAGAGGCATTTGGTAAAACGGGCATTGTCAACATTGTATCAAGTAGCCCAGACCTGAATTTTATTTCAAAAGTATTCCGATATCTGCATTGGATTGGGCCTTGCGTGGCATGTGGCTTGTTGCACGTGCATCTTAGGCTGGAATATTAATTTTTGATCTTTGCTTTATTTATTAAAACAACTTTGCTTAAATATGTATTTAACACTAACATAGTTATGCAGGATATGAAGTTTATGCTTATCGATCTAGCCGGATTATAAAGATCTCTCTATATAAACATATCGAATACGTTGGCTACATAGGTAGTTCTCTTACCTTGCATGATAAGCCGTCATGTTCTTTATCGATACTTAAGTTCTTATCTTTATAATCGATAATTATCGATATTTCAGATATTTCTTATATTTAAAAACTTATTTAAATATAAGTCGTAGACTGTCTAAGCTAGAAATATTTAATTAGTTCCCAAGCTTTCCTTGATCTATATTTCCGAGCTTAGCTTCCTCCTTCAATTCATGAAAAAAAAATAACTCGAATAAGAGCGATTTTTGATATGAACACATAAGAGTCAATAACCGATTTCCCAAAGCGAAAACTATGCCTGCGCACAAGACGTCTATAAGTGTTTGCAGAGTTCAGGGTATATGCAAGTCGTTCACTCCCTACAACAACAATCTTACTTGTTAATTTCTGTAGTTCTGTTGTTGAAGCTGAGGTGAGGTCAAACGAAAAAGTTATTTAAATTCCAATTTGTTTTTTTTTTATTTATTATTTGTTTGTTGTTGGCCAAATGCATATTTGATACGTTCTTCAATTTACAGATGGCCAAGTTCTGAGTGCAGTTGCCGAAGGGCTCAATGCCAGATTTAAGGCTGGCTTTGCTGCTGGCTCTCGGTGCGTATACGTACTTTACGGTCGGCTGCCCACTAATTTGTTCAATAACACAAAAACAACAAGAACCAGAACTCAAGTGGGCTGCGTTTGCTTCGCATGATTTGAGCCCAAACGCAAAGTCATTTATTTGCCTTCAATCATACGTGAAATTGTGTTTAGTGCATTAAGCGCCACACTCACGAAGTCATAGCCCCCCTCCTTAAATCGTAGCCCCAAAACACACAGCACTAAATCAAGCCACCGCCAGAGCAGCGTAGACGCCCTCCTCCACATAACTTCATCAAATATTGACGTTCAAACTCAACTACATAGTAACTCAAAATCAATTACATTCGATTAGGAATACCAAAAAATAATAAATAACTGCCAATATTTCGAAACACATTCGATTTAACCGCAATTAATTACTTAGCGCTGCTAGGGAAACCCCTCAAAGCCCGCGATTTGCCGCTAGATATTACCAGCTTGGCTTATCGAATGTACCAAGTTTTTAATATAACGGTGCGTTCAACAACATGGAATTGATTAGGAACACAGACCAACAGGCTTGCATAACCAAAAAATAATTGACTCATATAACTTTCAGTAAGGCCCCTGATGATGGGAAATTTGTCAATTACATTTGGAAAATATCTCGCTTGTGTTAAGGGATATGAAAAGTGAGCAGTTGCAAATCTGAAATTCTTGCCTAACATTGCAAGAAAATCGTTCATCAAAAGAAAATGTTAAATCCAAAAATATCATCAGGATATCTAAAAGTATCACTCGTTCCTGATTGTGTATACATAATGCCTTACAGCGCTATCTCTCTTCTCACTGCCTCTCTTTTAACTCTAGCTTTCTCTCTTACTCTGTCTATCGCTGTAACTCCTTCTCCATTTAACGCCTTCCTCTATTTATCTCTTTCTCTCTATCGTCTTTCTCTCACTCTCGCTGTTCCCCTCTCTCTCTCTCTTTCTCTGTCTCTCTCTATCCTCCCTCTCTTTCTCTCTGTTTTTCTCTCTGTCACTCTAGCTTTCTCTTCTAACCTCTCTTTCCTTCTCACACTCTCTCTCTCTCTCTCTCTCTCTCTCTTTCTCTCTCTCTCTCTCTCTCTCTCTCTCTCTCTCTCCTTCTGCCTCTTTCTGGCTACTGACCCTTGTTGGCCTGTGTAGTAATTATAATTATTAGGCAGCAACTTAAGCACTTCTCTAGGCGGGTGTGTGTATGTGTGTCTGTGTGTGTGCGTGTGTGTGAGTGTATGCATGCATTTAGATACTTCTATTTCCTTTACTAAATACAGACAAAATTTAATTTAATGTTCTCCATTTACTCAAATTCAAGAAACCTTACGCTTTGATTTGAAGTGTTATGTTAAAGTAAGCCTATTAAATGGTATTGATATATATCAATAAGTACATATATATATATATATATATATATATATATATATAAATATTCATTGTTCATCTGTATGTGAAACGGGTTAAATTACAACTTGATCATGCAAGAATTTCAATAATTTGCTTTGATTGAATGCCTGACATTGGGAAACAGTATTTGATTAGCATAGTAAACGAGAAATGTATATTATGGCAATTAAATAATTATAATTCTACAATTATTAACATGTTTACTCAGAACAAAACGGGAAAATAGAAAGCGCAAAGCGCATTTAATTTATTTGGAAATTAAACGGATTTTATTAGATTCTGTGTGAAATATTTGTGAAATTGAGCGAAGTCGACATAAAGCCAGCGGGGGCCGTTCGGCCAGCTCATATATCAAGCCTAAGAAGCGTTAAACAACAAATGCAACAACAACAACAACAACAACAACAACGAGGCCGACAGATGAAGAAGCAGAAGCAGATGAAAGGCCATTACAATTACGCAGAGTCAAGTGCGTGGGCGGGCAAACCAAACTGGCTGACTCGATGAAAATTCGATGACAATTAATCACAGTTAGGCGCGAGGCGTGAAAATGGCTAGGAAAACAGCAAGAGCAACAGCAACAGCAACAGCAACAGCAGCGGCAGCGGCAGCAGCAGCCGCCGCAGAGAAAACTGAGTCAACAACAACGACGTGGCTTGAGTGGGCGGCATAAATACATAAGCGTCAGCAAATTATAAATTAATTCAAACGCATTTAATGAAGAAAAACGCCAGAACGAGAGCAAACAAACCAAGGGACAGACACGAGACAGGAGACAGGGGACAGGAGACACGCAAAAATGCAAATGCGACGCGAACTAAACGCTCAGACCGTGGCAGACATTTGAATTAAATAAATGAAATACATAAATAAAAACAGATGAGCCGAGCCCAGAGCTGTGAGCCGTGAGCCGTGAGCTGAAAGTTGGAAGTTGGCAGCTTCGAGCAACCGCAAGGCCAGACGCCAAGCTCAGACCCAACAGCCGCAGCCAAAACCAAAACAGGAAGCAAAAAAAAAACAGCCGAAAAAGCACATTAAACAACAACACCCCAGCAATTAATCAGTGAAATTGCAAAAGAGCTGAAGGCGACAGCGATGACAGCCGGACAGCCGGACAGCCAGACAGTCAGACAGCCAGACGGGCGGCCAGAAGGAAGCCAAAGCCAGCCAAGCCAATGCGACCATTGGCGGCCTTTAAAAGGCGTTAAAGCCAATCGAAATTAGGCAGCGCCAACTGCCGAATATTAATTAAACAATTTTCCATATGACCAAATCACCTAGGGAAACAATTTAAACGTTAAATGCGTACGAGTCGAGCCTTTCACTTGATCCAGCAACAGCTCGGACCCAGCTGCCTGAAAGCAGCGGCAAGCTTGACTTGGAGATACCTCATACTTTCGACTCTAAAAATATTATTTTAAACACATTTTATATAAATAATATTTTATTTATATACATTTTTTTCATTCACTTATTTTTTATATTTTTCTTTTCATTTCGTCTAATAAATTAGGAAATTGATTTGCATTTTTGATGGCATGTTTGAATACAAAAGCAAATGTTGCCCAACTTTAATAGCTCATTTTAGAATCATTTTGCATTTGAAAGCTAATTACAAAGGAAATAACATAAATTTCTTATGGTAAAAGCTCAGCGCAGGAGTTGAGAGTGCACGACTCACAGATATCCTATATAAGATAGGACTTACATGAAGTTAAGTGTAAAGTTTGAATTAAAGGAAACAAATTGTTATTATACATAAATTTATTTTTTTTTAATAAATATTTATAATTTTAATTAATGAAATTTGAAATTCTTAGGCTTTGTCTAAAGCACTCCAAATATTTAAAAAAAGTTTTTTGGCAAAGCTCAACTCCATTAAATATAAATATATATATTCATCTCAGCTTACATTCATAGTCGATCATGGCCTATTCATCGACACATCTGTGTGTACAGGGTAGCAAAACAATTTTGGGGCTTTCGAAATGAATTGCAAGAATTCAACAATTTGGCAATAACAGAAAGTTTCGTTGGGCAAATCAAAATGCTGACGCTGAGTATATAAACCGAAAGCACAATTCAAATGGAAATGATAATGGAAAGCGAAAAGTATATCGGTATATAGGCGAGCATAACTGTATTTGTGGCATTTAGGCGAGATAAAATAACGCGTTTTGTTTCAGTCATAAATCTGTAGCTGCAAACATTTTACTGATTGGGCGGAGAACCGGGCACTAGGAACTGGGGGTGGTGATGGCGCTCGTGCTCAGTCCTTGAATTTATGATGCGAAAATCCCGTTGCCATATTTTGTGAGCCAAAAATTTGCTGTCTGCATGTCGCTGGCAGGCACGTTTTGTGCCTGGTTTGCTGTCAGCTCAGTTCTGTTATGCCAAACACTTCGCTGCAAAGAATTTCTCGACCAACTCAACTCAGCAGAGCCCCGAGCCACGCGTCCGGTCTTCGGTATATTTCAGCATGAACGCGTTTTTGCCTAGGCCACAGTTTCGCATTGACGTGCAAATGCCACAAGTCGTTGCCACATACTGCCACCCCAGACTCCCATCCGCTTACCCCACAGTCTTAATTGCCAAACCGATAAAAAGTAAAAAAATGAGCCAAGCGCATAAATTGAATAGCTCACATTAATCAACGTTCTTTCCCACTCCAAGCCCAATTTGCGACTGCCGCAAGCAATTTGCTTGCATGAATTGCATTATGGCCTCATAACTGTCCAGCAAACAATAAGGCGCATCTGTCCACTCAGGTGTAAAGCATGAAAACATTCAACCTTCCCTCCACACGCCCTCGTGCCATGGGCCAAACCAATTAATTTCCGCATCGATTCAAGCTTCTCAATGCAATTTTAAAACAAATTAAAAACAATAAAGAACTTTATTTCAGACTAGCCGAGCACTGAATACCCTTATGAATACGAAAATCATATTATTAAGTAAATAGCTCCATGCGATATGGCACTACAGGGTTAGGGATATGGTGACTAAGGGACGTGCGATAAAGACATGATATGACATGATATGATATGATATATGATATATGATATATGATATATGATATATGATATATGATATATGATATATGATATATATGATATATGATATATGATATATGATATATGATATATGATATATGATATATGATATATGATATATGATATATGATATATGATATATGATATATGATATATGATATATGATATATGATATATGATATATGATATATGATATATGATATATGATATATGATATATGATATATGATATATGATATATGATATATGATATATGATATATGATATATGATATATGATATATGATATATGATATATGATATATGATATATGATATATGATATATGATATATGATATATGATATATGATATATGATATATGATATATGATATATGATATATGATATATGATATATGATATATGATATATACATAGGTCTGGACGCCAGCCTCTGACGTTATTTAATTATAACAAAATATTTGCAAATTATTGTCGTTGAGAGCAAATTAAAGTAAGACCAAATTTTGGCAGACGACAAGGCAAGGGCAGATGATAGGAATAATAAATGGAATCAATTAAAATAATAACGTGAAGCTATCGTCGGCGTGCAGCAGGTTGAGTATCCTTGTTATTCTATTATATAAATTGCTCTCATGTGATTTATATTGAGCTTCCCCAGCTTACATATACACACACACACTCGCACACTCACTTATCTATCGAAACAGTGCCTTATGTATGTATCTAGCAGCACGCATAATGAGCTTAAGTCTCTTTGTTACCACTAAAGATAAAACTCTTGAAGTTTGCAATATGATGATACTGAAGAGTGATTCTTACTATAATTAATATACTCAAATAGCTGCTACTGAAGATGATGAGGATCTGATGCAATTCTGATGACATTGATGGAAATAATGAGTGATAATAACTATAATTATTGTGCAAATGATGATGATGATGATGCTGATGATACTGACGACAATGCTAATGATCTGACGCTGCTCCAGGGAAACCAATATGTCTTAGTTAGCATTAATTCTAGATCCAACTGACGCACGCATTTCTTCTATGCGTCGCTCTCTTTGCTTGAACTACTTCATCAGACTTCTTCAGACTCTACAGCAAGCAGTCTGAGTGTTAAGCTATGGGCACTATGTCGACGGTATGTTGAGATCGCTCTAGCTGCTATCAGCTCCAATTTCTAAGTCTCCGTGTTCTCCAAAAGACTCTTTACTCCTAAGGCAAAGAACTGAAATCCTGCCTGCTCGATCTTCGCTGAGCAGTGAAGCTCTACAATACTGATGATAACAATGATTATAATAAATGATAGTAATGATTGAGCCAAAGGCACTACATTAATCTTAAAGCACAACAACAATAGAGTTTTTCTCAGGCTTTTAAAAATGTTTTGTTCTGTTTTTGTCGACATTTTTGCTTGGCAGCTTTAGTCATGAAGGGAGCTCTAAAATGAGTTTGGGTCTATTAGCTGAAAGTGCTTTTGTCGTCTGGCTTTGAACACTTGGGGACCTTGTTCACTTGCCCTCTCTCTCTCTCTCTCTCTCTCACTCTCTCTCCAACTGTCTCTCGCTCTGTCATCACGACTGTCATTGTAGTCGCTGTTGATGTTGTTGTCGTACGAGTCGTTGTCGTTGTCGTTGCTGCTAAGTTCGGCAATACCACTAATTTATGCGCATTCAGTTCAGTTTAAATTGCAAATGCGTGCATTGTGGGCGACACTTGGACAGATGGGGGCTGCCTTGTCCACGCCTCAACTGACGTTGACCAATTTTGGGCATTTTGGGCATTTTGTGCAGCGTGGCGCAATGGCCAGAGCCAGGAGTTCGAGCTACCAATTGGGGCCTGTTGTCTGCAATCACGTACACACACACACACACACGCACACAGACTGTGGGGCATGTATGCCAAAATACATTTCTCTCTTCCTCTGTCTGCGTCTCTCTCCCTCTCTCCATCTGCGCTCATTTAAATGCAAATGCAAATGCAATGCACATGTTTTGGCAACACACTGCATTTTGTTTTTCATAGAATATTAGTGTTGTTTTCTTGTTGTGTATTTTTCGACGTTCTCTTTCCCTTCAAGCACTGAGCCGTTCGTAATTACACGAACTAATTGTTTTCTCTGCTTGTTGTCCATGTCCTTGTCCAGGCAATTTTTAAGGGTTTTTCTCTGCTCTTGGCCCATGGAGCTGCCAAATGATGGCTTAAAGTCGTGACTAGAAATTCGCTTTTAATATGTCTACAAGATATTTTACTTGCTTCTGTGTGTGTGTGTGTGTGTGTGTGTGTGAGTGATTGATGTGTCACATATGCTGTGGCAGACGCACATAGCTCTCAGCCGAAGCTGGCTGCCGCATAGACAACATATGCTGCCAGACGACAAGCAAGCTGCACTTTTCGCCTCAATCGGCAGCACACACACTCACACACACACACACAGAGAGAAAGTAAAGTAACCTGTTTTTTGTTTGCACAAGTGCAGCATATGCAAATGTGCTAACCAAACAAGCTCGCTCGCTCGCTCGTCAATTTGTCAAGCCGAACAGCATTGAGAGGAGAGAAAAAAGCGTAGCCTGCTTTGCAGCAACGTCTTCATTGACGCCGTCGCCGCCATATGCGCTCTTAATGAGCATATTAGCTTGGCAGTGACATAACCAGGCCACAATAAGCCTCATCGTCAGCACATGCCCGCCTGCCACTGGACTGGACTAGTTGACTATCAGAATTAACATTTTCAATGAGATGCAGTCGCAGGCAGCGACAGGCGCTTGGCCCGAGCGCTTGGCATTACTAATAAACGTGATCATCATAATTGTTCAGTATGGAGTTTAGATTAAGCTAAGCTAAAAATGTTGGGTAATCTCGAAGCGTTGACTCTGACGATTTCTATTTGCGCAGGTGTCAAGCAGAAAGTTTTTGGCAAGTTTCGCAAGACATTTGCTAGTTCTCATATTATTTGGCAAAACTTTGACAATGCTTAAAGCTGCAGAGCGAAAATTTAACCAGCTGTGGCAGCAGCAGTGCAAAGTTACTGACAGCCTGTGCATAATTGTCTGCATTATCGTTAATGGAACGCCAGCAGGACACACAGTCAGGCAGATAGGCAGATAGGACGGGTGGACGGCTTTGAAGAAGCAACTCTGAAAAATGGCAAATCAAATGCGGCACATCAGATGTGGCACGGCCACTAACCAACCAAGCAGCCATCAAAGTAAGCATCTATCGACCGGATCATATTTCAGCCAAAGCAATCTCAACTTTTCGCAGCCAATTTCAAATTGAATGCCAGTTCGGGCAGGCAGTTAACATAAATTCTTGGCTTCTGTTTTTCGGCTACCCAGCGCCGGCCGAGCAGCCGCAGCGCAATCAAATTCGTGGTGGCTGCTCGTCGCCCCTCAGATTTGATTAATAGCTGCACATAAATCTGTGACACCCAGGTAAGTAACTTGCATAAGTTACCTTTGCTAACAGCGGCCGGCCCACCGGTCGGCTACACGCTAATGAGCGCTGGGTGCCCGTTCGTGCTCTGTCTGCCTGCTATGCGATCACACTTGTCAATTTTTCCGCTCTGTTTTTTTTTTTTTGTATTTTTGCTTCATCATCCAACAAATGGCACTAATAAGTCTAAGCCTGCGGCCCAACCCTGCCGCCCTTATAACAAATTTTCCAATTACCACGAAAATTCTGTGCGCTCGATAAAAGTCAATTAAAATTGACTTATGCTATTGTTATGGTACGCCATTCACTTGTTCCATCGGGCAGCACTTTACATGGCCAACACGACCCTCTCGGCATACGGCCCATAAATTGCCACTCCTACATGGGGGCTTAAGCGCCGGCTGAGCCCAGCGACAATGCGAATGTCGTAGCGTTAGCCAGACTAACGACTTTACTCGGGATTAAAAATTAAATTGCTTTAAATATAGCCTTAAATCAGTTTTCAAAAATTTCCTCTTTGCTCTATACATATAGTATAATATATATCAAGTGTATACAGTGTATATAGCAGAGTTTCAATTCAGCTAAACAGAGCCCTACTTACGCTTACTTCAGTTGATATTGTAATGCTTTGCAAACATGAGAATCACAAAGAGAGGCATCCAAGGAAAATATATAAATATATAAACTATTTATTTATATGACATCAGAAAAATTCTATAAGAAAAAAATATTTAATATATTTTATACAATTATACTCTAAATTAAAACTTATGTAAGCAAATTAAGTATATTAAATATTAACTAAGAAATATTTTTAATATAAATAAAATTTATAAAATTTTGATATATTATTTATTTACATGAACTCAATAAACTCTTATAAAAAAAAACAATATCATTTTTTATATGTTTTATTTTACATATTTTAATTTATATATTATATTTACTTAAGTATATTTATAAAAGAAATGAACTATATTTTATATTTCTAATTTTTATATACTATGTTTTATATTATATATTTTCTTATGTACGTTTTTACACACATAAATTGCATGTATATTTTTAAAAAAATATATAAGGCATATTAAAAATTATTTTAAAATTTTTTTAGACGTATCTTATTTAATTTATATGTATGCAAATCTATGAAATCGAAAAGACGAGAAATTTGTAATATATATATAAAAAAATTATTAAATCATATTTTAACTTCAAAAATATTTTTTAAAATTTTTTTGTTTAATACATTTTAATTGAAATTTATTTTCTTAGCTTTTTTTATTTATATATATTAGTTAATAAGATTTTTAGTTGTTAAATTTCGCATGTCCAGATTTAAAGCTTCCATAACTCATTTGAAAGCATTTGTGCGCGTATCCTTACGCCGGACTCCACTTCGTACTTGGGCACATTCTAGTTGGAAACAAGTCGCACCTGACTGCAATTACGCGCAGCTGACGCCAATGATATGTGACTGTAGTCATAAAAAAAGTTCCTGTTTTTATACCCTGTTTTTGTTGTTGTTTCTATTTGTTTTTACCTATTATATTGCACACATAGAATTTATGATGGGGGCTTTTCATTTTATTATATTACTTTCCTCTTCCTCCACTTCTTCCCTTCCTCTTATTTTTTTCGTGCGCTTCTCTTTCGACCGTGGCAAATGCAATCAAATGCAAATGTTTATAGTGCTGCACTCTGGCCCTGCCTCATAAGCTTTACTTTATGCATTTTCATTTTCCATTTTCCATTTTCCATTAACGTTGACTTTTATGCATCTATATTCAGGTTGCTCTCAGATTTATTAAATATTTCTTAACTCTGAAATGATTATGTTTCTGTTCCCTGGCAATTGGTGTAGTAATTTATACAAGGAATATCCCTAATGCAGCTTTAGACATTTATTTAACTTTAATTCATTGAGGATTACAAAACTATATCGAAGCCAAAAGTTTCAATAAATCTTGGGAATTCTCTAAATATTTGCTCTCCGTCAATATATGACTGAGCTTACAAATGAACACTTTTTATAGGGCATCTGTGAGTATATCATTACCGAAAATATAGATGTATGTACCTCAAATATGACTTAATATTTCGATTAATATCGTATACCTATCTATTGAGAGTGAAAAGTTGAAGAAAAAAAGATAGATTGGATACAAAGATACAAAGATACGAAGATAGGAATATTTCGTTTCAATGAACAATTGAAAACTTCATCGACTGTTGCAAATTATTTGTGCTGACTGCGAATGCAATTAAAGTGTTCACTTTATTTTAGTGGCGATTCGAAATTAATTGCTGTGCGCGATATCATTTAAGTGTTGCTTGAAACTTGATATTGTCCGATGACCAAAAGTCGGTCGATAACAACATTAATTATCTATGTAATTTTGTTTTTTTTTTTTTATTTTTGCCAATTAGCTGGCATCAATGGCGTCCATCTGTGTGGCTGGCATTTGGCAGGCGACTCACTCGCTGAATATCCTGTTGCTGCTGCATTTAATGCGCATTAATTGCGCATAATTAAATTTCTACAATTTTATTATGCACTTTACAGCCTGACGCGCTTCGATGCTCAGCATTAAAATCAGATTACGCTGCCCATGCTTAACATATTAAAACATGGCCGAAAAGGCGCCCAACCCAGCTGGGCGTCCCCCCTCTACTAGAGCTTTGGCAGGGCACTCAGATGGGCGTAACTTCAAGTCAGGGGTAACAACAGCAACACAGTCTAACATCATTGGACGAAGCTAAGCAACAGAGCATAGGACTCTAAATGTATCTAGGCATTAGCTGCTCAATCTTAATTTAATACTGGATTATTAAGCAGGTTGCCCAGCTATGAGATCAATGAGATCCGTCAAGCACCTTCCTCTACCAATGCTGAGATAACCCTTGAGCTATTTGTTGAGTATGCTAGGCAGATGCCCTCGTTCTCTCTCTTTCTATATATCTCTCTCTCTCTTTTTATATTATTGCCTCTCTCTTTCTATATCTTTTTCTCATGCTCTTATTGTCCTCTCCCTTCTCTCTTACTTCTGACTCTCTTTCTTCTCATTCTGTCTCTCTCCCTGACTTTTCTCTCTCAGTTCGCTCGCTCTCTCTCTCTCAATCTCTCTCTCTTTTTCTCATTCACTCTCACTTTCTCTCTTCCTCTCTCTGTCTCTCTTTGTCTCTTCCTCTCTCTCTCTCTCTCTCTCTCTCTCTCTCTCTCTTCTCCTATTTTCCCTCTCACTCTCATCTTTCTCCCTTCTCTCTCTCACTTCTCTCTCTCTCTTTTCTCGCTCGCTCTCCTCTCCTTCTCCCTTATGCTTCTCTTTCTACTCCAGTTTCAACCCATCGATAACCATTAGAAAATGATTATCTAATTTCTGGTTACTTAACTCTGTTGGCCAGTGTAATTGATTCGAGTAAACATTGGAGGGCAGCGTCAATGCTATTTAAAGTTAATGCGCTTTTGGCATCTTAACGTTTTCATATTTATATTTTAATTGGATTATTCATCACTCGCCCACACCTGCTACAAGCCCTGCCCTGCCCCGCCCCAGCCACCTGCCTCCACCCTGGGGGCCATTGTGACTTCCGCCCGCCATTTTGTATTGCCAGCCATTTTTTATCTGTCATTTAACAGCAATGCGTCAGTTTGTCAGTTTTTGTTGTCATTCGCCTTTGTTGCTCTTTGCAGTTAAACACTGTATGAATATTTAATTTGATTTGAATGCTGTTTAAATGCCATAACTGCCAAAGCTCACTCACACACACGCACACGCATGACAATTTAAATATACTATTTAAGCATATTTTTCCCCTTCTGTAATTAGTAAAACGCTTCAATCGCTTTATTAACTTCAGCATGGGCCATTAGCTAACTAAATGGCAAAGATCACTGTATAATTAAATGATAGGATTTTGGGATGCGTGTCTATCCGCTTGTTAGATACCCTGTACTGAGTTGCTTTTTGAGTATATTGGCAAAGACTTTGTGCTGAGTGAGCTCGTGTAAAAATGGGATACGAAAAATTATTAAAATTAAGTTGATAAAATCTTATTGGGGTAAGTTTTTGGTATATGTAATTAAGGGATATATTAAATATATAGAATATATAGGACATATAGAATATATGGAATATATAGAATATATAGAAGATGTAAGATATAAAATTCAGCTTACGGTATGATTAGATAATTTGAAAATAATTTTCAAAAGTTTTTTAAATTATATCATATATATACATAGTGATATATCAAGTTGATTGCTAAATATATGTATCTATAAAACCTAAATATAGTTTTTAAAATTATAGTTTTTAAAATTTCCAAATTAATTTAACTAAGGATCACACAACCTCAGATCTGCATAGAGCCATGGCAAGGCGCCTCAACATACATATATCAAGCAAAGCAAAGCAAGTTATAGCATGCGATAAATAAATTACCCTTTGGGAAATTTTCTCTTCTGTACGCAGCAGTAAAAAGTACCGGGCACAAAATGTTTGTCGTCTTGAGCATATGGCCATAAAGGAAGCGAGAAAAAGACGCACACAAAGTGGGCAAGCGAGGGAGGAAGGATGGCAGGGAGATAGCGAGGGAAGCAACACAGATGGTGAGAGTGAGAGAAACGCTAATAGGTCCAATGGAGAAGGACGCCAGCTTCCCGGGTATTCTGCTCTTTATACGCATTTTTGTTTTCGTGTCTTTTTTTCCCATCTTATTTTGGCGCCGGTAAAAAGTTCGTTATCAAATATTGCTGGACTGCGGGGGCAGCCAGTGCGCTTGGCTTTTGGATTTGACTTTTTGGCTGAACTACAGAACTGTCACACACACACACGCACAAGAACGATTCATTTATAGTCACATAGTTGTCTCTGTGTGTGTGTGTGAGTGTGTAGATTGCATGGCTAATTAGGCATTAGGCAATTATTAATACATTTCAAGTGAAACGCACAGGGCTTAAGCAAACATGGCTCAGATGCTGTTAGCTCTATACCAACCCCCACCCCTAGTCACAGCGAGTCAGGCAGCCAGGCAGCCAGCCAGCCCCGTTGCCAAGTGGGCCAACGCCTTCAAAGTGTTTACAGCTGCGTCATTAAAAGCGCCCGTCGCCATTTATTTTCATTTTTCGTATGGAACGAGAGCTGCGTGGCACTGGGCGGCAGTCGAGCAGCGGGTGACTGCTGCTGTCTCAGTGCCCAGGTGGGTGGCGTGGCTGGCATGGCTGGCATGGATGGTGTGCAAGTGGGTGCTACCGCGTTGGCGATGACGGCTTCTCACTTTTGTTTTATTTTTATCACATTCTTATTTGTTACTGCCGCTGTTTTAATTGCTCTTGTTGCTGTTGCTGTTGCTTTTGCTGATGTTGCTGTAAATCTCTTTCTCTTAGTCAACGAGGCGCACGCGGATCCTTGCCGTCTGCCTGCCCACAATACTGACGCCAGCTGCCAGCCCTTTCAGCCGCACCAATCGCGTATCCATTTCCGTATTTGCCACACGCAAAAGCATTTCGGCTTTGCGACGCCACAAAGTTTCCCAGAAACTCAAATGCTACCAACACCCAAATTTATACACTCACACAGAGAGAGAAAGAGAGGACGAAAGGGCGGGCCCCATAAAACTAGCTTTGACTTACCAGCATTACTCCAAAGAATTCCTTCTCTTTGTTATTCTCATTAAATGAAACTTTACAGAAATTAAATTCGTACATAAAGAGTGGATTGAGAATGCGCTGTAATTAATTAGTTATTTAAGCACAAGTGATTATTATTATCGTTGATAATGATTTGCGAAGATGAACGATACTATTATATATCATTGTCATTGTCATAGCCATAGTCATAGTCATAGTCATAGTCATAGCCATAGCCATAGCCATAGTCATAGTCATAGTCATAGGCATAGGCATAGGCATTGCTGTTGTCATTGTCATTGTCATTGTCATTGTCATTGTCATTGTCATTGTCATTGTCATTGTCATTGTCATTGTCATTGTCATTGTCATTGTCATTGTCATTGTCATTGTCATTGTCATTGTCATTGTCATTGTCATTGTCATTGTCATTGTCATTGTCATTGTCATTCATTGTCATTGTCATTGTCATTGTCATTGTCATTGTCATTGTCATTGTCATTGTCATTGTCATTGTCATTGTCATTGTCATTGTCATTGTCATTGTCATTGTCATTGTCATTGTCATTGTCATTGTCATTGTCATTGTCATTGTCATTAATATTATGATTATGATTATCATTAGTATTAAGATAATCACTATCAGAACTTAAAATCAGCCCGACTATATGTTAAATCTCAATTTCTATTTTACATTTAAGGGTTATTTCGGGAATTGCGAATCAGTTTTATTGCCAAGCACTTGCTCATTTTGGCTGGTCACCAGGAAAGCTCAGAAAAAGAGGGAAAAATTCCAGCACTGGACACACCTACAGCTAAAGTCGGTTTAGCGAGTGCCTAATCAAGCCTAAAGCCCGCTAATGTAGCAGAGGGGCTGGCGGGGGAGTAGGGGCTGTCGTAAAGCAAAGCCACAAAGGGCACTGAAGGCCACGGCAAGGACCTCATAGGACACACTGCTGCCTACCGTCCATGGGACAGCTCTTTTTTTGTCAAATGTGTGTCACGACCTTACGCACACATGACCAGCACTAAAACCTCGCAGATGGAGGCTATACCCAAACCAGTTCTCTAAATGACGCACTTAGGCTAAATGCGGAAATATATATATATCTTTATAAAATTAAAATCTAATTCTGGAATTCTGAAAATAATTCTTAAATATATCTAATGGTATATGAAATGCGAAGCCCCACAATAGTTTGGATAAGAAAAAAGACTAAGACAAGAGGATCTAAAATTGTAAAGAGAAGAAATATTTAAAAATGTAATAAAAATTAGAAAATTAAAAAAAATATATTAAGAAAACAATCAATTAACAATCAATTAAAAGACAGTTAACAATAATTATAGATAGTCATTTTTAAAGTTAGAATGGGAACTCTTTAAGTGGAAGGCATAAGAAAAATTGAATTCAAATTTTATAAATTTGAAAACTTTAAATACATTTTATAAATGTGAATAACTCTTGTCTAATCACTCATCTTCATAATTTGACTACAAAGTAGAGTCAAGACAGTGAAGGGCACACACACACACACACAGAGAGAGAGAGAGACAAACATATGTGTGTGTGTGTGGGAGTGGGAAATACAATCAAATATTCAAATATGCTTCTTGCCAATCATTCACCCATGTTTTCAACCGCAAACTAAGACGCACTCGCGCTCAACTCCTGACAGACTGACTGAATGACAGCCTAGGGACAGACAGACACACACACACACACACACACACACACACACATACATCAAAAAAGTATGCTATAGATATTCAGGCAAATGTTAATCCAATCGCATTGCGGTCTTTTTGTAGTGCGTCGACTATTTCAATGCCGCCAGTTGAGAGCATGTGTTGATTTTCTGTTTCTGTTTTTGTTGTTGTTGTTTCATGAAAATGTCGGAAAATGAGCTCGTGCCACGCCCACTGGCAACCTTTGCGCAAATTCGTATATATTTACGGCTGCGTTGCTAATGAAATAGTTGCCCAAGAATATAATGCGAGTGTGTGTGCTCTCTCTGCCTCTTCCCCTCTCTCTCTTAGTCGGTCTGCATCTGGCGAGCAGCCAAAGCGGGTAAGGGATAAAAGGGTTACGACTGTTGCTTTGCGCCTTTGCCGTACTGCCCATTAAAATTCAAAATACGTTCGCCAAAAAAAAAAAAAAATAAAGGCAAAAGCCAATTTCAGCCTTCGCTGGCTGGCAACACTCAGTTGACGCAGACCTCGTCGATGACTCCGTTTATGTGGCAGGCCAATCGTTGCGTAAACTCTCCGCCCAGCTCTAGTCGGGCTCATGCATAGTCAAGCGATGCGCTCGCTGCCATCAGTGGCTCAGAACTCGACTTTCAGACTTTTGTCCCACAAATTGTTTGCTGCGTTTAGTTTGACATTCGTTAGTCTGCTTCCAGCACAAAGAGTAAGAAAACAAAAAAAAAAAAAAATTGCACGCATCAATAAGAGCAGCAGCAACGGCACAACTGAGGCCAAATCAGCCAGAACTAAACAAAAAAAAAATTAAACCCATTTATGTATCTCCCTCTCTCTGTGTGGTTTATCTGACATTTACGCATTGCAAAAATTTTTATGCTTCATGAAGTTCTGTCATCAATATTCTGCTGTGTGTGTGTGTGTGTGTGTATGGGTCGAAGTCCAGTTATGTGCGCTTTGAACACGTAGTGACAATAAATTTCGCCATACTGCGTTATTGAACCTTTGAACCTTATAAAAACCTTATCAAAAAAACAAAAAAAAAGCAGAAGCAGAAAAAAAAAACAAATGAACAAAAATCAACGAATTTGAAAAATTCAGTCAACTTGTGAAGGTCAGTGCACAAATGAAAACAGCTCGCAAAACTCATAAACCTCAGCCCAATGGCCCATCGACACACATAAAAAGCAACCTATATTCATGCCTGCTCTGCTCCATAGGGTATATACAGCCTTTGTATTTCGGCAACAATTTATTCGACTTACTTCCGCCAGTTGCCGGACTTTAACTTCAACCTGAAGGCGTACTTAGCCTAAAAATGTTAATGGAACTTTTCTATAAATAAGAAATGGGAATATCTGCAGCAAGGAATTAATCAACAGCTTCATACTCTGCAGTTATACATACATAAACATACATATAGGGTATATTAGCTGTAAGCGTTTGGTGTGAAAACTACCAACTCAGTTTGTATAAGACAAGACAAGCGTTTGTATAAGAGCTCTGTGCCTAGGGGTACATTACTTTAGCTGTTAGTTAAGTTTGTATATAATTTATAATTTGTATATGATCAATAATTTGTAAAAGATATTCTATAATCTGTTCTTGAAGTATCCAGAGGTATATTACTTTATAATCTATAATTTGTATAAGAACAAGGGCTATATTTATAAGATCAATTGTGTGTATAAGGTCCTCTATAATTTTTTCCTGAAGTATCCAGGGGGTATATTAGCTAAGCCGTCAATTAACTTGCATACAATCTATAATTTATAAAGGATCAATGTTTGTATAAGACTTTCCTTCAGTTCCTAAAGTTTCAAAGGGCATATTAGTACAAAGGGCATATAGTTCTGTCAGTTCAGTTCGCATAACAATTGTAGTTCATATAAGATCTTAAATACTCTGTGCCTAAAGTGTCAAGTGGTATATTAGTTTGGCTGGCAGCTCAGCTTGTATAAGTTCTCTCGTTGTTCATCAAAGGATCTGATTTGTTTGAGAACAGAGTATTGTGTAGTCATACATATTTTTCCTCTAACTGCTATCTTCAATATTAGTCAGAGGCCAAAATCAATAGTGGAACAAACGTCAACTCATACGAAACGACTGTTATATTCCAGTTAATCAACGATTCTCCAAGTAGAAAGAGCAGAAGTCGAATCATTTCAATTATTATATTCTTATTCGTTAGTAAATCATATTAGCCCATTAAGATCTGCAGCATGAGCTCACTGCGTGTAGAGTATGAGAGTGCGAATGGCAGCAATGACGCGCAAGTTTTGCTGTTAAACATAATAGAAAAAACTTCTTCGTTTCAATTAATTTCAAAATTAGTTTAGCTTACGGCGGGCTCTGGCAGCGAGCAAGACAGTTAAAAGCTTTTGCAGCAGCCATAAATAGCAGAAAACTCAGTTTGCTGCAAGAGCAAAAGCAAAAAATTAACAAAAAAAAATGCGAATAGAATGAGGAAATTCAGCGAGCAACGCCGAAGAAGAAATGCTCTCACATGCCAAGCCTTTGACGTTGTGGAAACATGATTGGAATCTAAGTTACTCGTAATATAGGCAGATTGCTAGACCAGACAGGAAAACTATCTGCTAAGATAGATAGATTGAGCCGACTCTAACAACTCAGAGAGGCAGAGTAAGTGATAAGATAAATAGGTAGACTACTCCTACTCTAGATCAAGTCAGAATAAGCAGCTTAAAGATGTAGAGTATCTGATGAGATAGAAAGACAGCTCTTGCCCTATATAAGATGAAGTCCCTACATAACAAAAAAAAGGAGAGTAATAAATAAGATAGATAGCTCGATCTTAGTCTACGTTAGATCAAGTTAAAGAGACAGAGTAACTGATACGATAGAAGGATAGAGCTGACTCTATACAGCTTAAAATTGAAGAAAAGTTGCTGATCAGATTGATGAAGCCACTCCTAAGAGATGAACCCTATCTGATGAGATACATAGATCTTGCTCTTTATAAGATCAAGCCGTTCCGCAGCTGGCAGAACACTAGCAACTGCTAAGATATAAAGATAGTTATTAAACTTCATTAGATCAAGCTACTCCACAGCTGTACACATAGACAATGGCAACTCCAATTGACTCAGGAGCTTCTTTCGCTGTCAGCTTCAAAGCCATTGACGCCAACTGCTGCTCTTGGAGCTGCCTTTTCATCTCAGATTCGACTTAAATTTGAAAAGATTAAATTCATTGTTAACACAAGCAAACTGAACTGAAATTGTATAAACACAACTTGAAACATATGCAATAAAGTACAACAAAGAAAGCAGTATAAATGGCAATGAAACTTGTCCTAGCAGCATAGAGATCTTTGGGGAAAAAACTGAAAGGTTTTATAAAAGTTTATAAACTATTTTCTGATCAGCTTCTATGGCCTAAGCCTGGGCGCAGTATATGCAATACTTGCAATCATCAAACAGGCGTATGGAAAGAGTATCCAAAAACCCGAGCAGAGTAACTAAGCCTAGACGAGAGCAGCGAACATATTGCGCTGTGAGGCGCTGGCACAGCTGCAGTTGCAGCGGCAGCTGCCACTTGAATGCGCAAACACAAAGATTCGCATATGAGAGACCCAGACCCAGGCCCAGTTAGAACATGCACAGGCTCGTAAACTTGAACATAATTCGCCTGCGTTATCCTTGACGGAATCCTCTTTAATGCTAAGCTGGCTGAGTAGACAGATGGACGGCTAGTCGGCCAGTTAGAGCCAGACCAGCTGTTTATACAGCTCATGCTTTATACACTGAACACACACACACACGCTCACACCTCACCGACTTACTGCAGTCAAAAAGCGAATATTTAAGAAGCACAATACTACACACATAGAGTCGAGTCTTCTGCTTCCACTTCTTTTGGCAACTTATTTCTCGGCCCAACGCCCAAAAACCTAATCCACGTCCAAGTCCAAATATGAGCCTGGGTCAGCCTCGCTTGGCCATGCTTCCTGCAAATGGCTTGGGCGGCAACAAAAAAGTAGCGTGAGTTGATATATTCAGTCGAGTGCTGCCGACTGGCCAATGCCCGTTTGGAGCACGTTAAGGAACTTCCATGGACTAATCAACTTTAGCGCTTCATTGAAGTCGTCTTCCATAATTATTAAATGCAGAATTTTATTTGCACTGTATATATATGCAAATAAAGCTAATATACCCGCTTCGTATGACTAAACCTGCTGCCCAAACTCACTGAAGTGAAGAATTTCTAAACGTTCAGTCAAATAAAACCAAATGCGCAAAGAGAAAAAAGAAAAGAAAAGAATATTTATATAAAATATAAAATATAATTTAAAAAGGCACTTAAATACCCTTCACTAACAGTGACAATGGAAAGTTGCAAAATTTATTAATAAAACAAATACTTAAAGTTTAAATTTAAAAAAAAAAAAAACAATTTAAAAAAATTAATTAAATTAATATAATTTATTTTTTATCTAGCAAAATAGTTGTGCTACTATTTCGTATAGGATATATGCATGCAACTATCTAGAATTGCCTTGCCATGTCTCGGGTAAGCCCATAAGCCATGTGTAAGGGACTGGCTTCAGCCTTGCGACAGCTGGACCAGAACCAGGCTCATATCAAATAAACTGGCCAATGCGTTGTGGTAAGCCAGAAACGCAACTCCTTAGCGCCTGCTTTAAGCCGTCTTAGTTCGCTTGAACTGAAAAAGAATAAAATAATTGGAATTAGAATTAGGAATTTATTTCTTTAATCGTTTAACATTGGAAATGTACAAAGGAAATTTATATGTGAGCTTGAATCGTTAGCTTAAACAAATAGAAAAATTTTAAGAGCATTCATGAACAGCTCGACAAATAACTGAATGCTTAATACTCGTATATACCCGCCCCAAAAGGCAGCTCGTATTATTCATAAATCTGTTGCGTGGATCATTTCTTATACTAGCTCTAGGACTGTGGCAGCTTTGCTAAGATCAGTTCGCTTAGATCTATGGTAAATGTATAGTTTATGGGCGCCATAGCTCCAATGAGCGTATCCAAGGAAATCATAAGGCCTTCTAAGACGGCATGAATATGCGAGGCGTGTTCAAAGAGTATCGCGAATTTTGTGTTTTTTTTTTAAATATTTATTTTTGAATATATATTTCTTGAGATGCAAGACGACCAATGCACAAAGACTCTCTTAAGTCTTCGGACCAGTATTGCAACAATAAAGTCAAAAGACTTCATAAGAAAATTGGAAGTTCGTTGCAGTTCCATGAACTTGCCTCAAGCACTAAGTAATTGATAAGCGTTATCAAGATGTGAAATATATATATACATAGATATGGCCAAGTACACACTTGTCATAGATATATGTACGTACTGCGAATGGATATTGACAATGTCAGCTTGTACTTGGCATAGCTTTTAGCCGTTTGACGTTTTGGCCCAAGTGCTAGCAATTGACATAAAGCGCCCAAAGTCAACTGCCAGCTCAGACGACAATGCCGGAACGAACACACACACGGACGGACGGACGGACGGACGGACGGACAGACAGAGAGACAGGCACAGGCACATAGAGATGAGCATTTACAAATAGTGAGAGAGCATTGTGGCCAAATCGGTTTAGGCCAACTGAAATAACAGCCCAACAAAGCTAGGCACTAGAAAAAAGAACTGATGCTAAAGCGACTTCAATCCAATCTAGCACCAACACAATTGAATTTATGTAAGTTGCTGAGCCCAGTTGCTGCAGGCGAATGATAGACTGAGAGTTACCCAGCAAAAGGTCGAGCAAGATGCAGCTTTGCCCACATCGAAATCATTGGCCATTCAGTTGGGCTTCTTCAGCAAAGGCAAGTCCGGGCACAGCCAGCTCGCAGCTTGATTTATAGGGTATAACAAATCACAATTGTTAACTATGACACTGGGAGCCGGTGCTGGGGCTTTCGGTAATTATTTTGCCACTAGTTCAAGTGCTCTCAACACTTTCGGCCAACTATCGGCAATGCCGACTCTCCACGGACTCGGGCCAAATTTATTTGGCGGATGGGCCACGGCGAGAGAGGGCAGGGTGGGGTAGGTAGGTTAGCGAGCGGCAAGGCCCAGGGGCAACATAATGCGATTGCCACGTTTTGGGCCCGCCTCGGCCCCGTCCTTCATCAACTCAAATGCAACTGCTAACATATTTCAAAGTCCCCCAGCCAGCTGAAAATCCCGTTCTTTTGGCCATGGCATGCGTTTGTTTGCCAACTTGATGAACTATGTGCAGGATGCTCCATGCTGATTTTCTCTTCTTAGCTGCCGCTCGGCTGGCTTTGGCATAGTTCAGCTACCAGCACTCAGCAATGAGCACAAACATTTTCTATATAAATACATATATATATATGTATATATATATCCACGTTCTGCACTGCACAGAAGTGGCCCTGGGTCAGATCATAAAAAATTAAAGCATTTGTTCACACACACACAGCTCTTAAACTTACGTCCACCTTGGCCCTTGAGCGTCTCAAATCAGAATAATGTAGAAGCATTGTGCTCTGATTGGGTCGTTACGACCCATGCCACTAACTGACTATATAGAATGAACGCCCCACTCATAGCATAAAATATGTAGAAATACTGTAAAAAACCTGAAATAATACAATAAAATAATAAACAAAAGGAAACGCAATTTCTGTCCTTCAGCTAGCCGAAGCTTTAACACTCTAGCAGATATGTTAGATGCCACTTATATTGCCTATGCAACAGTCTTATACTAACTCATATCGATATGGCCATATCAGCTCCACAGCTCATGCAGAACATATCTATGTATATACATCTGTATTTGTGGAGTGGTCATATTTCGATGAAACACAAATTATCCTATAAAACTTTCTACGAGCGTATAAGTACTCAATCATTTGGATATTCTTTAGGCCAGGCCCATTTCAAAGTGAGAATAATAGACAAGAAAAAGTAGGAAACATTAATCAAAGCAGCATTTTGTGGCAGGCAGCAGCATGGGCCTGCCACGCGGCCTACTTATTATTAAAATTTCTAGTATATAAAGTTACTAATTTCAAAGTCCTCAAATACTCCAATTGTAGAGTGCAAATATGAGACTTTGAGTATAAGACTATAAATATATGAACGTAAATATTAGACTACAAATATAAGACTACAGATATAAAAGAAAGAAAATATAAGACTGTAAATACAAAGCTGCAAATGAAAGACCTCAAATATGAGACTCTTAGTATAAGACAATAAGTATATAACTATATAAATTAAATTACAAATATAAGACTGAAAGTATAAGATATACAATAATAAAAGTATAAGACTGCAAAAATATATATAAATATATAAGATTGAAAATATTAGACTGTAAATATATAAGATAGAAAATATAAGACTGAAAGTATAAGACCGACAATATATGACTCTAAGTATAAAGCTATAAATATTAAACTGCAAGTATAAGACAGTTAATATAAGACTGCAATTATATAATAAAAAATATAAGATAAAAAATATAAGACTACATATAAAAGACAGAATATATAAGACTAAATATAGACAGAATATATAAGACTGCAAACATAAGACTGTAAACATAAAACTGCAAGTATAAGACGGCAAATATAAGATTGCACGTATAAGTCTGCAAATATAAGACATCAAATATTAGACTGTATAAACAAGACTTTAAATATAAGACTGCAGTTAAAAGACTGCTATATAAGACTGTGCATATAAGATTGCCTGCAAATATAAGAGTTAAATTCCAGGCAGAAAGTACACATCTGATTACGGTTTACAGTTTACAGGGTATTAAGTAGCACAAGACGCAGTGCGAAATTAACTTTCAGCTCGTGCTGTTTATTTATAAGCATCGCTAGTTAACGCGATATCATTTAATCTTTGCAATTCAGCGAATTCTTGTTCCACTTTTTATGATTTTGTTTCGCATTGTTTTTTCTTTTTATTTTTTATTTTGATGACAATAATTTTTTATGGTTTGTTGGGGGTCTGATTTACTAAGAGCGACAGCGTCGAGGACAGGCAATTTAACTAGAACAGCCTGGCTGCAGCAGCGCCAAGGACAACAACATCAGCAACATGAACATGAACATGGACATGAGCATGGACGTGGACGTGGACGTGGACGTGGTCGTGGATATGGGCAGGGAAACTGCGTCTGACAGTCATCCGTCTCTCTAGACACAGACTCGGGCGCCCCATTAGGCGTGTGCATAGCTTTTGTCTTTGCTGTCTTTATCAACACTGCCAACGTTTTCCTCTTCTTCTAAGTGTATGGGTGTGCGTGTGTGTGTGTGTGTGTATACTTTCTCTTCTTGTCTTGTTTTGTTACTTATTTTGCTTTCGCCTTCATTTCCACTCAGTTCAAGTGTTTTGCATTTCATGCTTTTCACAAGATAAAAGACAACGTTTTCCCTCCTCCTCCTCCTCCTGCTTCGCCTGCTCCTCCTGCTCCTCCTGTTGTTGTTGTCAGCGTTGCCTTCGTCTTCGTCATTATCATCTGCGCTGCATCATGACAGTTGGCGTCCTTTTAAAAAATTAACACAGTAGCCAGCCCGGCAACAACAATTCAAGAGAAGCGAACATTGAGTAGCAAGAAGAAAGCAAAAACTCGGCTCGACTTTTAGATATCCTGTAATGGAATAGGCCATTTTACTTATGAGCCTAAGCTACATAGCACGACTCTGTACTTTTTCTAACATACAAAGGTATATGAAAGCCCAAGAAATTTAACAGCATTTTGATCTGTTACATACGCTCTTAGTGTTTCAATATACCCCTGTCTTTTCATTTGCTTAGCTATAGGGTATCAGAGTCTGTCATTTATAGCCTTATGAAAACGGTGTGCTAAATACTTAACGTGGAATGACCCGAATTAGGCGCAAGCAAAACCCTTTCACGCCAGTCCGGACAGCCTCAGATTTCAGTGTGACCATATTTGGCCAAGTCTGGCTCTAAGCGTAGGGCATTTGGCAATGGTAAAGCATACATCGAATTGAACATATTTCATGTGAGTTGCTCTGTGCTCGGCCGCTAAGTCCAATGTCTACAATTGGAACTGGCTGCAGCTGCTGCTGAGCCTGCCTTTACACAAGAGTCAGAAGCCTCAGTCAATATGAACTTTGGACGGCATCCGCTCTTCGCTTGACAAATATTTGAACTTACGCCCCGACAATACACTCAATGAGCACACACACCCACCCACACACACACTCACACATACTTGTGCATTGACAGAAGTAGCTTTCTAGGTAATCCCTTTGGCAGGGTCAGCAGCAATAGCTGCAGTAAATGCATCAGCCTCTTGACAATGACAATTGCAAATATTGCCTAGTCAACTAAAGCATACGCTATTGTTAACATGCTCAGCCCAAAGTACTTGAATATGGCCTTCAAATGCCACTTGAAACCGTTCAGCTATCTTGTTAAAGAAATAATAAGCACGCAAGCATCAGCACAAAAGGAAGATGCATAATTAAGCGACGATATGAGAATCGCATGGAGAGGCAAAGGACAAAAGATAGACAGACGATTAGCCATCGCTGGCAACCATGAGAATTGCATAGAGAAGGTACTCAAAGCGTAGCTGGAAACTATGAGAATTGCATAGAGAGGTTATGCAAAGCAAAGGACAAAACGCTTAGCCAACGCTGGCAACTATGAGTATTGCATTAAGAGGCTATTCAAAGCATAGCTGAGAGCTATGAGAGAGGTTATGCTAAGCAAAGTTATAGAAAATATATCGATGAGTAGCCAACGCTGGCAACTATGAGAATTGCATAGGGAGGTTATGCAAAGCAAAAGTACAAAAAATAGACAGATTATTAGCCATCGCTGGCAGCTATGAGAATTGCATAGAGAGGCTATTCAAAGAAAAAGTACATAAGATATACAGATTATTAGTCATCGCTGGCAACTATGAGAATTGCATAGGGAGGTTATGTAAAGCAAAAGTATAGCGGATGAGCAAATTATTAGCCATCGCTGGCAACTGTGAGAATTGCATAGAGAGGCTATTCAAAGAAAAAGTACATAAAATATACAAATTATTAGCCATCGCTGGCAACTGTGAGAATTGCATAGAGAGGTTATGCAAAGCCAAAGTATAGCGGATGAGCAAATGATTAGCCATCGCTGGCAACTGTGAGAATTGCATAGAGAGGCTATTCAAAGAAAAAGTACATAAAATATACAGATTATTAGTCATCGCTGGCAACTGTGAGAATTGCATAGAGAGGCTATTCAAAGAAAAAGTACATAAAATATACAGATTATTAGTCATCGCTGGCAGCTATGAGAATTGTACAGAGAGACTATTCAAAGCCTGTCTCAAAACTAGGGGATTTACATTAAGAGATTTCTCAAAGCAAAAATAATATATATAAAGAGTGATACACAAATTGCCGGAAGTTAATATATGCCACAAAATAATATGTAAGTAAAATGATATAAGAATTGCCGGAAGTTAAAAAGTATCAAACATTAGGTCACTGACTTTATTACAGCCTTTCTTGATAGCTGGAGAGCAGCAATCTTAGCCTAAAGTTAAACGACTTACGAACTATAATTATCTGCTAGTGCAGCTAACAGCATATGGTTATAGTTGAGCAGGTGAATGAACAACTTGTTAGAGCATCTAAGCTTTGAGTCGCATTAGACATGTTAATCGACTCTGAGTCAATTGTATATAAATATATATACAAATATATACCATATAATGAAAAAACGATCATTCATTAACTTATTCGAATATAGAGATTCTTTACTTCTATAATAATAAGCTTCCATCTGATGATTTCATTAATTTTCTAGAGGCGAATGGCAGACAATAAACACATTTGTAGCCCCTACAATACCTTTGACTATTGAGTCGGGTCAACAGGCAGAGAGGCAAGTGTCAAGTGATATGCATGTGCCCACAGTCGAGACTCAATTTAATTGAGCAGTTCTCGATGAGCATCAAGTCAACAGCTCGCAACGTAAGCCAACACTCGCTGTTTATCAATAAGCGCGACGAAGATTTTGATTGAGTTTGATAAGCGAACGGAAACGCGCAGGTGAAGACGAAGTCGAACGCGCACGCAAACCCACGCCCAGTAGCTGCACGCAAAGCGGTTACAAGTCGAACAATAGACTGACTAGCAGAGCGGCGATCTGTGATCGAACAACTATATAAGGCATCGGCTGCCAGCCGGAGAGGCTCAGAGCAACTTGAGCTATCTGTGCCAGCATGGAACGTTGGCAGAATCGTGTCGCTGTTGTGACGGGCACCAGCTCGGGCATTGGCTCGGCCATTGCCATGGATCTGGTCAATGCTGGTGTCATTGTCGTTGGGCTGGCGCGTCGCGTGGACCGAGTCAAGGAACTGCAGAAGTCATTGCCGGCCGAGCGCAGGGACCGGCTCATACCCATGCACTGTGACGTGGGCAGCGAGAGCTCGGTGAAGCAGGCATTCGATGCGATCGAAAACAAGCTGGGCGCCATCGATATACTGGTGAACAATGCGGGCACCCTGCAAAATGGCCGACTGGTGGACATGCCCATTGCGCTGGCCCAGCAGACGGTGCAGACGAACATCATGGGCATCATAAATTGCACGCAGCGCGCCTTCCGCTCGATGCAGCAGCGCAGCTTCGATGGCCACATCATTCTGATCAATAGCATCTTGGGCCACAAGCTGTTTGCTCCGCCGGCAACTGGTGCGCCGGAAATCAATGTATATCCGCCCAGCAAGCATGCGGTTACCGCTCTCGCCGAAATGTATCGTCAGGAGTTCATAGGCTTGGGTACGCGTATCAAGATAACGGTATGCCCGACTACTCTATACCCCATATACATGTGCATATATATTGATTGTTTGTCTATCAACTCTTTGATTGAAATACTATTCAATCATTCATTCACAGAGCATTAGCCCCGGCGTTACGGATACGGAAATTCTGCCGGATTGCATTCGTACTGCGTGCAGGAAGACAATGCTAAATTCTGAGGATATTTCTTCGGCCGTGCTGTTTACCCTTGCCACGCCGCCGCATATGCAGATCCACGAGATGATTATCAAGCCAGTGGGCGAGATTCTATAAGCCTTCTTAATACACAATATAACTCTGTGCATGCTTCTACCTTATTCCAGTTTTATTTTTATTTGAGCACCTTGCAATAAATTGGATTTCAAAGCACATCAATCAACCGGTTTATTTTTAATTATCATATAGAAACGAGTTTTAATAGGACTAAGCATGTGTCTACCCATTAGATATGCTGTCAAGATGCATGTTTATATAGCACAAAATTTATTAAATATCGTTTGACAGCTAGCCTGGTGGAACTAGGCATATAGAAATAGAAGAAATATTTAAAAGAAATATTAAAAATAACATCTAAAAATACTCTTTAAATTGTTATACCCCTTATCTGTCTCACTTCTACCACCTTTTAATTAAACTTCCTCTCTTACAGCCTGTGCTGTAGTATCTATCAAGCTTCTCTCTCTCACACTATCTCTCTCTCTTCTCTCTCCCGATCTCTCTCTCTGTCTCTCTCTACTCTCTACCGCCCTTTCAACCTCTATCTCCCTCATTTTTATTCCCACTACTTGCGTCATGCAGGTTCCGTCATTCACCCACTTTTTGCTTTCTCTTTCTTGCCCTCTCTCTCTAAGGACAGACTTTTCCAAGGACCGCATTTGCTCCTATCTAAAGTTACATTTACCAAATTATGAACGAAGCAGTTTGTGGTGGAGATGCCTCGCAAATATAGCGCAATTTGGCGGAGCAAGCAACATCATTCAAGCCGTCCGTTGGGGAATTAGCTGGACGCCAACCAAGCTCGTCGCAGTGTTCATTGTTCTTGTAATTGTCGGGATTATTGACGGTCCAAACGTTTATGTCCATTGGCTTGCCAGTAGCGAGCCACACATGTGATCCCTCCGAGCCCAGATCTGTGCCTGAGGTCCAATACCTATTTGTGTCCTTGATAGTCCTTCGATAGTCCATAATTAAAGACCATTCCTCTACAGTCTCGAAGCTAATCAGCTGGGCACTCATCTGACGGCAACTGGCAAATGCTTCGAACCAGTTCTTCGTTGTGTTCTCGAAGTAGTAAAAGCCAGTGCCGATCTTCAGGAACGGAGCAGTTGTAACATCCGTGTAGCTGGGCAAGCCTGAAGCGCACAGACCCTAAATTAACACAATCTACTTTTAATTTCATCCACCTACCTTCCTGGACGTAGGGTGTTATAGTATATGCCCAGGAGCATACACATAGCAATCCCGAAGTCAGAAATAAACGTGTTGAATATCTTAGCATTTTCAGTGCTCTGCATTGCGATTTGGGCTGCAAAGGGGCTTATATATGGGTCAGATTCGCAAAAGCTTGCATGTGGGGGAGATAAGAATGGTATTTACTGCTCAAATATTGAATTATTTAATTTCATTTAAGTAAGCAGAGTGCTCAACACACATTACGATGCTACGCTCGACCGCCTTCCACCACGTACTTAAAGAATTCTGTTGACAGCTTAACATAATTAGCGGCAAACTCTGATGGTCCATATATGTTATTAATTTGGACTTATTGCAAAACTCGTGTCAAAACTATTCCCCAAATACGCAATTATGCTGTGCAATAAATTGAATTTCTAGATATAATGACAGCCTAATTGCTGTTTGCGACAGCCGAGAATATGGATTGTGATTGAGAATGAGAGTGGAACGTAGAAAAAGTTTGCCCTCGGCAAAAGCTGGGCCGTCAAAACAACTTTGATGGCACACAGAGCACAGCTGGAGTGGGGCAAACACAAGACAGACAGACAGGCAGACAGATATAAGCATATACAAACATTGATAGATAGGCCAAAATGAATGGACAAAAGCCCAGACAAAAAAGCTCCATTCAAGACGAGATGCCCCAAAGCGAACCCATTTTAGCTCAAGTATCAATACCGAACAAATGCGATAAGAAAGACAACCAAAGGGTGACTCTACAGAACGAGGCGTGTCAGAATAAATCATTTTACTGTGGAACAAGCAAACACATAATGTTGTAAAGCATGCAGAATTAAGTCGACCTCTGATATCCTGCACTGAATGACGCTTAAAGGGCAATGACAATGACAATGACAATGACAATGACAATGACAATGACAATGACAATGACAATGACAATGACAATGACAATGACAATGACAATGACAATGACAATGACAATGACAATGAAAATGACAATGACAATGACAATGACAATGACAATGACAATGACAATGACAATGACAATGACAATGACAATGACAATGACAATGACAATGACAATGACAATGACAATGACAATGACAATGACAATGACAATGACAATGACAATGACAATGACAATGACAATGACAATGACAATGACAATGACAATGACAATGACAATGACAATGACAATGACAATGACAATGACAATGACAATGACAATGACAATGACAATGACAATGACAATGACAATGACAATGACAATGACAATGACAATGACAATGACAATGACAATGACAATGACAATGACAATGACAATGACAATGACAATGACAATGACAATGACAATGACAATGACAATGACAATGACAATGACAATGACAATGACAATGACAATGACAATGACAATGACAATGACAATGACAATGACAATGACAATGACAATGACAATGACAATGACAATGACAATGACAATGACAATGACAATGACAATGACAATGACAATGACAATGACAATGACAATGACAATGACAATGACAATGACAATGACAATGACAATGACAATGACAATGACAATGACAATGACAATGACAATGACAATGACAATGACAATGACAATGACAATGACAATGACAATGACAATGACAATGACAATGACAATGACAATGACAATGACAATGACAATGACAATGACAATGACAATGACAATGACAATGACAATGACAATGACAATGACAATGACAATGACAATGACAATGACAATGACAATGACAATGACAATGACAATGACAATGACAATGACAATGACAATGACAATGACAATGACAATAACAATGACAATGACAATGACAAGTAATGATTAAGTAGAGCTAATAGTATATATGTATATGCTGATATCATTATGCTGACATCATTGTTCATGACTTTCTTAATGGATAAATAATCCATTTATCTGTCCAATTAGAGTTGGCATTTTAGAGTTTCCATTGTGCCCGCATAGCATTCTACAAATGGCTTAAATAATTTTCTGTCTCTAATGACTTTAATTGACCATTTTTTTTGTTTGGCCGTCTTGCCAACGGAAATGTCAAAGGCACAACTGCAAATGACCGGATCCGACAACAATAAAGGCAAGAGCAAGACAATTGGAAAGCAACACAGAAAAGGCAGCTGAAAATAAAATTGCAATGGTCGAAAAGTGTCCTTAGGCAATGGGACGAGCCACTAAGACGTTAAGGCAAACGGTTGGCAATTACTTTCTATGGCCAATGCGAATGTCTGTTTGTGACCAAAACCGAGTGCAGCTCACATATCACAAGTGCCACATTTTATGCTCGAATTAAGTAAGTGAATAATATATATATATGTATATAGACATATATATGTGTGTCTGAGTGTGCGGTCTATGTGGCAACTCCATTTGTTGAGCAATTGTGGTGGCAGAGCAGCATGCTGATGCCTCAGCGTGGTCAGACGCCAGCAGGTGCCACTTCTGCATTTGATAATTTGCCTTTTGTACTCTTCAAATTTAATTCCAATTAAATTCAACAGCAATAAATTGCCTAGAAAACCTATTTATATCAATTATGCTAGAGTGTATACGTATCATATAGTATATGTATATCAGATCAGTTAAATAATATGCCCAGTCTGTGTAGGGTATTGCTTAATATGGCCGCCCTACGACAACAAATTTATGCAAATTTAATTAGATCGATTAATTTCCATAAAGCATACTGTAGCTGGTCTAACTCATTAATGTAAGTTGTGAATATATAAATATATGTATATAGTTTATATATACTATATATGTTTATATATATATATTATATTTTATACATATATCTGCCAAATATTTTGTGGTCGAAATTAACCGCAAAAATTTTATTTGAATTTATTTTTTACATGAATTATTTTCGCATTAACATTATTGTTGTGTGGTATATGCGGTGGTATGTCTGTGTGTGTGCGTGTGTATGTGTGTGCATCGTCTGTATTATCTATCAGAGCTATACACAGCTGTGTATAAACATCAACTAAATGGAAACGCAGTTTGTCTGTCGGTTTGGATATCGAAATTGATGCATATGAAAAATAGATTTTGTTTTTTTTTTTCTAAATCTGATTAATTGTTGTAAATTACTTTATTGCTCAGAAAAAATGGAATTTATTATTCATTATTAATTGCCCAATTAAATGATCCAAGTTTGAAACGTGCGTGTGCGAAACTTTAAGTAATTATTAGCTTTCGGCAAACAAATGCAATTAAATTACCAAATTGATAGATCGATTATGAATGACATCACAAATGAGGTATTGGATATTGCCCATTGTATTATTAGCTGTGAAGTTCATATAGGAATTTCGCTTGGCTCCCAACTGGCTTCACGCACTTCAAGCACTGCACGAGTTTTAGCCTTTCTATGCACTTCTCATAATTTCCCAGTCTCGTCATCTCTTCACTCTGTCTCTGTCTCTCTCTCTTTTTCTCTATTCTCTCTCTGCCTCTGTCTGTCTCTCTCTCTCTCTTCTGTTCTTCGCTTTCTCTAGCTCTAGTTGCGAGCAGCTAAAGCAATTAGAGAGAAAATCTGAATGATTAATGCCCCGATCGAAAAAATATATATTTTAAGGCAATATTTTATGTTGAAGAATATATCTATTAAGATAATTTAATGGTATTCAGTGGAGCAACCAAATGCACAAAACCAAACAGACACAGATACACATAAATATGCAAGAGCACACTCTGTTTGTGTGTGTGTGTGGTCCATGCAGCAGAACATCAAATCAAAATCAATGTCAATATTGAGCCAAGTTCGAACTGGCAAGTGGCAAAGCTCGGCATAGCTGGCAATAAGCGAGATGAGCACGTAGCAAGCGGCTGCCGTCTTTCAGGATTAAGCACGGGACACTGCAGCAGGAAGCGAGCGAAGCAGCAGCAACACACAATTTCACAACATTCAAAAAGCGCAAGCAAGGCTGTGAGCTGAAACAATAAGAGTATCAGAACTAAGTGGCAGACGCAGACGATCAGGAGAGCAGAGGCATTGGGGCAATGGGGGAGAGGCGGTGGCGATGGCGGTGGCGGTGGCAACGGCGTCATCATTTATCAAGTGCGCGCACACACAAAGGTCAAGTAAAGTGTTATCCTTGCAGCTATCAAGGCAAACATGGCCCAGCTAAACATCTGGCAGCTGTTCCTTTGACGCCAGGCGTTTTCTTTCTTTTCATATTTCCTGCCTGCCAAGCCAGGCCTTGAACGCACACACATGTATGCCGCTTGACGTTTTGTGAAAATCATTATCGAAATGAAAATATCAATGATGTGAAAATGTTATGGCCTGCCGCTGCCTTTGAAACTGGATAATCATTGGCAGCGGCAGGCACGCTGACAGCAACTGGAACATCATTAATAAAAGCCTCCACATCAAAGCCATCGCCAGCCCTTGCCAACAGCTAACAGCTCTCCCTACAAAGCGATGGGCACAATTTTCGACTCTTGTATTTCCATTTCCATTTAGCCATCTACATTTCATTCTTAGCTATAGTCAAATTCGCGCTTATTAATTGATTTTCACTTGTGCGAAGAAAAAAGTTAAGTCAATTGTATAATCACAATGGGAATATGCGAGGTCTGCGCGAAAAGTAACGCGAATTTGAAAACAAAAAAATATATTAATGATGCCGCTAACTCCGTAGTCCCTAGACCTAGTTCCCTGTGACGTTTGCTTGTTATCGAAACTGAAGAGGCCCATCAAGGAGATAAAGACGACATCGAAAGAGCAGCTGAAACAAAACTATAAAAAATATATTTTGAAGTGCTTAAAGAATTTGAATACTTTGCAGGCGACAAAATAGATTTTAATAAGAAAAAAGAACACAAAATACATACTACTTTTCAAACAGACCTTGTATAATCTACCTACGTTTTCATCATAATATCCTTTAAAGAAATTTCAAATACTATTATTATAATTGTTATAAAAATATGCCTACGATTTTATATATAAATTTAAGAACTTTATAAGAAACAATAAAAAATAAAAAATCATAAATAGAATATATTTTATATATATATAAGAAAATGAACATATTATATATATATATATATATATATATATATATATAAATATTTATATTTGGAGAGATCAGAAAAAGAACACATTTCATACATATATATTTTTTTCCGATTCTGATATATAGCAACAATTTTGGCTCTTAGGGCACCTACAAAAATAGGACACAAAATAAAAAAAATGTATTTAGACTTGGTTTTGTTTCGATGATTTAATTCCGTTCAAAAAATTAACAAACATAAAAATTTCCAAAAATTTAGCTCAACTACGAAACAAACTTGAATTGCATCTTTTAGACGCAAGCTTTTGTGGGCGGCTGCTGCACGAGTCGCCTGTCCTCCCAGAATGCAACCCTGACATGGATGGAATCAAAGATATATGTGTATGGATGATTATGGAACCAGTACGGAAGCCTTGGAATCTGTAAATGAAATAATGCTTAGAGAACATAAGCGAAAAATACATGCGTGTCTGTCTATGGAATGATAATGAATGATAAGAAAGCGACATTTCTCTCTGATAAAAATACATTTGTTGTTTTTTTAATCTGTTATAAACTCACTAGCAAATAGTTTATGCATATATTTTTAATATATATTTTTTATTTCTTTTCTTTTTGTAAATTTTTTAATTAAATTTGAAATATTTTCAATGCTGCTGTTATTGCATTTGATACTTTTTTTTTGTATATATTTAAATGTATAAATTAACATTAGATTTCGTTCGGGATGCACATAAATAGTTTTTGTTGTTGTTGTAGTCAGTGTACTTCTGAATTTATTGCAGAATAAATACAATATATGTGTGTGTATGTATGTATATATTCAGTTTATACTCAATTGAAATGTATGTGTGTTGCACAATAATTCGTAATACAATAGTTTTTTTATAAGCAATAATTTTGTTTATACAAAAAATTAGATTCTGTAGCAACAATTTATGTTAAGGATATCGTGTTTTACAATTATCATTCTTGTCGCTTCTATTGAGACGCACAGCATAGAGCGAGAGGCATACAGCAAGCTGTGTAAAAGTGACAAAGATATCAAATGCTGGGGCAGAGCCAGCGGTCGAGTCAAGGCATATGGCAAAGTGTTTGAGTTTAAATTGGAAACGATTTGATTGGGATTGTTGTTAGCGAGGCTGAAGCTTTTATTCTGGCCTAATTTACAAAAGTACAAACGTCATCCCCACTCGCTCTGTTAACTGTTACAATTTTTGATAATGTTTTTACACATTTCGATACTTGCGGTTAAAAATAAAATACAATCAATAACCAATTTCGCTGAGTAAGTGTTAATTGATCAATGAATGTATATCGTCTTTCTTTATAATGTGCAATTGTATATATATACGTTATATACATATTTATATATATATATTTGCATATTTGTATATAGTTTCTACAATGTTATTGAACATCGGGCCGGGCGTATTGTGGCGATGGCTCTTGAGTACATTATTTCGCTTGACTTTCAACATAAAAAGGATTTTCCGCAAAGTTCATTTTGTTGTTTAAAACTGCTTAGTAAAATTAATTCACAATATTAAATATCTTCTTTTTTTCTCGTTTTTGTTTTAGTATTTGTTTTAGTTTCATTTTTTTTTTACTGTTATTTACTCTCATTACTCGATATTAATTAAACGCGTGTGGCTTTGAGCGAGAAAAAAAAAATAATCAGACTATATTAAAATCAAAAGTTTTTGTTTTAAATAATTACAAAGAAAAACACAAGGCGCAACATTCGGGGCTTATCTCCTGTTCATTTAAATACTTATTTAAATTAGCTTATGCTTGTTTTTCATGTTGCGTTTTCTGCTGTTCCTCTTCGCCTTATTTTGTTGCTGAAGGAAGCTCAACAATAAAATCTCCGTAACAAATACTACATAAAGCCAGTGTGTGTGTGTAATTAATTAATATAATTAAAAAGTACATACAAGCTATCAACTACAGTTAGTTGTGTGTGTGTGTGTGGGTTTAGGTGTGTATAAGCAGTTGCCAAGCCTTTTGGGCGCTTTGGGCATTGGACTTTTTGAATCTCTCAGCGCACAACAGAGTTTCACAATTGTCGCATTTTTAAATACATTTTCAAAATTACAAAGTTTAAATAATTTAAATATACACACATGTGGCCCCAGACTATGCTTAAACACAGATGAAAAAAATATCAATATATATATATAATTATATATATATCTGCGTATGTGTATATAAATTTATAGAATAAGCACATACATGCCGAAGTGGAGAAGCATGTCGAGGAAGCGCTGTCCCCTCTCGAAATGTTTACACTTACTCGCTTAGCTAAACTCTTTTCTTCATTGTTTTTTCTCTTTTGTCTTATTTATATTTGCTGTTTTTTCTTTTTGTTTTGTTTTTATAATATTTGTTTGTAATGCGTAATCTACATATTACCCAGCTCACGTAAGAAATACCAACATACAGCGAACGATACACATTCAATGCAAAACACAACTTATTAACAAATCATTTAAACATTTGATGTCTGTGGAATTCAAGCGAAATATGTTTTTTTTTTTCGTTTTTAATTTGACTTCGGCATGGCCCAAACAGCTGGCCAACATCATTTAGCTCATTGTATGTGCTGCAGAAGTTTGCCCAGATGTTTAGTTATCTTAATAGCCATGGAAGAGTTCTGATCTGCAGGGTATGTAAAGTCCTCTAGTTTTATTTACGAGTCTGTGCACATGAGTTCCCTTCCGATTTATATTGTTGTGTATGTGTTGCTGACACTACCCTGTTGATGCGCAGTTGCTGTTGTTGTTTATTTTTGTGATTGTTGTTGATGTCGTTGTTGCTGCTGCTGTTGATGTTTTTATTGTTGTTGTTGTTGTAGTTTTTATAGTTGTAGTTTTTATAGTTGTTGTTGTTGCTTCTACTGATGTTGCTTGCATGGTAACTACGCCTTCAACACTCACTTTGGGACAGATCAATATCCTTTTTAACGCTGCGCGCCAAACGATCCAGCTCAGCGGCCGCATCGGATCGAACCGATATCTTCTCGGCCGTCAAAAGAGAATCGGTGCCATTGGAGGTACGTGGCGTGCCTACGCCGCCACCAGGACTGGCTGCGCCCGCCGGTCCACCAGCTGGTCCGCCCGACTTTTTATGCAACAACGAATTAAAGAAGTTGGCCAGCACACCTTCGCCGCCGGGCGTAGCAGGCGTTAGCTTGGGATCAATCTGCAATTCCGAATAGGCAAATATGATGAGGAATGTCTGATTGATTAGCACATCGCTAAACACTCACCTTTTTGGGCGAACTTTGACCGGCGCTGCCGGGTGTGCGTGGTCCGCTTTTGTTGGCGCCAGCGCTAGCGCCCTGCGATCGCAATGGCGACTCGCCACGCACCTGGCCGCCTTGCTTGAGTATCTCCTGCTGGCGTGCCAGGAAGGCCTGCTCGTCCTCGGTCTGCACCTCCGCTTCGCGATTGGAAACGGCCTGCCACAACAAATAGAGACGAATATTAATATAAGCTAAGAATTATACAGTTTATAGTCTAGAATTACCTTTCGTGTGGGCGGCGCCTTGATTATATCTGTGTAATGATTCTCGGCCTTGACCGCATGCATGTTCTCATATAGAATACTTATTTTCTTCAGGCTATCCCAACCCGCCGGACTATAAAATGAATATCAAATGATGATCTAAGCATAATGAAGATATCAAGAATGGGATCCTTACATGAGCACCGCATCCTTTTCAACGACTAGCGCTGGCGTACGGAATGGTAAGCCATAAATTCGATGCGTTAGATATTTATAAAGGAGATCACAGTTTTTGTCCTCTTTCACGCTCGTGTAAAAGAGCGAAGTGCCGTGCCGCAGACAGAAGTTTCGTATCCATTGCTGTATGAAATCGAAATGCTCGTCGCGGTACTCATACTCCTTCTCCAGTGTTGACATGTAGTCCGTCTGTGCGGGGAATACATACATTAAGAGTTTAAGCAAATGGCTGATCTATGTGTGAGTTCATTGACGCACCTTTGTGACCACAACAACAATGTCCAGGCCCAGATTTGTAATTAGTGCGTCCTCTGTCAGCGGCAACAGATCATCCTCATCGATCGAATTGTTGTGCATGGTGCGTTTAACAGGTGAGCCGGGATCCAAGTCATCTCCCACCTCACAGTAGCTTTGCCACGTCGTTGCTAAGCGCTGGCGTGCCGCCTCCTTCTCTTTGGGATCTAATTGCAGGCTCTCAATGTGCTGGGCAAGCACCTTGATCCATTGATTGAGCTGCTCGAGCCAGCCCCATGGCTGTGTCATCGAGACTGTTAATATGACGAGGGTGTGTGCATAGTTCGTTTCGTTTAGCGCATAATGCAGCAGATTTGTGTGTCCTGGATCGCCATCCAGTACCCAAACGCTGAGGCGCGTCATATCTGCAATCGAAGCAACAATTATCAATTAACTTTCTTATTCAAATTAAGCTAATACCCACATACCGTCTCTGTACTCATCCTTGACATCAATGTAGGCATACTCCAGGCCAGAACCCTTCTTCGGATCCTCGACGCCCTGCAGCTTCGCAATGAGCGTCGTCTTACCAGTGGCATTATCGCCTAATACTAGTACAGATTTATTTGATGGTAGTTTTGTGCTGCCTTGTGTTTGTACTTCATTCAATATCGCTGACCTGTAACGAGCAAATGAAATTGGGTCATTATTCCGTTGGCTATCAAATTTCTGCAATCTACATTAATGCCGTTTCAATTTTGTGTCACCAGCAGCTAGGGTCAATCCGTAACCATAGCCCCTAGCCCATGTCAATGCCCATGCCCTTAGCCGTATCCGTAGACCAGCAGCTATAAACCACAATTCTCAATACTGTGCCATGCCACGCAATCAAACTAATTGCATACCTTTGCTATTTATGAGGTCGACGTTGTTCCTTTGTATATGCACACACACACACACATATACACACACATGCACACACTCATATATTCTAGTTTTTCAACAGAAAATTTCCGCAATTCAATTAAATTGAATTAAATATTCCAATTGAAAATTGTCCTTTGCTAACTGAGTCACCAAGTGGTGGGTGATTTGCTGGCCAACTTAATGATCAAATGGCCAACTAACTGACTGACTGTCTGACTAGCTGTTTGACATGCAAATGACGGTAACTCAATTGGCTAAACTGGACGTTGGCGCCTTCGTGCCAAAAATTGCGTACTGCGAATATCGATTGCCCGATTTCTCACTTTTAGCTTTATTACATTCGTTTCTATTGAATTTTCAAAGGTGTTGCACAGTGCACAGTGCTCGAAAACCTATAGAATATGCTTTAACTGAAGTTTGCTTTATGTTTGAAATCTATTTGGATAGGATTCTGAAATTTGCATATGATTCCTTTGATTATTGAATTAAGTCCTTAGAAAATAGATAAAAGAAGAAAAAAAACAAATTTTTTATCTTTAATTCTTTTTGGAAAGAGAGTTTTGTCTCACTGTGTCTTAGCTGTCATTTGACTAGCGAGGGCAGCGGTGGCTCAAGCGGGGGTTGGCTAGCTCACTCGCTTCGCACAGTCGACATGCAAACAACCCGGCAGCAGTGCCCACCCCTCGGCTGTGCCCAGTCTAGTTCCAGCCTGGTTGGCATGGTGCACGAAAGGCCCAAACGAAAAATATTTTCCAAGCTTTCAAAGTTCGCCTGAATGGCTGACTGGCAGGCCAATAGGCCAGGCAGGAGGCAAGACGTTTGGCATTAGCTTCGCGCACTTTGGCCGCGCCACGCGTAAAAACTGGACCACAAATATATTGAACCGGGCAACAGTCCGCAAATCGAAAGATTCAAGCGCTCCAATTCTGTCTAGCATAGAAATTGTTATTCATTGCCAGAATGAGTTTGCTGCTGAAGCGACGGTCGCGCAGCGAGACGCGTGCTCAGCCAACACCAGCGGCGGCGGCAGCAGCAACAGAAGCGCCAACAAACAAACAAGAGACAACAAGAAAGGAACAACAACAAAAGGACAAAGAACCTACCATACAACACCTGGGTCTGGGCATGGGAATGGGCAGACGCAAGACATCCGCTGAGCTCATCAGCGAAGCCAAACTATATCTGGGCGACCTGTCCACGGCAACGGCAGCAGCAGCGGCCCCAATGACAGCAGCCGGCGGTGCCCGCTTGGTCAGCACAAGGCGTCCCATAACGCCACGCGAGCCCGGCCGTGTGCTCTACGGCAAGGTGGCATTGGCCGGCCGTCCGCCCAGCGCCTTCTCGTAAGTATATCAAACAACCTCTCGCTCTCTCAATCGACAAGTTTCTACTCTTTACGCAGCATGCGATATCTGCAGAATGAGAATCATAAGCCCTTGACGCCGCCAACACCAGCTGCCGGCACGGAGCTCTTATTGAATCGTCGCAATGTGGATGCCAAGCCACGTCAATTGCCCGCATTGCCGGGCGCTGCGGCAGACACCGCCAGACCACCCACGCGCAATGGCGCTCTGTTGGGCCAGTGCAGCTCCGAGATGCTCATCGAGATGCTGAAGCAGCATGCCGGTCTCAAGGATTGCAGTGACGAGACAGTGCAGCACATCAATGCGGTAAATGAAGTCAGCAGCGCTGAAGCAAAGCTCACGATACTCAACTCTTTTGCTGTCTCTCTCCCTCTCTTTCTCTCCCTCACGCTCTCTGTCTGTCGCACTGCTGGCTCCAGATTTTGCTAGAGCTGTATACGCGTGTGCATAAGCAGGAGCGCAACTTCAAGCGTGCCTTCATCCTGGGCGGACTCTATGGCCTGGTCGAGTGCACGTCGCCACGAATTCTGCTGGCTGTGGCACGTGTTGTCCTGGCGGTAAGTGTGTGTCAGCCGTTTATCGATAAACGATAAATGCCGCAGCGATAATCAATGTTCTCTCTCGAATTAAATCTTCTCCTTTTTTGTACAGTTACGCGTCACGGGCAGCAATTTGACAGGCGCCTGCAAGCTCATCTTTAAGGTAGCTCGCCACGAGCAGCACGACGTTCTGTTCCACGAGAACGATGTGCTGGAGCTGCTGATCGATGGCCTGGGCCACGCTTCGCCGTTGGACGATCCGGAGGCCTGCATTTATGCCTATGGCTGCATACGATTTCTCACCGCCAGCAATGCCCAGGAGCGCGACGATGCGCTCAATCGCAATTGGGCCGCTGGCCTCGAGGAGCTAACGTCGCCGCCGACGCACGCAGCTATAGCAGCAGCGACAGCATTGAGCACATCGAGTGCGCCCGACACGCGCAAGCTAAATGGCCAACAGACGCTGGTTTCCCGCCTGGCACGCCATGGCGCTGTCGAACTTATGATTCTGCATCTGCAGATGCTGAACGAGGCGGGCGCCACGCGTCGCCTCAGCGGTCCGCCGCTGCACACGCTCTATCAGTTGTCGGCGGCACTGCGCGCTCTCGCCGATGTGGCCCAGCAGCAGCAGCGGCTCCAGCTGCAGCTGCAGCTGGCCTGTCCGCATTTAATACGCGCCGCCGAGGTCTCCATGGGCGAGCTGGAGGTGCAAGCGAACGTGGTGCGCACGCTGAGGTAAGCAAACGGCTCATTGCTGTAAATTTCAATCCCATTGATTTCCGCCTTTCCCTCTGTCTCGGTCAGCGTATTATCCGAGGATGTGGAGTGCTGTGAGACGCTGCTTAACTATGCAGCTCGCATTGGTCTGCTACTCGGTCCCTACTCCAAGGGCGGCAAGTGCAGCGAGCGTCTGCTGGCCGTGCTCAGTCGCCTCGGCTACATGTTGGGCAACATTTTGGCCAAGCACGAATCGGCGCGCGTCCAGGTCTGTGTTCAACACCTCTATAACATATGTAGATCAATATATATGTGATCATAATTCTTTGCCTTTGCAGTACTATCACAACGATGTGGCCATGGAGTATCTGTTGAATGTGCTGCAAGAGCTAAGCGAACGACCGCTGGCCAGCGAAGCCCTGCTGGATGCCCAAATCAAGCTGATCCGTGTCGTGGCCAATATGAGCGTCAATGCGGATGTTGGCGCTGGTCTGGGCAATGTTCACGCTCTGGGGGCTGTTCTTTTCCGGCTGCTGCAGAATACAACGGTTGCCCTGGATACCAAATCCACTGAATCCGCACAGCCTGCCGAGCTGCTGGAGCTGTTGCATGCCACGCTTGGCGCCTTACACAATCTGTGTTTCTATCAGGACAACCAAACGACAACGCCAGCAGCAGCAACGACGGCGACTCCAGTTCCAACTCCAACGCCGGCGGCCGGCTCGCTGCAGAGTCTCATCGCTGAGCTGTCGACCGCTTTGGCAGCTACTCTGAAACGCTGTCAGTCTCAATATGTGCCCACCAAGGTGGAGCTGGCCCGTGTCCTAGGCAATCTGACACGCAACGAGCTGGCGCGTCGCTGTTTCTGTGCCGCTGGCGGCTTGCCACTGATTGTGCAGCAGCTAACGCGGCAGGCGAACGGCCGGGACTATGAGCTGCGCACCTGCGCCATTGGAGTGCTGGTCAATCTGCTGGGCGATGGCGAGCAGCGGGCGCCTTTTTTGCAATTGCGCGGCGCCGAGCTGCTGGCGCTGCTGTTGCGCGGCGCACTGGAGCAGGAGGATTGGTTTCTGGCCAACATCGTGTGTCAGGCGATGTGGAATCTACTCATCGATGCCCAATGCGCGACAGCCCTGTGTCATAGTGGCAGCATTCTCGACGAGGTCAGCGATCTGTTGGCTGACTATTTGGATGAGGAGCGTTTGACAACTGGCGACGAAGCCAACGACGATGATCCGGAACAGGAACAGCAACCAGGAAAGGAGCGTCAACCAGAACCGGATACAGATTTAGAGCCGGAGGCGGCTCCAGATGCCTTATGGGAGGATTTTGCGCTGGTTGCTACCGATTTGCTGGAGAGAATTCAAAACAATTTCGACAAACAGCAACGGCAAGCGACACACATCGATAACGATGACAACGACAACGATAACGACGATGTCTTTATCGATAAAATGTAAAACAATATCTCAAATTAACAAATATATACAAATATCGATAAATATCGATTCGAAAACTAGATGGTCGACTTTAAAATATAGATAAATAACGATTTGAAGCTGTCAATAGCTATAAATAGGACCACTACTGCTGCAATATATCAGATGTCTATTAACTATCGATTCTCATCGATTACAGACACACATATATACTATAAACTATTTAAGAAATATGTTTAATTCACATTTGTATATTCTTAGAAAATTAACAATAATCGATTGATATCGATCTTGTAGCATTATTAATGATCACTACCAAATTTTCAATTATATATCAATGGATGATTAAATTTTATTATAATTCTAAGCTAACCCAGTGTAATAGCCTTTGAAATTCAATAACTCTAGACATTAGTAAGGAATATGATACGAGTTTAGTAAAATAAATAAAAATAAACCTACTTCGATAAGTGCAATATGTTTATGCAAGCCAAATGTAAGCAGCAACCACACATTAAGAAAACCATTAATTCTTTAATCTACAAAATTGCATTGATAGCGGACATTTCTCGAAATAAATTGCATGTTTTACTCATTTCTCGTTAATGTAAATAGAGTTTTACACATGTTTTGCGAAGCTTTCGAAATCGATCTGCGCCAAAAGGTGTTTTGCACATGCGCGCCCCCTAACGGCTGGCTAGCAACGTACATATGTACGTATTTAAACGATGACAACATCATCACCACACATAAGCACGCACACGCACAGAGTCGACTTAAAGCAAGTCTTCGCTCATTGGGCAATGCAAATTCCAATTGGATTGTCAACAGTCTAAATGGAGTCGAACTATCGATAGCTCGGCTTATGGCTGTATGCTTACGCGTGTGTGTGTGCCTTGCCTATTAGACATAACACAAATTGATAAAGCAAAAGGTGCGCGCTGTCGACTGCGCAGCCGGCGGCGCTGCCCTCGATTTGGCTGCTTTATGAATCATTCGCTAGTTCACGCTCACCCTCTCTCACTCCCGCACTCTGTCGCACTCTTTCACACACACACACATACGCATCGAGCTTTTGTTTTTAGCATTTAGTTTGTGTTTATGCCACAAATCTATTAAAAATTTGGCACAAGAGAAAATTGCCAAAATACAAACATATATATATATATATGTATATATATATAATGCGCATGTGCGTACAGGTGTGTGTGCGTGTGTGTATGTGTGAGCCAAACGTGGTTTGAGGTTAGGCGAATCAAGGTACAAAATGACAACATGCACTAAATTTAAGAGCGGCATAAAATCAGCTGCTTTATTTGCCTCGCCATCCCATAACAATTGTTGTGGGTGTGGCAGGTGGCAATTGTAGCCGGCTCCCACACACACCGATACCGAGCACAAGCGAGATAACAGTTGCCAAAAGAAATATTGCAAACGTCAGCTAAAGAAAGTCAAAAAAAAAAGTAGATAGCCAATAGCAGCTGTTTTGCCAAGAGCAATTTGCTTGTCATATGTTAAATGTCTGAATCCGCACAGACGCACACTCAGTCACATATATATGGATTCTTATTGAGCCCAACTCACCAGAGGTTCTCCTTGTCGGCAGCGGCATCCTTCTTCTTCGTCGTAAAGGATGATGTCAGCGCATTGCTGCCCGTCATCGTTTGCGTGACGCTATCCAATGCCATTGCAGTTGTTTGATTATTAACTGCGCTCCTGGCGACCTCTTGGCCTCTCGATTGCTATTGCCTGTTCCTTGGGTCAGTCAGTGGGCAGCTGCTGCAGGATGCACGGAAAACGTTAGACCAGCACACACACGCACACACACACAACAGCAATGACAACAAAAACAAAAAACTGCAACCGAGTTGCATTGAACTTGAAAGACAACGGGCAACGGACAGCCGACAACGACTGCAGTTGCAAGGTGTCTGTCAGAAACGCCTACGCCAGCAGCGACGCTTCCGCTACTCCGTTTTGTTTGCGTTTATGGTTACGTTACAGCAGAACAACATCAGCACCAGCAACAGCAGCAGCAGCAGCGACAGCAACAGTAGCAGCAGCAGCTGCTGCGACGTCGACGTCGACTTCGCGATTTGAGTGAATGACAAACGCGCAGATTATGTCTATTTAAATATTTTATTGTTGCAGCTAGTTTTATGTACGGACTTATTACGCAGCTACTGACGATGCTGCTGCTGCTGGCACCGTCTGGCTAGCTGGCTGACTGACCGTCTCTCTGTCTCTATGAACAATTCGCAAAATTTCTTTACGTTGCTTTGTTGTTTTTTTTTTACTCTTTTTTTCCTACGTACTGCAGCTTTTACTAGAGTTATTTTTGTGCACTCCGCTAGTAGATGTGATCCGTGGCACTAAATTTGCTGTTTAGCGTCTGAGTTGCTGCATCTGACGTTAGTTACTTTGTTTTGAGTTTTTATTGAATAAAAAATAACAACAAAAAATATACGCCCGATATTAAGATGATGAATTTTTCGCTGAAATAATACAACGAAACTAGACACAGTGTGTACACACAGCGCTGTAATAGGAAAATCGTTTCCAGTGTTGCCAAACTATAAGATGATATTAGGTCTGGCAACTCCAAAAGCACTGTTGCATTTTCTGCCCGACATATTTTGTGCTAAGTGGCAAGCCTTCAGTTTTCATTCAGCAACAACAACAACAAATATACAAAACTTACTCTCACTTAACGCCTTATATATATGCAATTCGAATACTCATTAAGTTTAAGCTCGTTTCAAAAATGCAACCATCTGTGTTCATTCTAACTGTGATATTTGCTCTGATCGCCAGCAATGTTCCCCAAATAAACGGTAAGTCTGATCAATGCAAGTTTGCTATTAAAGTCTTTTGTTCGACATACGCACGCACTTGCATATATATGGCTAATGTAACTCTAACTGCGCATGTGTACGTGATGGTGCGTAATGCACTGCAAGAAAAAGAAAAGACTAAATTCTCTATATATGTCTCGCTCGCTCTCTTCCAATTGGCAGCTCTTCTGCGTCGGTGCTATCAATGTCGCTCCCGGGGTGAACTGGGCAGCTGCAAGGATCCATTTACCTTTAATGCCACGGACGTGGACAGCGAGCCAGGCCTCTCAGCTATACCCTGTGCCAGCGGCTGGTGTGGCAAGGTGATTGAGGGCGGCGGACCCTATGCTATAGATGGTAACACCTACACATTTACATTTATCATTAAACATAATAAAACTTTTAAATTGTTATCTAGACTACGACCGAGCTATACAGCGCATGTGCGTGCAGCGTGGACCCGATGACAATATGGATCGTTGCGCGGACACAATATACAACTACAACAAGGTGTATATGTGCTTCTGTCAAGGTGATCTGTGCAATGGCTCCAATGACCGCTGGCAGCATCATCAGCTGCTGCCTCTTCTGTCGCTCTCCATTTTGGTCAGCACAATTTGCAATAAAGTGCATATGTATTTGTAATATCTAGGCATTAATTGTTAACAAAGATGGTAATAAACATTTATCAATCGCCTGCATCCAGCAACTCAGCATTGGGATTTCTAATTGAGTTGCGTGTACAGGACGGGCACAGACGGTGTGGCTTTCGTCTGCCTTGATCGGCATGGCACTCCTGATGGAACTGCTGGCGGCAACGGGTGCACGGATACTCGACGCCCTCGCACAGATAGCATTCGTTGCAGCGTAGCGCTGAGAAGGAGAGGCGAGAGAGTTCAAATCGTTGCGGCAAATCCATTAGCCAGCGAATCATCTTGTGCAGCGGCTCCTCGCGCGGTTCCTGCATTGCCTCGCGCTCTCTGACCAGCGTTCTCTCCATTCTATCCTGCACTTGCACAACACACTACAGAAACAGGCCAGCTATTTGGAATTTAAAACCCAGATTAACCAATTCACTTACGCTATGCAGCATGCCATAGGGATTAACCCTGTCCTCGCGTAACGCACGCCTTTTTTGTCGGGAGCTCAGGCTGCGACTGCTGCTGCTGGTACTTTGCGTTTCCGATTTGCTTGATTGTTTACTCAGGCCCAAATTGGCCATGAACAGCTCCTTGGTCAATGGCCCCGGCAGATCATTAGTGATGTCTTTCATATACTCAAAATTGTGCAACGTTTCCAGTGGCTCCTCCTCCTCCTTCCCCATTGTGAAGTTCTCATTACAATTTAGGCTCATGTTCAACTGGCATGTAGACACTGAGACTAAGGTAGTTCCCTTAAGCAATGAAAAGGGCTGCTTCGACTCAAAAATGGTTGGCAAACAAAATTCGCCGGAAAAAAACAAACCTCTTTCGTCCAAATTTAATAAATCAAATTAATTGAACGTTTGGCCAACGGATCATTGAATTTTAGCGGTCTAACGTGCTAGAGTTGCCAGGTCATCGAAAACATACGACTTATTAGGTGTGGCCACACTTACATTCATTTTTATACTGTATCGTTGATAATTTTACTGTTAAGAATTACAGTTCCTGGCATCAGTTAAGATTGATAATTAAACTACGGCGAATTCAATTATAAGTTAACTAAATTAAATGATATACAATTTGTTTTAATTAAATCGCCTACTTGTTTTACATTACAGTAATTTTAAATCAATGTTTGGAACAACATTTGAGGTTAGACAATACTCAAAAATAAATGTCAATTGAATAGAACGAACGCTGGATCACACAACCAAAAATATATGATTATGTTATACCAATTTATTTATTATTTATTAACTATTTGGAATTTATTATTTTAATTTAACGAACATTTATTCTTATCGATATTTAAACGTTGATAGATATCGATTGAAAACGTTTTTCGTTAACTTTTTGATTAACCGATAAAAAGGACGATGCTCTGCAATCCTTGTTCGATTTCAATGTACTCAATTAGTTAACGGTTAATAATTTCCTACTAAAACGTAAACAATTTCATAGATTACATGTTATTTTATTAAACAAGACAGCATAATATGTAGATATATGCACGAATGCACATAAATCTCGTTTTCACTGTCATATTGAAACAATTTCTGCACATGAACATACACATTTACTCAATTCATTCGAAAATGAACACTCGTATATAATATATTTTAAATTCATGTATGAATATGAAAATAAACAAGATAAAAGCAAAAAAAAAGTGTGTATATATACATGTTCATATATATATATATGAATATACATATATGTACAAACATAGTTTAGGATTCAACGGTCAGGATACACTGTACAACAAAAGGCCAGAATGCTCACAGTGGAGCGAAAACAACAAATATTAGCACTAGGACGAAGCAACTCCCTTTACCCTGCCTGACAAGCTCCAATCCCGCCAGCACTGCGGACAACGATTGCTCAACTGCGCCTGCGACATCGTCAACGTCGACTGCGTCTTTCCTTTGGCATCCTCATGACAATCCAGATGATAAACACCATGGCAACTCTGACAGCTCTGCAGACTTTCTATAAGTAAAAATATGGAATAAGGAACATAATTAGTCAAGCTTTAACACAGCACAGATCTGAACTCAATCTTACCACCACGTTTTTTGCATTCCTTGCATTTCTGTTTGCCGACATCCGGCTGACTGTTGCCCAACAAATCTTCCAGCTTTTCAGGCGTTTTACTTTTACTCTTGCGGTTGGCTGTAGCTGCTGCCGCAGCATTGGCCTTGTGTGCCTTTTTGGCTTGCAACCGCTTATCCTTGGGCGACAAGAGAAACTCCGGCTTATCCTTGAGCTTCTTTTGACGCACCGTGTCGAAGGCGGCCAAATTCTGGCCGTAATGAAAGACAACGCCGCTTGCGTTTTGAACGGTTCGGCGCTTGCGTTTCGAGTGGCGCTGGCACAGCTTCTTGACCATCTCGTGCGTGTAGAGACCAAACAGGCCAAGGAAATGCTCCCGCCCGTATTCAGAGGGCATTACACGGGTTTCGCGTGGCTCATCGCGCCACTGCGCCGCTGAGGCGCATAGACGCTGCTGCTCCAGCTCCAACTCCTGATGCGAATCATCCGAGGAACCCGACGAACCCGTTGATGCTCCAGCTGCTGCTGCCGCCGGCTGCTGCACCGCTACCACCGGCATTGGAGGAGTCGTCGCCTGCTTACGGCCAACTCCATGCGCATTGCGCGTCTTATACTGTTTGCCGGAAGCCTGCGGCGCTGACTTCTTGCTTGCTGTTCCTGTGGCTGGGACAGCTGCGGCAGTTGCTTCTATCGCCTTGCCCAATTTTGATTTGGGAGGCGCAGCGCTGGATTGCTGTGAGCTCTCCGTCAGTTTGTCAACGGGCAGCTCTATGACGTCCTCTTCATCGAACTGACGCGGTTGTTGTTTGGTTTTGCGAGCGCGTCGTAGCGCCTGGCGCAAATTCATTCGACTCTGGGCGACGACCTCGAAGTCTGTTCCGATCGTTGCCTTGGTAATGGGCGCTAGCGGCGGCGGCGATGTCTGCACGCGTTTGATCGCCTGCTTTGCATCCGCCCGTGACGCACGTTGTTTAGCAGCGACCAGTGGTGGGGGCGGTGGTGGTGGTGGCGGCGGCGGCGGTGGTGACGACGACGATGACTCGGTTGACTTCTCAGTCTGTTCCTCAGGTGTTTGTGAGCTGCGCGGTATGAGTAGCGAACGATGATCCTCCTTTTTGGACACTACAGGCGATAGCGGCGGCTCCGTCTGCATTTCCGTTGGCGATGGCGATGGCGATAGCGATGGCGATGACTTCATCAAGCTGTCACCCGATTCGTCCTTCTCATCCAGCATCTTCGCTTCGCAGGCCTTGTCGCTAGTGGAGGCCTTGACACTTCCAGTGGCAGTGGCAGTTAGTGCATTCACAAGCAACAGAGGTACATTGTCGTCCAGTTCGCTAAGCTTGAGCGGCTCAATGCCACCGTCGTCGTCCTGTGAGATTAGGAAATGCTTGCGTATGAGCATCTCTTCGCTGTCGCGACTCAACACAGATTGCGGATAGATTTTATAGTTGGCATCGCCAATGAAAGGCACTATCAGGCTGGAGATATACTCGCTGCCCGTCTCAGGTAAAATTCGTATATTGTTCTCTTCCAGCTTCTTGTAGAAGGTGTCCAGTTGATGGTCCAAGCGCAGCATTAGCCATTGCTGCTCAGCATTGATCTCGTACACCTCTGCTTCCAGTTCGTCGAGGATGCGCCGCATCTGCACCGGATCCTGCAAAATGTGATTATTCAATATACATTTTTTTTAACAACCTTCAATGCTATTGCCAATCCACACATGACTAAGTGCCATAAAACAACAACAACAACAAAGAAATACAGAGTTGAACGTCGTGTCGTGCTGTCAACGTCGCACGTGCCTCAAATTCTCGTTTCACGACAAATAAATTAATAGAAAATCGAATCGAGTTACGCAAATGGCATATGAAAATGAATGTATTTAAATAAAAAAGGAGCTTTAAATTAAATATTAGATACAGGGTATCAGCCTTGGCATACATATACATACTCTTACTTTACTTTACATATATGCATACACACGTACACACCTACACACACCCATGCATACAGATACATTCCGTAGCGCACTTTAAGCGGCAGCAACTTCTTCCTGCCCCGCTTTGTGCATACTTTTTCTTGGAAAACTTTTGTTTGCTCAGCGATCAGCTAAATTCAGCAAAAATCGGGGATATACACATTCCCAATTTTTGCATGCAACAAATATATTATATGGGGAACAAAAAAAGAAAAATAATACTTTCTAAATACAGACATAGATATGAAAATTAACCTATCTAAATAATAATTATATCAATGCTATGGACACGCGCCCATCTCTAATCAAATGAAACGGTGCATTGTAAAATAGTAAATGAAGTAAGAAAGCAAGCATTAACTAGCAACAGCATTTGGGTTACGGGGGCTACTTGGACAAGTGCGATGTGTGGACTGATTAAAGGTGGCAACACTGTCTCTATATGCGATACCTTTTATTCTTTTTCATTGCACATTATTATGTTACTCCAAACAAAGAAAATATACATACCTACGCATATATACATATATATATATATATATATATATATATATATATATATATATATACATATATATACATATAAATACATATATATAAATACTATATGGTGTGCGTAATGCAGGACTGTTATGGAATTGGGCAACTTACCGCATCGGCCTGCTCCTTGAACACATCGGACACCAGCTGCAATCCAATGGAGTTGGAATTGAAGATATCGGAACAGAACAGAAGTGGAAGTTAGCCAACGGTCACACAGGTTGGTTCACGTATTCATTGTTTCATTTTCTTAGTCTTTTGCTTTTTTGCTTTCTTGATTTTAGATTTTGCTGTTACTCACCCCGTGCACTTTGAGAAAGTCGCGCATTGCACGCTGGCAGTAGATAATGTCATTCTTAAGCTCCAACGGCAGTACATCAAAATATTCTATGTATGACTTGACCAATGAGATGTCCTCGGACACATTGTCATTGCTATTGGCGCTCATCTTGGCAGAGCCTCGGAGCGAAACGAACTTGATCGAGATTCGCTATTTGGGATGCACGTTAGGAATATACATATATGTGGAAATGTATTGTTTTTTTTTTTTTTTTTTTTGTATTCTTTTTTTCCCTAGTTTTCAAGCAGCGTGAACGGAGCGATTTCAAAATTCGCGACCTGCTCACAATTCAGTCGGCGCAGGCAGCAACAACAACGCGACAAAGCAACAACAGGCAGCAGGAAGCTGCAAAATATACCAATTAACTGCAATTTTACTTATCGATATATCGATACTTTTTTAATATTTAAAAGTACGGTCTGGCAACTTTTCCGTGGCATCGTGGCATCGATACTTACGCTTTTGCCTCTTGGACTCTCGTGTTTCGGGCCAAAGCCAAACATTATCATTTTCATTTTCCTCATCAATAAATAAAAATAGAAACTAAATAGAGCAAAATTAACAGTCCACAGTAGTTGCTTGCACTGTACACAATAACAAAAAAATAATTGAGTAACAAATTTAAGTAAAAAGTGTAAAGTGCAGTGTAAAAGCAGTCAAGCGCCAACCAATTATCAACGCTAAAAAAAAACTCCCACAATGTGTAAGTGCAATGAGTGAATTATCAAAACTATAATAATTTGTAAAAAAAAATTATAAAATAATTGCCTACAGCAGCAGCAGTGCAAGATATAACAAGAGACCAAGAAAAATGTTGCTATCATTGTAGTTGCTATTGGTTCTGGTGCAGGCAACGGCATCACTCAACAATTCCGTTCCCCCCGTTTCGCTTTGTGCGGAAGCGAGCAAGAAACAGCTTGCTGACGCCCCAATACGGCAGCAACGACAACGACAACGAAAGTAAAATTTCACCCAAATTTGTTTGTTTTTGCTGGTTTGCTCTTTGCCTTTGTACCCCCACACATACACACAGTCGTACACCACTTGACGTACTCTTACAAAAGCTGAGTAAAAACAAGTTTTTGCTTTTGCTGCTGCTGACTGCTGCTTATTTTTTAACCCTTTCTGTTGGTTTGTTTAGATTTATTGGCAGCAGCGAGCAGCATGCCGGCTTGCGCGAAAGTTTAAAACGGCATTTTGCCCTCCTTAGGCTGCCTTCAGTTCCCTAACAGCTGTACGTATGTGTGTGTGTGTGTGCATCTATGTGTTTGTGTATGTGCCGTTAAACTGGTTTAATTGCACTCTGCATCTTCGCTTCATCCGTAGCTGCGGTTAGCGCTGTTGCTCAACTCTGAGTCAAGATAAAAACAGTTTTCGAATATTTTCTGCAATTAAGTTTAATACGTTTATTGCTCAGACTCCCATAAACATACGTATGTATGTTATTCTTATCAGAAGTCAAAACAGATTGTCTTTCACGCTATTTACTCAATTTTCAAGTCTGTTTTTTTTTGCCCGCACACATATACATGCATATGCACCCGCATGAAAATATATGGCATTAACTACGGAATAGGGGAGCAATATTTTGCGCAGCTTTTCTGACAACAGAAAGTGTGCACTCATTGTCTCGAAGTGCACCACAAATATGCACTTACACACACGCCAACACTTATGCACACTAATATAGTCATAGGTAATGAGCTCCAGCAGCTGGCACTGCGCGTAATTCAATTTTGACTTATGCGCAGCACGCAACTGCTTTGTTTAGCTGACCACGCCCACCAGACCCGTTGCCACAGTGCACAAAAGAATGCATCGCTGTTGCCGATCGGTTTTTCTAATTTACACACATGCATATATAAAGATATACATATATATATATTCGTGTGTGTAAGTGTATATGTGTTGCATAAGTACGTGCGTTGAAATGATCTACTAAAAGAGCACGAATGATAAACGAAACATTGTTAACATATCGATGAATCGAATTTGGTATAACAATTAAAATAACGATACTTTTGTTTGGGAATATTTAATTGCGATATTTTTGACGAAATTGGGCATGAAATTTTAGTTTGACTTTTGAACTTAGTCAACAATATAAATAAAAACTTTCTCTAATAAGAATTATAGATTCAATACTTAACTGCATGGAATGAACATGAACATGAATTATCAAGAAAAAATCACTTTCCTTGAGGGTCTTCATAGTAAAGGAAAAGAAGATGAGGCGCATGGAATATCTGATTTTTCATTCAACACAAACCCAAATTAACTAACTGCTTGTAATTCATTCGCGATTTGTATTGAAAAATAAATAAAAATAAATACTCTGTTAAAATTAAAACAAAAATCAGTATCACTTAAATATTTATCATGTCAATATGAAATAATTGGAATTAAGGGAATACCACCGATGAACATATACCACGAACAGACCAAAAGGAGGTTATCGAACTATTATGTTTTCACCGATAGCATTCTAATATATAAATAAATATATATATATATATATAATTTTATGAGTTATTTTATTTTGTTTCCTACAAAAAAGCTAGCTGTGATAGGTTGGACCCACAGATCCTAGAAATATGTACAAGCGTATGTAATTGACTGCTTCATAATAATTGTTAAATATGTGACAGAAGTTTTTTATTGTATCAGAGTATAACAAATTTGTGGTGTATCGGCTTGCTCGCGCAATGAAGCTCTCGCAGGCGGCAAATGCAGCTGCAACTGCCACTGCAGCGCAAAATATAGAATCAGTTGCATTGTATTCCACAAGCACTACCAGTCCCAATATACTTGCAGCTAACGATATCATCCAAGGTGGCGGCAATGGCAGCAACAACAACACCACCGATGGCAAGATGTTCGGGGCCACGGATGAGAATCAGAGTGCCATTACGCCGGATCTGTTAACCAAGTGGCGGGAGAACTTCTACAGTGAACCGAAAAATTTGCTGGCCCAGAACGTTTGCTCCCGGGTAGATCCGTTTGATGTGTGCCTGTCCCGCAAGACACTCGAGACGACCAATCATGTGTTCAACTATAAGGTGGAGACGGAAGGCAAGCCGGTTACCAATCAGCGGAGCTCTGGACGCTGCTGGCTATTTGCAGCACTCAATTGTATACGCCTGCCCTTCATGAAGAACTACAATTTGGATGAATTTGAATTCTCGCAGGCGTTCCTCTTCTACTGGGATAAAATTGAGCGTTGCAACTACTTTCTTAACAACATCGTGAAGACGGCGAAGCGCGGCGAGAAAGTCGATGGCCGACTCGTTTCGTTTCTGCTGCTCGATCCCACCTCTGATGGCGGCCAGTGGCATATGCTGGTCAATCTGATAACCAAACATGGTCTGATGCCAAAGAAATGCTTTCCGGAGAGCTTTAGCTGCGAGTCCAGCATACGAATGAATGCCATACTGAAGAGCAAGGTAAGCCGAAAGCAATTTGATTCGTTAATCCAGATAAAACAGATTAAAAAATGACTTCCTACCTTGAATGCAGCTGCGCGAATATGCGCGACATTTGCGGGCTCTGCTGGAAAAGGATCCCAGTGATGAGGAGATCGCCTGCAAGATTCAAGAACAAATGTCGACGATCTACAAAGTGGTTGGCATTTGCTTGGGCATACCCGCCGAGACATTCACCTGGGAGTACTATGACAAATCAAAGAACTATCAATCAATTGGACCGATCAGTTCGTTGGAGTTCTACGAACGCTATGTGAAGCCGCATTTCAATGTCGAGGACAAGGTGTGCCTGGTCACCGACCCACGTCCAACTAGCAGCTACGATCAAGTCTATACGGTCGATTGCTTGGGCAATGTTGTTGGTGGCCGTCCGGTTCTCTACAACAATCAAAATGTCGATCTCTTACTAGCCATGGTAACGAAATCGCTTAAAGCTGGTGAAGCTGTTTGGTTTGGTTGCGAAGTTAGCAAGCGTTTCGCCTCCAAGCAGGGCATTGAGGATGTAGATGTGTAAGTGTGTCAAATATCTTTAAGCATTGCCATACACTACAGCTGTCTCTTTCTCGCATGTGTCGCTCTCGCCCGCCTTTGCCGTCTCTTTCGTTTCGATGGGAGCAGCCACGATTTTAAGTTAGTTTTCGATATTGACATACAAACAACATTCTCTAAGGCGGATCGCCTCATCTATGGGGAATCAGCCATGACCCACGCCATGGTCTTCACAGCCGTCTCTGTGGACGTAAGTGCCTTGAATTTCCTTTTATCGTTATGTTTGTAATGGTTTTGATTCTGTTGCAGAAAAATGGAGTTGCTCAGAAGCTGCGCGTGGAAAACTCTTGGGGCGAGGATCGTGGGGAGAAAGGATACCTGGTCATGTGTGCCGATTGGTTTAGGGAGTTTGGCTTTGAGGTGGTCGTCGATAAGAAATATGTACCCGACGATGTAATGCGCGTATTCGATATGGATCCCATTGTGCTGCCCGCCTGGGATCCCATGGGCACATTGGCGCAATAAGTCAAATGGAAAGCTTTAGAGGGACAACAACGGAAATAACAATAACAACCAGTTGGCACTGCAAGCAATAACCACACAAACTTTAAATTCTATGTTCAGTTACGGCGATAATCTATCTTAAAACCTTAGCCAGATTTCTATATATATTTTTTTTATTATCTATAATATGTATGTGTATATAGCACATGCATATACGCTTCTCTCGGCTGATATTCATTTAGCGGCTTACATTAGATCAAACTTATATACAAACATAATCACACAGGCAGATACACACCTACACCTACATCTACACACACACACACCCACACCAACACACATGTGACGTCAATTGTTTTTGGTAGCGTATTATTCTACATATATAATCCTAGCACACGCATAGAAAAAAAACTGTGTAGTTGTAAGTAAAAAATGAAGATGTTTTAAAATGAAGGCGAAGAGAAAAGTTTAGCGTGAATTGGTGCCGGCCAAGCGCTGTTGGAATGTTAAAACGCATTTTATACGTACATATACATACATACAAATAAAGAATTATATACATATGTATATAGTTATATATACATATAAAAATACAAACACATATATATATATATATATATATCTAATATAGAATATGTAAATAGTATATTTTGTATCTTACAACTAACAGTAAACCATGCTTTCATTTTATGCTTAGCCTTTTAACAAAATCTCTTCACGAGTTATGAGTTACACTTTACAGTTAATCGCCGCTTCTTTCGCTCCTCGTACTCATAGCGCAAGCGCAGCCAAATACCCAAGCACATACGCACCAGCCGGTGATCGTGCTCCTCATGCTGTTTCGCAAATTGATATTGGGCGCGTATCATTTGCTTGGCCTGGCGGAGTTGGCCTCGCTGGATTAGGGAAATGCTGTAGTATAGTTTACATCGCGCTTGCAAAAATGGATCACCTACTCGGAGACCAATCGTTAGCTGCTGCAGTGAAATCTTTCCCGCTGTCTGAGCCTGTAATTTGCATAGTTTGACCATCGATTGTGTTCATTCTGTTGTTGGACATTTCTGCACTTACGCATCGTTCGAATTGTTCACCCAGTGCTGAGAAGCCGCCGCCTAGCGTCGATAGCCAAGACATTAAGTGCTCCATCTCGATGTGCTCCCATATTGTGTGCGCCAGCATATCCGCGAACTTATAGTCGATGGTGTCGCGTTCTGGCGGATGAAACGACAGCCATAGTATCTGCACTTTATGCTCTGCCTGCAGTTGATCGCGCAGCACCTTTTGCTGAAGTAGCTCGCGCAACCAGTAGTTGCCAGTGATGGCATCTAGCTGTAACAGCAGCCGGCGAACAGCTTTTTTCTGGCTCTTGTCAGTGTCGCCAGCCGGTTGAATGGGCAGACGATTGTAGTAATGGCGGCGTTGCCAGTAGTCGGAGACGCACAATATCAGTGTCATGCTGTGTCCGACGTCCTTGTTGCAATTTCAACTAATCCAGTTTCAGTTGAACTCATTAATCCAATATAAGCGTTTGCGCAAATGCAATCCTTTTATTCCAATATACATACGTCCCATCTACCGTCTGATTCCATATGTTTCTTCAGATTATGTGGCAGCTCTATACAATTTCCAGTTCGATGTATCGATAGTTAGGGCACAGGCCGGAGAAATCTTAATAAAATGTAGAGTAATACCGTTAATATTTCAGTTATAGAAATTTACCTATTTAAAGACTACCTAAAACTTAATCAAATTTCTCGGCCATACCTTACCTATATTTAATTAAATTTTTGCTGAAAATTCATGTATGTATTTTGTTCAGTTTCTAGTCGAAACTTGTCGATACATTTTAAGGGTATCGAATTCAAACAGCTTTTGTCTGCATGGATTTTGATTATAACAAAGTATATTCAAAATTTGTGCTGTAACTGTAACTAATTGCAATCCATAATGAGCAGCTGTTGTATTCTCGAAATGAATTATTAAATTAAAAATTATAAATTAAGTTTTACTTTTTTTTACATGACTGCATATTTTACAGCTGATTAACGACTGTTAAGTGATCGCAGATGATCGAGTTACGAAGTATTATCGAATAGCGCGCAGAAAGCTACGCACTACTCTCATATCTAACCGTCCACGACAAGTGTGTTTTAATTGTTGTGTTGCCCGTTAGAATAGCGGTTAGTTTGTTTTAAGACTTCAGAGCAAACGTGTCAAGTGCAGTGCCGCCGATATCGACTCGATCCTATATATATTAATATTAATTTATAGCAAATAATTGTGTTAAAGTTAAATACTCAATATGAAGTTCTATTTGCTGGTCATCGCTTCAATCGCATTTTTGGCTTACGTTCATTGTGGTAAAGACGGCTAACATTCTTATTTTTCTTCTATTTTGTATACCTAAATATCAATCAATGATTATTAATAAGTGGAAGTGTCTTATGTAAGATTTTGTGACTAAGTTTTTTTTTTATTATATTATTACATATGCATATGCATATATATATTTTATATATATATATATATATATATATATATATATATATATATATATATATATATATATCTTTATATATATATATATATATATATATATCTTTATATATATATATTGATAGATAACATATGTTTTACAAGTTTACGTACTAATATGCTGCATATGTATGCAATTGTGAAATCAGTTTACATAGAATGTGTATAGCCGGCAAACACTTCATATATATACCTAGTCATATATATCTGCTGTTGGCTCGTCCAAGGAACCAACGATCTTATCTGTTTTTTGTTGGTGCAAATGAATCATAAGGTCGTTTTTTCATTTCCTCTTCAACAAGTGTAAACGCATCAAGAAAATCTTCTACATAAACAAATATATATATATATATATATATATATATATATATATATATATGTATATACAAATATAAACATATATATATTTTACACTCTATATTGAACGGTAGCTAGTAGCTATGCACACATATGCACATACATACTCACAATCAGCTTATCTAGAGCTATGTCTGTCTTGGAAACGGAGAAAAGGTTATTATATGTGTACATGTTAGCGAAGGCTAACCTATATTTTTTTAATACATTGAAAATGAAGCAGTATCGCAGAATTCACATAAAAATATATATTTATATCTAGATGTGCTTAGGTGTGGACAAATAAATTATATTTATAATCGATTTACATGCTCTTAAATAAATAGCTTATCTTGATTTACAAAAACGAACAATATATCTCAGTCGCTTATCTGTTATAGGTACACATAAATAGCCGTACGTATTTACACATGATAAGAGAAAATAAACTGAACGAAGGTATTTCGGCCGTTAATTAGATCACAGCTTATTTTAATGCATTCGAGTCGCGCATATCTGGCAACGCCAAAAATTTAGGAAGAGGAGCTGGCAATCGAGAGCTGAAAAGGACTTACAGTTATATTTTGTTGTAGTCCGCCATATTGCCAAGCGCTTAAGTTGGCGCAAATGTCGATAAATTAACATGAGAGAATTAAAAACTTAAACAAATTCTAATTTGTATACATTTTTTATTTCTTTACACTTGTTCCCCTTTATAGAGGCCTGCGTGCAATGCCATTCAAAGTCTGATGAGCGCTGCGCCACCAATCCGTTAAGCATCATGGCCAAGGATTGCCCCACTAATAACACCCTTTGCTATACACGCGTCTTGAGTATGTGGCCACAGCAATGAATAATTAATTAGTCAATTAATAGTTAGTAACAATTGACTTCGCCGTACTGTTACAGGTGGATACACAATTCGTGGCTGCACCAGCGAATTGGACAACAACACATTGAAATCGTGCAACAATGAGCTGGAGTGTCTGACCTGCTCATCGAACGAGGGCTGCAACCGTCTGATTTTCCCCCAATACCGTCCCAAGTGTCTGCAGTGCACCGGCAACTCGACCAATTCGAGCTGCGCACTCGAGAATCATGCATATAGCAAGGTCTGCCCAATTTACAAACTGGGCGACAAGTGCTTCATTCGCAACAGCGGACGCACGGCTGACGGCTCGTTCAAGCGCGGCTGCCTCACCACTGCCCAGGTCAACAAACAGTGCATCATCGATGGCAACTGCTACACCTGCGAAGGACACGGCTGCAACGCCCTGCTGGCCAACGACACGCTTATACCGACAGCACGCGATGGTGCCATAACTGTCATGCTCTCGCTGGGTCTGCTCCTGGCCTGCGCTCTGTTCAATCTGATGCTGTAGATTGCAATCAGCTGCCAATTAACAATTGTATTTCCATTTCAAAACGTATTTGTAAACCTCTGACATTTTGCACAATATTGTATGTTTGTTTTTTTTTTTTTTAATAAAATAGAAAGTTAATACAAAGATCGCAACGAACTGTTGGAAATCATTTGAACTCTTTGAGCTGCAACAACAAAGATTTCCTCTGACAGTTCCAGCATTAGATATATGTGTATTTTGTTGCTTTTATGGGGTGCCATTGATGTGGCTGCTTGTCTAAGGACTGGCTGCCGCATTCACTTCCAGTGCTTCAATGGTTGACACACACACACACACACGCACACACATTAGAACCGGAAGCGCTGCCAATGCATAAATTTATCAACGCCTTCAGAACAAACGCAGTATTTCAATTGAGTTACTATGAGACAAAATGCGGAAGCAGTGCTTGAGAGTGGGAGAGAGAGATTGAGATAGAGAGAGAGAGACATTATAAAGATAAAGAAAGACATAGAAAGAGTTAGATAGAGAGAAGAAGAGAGATAGGTAGAGAGAGAGAGAGGGAAAGAGATAGAGAGAGAGAGGAAAAGAGATAGAAAAAGAAAGAGATAGATAAATACATAGAGAGGATTAAGAGAGAGAGAAAAAAAATTAAAGAGAGAGAAAGAGAGAGCATTCATCACACCTGCTCACATGAAATGTAAAATATTCAAGTATATTTAGTCTAATTCTAATCCTAATACGTAAGATAAAATTAAAACATTTGCGAAAGCTGAAGGAACTGTTAGAAAGTTCGAAAAGCTCGTCGCTTGATTGGATTTCACTGTTAATGTTCTCATTTTAGCACAAAAAAAAAAAAAAAAAAAAAAAAAAAAAAAAACACAGCAGATGCTTTGAGTTTTATTTCGTTTAAGAAAACAACCAGATTAAAGGCAAACACACAATTTTAATTTAAAAATTACATTAAATAGCAAACGCAGCTGCATAAATCATTTCTACGTGGACTGTCCGACAAACTCTATCCAGTTTAGATGCACATTCCAGTTGCCATTTGTAAGATGCGTAAATTGCAGATCCAAGTACTGACCCGCGACGGCCGCAAGAACATCTATGAGACCGATCGTTCTCGCAATGTGGCCGATTTGAAGAAGCGCATCGGACGCACCATGAACGTGCCAATGGCATTTAGCCGGCTGACATACAAGGGACGCCTGCTGACCAACGACAGCATTTTGGAGGATGAGGGCGTGAAGCGCATGTCTACGTTGGAGCTATATTGGCAGCCATTGGTGCTCACACCCAAGCAGTATCGCGAAAAGGAATTGGAGCTGGACAAGCTCGACCAGAAGCAGCGACATGTCTCACGCATTGCCGAGAACTATGAGCAGACGGTCAAGAAGGGCGGACACGAGAGGACGCCCAGCGGACTACGACGTACGCGGGACCATTTGCGGGTGAAACGTTCATTGAGCGCTGATGACATGAAACTGTCCACAAACAGTTTCATTCGACAACCGGAGCGGAAGATCGACGAATGCGTCCAAGAGGAGGAACTGATCAGCTCATCATCCTCCGACGAGCTCGACTTTCTGGCCTCCTATTGGTGCTGCTCGAAGAACATCGTTAAAAAGAGCCGCAAGTCATTGGAATCCAATGTGCTCAAATATGTCGATGTCGACATCGATGCTGATGCTGATGTCGATGGTGATGCTGATGCTGATGCTGATGCTAATTATGCTGATGATGCTTTAAAACTGGATGCTGGCAATGAACTGAAGATCACCGCATCTGGCACTGACTTTCCAACCTCAAACACACTCAAGGACGACGATGAACTTGAGGAGCTATTGGATCAGCGCTGCCTGAACTGCAAGCATCAGCCGTTCCGCAGCGGACTGCGCCTGGCTGCCGGCCGCATGTCTCGCAGCATCATATCCAATATCAGGAAGAATCAAAAGAATTGCAAGAAATAAAGAAAGCCACGCGGCTACCAGAAACTGGCCCACAGTTTGGATCGGGAATTGGGCACTTGTTTACTTTACTATATATGTGTACATACATACAATATATATATATATATATATAATCATGTGTATATATATATATATATTTTTTTTGCTATTTTAGTTACCAACACCTTTTCTCTCTTTGACTTGATTTTGCTTTGATTTTGATTGACCAAATTTTTAATATGCATTTGATGCCTGCCAGCAACGGCGGCAGATCGAAAAACTCAAATTTCAATTTTCCAGCTAATTCCAAATTATTGTCATATTATTGTCCAAAGAGAATGCATGCTAAGCGAAATATGTGCTAACAAATACAGATATATATATATATATATATATATATACATATATATACATAGAAAATATAGGAATCAAGCTTATTTTGAGCTTATCTTGATGGAGTAAATATTAGGGCAAAATGTACTTAATTAGGTATTGGACGTGATCTGATATCAGTGCAATCAGTTCGAAAAAAACATAAAATATTTATTAAATATATTAAAATATATCTATATATATACAAATATCTATATATCTATATATAAATATATATATACATATAAGGTATGCAAATGCCCAAGCTCAAGTTGTTGATTAAATTGTGGCCAAAAATGGATGAAAGTATTCAAAAAGAGAAATGTGTTAGAAATATCTAATCTGTGTTTTCATTATGCATCGATATTTATCGATAATAAGTAAACTGAGCGAGCTATCGAATTTCTCTACTTTTAGAATATAGATATATATATATATATCTATATCTATGCGCTTCTCGCCACGCCTTAGCTTTGCAAATTGGCTTTAAATGTTTACGATTGGCGATCTTGGCAGAAATGATTAATAAATTATGGCAATTAAAAGGTAATAGCAACATGTCATAACTCAAGAGAAATGAATGCTTTATTATATAGTCGTCGCCGTGTAGTATTTATATAGAGTAATGTTTAGATCGATGCGGATTGGGAGTCTGGTTCGCTGCTTATTGTTTGGGACGGAGGCAAACCACTTAATCGAAAATAATTGTAAACAGCGCATAGAGAAACAACAGAGCACCGAATGCTGCCCGAGCGGGCAATCTGAATCCTGGACGTAACTGGATGTTAAGATTTATAATGGAATCGCTTGAAAATAACAATGCCATATAAATATAGACTAAGGTAAGCCTCCTCTATATATATATATATATATGTGTGTGTGCAACAAAAATGCAAAGGTAAACAAACGTAGTCGGAGGGGGTGGGGGCACAGGTAATACAACCAGATGCTAAGTGGGGGCAATTCTAATGGAAATTTAAGCGTTTTGCAGCAGCGATGGCGGCCTGCATTTACCGTTAATTGAATGAGTGTGGGTGATGAAAAGCAGACACCAACAAGCAAAAGCCGACCACAAAAAAAAAAAAAACAAGCATAGAATCCACATCCATTTGCTGTTGCCTGCTCCAAAAAAATAAAAAAATAAAAACCCGCCGAACAGCCGCAATTGCTTTGATCGGCTCAGCCGCTGGGCGCAGCGCCCATAGCTGGCCAACACGCTAATGCTAATGGCTAACAGACGCCATTTTGTGCTGCTTTTCCTTTTTATACCCTGATCCCATTAAAAATGGGAAATCAGGGTATAATGGTTTTGTGCAAATGTATGTAACAGGCAGAAGGAGGCGTGGCAGACCCCATAAAGTATATATATTCTTGATCAGGACGACAAGCCGAGTCGATTGAGCCCTGTCCGTCTGTCTGTCCGTCCGTCTGTCCGTCTGTCCGTCTGTCCGTCTGTCCGTCTGTCCGTATGTGTGAACGCGTGGATCTCAGCATCTATAAGAGCTAGAGACTTGAAATTTTTTTTGTAGGTCCGTGTATAGCACGCGCAGGTCAAGTTTGTTTCAAATATTCGATAACTATTCGCATTTAATTGTTATCGAATAAAAACATTATTGAAATGCAGTAAATAAATTATATCTCGAACGTCTTAAGAGCTAGAGCCTCCAAATTTTGTATTTAGTCTTATATATATTTTATGCAATTTTGATTTTTGTTGGATTTTGGATACCGGCTCCAAATTCCCCCAAATTCTTAGAATTTAAGTTTAGTTGGAAATAGGGCCATTATGTGAAGGCGTTTGCATCTCAACCAAGCCAATAGGATATGTAGATCATATGCTGAAAATTTCATTAAAATCCATTAAGTAAAACAGAAGTTATTAAACAAAACGTTTGGCCAATTTCCAAAAGCACATGTCAGCAGCGCCACGCGCACGCATTTTTCCTATGCGTGTGCACACATACATTCAAATGCGTGTATTCTTTTCTATTCCAAGAATTGAAATTGCGATTGAATTGTGCTGAATTATTAGCTGCTACTTATGTTCAAATTTGCAACAGCCCGTGCAAGAAGGACAGTGGCTGCGTTGGTAGAGGCCCCGCTCGTATGCAGCTTGGTCCGGGTTCGAGACCGGAGGAGATGAAATGTTTTTTACTGTTTTATTTTTTTTTTTTTTAGTTATGAAGTGGCGGTGTTGGTAGAGTTTGTGCACGTTGCGCAAATAATCCGGGTTCGAATCCTGGTCTCGCAATGTCGATTTTTATTTGTTTTCTCTTTTTTTTTAATACTCGATACAAACTACGGAAAATATTACAAAACTCAAAGGACTGGGATCAGGGTATCTCCTAGTCGGGCACCCCGACTAGAGCTTTCTTACTTGTTTCTCTTCTGTTTTATGAGCCAAAATGTTAATGCCCCGCCGTAGCTGCCGTAGTTCCCGTAGCCGCCGGTGCTCGTCGAGTTCAGATCATCTAGGGCCGCTCTTTACGGTTTATTTAGTGTCGAGGTTATGGCGCAATTTGTATTTATGGCTTCGGCTATAGCCACAGCACCACCGCCAGCAAGCCACCATGTGGCAGCAGTCCAATTACAAGCATTTTCCAAATGAGGGCCATGTGAAGCCAGTTCACATCCAATGAGTCAGCACGCCCACTCGCCACTCAAGCAACGTTTGGAGCATCGCGCTCGACCAGTTAAGAGACGGCGGGCGTGGTCTCGCGCCCAGCGAAAGATCACAGAACGTGCGCATTGGGCTAGAGCGCAACTAAAGAGCGGCAGCATATATCGCATATGGAACACACAGTCTGCACTGACTACAAGGAACGGCGTGAACTGAATGAAACTTAACAGCATTTGTCTATACATATGTAATATAAACTTGAGTCTTCAGCGGATTTCAAATGGGAGATAATTAAAACTTGTTCTGCTTATATATATCGGTTCATATTTATTTTGAAATTTGTTGTCTTTTTCTAGTTTCATTAGTTAAAAGGCTGCATATATTTAGTGCTCACTGTAGCTATTGCTTCAGATATATTTATGCCCTACAGCATATATGTCGAGCATTTACAGTTCGTAAGTGTTATACAAAATAGTAAAACTGTTCGAAGCAGTTGAATGCCCTACACTTTATGGCAGAGCTTATGCACAGCTAAGACTACCACTTGCATAGTCTGCTTATAGGATATAAACTATGTATAGAAGGTATACCACAAATGTGTATAACAATGGGTATTTCATACAGAGTATTTCATATGTGGTATACCACACATAGGGTATTTCATATAGGTTATGTACATATACGGTATTTCATATAGAGGACAAAGGGTATACCATACAAGTATACAGGGTATTTCATATAAAGTATCTGATATATGTGCAACCTTAACTTCAACATGAAATTTATTTTTAATGTAGCTCATCTGATATTCGCCAATGCCCGACGAACTCGCTCGTCTACGATCAGTGCGAAGCTTCGCTGCCATTGGCCAATCGATGCGCAGCTACACACAGGCGCATACAGTTAGGTGCGCGCGCGCACACACAGACACACACATACACACGCACACATGGGCGATGCTAAATTTGGATGCTGATGCGACTGTTGAACGGCTCGAGTGGCGCAGCGATTGGTGAGCATTGCCTGGGTGATCCCAGCATCCATTGGACGGGCAAACGATGCGTCTGGCTCATTCCGCGGCCAAACTCTTGACAATACGGATGCGAGCGCGTGTGCAGCAGCAGCAGCAGAAGCAGCAACGGCAAATTTTCATTTTGAGTTCGAGTCAAGTGTGCAGACGGGGCAGCGCGGCATTGCGGTTCAACGGTTCACGGAACACGGATAACGGTTCGACAGCAAATCAGTTCGCACTTAGCCGGAAGGTGGCAATTGAGACACCTTTCAGCGGTTTAAATTCGCAACTGAACAGCAATAACAAAGGAGGAATCAAACGATCGGCCGAGTAAATCATTCAATCAATCAATCGTTCGCTCAATCAATTTGTTCGGTGTCAGGCAGAGCGGCCAGAGAAATTGGCAGTCAACGCGTTCGGACCATAAAACGCCAAACTCTAAAAAAGAAAAAAAATCGATTCGAACGGGAAATCGAACAAATTCTTGGGAAAATCGGTGAAAATATTTGAAAATTGCGTCGAGGTGTTGAAGCGATTGCAATTTTTCCCCACAAATTCGTTTCTTTATATATTTTTTTTCTGTGCGTTTGTGTGGTGCTTATTGTTGTTGTTGTTGTTGTTCTGATTGACACGCTGACAACTTGAACGGCGGCTACCTACATTTTTTCAACACATACGCGAGCACACCGAGTGTGCCTAACTGTGTGTGCGTGCGTGTGTGTGCGTGTGTAATAATCAAATTTGACAACTGCGCGAAAAACTTTTGAAGTCAAAACAAAACCAAGAACTGAATGACCTAAGCCAAAACAATATCAATTATTCACTAGTTTTTCAAAATTTTCGTGTTTATTATTTTGTTTCTCTCGGATTTTGGATATTTTTTTCAAATATCATTTATATGGGTTAATTGGACGCTGACATAGAGTATATACAGAGCAGACACACACAGCGCAGCGCGTTAAGATATCGTTTCAAAAGTTTTCGAACTCAAATCGGAAACATGACACACATGCTCGGCCCCACGGAATGCGCCAGCGCCATGGTGGCCACGATGCCTGGGTTCCTGGACAATGGCCTCAACAGCAATCTGGCGGACTATGGCTTCTATGCGAATGACTATTGGACCTCGGCGTATACAACGGCCGGACTGAGTCCCATGAAGCAGATCGAAGGTGAGTCAAGTCAATACAAAAGCGATCTTGAAAGTACATTTCGTTTATGGTTTGTATAAAACTACAAAAGAAATAGAGCTTACTATAGGAAATGTCTTTGCCTAAGATTGTATTTGTAGAGTCAAAACTTCTTTATTACTCTTAAATATATTTAAACATATTTCATCACGACGCAAAGTATTTATGAGATGTTTGTATTCTGCTCTTTATTAATATATTTATTGATGTACACAAAAAAATATTAATAAAGCACGCTTAACTGGCTTTAGTGAGCGAGTAACCGACACAAAGGCGCTTAGTCTTTGAATATTAATATGAATCTAGTCAAAGTTCTTAGTTAATAGGTTTATCTAAGTATATCTGCAAGAATATATAAATATTTGATTAAAAATTAAAAAAAAGAGTTAAAATTATTATTGTTAAGACTTAGAAAAAGACAAAGTAAACTTTTATAAATAAAATATTTTACATATATATATAATATATACGAAAATTGTGTTAAAAGTATTAGTATTAAAAATAGTAAGTTTGTATTTATATTTTTAACATAAATATTTAAAAAGATTAATGAATACGAAAGTCTTATTTTTATTTTGAATATTAATATTTTTACTTGTATTTCTATTTTTAATATTAATATTTTAATAGAATTAATTAATTAAAAGAGTTATTTTTTTTAAATTTTTTTTTCAACACTATTATTTTTTACTAAGATAAAAAAATAGAAAATTATGAAAGTATATATTTTTTAAAAGTATTTATTTTTTAACAGTTTGTTTTTGCTTAAATTGATTTGTTTTTTTTTTTAACATTTCGCTTCAATTTTTAAATAAATATTTCTATAATTATATATCTCTTTTTATTTATATATTTTCTATGTTTATATATCTATACGTAATATCTCTGTACCAGCTTATCATAGTTTGTTTCACACTCTAGCTGCTGCCTGAGTTTTCAGCTCGTGCAGCTGATTTATTGAATATATTCAGCCTTGGTTAATCACAATAGTGTTTCGACTAAGAGTTTTTATAAAAGACTTTGACTTAGGAAAAAAGTATTTTAAATGAAATAAATAATTTGTAAAGAATGTTTGTCTCTGTACCAATGCGCATCTGAATCTAAGTCCCAAAAAAGAATTATGAAATATAATTATAGCTTAGAACTTGGACTAAGACTTGATCGTACAATTCTCTTCATTAATTCTTATACGATTATAATAAATGCTCAATTATTATTCAATATTTGAGCATTTGATGGAAAAAAAAACTTTGGTCTATACATATCGTTATGTAGTTCATATAAAAATCAATCATTATCAAGTCATCCGCCCAAAACAGATTTTGTCAAATAATAATAAAAATAATAGAAAGTAAAAAAATGCAATTTAACTTGTGAGTTATTGAGCTCATGGCTGACTCAAAATAAAACTTGGACATGAAAGTTTCTTAATAAGGTTTAGAGGCTCCATAAGCTTCAGCTCGAAGCTCATTGGCTATAGTCTATACTATTTTATATGGTACCAGAGCCAGAGCTCAAGCTCAAGCTCATTAAAGCTTCCTCCCTTGCCTTAGGGCCTGATAAAAGCAGCATCTGTACTGCGACCTGGCACAGTCGAAAAGTTGAATTACTGAAAATACTTTGAGCGCGAATAACTATATAAACAAAGGCTGGCAATTAGCGTGAAACTTCTTTAAATGCTCGAGTCGCAAGCAATAAAATAAAATTGCGATTGACATTATTTTCTTTTGTTTTTGTTTTGGTTTTTATTTATATAGTTGTTGTTGTTGTTTTCTTTTTGATGTTTGGGTTGGCGTGACAGAAAAACGATTATTTGTGCCAAACGCTAATTGATTTTAGAATTCATTCGTGAAGCGGCTGCCGACTAAACCAAACAAAAAAAAACACGTCTCATTAAGCGACAATTGATGTTGGAGCGTGCGACGCCTTTGGCGACCTGTCATGGGTCATTGGCGGCGACTCCAACAGCAAACGGCGACGGAATGCCATTGCAATTGCAACGCGCTAGGCTGGCAACACTTGCAACATGCGGCAATTAATTGCAAGATTTGCTGTGAGGCGCCTGTTGCCTTGTCCTACAACCCTACACCCACCACCCCCCTGCCTGCCCCACTCTGCTCACTCTCTCTCCCTTCCTCTGCCTCTCTGTGTGCAAAGGGCCGACGCATTGCGTTAAATTTAGCTGGCAACTCAATCAACAGCCGCTGGCTCTGACGACTTTTATAATTGGATTGCCGCTATTCTTGCTGTTCATTATACTCGCCCGATCCAATTTGTCGTGCATATATACACATATATCCTCAGTGCTCCTCGGTGCCATTAGCTTGCGCCTGCGCGACCTTCTCCAGCGCCAGCGCCCGAGCCGTTTGATGTCGCACTTTAAATCATATAAATCATATTCTATATATATATCTGATTATGATATTTGCTAGCCTATATCAGAGCTGTTGACTTATATTTCCAGCTTCCACACACACGTATACATATAAAAATCTGATTTGATTTATGTGCGCAACTTTTTCGCTCATTTGTCTTTGCATCGCATCGCACCTGCAAAAATATTATCAAAAATACCTTAATAAATCACAAATTGTTTTTATTTGATTTATACAGAAATTCTATAGATTTTATAGATTTTTAACGTACAATTTGAATTTATATTTAATTTGTTTCCTTTTTTTTTTGTGTTTTTCCTTTTTGATTTTTAATTAAGTCTTTAAATTTATATAAATAAATTGTTAAAAATAACAAAATCAGGAAAATTTTAATTTTAAACATAGCTCGTAGACGGATTTTATGTTTGCTTAACAAAAAAAGGACAAAATACTATAAAGTAAAAAAGGAAAATCTCACATATAAAGCATCAGTTCTTAAGCAATACAAAGAGGTTTTATATAAAATGTAGTCTATCTAAAGTAAACTGCTAATTCGCTTTCATTGCCTCACTTGCAGCTTGCATACAGACGGCGGGCAAGGATCGCACCTCGTACAAGCCGCTGGAACAGATCGATGCTAAGCTGGCGGACATTGATGCGCAGAGCACAGGCAGCAATAGCACCAGCAGCAACAGCAGCAGCAGCAGCAGCCACTCAACTGGCGCTGCCAATTGCCAGGAGCAGAGTGTGACGGACTATGCTGCTGGCAACAGCGGCAGCAGCAGCAGCAACAACAATGAAGCAGCGACGGCAACGGCGACGGCAACAGCAACTGCAGCAGCAACGGCAACGGCCAACAAAAAGTATAAAAACAGCCACAAAAAAGACAACAACAGCAGCAGCGGCGGCACAGCCAGCAGCAACACGTCAAACATCAGCAACAAAAACAACAGCAACAGCAACAATAACAAAGGTGTAAGTACTTAACTAAGCTTAGCTGATAGATGTATATAAATATAAATATATATATTTATATATATTATATATATATAAATATAGAATATATTTAAAGCAAAAAGTAAACGAGTCGCAAGCAAAATGCCATCAGTCAAGCGGTTGTCAAAGTACCATGCTCGTGTCAAAGTTCCTGTTAGTTGGCAAATGCAAATGCAATTGCTATGAACATTTGTTGTCGACAACATGTTGAAATCCTGTTTCTAATTTGAAATAAAACAAAAGAAATCATATTTGCTACCGATCGTTGACAATTTTCAGTCCAAGTTCAAAAGTACTTGACGGCTGCACCAATTGTCTAGTCAAATTTGACAAGCACTTGCATTGTCTAAAATGCAAATTTGATAGCCCATAAATATTTGCTGCACATTCAAAATGCATATGAAAAGTAGGCGTTATATATATATATATATATATATATATATATATATATATATATATATATATATATATATATATATATATATATATATATATATATAGGAATATATAGAACTATCAAAAGTTCTACTATTTTGGGTATTTAATTAGATTAATTAATAATTAAGCAGCAGAAAGATTAATTTTAAGATTAATTTTTTTTTTCTTTTTTTCGAGATCTGTGTGATTAGAATGATTCTAAAAACATATTTTTAGTTTATAAAGTTATCTCAAGTAAAGGTTATCGGATACAATTGTCTAAATTTTAGGGTTTTTAAACAGTTGATCAACTTTTACTACATAAGATACATATATATATATATATATATATATATATATATATATATATATATATATATATATATGTACAAAAAGCCAAGTCAGTCAGAAGAGCGAACAGACTGAAAAGACTATACTAAGACACCTCTTTGCCTATATCAGGAACATATATACATATATAAGGATCTGACCTATTTGTCTGTATTAACCCAAAACATACTCTAAATAACCTTGAAAAACTATTAACTCTATATTTCATATTTCATATTTCATAGCCAAAATGTGGTTCGTATAGAAGCATTATAGCATTATACCTTGCATTAGCTTATCAATCATAAGTTGAAGACGTTAGAAGTTAGAGACTAAGGCGATTCGGATCATGAATAAATGAACTGTAGAAAGGGGTCAGGGTATCTCCTAGTCTATCACTTCCAGCTAGAGCACTCTCACTGCTATCATATGCTGCTTGCTAATATATATGTTTTTATACATTAAGCCTATGAATATATGTTTTCTGCACCTTCTATAACTTAACATCCCAATGCTAACACCTATAATCTGACCTTTGTTCAGGAGCCGGAGCCAGTGCATCCGTCGCTGGCGCAGGCGATTGTTGTGTTGGAGACAAAGGCGCTGTGGGATCAGTTCCATGCGCAGGGCACCGAGATGATCATCACGAAGACGGGCCGCCGCATGTTTCCCACGTTTCAGGTGCGAATCGGCGGCCTCGATCCGCATGCCACCTACATCTGCATGATGGACTTCGTGCCAATGGACGATAAACGTTATCGCTACGCGTTTCACAAGTAACTATTGAGTGAACCGAGTGCCGCCTCGTTCAATCTCACCTCATCTCATCTGATCTCGTCTGTGTCTTCTGCAGCTCGTGCTGGGTGGTCGCTGGCAAAGCGGATGCCATATCGCCGCCGAGAATTCACGTGCATCCAGACTCACCGGCGGCGGGCGCCAATTGGATGAAGCAAATTGTGTCCTTCGACAAGCTGAAGCTGACCAACAATCAGCTGGATGAGAACGGTCATGTGAGTATGGGCATTTGATAGGGTCATAAATTCATGCTTGGCTTTGTTTATGCGGGGCATAAAACATTTGGTTGCTGCCACCGCACCGAACAACAACAACCAATGATTATTATTATTTGTTGTTGTTGTTGTTGTGTTTGGAAAGCGCCAAACAAAAGCTGGCAGCCGCCATCCGAAAGCACTCTGCCTTCATGCAACATATGTCGTGCTCTCTGGGCCCTCGCTCACGCTGTCTCTTCATGGCAAACCACAATTACCATTCCACAGATCATATTGAACTCGATGCATCGCTACCAGCCGCGCTTCCACTTGGTCTATTTGCCGCCAAAGAATGCCTCGCTGGATGAGAATGAGCATTCGAGTCACTTTCGCACATTCATATTCCCGGAGACCAGTTTTACGGCCGTAACAGCATATCAGAACCAGCGCGTGAGTATGAGGCGATGGGCATTGCCAAAGGCATGGGAACGGGGTGTTTGAGAGGGGTGCGGGCCCCACTTGACCCACTTGTCAGCGTACCCACTTGTAAATGACAAGCGCCAACGCTTTTCAGTTTTTAGTCAAATTAACATTTGTGTAACATTTGTGGTCGACAAGAATTTTGATCCTCCTGCCACCCCCAGCTACGCCCAGCTCCTCCAGCTTCCCTTGCATATAGATAATACTTCTGCCAATTTGGCCTCGATTGTTAAATGTTTTTAATTTCTTGTTTTCTTTATGCTTATTAAAGTTACAAATTCGATTCTAACTCAAAGCAAATATTCCACATTTCGCATGACTAACGACCGACAGATACACTATAATTAAACAAAAATGTATCTATAAAAAATAAAATTAACAAATTGCTTTTTGTTTAGTATCTAAACAGCCTTATTTATAGCGCATGTTAATTATAAATAAATTTACTAACAAATTTCAAATATTTGTATGAATTCCATTGAAAATTTTACAGACGTGTCTATATAAAATAAAAAAAAGAATTTTAATATGAACTTTATTTAAATTTACATTGGAATTTTATTAATATAAAAAACTTTTTTAATATAGAATAAATTATAAACAAATATTTTTATTAATTTAAAAAATATATAATTTCAACCATACAATTAAATTTAAAAAACGTAATAATTTAATGATAAATTTTAATAACAATTTTTTTATTTAATAAAAATTATATCTATAAATTTATCAAAATATATATTTTTAAATAATATGAATACAGAAATAATTATTATTATTTAAAAGAAAAAATATTAATTTCCAAAATTGTAAAAAAAAGCAGTTTAAATTATTTTAAAAATATTAATTTCAATGATACCTAAAATTTATTTAAAAAATTATAATTTTAATGATAACTTAAAAAATATATAAAAAAATATAAATATAAATCAAAAGAAAAGAAATGCAAATAAATAATAATAATTTTGTTTCAGTAAAAAATAAAAGAAAATAAGCTACAATTTTTATTTAGTAAAGAAAATATTGATATAAATTTAAATAACAAAATAAAATTATTTTTATTTTAATTTAAAATTAAGTTTTAGTTCAAGAAAATATATTCAAGTTAAATTAAATTTAGTCAAACTGCATCACATAGCTTAAACACGCCATTTAGCTAGAGAGCAAAAATTCATATTCATAATTCTCCAAGAACTAAAATAAGGAAAAGAAAAAACACATATATTTATATATATATATATATATATATATATATATATATATATATATGTGTGTGTATGTGTGTTTAAAAATATTTGTGGTATTTTATTTTTAGCGCCATTTTAACGAAAGTATTTAAATTATTTATGCGCTCGACGTGGGTGTTAACACTTTTCGTTCCACAATTTATTGCAAATAAATTTTGTGTTTGTTGTCGTTGTTGTTGTTGTTGTCGTTGCTTATGTAGTTTGCTGTTTGCGTTTAATGCTTTGTAAACATTTTCTAATTTGTTGCATTTATATTGTAATAAAAACAACAGCGGCGCAATGAATATTATTAACATAATTGGGGCCAAAACAATTCTTGAAGAATTTTTAACAATTAACAATTTTTATATAATATTATAAATATTTCTGTGCGCAGGTGACACAACTGAAAATATCGAGCAATCCATTTGCCAAAGGATTTCGAGATGATGGCACCAACGATGTGTAAGTAGGCCAATATATGTATCTCTTTATCTATAAGTCTGACAGAGCTTACCTAATATATATTTGTATATATATTTAATATGGTAAACGATACAAAAAAACAAGCAAATCTTGTTTGAGCCTCGACAAAATACGACAAAAACTTAAGCCTTAGGCATTATTTATATAAAAGAAACATCAAAATGCAGCTAGACGACGCACGAATACCCTGCAAAGTAGTGAGCATATGCAAAAGATATATTCGTATAATATATATTTACATGAAATCCAATGTTGTATATAGCTTAGTCTGTTTTTTTTGTATCTGAAGCTTAATAGAGGGTTGCAGTATAATTTGTTATGAAGTTGACCCACTTAGAGGCAATGCCCAAATTTATTGTTAAACACAATTCAAATCCAAGTGGCCCGCCAGACAGTCCGTCGACTGGCTGATGCTACTGCTGCTGCCGCTGAAGTCATTCCGGGAATTGCCGACGCGTCGCATCTACAAAAATAAAACACACACATGAAACAATAACTCAAAATGGGTGCGAGAACTTCAACTTAGAATGTGGAGCATAAGCATCTCCGGCTGGCAATGATGGGCCAGCTGACAGACGTGCCAGCCAGCCAGCCAGCCGTGGCGCTGCTATAAACAAATTATTTTTTTCTTTCGCCTTTTTCATATTTCGGCCGAGGGTCGATTGTAAACAAAAAAAAAAAACAAGAAAAAAAACATAAAGAGCAAAGCGTTTTCGAATGTTTATCAAAAATTTGAAATTTTGAATTTGAAATTTTAATTGCAGCACCAGCGGCAGCCTGGGCATGTCCAGCATGAGCCATGAGAGTCAAGCGCGCATGAAGCAGCAGCAACAGCAACAGCAGCAGCAGCAACAGCAGCAGCAACAACAGCAGCAACTGCAACTGCAGCAGCAGCATTTAAAGTCAAAGGATCGAACGCCGCCAAACAGCTTCAGCTTGTCCTGCACCGAGCTTGTGGAACAGCAAACAGCAGCGGCAGCAGCAGCTGCAGCCGCAGCAGCAACAACCACTCAATTGGGCATGCAACTGCCAGCCACGCCCTCAAGCAGCTCAACATCGGGAAACTCACCGGACTTGTTGGCGTTTCAGTTGGAGGCGACGCCATTGCAGCAACAGCAACAACAACAGCAACAGCAGCAGCAACAGCATTTGCATCAGCAACAATTGCAGCCAGCGTCGCAGCACTTACATCAGCAGCAGCAGCAACAACAGCATCAACAGCAACAACAACAACATCAGCAGCAGCATCAGCAGCAGCAACAGCAGAGCCTTCATCAAATGTCCAGCAGCTATGGCGGCAGCTATCATCATCCCTATCAGCATCATCAGCATCAGCATACGGCAACTCCATTGACGCCGCTTTCAGCCAGTTCGGCATCGCCGCCAGCACCTGGTGCTGCTGCCGCAGCTGCAGCCACACAGGTGATGGCAGCGGCCAATATATACTCGTCCATTGGACAGCCGTATGCGGGGGAACAGAGTAACTTTGGGGCCATCTATCATCACAATGCGGCGCACTATCATAGCCACGGCTATGGTAGTCCGTACGACAAGCTCAAGGTCTCGCCGGGTCACATGCGCCAGGCGGCAGCCGCAGCATACGGCATGAGCAGCTATCAGAGCTTCTACGGCAGCGCAGCGGCCGCCCATCAAATGATGCGGCCCAACAGCTACATCGACTTGGGGCCACGCTGATAGGCGTTGGGTCGCACTATGTCAAGTATTATACATATAGTCAGCCCGGGGCCTGCACTCAAGTATTACAAGTATTTTCAACTAATCCAAAACTCAAACTCAAAACTCAACTAAACACAATTAATTATTATTATTATTTAATATAATTATCACTCACTTTTTTTTGTTAGTATTAAGCGACAGTTTTGTGTCTAGTTCAAGAATATGCCAAAAATGTATCGTAATTGTAAACAAATTCTAGCATGTAACAACTTTTTTTTTACAAATCTTTCATACCAAATGCGTTCGCATTGTCTTTAAATTGTTATTAAACTGTAATATTGTGTAAGTTTGCTTAGTGTTCTACTTCATTCGTCTCTCTGTATCTCTCACTCTCTATTTGTCTTTCTCATTTCCTTATTGTTCTATGTACATACAAACATTTAAATGCTGCAAACAGTTTCAACAATAAAAGCCAAATCTAAATTAACAAGAAAGCAAAAACGAATATTTTCTTAGCTAACGGTTAAATGCGCGAGCCAACAAAATGGCCGCCAATATGCAGCAATTGGTGCTTCTATCCTTTGTTTACGTTCACTCTCTCGCCATCTCTCACCCTCTCTCTCTCACACTCATGGTTTCTCGCACGAGCCGTTTCGCTCGTGTGTAAACAAAAAGTGCCATTGTTTTAATTACAGTTAACCAACGAAAGAGTGTGTACACACTTACACACAGGCACACCTTACCCATTGAGCCTTGCAATGCGTGCGTGCGTGTGCAACAGCATTGAAATCAATTTGGTTTTTTTTGTTGCTATCGCCCCACCTCCACAGACAAGCGCACACACTCATGCTGACATGCACGAGTACAGCTGATTTTCCCCTAATTCGATAAACTGACAGATAAAAGTCAATAGTTCGTCATAGCTAAACAATTTGCAAGCAAGTGTCTAACACCTGCATATTTTACCTAAGCTTATCTATGCTTCAAATATTTCTTTCAAAGTATTTTTATATACAAAAAAATTGTTTGTCATAGACTCGTTTCATTGCTTCAATCCCTTCTAATTTCTATGAAAGTCAACTCGAACAATTGATTTTTGTTTAACATAACTTGGAAAGTACAAGAGCTAGATGTATCAAATTTGGTATATAGGTTTTCATAAAGTATATACATATTATATATATACATTTTTTCGATATTCAAACTGAATCAAAAAGTGATTTTAGAAACTGGAGAAGCATAATTGATCTATTCAAATAGCGCCAATCATGCAGCTTTATAGGCTTACCTATTTATAGTATAGTTTCGCTATATGATTAATAAATTCGTGAAAAATATATTAGTCAAGAATACAATACTGACCACACCTGAAAATGGCATAAATACATAGCCATATCTGGGTACAGTCATACGAACTAATCTAATCAATGAATTGTTAGCTCGATTATCGAATGCCAACAACAGTATTTGTGTGGAATCACGGATATGGTGGGGACTATGTACGAGGGCTACAACTATATGGATTCATTATAACATATATTTATATATATATATTCTATATTCTATGTACTATGTACTATGTGTGGCGAGGCACCCTTCGGCGTTGAAGCATGCTCCATGTGGTGCCGTTATCATTAGTAACGGCACAATATGTGACGTTTGTATGTCGGACTACAGATGCAGATACAAATACACATATATATGTGTGTATATGTAGGTGTGTTACCTATATAAACTGAGATTAGAACTACGCCTCGTTCATCTATGCGATTTCACACGTTGTCATAGCTGCGTCTAGCAAGCAAACAGACAAAATCTACCAAGTGACAAGACGTCAAAACGCGACATTCATTAGTCACAATGCAAAGCCATAAAAAAACAGAATTGGATATATGTATATATATATAGAAATAGCTAAAAAGTGACGTATAGTCTGTGGGTAGCAACCTGGTAACGGGAGATTGATTATTTAGCGCTATTGAACTTTGGCCGTGTCAAACATCCTAAATGTTCCGGGCAATTTCGAATGGATGATCATCAAAGAGCTGTCACACGTACGTCATACTCACACGGGGTCCGTTTATCCAAGTTTTTCGCAGCGTCTAAAATTTAATACCGCCATTCGCTGCTGCTGCTGCTGCGGCTGTTGTTGTTGGCTCCATAAATAAAAGCAAATTGGCATGCATTTGGGCATTCAGTTGAGACACGAACTCGAACTGCGAGCACATTAATTTCTCAACACTTGCATAAAAATTCATAAAAGCAAAAAAAAACAATAACACAAAAAAAACAAAAAGAAGAAGAAGCAGCAGAGGCTGATTAAAGCAGATGTATCGCTGAGGGGCAGTATAGCAACTGAAACGTGTGGACTAGAGCTGAGGGTATTACGTATAACAACTGCATCTAGAACATGGACTCGACTCTAGTCCACACAACAACTGAGTCTTTCAAGCTGCTATTTGCTAAGCTCTGAAATTCTATGTATGAATGAGGCATGAAATTTATTAAAATTTATCATAATTTTTTTAAATCTGTATATCGTTTGTTGCTTATGCTAATTCAAGTTTGCTATCGATCTCAATTGATTTCAAGCCATTTGCAACAAGTTATCAATCATTTGAGATAAAGCTTCTGCCAAATATATTAAAAACTATATATTAAAAAAATTTGAAAAAATATATATATTAAAAAATTTTTAAAATATATATTATTATTGCTAGGTTTTTTTGAAAGCCTTTTTTTAAATTGTTTAAAAATATTTAATGAATTAATACAGAGCCGAAATTTAATTTATGTTAAAAAGAGTAAAATAGAGTAGCAGAGAAAAAAAATTGTAGAATTTATAGTCGAATTATATAGAAAATATACAACATTAACGCAGGCCCTGAAGCGTGCGACGTGTCGCTAATAGAAACGTTATAGAAGCAATGCAGAGCTTATCAAAAATATGATTACATAATTGTAATATATATATACATAATAGCTTAAAGTTAGCAACAAGTTAAGAGGTGAAAAATAAACAGAAATTTAGTTAAAGCAAATAATATTAATTAATATAAATATAACATAAATATATACATATATGTATGTGTCTTATCTTATGTAGTCATAAATAGATAAAAGAAACTTTTAGCAACTTTTAAAGAGTCAGTAAAATGTCTTAAGATCAGTCATGAAATTGTGGTTAAAATGTTTTTCCTCTTCTTGATTTCCTCATTGTGCTTGTGAGTGGACTACTCTGTTGTGGGCACCTGCCCGTATGCATCACCTGATGAGTAATTAGAGAGCTGTGGAATGTGATTCATGACGGCAAATGTGACGCAACGGGACACCGATTTCCACATCGAACTGCATGAGAAAGTTGTATATATATATCAGCTCAGATAAGACTATATGCTCTATACATGGCCTAAGCTTAGCGCTGCCTCAACCATGTGGCTTCAGTCGGCGGTAAAGCTGCTAATCAAGGCGGGCGGGCGGGCGGTCGTCTTTACTTTACTTTTTACGAATGGTTGATAAGCCTTATCAGCGCATGACGTTGAAGTCAGCTGTATCATGTATTGGCCTAGGATTGCAAGGCCAAGTCCGATATGACGACGATGATGATGATAATGGAGTGGACAGACGCCAGGCACTTAAGCTGGCTCTGCCCAGACCCTTTGAAAGATGACTTCGGGATGCCACTGTAAAATGAATATCGGCATTCAATATTTGAATATTTATGGCCGACGTGCACTGCGGTAGGTCGCACAACAACACACACATGTGTGTGGGTGTGTGTGTGTGTCTGAGTGTGTGTGACACTGTTGTAGGTGTGCGGTGTGTCGCCTGGTCGATCGATATTTGCGTTCGTTCGTACGCTCGCTCGTCTGTTGGTGTCAAATGGCTGCAAGGTTTTCAAGTGGCAACAACAACAGCAACTGCAACAATAACAACAACTGCAACTGCAACTGCGACTGCGACTGCGACTGCGACTGTGTCTGTTATTCTTATCAACTTTGCTCTGTTGCTATGAGCAAACGTTGCTGCTGCCGTTGTTGTTGTTGTTGTTGTTGCTGTTGCTGCCGTTGTTGTTGCTACATTTTCCGCACAAGTTCAAGGCGCGTCCATAGCTAATCGCTTTGAAAGTGAAACCGTGTTTATATTTTGCTTTAATTTTTTTTCCCGCCGCTTTTCCATTGACACTTGAACCTTTGTTTATGCGCGCCTCGCGTCTGTTTGGTATTCCACGTTGCTCATGTCTCCTCGCTTCTATCTGATCCTAAATACTCTGCAGCAGATGTGCTCCAGTTTACGCAAAGACCTGACTTGAAGCCAGCTAACCTTGGCACAAGTGGGTTCAGGGTTCGAGTTGAGTTGCCTTTGACTTGGGTTTTCGTTAAGACTCAAGACTTGATTTCATTAAGCTATTTCAATGATTGTGTATTCTTATAGAGAAGCTGTTAGATATATAGCCAAAACTTTACTTATACCCGTTCACTGAGTCAAAGGAGTGTATTGGTTTATGTCTCTTTTCCTATAAAGTGTTAGAAGGCGTGACTAAGCGGGAAATGCTTTATCTGGCTTAACAGCAACTTGAGATTTGGCATAGTTATAGTAGATATATAAATATGATATATATAGTAGATATATTTACGCCTATTGAAGACATGCTAAATCTTTCAGTGCTCTAAAGCTTCTCTACAGATTGTCAAAAAAACATTATATTTTGATGTTTAGAGCTCCAAAATGTCTGAACTTACTGCAGACTCTAACTACAGATTTACCAAAAATTATTTAAATATTTTGGAATCGCGACATGCTTAGCTGTCTTTTTTAACGTCTTAAAAATCTAGAAATAAATTCTTTATATAAAGGTCTAGCTATATATGAGTAGTTAACACCAAAAAAAAAAATTTTATATTAATTTTCATATTAAGCAAATTGCATTAAAGAAGTTTTTTTTTATTATTTTATTTTTTTCTGCAGCTAAATAATATCAAATTTACTATCAGTAACAATTATTGTTAGGCAGGGCTCAGTAGAAGATTTTCCCCTACGATTGAGCAGGGTATGCTCTAGTCGCTTGAACTAAGTTGTATATACATATATATATATATACATATATATACATATATATATATATATATATATATATATATATATAGATTTATATGAAGTGCTGCAATCCTTTTTTTGTGGCTACCTTTTCCGGGCATTTGGGGCGCACGCATGCGCGACTCTCGAGTGGATATTGACATATTGCTGACACGCCCACAAACAAATCTGTGCAGCATGCCCACATGACAAGCCCCTGCTCCAGGCGGCTCGACTGCCATGCCAGACGCACGTGCCCGCAGAGAGGCGACGACGACGATTCGAGTGTAATAAAAAAAAAGGAAAACACAGCTCAACGGGAGGAGCTGGGGAGGGGCGAGCAGCCAGATGGAGAACGGGCGCTGGCAGTAGAACAAAGCTGACTGGCAACAAAGTAGTTGTTGCGTTTATGAGCCGTGAAAATGATGAAATAAAAGCGAAAAGTGCATCGACTGCGAGCGGCTGGTGGGCAAATATGTATTTGCAAATTATATTTTGATGGCTGTCGCGGCGAGCTAATTAATATTACACAATATTGCAACGGGCCATCAATTAACGTGGCATGCTGCAGCCGCAGTCGCAGTCGTTGCAGTGGCAGTTGCTTTGAGCGTCGCTCGTTGATTCAACGGAAATTGAGCGAGTAATTCAAGCAAATGTTGCTCGGAAATGTCGTGCCATAAAAATCGGCTTGCCACAGCGTGTTGAAAAGTGTCTCCTCAGCTTCTTAGGCCCGTTGCCCAAGCTGCCATCCTGCCGGCGCGCACTTACCAAAATTAATGCGATCGATGACAACGCCTCTGCCGCTGCAACAATAAAAGGCAAAGGCCCAAAAATAGCTAGCATACATACGTACATACCATGCCATGCATACGTACATACATCCATAGAGCATCTAGAGCATTATGCTGCCTGCCGAAAAGGGACAAAGCAGCCAGTGAAATTATGACACGATGTTTTCTTCTGCTGCACAATTATTGCCAACTGTTAACAGATTTGTTGGCCATGCCGACAAACTGCAAAAGGGGAGCAGCAGCAGCAGCAGCAGCAGCAGCATCCTCTATGTCTGCTGCAGCATTTGTTTGATAATGATAATGGCATGTTGATGTCGATGGCATTTTCCATTGGAAAATTGAGTCATTTTCAGTGGAATTATTGCCATTCTTATTGTGAAAAGATCGAGCAAATCGAAAACACAAGTTAAGCATTATATAAATTATAATGCAGATACCAACAGGCAAAGCAGAAGGAGCTGAGTTGGAGATGCTGTAGCAGCTAGCCAGATACTATAGCCAGAGTTTATGCAGATGAGCTGAAGCTAACTAAAACCATGTAGATAGCTACAGCTGATGATCGAGAGCTATTAGAGAGCTGTGGATCTACTTCAGACCACAGCTAATCATATAATCAAGCCTTCGTAAGACATTTGCTTGAAAATATATATGTATGTAGTTCTTAATTCTGATTCTGATTCTGATGAGTAAGCTTAAGAATAAATATTTGCTTAGCTAAGTAACAGTTAAGCTCATTCACAAGACATACATCAATTCCTGATGTATAATGTGACCCTTATAGGCATCAATTTAGACTGAGATCAGATCAGCTTACATCCGATTACATTAGGTGACATCAAATAAGTCTAGATCGGATCAGCTTGCATCAGAGTACATCAAATCAGGCTAAAATAACTCCACTTACATCAGGTATGATTACATCGGATTACATCAAATTACTCTACGTCAAATCAGCTTACATCGATTGAGATTTACATCAATCAGTCTCCATTTACATCAGATATGATTACATCGGATTACATCAAATCAGTCTACATCAAATCAGCTTACATCGATTCAGACGTACATTAAATCAGTCTAAAATAGATAGACAACAGATCAATCAGCCTACATCTATTTAGCCTGCATCAACTTACATCAACTTAGCTTACATCAGATTACATCAAATCAGTCTGCAACTGAAACATATAAAATCAGTTTCAAGGACTAAATTTTGCCGTTTTACAGGCATTAAGAAAAGTTTAATTTGCTGCTGGCCTTGCGAAGCGTTAACAAAGTTTTTATTTAAAACGAATACGAAGTAAAATTGGAGTTTAACAAAAATATACGAATCGCAAAAGTCTCAACGGGAACAGCCTCAACAGTTCCATCCCCATCAAACTGTCAGTCTGAACTTGTAAGAGGTGTTAATTGGTAGCTAAGCTTAATCGTAATCCAAACGCTGCACACCCTGTAGACGCAAATTGGGCCACGAAGCCACCTGGAAATTAGTTGGAGTGTATCTTGATCTTAGCCTTGGTCTTGGTCGTAGTTCCTCGTCATCGAAGTCATCATTGAAATCAGCAATCATGCGTGCGATCGGAGACAGCCTCTCGCCATTCCAAAAGTTGACGACATGACGACAGTTGGGGCAGTTATTGTTACGTTCGAGCCACTTGCGCAAGCAAATCTTGTGGAACCAGTGACTGCATGGCAGTCGATAGACAGCAGACAAGCCGCCATCCTTGGTGGTTTCCAAGCAGATTGTGCAAGTGGTAGTGTATGGTAGACGGCGAAAGTCCCATTCTAGCATTTTGTAAGCCATATATCCTTTGAAACGGTACAGCGACATAGCGACAATCAATATGGCCGGAATGAAAATTGCAACAAATAGAAACATAATAAGAATATCGTCAAGGTACTCCATAGTGTAGCTGTCTTGATATTTTCCGTTTTCTTATATTGATACTGCTCTATTGAGTAGGAGATTGAATTGTAAATTTGCAATGCAAACTGATTCCTACTAGGCTATTATAATTTCTGTGTTGCTATGATTAGTTACATATTTTCAACAATTTTAAATATAAAAAAAACGTTACTAAAACGTATATGATAGAGGGAATGCCCATAATATTTTACATGGGTATCGATATTTAAAAAGAAGGTGCGATAGTTTTGCAGCAGTATGGCAACCCTCTGGTTGTTATCAAACAGATGTTTTTCCGCTGACAAAACATCGATAATTAAATATCGATAGTATGGAATGTACCGTCGTAATTTATAATACGACTTAATTGACAAACACAAAACTTAGCTTAAGTCTTAAAAAAGTAGTTTGCTAAGCTGTATATTTTGGAAGCCTTTAAGTCCTTACCATATTTAAATTTTGGAAATTTAACAAAGTATTCAATCGATACATCGTTTGCAGGCAAAATGGAAAACCATCGATATACTCGATGAAACCATTTCTAATTTGGCAGCTTTAGTTAGTTTGTTTAATACGTGCTTCCTTTTTTAATTAAAGCCGTGTACTAACAATATTGTGTACTGTGTTCGGTACAATGACTGATACACCGAAAACACCCAACACTCCTGGCAGTCGGGCCATGGAAGTTGCCAAAGTGCAGGACCGTGAACTAGCGCAATTTAAAATGCCATTGCCAAGCAGTGGGGACGGACGCAAACATAAGCCAAAGATCCTGACGGAGGAGCGCTACATTGAGGAGATGTCCAAGATTATACAGCGTGATTTCTTCCCTGACTTGGAACGGCTGCGAGCACAAAACGACTACCTCGATGCAGAGTCGCGTCGCGATTTCCTGCAAATGGCTGAAATACGTGCGCGTTACAGTTTGGGTCGTGCCTCCGGCACTGGTAACAGACGCAATAGCCGCAACAATGGTAAGTTGTTACGATTTTTGGCGAAGAAGTTCGTTAACAAATTACTTTACTGCATTGCAGCGATGTCACCAGCAACATTTGAGACGCCATTGAGTACAGCTAACGCAGGTTCAACTCCGCTTCCAAACACACCGCACTCCACCGCCAGCAGCCAAAAGAGCAGTGCCAGTAAAAACAGTGCTGAAGGTGGCTGCCAGGATGCCATTGGGCGTAAAATGTCGCTGGACAGCTTTCTACATAACTACACAAGCGAGGACAATCAAAGCTTTCAGGAAATCATCGAGACAGCCGAGATGAAACTGCGCCAGAAGTATGCAGTTCTCTACAATCATGAGCAGCTGTCCACTGAGCAGCTGCAGCGAGCGTTACTGCTGCCCAGCCTTGAGCAGCAATTCGATACACCCGATCCACTGCGCAAAATTGAGACCTGGAAGTACACCAATAAGAACTCTGTTATGTACGTGCCGGATGGCGTCGAAATGTCCGAGCAAGAAAATGTTAAGCACCAAGAACGCAAACCCACTATTCGACACGATGCTACAAGACTGCCAACAACGTGCGATACGGAGACGCAAGCCAGCCATCCAGACGCCAATGCCAACCGGAACGCAACTGGCGAAGAGGCCAGCACAAGCACGCCTCGAATTCGGGGATTTGATTTGTTGCGTTCACCGTCGCCACGACCCGGCAAAGCGTTCTCTCCGATCATGACCTGGGGCGAGATTGATGGCACGCCCTTTCGTCTCGATGGCGGCGACACGCCGCTGCGCAACATGCCTGGACCCTCGTTTCACATCAATGAGAACTCACGCAGGGAGAACATTGCCATTGCGCTCGCCGAAAAGGTTAGCGAAAAGATGCGCAACCAGAAGCAGCAGGCTCTCAACACAGCTCGTCGCAACATCGGATCACCTTTCGTACGCTCCAGCATAGAGCGTTTAGCGAGCATGTCGCCAGCCGCTCGACGCCTTGCCACTGGCAAGCTGGGGCTACGCAATCACACTCCGCTGCTGACGCCTTCGCCAGCGACGCGCAAGCGCAAGGCGCCCAGTGTGGTGCGCACAATGCCACCAATGACTAACAGCAAACATATTCCTGGCAAGGGTACGCCCAGCAACGCTCCCACGCCCATAGATACGGGCTCCACTCTCACAGATGACCTGCTCAAAATTCCAGCGAAAAGACGCAGCGCTGCAGCAGATTTCTTTTGAATTATTCGAATTGTTTCATTAACGAGCTTTTTTTATTGGTATTTAGTTGACATAGCGTAATATAATTTCAATGAACCAGATTAACATGCATTTGTATTTATATTTATATTGGTATTATATTTATATTTATATATGTATGTGTTTAGATATTTGTCCTCCTAATCCCGGTAGTCCACATGATCCCCCGACTTAAACTTCTTTGACTGCAGCACCTGCACGAATTTGAGCACTGTTTGCTGTGGTGTTAGCATTGTCTTAGATTCGCGCTGTTCCTTGAATGCGGCCGCCAAGCCCGGATCATGCGACTCCCTTTGCACCTGAAGGGTCATCTGGGTATCGATGACGCCGGGCGCATAGTTGAGCACCAAAGTCTTGGCCGAGGACTCCTCCAGTGCCAGCACACGGAAGTACATCTCACGTGCGGCCTTAACCGTACAATAGTATGCCATTGAGGGGAATGGCTCCAGAGCTGCCAATGTACTGAGATTCACCACCAATTTGGGAATGGCGGCAAAGATGCGCATAAATTCAGCGTTCAATGCCAGAGTCGAGAACAAATTGATGTGATAATACTGCTCCAGTACCTTGGTGTCGCCCATCTCTCGGGCATGCTGCGACGTGTCGCCCAATGTGCCCGCATTGTGCACCACAATGGCACGCTCAAACTCCTTGCAATCTTTGCCCTCCAGCGTCTCGCCCAGAATGCGCGCAAAGTCTGCGCCATCGGCTGTGGCTAGCTCCAGTGTATATGTGTGCACGACCACCTCTGGTCGATCAGCCAGTATGGTTGATTTGGTCTCCTGCAACAAGGGTTCGTTGCGACCAAGCAATACGACCATCGATCCCGTTGCCTTTAATTGGCGCGCCAACTGCTGGGCAACCTCGCGACCAATGCCACGCGAGGCGCCTGTCACCAGCAAATAAGTGCGCTGCTCCAGATTCATGGTAAAAAGCAAGTTTTATTCCGACCCTCAAGCGCTGCGTCAACAGTTGGTTGCAGGTTTATAATGACTGTCTATCGAAGGCAGCTTTCAAGCAGCTTCCTCAAAAGCTTCGAAACGTGTATGTATCTGGATAGGCTTATACGTGCATCTATGTGTGTGTGCGCTGCAGCTGTCGGTTCTTCTATAGGTTATGACACTTGTTAGTTTAATGTTCGTGCCTAAGGCGCACTCCTATCAAGTGTCATAACTATATCGATAGTAAATAGAGCCTCTTTTTGTTGTGCTTTGTTCCCAACTTTCGCCTTTGGGAATTTTTATGAGCTTTTGCTTACACACATACGCGTAGAGACATATGTTTGTATGCATGCATGTATTTACGAGTTTTACTCAAGTTTTACTTTGTCCAATTTATACATAGTTGCTTAACCGCTTTGAGATTCGCTTGGCCTCACATCGGCATAAAAAGGTTATCGGCTCTACATGTTGCTCGCATTTAAATGATAATTGCTTATTAATTGTCACACTTAAGATCGCATAACAAGACCCGCAAATGAATTTAAACAGCAGCCGCTTATCAATCGCTCTCCAACCGCGCAGTGCGGAATGCTAGTGCAGTTTTTGCCAAGGTCAAAATAACTAAAATACTTAATGATTTGACTGAAACTTAACCAAAATTAAATAAGAGATTGCTAAAAGCTTTTCGCTTTTTTTTATTGAACATTGAAAATGTGTTGAGCAATGCTAAAAATTTTAATTTAAAAATGTGTTAGGTCTTAACATATTAGAAATTAGTACACTGAAAAAAAAGATCTAGCTTTAAGAGATATAATAATACTCCGATTTAGAGATTAACAAGATACACTGAAAACAAATTAGATATTTAAAAAAAATCCAAAAAGATAGATTGTAAGTTTTATATTAATACGACTTAAACATATTTTCCCTAATATTAAATTTTTTTTTCATGATTTTAATTCTTATTTGGAATACAACCAAATTTTTTCTTTGTGTATTTGTTTTTTTTTTTCATCTAATAAGTAGAGCTTTTTAGGCTTACAAAAACAAGCTAAGCTCAATAATCATAGTCGATTAACACACATAAATCTCATCCAATTAGCCAATGAAAAGTGCTTATTACTAACGATTTCATGATTAACAAACATTTTATTTTTGCGTCGAACATACATACATATATATGTATGTGTATATGTAAGCAGTGCAATTATTACGGCATGGTTCAGTTGCCCCGCTCATTACAGCAACATTGTTGCTGAGCCGGCGATTGTGATTGGGCCTTATCAGCGATAATGTTGCGTAGTTCTCGGAAGACTTGCGCTTTTTGTGAATGGTTAATCGAGCGCAGAGATAACATTTGAGTCATTCCCCTAGTATACCACAGCTGGGATAGATAGGCACACATAGCTTCATAGGAAGTCATTCCAATGATCAGACTGATCTTTTGCAGAATTTACATTCACGTGTTGCATATGTGTGCGTAAGCTTGATTTTAATTGAACTTAACGTAAAAAGTATCGATAACAAAATTGGTTGATGCCATACCTAGCAACAGGGTGACTTGAATACTTCAAGAAATTTTCAATTGATTTGGGCTTTTTTCGATTTAGGGAAATTTGAAAGCTGCCTACGTCAGCCATTGCATTATTATATAAATTGAATTTACATACAGTGTACAAGAATATATTTATTTTGTGAAATACCTGTCTTGATTTAAGAACTCATGTGTCTATGACCACGCCTACAACAGGCGTAACGGCCGGTGCCTTTGACTGTTGTCGAGACAATAATTAACTGGCCTCCTCGCCCACTCACAATAGTCAGATCTCATTATTGACATCTGTACTCTGAGAAACGTTCGAGCACTAAGCACTGCTTATATAATTCATTATCTGTATCAATACCCATATCAGCCCCTCGTTAAAACCCTCATTAAAAATAAATCAATAATAAAAATAGTCTTTTTTGTGTTTCGTTTTCGTGTGTTTCGTTAGCGTAGCACGCAAATTGTACCGTTAGTCGCACAAGGGTCAGCAGCCATATTTTATTCATATCCGCTTTCAATTGGACAAAATCTTGATCAATACCGTTAGCCATGTTAACATGCATGTCAGTGGCAGTGCGTGCCCGAGCAAGCCAATTGCAATAACCAAAAGCAATTGGATGCACAGACCACGACTGCATTGCTACTCATAAGAAGAAAGTGTCGTAATAGTCCACATCATGGCCGGAGACAAAGGCGGTCTTCTCCAGAATGTTGATCAGCTTGAGCGTGGAGTGCAGCGGCTCGACTCGCGGCAATTTCAGCTCCGGCGGCAGCTCGATCAGCTCTTCGGGAGTCAGAATATTGCCGTTCTCGTCGCAATGGGTGCGGTGCGTCTCGAGCAAGCCCGGCGCATAGCTCAGCACATGGACGTTGGCGCGCGCCTCCTCCGAGGCCATGGCACGGAAGTACATATCGCGCGCCCTCTTGCACGAGCAGAGCAGCGTGCTGTACACCAACGGGCGCACCTGCAGCGATGAGGTCACATTAATGGCCAGCTTCTCGACGCCCTTCAGTTGGATGGCGTTCAGCCAGCGTTGATTCAATGCCACCGGCGCGTACAGCTGGTGCTGCACATAGTCGAGCCAGCTCTGTGCCGTCTGCGGCTCCAGCAGCATATGCGTGGCAGTCTCGCCCTCGTTGTGCACAATGATGGTGCGCTGGAAGGGCACACAGCCGGCCAGCAGCAGGCTCTGCTCCAACAATTGCACGCCATTGTTGTGTTGCTCATTCCAGACGCCAGGGATTATGCGGACCGCATCGGATGTCAACTGCTGCTTCAAGTGCTGCAATTGCTCGCGACTTTCATCCAGGATGAGCGCCACCGAGCCGGCTGCCAAGCGGCCACATAGCTCCTGGGCCAGCGTCTGGCCAAGCGGATTCGAGCAGCCGCTCAGCACCAGAAACGTGCGCACACTTAGATCCATTCGCTTTGCTGCCATGACGACCTGCAACAGGATGTCGACTCTAGACTGACTGCTGTTCCGAACACTTTTGACTGTACAACTGTACTGAACGATCTGAGGCGCTCCAGGCCAACTGCTAGACTCTGCTTCGGCTGATAAGCGGGCTATGTACCACGTGTATTATATGGGGGGAATCTCAATTGAAAATGAGACTAAAGCTGATATTATGTCAACTCAACAGTCCTAATCTCGCTGACGCTGGTGCTGACGACTGGCTGGCAGGCAGGCTGGCTGTTTGTCTATCTATCTCCGTGTTCGCTACTCTGAGCTCATGATTCCGCGCGGTTTGCGCTTTTATACTTCGTCCGCTTGGTGATAAGGTGATCGAACTGTGCCTCCCTTGTTTTCTGTTTCGCTAGCTGTTGCCGTGCGCATCCATGGTGGGTGTCATGGCTATGGCCATTTGTAATTAACCAACTGGCTGAGTCGCATAATACACGCCCTCATCGCATGATCACATATCATTTGGGAGACAGAAAAAAGAAGAAGTACTGGATCAGCACATCCGGGACTGCCATAAAAAGTGAAGACTCCCAGTGGAAAAACAACCGCCAGACGACATTACAACTTCTTACTTTAAATGAAGCGAAAAGAGTATATTGCTTTCGCTGTCCCTATTCTTAAGCATTAAACTTCGTACGATAAAAATATATTGTATATAAAATACGCCTCTCTTGGGGCGTGGAAAATAAAAATATATATTAAAGCTTAACAAGTGAGTATTGCATTTTTTAATGAATTTCAAACGAGTATTATGCGGTTAAAACTAACTGTGTTCTAGCTGCTTCTACAACTATTCTATGGCTAAGAAAACGATTTTCACTTCCATCTCATGATCTTTAAATTTACTTGAAAATAAACTCTCAGACTGAAGAAAAATTCTCGTTTTACTCATATAGATTTCACTGTAGTTAAATAATTATCAGTGTTGAGACAAACGTCTATAGACAAATTGATTTTTTGAACTTTTAGCATGAGGATTAACCTTTTTGTTTTTAAAGCTTACAGATTTATACAACTCGTTACAGAACGTAATAAATTATATATAAATCATTAATTAAATTATACAGATTTATATACATATATACATATATTATATATTATAATATATTATTTGCAATATTTATAAGCTTTTCTCAAATTATATTTTGTTTCAATTTGCAAATTGATTAGCGCAAGGCATATTTGATTATATCGATTAATATCCTACGGCGCGTATCGATAAATAAAAAAGTGCAAGTATTGCAGGTAACTGTTCATTAAATATGTGAATATGTGCGTCGCATCCATAAGCAAATCAACATCGCATATTTTCAAACACGTCTACTACGTTATTTTTAAAAAGAATTAGGTCAATGGCCTAGTTTAGTTGCCACTGGACCAATGGAAATGGGGGACCCTGACGTTGACCGGGGAATTGGGACGCAGCGCTAATCGTTCGCAATGCTCTTGATTTTGCAAAACTTTCATTGTTAATTTATTGGCAGCGTCGACGTCAACGTCAACGTCAGCAGCGACTGAGACAGAGACAAGAGAGATTGAGAGAGTGAGGGAGAGAGAGAGAGACAGTGCAAGTAAAACGTTAGCGATATGAATTTCATGGAATTCGCCAAGTTTTGCGCGGTTTCGTTTATCACCGCATCCCACAACATCCACTTGTCGCTGTGCACTGGAAGTTAGGTCATTGGGCACGTGCTGTCGCCAAGCGAAAGCATCGATGCGCAGCTGAGCCCGCCCCAGAGCCTGAACTGTGACCCTGGCGCGTAGAAATGAGAAAGTGTCCCTGCAAGATGAAGCTGCGATGTTAAGTTTCATTTAAAGCGAATCGCAGACATCGTGCATATACAATAAGAATAGCAATAACAATACAAATAAGAATAGCATAGTGCACAACTGTAACAACAACAACAACAACGTGAGCTGAGCTTAAGATCTTGGGTATAAAACGTGTGGGTCGCTTCGATGTCAATTCAAACGCTTAACGAGCTCAGAGCAGCACGCGACCGATAAGACGAGCCCCTCAGTAACATCATCATATAATATATATTATAATCAACCATAGAACAATGCACGCCTGCAAAATAATGTTGTCTCTGCTGTTGACGCTGCTGTGCAGTCAGGGCGTAAGTAGCTCGAACTACCAATTAAAATTGGCAGTGGTCTAACAAACAAATCGTTATTTACAGCTGCTAGCGAGTTGTGTTTGCTCAGAGAAGGGTACCGATTTCTGTCAGAGCTGCCAGGGACCGACAATAGTGCGACCGAGGCCCCGCTACTATGAGCCTGCCGAGGTGAACTTGCCGCCCATTGGCGACAATTGCTGGTGCAGCAAGCAGCTGATCGAACCCGCCCAGCGGCCCAAGACCTGCGGCAAAGTACGTGAGCTCTTTCAATATGTGAACGCATTTAACAATCTGTTGAGCCGCCGCATGCTTGAGGGCGCCATCGAGGCCAAGACATTGGCGGCACAGCGTCTGGCCGAACGGCTGCAACGCTTGGAGCAAACCGATTGCAACCACAAGGGGCGTGGCGTTCAGATGATGCCACCGAGCTACGGCTATGGCCAATGACTAACCCAATAATGTGGCTTACAAACCTCATCTTAGAATTAGATCTAAACCCAGACTAGTATACACTCAATTCCAGTTTAAGCCCAGCACAATAACGCACACCTACGTACATACATACATACTTACATAGAAACGCACACATGCCCACATCCTCTGTAGTAGCTGTCAATGCTACGATCAACGTTTCCGCATGCAAGCGCTATCAGCGGCCAAATGTGCGCCGAAATAGGCCAACCATAACAACGTTGTGCTTGCATCAACATAATTATCAACGTCAGCAGCAGCAGCAAGAGCACTACAATAACATCATCATCATCATTATGATCATCATCGTAATGGACTTAGGCATCATTGGTCGCTCTGTCGTCATTATCATCCCGTACGTGCGCCAAGCATTAACAACATCAACAACCTGCTTGCCATGATAGAACTTATAGTCAATACGATACCGATACCCAAACTCTCGTCATTTCCACAGAAGACACCATGCAAACCCACCTGTGGCTGTCAGAAGAGCGGAGATATCAGCTACGGCAGCTCCAGCAGCAGCAGCTCTACTTATGATAAGTAAGTATTTAGTCGTTTGGTCTATGATTTACTGTTGCTATCAATGAAATCTACAATTCCTTTAGCATTGGCTATGCGGCCGAGAAGCCGAAGGACGATAGCGCACCTGCCGATCCCATTAGCGTCAGCCTGGCCGTTCAGGCAGGCAAGGCTATCAATGTACCCGAAGCGAAGCTGGCATATGGATTCGCTCAAAAGCCCGTCGATGGACAACAAAAAGTTTTCTTCTCCAACGTGCCCGAAGAAAATCTGTTTAAGCTGAAGAGTGATGTCATCACTCTGAAGAAACGCAACTATGTGGCCAAGGAGGAAGAGGAAGAGGAGTACATCGAGGAAGAGGATGAACAAGCCGCGGACAGTGACGAATCGACGCCTCAATTGACATACAAGCAGCTTGGCTATATAACCGAACAATTCAAGAATCCCAAATTCAAGAAAATTATCTCTGCCAAATCCAGCTACAGCTCCAGCACTAACAGCGATAGCTATGGCAAGGTGGGTGGCAAAGTTTCTGTCGACTGTGGCTTCAAGCCCGGTCGCGTTGCCCCCTATCGCAGTGCACGTCGCCAGGAGTTGGACAGCGGCAGCTACTATTAGGTAGTAATACCGCAATGTGTAAATAATTGTATATGAATAGGGAAGGATGACATGATGAATGATGAATGATGAATGATGAATGATGTATGATGTATATGTTTGTTTTAGTTAGCGTTTAAAGTTTATTTAAAATACACAATCCTTTTTAACAAATATTTTGAAGCATACTTTGTTTATCTAGCTACAAGAGTAGTGGCTGAAGGAGACGACATTGCTGCTTATAAAAAGTATTGATAACGTTGAAGTTCTGTTGAAACGGTTGGCTATCACAAGAAACTGGCCTGTAATGCTTTAATATGAAGAGCACGCTCATCATGCTTCTTTTTCTTTCATTTCGAATGTCAAGACAATCAGATAAAGAATACATAAAAAGAAAATTCCAAGTAAAAATGTTCGATAAGCAAAGAACACGATTAAGTGAACATTTTTATCAGTAGTTTTAAAATTTTTTTTGTTGCCCTAAAAGTATACAATACATAATGTTTATTGTGGGTCTCTGAAAAAAAATTCATTTTTAAACACAAAATGGAAATGCCCTTTAACGGTCGAAAGTTATGTCTGTAGCTTAGAGATGGCTGACTTTTTTAACATATCGATTAATCGATATATCAGCGTCATTACAATCGATGCACACAGCCGAAAGCAGTGCGAAGCAGTTGCAAATCAAACACATATGTAAATAAAGTTTTTCTGCCCCTAAGCCCAAGTGCAACACTTGATTCGGCACTGAAATCAGCGCATGCTGGAAACATGACTTTTGACAGAAAATATCGCAAGCGCACATTATTTGAAAAGGTCATCGTGAACAACAACTGCAACGCGAACAAGTTGCAACAGCAGTGAAAAGCAACAACAATCACAGAGAGAAAAAAAACATTGTTCAAGTTCAAGTTCAGTCGCAGTCGTCGCCGCCGCCGCTGGCCAGAACAGACAGCGCTCCAGACGTGGTCGTTGGTACTGCGTGAGAAATTGTACTGGATGGAGTCAAAACCGATATAAAGAATGCGACCAGCCAAGCTTGGGCTAGTTGCTAGAACGGCAGATACCTAAGCAGACGCCGTTTGATACCATTTGATAAATATATATCCATACTATGTTAAAGCTGCACTCGATCACGATGGCCCTACTGCCGATTGTAGTGCTGGCGCTGCTTAGCCATGTTGCAGCGGCTCCCACGCCCGTTCAGGTTGTCTACACGGGAGAGGATGGCTGCGCGTGTCCCACCCAATTGGGCTATCAACTGAATGTGCCCAATCCGAGCAAGCCCAAGAAGTACGAGGGCGGCCAGTATGGCTATCGTGTGGATAAGCCCGTTCAGACCAAGGCCAAGATAAGCTACAGCTTTGATTTTACCGTAGAAGAACCACGTACGCCTGCACCGCCCAAAAGCAAACCGGCCAAGCTTTATGCCAAGGTGGATCGTGTTACGGTCAACAAATCAGGTGGGTAGCATGGCAGAGATTCATATAATAATGGACGCGCCTTAACACATCTTTCGTCATGCAGATTGTCGCGCCCAGGACAAGTCCAGCTGTAGCTGCAGCAGCTGCTCCGCTGCTAAGCCAAGGTACGTAGCCCAGCAGTCCATTGCCAATAGCAATGCTATACGTCGTCGTCGTGATCTACGGTCGCATGGCTCGCTGCTGCGCAAACGCATAATGCGCCAGCAACAGTTACAGGAGCGTCCAGTGCGATATGTTAAGCTCTATCACAAGGATCTAACGCCACAGCAGCAACAAAAGATGCGCCTGTTTGGGCTGACGCCTGCTCAGGAGACGCCCGCAAAGACCAAGCGTAAGACGAAAAAGACGTCTGCTTTAAGCTCGCTGCATGGCAAGCGTTGGCTGGGCTTGGGTCGTCACTTGACCAAACGCGACATCAAGGGGGAGTATGATCTGCTGGAGCGGGATCGTGCCAATATTGATTTAACGGCTCCAGAGATCATACAATTCATGCCGGAGACACTGAATCCCAGTTTTAAGCGTGGTCAGTGTCACATGGGCTGCGGCGCCATTACGGCCAGTGGGCCAAACGATGTCGCAGAGGATGGCCAACAGATTACCAGCCCGGGCAGCACCGAACAGCCCGAGCTATCGGAGCGGAATACAGAGCAGCCCGATCTATCAGAGCAATCGGAAATGCCGCCAGCCCCATCACTGGTTAACTCGTTACCCGCCAAGCGCTCGGCGCTTAGCTATTTTCCACAGCAAATACCCTCGCCGCTGTCGGGCAGCTACGACGAGTACAGATTTGTGGACGACTCGCAGCTGAGATCGCTGCTGTCGACCACCTCGGTGCCAGATCCATTGGAGCAAAGCTCTACGCCGTTGCAGTTCGCTGGCGATCTGCAGTCGATAAGTCCGCGCGCATACTCAACGCCAGTGCTGGGCATCGCTGATGGCTATCCGGTGGAGCACATGGCGAACAATCAGCTGGACAGCATTATATCAGGCATTGTTTACAAGCATCCGGAATATGTTGATACCAGTTCACAGTATGGCGGCAGCTTGGTTGACCCCGAGCCCGAACAAAGAAAGCAAACAACAGACTTTCTCAAGAAGCTCATCGATGGCCGCCTCGGCGGCTGGGGCTTCGACACGTCCACTGAACCAGAGTCGGCGCTCAGAGCCGACTACTCGACGACGCCGTCGAAGACCTACGGCTACAATAGCCACAATCACGACGGCTACAGCTTGGATACGTACAATGTGCCGCCCATCACTGACTACCTGCGCGCCTGGTTCTAGGCACGACTCACCTAAGCACTTAACTAATTGTGCTGGCTGACAAATCATTGTATTATATAGTGCGGTTGTTTATAGGGATATCTGTGGTTTTACTTCTATGCTAGTTGCTTAGTTTATAATAAACTTAATACGAAAACAAACAAAACATAAAAAAACAATTACAAAATAAATGGAAAATTATTGGCGGCTTTTCTTTCTCACACTCTGATTCGATTCTCATTGCAGCTGCTACGGCGACGGCAACAGCAACGGCGACGGCAGCGGCAGCGGCAGCGGCTATGGCTACTAAAGAAGATGACCCAATGGGCCAGCGGGCCAAGTAGTTGGCCAAAAATTCTGCTGAGCCCGGCAAATCTTGGCGCGCATTTATTTGGGCCAGTGGAACAATGCCCGCTTCACTTGTACATTTTCTCTGTATATATATGTATCTATGTATATATGTTTTGTAAATTGTATATTATTTATTTCTCATATTGCACTTTCCATCGTTCTGTCCGCCCGTCCGTTCGTGTGTGGAGCGTTTTCTGTTTACGTTCACATTTCAACGTCAATTTCTGAATTATGCTCCAAATAAAAGTCTTTTGCCTTGTCTAACTATCTATATGTTCTTATTTACTAATATTTAATATCAATCATTAGAGTTAAACGTTTCATACTGAAGCTACCAAATGGGTGTCGGCAAGACGTGGACTGCCATTGATTATGTATTTACATGCAGTAATACAATAGTTAACAATTAATGTATTTGACCATACATATGTTCACTGCATACTCTCATATATGTAAATTCGTGCTCCTACCAAGGTTAACAGTTACTTTTACATGTTGTCTTGTTCATTCACGTTCTTGCTTCGGCTCGTTTAGTTGCCTTGTAATGCTTACAAATTTGAGCAGGAAGTCGTTAATAACTTATCGAAGCGTCAAGCTAGCCGATTATTTAGCTATCGATTACTTGTCGACTCGAAATGCGATAGTGAGATGCAATTAGATCTCTGCTATCTCTGATAGATTATGATTCTGCCTCACTTTGCTTTTTCTTTTTTGTACTTTTTAGCAGTTCGTTGATTTTCAACTATCTGTCAAGAATTTATCCACATACCATAAACATTCCAAGCGCATTTCATGATTTTTGCGTGCCAAATAATTGCAAATGTAAAAGAAAGTTCGAGTAGGAATTTCTCAGGCATAAATTTATGTCTGTGTACGTAGACAGATCTTGAAGACGTTTTAATCATTAATGACTTCACCGATATCAATGAACAATAATAACAACATGAACTTACCTTCAAAAGGTAAACAGCTTCGGCATTTAGAACTTACAGCAGCATTTGCTTTGCGGAAGTCGAAAGCTGCTCACAATACGCAAGTAAATAGTATTTCCATCCTCTGTCTTATTAGCCCGTTCACTCACTGGGTACAGTTGCCGTCACAAAACGTTAACAACCGGAAATGGCCGCCATGTTGGCCGCCATCAATGTCAAGTGCATTGCGTACCGAAGCCTCGTACGCGCCCATTGAGACGCCAGTGCTAACTATTATTGTTGACCCTGGGCCAGCTGACGCATCAAGATGAAGCAAGGTTGACAGCGATGATGCAGTTGATGATGCATCTGATATCTGGCCATAGATCACGTCTGTGCGCACTCTGCCCGCTTTAGCTAGTGCTCAAAAGCTCACGCAGCTGCAATCGACTATTTAAGTCCAGTTCGCTTGAAACGCTGAGTTCAGTTGGAGAGCCCGAGCACATCACACATCAAGCTAACGTAACAGAATGGGCGCCCCTGCCAACTCTGTTTGGCTGCCGCCGCTGCTAATGCTAATGGTAATGGCATTAGCACAGCTGGCAATAGGGCAGGTGAGTTCTTGAAAGACCCAAAGCATAACGAGCGTTAGTTAACTCAACAATCAACTGCAATTAGAACAATGACACGACCAGTACCAGCAGCAGCAGCAGCAGCAGTCCAAGCAGCGTCAGCAGCAGCAGCAGCACTACACTCCGTCCCAGCAGCAATGCTGATCTGGTAATTGGAGGTGATCTGAATAAAGCCGCTCGCGTAGAGCAGATGGACAAAGATCTGGAAACTGATTTGGACACCAACACGGTGACGCCGAAAAGTGCAGATGATGGCCACTACGATCTGATTGACGTCATGGCCGCCACTAGTGCTGGCGTCGGCAAGCCCAAGAGTGGCCAGACCACGCGCATCTATACCACCGGCGACGTGAATGATGATTTCTGGCTAAAGCACTTGGGCGATGACTTCAAGCATGCCATTCACCTGCAGGTGGGCGGCACAAACGAAGACTACAATCGCATCATCAATCAGACGAGCAATGGCATACATGAGGAAGTGCATCATGAGTATTTGCCGGGCGCCGAACGACCGCCAGAGGTGCAACGGCAGGAACAGCAACGGCAGCAGCAACAGTTGGGCAGATCTGCTGGTTATGGCCACCCTAATTTGGTCACCCAGCTGAGTCTCGACGGCGAGGCAATGTCGCTCAAAAATAACTATCTCAGACAGCAGGCAGAGCAGCAGCAGCAATACGCACGAGGCTATGCACTGCCCAGCATGCACTACAGCACACACACCGGCCATGCGCACACATATGCACGCACACAGCCACACACACACTCACACTCGCACTCACACACACACACACACAGCACACAGCACACACAACACACACACGCGCAGTCTGGCAAGGCACAAAGTGGTTTGCGCCATCGCTACAAATCGAACTCGGGAAACGCAGCTGCATCCGAGTCTCCGGCGCCCAGCTACATCAACTCCAGCGAGGACACCTTGGACGCCGCCCAATCCCAGGCCGCGCCCAGCTCTAGTGTCGTGCGATCGGAGGATTTGGATAGCCAGCTGCCCTTTAAGTCGGCCTTCAATGACTTCGGCAGTCGACCCACTCGCGATCTAACCTATTTGCTTTATAAGCGCGGACTCTGAGTGTCGTCTGACTAAATAAGTTTAGCATTTAATAACTTAATAAACGCCACAAAAACCAATAACAAACACGATGTATTACTCTTTGGAATGAGTGTAGATGCATATATATATATATATATATATGTCTGTAAAAATCTAAGTAATATATGTATATAGATAGATCGACAAAGTGAGCCGACACTTGCCAAAGAACGAATGTAGATGCATGTATATATATGTGTGTATAGATAGATAGATATATGGATATAGATAGATCGACTGAGTGAGCTGACACATCAGTGAGAACATCAATCTGAGCTATTGGCTTGCATGTGTATTGGTGTAGCTGTCTATGTATTAGTGCTCGCTGCCAGCCTCATGTGTGAGCTGCTGTAGCCGCTGCATCCGTGTGCCGCATAGCTGAAAACTTTGACTTTTGAGATGCAACTAAAGGAGGAATATGTAAAAATATAGTATTTTTATCAATTTTAGCTTAATTTTGATGAGTTTTACTAAACATTTCATATAACAAGAGCTCTTCAGCTCGTTGAGATAGCTGCCAAAAATAAGAATGAATTTGAAGCGACAATGAATTGTGCCACATCATTAGAGCCAAGCGAATGCAATGAAATTCCCAAATGTGATAGGTATTATATATATATAAATATATATATATATAAGTTAGATAGAGTTAGTTGAGATAAATTGCACTCGTTTGGGTTTCACTGTTGAAACTTGAGTTCCGCTTGCTACTTTAATCACAGATAGTTGAGCTAGATTTGTAGCTTACAGTTGTGTTGATAAGATATATTTGATAAGACTAGAAACAGGAAAATCACCTGCAGATCAATTTGTGCCAACTGTCAATGGTTAACTGTGTGTGTGTGTGTGTGTGTGTGTGTGTGTTGGTGTTGCAGCGAGTCCAAGCTGTCACAAAGAACTCAGCGTCAGAGCACGAGCTTGGCAGACAGCGACTGAGATCTTGGCCACTGGCCAAGCAGCAATGAGATGTACAACAAGAACAAGAGTCGAGTCGAGTCGAGTCGAGTCGAGCCAAGTCGAGTGCGAGTCGACTGCCAGCCAGCGAACTGTTGGTGGTGCGACAAAAATTTGAAATCGGAAATGTAAATCGTTGGGCAATGGCATCGCAAAGATCACGTAGTCGTTGCCATGATGGTGTTGGCAACGTGAGCGCGATATAAAAGCGCCACAGCGATGCCATAGGCCCGCTATAAAGACCAAGCACAGCTGCCAACCAACGAACAGTAGACATCTGAGCGCTGACACATATCACGCACCACACAACATGCAACTTGGTCTCTGGTTTGGGCTTTTTGCCGTCGCCGCCGCACCGGTATGTACAACCCACAAGAACTCCCGACTCACCCAACTTCCACTGCCATTTGCGACTCTCTAATTCGGTACTCGGAAAACACAACTAATCGGCATCAAACGCAATTTGCTTCATCTCTTTTAGCTGGTGAGCGCTAATTATGGTTTGTCAGGTCGTGGTGCCGGCGGTCAGATACAGTATCTGCCTGGAGGTCCATCGGCGGGCTTGGATGAGTATGTGAATGCTGCCACCGGCGGCTCGCAGCCGTCGTCGAATCAGCTGACAGCTCAGGCTGAGATCCAGCCATCGCCCGAGGAGGCTCGCCGCTTGGGTCGCGTCCAGGCTCAGCTGCATGCCCTGAACAACAATCCCACCTATCAGAAGCTGAAGAACTCTGAGGATATTGCCGAGTCACTGGCCGAGAACAACTTGGCCAGCAACATTCGCCAGGGCAAGATCAATGTGGTCTCACCCCAGTTTGTTGATCAGCATCTGTTCCGTTCCCTGTTGGTGCCATCGGGCCACAACAACCATCAGGTGATCGCCACACAGCCCCTGCCACCAATCATTGTGCACCAGCCCGGCGCACCACCCGCCCATGTGAACAGCGGCCCACCGACTGTGGTGCGCGGCAATCCCGTCATCTACAAGATCAAGCCATCGGTCATCTACCAGCAGGAGGTGATCAACAAGGTGCCCACACCACTGAGCCTCAACCCCGTCTACGTCAAGGTCTACAAGCCAGGCAAGAAGATCGAAGCACCTCTGGCCCCAGTGGTTGCCCCCGTCTACAACCAGCCTCAGTCCTACAGCCAGCCTCAGTCCTACAGCCAGCCTCAGTCCTACAACCAGGGACAGTCGTACGGCAATCCTGGTGCATCCGGCCCCAGCAGCTCCGGCTCCAGCTCCGACAGCTATGCCGCCGGCGCTGAGTCTCCACTCTATGCCAGCCCCGCTCCCTATGCTTCATCCAACTACTAAGCGAGCACCGCTGGCCACTTGCCGCTGCTGTCGCCTGCTGCACAGCGGTCGAGCAGTCCGCTGCCCTGCTGAAGGGTGTTTAATTTAACAAATTTGTTTTTTTTTCTAATGCAAATAAAAAAAGCCTAAAATACAAAAAAAAAACCCAAAAACTTCTTCTTTACTTCAGCAATACTTGCTCTATAAGCTACAGACTTCGAGCTATATGAACTTTGTGATTTCCTATTCATTTTGCAGGAAGAGAACACGATTTTAGTCCTTTGTTGTCCTAAGCAGAGACAGCAGATCTATAATGCCTCGGTCCTATAAAACAAACTGATTTTAACATGACTTCTCATGCCTTTTTGCAGCATCTAAAAATATTCCTTATGTTTCCATAACTTTTAAAACCTGAAACCTGACTTTAGCCTGAATTTGCATGCCTTTTTGCAGTGCTCCTCTGACATCCCAGCCATATTCTGAGTAAACAACAGACTTTTACAACACCTTACTATGTATGTTATTTCCAGATTTGTATTACTTATTTCGCATTCAGATAGTGCACTTAAATCGTATCGAAAACATAGACAACAAATGGGCCAAGATCGAAAAAGCGCTGAATACTTGAACACTTTTCTGATTTTTCAGCATTTTCTTTTTTGATTTTAGAAATTCTGCCGTCGTTGGCAGTTAATAAAATTGCGTTTATAAGAGTTATATATATATGTATATATATATTTATTTATATGTATACGTATTATATATGTATATATAGATAATTATACTTATGTGACGTTCTTTACTAGCATAGAATCATATCACATTCATAGCATATAATATGAATGTGGATATTTACATACATGTCATATCATATTCTATGATATATGATACTTTATCATGATATGTAGTCACTTTTATAACTGTAATATTTTATGGTCTACAATTACTATAATAATGATATGTTCTTTAGCTATAAAGCAGCTAAACTTAGCTGGAAATTAGCTTTCTTTAGCTTGCACAGATTTGCCAGCATATATATAGATACATCCATTATATATATATTATATATACATACATTTTATATAGATTGTCATAGCTAACTGCTCCAGAAAGTTGGCTTTAGCATTCTATATATATTTATTTGCCTTCATAATATGCTTATAAAAATATATAAATAATATACAGGTTCAACTTATATGCAGTATAAACATGCCTAAGGCCAACTGTACTACAACTTTTTTGCAGTGTATGCCAATGAAAATGGTTCAAAAACTTGCTCAACTGAGCTGTTAGCTGATCTTTAGCTAGGGTTCAAGATATATTATATAGCTCGATTGTTTGCAGTGTAGAAAGTTCAGTTTAACTGACATTTAAATATGCCCAAAGCCAGCTAAATGTACATCAACTATTTTTTGCAGTGTATTGCAGTGGCGCTCTCTCCTTTCTTCACTCCACTCCAACAATAGCTAGGAGTGTGAGGGTTGAGATTGGGAGGGAGTTGAGGACATGGGAACTTGGGGCATTGGCCACTCACTCACCCAGCTCCGATCAGCTGCAGTTGGCGCTGTTCACATATAATCGCTTGGAGCTTTCAATGCGGAACTGTTGAATTGCCATTTGGCAATCACAATCTTGGCTCAGACAGTCGGTTTTGTTCTGTGCTGTTATGGAAAACCTCGATATGGCTTATGTGTCAGGGCACGATGCACGAGATGGTGTTTGCGGATTGTTGACTGATGGCTTATGATGTTCTTGTTGTTGTTGCTCTGGCTGTTGTTATTGTTGATTTCGACGTAACACGCCGAGATATGCGCGACGAGATGCGTGCGAGCAATCAGCATTTGGCCATGTTCGCTAGCTGGCGTGGGCAACAACAACAACAATGGGCCAGAGCTGGAGCGGAACAGCGGCAACCGGCAGCAGCAACGGCTGCCGACCGGGTGAAATGTCACGTACCATAGGGCAAGCGTTCGATGGCAGCATATTTAAAGAAATCTCTGAGCAAGCTAAGGCAGCAGAAGACATCAGACGGTCGTACAACGAGCCACTCGAGTTCGAACCGCCAACTGGGACTGGAAACGATGAACAGACACAGCATCATATGGGCGCTAGCCGCCTGCTTAATTGTACGTAACCAATACGCCCAGTCGACCAGTCGACCAGTCGATGACCCACTTGCTCCACATCTCAGCTAAAAGCAAACGCACACGCGCAGTGATCGCATTATTCGCCATCTCATTCTCTCGCTGATTTGTTCTCTCGCTCTCTCTCTCTCTTTTTCTCTCCCAGGCATGTGCCAGCGCTAGCAGCTACGGCGTGCAACCGAACTACGGCTCTGGCGGCCAGGAGTCGTACGGCTCGGGCGGACAACAGAGCTACAGCTCCAGCTCCGACGGTGGCGATGCAGCAGCCGCTGCATCCGCTGGCGGTGCCGGTGAATTCGGCAATGGTGCCGGTGATGGCGCCTCCGCTGGCGCTTTGGCTGGCAATGCCGATGCCGCTGGCGTCGCCCAGGCCAGCCAGGGCAGCTATGGCTCTGACCAGAACATTCCATACAAGCCGGTGAACACCAAGGGCAACACCCTTACCTCCTCGATCACATACCCACAGAACAAGGGCGAGATTCTCATCCATCGTCCGGCACCCATCATTGTGCGTCGCCCACCCACCAAGGTGCTGGTGAACCATCCTCCATTGGTTGTCAAGCCCGCCCCAGTTGTGCTGCACAAGCCCCCAGCAATCGTGCTCCGCAAGGTCTACGTCAAGCACCACCCACGTCGCGTCAAGGTTGAGCCCGTCTTCGTCAACGTGGTGAAGCCCCCAGCAGAGAAATACTTTGTCAATGAGAACAAGCAAGGCTACGGCCAGGGCTCGCACGGCTCCGGACAGGGTCATGGACACCACATTCTGAACAGGCCCGGCCCCATTGTGTCCGGTCCACAACAGCATGGCCCCGGTGGCCAAGCCCTGCCCGCCTATGCCTCTGGCGCCGACAATGCCGCCGCCAGCGCCGGCTACCAGCTGCTTCAGGGCGGCAACCACGGTCTCTCCGCCCTGGCCAACATTGCTGGCGAGCGCGAGGGCAACTATGGCGGCCAGAGCTACGGCCCCAGCCAATCCGGCCCCAGCTACTCTAGCTCATCGTACTAAGCGCCCAGCGCTTACGATGCCCAGCGACAATCTCATTGTCGCTGCCTCCAGCTGCCAGCTACCAGCAACTGGTCTTAACTGGTCTTAGTTACTATGTTTTTTACACAGCTTGGACGCTCACAAGGCGGGCGCGCAGGTTTCTTTGCAAACAAATAAAAAAAAATTTGAAAAAATTAAAAAAAAAAACATTGTTTAAATTGCTATCAACTAAAAACTTCTTCGAAATGGAGCAACAGATTCTGATGCCGTTTACGATTCAGCTAAGTTGGCTGCTGCTTTGCTTAGCCATAATAACTGCAATAACTTTTTCCAAATATTATAAATTTTGCATATTTTTCTGGGATATGTGATCTATAATCAAGTGAAATTTGAAAACGAAAATTTTCTTATTATAAGATAAAGACTTTAATTAAACTGAATTCAATTGTAATTGATGGCTTGAAGCTGAATCTGGCTCTATGTTTTAAGATTTCCATGAAATTATTAAAACCTCAAATTAAGTGACATAAGCTCTAAAAGTCTGAAGTCTATATCTAGACGAACCAGATATCTAATAAATTTAATCAGTAATCAGTAATCAGAGTTGAGATTATACAAAATTAAAGGGTAGAAACTCTATAACTAAGAGCTAGACATATTCATAGATGATCTACAGCTTTGCTTTGCTTAACTTAGTAACTAAATTATTAGCAAAAATTCTTTAGGCACTTCCAATCATTTCCTATGGCTCACTAGATTCTACAGACAATTTTGTGTATAGTCTAAGCCTTAAGCCTTATAGAGTATAATTCATATTTTGCGTGCATCAGTTGTCCTCCAAGTGCAGCGCGAGAGGTCAGTCGCAGCGATTGTTGTTTTCCAGTTCTTTGTATTTGGCGAGTCGTCACACACCTCCTAATGCGAATCATAGCAATTGACGTTTAGCTCCCATGCATTAGCTTGCTTAAGCACAATAATCGAATTCCAGTTTAAGGTTTGGAATCTAGGTCGCCTGTGTCGGTGCCGATGCTGCCGCCCATTTGTTGAACTGAGAGATCAGCATAAAAATGCGACACTTTTGCGAAACGTTTTCAGTTTGTAAGCATAAATAGTCGAGCACAAAAATAAAACAGCCGAGCGCATCCAAAAAATCTAAAAAAAAAGAGACAAACAAAAAAATATAATTAAATAAAAATAAAAACTGTTACAAGTTCAGCGCGTGCTAAAGATAAAACAGAAACATAAAAACCTAAGCTGAAGATGCGATTCTTCTCGTTGCATCTGCATCTACTACTGCTGCTGCTACTGCTCCTTGGCCAGGGTTATGCTCGGAATATTGTGAGTCTGACAGAGAACCAAGTCCCAAAGATTCCATATCTCTTAAAATCTCAAAATTTATTTATGCAACTTAGCCCGTTCGTTTGCGGGAGCAGCGCCTGGGCGCAGGTCGAGCGTTCTCAAGCTTTATCCAACTGATCGTCAATGTCATGGGCAACATACATTAAACAATAATCATAATTTTATCTAATTAGAATTTAAATTATAACTACTAGGTGACAATTTTTTTTGATTTATTTATTGTACTTGATCTGGCAAAGTTTCTTACGAATTATTATGACTTATTTAAACGCTCTAATATTTTCTTTGGGCCATCTCAAAATACACAAAATGTTGCAGCTGAGCTTCCGAAATACCACGTACAAACGAGCCGTTGGCCAAATGTCTTTCAATCAGTCGCATTTCCGTACAGTTTTCGACTTTTTCGTTCGGTTTTGTGTTTGTGTCTTGAGCGTTTTTATTGGTTTATTATAAGGTTACATTTTTTCGTATATATATATATATATTTTGTTGTTTTTTGTTATAAATTGTTAGTTTGTTTGCTTGAGGAGTTTTATACATTATTTCTTTGTTAAAAAAAATATGCAGAAACAAGCAGATTTTAAAGTTTAGTTATATAGTCTACTTTAGCGAATAAGTTTTAATAAAATGTATAAATAAATTGTTTGTAAATGTGTTTCTTGATGTTTGCTTCGAAATTTGTAGGTTGTGGGCTAATAAAATCGCATAAAATTGCATAAATTACATATTTAAAATTATTGTTGCGATCATTTTACGGATTTACTATAACTGATTAGATTATGTGTTGTGAATTTGTTCAAAATGTTCTTTAAAAAAATTAAATTTAAAACAAATTTAAAACGGCATATAGTTATTTGTTGTTTTTTTTTCTTTGCGAAGCGATTCTAAAAAGTCGTTGATGTTGTGCAAATCTAAAGTTAAACTGTTTGTTGTACACAAAATGTGAATATAAGATGTTATATGTAGTATAAGTATATGGAGAATAAAGTGATATGGAGTCGATGCTCTAATGACGTGGTGGTCCGTAGACAACTGGCGGAGATTGCTGTGCATTAACTCCGCTTGCTTCCATGGTATAGTTGTTGATCCTCTCGTACGGCATAGCCACCGGAGGCGGCGCCATACCCCAAGTAAATGGACTCTGCACAGAGATAAATATTGTTCAATACAATTCGTTGTTCGTATTCTAGGATAGTTTACCTGTCCACCCTTGTGTGGGGCAAAAAAAATTGGTGGTGGCAACGGTGGCGGCGGCAGTGCTTGCTGGCCTGGCGGAGCATGCAGTGTGGGATAAAAGTTAAACTGATTGCCATTGGTGTTGGGCGACGGCGTCGGCGTTGGCAACAGCATGGCATGCGATAGATGGGGATCTTTGTTCAAATCAGACAGTTGTTCCGGCCGCTTGGAGCGCATTTTGTTAAAGGCGCCACGTTTAGTACGAGCGCGATTTTTGTCTGCGTTTGCCTCCGTACCGAAGGCACTTGGAGAGTTGACAGCAGTTGCTGCTATAGGCGAAGGCGGCGGGGTGGAGTTCGCTACCAGAGCAACTGAGTCGTCGTTGTTTTCCTTTTGTGGTTGGTCCGTGTTGTTGTGGTTTTGATTGACATTCGTGCTGCTGTGCATTCTCATCTGCTCTTCGGGCGGCACCATGTGAGACCAGCGCATATGCATATCGACACCCATGTTGTAGAAATAGCGCAAGGTGCCCAAATCTGCGGGCAAATCCTCACCATTTGCATGCATCGAGCGTCGGGGCTCTAACTGGTCTTCGCTGCTGCTACGCATTGCAATTTTGCTAGTTGTTGTTGCTGTGGTGCTCATGTTGCAGCTGTTGCTACTGCTGTTGCATGTGCCGAGCGGCGGCAGCATCACCGAAGCTGCCGGCGGTGGCAGCGGTGGTGGTTGTGGGGCAAACATATATGGTGTTGCTCCAAATGGCGGCGGCGGTGGCTGCAGCGATATGGGCGGCGGTGGTGCATAGCCACCAAAATGCATAAACATACAGCCATCCGCAGGCAATGGAGGTCCTGGATAGATTCCAGCCTGAAATTCGTCTGGCATAGGCTGTGATGAGCCTCGCCATTGCTGTGGCAATTGCCCAGCGCGCCCAGCCATTGGCATATAGTTGACAAACTGGGCCGTCGGCACTTTTGCCGGGTGCGGGGTCATTGGCGGCACCGTCGTTGCTCCAATAACAGGAGCCGCTGCTTGTTGTTTTTGCTGCGGCTGCTGAAGTGGCGAAGGCTTGTCGCGTGGCTGGAAACGCTGCTCTCGCGGTTGCTGTTCTTGCTCTAATTCGATCGCTTCATTATGTTCGACTTGTTGCTGCGTTTGCCGTTGTTGCGGCTGCGGCGGCGGCTGCTGCTGCTGCTGTTGCTGTTGCAACGTTCCATGCTCATTGAACACCGGCGGACAGTCGTGCCAAGCATCTAGCTGCAGATACTGCACACTGCTGGCCTCAAAGTAATTGGTTACATCGTACAGCTTGGTCTTTTTCCACCTGGGCTTGGCCTTCTGGGTTAGTTTGGCCAAGTGCATGCGCTGCATTTGACGCTGATAGCGAAACGGCACCGCCCACGGCCGAAACTCGTCCGGTGGTACCGGATGCAATGCCTCGTAGGGTACCTGTTACATGAGCATAAGAAAAAAGACAAGGAAAATGATAACAATTAAAGCTGTTAACTTGTATACTAATGAAGGTACAGAGATTATGTGGGCGGGGCGGCGTACCAAAAATTTCTTTCCAAACTGCTCAACATAGACAACCGAGTAGGATTTGTCTGCTGCTATCTTTTGAATGTGGCATGTGTATAGCTGTCTTTCGGCATCGGTCAGCAACTCTACGCGGCACTTGGCGCCCACCTGGAAATGATTGTCAGCAGTCAGGATTCTGTGCATTAAATGGGGAATGGATACATGACATATGGCGGCTATACTACCTTGAAATTGTAATCATTAGCATATACATTGTAGCGCTTGGCCTCCTTGCGTAGATCGTTCCAGCTATCAAACTCAATATTCCGATACATGTAAGGATCCAGAGACTTAGCCACCTTATAGGGAAATGGGGTGATGCCTGTGCATAGATAAATTTCATATCATTTTACAACCAACATATTTTCAATTTGCAAACTGTTTACCATCATCGAGCAGTTGACGCACACAAGAATTCATGGGATTAGGACACATGTGCAGCATCTCTGCACTCTCACTGGCCACTAAAGTGTTTAGTGGCAAATCCAGGCTCAGCTTAAGGTCGCGCCTAGAACTAGGCTCCGGCCCGGATGACACAGATACCTTTTTCAACTGCTTGCGATTGTTGTGGAAATTACACAGCTTATAGTTCTCTAGTATACATTTTGTATTCTCAGGCAAATCTAGCGAAAAGAAGCGTCCATCGCTACAAACAATACGCACAAAGTAGCCCCTCGGATCGAGCTCAACCTCGTAGTTGCCCCAATCGAATGTTTGCGGATGCAGCATTGACTCGACCGCAAAATTCACATCAGGCAGTTTAAACAGCATCTTGTAAAGAAGCTTAAAGCTTATTGCTAAAATATATATTCAAATTCAGTCAGTAAATGGGTTTTCTTTTGAACCTGGCTTTAACTAACATTGGCTTATCGCTGCTGTTTCAATATAGTCCAATTGGTAGACAGAATCAAAATGAAATTCATTCGTGTAGAACACACGAAAGTTATCCAGGTAGCTTTCGTTATAGGTGACAGATGTGCCCAGATTGAATGGCTCAAACAAGATGACATTGCGGCTAAAATCAATTGAATCAATTCGCTAATCAATCATCTTTGGTTCACAGTCGGCTAACTCACCGATACATGCAGCACAGAGCACGCAGCTCCAGCATAGTACCGTATGTCTTAGGCTTGGCCATGTCCAGCATATAACTATCGAAATCGCCACGTACATGCTAACGAAAATGATCATATATAGTTGAGTATATCTAGTATACATATACTTTGAAAGTTACCTGTTCGAAAATGCGACGTTTTCGCGTCATAAATCTCACACACTCCAAACGCACCTCGTAGTGGAGCATTTGGGTGTCGTACATCTGCTCGGCTATAACACGGAACAGGCAAGATGCGTCCCTGGCCGTGTGCTTACGATACATGCAGCGGCTTTCCAGGAATTGGTCGTACGGATCTGGTGCCTGCCGGCTACCGGAGGTGATTGGACGCCTCAACATCATGGTAATGTGCCGTCGAGCAACCTTTAATAAGTGCTACAGAGCCGTTTAAAAGTTATTTCTTTGAATTATATTAAGCTCACTAGTAAAAACGACTGTCCTAAGGAAGTAACTAAAAATTAATTCTACAGTAGAAAACAAAATCAAGTAGTCTTATTTATGAAATGAATATACTAAAGAAAATTAAATTAATTATATAATTCATTTCTTAAAAACTAATAGTTGGTATTCGACCATCGTCTGTGGTGGCGTAAATATTCACGCTCCCATCTCTGGTGGCCGTTCTTATTTATTTTCTTATTCCTGTCACTTTATAGTTTTTTTCTCAAATTGGTGAAGAGGCGGCCATTTTTAAATTTGTTGGTCGTTCACTTTGGGCGCCTATTTATTGTTTCTTCTCGATTCGCAGCCGTGTCAGCGCGGCTAGTGCAACGAACGCTCAGACAGAAAACACCGTTACTTTTTGACGTTCGCGTTCATCGCCTTTTCTTGTGTACACATGCATATATATATATATATATTTGCCTGTGGCAGTTTTTAATGCGAAAGCAGAAAATCTCAAAATTTGTATATATGTATGTATGTAATGTACATGTATCTTCAAATTTACTTATATTTTTATGAAAACAATAAATCATTCAGCATGAGGGCTATACAAATGACAATTAGAAAAAAGCTTACTTACCCAGAAACGTAGAAGTAAATTGGTTTTTAATTCGAAAACGTTTGAAAAAACACAAAATTTCCAATTGTTCAGTAGCCAGCAAAATCAAATGCGGCGGGGACCTGGGGCAACACACACGTACAGTATAGATGGAGCAAAATATATGTACATGTGTACACAGATATTTAAAAAACGAAGAAAATATTAAAAAACAAGACAAACGAGTGCTTTTCTTTGCTGTTATCCCTTGCCCGGCATTTAATACACTGTGCACTAATTGCGAACTAAAACAATTCTAGTCTTCTTTTTGAATCAAGACTACACTCTGCGCATTGCTGGCTGCTATGATGATCAAGTGAGTATCGATTTGATAAAGATATCTTATCGATAAATTACAGTGACAAGGATGCCAGAATCTTTAAGGAATCTTCGTAGAGGCGATGTTTGTTAAGAAATAGTGACGGATGATCGAAATAGAGCGAACTACAAACTTCTTACCGGTTTTTTTTATAAATCCTTCATTATGGTTTTTAGTTGGGTTTATAGTTTGAGCAGAAACTTTGCTATTGATTTGTTATTTTTTTTTTTCAAATAACACACATTTCAATATCCTCATTAATCGTAGGTTGTGTAGCAATTTGAATATTATCATCGATATGTTTACCTATCGATAGGCTGTCGTGCTTTATGTATCGCCACTGAAAGCGCCTTTTTGATTTTGCATATTGTTCTTGTTGTTGTCCCTTGTATGCAGAATGGGGTGGAAAGTGTCACCGACGTCGCTGCCGTCTACGCTTTTCATCGTTGTTGTTGGTGCTTCAGTTTGAAATTGTAAGTCAATGAAGCGAGTAAACTTCGAGTTCGCGCTGTTACCGCGACTAAAGTTGTCTGGAAGAGATGTGAGTGCTCTTTTCAAATTGTTAAATGTTGTTATTTTTGTTGATTTCTTTATCTAGTAAGTGTACTTTTTGTTTGGTGTTCAAGTGTCTCTCTATCTCTCAATGTCTCACTGTGTTGCCATTTCTCCATGCACACATTAAACGGCAATACTTTTGTTTCTTTGTTTTTTTGTGTAGACAAGTTCGAAAAACCTAACATAACCAACAAAAACAACCAAAACAACAACAGTCAATTGCAAGAAATCATCCTATAATTCTGTCATTACTACACGTGCCACTGCTACCAATAATAATTGTTTACATGTATTAAACTACCCGGGTGCGTCCAAATCTCGTGAGCAGATGGTTGCATTTCACTTGATTATGAAATTCTGGAGAAAAAAGCGGTGCGCTGCCCCCACAACTTCATCGCGTTGTCAGCTGCAGTGTGCAGCTATTTTCCCACGTTCCTTTTCACCTTGCATTCGCCTCCTGTTGGTAAAAATCAATATAAAACAACGCAAATACATCAGACAGGGGCTTCTGCAACTTACACGTGTTGTGCCACAGTGTGTGTTTGACATTTGTCAAATAAATGAACAGTTAACCAAATGAGGCAGACAGACAGCGAATCCTCAGCCCCATTTTGGAGTTTACTTTGTTTAAACGGTGTCGACGGCGGCAGCTTTATAGATGGTGCACGTGTATGTGTACGCGCCATGTGCTCACACATGCATGAACAATCTGAGCGGCATTCGTTGTGCTTTATTTTTGCAATGAATGAAATTGGAATTCGCTTGCTCTCTTTCTCTCTCATGCTCTCTCTCTGGTGAGCAATGTTCCTTTTTATTGTTTCTGTTTTCTTTATTTTTCTTTTGTCTTGCTAACATTTGTATGTATTAAAGTACACTGTGTAAGTGCCTATCGTCAATTGGGTCAAGTTCAGAAAAATTTCATCAGTGTTTGTATATATACATGTGTTATCAAAGTGGTTATCATAAGGTGTTAAGGTCATCTGACTGTGTCAATGCCATGGACTTATTCTAGCGATTTCGCCAGTTACCAAAGCCTTACGTCCGCACACACACTCCCACGCGCATATGATGCAGATAGCTTAAGACTCTCTTACTCTTTCTCTTATCCCTCTATTTCTTTGCCATTCATTCTTGGTTGGCGCGACTGCAAAATCTCGGCAAAAGTTAATTGATTAAACAAAATCATATTTGCCCTTATCAACAAATGCCCATGCTTGTCCTGCACTCGTGCATATAAATATATAGTATAGGTACATATATGTGTATATATCTATCTTATCTGTCTGTTAGCGCTATGATAAGTTAATTTTAGCAATACGTCCTATATACACCTCTCGCCTTGTCATTCAGGCGGGAATTAAAATTCGTTGGGGTCGCTGGTACTGGTTCTGGTTCTGGTTCTGCTTCTGGTTTTGGTTTGGTGGTTTCATGCTTTCGCTCTTTTCCTCGCTCTTAAGATAAATTTCCGTTCAATTTTGCATTTGTTATTGTCTCTTATGAGTTTGTTGGTGCTGCTGCTGTGTTCTTAGCTCTTTGCCGATCGACATGAGAATTTGTCTTTAGTTTTCAGTTAGCGTTCAACATTGAAACTTGTCGCGTCAGCAGGAAAGGTAAAGTTTGTTCAATATGAATGAAAATACCTAAATATATATTAGAGCTACAACAGTTGGCGTCGCTGCCGCTGTCGCCGTTGGGTTAACCGGTTTAAATGTATTTTTGGCAATTGTCATGCACAATTTGTTTAGCTAACAGTGCGCGGCGAAAATATTAGGCCTTGTTGCTTGTGTGCAAATACTCTTACGCTTTTACCGATTCATGTTCGAGCAATTGTGCAAGTGTGCGTAATCTTTGTAGCCTTTACACTATGACTACGAAATAGGCTTTGTCTTAGTTTTGTTTTGGAATTACAATACACATACATACATTTCTTTATTTTCTTTTGGTTCTCTTTCTATCACATATTATCTTTGCAAAATTTACGCCCACTTGTTGTCAGTTGGCATCGTCCACAACGTACACCCGAGGGCAAAATGAAGTCGATTAACAGCAATATGAACAGTGGCGGCGAGAATAGTGCGTCCAGAATGCGTCGCAGGCCCATACGTAAGCTATTTATATCACCGTTATATTATTTTGCTATCCTTTTTATTTATAGACATGTATTTAGCTTATAGTTTTTAATTACATTTGCCACAAGTACTAAATATACAAATAATTGCATTTCATTTAGTTGTAATTTAATTTACTCTGCTTCGCCATTTATTTGTTTTATTTTTAATGCATGCTATTTAAAACATTTTACACTCATTTACACATTTATAATTGTTTAATTTGTTATTTTTACTTATCTATAATGCTGGTAATTGTATTTATTTATTTATTTTTTTTTCGAATGGTTTACCGTTTGGCCTAGTAACATTTGTTATTATTATCATCGTTGTTATTATTGTTGGCGGCCCCCTCCAATCATTGCCATTGTCGGCTATTGGCTTGGCTGTCGCTGCCGCCGTCGCTGTCGGCGCACCGGCGCATAACGGTCACTAGCACAGCTGTTCAAGTGGTTGGCGACTCGGAAAGAGAGTGGGTGAGAAAGAGAGAGAGAGGAGTTTGCCTCAAGTGCTCTTCTGTCACCTGCGTCATTGTATTGTGTTTACAATTTTCTAGCTGATTTAAGTGCACAGCCAAGCAGCGCGGACACCGTTTGATTCATTTTGACTCCAGCTCTCTCAAGGGCTTGCACGCGCGCGCGTGTTTCTCGCATGGAAACATTATGAAAGACAAAAAATCACGCAAAAAATTGAGAAAAATACGACCCGCTCATTAATTGCTTAACCATTTGTTTTGCCTTCTTCTTCTTTGTATTATCACATTCTCACTTCTAGTGACGTCAAATAAGTGACAGGTGTATCAATATTTACCACACCGGATCTATTCACAGTGCGACGCGTTAATTGAGCTTGAAATATGATTATATGACACCTGTAATGCGAATATGTTGGTTTAAACTTACACAAAGGCTAAACATTTTATTTATTATTACATAATTATACTAATTAAGAAATCTTAAGGGCTTGCGCATAGAAATCTGTAATAATTATGCAAAACATTTATTTATTTAACATTTATCCCTGTGCGCAGCCAGAGTGAAACATTATGGAATTGGAACAAGCGAATTCGGTTCTAACATGCTGATGTGCTTGCTCCCATTAACAGCTATTCTCGGCTATTGCCTTTCACCTTCTGTTAAGTCAAACGGCTGTGTCGCTTGACTGAATGTTAAGCCTCTTGGATGCTCCAAAGTTGACATTTTGACAGAGCAATTTGACTTGTGACGCTCAGCTGTTGACAGTTGTTAGCCGGTTTGCATAAATATTTGTGATAACATGTGAAATGTATGCGAAAATATTGTGAGGCGTAGATTGTGTGTGCGTGTGTCTATGTGTGTGTGAGAGTGCTTTTACTTGTGTGTGTGTTTGTTTGTTTGTATGTATGCATTCATTTAAGAAGCAGATTAAACAGTAGCTGTCCAACAGTAACATTTTTTTTTTATTGCTGAGGCGGCAGCAACAGCCAGAGCCAGAGCCACAGCCACAGCAGCCGCAGTCGACAGCAAATTAGCGCAGATAGCGCCACATGGACAGCGTTAGCGGATGAATAAACTTTGTGGATGATTGTTGGCTGCTCCGTTTGCTGTTTGCCGTTTCGACTGAAATGTCGTAATAATATTCAAGTCGTGGCTGTTATTTCGAAACAAGTCGAAACTCGTAGTTTCCCAACCTTCCGCCCGCACCGCTATCCCAAATGGAGAAGCTGCGGCAGTGCGAGGCGCTGTTGCTGGGCGGCCGGGGTCGCGGTCGTGGTCACAGTCGCAGTCGCAGTCGCAGTCGCAATCGTGGGCGCGACACAAAATGCGGCTATGCCCCGCTGCTGAATAGCGATGATGATAATGCCAGCAGCTCTGATGAGCGGAATGCAGGTATGTTCCAAAACATTCCAACAGCTTGCAGCATCCAGTCGAGAGAATCGCATTCCAGCTCTTAGTGAATGTGATCGAGAGCAAGTTCTCAATAAGAATTGTTTTTTTTTTTCAAGGAAAAGTTTTGCTAGAATGATAATTGAAGGCTTGCTTCATAAACGTAGTTAGTCTTAGCGTATGCTTACTCTTGTTTTTTACTGTAAAAGGTAAAAACACCTGTATTGCTGATAACGCTGATATCTGCCAGCATCTAAGATAAGTCCATGCTAAGCGGAAGCACCTTCAAGCTGTCCAAACTAGATATAGATATGTACATAGATCTATCTGTGTAGGTATATGAAGACATGTGTTTTCACATATATAACTGTAGTTTTTGTTATTATTATCATTACTATTGTTATTATAGAAAATTTGATACAAACATTTATAAAAAATACTACGACTACTACATAGATCTATTAGCCCGGTATTCATATCATCATATTTTATAATCTATATAGTATTTCATTTCATTTTGAAAACAATCTTAGGCAGGCTGTACTGTATTATATATCAACTAACCCTATGCTATATGATAAGGGGTTTGCGGTTACTTAAACCCGTTTCTTTGACCTTTCAGCATATCTAGAATTGATCAAATGCAGGCGAATGAGGATGGCGAATATGACTAATCCAGTTTTTTGCCTGATTATAAGATTTCAAATATATAAATTTCATTTGCTCTTCTGCTAAATATGCGAGAGCATACTTTTGGGCATATCAAAATTGGGCAGTCGAAAATTTTGACGGAGTTACTCCATTAAACGACAAAAATATTTAAATACTTTAACTATATGCTACAGAAGCTTAAAATGTAAATCAAATAGAATTTATAGGGTATGTGAGCTTCGTCTATCATCTAATTTCTATTCACGGGGTATATAAACTATGCGTGTGCATTGATACTTCGCAATTTAAAAAGAAATTTATGCAGATTTTAAATATGTTTCAAATTTTAATGTCGAGTTCAGATATGTTCAAAATTTAATTGGATGGGTATATGCAATAAGCTAGGGTATGTGAGCCTTGACTAGCATCTTCTGAATGGGATTACCCTATACACAGTGGATACATATGCTATGTAATATGATTTGGCCATAGATATATGATATTAATAGCAAAGTTATGGCATGCAGGTGTTCGGTTTGCATGGAATATGTCAAGCTCTCCTACTACTCTAGGCATTCGTATAAGATCTAAAGAGAAAAGATTTATCTTTGAATATAATGAAAATTTCCTTTCAATTTTTTAAGCCAGGAGTATTTAAGCTTCGGCTACTGCTTAACTTGTTAATTTAAGGTATAATAAATAGAGATATTTGAGCTCTCGTTGTGAACACTTTTAAATCATTTAAGCAAGGGTATTAGAGCCTCGGCTTGCATCTAATAGTTGATTTCTGGCCGTTTTATGGGGCACCTATTATCAACGTAAATATATTATTATTATTTTAATGATCTAATTTATGGTTAATTTTCATTGTTTTGCTGCACGGCGCCAACTGTTCGTATAATTTGGCTGTGCTCAACTGCGCACTCTTCGCGTTTTATTTTTTCTAAACGGGCAGACCGTTAGCCGCCCAACCGAATTTACGCCGGAATTATGAGTTATCAGGTGACGGCACCAACAACAACAACCACAACGACGAAGGCGAGTCATCGACTGCGGCAGCAATTCGCCGCGCTAGAAATTGTTTAAAAAAATAAATAACAAAAAAAAACAAATAAAATTTTCCTTGAAACTCATTTCATTGGCAAAATGTCGTCCCACCCGTCCAAAGCCTACGCCTCTGATAACTGCCCTAAACCCAACTAAACTTCCTCGGAAGAACACGTTCGAGGCGCAATACGCTTTTGTCTTACAATTTAAAAAGACTTTATCTATATACGATATATATGATATGGACACATAGTCTATATATCTTAATATCTTTAGTACGAAGACATTTTGCTTGTTAATTAATCATCAAATTGTTGTTCGTTTGAAATTTGAATTGGATTATAGCGCTGTAAAGATTGGCCGAGCAGAACGTCTTAGATCTTTTTAGGGTTCATTTAGTAACTTTCATATATACTAGATAAATATATTATTATTATTATTATATATATAATTATTATTATATTATTATATATTTTATATATAATACATATATATAATTTTTATTAGTTCTATCTTCTATCTTCACTTCTTAAAGTCAGAAGTCTTAATTTACTTGAGACCATCCTCTAAGTCTTTAAAATTTTGATTATTTGATATCTGAGAAGTAGACCAACTTTGGCTAATTGAAACCTATTTTTTATAGGCTTCAAAATAAGGAAACTTGGCTCAAATCCAGCCAATTTTTCACTAAAGTGAACCAACATTTCAAATAGGTTTTATCTTAGACAAAGTTCTCACAAATTTTGGGTTTATTTAATAACCAATGAAGGCGAATTCCTGGTTCGAACCGATTCGATTCGCTGTGCATAACTGTTACTGGAGCAATAATTAGTGTCTATAGGAAGTCTTATATGGAAGTTGAGCATTACCTATTAATAGAGCCGTAGTTAGCGCCAATTTTAATTATCATTGCGTATGGGCGACAACTCGCCCTAGCTGAAGGCTCAGGGGCAAGGTCGCCGTTACGTGTTAGCTATCAATTCATTGTATCCAAAGCAAGTATTACCAAATACTCGTATGCCATATGATACATATATAGCTCTATATCTATATCTATATATATACATGCTTCGGAACTGAGGAGTTCATGCCTTGCATACTAATCAAGCCAAATGACGCGTGTCGATAGCTTTTATAATATGCGAGTACGCAGAGCTGAATGTAATATGATTATTAACTGGCTTATACGAGCCGACAGTGAAAAGTGATGAACGTACAGTTACCCTATGTTGAATATATCAAAAAACAATAGATATGTAGCTCAGTTATCCTGTTAGTCATATTTGTAAAGGCAAATATGGAACGGCTTATGAATATTAAAATTTGATAGAAGATTAGATACCGTGTACTAAATATTTAGCTATAAAAATGGGAATAGCAGAGCTTTCTATCTATCAGACTTTGCATCACACTTGGCTTACATGATTTCTATATAAAGATGATGGACGCTTAGATACCCTATACTAATAAAAATATACCTGTAATTATATATATCTATGAATAGCAGAGTTATATCATTTACTATGTTCGTGAATATTTCATGGCTCATAAGGAGTAAAATTAAAATGTGATTAACGCATAGATACCCTATACTAAAAATATAGATATATCAGAGCTATTTTATTTATCATGAATAGACCCATTAAAATATATGTATATATATATATATATATGTATATATCGAATATATAAAGTTGGTCATTAACTGATAGAAAAGAATTAAAAGTATAAAACTGATAGACGCATGGATACCCTATATACGCACATATACTACATAATACAGACCTTAAAATACTCTCATAACTGAACCATCCTACACACATCACTCACATACGCAAAGTATATCTGCCTTTACCCAATTGTCTTGCTATAGGGAATTACCGAAAACCCTATTGACGTGATAAGAATCACGTTCAATTTTTCAGAAGCTTGGGCTGAGAAGTAGCATATGGGGCTCTCCAAATGGGATCTCGACAATGAATTGCTTTGATAAATATTTTTTCTTTTGGCCTAAACGTCCGATAAGGCTATTTCTTTATTTTTTAAATCATTTACTTTTATATAATTATTTAAACTTTTTTTTTGCTGTAAATGTGCACTTCAAGGCTTTGGCCGTGTACTGTAGGTGTACACATAAGTGGGCTCATATCTTTCATCTACTTCACATCAAGATCGCACTTTTCACAAAATACCGGTCGAAACGAGTTCGAGATACCCTTTAATTGATTTATATACGTTAATATGTATGAATTTCTGAAACGCAATCAAATTGAAAAGTTCTTCAATTCTCTATTAACATATATAAATATATATATATATGTGCGATTTGTTATAGATAGCATAGTATATTTAAGTTGGGAATAAAATTTGATTTGCGCACTTGAGTCGCGAGCAGATTGAGGGCTTTTGGTACTCGTAATCTATGCACGTAATACATTTATCTGCTGTAGTATCTCAAGTGAGTTCGGCACACTGATTGGAAAGCGCAAAAAACACAAATACCAGGCAAGTATAGAGTTAACTGACTTTGGATCTGGTTTCATTTTGCGTCAGCATCGCCCGCAACGCCCGCACTTCACATTTTCAATTCACAATCGATTCGATTCGATTCGATTTGATTCAACTTAATTAATGTCTGCTGACAATAGCGTGTTTTGGCACAAAGGCACTAACAGTACAAGACGTTCTGGCCAAGTAGCCTCCGCTGCTGATAGCCATTATCGCAAATCTATTTTCGTTTATACACATCTGCCACGTTCGCTCCAGCCCCTGAGTAATCTTGTTGACAACTCTGGACGATTCTAAGAAAATGCCACTCCCAGTTCGAGCAGCGAAAACATCTGTAGCAAGTGCTTCAGTTTCCTAAGGTTCAATATGACTCTTTATAACTATTGCTGAATGCATTCCATATGCTCGTTCATGAAGCCATGAAGACAAGAACTGAACGTGAAGCCTGCGAAGCTAAGAGCTGCTTGTTTAGTTTTCATATATATTCATTTCTACTCTCATCTGATAACTAGTCAAAATTTGTTGAGTTACGATTACTATAGCAAAACTTTGCTTCCATCCACACACCTAAGATATTTGACAGGTGTTATTTCTGTTGATCTACTCTACAGATAAACTCCATAGATATTAATATAAATATTTATGCAGTTGTGTTCATAAAAATAGTAGTGCCGCTCTACACAAAACATAAACCAAGTGAAAAGGTAATTTACCTGTTTGATTACAAAGAAAAAATCCCGTTACTTTCCGGGAGCATTACAAAGCTTTGCTAGCAATTTAAAGTTTAGTAATTTGCACTTTTAGAGCTGCGCTACAAAAAGTCTACAAAAACCGCCCATTGGGGCGCGGCACAATTTAAAATAAGTACATATGAAACAATTTATATATTATCAACTTGAATACCTCAAATCTATAAATCTGCTTTAAGGAAATTTTCTGCTCAAAGGCAAAAGTTAATTACGAAATGCAAATAAGAAGCAGAAAAAACGTTTTAAATTCTCAGCTAGAAGCGTAAATCTTTAGAGAATATATGGAATGATAACAAATTGTAGTTACTTTGTTGCTGCTGGCACATATAGACGAAGTCTTACAGTATATATTTTTCGATTTGTGGGAACTTTCCAACATGAGAAGCAAAGATTTTGCCGTGATACAAACAGAGCTACATAGGTAGACAAATAGTTGGAATTAAAGATATTGAAAGGCGATTAGATTGCCGGAATAGAAAGTGACAGGCGCGACGCTGATTGCCACTTGAGTGTTATTTTTTGTTCTTCTTCTGGAGTGATAGGGCCCATTGAATGGCATTGAAAATTCCTTGGTCGATGCCACACGATTGCCTCGGACCTTCGAGCGTATGAGCCGCTGATATGATGATAATGATGATTTAAACATATTTCAAATAGTCACGGTTCTGTTTTGCGAAATGCAATTAAGCGCATTACATGTGTCTAATTGCCATGGTTTGTGGGCGGCTGGATGGGCTGAGGTGTAGTTTGCTACAGTGCATGTAGCAATTGCACCTGCTAATTTTCGATAGCGTGTGCATAAGACACTCAGAGGCACACCGATACATATATACATTTATCTGGAGGGAGGTGGAGATCGCATCAACAATATTACTTGCTTATAATTTAAGCAACAGTTGCGAGTTCAAGTTCAAGTTTAGGGTATGCCTCTTCCCCCCCGCCCCTCTATCTCAATAAAAATTGATCGCTGATAGACATTGGATCGACGCGGCATCAAAAAGCAATCGGCAATTGCTGGCAGTTGATTGACCATTATCCAACAATTTGATTGAACACCCGCTACGCCCGCCCCCGCTCTCGTCGCCCCCGGCAATAGTCAATTGTCTGTCGATAAGCAAATACGACTAACTACAAGTCGCTCGAGTAAAACACTTTAAAAATTGCCATAGCATTCGCACACGTACCGCGTGTAAGTCCCCGCCCCAGCGAGGCTTCTGTTTCTTATGAGACGCGACCCCGCCCCTGCGGCCCCCGCTCAGCTGGCTGATAAGCGCTAATGTATGTAAGTACACGCAAGTTGCCTTTGTGCATTTCCCAACTGTTTCCGCAATCGCCCAGACCCCAACTCCCTCTAGAGCTATTAAGAAAGTACATAAGTGTCGGGCCGCGTATCCATTATCTGTGCAACGTCTGAAACGAAAAGTTCCCCACTCGGGTTAATTTCGCAATCACAATCACACTCACAAACGTGATATAGTCTCTATCCTTACCAATCAGCCAGTCAGCCAGCCAGTCATGACTCACACGTAACATATCCATTTGCGCATCTTCATTCTGTTCGTCCCCCCGCGTCTATAGCATTCTGGACTTCACTTAAATGTTTTTCCCAAACACAAAACTTTTTCGTATTCTCATCTATTCGGTTCTAGCATCATCGAACTGTCACCAGACATTGATTATTATCAATTGCACACTTAGTATATGCACTTAATATTTAATGAAGGGCATAAAAGTGTGTCCGGCTAGGAAATACCTGAGAAGCCTCAGACAACACTTTGATAGGGGAAGTTATGGGCTGCCTAAGCTCCGAGATATGCGCAAACAACTTATCGTTGATATCGATTTGCGTAAATGTTATCGATAATCTGCAGACAGTTAAAGCTAGATCGTTTTGGCTTTTATTAATAATAAAACCTTTTTGTAATGCGGGGCGTATACGTAATATTTCTAGTAAATCTCTTCAAATTGTTTTAAGTCCACGTCTACATCTAGGTTTATATATATGGGTATTTTAATTATACGAGCAAACAGCACTGGTTACCATAGCCTTCTACGCCCCTAGCCCAGCGCAAACATAGTTTAAGCCAAGTTTCGTACCCGGAACCCTGCGCGAATTGTTCATGTTTTGCTTACTGATTAACGCGGATTCTCTTAATGTTTACATTTTGTGCTTTTTTTATACACGTTAAACACTTTTTAATGACTAAACTTAAATATGTGTTATATATATATATATATATATATATATATATATATATGTATATAGCCTTCCTTATGTATATCTATATATAAGGATGTCTATGGCTTGCACTCAAATTTTCAGCGTCTGTTCGTCTCCTAGACGAAGGCAAATGAATTCAGCTTAAAATATAATTTGAATACTTAAGAGTTCGAAATAGATCGAAGCTATATAACATATATGTATGTATAGTAAATAATATATATATTATGATATTAATAAACTTCGTTTTATAATGATTTGCAGCAATATTTTTGGGTTGTTTATGAATTTTGTTTGTTTTTTTTTTGTTTTTTTGACTTGCCATAATTAGAAACAATTGTTTGATCATTTGTTAGCTGTTGATCTTGTTGATTGCCTTATTATCTTAACATTTATTTATAAATATTTATTTATGGGTCTACCTACGACTTGTTTGGCCACTTCATAATTTAGCTCGAGTGTGTTCCCATTCAATTTGGCACAAACTCTTCAGTCTACATCCTGCAGCAAGCCATTCTTAAGATGTTTTCAAATTGGGGAAAAATATAAAAATAATTGTATAGGTATATATATATATATAGATTTATATGAAGTGCCACGGGGTGTTCGGTGTGCAAACGAGATGGCTAGAGAAATGGGCGATCATCGTCAGCATTTTTATATCAATTATCCGGATGCGGATAAACCTGTTTATTTGTTGGTTTCTCTCTCTCTCTCTCTCTCTTTCTCTTTTCTTTACCTATTTTTCTTTTGGCAACGAACATGATGTCGATTACGCACGTCTCTACATATATATATATATATATATATATATATATATATATATATATATATATATATATATATATATATATATATATATATATATATATATATATATATATATATATATATATATATATATATATATATATATATATATATATATATATATATATCGATGGCATTATGCTCAGTCCAATTGTCGAACGCATAGAGTGTTCCTCAGTCGTAGTGCGTCATTTCGTTATTTTTTTGTAGGTAATTTGCTTGGCTCAGACCCGAAAGCTAAAATGCTTTTCATGTTTTTTATCTCCAGCGAAACTTGCCATTGATCTGCGGACTTACCTATATATATATATAAACCTGGTTTGTTTTGTTTAGGTTTTTATTTTTTCATTTTTGCGCGTGGAATATTTAAGAAAAAAAATTTATTACTAACAAAATTTGAATTGCAGTTTGAACAGTTTTAATTGTATTCCAAATGCATGAATCGTGTCAAATCGGCATGTTCGTTAAAGCTGACGCAACGTCCTCACAGCAAACGGGCCTGAGCTGCCGCCCATCCTGACCAAAACCAATTTTAAAAAAAATTAAAAAAAGATAAATGCGCCCAAGAATTGGGGGCCTTACGAAATGGGGTCGTAAAACAAAATCTGAAAATCTATTTGTATTTATGCAGTTGTAAATAACGTGGCTTTGCCATAGTATAAGTATAACGGGCCTGGTGGCCGTAACTCTTTCGCATCAGCCATACGTTCCGTGCGCCGGCCCACTCAAGCTGACAATTAATAATGAGTAATGAGCCAACTAACTGTCAAAGTACTGATGTTTGTCACAGCCGAGAAGCCATGCTAAGCCAAGCCGAGACGAATTGCACCGCACCGAGGCGAGCCGAGCCGCGCCGAGCCCAGCCGAGTTGAGCTGAGTTGAACTAAGCCGAGCCGAGCCCAGCCCAGCCCAGCCGAGTCGTGCCCTGGCGAGCCGAGCAGCTGGCATAAAGCGTGCGTTCTAACGGTGTGTGTGCGTCGCTGCTGCTACCGCTGCCGCTGTCGCTGCCAACACTGGCAGCATTTTCATTCATTGATCTTAGACAGTTGAGTTTTTGCTTTTGTTTTTGTTTGGACTACTTTGCCCGGGTTTTGGCTTTGGCTTTGGCTTTGGCTATCGACAAATGAACTTGATTTCAATTGATAACAAAAGTAGCTCGCAACGATGATGACGAAGACGACTACGACGACGACGACGTTATCGCTGCTGAGAGCGCGTCGTAGCTGGCTTATCAACAGGCTCCGACGGCGTTGTTAACGCCTCTGGCTGGGAGGCTCGAAGTTTAGCCAGCTGGGTCGCGGAGCTGTCGAACGTTTAGTCGCTCGCTTGGCTTATTGATTCGGCCAGATCGCGGCGTTGTTCAGCAGCTAAGCGCACGCTCTGTTGCCGTCGTCGTCGTCGTTGTTGTCGCTGCCTCTGTTAGCGTCGCTGCGACGCTTAATGAAACGCTTTGACGCGTTATAATAACAAGTGTTTGCCGTCTTTGGACATTCAGTGTACAATATCCCGGCGTACGGTGCAGACGACGTCGCCAAAAAAGAAAAAAACAGAGTCCAATTAAATACTAAAAAAAAAAACAATTAAAAAAAAAACAGAACTTAAATAGCTACGGAAGCAGCGCGGCAGACCCTTTTGTTACGACTTTTTTGTTGTTTTTGTTTGTGCAAAAAAAAAAAAAAAAAAGTAAAAGAAAAGGAATAAAAATAAATAAATAGTTAAATAAATCAAGAAAGCTAAAAAAAAAAAATTTGAAACGCTTCAAAAGTTAACTAAAAATCCAATTGTCATAAATTACAAAAAAAAAAAAGCGTTTATTTTTAAATTTAGTGCCGAAAAATAATAACGTAAAAGTGTAAGCTAAGTGCCACTGTGAAGTTATAAGTAAGCCTTGCAAATATACTAAAAATGAAAAGAAAAAAATTAAAAAAAAGAAGAAAAATGCTACAGTTAAAGATAGCTGCAGGAATGAATTAGGCTGGCAGTAGAAAGGCAGGCGGAAATCAATTGAAAAACTATATCTTTGTATATATAGTATATGACTGATATAGGGGCTAATGTAAATATAATTGCTCCGTTTAACTGCAGCACCTGTGTTGGCAGCAAAAGAATGGGAATATTTTAAAATAGAACTGGAGACTAATTGTATTTATAACTAGAGAATCGTTTAATCTTGCCTTCTGATACCTGTCGAGTTTTGTATTTATTTTTTTTTTTGTGTTGCTCTGCCCGCTCCACTTACCTTCGATGTTCACCACATGACCTTAAGCAAACTGCAACTTGAACTTGTAAAAATTATAAGAAATAAGCAACAAATAAATACAATTCTTATAAATTCTATAAATAATAAATGTAAATTCGCATGCAATAAAATGGAAACAATAAGAAACGCAGCAGCGAAAAAAGCAATTAAATTATCTGCTGGCAAAACATTTAACATAATGCACTGCAAACAATTCGCTGTTGGTTAACAACAACTGAAAACAGTTATTAATTAATAAATTTTAAAAAAAAATTAAGTTTTTTTTTGTAATGGTTCGACGCGGTTTCGGAACCAAAGCCAAAGCCAAGCGAATCGAAAGGCAGACAAAAAAAATCAAGAAAAAAATTTAAAAAAAAAATATACACAACAAAAGCATTTAATTAATGCATAGTTAATATTAATTTGCCAAAGACAAAAAAAATAAAAAAATAGAAAAAAACATTGTTCAATACAATATACAAATAATAATAATTAATTTATGTTGCTGGCATTTCGTTTTCACGGCCAAATTGCATTCGTGTTTGTTAGCTGTTGCTTGTTGCTTGTCGTTTGTTGCCCTACAGACAATGCGTTGCCATAGTCACAATCAATTGGCCATTGTGAATGGCCTGCAAGGGTCACAATTTGCAATTGTTGAACTGAATTCAAATATAACTAAATATATCTCAATATTTTTTCGCACAGCTCGTGTCCTTGCTCTGCTTTACAGGGTATTTAGCTAGTCGACATGTGGCTCTTTGGCCTGCACAATTCGGTCATGGAATCAAAATTGTCATCAGTCTCGCTAAGTGAACTGTTTCAGCCCAACTAAAACAAAAACAATAAATCACAAAAGCAAAAGCAAAAATCAAAAGCAAAAAGACAAAATCTAACCTCAGCTGTTAGCTTTAGTGTGCAAACTTCTCATTATTTTATTTTTTCTTTGTTGAACTGATGCGTGCTGCTAATGAGGCTGTCCCCAGACTTCAACTGAGATTCTGTCTCATATTCAGGTCTCAGTTTTAGTCTTATATCGCTGTCACACAACTGAATCTATTTGGCAGTATTGCCTTTCTCTCTTCGTCTTTCTCTGCCCTTGTATGCCCCGAAGACCTTAACAATCTGGCTAACAGCCAGAAAGAGACGTGATCGTTTCCATAAAATTAATATATACCCCTGCTGAGTCAATACAGAAGTTGATCCAGAACTCTTTCATTGATGCTCACATATCTCGATCACGTTTGCTTGGTTAAGTTTTCCATCCTTGAGGTTCGCTACGATCTTTGATCTTGCTTCGCATCTGATTCAATTATATTTTCAATATTTTTTTGTTATATCCAACATTTTTCAAGAGAATGTTTTTGCTGAAATTTTCGGTTCGGTTTTTGATTTGTTCGGAGATCCGGCTTAAAATCGGCACAGCTAGCAATTTTCATACTTTCTATCTACATCAAGTAGATGCCAATGACTTGATCTTTAACAATGTTGAGATAATTTCTTGGCTTATATAGAAAGCTGGACTAGATATAGAATTATTACTCTGGATTTATTGAAAAAAGTGAGAGTTTCAGGTTTTTACATATGTATTAGATTAAACTTTATTGTTTTTTCCCAACTGGCTGATCATTAAAAAAAGATATTACTGTAAAGTTTTCGAAGTCGTAATATTTATGATAAATGTGACGAACCTTGATGGATTGATGACCCTTTACAATGTGTGCTTATATATAGATATATATATATATATATATATATATATATATATATATATATATATATATATATATATATATATATATATATATATATATATATATATATATATATATATATATATATATATATATATATATATATATATATGTGTGTGTATGTATTTTATATAGATATATATATGTGCATCGACTGTGCATACAGGCGTGAACTTTTTGTCTTATGACTGTTTTTTCTTCTCCTCTTTTAGTCAAGTTGAATGACATTTGCTACAGTTCCAGTTCGGTTTTATTTTTTAATCAAATTTCTGTGAATACAGATATGCACACATACATCTTTATGTATATATATATATATATATGTATATACGAGTATACATATGTATATTTGTATAGGCTTACGTATTTTGATGCATTTAACACTTTTCTCAGGCCGATGACGTCGTTAATGCCAAATACTTTAGAGCCAACAAAATTGTTGTTGGCTTATTGTATTTTATTTTTTTCGTAACCAAGTCGGCTTCCTCTTGTCGCTTCATTCATTAAAAAATAAAAATTTGTCATAAATTAATCAAACTGAATATATATAATGAAAATAAAAAATAAATAGCAATCAATGTCTCAGAATCTCCTACGGTTTCACCTGCGTCAGTCGTCATCCCACAAAGATTGACGTCTTTGCTAGCTGAAAAGGAGTATATTGGCTTTCTAAACAGTTCATAGATATATTACACATTTCTTTGATATGAACAATGGAGTATATGGGCAATCTATATAGATGACTTCTTTGTTATATGAAATGGAATATGTTGGCTATTTCAGCTGTGGTTAAATGAGTTCATTGTTATAACGAATGGAGCATATTGGCAGTATATAGACTTTCTGCATAGATTACTTCTTTGCTATATCAAACGGAGTTTATTGGCTTCTTATATAACAAAATTTCAGCTAACAAAATTCTGTGTTAACTTGGAGCAAGACAAAGCCAAACTCTGCCTGACTATTGCTCAACTCATTTAAATAAGCGACTGAGCCACGCCCACAGCCGCCTTTACAAATAGCAAAAATGATTTAAACTCTTGACAGCTTCACAGCCACAACAATATATAGACTTAGTTTTATAGTTGGCAAACAAAGTTTGAAAAATGAATTCCATTTCCATTGCTAATTACAACTGCAAACAGAGTATTAGTAAGTCGTTTGGACCCGGTTGCTACTCAGGCTTTTATGTTTTTTTGGCTGTCATATAGTAAGTAAATAGAAGCTAGCTGTCAAAAACTTGTTGTCAAATAAATTGCAATAAAGTTAAGTGAATATGAAATGAAATAACCAAACAGAATTGCCGAAAAAATGCTAATTTCAATAGAAATGCTTTTTGTGCGGCAGGCGTCAAATGTAATATAAGCATGAGATATATATATTTATATATATATTTATTATGTAAATATGTATATTTGCAATTAGCACATCGCCCATATCGGACTGCGAATCAATTATGAACTATTACGATCAGATTTAGTTGTGACTGCATTAAAAAGTTCGTTTACATCGAAAAAACAAAATCTGGAAATGCAAATTTCTGTATACAAATTGTCACTCTGTACGACTGGCCCACTGAGCGGGAGAGCGAGCGAGAGAGAGAGAGAGAGAGTGAGTGAGTGAGTGAGTGAGTGTCTGTGGAAGGGAGACAGTCGCACACGTGCTGGGGGCCTCTTCAATTTGCATATATGCAGGTCTGAATCAATGAACAAATTACGTAGCCGTCATGTTGGCCACACGTTTTTTAATAGCTAAGCTCATGAGCGACAGCGGCAAAGTTAATTACATGTAAATTATGTAGATAACGATTCGCCTACCTAACGGCTGTTCTATGTCACTTTTCAATTACTTCATTCGCATTATCAATTAATGAATTAATCGTTTCAAATGTCGAGCATCATTCATAAATATTCAGCATTAGCTGCAGATCGATTTGTATTAACAATTCGCAATTAGCAACACTTAGCTGGCTATGCAGCGTGAGAGCTCAAGATACTATTGTTGTTCTGTACTCATGACTCATTGGATTAGTTAACCATTCCTTTTATCACAGCATGTGAAATAGATCACTGAGCAAACTTATGCATATATATAGAGGCACTAATGAATTTTGAATTGTATTCCTTATGTTGTATACGGAAACGTTTCACTGGCTACGATTTAGTTACTTTTAAATATTCCTTTTTCTTTACTCGCTCGCTGGGGGAGAACGGGAGTTTAACTTGAATTCTCTTTAATTCTCTTTAGCTGAGTACCGAAACGTTTCACTGGCTTCACAGAGTACTTCGTTTTCTCTTTCTATCACTCTCTTTTTCTCTCTCTATACCTGTTTCTATCCATTCCTCTCTCGCTATCTTTCTCTTTCTTTTTATCTCTCTCCTTTTTTCGTTCTCTCTCGCTACTTCTCTTTTTCTGTTACTCTCGTTCCATCAACTTATTCCACCCTCTCTCAAGCCATCATAAGGGAAGCTTAGCTTACATTATATCATCCCTTATAAGAGTTAGAGTATCTGCTAGTTGGGCATTTACCATTTACAAATCCCTTTTGCATCGTTTATTTGTACAAAGTAAAGAACGTTAAAACCTGGTAGCTAAGCGCCTATACAATATAGGAATTTTTAAACATATATACATATATATATATTTATGTATGTATGCATATGTATGCATATATAGTGCGACTTTAGGTTGACGACAGTGCTGCAGCTTAATCACAATAAATGAAAATAAATAGAAATTAACAGACGGCGCATATTTAGCTCACGTTTTGCAAATTCATTTCAGGCACCGAGACTACGGTATTTTTTTAAGCGGATTGCTGATCGCACGGTCCGGGCCACGGGGCCATTAGACGGCAACGACGACGACGACAGATGCTACATATCATATCATAGCATGAAACTAACGAGGGTCGTCTTAAATGTTTGACTCAATAAGTGCGCTCTGATTTGTCAATTTCATTTGATTTTGAGCTGCAATTTCCTCATTTGATGCGAATCTCATTTCCTGCTTCATTTCGGAACAAAGAAGTGCGAGCGACTGAGCTGGCCAAAACTTGAGAATACTCTAAATAAGACAGCGATTTGTTATGACTTTCGAGTAGCTTTTGGACAGTCCATCAGTTGTGTTTATATGAAATCGATTTCCAATATAAAAAATTGCCATTGCTTCGGCTTGAATCATGTTGAAAACTAATTTCTGATCAAAGTATTGTAATTCCTTAATTATTGTAATTCAAGTAACTGCTGTGTCCACCCACGCCACAGCAGTTACTTGTGTATGCTAAAAAAAGTGGAAAAAAACAAAGAACCTATAAAATATTTTTGCAAATTGCTGAAATTTTGATTTTTTGTTCATTTCCATATGCTTTATCATTCAGATTGTCAGATCTGGTGGGGTTCCTATTAGCCATTTGCGAATATTTGCAAGTGTCGCTGTTGATGCCAGCTGAATTTTTTATTGGTAGTTAAAAGTTTTTGTAGCCTCTTTGATTGACGTGCCAGAACTGATAAAATGTGTTCATCTAATGTACCATTAGCCAGCGATACGAAGTGCAATTGATGATGATCAATCAATCATCACAGCACAATGAGTAGCTGCTTTTAAGAGATACTTATAAATGCAGCTTCTTTGAGTTCATAATGCCAAGCGACAGAGCTGGCTGAAAACGTGCTGAGCTAAAATCCAGTTGTGCTATTCCCAAACTGCTGACAGCAGTCAAACCCCAACTGCAGCATGTCTAGCGTCGACTGGGACTCAGTTGAGCTGAGGAACAGGCAAGATAGAAATTGTTACAGCTAACTAATGTGGATATATAGCTGCCAATAGTGTATGGACACAGGGAAACAGTTATACAATTTACGTACTAGTCATCGCCAGAGTTCCGCATTTAAAATCGAATCGGAACGAATTGAATTGAAATTATGTGCCAGTTCAATTGAGCAAGCGAACACAAAGAAGAAATCAATTTGACAATAAACTAAAACGACAACAAGAACAACAAAAGAATAATATAAACAAAAAAACAACTGCCGCGTTTTGTTTGATTTTACGGCTTAGTTTGTAGTTTTTACTGCAATTTAGCAGCTAGTCAGCTTTTCAAGTAATTAGGTTCGTCAGTCCGTCCGTCTCACCGTCTCTCCGGCGGCTTTGAACTTGACTGTGGCAGCGGCTGTGGCTGTGACAGTCACTGTGACTGTGACTCTGACTCTGACTGTGGCTGTGGCTGTGGCTGTGTTCATTAAGCTAAATTGCTCTCGTCTCAGTTGTCTTCAGAAATATTTCAACGTACAGCGGGTCGTATGCGCAATGCGAACTTTGCATAACAATTATTGCTGAAATCAACATAATCCTATTACCTTATTGTCAGCCTTAACGGCTATAAAAAATACTGCCATCGACTACTTTGTCCCCTCGTAGTCAGGTGCTTGATAAGAAAGTCAATCGATTTCAACATTAAACCAAATGATAAACGCATTCAAAAGTCACAAATTGAAATATTATCGCTTTCGAGTGCCAAAAACATTACACACACATACATATATATATAAATATATATATATATATATATATATTTATATATATGTCTACACCTACACCAAATTTTGGATTCGATTTCGGATTAGATTAGTTTGTTTTTCTATTTTTCTTTGTAGCTTTGTTTCCTTTGTGTGAATCATGCAGCATCCAAGGGTATATTTGCTTATCGCTTAGTTAATCGATAAGAGGGCAGATTGACAAATATAGCCGCACATACACTTGCGCAGTTTCTAGATAAAGCAACTCATAATAGTTGATTTTTGCTTACTCAAAAGTAATTCCTTCTTTAGTTACGCTTCAGGCATTGTTATCGTTATCGATAAATTCGTAAAGTCGGCTAACACATATTCTAAATGCAGGTGCTTGTCTTTCAATTTAAGTCGACTTCTATATGTATACAGATACAGCGCTATTGTTTATCGATAAATTAGTTATCGAAAACTCAAATTCTTGCTAAACATATAACTAAATCTTTCAGTTGAGTCCTTATAAAGTATTTATTAATAGTTTCTGTTAGCCGATCGATAATTTCTTAGAGATGAAATCGATACTGAAAATTACTTTTAGATATCTGAATATTTTGTTGTGATCTCTATGCAGTCGATGTTCTACTTCTGTTTGCCTTTCAGTGTCTCTATTTGATTTCTTTTAGTGTTATCGTCTATCGATACTTCCTAATTGTTGACGTACGCTATATGCGAGGAAATGTGCTATATAATTTGAAGTGCATCACTGCTGTAAATAATCTCAATGCCACGTGCTGACACTTTCCAGTGAATTTGGCCCATAGTATTTTGCCATTTGGTATTTGTCATAAGCCAAGCAATTCCAAATGAGCTTTACACTGATTAGATTATGCTACTTTTCGGAAATTGTATCTGAAATTGTTTTTTTTTCTTTTTTATTATTTATTTACACATGCTGACACACGCATACATTGAACTGCTTTTGAATGTGTTTGATTGCGATCTGTAGAGCTCTAAGTAGCTATCATTAATTTTCCATATACTTTAATTGAGGTGCATAAAATATAATGAATATTATCTACAATCTAGACAAGTGATATAAAATCTAGACAGCTGTCATATGTTTCTAACAGAAATGAGTTGACAACAAATTGGCTAAACTTTTTTCAATTTTCAAATTCGAAAGTTAAATGTGTTTTTTATTTATTTTGTTTTTAGAAATTTTCGTTAGACTATATAAAAATACTAATCATTTCCGGTAAAAATCCATTCAGAAAATGGCTTATTGGCGAGAGCGAAAAGCTATCGGCAATGGATGATAGCTTCATGACAAATAAACATATTCAAGAAATTATAAAAAGATTTTTTTTTAACAGTATTTCTTTAAAAATAATTTTTACAGCACATCAAAGCTAGCCGAAAAAAACCTAAGTTTAAAGTAACTTGGAAATCTGAATATATTAGAGCTTTACTTCAGATTTAGTTTTAGCAAATCTGATGCTTGGCCATAAAATTTCATTACAATTTTTATAAAGGCCTTTGATTATCAGAATTTGATAATTTTAGCCTTATCAATTGTTGCTGCCAATTCTAATATATATAATGTTTTTAAATATATATATACGGGCTTGATTGGATTTACGACAAGCTTTCCTCACGTGACCATGTTACGGTTTGACTTTTGTGCATCTTTTCGCTGGGCGTCGTTGTCGCTGCAACAACAACAAAAACAATCGCTTCGAAATCTAATCAAATAACCTGTCAAATGTCCATAAACTTGAAAAGCCTCAAATGATCAAAGCCTGCCCAATAGACGCCAGTGCGATTGGCTTGGATTATTTGGCATCGCTTGGCAACCACTTGTTGCTTGAGTTGTTTGGCGGCTGTTGCTGCTGTTGCTGCAGCAGCTGCATGTTTTTCACTTTAACATACATTCGGATGACCCAAACTGGTTGCTTTTCTGTCCGCTGCTTAAATGTTTTCATTAATGCAAATGCAAAATGTGTGGGCCGCCAAACACGCTTCGAATGGAAACAGGTCCCTAACTTCCCAGCAGTCAGCAAAAAATATTTGAAAAATACAAAAACACCAAAAATATATATATATAAATATTCAAATACCTATATCAAAAGAAACAAATGAGTCGTTGACTGACCATAGCAACAGAAACAAAAACAAAACCGACTAACAAATTAATGATAAGTTTTCATACCCGCTCAGTGGTTTGAGACGAGCATATTGGTTTGGTTTGCAGTGCCAAGCTAGTGTGTGCAACTGGAATTTGATACTCGAATCGAAAATTATTTAAATTTTCGATACATATAAACTCAACTCCGTATCATCAACACCGTATTTTGCTGCCAAACTTCTCTACAGTTCGAACTAATCATATATATATATATATTCCTTATATATCTGGCTTGGCATGACTATAAAATGTTCAGCTATTTATAATTTTTTATATTTTAAGCTCTATTTTAAGTCTTGAAATGCATATGACATGTTCAGGATTAGACAGGCGTCTCTATAAACCTGATCCCAGTGGGTGAACGAGTATTATGCAGTCGGTTGCATTCGTCGGCAAGGTTCTTGCTCACTTTTCGAAAAGTCTGTGTATGAAATATTTGCTGCTAATTAACGAAGCCCTGCACAAGGCTGCGTCCAGCCGGCTTTAACTAGCTGCATCAACATGAACAGTGTTGCAGGTGTGGCTTGAACACGGAAATTGTTGTTGCTCGTGCGGAAGTGCAACACGTTGGGGCAGCACAAAAGTCTTAAAGTAAAAGTATTGCCGTCAACTGATTTCATTTACAGCCTTAAGTTTAGTTTCGTGACTTGATTTCCGGCAGTGTGGCATTTTTGTTTCTTGAGTTGTTATTGTTTTTCTTTTCATTTTATTGTTTTTTAAATATTCTACAAATAACATACTACAACCATAGAACACAGCAATATATATGTGAACGTTATATATTGTTGCTTGCAGCCATATCAACGGTCCGGTGACTAAAGCTCTGTCCTGTCTCCGCCCAACAAAGATATAGTACCCGCCACGCCTACACCCACACACCCGCCTCGAAGAACTGGACGCACAACAACGAACTGGACGCAGCACACACACAGGACGCAATACACAACACACACACACAACACACATACACAACACACACACAAACACACACTCAGACACACACAATGTAAACCAAATGGCTTTGGTTTTTTTCAATAAAATTTTTTATTCAATTTATATTTCTTAAAAATTTTCCAAAAAAAAATACATATATAAAAATATATATATCAAATAGACTCGCAATTCATTTATAATTTATTAATTTATTTATTTCATGTATATGTATATTGTATATATCGATATATGTGTGAGGGAAAGTCAATAAAATTGTTGTGATATTTCGATTTTGTTTAGTGATAGTTCCAATCGAGAACCTTTAAGGCAGAAGACAAAACTTTTGCACAATGCCAGCCACAAGACATTGAAGCCGCTTAAGTTAAAATAAATAAATAAATAAATAGCAGAAACAAAGCAAATCCTTAATAGTTACATAACGGCCTATATAGTTTGGTTTTAGTTTCAATTGTAGTTAAACTTAATGTATTTCCATAGCGCAACTACTGCAAATACTCACAGCAACAATAAGAATAATTTAGCGCACGCTTAAAGCCCAAGCAACACACACACACACGCACACACAGACAGACACACCAATGCAAAGATGTCGCAACCTAACGAACATCAGACAACACACGCGCAACACAATCAAAACACAACACCAACAACAACAGGCAACACAGACTCTAGCACAGACAGCAACCACACAGCAGCCCATAGCCCGGCAACACCTGTGCCCAATGAGCTGAAGCAGAGGCAGAAACCTGTGCTCTCGCCGTTGAATGTGCGGCGGCTTTCCACATATGCAGCGCACAATGATGCCGCTGAGTTTGGCGACGATGAGGGCGTGGCGCCGGCGCCAGCGCCGCCTTTATCCACAACCATCAATATCAATGCAATTAGCAACAACAACAACAACAACAACACCAACAATAACAACAACTACAATAACAACAACAACAACACATCATCAACAACGTCTTCATCATATGCCACGCCCCCAATATACCAGCAACAGTTGTCAACAATGACAACGACAACGCCGCTCGATTCGGCCATCGACGATAAATATAAATTATTTGCCATCTACAATGGAAACGGTGAGTGAAGACGCAAGCAGAAGAAGAAGATTCGCAGCAGCAGCAGCAGCAGCCGCTGCCGCAGCAACTCTCATTGTACATAGTCTCGTAAAGATCTATCCACTATGCCCGCGTAGGATAACGCACGCATTAGCGATAACGATAACGATAACGATTACGGTCACGATTATGCTGCTGCCTCCAAAGTGTGCTGCTCTACTCGATAAACTACTATTTGTGCCCGTTTCTACTACTTCTACTCCCGACTTTTCGTAGTTTCCTTTGATCTCTTTTATTTATTCGTATTTCTTAGCTCTCTCTCTGCCTCCCTTTTGCTATTTCCTATATCCCTGTCTTATTCTTGCTTACCTTTTATTATCGTAATTGCATAGTTATTATGATTATGATTATTATTACAACTTTTCAGAGTATTAAGTATTGATTTGATTCATTGTCCGATTGTCCATTATGTATATATATGTCTTATATAGGTTATATATGGGATAAAGCTTGAATATATTGTATTATATCAATATTACGATTGACATATTTTTATTAATTTAAATGCTTTTTTGAACATGTGCGCTTCAGACTTGAGAGGGAAACCTTAGTCGTTCACAAAAATAGTAGCGGCTACCTTTAGCTATTAGCTAGTGCCGCACTACTATTTTTCTGAACACAGCTGTTTATCTCGGGATAAAGCACATATGATATCACATATAACATACATAGTGTATATAAATAAATAAAATAGATATCTATATATATTTCGGTTATTAGATTTCGGCTTAAAAGACAAATAAGACGAAAAGTTAGTTTAGATTCCTGAGAACTTAGTTATATTCTTTTTGTTTTATAAACTGAATTTGTTGACTTTAAGTTGAATGAAATGAATCTGGCTCAAATTTCTTTTTTAATATATTTTTAGAAAAGTAATTAAAAAACAATAGAAACCAAACACAAATAATAAATAAATGAAAAGAAGATAGAAATAAAAAAAAAATAAACAACAAAAATAATTTAAAAAAAATATAAAAGCAAAATAAAAATAAAATAAGTGTAAAAATTGTTTTTTGATAGATTTTTATTTTTTTTTATTTTGATGATTTATAGTTACTAAATATGATTAGATTCATGGAAAGTTTTCATACTCAACGCTCTTCAAATTGTATGGGGCTAAGACTGGGGCTCCCATTCGACGTGGTATATGTGAGTGGTAGCTTAATATGTGTTAGATGCTAGTATTAGAAACGAAGAGTTCAGAAGTTCTATGCTGATATAGATCTAGTCTATAGGGTCATTTGAACTGAGACTTAGCTGAGGTATACTCTGTAAGGTTATGCAAAGCCTCGGTCATATCGACGCTATATTAATTCCTTTTATAAACTTATATGCCTAATATTCAGCTGTAATTTTTAAATTATGCTCAAACTGATTTGAAAGCATAGGAAATACACACACACACAGAGTGTTACACTAACTAACATTGTATGATAACGCGATAAAGAGCAACAAATTCAAATTCAAATTCAAATTCATGTCAGACTCTTTTTATTTTTATTATATTTATTCTTATTTTATAAGCGCACAATCGCAGATCGTATGCATGTTTATAATGAATGATAAACCACATAAAAATCTTTATTAATTATTGCATGCTATTTGTTGCTGTCGTTGTTGTTGTTGCTGCCGTTGTTTGTTTGTTTGTTTTGTTGTCTGCGCCTTTTATGGACGAACGATTTGTAATTTATTAGCACAAACACAAAAAAAATATATATATAAAAAACCAGCAACAATAATTGTTCTAAACCCGTTTGGGCCAGCAGACGAAAAAGTTAACAACAACAACAACAATGACAACTGCTACAAACACCATTTTTTGTATATATAGAGTAAGGGTAGAGAATAGTGCTGAGACTACACAAATCTTTTATTGTAATGGTAATTAATGGTCTTGCTAATTGCACAACGCTCTTGACTATAGTTGCATGCCACCCACACACAGACACGCCCACCCACACACCCACACACGCACACACACAGAGAAATTGTAGCTTTAGTTTTGCCCTTACTAACTGCATCTCTTTCTCTCCCTATCTCTGTTTCTTTCCACTTGTCAATTGTCATCCACGCACTGCACAGACCCCGACAATGAGAAGTTGTCCGGCCTTCCACATTCAACAACTGGTTCACTAAGCTCAATCATCACGACGTCCATAGCATCTTCCGAACCGGATCCAGGTGCGGCGGGCGGCGGCAGCGGTGGAGGCGGAGCTGGCGGCGGTGGTGGTGGTGGCGGCGGCGGTGGCGGCGGCATCGGTTCTGGTGCCCTGGCAGCTGACGCATCCAGCATTGCGGGCATCAATGGCAGCTCCGAGGAGAAGTTGGCACTCAATCGACCTGGCATCAAGCAAGAGAAGTGGACCACCATATTGCTGCAGGTCTCCATACCGTTCTTTCTGGCAGGCATCGGCACCATCGGAGCGGGCATTGTACTGGGACGCGTCGAGGTAACTATAAATTTTGATTGATCCATTAAATTGACACTTTAGCCAAATTGCGGCACGGAGTGTTACGGTCGCTCCAAATGCGATTTCGACTTCTTTTTTTTTTCGGTTCGTTGATTGGTTAATGCGCGGGCAGCCACATAAAGCTCTCGCCTGTCCCTTTCTCAAACTGTCTGTCTCTGTCGCTGCCGCTGCCTAGCTGTGAGTTTGATAAATCTCATAAATTGCCCCATTGGCATTGCGCAAGTGGCAAGATGTCGTTAGATAAAAGAGGTGCGCACAATTAAAATGACACGCAAATTAAATTGTAAAATCTAATGACAGACTGTTCTCTCAGTCACTCCGTCCGTCCGCCTGTGCGTCTCTCCGTCGCTCGACTCATTAAAATTACAGATAACAAAGCTAAGCCAAGCCAAGCATCGAAATGGGCTGTTATTTTTATGTTCGCTTACCCACGCTGAGAAAAGTTGTCAAATAGCACACGAAAGCAGCTGTTCTAAGTGAACAACAATTCCATTTGCCGTAATTGCCAACTAAATGTATTCTTTCAAAATAACAATTTAACATTTAGTTGCCTTAAAACGCTTTCGCTGCTTTAAATGTTGTCTCATTGCCTCTGCCTCTTCCTTTTTGTTTGATCGAACAACTTTATTTATAGCCCACGCGAAAGCTGTGTGCATAGAACAAACGATTGTTGATTGAAGTACGAATCGAAGATGATTAAGTCTATTTATTTTGGTTTTCTATATGATCGATTATGTCCGATCTCCTCCATCTCCGTATAGATCTATCAATATGAGAAAGTTCAATGAATTTATAGAGGAAATTTGTTAACAATCAGATCTATCATGCTAAGTGGCTATGGTGGGTAGAGACTAGAGATATTGGGTTGGGTATTTCTACTACTATTTTTAAGAACTATTATTGCCACAGTTTTAAACAAAGAGATCTACAAATTCAGGTGCTAAGATCTGCCTATAAGATCGATCTATCGATGCTGCTGCTTATATCCGATCTACTCCGTTTGTATATTATATTATATATCCATATACATCTATCTATATGACAAATTGGAGTATATAGGTTTTGTGCTAGACACTTGAAATGTGGAATTTATAGTCGTTGCTATCCTCTTCTGATAAAATGCTAAGATCTTTTCCTTCAGAGGCGTGATAAATCAGGAAATCCAGCACTTGAAATTTGGAATGATTACTCATGTAGACAATTCATGATTAGTAATATATAGTACATATATCAACGCTCATTGTGGGCGTGGTTAATCGAAAGAAATCGTAGCTTCCAAAGTTTTACAACTTTAATTGGTTTATTCCAACAACTATATGTTCTATATATAACAGCTACCTTAGAATTTTGGGATATGCCCTCTTTTTACGTCGTAAATTCATTCACTTGATAACAGAATATATATATTATTTGTATACCCTATACAAGCGAGCTCTATATGAGACGTGGAGAACTCGGACTATAACGATTTTTGATATGCTGATTTTTAGCATTGCAGTCAGCAGGAGGCATGATTGACAATATAAAGTATATATATTCTTGATCAGCATTAAGAGTCCTATAAAGCTTAGTCCTTTTAGCGCAGAAAAATTAAATAAAAATTAGAAATATTGTTGCCTCGAAAAATCTCTTAAAATCTACAAATTAGGCTTAAGGATTCCCTAACTAGCTGTTCACTTTCTCTCTAGCAGAAAAGTCAGAGCATTTGTGAGTCGAGCAGTGCCGACTGGTGCCATTATCTTGACATCCAAGCGAGTGCTCATAGCTCAAATCCTACGTCATCATATATAAATACATGCGCCTTTCGATTTAAGTTAGCAATGAATAGCTGTTAAGAGCCAAAAGTTTTGGGCAGGCAAATAAATATTTATTGGGCTGCTAATTAGTCTGAAAATTCTGGTAATAATTTAACGCTGCTCCAGTTACGGGCAGCAGCTGCCTGTTATAGCCAAATCGAAACCAAAATGATAAAAGACGAACCATCGAACCACAGTTAGGAAATCAAAACCAAAACCAAAACCAAAACCAAGACCAAAACCGAAATCAAATCAATTAATAAACAATATAATATATAGCCTAGCCTTGTTCGATTCGACAATGACGTCACTAATACACGCAGATTTCAATCGCAATTTATGAACAGCCATAAATCTCTCCCAATACTACATATCTATTTATTTGTATATATAGCAATAATAACTAATTTTTATGATTGCGCTTTGTGATCGCAGAAATGGTATGTCTTCAAGAACGTCAGTGAGCTGTTTATTTTGGTGCCGGCGCTGCTAGGGCTGAAGGGTAATCTGGACATGTGCCTCGCCTCGCGTCTCTCCACGCAGGTGAATCTGGGCAATATGACGGCCCGTTCGAATGTGGTGCGCATGATTGTGGGGAATATAGCGCTCGTGCAGGTCCAGGCAACTGTCGCCTCCTTTCTGGTGGCCATGTTCGCGACGAGTGTGGGCGCGGCAATGACAGGCAATTTCTACTTTGAGAATGTGATGCTCTTGACCGCATCGGCCATGTTTACGGCCACCTCATCGTGCTTTGTGCTGGGTAAGTGTTAACTAACTAGCAGATCTATAGACTATAGACTATATATACTATATATACTTTTCAGATTTTGTGCTAGTCGCTGTGATCCTCTTCTCGCAAAAGTATCGCCTGAATCCGGATAATTTGGCTACGCCGCTGGCTGCTTCCATTGGTGATGTCGTCTCCATCAGTTTGCTGTCTTTCATTGCCTCGCTGCTCTACGAGAACATAAGTAAGTGTTCCGTTCACCTTTTTCTTTCCACTCCCCTCTAATGACCCGCATTCACGTCTTTGCAGAGACCCATCTCTGGATCACTTTCATTGTGGTTACCTGCTATCTGGTGCTGCTGCCCATGTGGGTTGTCATTGTGCTGAAGAACGAGTATACGCGGCCGGTGTTGAAAAGCGGCTGGGTTCCAGTGCTCTCAGCGCTCTGCATCAGCGGGTAAGATCCAACTTACAACTCAAAGCTCCCAATCTCTTCAAGCAGCTGGCGCCTGAATTGGAACGTGACAAGCACAAATTGTGCTTCTATTGCAAGAGTTAAATTTTTTATGTTTCGGTTTTTTTTTTTTTAATTTTGCCATTTCATGTTCATGTTAAGTGTGCTAAATTTGGCAACGTTTTTTGATTGATCGATTTTTTGGTTTTATTATTATTTGCTTCTATTATTTATTTAAGGCGGCGAGGCACAAACAACAATTGGACAGCTTAGCCGCTGCTAGTTGCCATTGTTGTTGGTCGTCCTTGACTCGCACTGTGAGGGTCAATGCGGCACAGTTATTGGCATGACTTAATATATTTATAGACTGCATGGATATTAATATAGCTGTTGGCATTAATATCCATTTAATTAGGTTTAATAGGTTTAATGCCTTTTGTGCCACTTGAGGCTAAGTCTAATCGGCTTTGTGCATGGCAGGGAAGTCAAGTAGCAAATATTTGTTAGATAGATATAGATAAATATGTGTAAATACCATGTCTAACATCATTTATCAAGATTAGCCTTTAAATACCTTTATACAATATGTGTTTACAAATGGCTTTTGTCTCTATTCCTATGCAGGCTCGGCGGTCTCGTGCTGGATGCCGCAGTGGAGGTCTTCAATGGTTTTGTGGTCTTTCAGCCAATCATTAATGGCATCGGCGGCAACCTGGTGTCCGTGCAGGCAAGCAAAATATCAACGATGCTGCACCAGAGCTCAATTATTGGCATAATACCACCGCACACGAAGATTGTCGAGTGGCCATGGCGAGCACTGTTCAAGGGCGGTAAGTTAGAGCGGTGCAACAACTGCATTAATAATAATTTGTTTATTGATTTTGATGCTAAACTTTCTTCTCATTTATTTGATGCAGTGCCTTATGCGAAGACGGCTCGCATTCTCATTGCCATGTCCATACCTGGCAACATACTGTTCATCTTTGCGGCCGATTATATAAACATGAGCACAACTACTGTAACGTGGGTGTTTATGCTCTCCTATCTAATTGCCAGTTTGCTACAGGTAAGCTAGAAGTTGATCTACTCTGCAAGAGTTCAATTAACACATTCATCGACATTCATAGGTAATGTTGCTGTTGTACATTGCGCACATCATTGTGCATGCCATGTGGAAGTGGAAAATCGATCCGGATAACTCGGCCATACCATATCTGACGGCGCTGGGCGATCTGTTGGGTAGCAGTTTGCTGGCTGTGGCTTGGCTCTTTACGATGTCTGTGAACAAACAATACGGCTCCAATTTGGACACACTAAATGCGCCCAACTAGCGACAGACACAACCACACACACATACACACACAAACGAAAAAAGCCTACATACATAATTTAGCTGTGGGGGTCGCAACATCGTTTTCGATTAGCTCGCCCAGTTTCTTAGTTAGCACACAATAGGATAATGCAAATTGAGAAAGATATGAAATTGCAGCAACATAATACAAAGAACTGTAATGTACCTAAATTTTAACATAGAAACTGAAACCGTATATATGTACATGTATGCATACACTAAGATTGACACCAAATCCACACACACACACACACAAAACAAAAGCAAAACGAAAACAGCACTCATTGAAAAAAAGGATAGAAAAAAGCAAAACTAATAGACAAAAGACCCATGCAAATATTTTAAAAAGATATTTCGAATGTTTAAACTGTGGATGAACTCCTTCATCGTTTTTTTTTTGTTTTTGTAGCTTTCACATGGCTTTTGCTTGTGTTCCTTTGCTCTACCAAGATATTATGTACCGAGTATATTGTAAATTTTGAAGATGTGCCCAGTGCTTGGCTTGGTTGGGCATTGGGCACGGATGCTGCGTAATATTTTTTAAGGCTTTTAGGACAATATTATACATATACAAATAAGCTTCTCCCGAACACCACGAGTGTTGTAGCTAAAGTGCATACAATGTGTAAAACTTCAAACCAAACAATATAGAATAGAAATTTCAAATTTGTTGTTTGTGTTCGGATGGTGCGCAAGATTCTTTAAGCAGCTAAAAACTATATTTAAACAAAATGTACACTAAATTAGTCGTAAAATATGGCCTACTTAATTTTTATATATTACAATTTATAGTATTATCGCAGATTTGATTTTGCAAATCTGGCTTTATTGTTTTAAATATGATTTTTTTTGCCCCCGCCCCCTAATATAAGCAACAATTTTTTTGCTAGGCGCACCTCTTCATAGCAACAATAAACCATATTTATTATTGCCCCTGTTGAGAAAAGTAAATGTAAAATTTTTTTTTATGTAAAATATAATTTAAGTTGAGCATATTTGTGTATTTGTATGCATTCAAGAATGTAAAATTATAATGTATCTAATTATTATATTGTTTGTGCGTTATATGAAGCGAACAGGGAAAGAGACGTTCTGCAAGGAAATGTGATCGATATTTAATTATAATATAATAATAATAAAAATTAAAAATTAATGTAATTCATAAACATAGCATGATTATTGTGTAACAAATGAAACAATAATTACAATTATTTAATATGTTGGAATAAACGAAAGAAGTTCATAAACAGAAATTGTTCATTTTATAATTTATATGAAAAAAAAAACAAAAACAATAATTTGAAAGCGCGCTCAAATTAAAGACTCGATATTTTGTGTTGCCTATTATATCGACACTGCAGCCCTGTAGATCAACGCAATCGAAGGCCTGTTATCGATATATCGATAATGCGCTGCTATGTGGAAGCTATACTCGCGTCGTTTCAACTAACGCGCTAAACGGTACAAAAATTCGGTTTGTTTACAGTTTTGCATGTTTTGTATTTTTCCAATTGAGTTTTTCGTATGCTTTCCAACAATAATATTTGAGAATGTATCGCCCACGACGTACCTCAGAGTTCCATGATGACGGCCGAGATGAAAGTGGCGTTATTAACAAACGACAAACAAGGCAAGTCCAGACAGGAATAATGGGAAGTGAATTTAAGTTAAGTTAATTTTCTTATGGCTTCCTTGCTGTCCCTAGGTCGCAATTGCGAACTACAACATCATCTTCAATTAGCAAGCCAATTCACAGAGACTGGCAGCAGCAGTCGCGGATTGCCCAGTACAATCAGGATCGTGACCGTGGCACGCCCCACCGCACGGCTCTGCCGCCAACAATGAAACGTAGCCTGGCCAATGGGAATGCGATGACGCCGTTGCGGCATCGGCAGGCTTCGTCAACGGAGCGACCTGTCGTATTTCACACGGACAAGAAGTGGGTGCAGGAGCAGGCGCAGATGATTGCCGAATATCTGGATGAAATGGTGCAGATTTATGCGCTACCAAATTTTCCCAGTGATTTTTTCAGCCGAGGTGCTGCGGCACTGCGTCAAATGACTATGAAACAGTTTGTGGGCATTGTGAATTTCTTTTTGCACTTCATTTGGCCGAATCGCACCACCGTAGGCACCAACCACGTAGAGGATATCACGAGCGCATTGCACAAGCTCAACTATCCATATCAGGTCAATAAGTCCTGGCTAATGACGCCTACCACACAGCACTCGTTTGGTCATGTCATTGTAATGCTCGACTTTATCAAGGATTTTGCGCCGCCTTCACAGCAGAAGCAGCACGAGTCTGGCCAATACGAGGAGTTTCCCTTTATGGAAACTAGCGAGCAGTCCAGCTATGTGCATAACACACATGATTCAATGGCCCTGTCTAACACACAATTGAGCAGCGTGATACTCAACGAAGAGACGACTCAGTTGCTGTTCACTAAATCGGCGGAGTGCTTCGCTGTGTGGGACAAGCAGAAGGTGGATGAGTATGCGGTGCTCAAGCGCAATGTTAGCGATCGAATTGTAAAAAGCATTTGTGACTTGCCCGATACTGTAGCTCTGGAAGCGGATATAGTTCAACAGCAAAACGAGTTGCAGCAGCTAGAGGAGCAGCTCCAACAACCACGCAACAACAATCACGAAGAGCTGGAGCAGTTGACCGCCCAGAATCAGCAACTAGAGCATAGACTGCTGTCCATACAAGCCAACATGCAGGAGCATCGCGAGAAGATCGAACAGATCGATGCAACCGCTGCACAGAATGTAGACACTATGAAAGCATTGCGAAAGGAGCGACAGCAATTGCATCGCGAATTGGGTCAGCAAAAGTGCAGCGCCGAACAGTTTCAGGCCAAGAAGGTGGTGCTAAATGATCTGGAGAACAAGGAGAAATTCTACAACAGACAATTGCGTGAATTCACTGAGCGCGGCTACGATCAGCAGGTGCGATTCTCGCGTGCCAAGAAACAGTTGCTGGACAAGGTGGAGAAATTCAATACGCATGCGCAAAACATTGGCCTCGACTCGGACATATGCAGTGCCAGCGAGAAGGATAAGTTGGATTTGGTGTTGTCGCTGCCGTTACAGCTGGGCGACATTCAGGCGCGCAACTGCCGGCTGACCAAACTGAGTGCAATGCTAGAGCAGCGCGGTGCTCAGCACAAGGAACGTATGCGGCATCTGGAGCAGCAAATCAACGAGCTGACGAAGCAAAATAGAAATATCGATGGGGTTAACAAACAATTGAGTATCCAGATTCAGTCAGTTGAGCAGCAAATTGAGCAACTGCATCACAACTACAAGATCAAAGACGCCATGTGGTCGCAGCATCAACAGCAGCTGGAAGAGCGCAAGTGTGAGCTCAATGAGAAGCTTGAGCAATTGCAGCTCGAACAGACCGATCTCATTGAGCAATTGGATAACAAGCGAAAAGAGAACGAAGCAGTTCTCAGCAGTGCCGAGCGCCGACATGCGGAGATCATGCGCGAGCGAGAAGACTTCTGCAAGAAATACAAACAGGAGCTGGACCACGGCGAAGAACACCTCAAGGAGATTGATGCGATAATTGCGCAAAACGAAGCCAGGATAGCCAATATCGAAAAGAAGCTCGAGGACAGCAAACTGCCACCGTTTGAAGACGTGCTGGATACTGTGTTTAGAAAGCTGATAAATAATTAATTTATATATATATATATATGTAATTATATATTGTTTAAAATGTTGAACTTAGTGTAATGCGATTACGAATGTAAATGAAGTGATAAAATAAATGCAGTTTAGAGAGCCGAAATCTTGTTAGTCACCCGTGAAATTTAGAGATATGTCGAGCTATGTATAGATTTAGTATGTCACATATAGGAATTTTCATCATTTATTAAATTCAATAACTTTTTAATTTGCATGAGAAAACGTACAAATGAAGTAATTACATATCGAGTATATTTATTATTAGATGAATGTTTAAATTCTTATTCAGATTAATTTCAAGTCAAGAAGCTTGTCTCAACGGCTTTCATTTCAATTGTACACACAGGTACACTTATAGTTGTGCTGATTGCAATGCCGACTGCAAAATACTCTACAAAGTATGAATGTGAAAGAGAGAGAGATAGGGTGAGCTACATGCGCTTGCTTTGGATTCTCGCCTAGTTATTGCCATTGCCATGCATATTAATCATTTGGGTTACATTGTTATAAATTGCACTTGGTACGTTTTAGGTTTAGGTTTAGGTTTAGCTTTACATTGTACTGTCACATATATACGAGCACGTCGTGACTTGTGTGGGCGGGGCTTACATACATACGAATACACATACATAATATAACATAATTTTTGGCCAATTTGAGTAATGGGAAACGGAGAGAACGCACTGAAACAATGTTTTCTTCTAATAAATAAGTATGTATATAGCTTAGGTAAATTTATACAGAGGTGTGTGTGTGTGTGTTTTTTTGTTGTTATTTGTTGCTGACGCTTGCTGTTCAAACAATAAAAACATCACCATTATTATGGTCCACAGTAGACGATGCAACGTTTGAGAGAGCTAGGTCACTGCCACACCCAGATCGCAGTGACTGAGATTGAGTTTGCGCTTGGGTAGTTGTTGTCGTTGCAGGCTCCCCATGGCTGACCTTGTCCAGCAGCTCCGCCTCTCTGCCAATTTCGACAATGCCCTGAGACTTTTGCGGCGATTCGTGCGCTTCCTCCAGACTATCCTCGCATATCTGACTAGCCATGTGTATGCTCACGCCAGCCACATCAAGCTCCGCTTCGTCCTTATGGTTTTGGAATGTAACTGAGATCTCCTGCGGCTGTTGCGACGGTCCAGCGCCATCAATGCTGTCTTCAATATTACTAAGACTATGGTTTTGACTGCTGTCGCTGCCAGCACCAGAAACAGACGCAACGCCGCCCGTGCTATTAGCCGGCGCAGTCGTTATAGAGGACCACCAGCTCGAGAAGGCGCCTTTGGCCTGCGAGATGGCACCGCCAACAGCTCGGCTAGTGTTATTAACAGCCTGATTAATCTTACGTCCACTTTCGCTATTCTGCATGGTTCTAAACAAGTAAGTCAATATATAAACTATGTTTTTCGATCAATCAGTTCTAGTTTTGCACTTACTGCGCCAGCTTCAGCTTCATGTCCGCCACGGATAGGGTGCCCGCAAATGGATGGCCAGCAGGCAGCGCATCAAAAAATTCGGGATCGGGCCGCACATCGAACCACTCCTGGTAGCATTGTGTACGCTTGAAGGCGTTCATGAAGTGCGGATTAAAGTGATCATTGTCCTTGATATCTAAGCAAACATAACAGATTAATCCGATGCAGCTTACTGCATAAAATCACATTGCTACTTACCAGGTGCGACCGCTGTGCGTAGTAGCGCCAATATATAACCCTGGAACTGCTCACGTATCCAATATTCGCTACCCTCGGCATCCTCTTTGGGCGTTTGTACATGCTTCAGTATGTAGTCCATGAAGCGCAGGTCCTCTGTGCTGAGCACTAGCTGACGCCGCAACTCCGGATCGTGCGCATCCAAATTAGCTGCTTCGATATCAACGAGGACATCAGCCAGCTGGCGCTTTTGTTGGAACAGCACATTGGAGGTGCCAATAATGTAGGAGAGCACCATTGGATCGCTGAGCAGGTCCATGTACGGTAGCGACAAGTAGGGCAGGCACAGATTTCCACTGGCAAAAATGCTGACAGGAGCGCGATATTCGTCAGGATTTATGGCGCACAGTGCGGCAAGATTAGCTAACATAAAGAAGATTTGGATAAGGAAAGTTTACTAGATAAGACGATTACACTTACAGGCCAATGTGTCGACGCTTGCCTCGCGAGTCAATGAGCTACTACGTCCACTCCGTTTGCCACCTCCACCCGCGCTGGTGCCGCTTTCCGTTGAGTCGATGCGCTGCAACTCGTTGTGCGTCGGCGTTGTGGTTGGGCAGCTGGAGTCGTGTGACTGTGAGTTTGGAGTTGTATGCGGCGAGGTATTGCCGCTGCTGTTGCAGCACTGTGAGCCAGCAGAGGCTGCTGACGAGACCACCGTTAGATCTTCCGCTTCTGCAACGACATCGGTTTCAGCGTCGGCTTCAGCAACGGCCTCCGCCTCACGTTGCAGCGAGTCGGTAAAGTCGGGCATGGGCGACAGCGGCCGCGAAGTGCGCACACAGGCTACCTCCTGGAATCCCTTCTCCAGCAATCGCGGTATCAGAGAAGCCATACCAAGTATAAGCACACACATGCCGCGCACTGGAGAGCCGAAGCATACCACACGTCTTTGCAGCAGCAACAACTTGAACAACATCAGGCTCTTGTGACGCCAGTGTAGCACAATCTCGCGCAGCGAGAGACCCACATGGAAGTGACGCAATGGGCGGTGCGTCTCCTCGTCCAACAGGCAGGCATTCAGCTGTTGATATGCCTTGACAAGAAGCTCGGTGCAGCTAAAGTCGCCCTGGTCAAAGAATGCGTCGGCGATTAGCGCTAGTTTTACCTCAATGTAACCATAGATGGGCAGGCGTGCCAATATGCACACTGACTTTTGTACGGTGCTGCGCGTCACGTCTGCTGTGCGTATTTTAAGTTTCTCTACGGGAATTTGGCGATAGCAAGATACGCCGTAAATACTTGCAGCTGGCTCAAACAAACTGGGCAAATTGAAGAACACTGTGTCCTCCATGAAGTTGTGCGAGCCATCTGGCAGTGCCAAAGTGGGTAAGTATTTCCAGCCGGAGGGACATTCGTTGCGGCCACTTGAACCGGCGATTAACGGCGGATGCGAGAACTCCACCTGACAGCCAAGCTTATGATGGAAGCCAACTACCAAAATGTGTAATATGGGCGGTTTGTTTTCTGGCTCGCTGGCCATCTTTACCCTTGGACCTGACGCAAACGTAGTACAATTTTTACGACAGATGCGTCAGTCAGACAGGAACAACAGCAACAACGGATGCTGGTGGTCGGGGGAAACGAAGGTGCGCCTTGCAGCGTCACTGTGAAAAAACAGAAGGCGAGAATCACAAATACAGCAACGAATCAAACAAAAACGTCAAATTACACATACATATGAGTATATATGCTTGTATTTAGATATCTTATTTCGTTGTTCTTCAAAATTTGCAAATAGAACTGCACAGCTATCGACAAAAGGGTTGTGGTGGCTGGCCGATAAAATAAAACAATCGTAATAGAATTATTGACTGCGATATGTTGATAAATTACGATTAGCCGATATTTGAGTGCCAATTATCGAATATACTTAACAATAATGTTGGCAGGCCGTTACAATTGCTTCCCCCTTGACGATCGGCCTACTTTATGCACATGTTAAATAAACTGCATATGCAAGTATATGTACTAATGCTTTAATACAGACTAGAGCGCTTGTTGTATGTTTCATATAGTTATAGTTGAGTTTAGCTGTGATTGCCTCACATGTGGGTCAAGTATCTTCATACTATTATGTAGGCTACTACTACACTTTATGTGTCCTGTGTCTAATGCTATTATTATTACTACAACTACCATTAGTACTGCTGTTATGACTTACTTAACTCTAATTTCTAACATTTTCCCCCATCCTGCTTGGTGTCTATAATTTAATTCTCAAGCGCTTTACTTTTTTGTTGCTTTGAAATTAAATTTATTTTTAAAACGAACGTCGTACGTATATATTCTAATTTTGGCACTCAACGGATTGTTGTTCGTTACAAAATATGTTTGCTATTCCGAAAGCCCATTCAAATCTATGAAATAAAACGAATTCTATATGAAATATTTGTGAAGTGTTAATAAGTGGGTATTCAAAATTTGATAAATCTTAAATACATTAGATCAGCTAGTAAAGAGTTCGAGCCACAATTCTTTAAATTTGGAGTAAATATATAGATATTCAAATATATATAAAAAAAACTACACATAAAAAATATAATACATATAAAAAAAAACTAATAAATTCAGAAGTCGGTTGTGGGGCTTTCAAGCTGTGGAAATAAAAGATTTTCACAATAATATATATATATATATAATAGTATATAGTATATAGTATATAGTATATAGTATATAGTATATAGTATATAGTATATAGTATATAGTATATAGTATATAGTATATAGTATATAGTATGTAGTATATAGTATATAGTACATAGTATATAGTATATAGTATATATATATTTAAAACGTATATATAATAAATATTGTTCATTCATTTAGTATATAGGACGATGCACTTTTATCTATATCAATATATAATAGACTTTGAAATAAATATTAATGGGTTTTGATCACAAATATTAAAAATGTTGAATTTAACAATAACCTTTTTTGTATTAGGATCGAATTGGGATATCAAATGGATTTGGATAAAAAGTATCTGCTTTATAAACATGCAAAGTTCAAATTAATTATTTTCGGAATTAGGCCTACATTTTTTATTAAAATTTAAATATAGCCTCAAACTATTGCTGAAAATTAGCGTTTTTTAAAGAATACGCAATTAAAAGTTTAACTGATTAACTTTTTGTACATTTTGTACGAGCTTAAAAAATGATGAAAGTTTTTAACGTAAATAGAAACTTTGAAAAATCAATAAACATGAATTAATGACAATATTTGTAAGATATAAACAGATTTACAGACTGACACGAAGTGAGACAAATATGAACTCAGTAAAAATCAATTTTGTTGATAGTACCGATTGATACCTTGTATTTACCCCTTTATTCTTTGTATGAAATATTAGTATAATTATGAAAGTACGAAGTCGTAATTCCCTGTTCTGAAAATGATTTTTGGATTCATTCATTAAGCCATGCAAATGCTAAAAATGGAAATATTTGATCAGATCTTGTTTGATTCAAAAGTAATATGCAATTCATTGAATAGTTCAATGGTATGTAAAAAGATTGAATAAACGAGATACATAGTACGTAGTACGCTCGGAATGTTTATGCTTAAAGATTTGTGCATCCGTTTCGGCTTGCAGTAGAAAGCGGCGACCAAAGATAGAAATTGAAACAGTTTGTCGTAGAATCCATATAAGCTACGCACATATGCATATGCATAAGTTTGCACGATCTGAAATGTGGATAGGTATGGGAAAAAGCCGAGCAGAGCCGAAGGCTAGCCGAAGCACATCTTCGCCCACACAAGAGACCCAAAAATAGCTCAAATACCCGAAAACATTGCTATTTGTTTTCCTTGATTTTTGTTGATGTTGAAGATGATGCGAATTGAAATTTAGTTGAAGGCAACTAAGATAAATATATATGCATATATACAATGTATATATATGATTATGTACATATTGTTTCTGACATACATAGTATATGCCAAACAGATTGTTGAAATATTTGGCTTGCTCTCGACTAAGTTCAAAGTTAGAAATATTGGCAGATGGCAAATGAAATGTACGTTTACATATCTGAAATTGATATATGCATTTTCCCGATTGGGCTGTACCTAAATGGGTCAAGCTAGAGCTCAAATTGGAACTTTATAATATTCAATTATTTAATTATGCAATAGAGTTAGTTTAGTAGGTCACTTTGAAGCTGGTGAAATTTTCAATTCTCTGATTCGATTCGACGGGGTTTCTACGAAAATCCCTTTGCTCAGTGTTCAGAGTCCCGCGTGCCGTCTATATCTGCATATATCTATGCGACTTGCATACTATGCTACATATGTATTTATAAATCCAACACCAATATCTGGCTGTGTGTAGATTGTACGCGCTCAGCTACAGATATTCACACACACACACACTCAAGCAGTTCTATATTTAAGAAACAAGCATATACTTTTACCCAGTGCCACGAAATGCGAAACAAAACAACAAAAACGAAAGCAAAAAAAGATACAAAAAAATGAAATAGATTCGAATAAGAGAACACGATTTATATGATGGGAATAATTATTCACAATTATTTAACTTTATATATGTAACGTTTTTGAAAGTTTGGAAAATATTTATTAATTATTTACATAATTATTTTTATTGTTATTATATTTTATTCAGATACTAGCATACATTTTGCACCTATTAAAAATTATTTGGTCTTAATTGAAATATATAATAATAATTTGTTAATAATTAATCATGAATTATTATTATTAACAATTATTGAATTTTAATATAAGACAACCTTAGACAAATTTATTTATTAGAAAAAGTATTACTTATATATATATACTTTATATATATATATATAAATATATATATATATATATTTTTTTTTTTTTAATATTAAGTAAACAAATAATTATAAATTATGTACAACAAAAAAATATATATTTTTTTGTAATTTTTTCTTTTTATAATTAATATTTAGTTATTTTTCTTAATATGTTTATTTATTATATTTGTTTTTAAGACTTTTATCAATAGTTTTCTAGACAATTAAACTCTTCTGTAGCCTTGTTTGTACATTGTACGCCCATTATGGATGTCAATTTGCCACACCCAAAAAACTCTAACTACAGTTTGATATCCAAGAATCTTAGCTTAAGGACTTGCTAATCTAAAAAAATCTGCTCCCCACTTTTAAGGCTATAATTTATTTCTTAGTTTGACAGTTAGATTTCTATTGGCTTTCTCTATAGATAGATCTACAAGGGATACGGTCAGTTACCATAATATACGCAATTGAGCTGTGGACGAGATATGATAAATAATTTACATTTGGCTGCGACGGAACTCGGAAAAGATATATCTTTTAAAATTGTAGAGCTGGAATCAGTCCTGTGATATCTCCATTTTATCTACGAATTTGAGCGTTTCCAATTGGGAATCCTTTAGTTTAAACACACTTTCTAATAATTCAAACCTTGATTGAGTATTATGTAGTTCACAGTTGGTTAAAAATGCAATATGGGAAAGATAGATCGAGAAAAGTCTTTGACAAAATCTCTTCTAATTAGATTTTTTTCTGTGTATTTTTATAATGTCTAGTGGAATTTCTTAAAATTAAAAACATATGTATAAGAAATATTAAAGCATATTATGTATATATACAATTTGATAAATAAATGTGTTATATTATATACTCATTCACGATTTCACAGTCTAAATCGGATAGGTTGGGTATGCTAAAGAAAATCAAAAGCAGAACAATGACGAATAGATCGAACTTATAGATAGATAGACAGATGGACGGACGGACAGACGGACAGTCGGACGGATGGCCGGACTAACGGTCGCTGTGCACTAAGGCCGGCTATTTGGCAGCCAGCATCGACGTCAGCGTATACACAATATACATACATATATATATATCTAACAATTTCTATACATACACATATAACAAATAAATAAATAAATAAATGTATTCATGATTGTCTCGAGTTAAGATATGTGGGCTTTAAGGGCATCATGCACTGTGCTGCCGAGATGTCGCAAGATGTTGCAACGCTGCTTTCATTTCAGACTTTGCCACTTTTGAAATCATTTTACATATGCGTAATATGTATATGAAAACTATATATATATATATATACATGGATTTGATCTAAATGTTATTCTCTGCACAAGACTCTGCGCTAGTTGTGTGCGCCTGAATATGTTTACATACATACACAATTAAATGGGTGTGAAATTTATGTTCAACGATATTTGATTCCAAAAACAACTCAAACGCCAACGCATAAATGCGCTAGATGCCAGTCTATATTCGCTATATACATGCCTGATCCGCATACATGCTCATATATATATATATATATATATAGATCATAGCCAATTGGAAGTATTCGTTTTGGAAATCTCTGTTTCACTTACCTTGTGTATGTGTGTGTGCATTTTGTTTATTCAACAAGTTTATGTTTCAGTCGAGCAGCTAGCGGCGCGACGCCTCGAACGGATGTGGGCGGGTGTGCGTTGGCAGCAGCAGCAGCAGCAGCAGCCCACCTGAAATTGTTACTGCTATCAGGCTGCCATACACACACACGCAAACTCACACGCACACAGCTGCCGCACGCCCACGCCTTGCCGCCACGTCCCCGATCCATGCAGAGCTATGCGCTCCTGCGCCTTGGCTGCCAAGCATTGCGTAGTCTTGCGTTGCCTGTATTGGTGTCCGCCTCTGCACACCGCCCATCGCCACTTGTTGGCCAACGCGCCGGCATATAGCGCGCCTTTTCGCACCCGTTCGCTTGGCTACAGTCTGCCAATAGCTATATTCGAGCGTGTGTAGAGACCTTTGTAGCGGTGCGCTGTGTGTATATAGCGAGCGCGCCGCTGTCTCTGTAGTGGTGGGAAATGCTTTTCATTTTCCGCAAGCTGAACAAAAATTCTTTAACATAACGTGTAGCATCGCTTTGGATCGTCAGTCTGTTTAGTCGAACCGCAGCATTCGCTCCTACGACGTCAGCTGCTCGGACTTTAGTTGAGAGTTCAATTTGTTTCTTTTTCCCTAAGTAAGTTGGCCAAGTGTTTAGACCAAAAGCCACAAAAGAAAAGAAAAACTAAAAAATATTCACAAAGTTATCGAAGCAGACAAAAAAAACTTATGAAAATCTCTATCGAACTTAAACTGAAATCCTTGCGCGTTGAACTTACAAAGAACGCCCAAGAAAATTAATAAGAAAAAAAGCAAAAAAAAAAAATAAAAATGCATAAAGATTGTTCTTACATAATCCTGTGTGCGCAAATGGCTGAAAACTATATTTTTTTTCCAATTTTTTTTCTTACAATCATTTTTTTTCCAAGTGAAACAACTCACGCAGTGTGTTAAACAATTCAATTCAAATAAAAACAAAAATTAATTAACTAAAAACTAAAATTTCAAAAAAAAAAAACAGCTAAGATTTTCAAATTGCATTTTGAATATCAGACGAATAAATTTTTTTTCTGTTCTGCAACTTTTTTTTCGTACACCTTTTTTTTGTTCAATGCCTGAGAAAGACTATAAATAATTGCCCTAGGGCGCATAACAACAACCACGACAACAACAACAATAACAACGACAACTTTAACGGCAGCAGCAGCAACAGCAACCAGCAACAGCAGCAGCAACCAGCAACAGCAACAACAGCAGCAACATCAAGCAGGAATACGAACAATTGCGACAGATTTTCGATTGAGAGCGCCTAGAGAGCCAAGTGTTATATGATCTCACAGATATAAACCCAAAGAATTCTATTCTTTTTTTTGGGATTCTTTTTTTTTTGCTTTAAAAATTTTTAAAAATAAGCTTCGTGCTTATGTGTGTGTGTGTGTGTGCCTGGCAGCTCGTGTTTTTACCTTGGCAAAATGGCCAACAAAGATAGATTCACACACAAACACACACACACAGATTCCGTTTATAGTGCGCAGGCGTCTATAGACACCCACACACAGACACACACATATAGAACTTATATACACTTCTGCTCTCGCACTGATATCTGGCATATCCAAATCGGTGCTGGAAAATATTTCTATATTTAGCGCGCACAGCACGACAACGTAATATTCTATTTATTATTTTCCCATCTCAAACTTAGCCAATTGCTGTGCTCTAGTTTCAACATATTTTCTATATTCACACACACACACACACATATATGTGATATATAAAGATGAATGCAAAAGCTTTGAGCTCACAGATCAAGTTGAAGTTGTCAAAGGTTGGAACAACAAATTGAGATACAATAAGCAAGATAGAAAGATATTAGATTGAGTTAGCTATAAAAAATGTACATATATTTATAATATACATAAATCTATATCAATATTTCGAGTAACTGCGACGACTTCGAGCTGCAGCTTAAAAGTTTGCATATTAAGTATACGCACTGTTCTCTGGCAAAAGTTGCTTAGCTGCTGCAAAAGCGTTAGTAAATATATATATTTACATATCCATAAATATATATATATATTTATATATAAATGTATTTTTCTAGGCAATCAAAATTTGCGACCCAATTTCAGATGCATAAATCTATAGAAACTTTGTAATTATGAAATCGTAGATAGCAAAGCGCACCCACACACACATACAGAGACCCCAATTACAGACCCCAATCACAGTCCAATCACACCCATTACACACTCTGTCAAGCATATTTCAGCTGAGCATTTTGACAATTGCATTTAGAATTTTGACATTTGATTGTCAGTCAGAGTTTAGCTTTGGCTCTTTGGCTGCCTTTTGGTTGCCTTTGATTTAGTGCCAAGGTAAAAATCAGAACGTTTCCCGATCGAAAGTCAGCTCGTGAAAGCTCTTCAAGCGCTTCGTGCCGTTTCGGCACAGAAATTCAATACGCGCATCTATTTTTAACAGTCAGCTAGAAAGCCAAAAGCATTTCACACACACAGAGTGCGAGAGAGAGAGAAATATGCTCTTTATATATATATATATATATATGCACACATATGTGCTATAGAAATATATAGACATGGCGAGTATATAAAATTAAATAACCAAAATTTTGTAAGAGCCGCACAAATTATGATCGGATACAATATTGTCGCCGGCTATATAAAAATAAAGATGGCTACATGCCTCTGTGTGTGTGTGTGTGTGAGACTCTTATGATAGCATAGAGACATAGATATATTATATACATACATATATATATATATATATATTTATATATATGAATACGCATACATAGGTGGATACAGACACAGATACTGGCCCGCATAAACATTTGGTGTCTAAATATAGAGCGATATCAAGGCGAAAACAACAATGACAACAACAACAACAACAACAATAGCAGGAGGAGGCTGTTGCTATTTTAGTTTTAGCCATTGTTGTTGTTGTGGTGGCTGCTGCTGCTGCTGCTGCTGCTGCTGCTGCTGTTGCCACTGCTGCTGCTACTGCAGCATTTGACAATTGGCAGTAAGCGACAATAACAGTGAAGTGTGAACCAGCTAGCGACTGTGACTGCGACTGTGACTGTGACTGCGAGAGTAACGTTAATTGCTTGAGCCCACATACATGGCCTTAACTAATATGGCAATTTCTGTTCTGTTCTCTTACCTTTCTAGGTTTTTTCAACCCTAAACCGTAACCATGTCCGACGATGAGGAATACACGTAAGTACAGTGACCCGCAAGCAGGCAACAGCAAGCGTATTAAGTATGCGCCACGTGCGTCACGGCACGACACGTATCTGTTACTATTATTATTATTAAATCATACTTCAGTTCAGTTGAGATCAGCTCAGTCGTAAGTTCAAGCGTATCAGTAACGAGGGTCAACTATCGTATTTAACTAACTTGAGAACTTGCCAAGCTACAGATCAATACAGAATCAATGTGTAAATATCTCTAAAGTGTTGTTATTTTAATTGAATCTGACATTTGATTAACAGACTGCACACATACACATACACGCCCACATACCCACACACATACATATATAAAGTACTTTTTTGTTAGTCGTGTGTTGCGTGTTTCAATCACTGGGTTTTTGTCCTCTTTTTTATGGCACATGTTTGATTTGTATTCCTTTTTTACACACTTTCTACTTTCATCACAATCCCCATTATGGAACCCACCAACCACCCATCCACATGCCGGCAATTTGTGACTGTGTGACTTCATAACAACCACAATCCCCCCTCCAACAAATGTCTTAATCAATCAACTGCTAATGTTGTCGTTTCGTTTCTCTCGAAATCAATAACAAACAACTTGACAACAAAAATCAACAAAAATCAACAACATCAACTACAACAACAACAACAACAACAATTTTGCATACACACGAACCAACCAACCAACCAACCAAATCGAACCAAAATGCACCTGTGATATTGTTTTTTGCACAAAACCATAAACCACACATCGTTTAATTACGAACTCGCCAGCAGTTCCGAAGAGGAGGAGGTTGTCGAGGAGACCAGAGAGGAGACGTAAGTAGTTTTTGTGGCCAAAACTGAGCAGCTAAAGACTCGATTGGTGTTTTCTCTCTCTCTTGTTTTTTAAATAACAAATTATGATTTGATTTTAATTTCCAAATTTTCTATATGTGTGTATTTGTATATGTCCTTTTGTATTTGTATTTGTATTTGTATTTGTTATGCAAAAAAAAAAACAAAAAAAAAAAAAACCAAAAAAAAAAAATCTTAATGTGCAAACGCCGAAATTATCCCACGCAATTTTTTTCTGTTTTGTGTCTTTGTCTTCTAATTAATTTAATTTATTTCTCATTTCTCTTTATCATTTTGTAAATTTGTTAATTTTTTGTTTGTTTCTATTTTCCCCCTCTCTCAATGTTGTTGTACGTCCTATGCCCTATAAATATCTATATTTGATCAATTTGAGCGAAACTCTTGTACAAAATGTACTAACTCATCTATCCACACACACATCTATCCACACACACAAGCAATGAAATCATATCTTTGTCTAGAAACCAAAAGAAAAATAAGAAATCCAAAAAAAAAAACACATTCACACACATTTTCCCGAACCGCACCCCAATCTGAGTAAATTCCAAATTCCAAACAACAAAATTGGCAAACGTTATGTAAATATATTTATATATATCAAGCTATATGTGTATTACCCAGCTATACCTACCTACCCACACCCACCACCAACACCACCACTTCCAGTAATCCAACCCTGTCAAAATCCAATATATCTATATATATATGTGCTACATCCACACACACGTATATATATATATATGTATAAATAAATGTATTCGTATTTGTAATCGTAGTTCGTAACATGTCTATCCCTATTTTCCCTCCAAAATTTTGAAAAAAATGAAATTTCTGAGAAACAAAATTTCAAAAAAAAAAAAAAACGCAAAAGTAAATTTCGCCTATCGCTGGCCTGGCTTCTTTCTGTTCAATCAATTAAGACTTTAAGACATGGAAAATTCTAAATCACATTTGTTTTCTCTCTCCCTCTCTCTCTTTCTCCCCGTTTCTTTCTTATTACAGGAAGTAAGTAATTGCGTTACCAAAGAAATAAATCAATATTCGCATTTGTTCAAAAAGTAATCGAAACGAAACAATTGCAATCAAATATTTGAGCATGAGTGATATATATATATATATATATATATTTATAAATATATATGTATATTTGTATATATACATATATAAATATATATGTATTTATATATATATATATATATATATATATATATGTACTCAATATGCAATGGAGCAGCTCGGTAGCTGCTACTACGATTCAGATTTATCTCGGTGTTCTTAGTTTGTGTTTGCATAATATCTATGAAAAAACTATATATATACATATAGCGATGGAAATGTGTGGCGATCCGACAAAGAATTTCAATTATAGAAGGAAAAAAAAAATTCAAAAATTCAAAAATTTGAAAATTTGAAAATTCGCCTGGTCAAAATTTAGTTCAGTTCGTTGCTCGAATTTCATTTCCAAAAACAAAAAAAAAAATCAAAATAAAAACCTGTTCATATTGACTTTGTACAAAGCACAAGCAACATTTTCTTTATTTTTGATCATACAAGACCAGCTCCAGTTCCAGTTCCAGCTCCAGCTCCAGCTCCAGTTCCAGTTTCAGTTTTGAGTTTTGAGTTTTTTGAGAGTTTGTACAAATAGCTTACAGTTCGTTGCTTGGAATTTAGTTTTAGAATTTACAAACTTTACAACATGCCAGAAAACAACAACAACAACAAACAAACAAACAACAAACAAACAAATAAACAAACAAACAACAAATACGTACTTACATTTAATTTATTGTTTTTCAATTATTTTCGTTTCGTTGCAACAAACAATAATTTTTTCTCCAATAATTTTTTTTTAAACAAAAAATGTTTTTCTCTTTCTTTTCAACGATTTTTTTTGTTTGTAAAATAAAAAAAACTATAAATATTTTTGTTACATATGAAAAAAAAAAAAACAAAAACAAAAACAAAACAAATCTCTCAACCCAACACGTGTTTTTGTGTACTTCATCGTGAATTTGTGCCAATCTATAAATAAACAAAATAAAAACCAACCAATTTTTTGAAACACAAAACCACCAAATATCTATCTCAAAACCACCTCCATGTTTGCCTCACGTATAGAAAACCACCTCAGACACCAGCCGAGTAAGTTGATGCCATACGAAATGTGTACAAAAAAACAAAAATGAAATATGTAAATGAAAGTCTAATCCATACTAAATTCTTAGTGATATGTTAAGGCGAGCCATTCATTAGCTAGTTTACGTAATGCTAACCAAATGTTCAAACTCTGCCTGGCTAAAACGAATACTCACCAAACTCACCATAGCAGTACCCTACCCCCACTAGTTGTAGCTTATGTACGTTCTGTATATAGTCAACTCATTCACAATATGTGCAATATATCTTGACATACCATCATTATCTAGATAATAGATTATAAATATATATATACTGTTTTTGGCCTGTTCTTGCCTTCATTTTTGATCTAGTTTAGACACTATGTATATTGGCGGCTCTGGGCCCGCCTTGTAGCTGATATTACTGACAATTTTGTGGATCTAATGCTTTATGAGATAGTCACTAATGGTTAACAAGTTCATCTTCTTCTGACACCATGCACATATTTGACTTAAGCAGACATTACAAATTAATCAATTTGGACTTCAATGTAATATTAATTGTAGGCCTAAATTGATACATACTCTAGTTTAGCTATCGGCTTAATTAGTTACGATGATTTTGCATTTGATCGATGACTATTACTAATTGTTAATTCTGTTTGATGTATGTGTGTGCGTCGCGCCGTGCAGAGGTGAGGGCGATCCAGAGTTCATCAAGCGTCAGGATCAGAAGCGCTCCGATCTCGATGAACAGCTGAAAGAATACATCAGCGAATGGCGCAAACAGAGAGCCAAGGAGGAGGATGAGCTGAAGAAACTGAAGGAGAAGCAGGCCAAGCGCAAGATCTCGCGTGCCGAGGAGGAGCAAAAGATGGCCCAGCGCAAAAAGGAGGAGGAGGAGCGTCGCGTCCGCGAGGCCGAAGAGAAGAAGCAGCGCGAAATCGAAGAGAAGCGCATGCGTCTCGAGGAGGCCGAAAAGAAGCGCCAAGCCATGTTGCAGGCCATGAAGGACAAGGACAAGAAGGGCCCCAACTTCACCATTGCCAAGAAGGAGACAGGCGTGGTAATTATATGAAATTCCATCAATGCAGCCTACTGATACACTTCCCCACACCATTCTCGTATTTTGTCGTTTCTACCTTCTACTCTCTCTCTCTCTCTGTTGTATATTTCGTTCGTGTCGTTATCTCTTTTTTTTTTGTCTCTTTCCGACTCGTATCCGTTCGTTGCCATACTTAAATTATATAATCTCATTTTACACAACAAACCCACACACATCCACACACACAATTTTGCTAATCTATCATTTGAAATCCATGTCTTTTACTCTAAACCGTACCTGTTCCGCACGTACCACCGTAACCCGCAACCAAACCCAAACAAATTGTTGTTGTCACCAAAAAAAAACCAAAAACCTATAAAAAAAACACGAAAAAACCAAACCACATAAAACACACAACGAAATGTGTCAATTAAAAATGGAAAAAAATCGAAAATTGCACGCATATAGTTGGGACTGTCGTCCGCCGCCATGGAACGTAACAAGACTAAGGAACAATTGGAGGAGGAGAAGAAGATCTCGTTGTCGTTCCGCATCAAGCCCCTCGCTATCGAAGGCTTTGGCGAGCAGAAGCTACGTGAGAAGGCCCAGGAACTGTGGGAGCTCATCGTCAAATTGGAAACTGAGAAGTATGACTTGGAAGAAAGGCAGAAACGTCAGGACTACGATGTGAGTATCTATCCATATATGTATATAAAGCTGCAGACAGTGCCTACAATAAATAAACATACGCCTGCAGTTGAAAGAGCTGAAGGAAAGACAGAAGCAACAGCTCAGGCACAAAGCCTTGAAGAAGGGTCTCGACCCAGAAGCTTTGACTGGCAAATACCCGGTAAGTGCCGCTATCTCTTCCTTGTCTAGTCCAGCTATTGACCACATAACTTCGATTTGATTACAGCCCAAGATTCAAGTCGCCTCCAAATATGAGAGACGTGTGGATACCCGCTCATATGACGACAAGAAGAAGCTCTTCGAGGGTGTAAGTATTCGGCTAGCCAGTGCAGACCATTGGCATTGGTCGTGGGTTTTATACCAAGAACGTCTAGTACAACCGCAACTACGGGTTCTTTTTGCACTCTTCTCTCTATGTTATTATCCAATATAGGGCTATAATACGGTGTATGCGGAAAACTTAGAAAAGTCATGGCAAGAGAAACAGGAAAGGTTTACTCAGCGCACAAAATGTAAGCGCGCAAAAGTACAAACTGTTGAGAACTCACTCTCTCTCTCTCTGTCTCACTGTCTCTCTCTTTGTACAAAATCTCAATGTTTATATATATTTGTTTGAAATCTGTTTACGTCTTTGTCCTTTGTACTGTTCTGTACTATTCGTACCTGCATACATACTATATTCAATGTTTTGCCAAGGGCACCGCCAAAGTGACCTGAAATCGACAATAACAATACAATCATTAGACAGTCAATCAGTCAATCAATCAGTCAGTCAGTCAGTCATTTAGCCAGTTAGATAGCCAATCAATATAGATGAACAATCTCCGGGGTTACGATATACACAGGACATTTAGCTATCAGCGATATCACACTTAACGTCTGCTCTTTCTCTCTTTTATCTCTTTCTATGTTCTGTACACTATATTTTATAATTGTTGTCAACTGTACTTGTGTGTTCCGTACACTACATGCTATAAACACACACATACGCAACACAAACACACACACCTTTGGGAGACAGGGCTGGGATGAGATCAGCAAGGATGTGAACGAGAAGATCTGGAACGAGAAGAAGGAACAATACACCGGCCGTCAAAAATGTATGTACAGCAATTGCCCAGTCCACCTGGCACACTTGGCACACTTGGCACTGTACTGCACCTAGTACTATATAGTCTGGTACTACTGTACCGCAGGGAAAACACTTTTAACCTGTCATCAATTTGTTCATTGTCGTGCCATGTTTTCCATGTCTCCATTCGCTGTCTTCGTATACCTTGATAATATTGGTTTCTATTTTAACTTTCTCTCGATATAGCCAAACTGCCAAAGTGGTTCGGCGAACGACCAGGCAAGAAGGCAGGTGAGCCCGAGACACCCGAGGGTGAGGAGGATGCCAAGGCCGACGAGGATATCGTTGAGGATGAGGATGAAGTCGAGGAGGAGGTCGTCGAGGAGGAGGACGAGGAAGCCGAGGAAGATGAAGAGGAGGAGGAAGAGGAAGAGGAGGAAGAGGAAGAGGAGGAAGAAGAGGAGGAGGAAGAAGAAGAGGAGGAAGAGGAATAAATAAATAAATACAATTTTTTCGTAAAACTACATTTAAACAAAAACCAAAGAAGAAAAGAAACCAAAGCCATCAATTTTAATAAAAGTAAAAGAATGAACTAAATACTCACTGTTAGCTTATTCGAACTACTCAAGAACAAGCAAAACATGAAAAGTACCACTTTTTTTATTGAACAAGAAATGTACATTTCTTCCAAATAAAACATCAACACCAACTAAAAGAAAAAGAAAAAAAAAACAAAAACAAGAAATTAAAGTGTTATACCATCATATCTATGAACAATTTTTTTTTTTTGATTGAATTATCTGTGCTGGGCTGTGGATAGACGATCTTTAGCGATAGCTAGTTGGGCAATTGGGAGTAGTGAAAGCGGTGGCTACTTCTGTAGATACTACTTTGAAATCTCAAGGACCAAATGCCACACAATTGATTCACAGTCAGATAATATTGGCTTATGTTGCCGCTGTGCTTCAGGTGAATGTTGTAAACTGGAAATATTTTGGCATAGCTGGCAGACTCTAATTTGGTCTATGGAATATTGCGAAATGCGAGGTGTGTTCGAAAAGTGTTGAATTTAGACAAGTTCGGCATTTTTAAGCATATATTTTCTTATGGCGTTACGCTGCTACTCATAGCTTTAGCAGATTCAAGTATCTCGATTCAGTTTTGATGCAATTTTAATTAACATTGATAACTTTAAGCGACAAACTCGAGTCTCAGATTTGAGTGTGCAAAACTTGAGTCAACTTTGAGAAAGCTACAACAGTTTCAAGTAGCAGTTTGGGCTGCTTTACAATTGTTTTTAAAGGTCGTAAGAATCCTTAAATTAAAGCTTAAAAAATCGCAAAAATAATCACGAACATGTTTTCTTGAATTTTTAACTGTTATTATTTATTTGTATTTTGTTTTTGAATTTTTAGAATATATTTAATATATTTTATTTAATTTATGCTTTCCATCTTCTGGCTGTTGTTGCTGTTGTGGTTGTTTGTCTTGTTGTTGTTTTCAATAAATATTGTACAATTCGCTTAGCTTAATCTATTATTCTGCATGTGTGCTATCTATGTATGCTTTGTTTCATGTGTTTCTTATTGATTTAATGACAGTTCTCTGTGTATTGCATCTGTAATTCTATTTTCATGAATTCCCATTGGATCTGGCAGCGTGTGCACGCGAACAGCTTAGTTACAATTTTGAGATAAATACATCAATTTAAATTTGCTAAACATTCATTTAGATTCATTTAGTTATATATTTTTTTCTTTTTTTTTTTTGGTTTTCTTTTAAGTATCTTTGAGCTTTGATTGTCTGTCAGCTGCAAGCACGCTGCTTCCCCTCACACCCACAATTATTTTTTATGTTATGACATTCACTTATATACATACGTAGTCGTAGCTTTTTAGTGCCTAGATTAATCATATATAGATATATATCGATTTGCAGCAACTGCCTATGGGATTTTTTTTTGGGTAAATATTTAAAACATAGTTTCCCCCTTAAGAAGCTAACAAAAATAGTTTACAGTTGAATTCACAATTGATTTACACACACACACACATACATGCATGCATGTGTGTGTATATATTTGTATATGCACTTAAAAACTGTGCGCCACGAGCATGAGGCAAACAGCAAATATTTGACAATATTGTTTTATTATTTTTTTTTTTTATGTTTTTCTGCTGTTTTGTTAATTTGTTTATTTTTTGCGTATTTCTTTTTCATTTATTGTCAGCAATTATTTTTTTATATTTTTTAACAATGCGCAAAAACGTAAATATAAACAAAAAGTTGCTATAGACTTAAGCTAACGGTAAGTACATGCTTGCTATCTCTTTCGCACACATACACACACACAGAGACGCACGCATACACCACGCACACACGCGTGGGGACGGAGAGCAGCGCCATCGGCTGTGCGTGCGTACCACAGTGCCTGCTAAACAAAAACATACGAAAGACACTATGAAAAAAAAAAACACATTCCCCAGAGTTTATTTTAATTAGAACTAAGCCCTATAAACATCAACAGCTCTTACATTTAAGGCCTAGGCGCGTTCGTAGTCCTGTTTTCAGTTTAGTTATAAATACATTCGTCTTTCCTTCTTTATTTCTTATGTCACACATATACATGCACACACTGTACGACACTTGTAACTTTTACTTTAATTAACATTAGACATTTATATGCGTATGTGTATAAGTGTATATGTATGTAGTATGCACATCATATATACATATACATATAGATATACATATATATATATATATATGCAGATGCTACATTCAGTCAATTTATTGCAACAAAAAAAAAAATCGTTTATTTAAAAAAAATTGTTTATATGTATATATATATATATAATTATATTATGCTATGCTTAAAATTGTTTAAGCTTCTGTTTAACTATAATTTTGTATAAATATATGCACACATGTTTTGTTAATGTATTTCAAATATCGTTATTAAAAGCTCTTTAAAATGTTCTTTCTTCCTCTTTTTTATTTTTTGTTTTATTTGAGATTCAGAAAAAAATGTGTATAAATTTATTAGAAAAAAAGTTAAATGAAAACTTGTTTCACCTCGCAAACTGTACAAAATTAAATTACAAAAGATATGATAAAAAAAAAAAAAAAAAAAAACAATATTAAAAGTGTCGAAAAAACGTTTATAAAAGTCCTCTTAAAAATTGGCCAAAGGCTGTATAAAAATTAAATATATATATATATTTATATTTAAATGTACAATTTACGCATCTTTTGTTTTTTAACAGTATTGTGGGAATAGTACATAAAAGAGGAGCTTAGCAGTGAGCGCGCCCTGCAACGATTTCTATTTTTATTTATTATTATTATAATTTGTTTGTTTACGTTTTCTATTTGTTTTTGGTGGTATTTACTAAACATCTTTAACTTATGTTTACATCAATATTAAGTATATGTATAAAATGGTGTCTTCAATGCGGTAAATGTGTCTTTAAAGTGATTAAACGTATAACACACACACGCGCATGAGCAACTGTGGCAAGCATGTATCATATATCTAGATATCTAGATATCTAGATATATATATCTAGATATATATATGTATATATATCAGCATATGCATATGCGTTTACCAAAGCATAATACAATTTGAAATTGGTTTGCCAACATTTGATGCTTGTCTGTTGCCATGCGCATTGTTGCTGCTGTTGTTGTTGTTGTTGTTGTTGTTGTTGCTGGTGTCAGTGTGTGTTGTCATCGTCGTCTCAATGTTTGCCGCGTGGCAATCTTATGGGTATATGCGGATATCATGTGTCCTCCAATGCACCGACATATTGCTTGCCATTGTTGTTATTGTTGTTGCTGTTAAAGTTTGACGGCATCTGCTTTATCGTGATGACATCCTTTGGCTTCTGTTGTTGATGCTGCTGCAGTAGCAGTTGTGATTGCTCCTGCTCCAACTCTTGCTCCTGTTGCAGTTCCTGATCCGCCTGCAACAGTTGCTGTTGCTCTGTCATTATTTTATTGTTAATATTCTCATCATTGTTGTGGTTGTTGTTGTTGTTGTTGCTGATGCTGTTGATGTTGTTGTTGATGTTGATGTTGTTATTGTTGTTATTATCATCTGATTTGGAGTCCATCTGCAGAACTTGCTTGGCTTTACTTTCCCATAGCATTCGATTGGCTTTTAGCTACATCGAAGGTAGTGGAAGAAGAAGAAAATATGCATAACATGAATACGAATACGACTTATAAACACCATCCCCACACACACCACTAGAGCCATGCATACATACATACACACATATTGACATATGCAAATGTACAGAAATATGCATATTTTTATTTGAACATTATTTCTGTTTGATACACAGCGCAGTCGAGAGCTGCAGCTGCAGCTGCTCGGATTATTTATAGTCTGTCATTTATGCATTGTTGCTGTTATTGTCAATATGTTGTTATTGCTGCTGCTGCTGCGGCTGCTGCAAAGCACATTAATGGGGCTTAGTCTAGCCTTAACGAGCAGCCACGGAGCAAAGGATTATGCAGCCCCAAGGTAAGTGCTGCAGTCTTTAAAGCAAATTAATCTTCAATCATAGTCAATTATTAAATCAATACCATTCAACTAAATATATATATATATTGAATGGAGTTGAGCGAATTAATTGAGCATGGTAAATGGTTTTATGCTCTGGCACGCCGCACGTCGGCTGTCATTTAATATGTTTGTTCCATTCATTTTTAATTTAATTTTTCATTTTTTTCCACAAATGAAACAAATTTTGATAATACATCCGCCCGCTTTATTGCTGGCGATAAAAATGCAATTTCCTTTTTTTTTCTGTTTTTTAAATTCGCAATTAACATAAATTACGCACATAAAATATAATTGGCGGCCTTTCAATTGATTATAATTGCAGTTGACGCCTTTAACAGAGCGACAAACTGATATATGTATTTGTATTTGTATTTATATTGTGTGTGTGTGTGTTGCACATAGTAAACTGGCATTGCTAGCATCTCTGTTGCTGGCATCTACCGCACAGGTTGCTGCCTGCAGCTTAAATTGGCATTTATGCCGAAGCATCCCAACCACCGGAACCACTCGACCACCGTCAAGCGTTTCATCTGCGAAAATGCAGATATTCGTGCTGTGATAGCTGCAGCGGCTGTTGCAGCAGCAGCGTAAAAATCAAAGCTGCAGCCGAAATCATTTCAAATGCAACGCTTTCAACCGCAATGGCAACTGCAACTGCAAGTGCAGCTGGCGCAACTGCGACACGTGCAACACCTGCAGCTGGCAGGTAAATCAAGCGGCCAAGCGTAAGAGGCAATTCATGCTACAGCCGCTGCCGCTGCCGCTGCCACTGCCACTGCCGCTTGTGTGTCAGTTGCTTGCAAATTTTAATTTATGAGCAGTCCTCGAGCAAATGTCGTTCTCAGTTTTCAGTTGCAGTTGTCAAGCCTCAAGTGCATCGCAACCAAGTAACAAGCGGCAGGCAGCAGGCGGCAGGCGGCACTCAGAGACTCAACAAAGCTGCTCTAATTAATTAGCCGCTAATTTAACGCGTCTGTGGCAAGCAGCTGCGCAGGACTCTCAACTGAACAGGATATGCCTCTAGGTTGCCACCGTTGCCCGCACAGTGGCAAAAGCAACGGCAGCAGCAGCAGTTGCATGTAATTTATTATTTGGTTCATAATGGAAAATTCTTTTGGCTTCCCAGCCTCGACAGCTAAATTGCAACAAGAACTATTTAATGCGCTGCGCATATATAGCTATAAATATTTCAATTTATATCCATGTATATATATATATATATAATATGTATATAGCTGCATGTGTATATGATTATGTAAATCTGGATCCAGTGCTTGCTGCATTAGCTGCATTAATCAAAAATGCAAAAACATTTGGTTACTGGCTGCAAATTTGCATATTTTGGCATACTCTCTATATTTGATATAAAGTTTGCTTGTGAAATGTGGATTCTGTGGATTCATGACTATAGCTTCGTATACTACATGAACACACTATGGGTAAATTTCTTAATGGATTGTATAGAGTGAGCAATTCTTGAGCCGATTTACAAAGTTCTGTATATATATATAATTTATATACATATATATATATACAGATAATACATTAAATATGAAGTTAAACTAATGTTAAATAATTTTTTTTTCTCCTTTCTCAGCCACTACTATTTTTATGAACAAGTTGCATTCTAAGTATATATAAGAAAAATGTTAATCCACTTAATACTCGTTTTAAAAATATTGTGTTTATCACTACATTTTGTTGCCCATCTGTGCTCATTCGCACTACAATTTTAATGAACGCAGCTGTATATAAATATATGCATATATATAAATTGGCTAAGTGTGCCCTGAAGTCATGTATCTGATTCAACAATAGGCAAACGTCATTATTATCATGGCTATCGATATGGCAACACAATATGCATATGCAGATGGCATATGTGTGCGTGTGTGCGTGTGTTTGTGCCCCCAGGAAGCGGAGCTTCAAAGACCACAGCAACAACAATGGCGACAATAGCAGCAGCAATGCATGTTTAAGTGCCTGGAATAAATAAAAATACAACAAAACAAAACAAAAAATAAAAGAAAAATATAAAAATGAAAGAAAAAAAATTTCACAAGTGCAAAAAAGGCGAGTGCAAGAAACAAACAAACAAACAAACCAACAAAATAAAATAAAACAACACAAAAAATATATAAAATCGTGTGTAACAAGCTATAAGGCTCTTCTCTCGCTCTCTGTCGAGTTGACCAAATTAGCCGATGCTCTGCAAAGAGCGACATTCGTCGAATATATTTAAGATTTGTTGCTGCCTGCTGCAGTTGGGCAGGTTCGAGAAGTTTTACATGCAGATGTCAACAGTTGTCCTTAAATTCATTTAGGCCAAATTCATTTAAGCGCGCTCTCTGTAGCAGCATAAGTGGCTGCATCATAGTAAAGCCGCTTTGGTGATAGTCAACAGAGCTTTAGTTTAACAGAGCTTTTGCGCAAAAGAATGAGGAAAGCTCAACGACACGTTATCTGCGAATATGGCCAACAATGCTAAAATCGCTGCCACAAAGCAAGAGTGCAAAATATGGCAATGACAGAAGCCAATGGGAGCGACAAAGAGCCCAACAACTGCAACACACCAACAACAACAACCACAACAACAACAACTATGGAGACACAAAAAATGTGGAGAGGAAAAAAAGATGACAATGAAGATGGCAACACAAAATGTTAACTGGAACGACAACAAAAAGGATGGCCGCCATGTTGAATGCTTTGGGGATATCCGCATCCGGACATGGCTGATCGGGGTGGCAGGCGAGAGCGTGAATGGAAATGAAAATGGAAATGGAATTGGGTAATGGTCGAGAGGTTGATGAAGTCGTCGTCGTCGTCGTCGTCGTCGTTGTGTGTGTGTGCGTGTGTGCGTGTGCGCCGTGCACCATGCCGGACCGATTGACTAACACATCTGACTGACGCTGCGACTGTCTGCCTGTCTGATTGTTTGTTGCACATACCTTAGATGTATTGTCCTGCACCCATGCATCTGGCTTACCGTAGTCCGGCGGATTCGCATACGGATCGTAACCCAGCACGGAGAGCATGGGCGCAATGTCAGCCATATCGCGCACCACATCGCCGGGTATATGGCCCACCCACTTGGAGAGCGCCTCCAGATTGACTGGCTTGATGACCTGGTCCGATGACCGCTCCACTCTAACAAATGCCGCATCAACAAAACAAAAAAGTTGAAAACGTTGCACAATTGCAATTAGCTGCTGGGGCAGCCAAATGTTGCAGCTACTCACTTGGACAGCGGCACACCGTTCGGCTTGTTGATGAACTCCTCGTGATGCAGCACCGCACTGTTCCACGGCACGTCCAAGAACTTCAAAATATTGCGCATCCATTCCTCCGGATGCAGCACCAGCTGCTCATAGTAAACCTAAAAGGAGGAAATGGAAAACTAATTAAGTAATTCAAATAAATAATTATGGCACTTCGTGTATTTAGTTACTAATATTAAATGTTTTTAGTGGCTTAATAAAATATATTAAAATTATTCCGTTTAATTTTGTAATTACTTTTGGTACTTAGCTCACTCCTAATTACGATTGAAAGTAATTAACTGCCTTAACAGCAATGAGCACGGTCATAAATTTCAATATGCTTAACGAGATTTTCAATTATTGCGGCCGTAACTAACAATTACAAAACACAAATCAATGCAAAGCGCAGCCTCCGAGCGGCGCACATAAATTATGCTAATGATAATAATTAAATGATGTAATTATAATTAAACAACAAATATAGATAAGGGTGGAGTCCAACTCTTTCCGATAATTACAGATTCCAGCAGCTGCACAGTTATCGATAACATATTTAAAGCACTGTGAAAATTTATAATGAATTGCCTATGAGTAAATCAATTTATTACAATTATTTTGATGAAAGCGCGAATTTGTCAGCGCTTAAATATTTTTCAATTGTTTTCTCTCTCAAAATCTCAGCTCAAGTTCTGAGTTTCGGTTAACAAGACATAAGACCAGAAGGCCAACACAGGCACATATTGAGAAGAGCTCTTAAGCTAAAACAAAATGATATATTGAAGAAATGTAAACACTTTAACATATGTTATTCTAGCATCTATTAATAATTAACTCAAGTGAGAATGAAAAAATTCTTTTCTGCCTTGTGTCTCTTTGTTTGTGCCAAGCGTCCGATTGGCAATTGGCAACTGTCAACTGTCAACTGTCAAGTGTCAACGTTGAACAGTGAGCTGCCAACTGCCAGCCGACACCTGGCTGCTACTCACCATCATGCATCGATCCTTGCCAATGTCGCGGCACTGCTCGTGCATTAGCTCGATGGCGTGATTCCATTTCTGCATGCACTGGCGATAGCTGCTCAGATCGAAGCCGGTGATTGTCACCTTGCGGGATATAATCGAATGCACCGTTGCACGTCCGTCCCGCACCATGAATAGAAACTTTGCCTAAACATATAGAAACGAGAGAGTACATACAAATACTTTCACATCGTCGTGTAGCAGTCGAGTGTGCTGGTTGCTTACATTGGGAAATAGCTCGATTACATAGGAGCCCATTTTGAGAGTCAGCGGATCCTTGTTACATAGGCGTGGCGCCGGTTCGCCATGTTTCGCAATGATTTCCAAGCAGAATTGCGCTATGGCACTGTTCATGACCTCCTTGGTGATGCCCGCCTCCTGCAGGCGCAGCGATTCCTTTTCGGACTTTAGCCAGTGCGAGCGCAGCTGCAAAATGCGCGGAATGACGCGCGTCTCCTGCCCGCAGCTAAATGGATGAGACATACAAAAGCGAATAAGCAAGAACAGTGCAATGCAGCACAGCAGTCCGGAACGATAAATGAAAGGTAAAAGATGTGTGTGGGAGGGGGAATGGGAATGGACCATGTTACAAAACAGCGAAACAACAATGATGTTTGATATCGCTAGCATAGCTGGGCTTTTAAACGAAGCGCGCTCTATGCCCGCATCACGCCTCAAAACAATCCAGCTTTGGGCTTTTGCTAATGCAATCGACTAAATGTTAGCGCTCACTTGACTCGCCTCGCCTCGCCTCGCCTCGCCTTGCCTTGCCTCGCCTCGATTCTGGCGCACTCAACATTCAACATTGAAGCGTTAAATTGCAACATTTTCGACCCAACAAGAAGCAGCTGCCCGCCCTGCGCTTGGCCTGAAACTTCTTTTCGCCTTTCGCCCTTTTAATGCGCAAATTAACAGCATCCAATCAGCAGTTGAGCTGCCACTTGGCAACAATTTGAGGCAGTGTTGAGCTGCTCTAAAGCATGTTGTCTAGCCGCAACCACTAAAATTTGCGCAAAATCAATTAGGCTGCGTGCGTCCAGGTCAGTTTATGTTGAATATTTTAATTACATTCCCTGGATGCAATAATTATGAATTGCTTGTCTGCAATAAGCGAGAAACCAGCCGGCCTGCATGTGCATGCGAGAGACTAACTGAATTTCAGTTAAAGCAATTAAGCCCGTTACGGGCTTGGCTAATAATTGTTGCATACTTTTCAGAGGCCTCCGATGGGGCTTTTGCATAAATATTGATATCAAACAAGCAACTGTAAAAGCAGAAATATTTTATCTCATCAATGCTTTGGCTGCAATAACAAAACATAACAACAAATTTGTTGGCAGGCTAAAATTGGTTTGATTAAAATGCCAAAGTCAGATTCCTAAAACTGATTTCGAACGACAAAATTTGATTAGAAATGAAAGCAATTTATGTTAATAAATATTTTAAATTTAAATTTAAAGCATTCAAATATCTCACTGACAGTCCACATTTCCTTTTATTGTTTTTCATTTTCATTAATTAATTTTTTTATTTATTCCGATGTGCCAAAATGCCTTGCAAACGGACGGACAGCAATTAAACATTGCATTACTCAGAACTAATATGCGCTATTCACTTTGTGAACGAGTATGAAGAGCAGCAAATTCTGCGATCTGTAGACAGAATAAATGTGAAGCTTTACGCAGAGTTCGGGCAAAGCTTTTCGTAGCCAATCTACATAGACTTTATATGTGTGAATACATTCAGTGATCTGCAGATATAAGGAAACTCTTAATGACTTCAACATAGACTTTTGTTATCATCTGCCATATATATCTTACATATTCAGTCAGTTAGCTATGATCGGTAGACAGCAGGTTTGCTCCTTCTGATAGGCCAATCCTACAACTTTGGCTACTTTTACATACCCTTTATATTAGCTATCACATATTTAAAATATTAAGCGAGCTGTGATAGGCAAACCAATTTCAGCTAGTAAGATCTGTAGAACAGTCAGGAAAAATCTCTTTCTATCATCAATATCATATCTCGTTCACAATTCATTTGCTTTCATATGAATTCCTCGTTAAATTCTCTTTTTACGCCGCTTGAATCCGTGCCAGAGACTATCGCATCGTATTTTAAATGACTTTATTGCTTTGCGGATTCCATTTGGTCGTTACTCACTGAGGGCCATTTAAGCGAGTTGCGCAAGCAAAAGCCAACTGTGGACATTTCTTGGCGTTCATTGGGTTTCGGGTGCCATGAGTCACTGGGAAATTCCACAATTTTCTAACTCGAGTTAGACAAAGCCCCGGCAAAGCTCTACAAATATATATAATCTTGGAGCAATTACATGCGCGTGGCTTATATGCAAATCGGACGAACAAAAGCTAACGAGGCCAGCGCAAAAACATTGGATTCATCCCTACAGACACATACACACACACACACACATACACACACATGGATGCTCGTATCTGTATCTGTACATGCAGGCGTATCTGTATCTGCGCTGGCACAAATTTAACTAAAGGCGTCCCTGGCTCTTGCGGGGCGGAAGTAAGTTTTTAAATAGCGGAAATTGTGCTGTGCAGCCATCAGAAAAAGTGGCGCTGACTGCTGTCAGCAGCCAGGAGCCAGCAGCTCAGCAGGCCAATAGCCCAGTAGCCCAGAAGTCAGAAGTCGGAGAGAGAGCGCGAGCGAAAGAGAATGAGGAAGTAGCGTAAAATGCAAATTGTTAATAAAATAAGCAGGCAAAAGTCGACACCTAACAGACCCCATCGCCTTTTGATGTCCTTTGTATCGTCGTAATGCAGTCTCTCTCTTCGCTACGGACCCTTTAGCCTGCCACATGTAGCTGGCTGGCTGGTGTCGGGCTTAGTGCACAAAGGACGTTAGCAGCGAAAAAATTCGTGGCTAATTACTCATGCGTAAACTTAAACTTAACAATCTAATTCATGCTGCGATGCCAACTGCATAGACATAAGTCTGAAGCCCCCACACTGCCAACTGGACAGCAATTTTTAGCCATCTATCATTTCAGAGTCCCCAGTGGCACGCCAGTGCTATCTATCGCTTCGCTATGTAATACATATATAAAAGATAACATTTTGATATAGTTGAAAAATAAATAAACACCTGCCACGCCGATTACGTGCTGCACACAGTTATTTTGTGTGCAGTGCTTTCGCTTCGACTATCATTTCCATAATGCCAGCAATGCCAACAAATTCCTGTTTGTCTTTATAAGGTAATTATTTGTAAGAGGATTAATTTGGCTCAGAAATGCGTAAATTGTTCGACGAGAAATTGGAAAATGATTTGATTACAGTTTTTGGAACTACTATTTGTCATAATAGTTTGTTAATTATATTATACATAGAAACTCTGCAAATCTTCTCTTTGCTAGTTGGGGCAACTGCTATACCAAGGCAACTGATTTGCCAAGTGTAAAAGCGCTTTTCGGTTGTCATGCCAGGCGTGTCTGACCTGTTGCCTTTGTTAGTTGTGCATTGTGTGCCGAAGAAGCCATTCGGATGGGGTTGCGTGGACAGAAGTGTTCTGAGCTCTCAGTTCTAAGTGCTGATTGTGGGTCGGTTTTCAAGCATGTGTTGATGAGGCGCCAGGGCGTTGGAGCGTTGGGGAGTTGGGGAGCTGGGGAGTTGGACAGCCAGGGAGCAATGTAGGCTGCTTTTGGTGTAAACTTACCGCACATCGGGATGAGCATCCAACATGGCGCGCATTAATGTCGTGCCAGACCTGGGCACGCCACCTATGAATATTAATGGCATCTCACGGTTGTATGAATAGGAGCGTTGATTGTCATCTGTGACGTATTTCTAGATGGCGCAAAAACGGGACGAGAAAATATAATCAAAAAAAGTGGCAAGCAAAAAAATTAAATTAGAGAAAAGTTGCAGGCAAAAATTACGTGTGTCTCCACGACGATAATGATGATAATTATGAGAAGGAGCAGCTGTTGGCAGCGTGCCTGAAGGATAGCGACGATGTCGCCAAGGTGCCTAAGGCAGCTGTCAACTGAATTTGCGTTGCCCACACTCACTCACACACACCCACACCTATCCTTATATACGTGAGTGTCTGTGTGTAGGTATTGGTAACAGCAGCCCGTTAACCTTTGGCGTGCCTGTCGCATTAATGTCAATTTAAAGGATTTTCGTGCGCATCTAAAAAATGCTTGGGCCGAGGCGTTCTACTCAGGAATCTAAGCCCATAATACGAGCCGCCGCTTTAACAACTTACTCATTGCGAACAAAATATGCGTGAAATTATGTTAAGGAGAAGTGAAAATATATAAAAAAAAATTGTCGAACTTTCAATACTCTAAGCAGAGACATTAGAAGCTGCAGAAATGTTCTAATGGAAATATCTGTTGATTATATCGACTAATTAATGGATATATATCCGGCTGTATATCGCATAGAAGTTAAAGTCTGTTAAGGGAAACATTTGATTTATATATAAATATATAAATAAATATATATATATATATATAAATATATATATATATATAAACATAGAAGCTTATCTATTACATAAGTCGCAGCTGTTGCTGCTGCACAATTCATGGGAAATGTCGACTGCCCGGGCGAGAGTGTATAACAACATATTTTGTTGTTTGCTGAGAGATTCGGCAATTGGTTAACACTGTGGTTTCTCCCACCCAGTTTGGGCGCTGTTAGTCAGCAGTTTTAATCGATGCGATAAGGCGAAACTCTAGCCCGTCCGTCCGTCCTTATCGGCAGACTGCTTTGATGAGATAAGAATGCGACAAGCGCAAACAGAATGTGCCCCAAGACTGAATTATTGATCTGAACAATTTGATTGAATTGGGGGCAAGCACACAGTCCGGGTCAAAAGGCTTAAGTGCCTCAATAAGAGTGCAACTTAAATTCAATTAAATAACTAACAAAGGAAAGCCCTGTTCTCCAGCGTTCCAGCTGCAAGTCTAAAAGTTGCAAATTTGGCTGAAAATGCAGTCGGAATTGGTCTCGCCCACTCATAGAGTATAGCGCGTGTGTGTGCACGCTTTCCACCTGATCGGCTTCCAGCTGAAGTGTGCAGCAGTAAATCAAGCACGGCAGGAACGATTGGGCAAAAATCGCAGCTATTGTTGCCATTTGGTCAACTAATGTTTACAAAATGGTGCTCGGCCAACCGATAACCAGCAAATCCCCCAATGACTTTGCATCGCTTGCGGTTAGGGTCAGCGTGTGCAGTCAACATGAAATTAGTTGTACAGTCCTTTGAGGTCCAAGATGGGAGCGACACATCCATAGCTATCGATGCTTTCACTTTGCTGGCCACAATTTGATTTATCATTGGCAATCTTTGGCGTTGGTTTAATACCAATGTATGTGTTCTTAAGTGTAAATAAACTGTGTGTGTGTGTGTGAGTATATAGTGTGTATATACATCAGTTATATAGATATATATATATACATATATATGCTTACCTCCATACGCATCATTTGTGATGGCAAATCGTTTGTGGCATCCAGCTTGAATAGACAGGTGGGACGCAGCTCGGTGAATTTGAATAGGAACATTGTGACGACAATTATGCCAAATAGCACCCAAAGGGTGACTTTCTTATTGCGATATGGCAGCCGCATTCTATCCAGCTGCTGGCGGCCAACTGAGGTGTGAAGCTAAATGCTTTTTTGATTTCGATCCAGCAACGGGCAGCAGCTTCACTGACTGCACTTGACCCGTCTATTTGTATTGCCTTATTGATTCAAATGACTGACTGACTGACTGACTGGCGGCCCGATTGTCAGCAGTTGGCTTCTGGCTGGGCTGCCGGACGCTACAAGCTTAAATATGTAAATTGGTTTCTTTAGCTGTTGCTTACAAGTTTTCGTTTGCTTTCTTCGAGAGTTGCTGCTTCTATTTGCACTTGGCTGCCTTTCAGCTGCTGCTGCTGCTGCTGCTGCTGCTGCTGCTGCTGTTGTTGTTCCGGTTAAAATTACTGCCGTTTGTTGTGCTTAGTGTTGTTGCTGTTGGTCTTAGATACCACGGCTATGATTGCGTCTTTGGCATTCGCCTTGCTTTAGCTTCAGCTTGAGCTCCTGTTTCTGTTCCTTTGTCCGCTGCTGCTGCTGTTTATGATGTTGATTGCTTTGCATTTCCTCGACTGTGCCTCAGCGTCTCAGGAACTCTCTGTGCGGTCAGCGTGGACCAACAGCCGGCAGTGGCAGTGGCTGTGGCGCTGGCTGTAGCATCAACTAAATCTGTGATTTCAATATTCTACACTCGACTACAAATTTCTAACAGCTGGCGCCTGGGTTCTGTTATTTTTGCTCTTTTCCGTTTCTTTTTTTTCCGGTTAATTTTGTTATTTATATCGTTTACGTTGCTTTCATGCTCTGTGCTCTGCGCTAACTGCGCTATTTTTATTGAATTTAAACATATTTACTTAGGCAAATTATGTTTTATATACTCCCACGGCTTGTGCAAAGGACATGCGCTTAAGGATCTCTAGCTTCCACAGCGTAAACTCTTTCACCCTTTCACTCACTCACTCTCTCTCTCTCTTCCTCTTTCTCTATCTATCTCTGTCTATTTGTATTTACTTTTCGTTTTAATACTTTTTATATGCCCAGCGTGTCCCCCGGATGGTTCCTTTTCAGTGAGCGTAGCTGCAAGTGAAAAACTTCAGTCATAAGCATATTTAAATAGTTTTCAAATTATTTGCAACCGACTTTGTGTATGGATGCAACGACTGCCTGGCCCGGCCTCGCCTGGCTCTCTGCCTAGAGCTCAAAATTGGGCTACGCCTGCAGTATTCAGTGTTCAGAGCACTACTCTTCGCTCCTTTACGCGCACTCAACGACTTTCGACTGACAGCGGCGACTGCCTTCAAGTGACTACGCACCTTTTAGAACAGCAGTTTCCAACTTCGGCTTCAGCTCGAAACTCTCAACTGCAATTCCAATTTCAATTGTGATTATGACTCTTCTGTTGGCTGTTGGCTGCTGGCTGCTGACTGCTGTCTGCTCGCTGTTGGCTGCTGTCTGTAGTCTGGCAAGTGTTTTTTTAGTTATCGTTCTTGTTGTTGGCTGTATGTTGGCTATTTGCTCAGTTGTTCACAAATAGCTGCCAGCCCAAAAACTTAATGAGCTGAAATGCCAAATAGACTGGAACCAATGTTAGTGATATATACACATAATAGCTCCAATTGCCGGTTATTTCCTCCGTCATAGCTGTCAATGAAGAGAAAAAGAAGGACTACTATTAAAACAATTGTCAAAATGCAAACACTCAAACAAACTAAATAGAAAAGATACTTTGATGACAGCCACAAGACACAGAGCACCCAACCAAACGAAACGACCAGAGCAAACACAGTTCGATGGAACGGCAAACAAAGCCAAACAACAATGATATATTGTATCATACGTATGTCTATCTGTCTGTATACACACATAAGTAAAGACAGAACGTATGTGCCACACATAATGTCTGTGTAAATAACAGAAGATATCTATATAAATATTCAGTCTGTCTGTCCGGTTGTCTGTCTGTCTGTGTGTCTGCTGAGTATATTTGATTAGAAACATTTATAAATTCCTACAACATACATACAATGCAATATGTTATATGACACATGAGCGTGACTTGTGACATGCATTCCATCGAGCACCTAAGCTGCTTACAGTTGCCCTACACCCAACACCCAACAGCCGACGCTCAACCCTCGATCCCAATTCCAATCCGAATCCCAATTCCAATCCCCAAAGCTAGCGCACTGCCAAGTGATAGCAGCTGAGCAGTTGAGCAGTCGGTTGCCATTCAAGTGCTCAAGTGTCGACCTTATAGTGGCCATATACTTAGTTGAGTACATGATGCCAGCTTGACATCCGTCACAGCATCCAACGCCCGCCAGGGCAATGGCTGCCACTTGAAGCTAACCAGACCCAGTCGCCTGTGCCTTTGCCTTTGCCTTTGCTTTCGCCCTTGCTGTAGCTCAGTTCCAGCTTCAGCTTCTGGACCGCCCAAGTAGCTCTTATTTAACGAGTTAGAATTATATGCTGAAGAGCACTTAAATGCATATCTTATCAATTTTAGCAAAAAGCAAAGCTCAAATGAGTTCGCAATTGATTCAGTAGAATTTTTCGATTGATTTCATAGTAGAACTTTTATAGACAGTCAGAACTTTGTGTTCTATGAGGTCAACTCAATCAATTCTAAATAATTTAATACTGCCAAGCGAAGCTTCGACATAAGGCAACAAGTCTCAAATATTACATGAAAATATTGGTGCCATAAAATGACTTAATATACGAACTAGGCTCAAGCCCAAAGCGAAACTCAAGCCAAATAATATGGCTAATCATATATGCATTAGAGACTAGATTTTAAATTTGCTAAAGAGCCAAATATATATATTTTTAAAATTATAATATATTTAATAAATTTTATATAATTTATTTTTTAAATATATTTTTTAAAAATATTTTTAATTATATTTGTTTTATTTTTATTTTTATTTTATTTATTATTTATTTTTATTTTTTATAATGCATTTACTTTTATATTCTTTATTTACTTAATTATTCTTATATAACTGCTTAATTTTCTTAATATTTGACTTGAGATCTGCTTTAAATTTAGGGCGTACAGCTTTAATCTTGCGACCGCACGCTTAGTCAACTTGTCTGTATTATCTTTTAATTAGCATTTAAGTGCTCGAACGTTTCACTGAACGCTTAACTGCGAAACTTGCGTAATTTTCATCTTATATACACTTTCGACAACTTCCACCTGCGGTCGACGCATCACTTTTAGTTTCCTTTAGGTTTTTCTCTAACCATTTTCTGTGCAAACTGTTTTTCAAACTAAGCGTATTTGAAAAGCAAGCAAATTGCTTAGTTTTCTACTGCCACCTTGCTTTATTCTATTCACCTTATCGTTATTTTTCCACCCTCTGCTACTTCTTGCGCCTCTAAAGTCGACTACACATACGCTATGACGACGTGTGTGCTGCTACGAGTTCCGTCTACTTGTTGGACAGTTCCTAAGCAGCTCTCGGCCAGTCAGGATGCCAACTGGAAACGGATAAGAACTCCCGGACAAACCTCAAGTATGCGGCGAGTCGTGCACCGCCTTTTTGATGTTATGAGGCATGTGTGTGTATGTGTGTGTGTGTGTGTGTGTGTGTGTGTTTACACACATGACAGGCAGGACCGTTGTTTATATACTTTCTCGCTTGTGTTCCCTCTTACTGTGCCTGAAATACGTTTCAAAATAGAGAAAAATGTTGCTCTTGCCATATTTTGCATAGTAAAACTGACTGAGCTTATATATTTACATGTAAACCCAAAATGCTGCAATAGCTTTAGTAACCGAGCTGAGGCTATTCGCACACAGTTCTTCCTCCCCCTCTGCCTCTCACGCCCTGCTCATTCCGCAGTTAAGAGCAACGCCCACAGGCCCCGAAACTTTTCAGAGTAAAATGACGCCCCAACTGAGCCCCTTGCCACTCATCCCATTGCAGCACTCGCCTTTGTGTCCGCTCTAGCTGCTAGCGCAAAGAAAAACAACAAAAAAATGTATATATGGAAAAAAATTATAAACCAACAACAAAATATAAGTTGAAAATTTTGTTTGAAGAGGTGCCCAGCGCCGCACCGCCCGCACCACCGCATCCATACGCCTTCTCATGATCACCAAGCACCACTATTTCTCGGTGTGTGCTTGTGGGTGAATGGTAAACATGCTGGAGCCTTAGAAAACGCAGCGCCAAGTGTTGTTGTTGTTGTTTTTCGCTGCTGTTGTTCATCGCTCATGTTGCTAGCGGTTTGCTCAAGTGTCGGACAAAGTCTTGTAAAAATTAATAAGCGTGTAAATTTTATTGTATTGCCAAATACCAGTCCAGTCGCACTCACACACACAGCCACATATGGGCCACAAAACAACATAGTACATACATACACACACACACACACACATTAAGTGTTGTGCATGTGAAGAGTTTTGCTTTATTTGATGGTTTTTCGTTTAGCAGTTTTCCTTTCTTATTTTTTGTTTTTTTTTTTTATATATATTTTTTCCCAACTTAAGCTTAATGGCATCGCATTTTGCTTGGCTCTTTGAACAGTGTCCACAAATGCGCATGCAATAAAAAATAACGCCTTCTAAGAAATTGTCAAGTTCTTAAGTTCATAAGAGCATATAATACGTGTTGTCAGCACGCTTCTAAATTGAGCAAGAAAATTACTTGAATTTTATAAATTTGATCTGGAAATGTCATAAAGTCTACAGAGTATTAAGTTCCTAATTATTATCAAAAAAACTGTGCAATGATATCATATAGAAAGAGATGGAGACACATAGAGAGAGAGAGAGAGAGATTGGGGGATAAAGACAAATGAAGAGAGAGATAGAGTGAAATATATATATATATAGAGAGAGGGAGATATAAAGTGAAATATATGAGAGAGAGGAAACGAAAGAGAGGAGGTGAAAGAGAGAGATATAGATAAATATAGAGAGAGATAGTTTGAATTACATAGAGAGGGTGAGAGGGAGAAAGAGAGAAAGAGAGAGAGAGAGAGAGAGAGAGAGAGAGAGAGCGAGAAAGATAGAGTAGTTCTCTCAATAGAGCTCCTACACCTGCATAAGTTAAATTTCAGTTAAAACATTTTCATTCACATAGTTTCAATTAAGCAGATTTATGTTCTTAATTTTTGTTGTTGCTTTCAAGATTTCGTTCAGATTGTTTTAATGACTTTTTTAACGTCTCTTGCACCACTGTGGCGTCAATGGCTGGCGCTAGTTCTCACGCTTGTTGCGCTCGGTGCGTTGATGGGGACGTTTGCGACAGTTTAAGTTGGAAGCTTTTGTTTAAAAAAAAAACAAAAAAATTACAAAAAAAAAACGCAGAAAAAAATCTGCATAAATAATGTTGCGCTACGCTTGGGGGCTGCTGCAGCCGGGAAGTGTTGATGATTTGATGGCGAATACGGAATGCTGAGCCGGAACGTAAAGTGCCTTAATGGCAGTCTAAAGACCTTGTTCTAAATTGCAGTTAGAGCGCTTTGAAGGCTTCCAGCGACGCAGCGAAGCGAATCGGGACGACGATCTGGGTCGTCATGCCGCCACTCCGAAACTTCCAATTTGACAAATACACGCTCGTCCATCATAAGTCAGGCAAGTTTTGTTCTCATTTTGCTTTTCGATATCTCCTTTCGCTCTCGCTTTTCCTCTCTTTCCCACTCTTTCTCTTCCTCCCTCTCTCTCTCTCTCTCTCTCTCTCTGTGACGACCTAAAACGTACGGCATACGGGTACAGGGTATCTCCTTGTTAGGCACCTCCTACTAAAGCTCTGTTTGTTTGTTTTTCCGGTTAGGAGAGTGTAACTAAACGCGACTGACTGGCTGGTTAATATTTAGCAACTGGCGCAACGACAGCTCATTTATCAGCACGTCGCTCATATTATAAATTACTTGGACAGTATGCACGACGTGCAGCAGCTGTTGCCTGACTCCGAGTGCTATCTGGTGTGGCCAGACCACTGGGGAGTCGCCCTTCGATACGCAGTGGAGCGCAGAGAGCGCTCCAAGCTCACATAGCTTTGAATCCGCAGAGCCCACTCTGGCTCCAGCCTCAGCTCCGTTTGCACAGTGAAGCGTGCCGTGTTTTTAAAGTAATTGAGTCGAAAGTTCGAGGCAGCAATGTGTTAATTAAAACTGAACGTTTCAGCGCATTCAGCGATGCCACGAACAAGAATACGACCAGTAAAATGCTAGACTTATTCAATTGGTTATGTCAACCATGGTTCAAATTAAGGCTTCATTCACCATCAGTTCAACGATCGATATTGATTAAGCTATCAAATTTGACAGTGCATTGAACTCGACCAGGTAGGGCGAACACAGTTGTGAATAAGATGGAAATGAGACAGACAGAGAGAGAGAGAAGCTGTTAGAAATGTAAAGAAATTATGGAATATACAAAGATGTGGTTAGAGGAAAGGATGCGAATGGAAATGGGTATGAGAAAAAGAGCAATCCGGAAAGATGAACGCATAGTAATATATAGATAGTGTAGATATATAGATAGAGGGAGAGAAATAGAGATGAGGAGAGATAGAGATACAGATAGAAATGGAGATGGAGATAGAGAGAGAGAGAGAGATAGAGATAGAGATAGATATAGAGATAGAGATAGAGATAGAGATAGAGATAGAGCCACAGAGAAAATTAAATGAATATGGAGAGATAGAGAAACAGAGAGAGAGAAAGAGAAAGGGAGAGAAAGAGAGATAAACATATGGAGAATAAGACACAAATTGAGTAGGCCTAACTAATATACCCTCTTGGAAAGGTTTACACTGAATCATTCAGTGCACAGCTTGGTTTAAGAACAGAACAACAGAACAAGGAAATTAAAATGTTTTTCAGTTTTTAATACGTTTACATAAAGGATTCGACGGACTTTAAAGAGCAAATAAAATGTTGTGCTGCTAACGGTTACAAATTTATGAGCAATATTACATTATGCGCTTAAAGTTATTGTTTTCGCTGTTATTTTTGTTTGTTGTTTGTTGTTTGCTTTGCGATTCATCGATGAATTGACAATTAAAACAAAAAGTAATTAACACTCTGGTGCTGGCAGCAGGCGAAGCCTGTAGCAACAGAAACAGACACCAACAACTGTGGCAGCACCAAAGCGTTGAAAATAACATGAAAAAAACAAATGTTCAAAGTCAATGAACCCCGGCGACTGGCATTTTAACAACCACAACAACAGCAACAGCAACTGAAACAAAGAACAACCGGGATGGCACAACTGTTGGATGTGTATCGATCAAAACGATTGGCGGCGTCGATGTCAGTGCCAGTGCCAGTGCCAAGCGCCAGCTATTTTATTCCACATAAATGCATGGGGCCCCATCAGCCAATACAATACTCCACAAAAACATGACTTTCAAATTGTGCAATAAAACCAAATAAACAACAAAGATAGCAACAAAATGTAAATATGGATCGTAAGTGCAAAATGTATAGCAAAACACTGTACGTAGGCGTTGAAGGGCACTCTCAGATACCCTGTAACTAAGAACGAAATGCACTTTGCAACTTCTTGGATTCGAATTGTAATACAAAGTCTGCAAATACATTTCAAATACCTTAAGTTATCTTAGGGAAAGTCCTTGAGCTGGCAAGTCAAGGCGTTGCTAGCTTTACTCAAACTTAACTATGCTAAAAAGATTTGCTTGATCCCGCTCAGAACTTTGTCTCACATCAATCGATAAACGTATATCTAGGCACAAGTGAATGCATGTCAAGTTAGACTATCTTCGATAGCAAGTGGCACATGGACACTGAAAGCCAATATACTCGCAATCACTTAAGTGTAGTTTTACACAATGCTGAAGCCAATCTGCAAACTGCATTGTATGCAAATTGGGAACAAACTTTTCGCTGGCAATCATCGGCGTGGATAGCGAGAGTGAGTGAGGGAGTGAGATAGAGAGAGAGAGAGAGTGAGAAGTGGAAAGTGGGGACGGATGAGGGGTCAACGGGCTGAGCGGCTTAAATTGATAAGCGTGCTAGATTTTGATTTAATTTGAATTTTCGCGTATGTGCGCCGTTTGAATGGTTGCGCCCGCTTATCATAAAGCAACCCATCATCATCATCATCATCATCATCATCATCATCATCATCATCATCATCATCATCATCATCATCATCATCATCATCATCATCATCATCATCATCATCATCATCATCATCATCATCATCATCACCGCCATCGCCATGATTATTACCATCGCTTCATGCTTTTGGACACTGACAGTCGGCTTTAATGGCATCAACATGTTGAAGGTCTACGTGGCCCATTTTAATGGCAAATGCGCGATACCATGGTAGCTCCATTAAACGTTTGGGGTAGGCACAGGTCCTGCGGCTAAAAGTCACCAACCAGCCAGACAGCCAGCCAGCCAGTCAACCAGGCTCGCTGCTATTCGAAATGAATTTCAACAATTTGCCCAAATCGATGCACGGTGCTAGCTGCTACTCATATAGGCAACGAAATTGCTGCCCAGTTCTTTGACACACTCGCCGCGTATCACGTATTTCCACTAAGAAGCAATTTGTCCATTGGCCAATTGAAGTTCGCCGGCCCAACGACAACAAATGAGGCTTCACCAGGCCGATGGCTTTTGCAATGTCTTAATTATTTTCGGGGGGCCGCGCTTAAGACCATTGCCGCAAAACTGCTGATGATACTATATATAAAAATATCTATATATATAAATGTATATATATATGGAGTATATGTATGATACATGTGCAGACATATGTCAATGAATGGAAATGCAAAATACTATAAATTTCGTGGCTCTCTTTGCGTAGCTGTCAGTATGTTGACCCAGTTTCAATCTGATACACGTTCGACAGTTGAAAAGGGAGTATTGGTATTAACGTGATATGTTCAATTAGTAACGCGACAGTTGAGTTTCCGCTAGTCACTCAGCGCACTCGTGTCCTTGCTCATTAAATTTTGGGACAGCTGTTTTCCCTCGCCTTCGACTTTTGGCTCTACCAATAGATGGACCAAAGAATCCGTCTTAAATATTTGGCCAAAAACAAGTCACTAATGACCTAGAGCTGCTCGCTTGTAAGTTTTTCTTGTGCGCGAAACTGAAGAGGGCCATCAAAGCACGACGCTGCGCTACGATGGAGCAGATAAAGAAGGCATCGAAAAAGGAGCTAAAGAAGAGCACAAAGAAAGATTTCTTTGAAGTGCTTCGAGAATAAAAAAAAGCATTGCTGATGGATATTATCTGATAACAATTACTTTAAAGGCGACAAAATAGACATAAATACTTGTCGAACTGACCTCGCACTGTTATATTGCGAGCGACTTGACATTTAGCATTTGCGTCGAGGTATCTCGTGCTCAGCTTGGGGATATGGCGTAGTTTTGGAGGGCGTGGCATATCGAAAATATTAACGATATTTACCAAACTAGAATCACCCAGTTGATTTCCTCTACAGCATGAATTATACGGTCAGTCCAGTGGAACGTGAACGAGTATTAAGCTGTCAGTGCGCTCGACTGCAACGTTCTCAGTTCGCCTTTTTTTGTTTTGTTGTCCGAAATTCAATAATAATTATATATCTGACGGCGATGTCGTTAACAATATAATGAAGGCACTGGCCATATATGAATTACGATTGTTAAGTTATTCATTTTTGTATTATTTTTTTTTTTTATTTATTGCTTTAGTTTCTATTTTCTTATTTTGAATCAGCAAATTGAAAAATTGGTATCAAGCTTTGACCTACAGCAAACTTTGCAAAATTAACATGAACTTTGACATGCACATGCCCCGCTTGAATCAGTTGATTAGAGAGTAGAATTTAGTTTACTTTTGTCAACAGTCCGTTTAATAGATTGACTCCATTAAGTGTTGCCAGTCCGTCGAGTTGTGCTGCGAATTTGGCTTTTTAATTGGTTTACCAATCAGTTAAGCCATCCCAACTTAATTTATCTTAGCCCTGACTCTTTTTTATAAGTAAAACACAAAGTTTGAAAAACAGAGTGAGTTCTGGCAGCGACTTTGTTAATTGCTAATTTGAATTTTCCATTTGAAAAAGCGTAAATATTTGAAGCGCTTTGTTATCTTTGCTTGCGAAATTTTCTTTTTCCAGCCAAGAAAAGGGTAAAACGCAGCAAATATTTTAATTGCTCAGTCAAGCGGGCTTAGCTTTGAATCGATAGAATAGAAAAAACATTGTATCGCACAGGCTGCATACATATATATTTAATTAAACTTGTAAAACAGGGCAAAGTTTTAAAACGAAAATTGATAAATTCTATGTGGCACAGGTTCAGGAGTAGCCAAGTTTATATGGCAAGACCGCAAGACATGATTATGGTTCGAATTACTACAAATTCAATAGTTGGGACCAGGTAGATGAAGTCGAATAACTAGCTCTGCTGCTGAGCATGCTTAAGCGTAAGCAAAAGTATATATATAGGTATATAAAATATGTATTTTTGGACTTTAAGACTGAAGATTGATATCAATTCTTTATCGATTCTATGGAAATGAACGATAACTTAAAAGAAACATTTCATGTAGTTCGGTGCGGCTGTTGATTCTGATCAACATAGGCTCTATGAGATCAGCCACGCCTCAGTCTTTTGTTATATACAGCTGTTATATATATTTGGCAACTTTTTGCTAGGTAATTATAGATGATATAAGTCGAGGGAGTGAGGTCGTAAATCGTGCTGATTAATACCAACAATATATATACATGATCTACAATATACATACATATTAATATATATATATATATATAATCATAAATGAATTACGTTCAAGTCTAAATAGAGAACTGAAAAGAGTTGACTCATAATCTATACGTAATACCTGTGAAAGTTTCTAGACGTGTTGGCTAGAACGTGTTTTTCACAAGTTAACTATTCTAGAGTAGAAAGAAAAGTAATTACGATTTAAGCGCGTACTTAAATGAAAATCCAATTCTAAATAGTAGGTGCACAACACGCAAGGCAATACAGTGAAGCCTCAACATGCTGATAGCTTCCTTCATTTGACTATTTAAATACAACGAACGAGCATATAACAGCTTTGCGGACTCTGTTTATTGACATGTTTATGCGAGCTTATAGCCTCGCAAATACCCTATTATTGATAACGATCTAGGAGGCTATTTAAATATAGTTCTTAATTATTTTTTGTTATTTTCACCACAATGTCATAGCAGGACGACGGCGAGTGACCGCTGTGGGCAGTGCTCACTGTATGTGGTTGTAACACTGTCGTGCAGTTGGACATTCAATTTGCATGGCAATGAGCTAACTTATTGAGTTATTCAGTTATTCAGTGCGAAGCAACTCTCAGCTGTCAGCGCAGAGCTGCAGTCTAATTTCATTTGGGAAATGGCGAATGTTTGTTCGTTCGTTCGGCTGTTCAAAGATGAAGATGAAGTGACGTTGCATATGCCGTATGAAGCATGCCACATGCCGCATGCCGCATGCCACATGCCACATGCTACCGAGTATAAATATAACAAGTGCCAAGTGAATTATGTACATAAATAAAACAACTTCGCTGCAATCTGCCGACTGTTGAAATACTCTGTCGTGACTCTCAAACAGTAACTGTAAAATATAAATGGTCCTTAAACTGTATTATTGGCAAGATATTCTTGGGAAGTTTGTTGGCGAAAGAAATCAACAGCAATTTGAAGGGCTGATATACCCGTTTTGACTATTGACTTTGCCAACAGAGTAGAGCACGCAAGGCAACTGTTGTGCAGACGACGGTCGGACATGAAGGCGCGGCATGTAGATGTTGTGGCAAATGCACTTGCAACTTGGCGCTAAAGCTTGAAGTTCACGTCGTATAGCTGCAACATGGAAAGCTTTTGTCTGTTTTCGGTGCGACTAATTGTTGCTGCACGTTGACAGGCATCGCTGTGTGGCATCTGGCGCGGCAGCTAGCTATTGAAGAGCTCCACTGGAGCTGACGTTGACAGCCTGCGTCGCCTGAGCAACAACAGTAGCCGCTCTGATGCGACCCATCTGACTATATTGTGCGCCAGCGAAAAGTGCAATAAACTTTGACAAAATAAGGCGAAACTATTGCCGCGGGCAACGGCTGGGGCGATGGGGCGATGGGGCGGGGGCACAGGAACAAATGGAGCGCCAGCAAACTCTTCAGATTGTCACACATACACACACATCGCAGGTTTTGTATAAAAAATAAGTAAAAGTGAGCTCGTAGGGAGTGCTTGACTAAGACATACCCAAAGCGGGTATTTAAATTGCTAATATGTCAAATTTGAAATATGTTGAATATGACAATGCTATAGCAGAGTTTACAGAACAAATTATGGTGTGCCTTGCGCTTAAAATCTTTGAGGTATTTACAAAAAAAAATAAAATAAAATATAGAAGATATCGAGTCTTATATATTTCACTGGAAGCTTAATTGAAACGAAAACTATCTGCTTCTGTATTAAGAGGATCATAGTTCTACATTTTACTAGTTCATACTAGTTCTTGTGAGCGGATCGAAACTAAAAGGCCTTAGCCTGACATTAGGGAAATAAAAAAAAACTTTTATACCTATTTTTTTTTAGATATTTAAAACATGTTAAAAAATAAGGAAAATAATTTTTAAATATTATTTTTTTTAGTCGCACACTCTTTAAACTAACCTCGTAAGCTTGCACAAAATAGTAAGTAAACATAAAACATAAAACAAAAATAAAAATCACGTTTGTATATAATATAACTAGCTAAGTTAGCAACGTTTTGAACCACCCTCTTATACACATATGGAGTCAAGCAATGCATTTGTCCTTCTACCTGTTTACACACATGTGCATATAGCCAATATACCCACTTTACACATGTCTAATAGGCGAAGGGTATAAAAAGCCGCAGCTGAAGACGACATCAATAACAGCAGCGGCAACAGCAACAGCGGCAGCAGCTAAAGCGGCAACAGCGGCGGAGAGAACTTCTTGATTAGAATTCGTTTCGTTTGCGCTGACGTTGCCTTGCGAATAGCCGCCGCTGTGTCGTTGTTGGTCTATGGGTCTATGTGGTATGTCCAACACTGCATGTGACAGAGCCAGCGTTAGATGTTTAGAAATATTCCCGTATGTTGGGTGACTTTAAGTTAAATTTAATTCGTATGTTAATATTTATGGTAATGCGGCGTTTGCCGCGTTTCTTGTTAATGTTATTGCCAATAGACAGATAAGCGGAATAGAACAGTGTCCAAATGCTACAAATTGATATCAAAATAATACTTACTCGTGCGGGTTGTTGTCTCATTAGATTATAATTCGTTCGCTGGCTATGGATCTTCCTTGGTCAGGCAGCAGCAATAATAACAACAGTTGAGTTGTGTTTTGTTTTGTGTTGTCGTGTCACAGGCGGCGAGAGAGGAGTTCAATCAGTTGCGCTAAAGAAGCGTTGTTGTTGTTTCTGTTTCTATTTCAGCTTTAGTTGTTATTGTTGTTGTGTGTTGTTCACTTGTAGTTGTTGCTGTCGGTCTTTGCTATTGGTCCTCAATCGCACTTAGTAACAACGAATACAGTTGCATTCGCATTCATTGCACGCTCACTTATAAACAAATGCAGTACACGTATTTAATGTTGGCAAGTGTTTGCATTTACAAAAAAAATAAAATAAATAACCACGAACACGTCCGACTTTTGGAGCCGCAAAAAATCTACTGAATTAATACGCACTCTATCGATAGCATGCAAAATGTGTGACGGCAGTCGATCAACTATCGACTACTTGTTAGCACCAACAGCTGATTGCTGCTTGCTGTCGGGTGGCAACCTCGTGCTGTTATTGTTGCCCAATAGCTCAGCAGCTTAAAAATATATATGATTTTTTTCTTTTTAATATGGTTAGGTAATAGTTATTGTTTTCTGTTTTATCAGTAAAAGTTAGCTTTACGCCCTCATTAATTATGCGCGCTGACAATTCGAAATCAGCTGTGATCATGAAAACTATCGAAAAAAGTAAGGGAAGAGCGTTGCCACTGCCATATGTTGGTAGCTCTGCAGTATACATAACATAGATGGCGCTGCAGTTGTAGTTCTCAGAACTGTCAACAGGTGGCATAGTTATATTTAAAATTGACTTACGTGCAAAATTATTGAGAACAAATTCCATTAAAATTTTTGTCGGCGGGCACATTAAAATGATTAATTTATGAATATTATACGTGCACGCTTGAACCATATTATGGCGCATGACTCAGAAAGTTAAAATTATCAGACAATTGCCTAGCTTATGTCAGACATTTCCCATTGCGTATACGCCCATAAAGCCAACCAATAGGTCTTATCAAAATTAGCAATTAAGTGCAGTCAGCTAATAGTTTCCATGGCAATTTATGGAGCTCCAGACAAATAGGTGTCGATAAGCTAAAATCCATTGAAACAGAGGTTATATGTATGTCACGCAATGTCTAATAATTATCTAGACTTCAATAATTTATTTACACATGTCATAAAGATGTGCTGTAACTAAGACCGCACGAGAACTTCGTAGTGCTCCAGCTTGACCTCCTCCCCACCAAAGGGTATATAGATGCAGCCATGCGAGGGATGAATCTTGCCAACGGTTAGACTCTCACAGTAGTGGGCTCTGCCCACGTATAGCGTTTCGCCATCCACATTGGGCCCGGAGGCCACTGCATTGGGCACCACATTGCCGTTTGAGGCTGGTACCCACTGGAATCCATCACCGACCAGCACTTGGACTTCGGTGACCTCGTGCTCGGCCTGTGCATAGGCAGCATAGGCAGTGCCCTTCGACGGCACCACCTTGGCGGGCAGCAGATCGCCATTGCGGAAGACGCGACCCACATAGATGACATCGCCGTTGGAGTCGTGCCCGCCCACCACAGCGCCATTGGGCACATCTGAGGCGGTCGTGTCAATCCAGCGCTCTGGCTGCGAGAGCACCTCATAAGCAAAGACCTTCACCTCGTCGGAATCGTAGGGTATGTAGAGGCAGCCGTGCGAGGGATGAACCTTGCCCATGGTCAGGCTGCCAGCGTGATAGCCACGACCTGCATACAGATCCTCCCCATCGACATTGCGACCCACTTTGACAGCTCCCACGGGCACAGCGCCGTTCTCAGCGGGCAACCACTCATAGTTGTAGCCGCTGAGCACCTCGTAGCTATCGAGCTCCACCTCCTCACGCGCATAGGCTACATAGGCCTTGCCCTTGTTCGGTATCACCTTGGCTGGCAACATATCATTGCAGTAGAAGGCGCGTCCCACATAAATGCTATCTCCATCCGAGTCATGGCCAGCGATCACGGCATTTGGGGGCACGCTGCCATGGCTGCAATGCTGCCATCTGTGTTCTGTGTAAGCGACGTCTTTAGATACCAATGCTCCCTGAATGCGCATCAGGACTTACCTGCCATTCTGTGCAAGCTCTGGCGCTGCTCAACTTAGACTAACCAACAGCCCAGCCCAACCATTTGCCCATACCCTCTTGAGTAACTGGGCGCGTTCTTATCAAAGAATGCCACACAGATAACGCTGACCCAGCCCCATGGCCAAATACAACTCCACCTACAGCTCTTCACTATAAAATGAGCTGCTGTTTATTTGGTTTCACGCGAAAAGTGGCTTAAAGTGGGCTAAGCGCGCTAAGAGCATCGCGGCAGCTAGGGAAACGCCATGCAGCGGCTTTGAAGACACTTGAATCTCCTGCACAGCAGGAGCTTGCGGCATTGTAGTTGATTGCCTCACATATCATGAGTGCGTAGAAGAGCGAGATAGAGAGAGTGAGGGAAATTCACATGAATGCAATGATGTGGAAAATTAGATTCATAATCTAAAGATTTCTGTTATGCGATTACGTTACAATTTGCAGAAAATGCGACTTGTTAATACCCTCAAATTGGGCGTCAGTTAAAAATTGAAACTAAGAATTATTTTCGCTAACATTTTTTCATAATTTTATAGTGCCATATTTAGCAATATAATAAGCAATATAATTGTTAGAGCTGCCTATGTTATTCTAACTCTAGAGCTGTGATAGATGTGATTTTTTTGTAGATAGTAAAGATCATGTATTTATTTATTATTATTTATTTAGTTATAAATTAAATGTATGACGACCAACTGCTAATGCCATCAAGTGGACTGCAGATGGACATTGGTATACCTACGATTACTCCCTACGTCAACACGATCGAGCATAGAGTCATACGAAAGAACAATTCTGATCTCATAGATCATATTGGGAAAGCATGTCAAATATTTAAGTTATTATTTAAGACTTTTAAGTAAAAGGAGCGACAATTAGTTCGGCATAGATCGCTGCTCTCAAATAACCCCAAGTTATATGATTTAGTGCTCTGATTTTATATTTTTTCTTTTATTTGTGCTGTCTGCAAAAGTATCTCTACATATCTCTACATATTGGCTATAAATATACATTGAGTTTTGTGATATTTTCTCACTTTAAGATGCGAAAGAACAACAATTGACAACTTGTTGCAACTTCTAATGCAGCAGTCACAGCATAACCCAGACTGAGCCACCTGTGAGATTTTCCTGTTTCTGCAGCTGAAGAGGCTCTTGAAAGGATTTCGATAAGGAAGGCATCATAGGAACAGCTGAACAAGATCACAAAGAACTATTTCTTGCAGTGCCACGAGGGTTGCAAATAATGTTCTCACAAAATATATATTCAGGTAAAATATTATATTTGGACAATTCAATTTTATCTTTTGTCACGTCCTCTTAGCAGCTTAAAGCAATCTGTAGCTATCCAACTGAAAATATATAGATACAATTATTGAAACAATTGCTTTAAATTTATTCAAATTATTTGATTTTCATTTTCAAATTTAATTTTATTTTGCAACGCTTATTGCATTCTCCTTGCACAGTCTGATATGCCCGTCTGCACTGTTTTGTTTACTTATTTTTTGGCAGTCAAAATACGGAACGGGCTGCACTTGGAGCCATGTTAATCCTTTATTTGCTTGCAGCTAGCTTCTCGGCCATGGGACTTATTCCCGTATCCTCTGTACACGTGCCTCACTTATTTAGTGGTCGCTGCGTATGCGTTGGCTGCGCTGCCAGTCCATTGATTTTCGATACCCTGTAATAGCGGCGCATGAAATGAGTTTAGTTTCTTAGGTCAGATGTGTAACTGAAGCGGAGCTTATTTGGCAGAGATTTTAACGACTAGAAGAGACTATGAATGTGGTTGCGAGGTCTGCTCAAAAAGTATAGTTACGTAGGTAGATATAATATTATATAAATATAGTTTTTTTTTTTTAATTTTATATAATTAATAAATTGTGTATATTTTCTCTTTTTTAAATGTAAAATATTTTAATAAATAAACAGCTATATATGTAATCAGCTATAAATATATTTTTTAGAGCTTTACAGCTTACTTTATATGACAACGCATTCAATAGCTAATATTTATTTAATATTGAATTTGATTTGTCATTTTGTTATAGATAGATTTACAGCAGAGCAATATTTTCAAATTGTTCAAACTTTTATCAAAATAATGGTTCTGTTCGTCAATCTCATCCATTTTAATCAAATCATATAAATAAATATAAATATATAAATTTAATTTTATTTATATTAAAAATATATTTATTTGTTTTATTACAATTCATTCTTGTGTAACTCTAAAAAAATACTTATGTACTAAAATATATACACATAAACAGAATACAGGGTATTGTGCAGTCGCGCACTCACGGCTGAAACATTTAAACTTTTTCAATTTATTTGTTGCTTTTAACAATCGCAGTTTTTGTTTGCGATTTCGACAATTTACAACTATTTGGGGCAACGTTTGCTTCCCATGGGCCAGAGGTGGCATACAGTGGAGCACATGTGTCCATCTGCATGTGGTGTTCACTGTTGCCAGCAGCAGCTGCTGCAGGTTTATCAAGGTGTTGCACGTCCATAAAGAAGCTGGGCGAAAAACTGTTCAACAAATCCAAGCTTAGCTAAGAAATGTTGAGTTTTTTATTCAAGAAAATGTTCCACTGTCACACACACACACACACACATACACAAAGAGTATACGTGTCTGCCTGTGTGTGTGTAGCTGGACTACCTGTGACGCTTTCCGCTCTCAATTCACATCCGTTGACTGTTTGGAGCGAATCGCGGTTACCCTTTGGCCACACAATGCGGCAGTTTTGGTGGTGCCTGGGGCATGGTCAGCTCTGTAGATGTATGTGTGTGGTGGGTGGGTGGTTGCTGTGGCGGCTGACTATTGTTTTTCCAGTTGGCAGGGACTAGCGCGCAGTCAATCTAGCAACACTGCCATTTACGGGGTCAGTCACATTGCTCTGTGGCTGCTGCAGCCGTATGGCATAGCTGCTAATGGATGCAGGAGCTGTAGCAGCAGCAGCTCCTTCTGCTGCAGCTGTAATACAAACAAATGAAGGCAGGCAGGCAGCCAGCCAGCCAAGAGCATTCGAACGAATTAATGACGCGTTCAGCGAATCGGCACCACTTAAAGATGCCTCTGTGGGGCAGCGTTAAATCCTGATTGGGTGGTGCGGGTGGCCTGGGTGGTTGCTTTTAAGTGGCAGTCAGCGCTTAAAGCGTAATTATGTCTCAGAACAGTGTGCAGCTGCACAGCTGCTTTAGACGTTGTCTTTAATGCGTGTTCAATTGTTGTCGCTGCCACAATTTGTTGCAAGCGCGGTCATTTCATGCCATTGCCTAGCAACCTGGCAACCTGGCAACCTGGCAACTTGGCATGCTGCAAGTGCACTGCAGCAACGCAAGCACTCTCAATGATATTGTTAAGCTGTCTCAGCTAGTTCCCTCAACTCTCATAAACACTAATTGATAAAAGCGCCTTACGTCGGTTTTTGAATATTGCTGTGGGGCCATGCTACAGCCGGATGAGCTCCACTCACGCCCCCTGGCAGCTGGCAGCTGCTTTTTGGCGTCATTTTTCACCTTCGAATATATATACTATATATGTATAAATATATATGTATATATATATATATATATATATATATATAAATGGCAAAGGCAAAGTTTATTTTCTTTGACACAAATCGCAAGAATTTAAGTTCTTTAGAGCTTGAAAACTTTTCAATCGTCTTTTTCATTTCATAAAGTACTTTTTACATTTATACATATATATATATATATATATATATATATATATACATATATAACTTTTATTTCACTCACATGATTAAATGGAAACTGTTGATATCTAAAGCGAACTACGTCGAATACAATTCCCCACTCATTGTTCGTATATTAGGTTTCTTGCAGTCTACCTGTCCATGTGGGAAGTCTTGAAAAATTATGTTAATTCAATCTTCTGAGTTGTATGCGAGCGTAGAGCACCTGCTAAGAGCGGGAGCTGCGTGGGGAAGAGCTATGAGTGAGAGCCATGTAGAACTGAGCAGTAGCTAAGAGCCTGAGCTATATTGGAGAGAGTATTCGATAAGAGACTGAACCATATATGAAAGAGTAGCTGCCAAGGGTGTGAGCTAAGAGTTAAGAGTTAATATATATAGGAAAGAGCATCAGCTCATAGTCTAAGCCACATAGGAAATGGCATTAACTAAGAGTGTGAACTATTGATGGTAGGGTATCTATTAGGCATGAGTATCTCATAAGGGGGAGTCTCATATATGTATCGCTAAGAGTCTAAGCCACATAGGAAGGAGTCTAATCCAGAAAGCGTGTTAGCTTGGAGTGTGACCTATGGAAGGTCCCTACCTTCCAGACATGTGAACTATATGGGGTAGAGTAGAGTAGAGAGAGTCTCATATATAGCTACAATTGTAATCCATAAAAGCAGGAGTCTAAGCCAGGTCTAAGGTTGATTAACTCATAAGAAAGTATCTCATATATGGCCAAGTGTATTAGCTTAGACTGTGAACTACATTAGAGTAGAGTATCTGCTGTGAGTGTGATACAGATTCTCAAAAGAGAACGTCTCATATATAGCTTCAGTTCTATTCATTCAATTCATCCATTAAGGAACTAGTATTAACTGAATCTTGATTATCCCATCTTATCTATCTTATATATGGCTAAGAGTCTAAGCCACATAGCACAGCGTATGCCATTGGCAGCAGTTTTCCCATAACGTATTTCTTTTCAGTTTCCTTGGCTAAACGTTTGCCTGAAACTGTGGATGTGGCCTCAAAAGCAAATCGTCATTTTGTCAACTGTTGCGCAACGGCTGGCAATTTGCATTTCGAGAGGCATCCTGTCAAATTGTTTGCTGCAAAAGTTGTCATCATTGTCGGGTTTGTCGGCGCCTCGTTGCTTCCGCCTCGAGTCGAGTCGAAGTTGGCAATTGCAATTGCAGCTTGATTTCCATTTGCCATCCGCAAATTGAGAGCATTGGGGAAATGTTTTTCCTGTGGCACATTTGGCATGCCGCATCCAACTTGTTGCACAATGTGAGAATTCCAGCATCTTTCTGCGCCAAGATGCGGATGGAAAACAGCAAATTAGGAAGTTCAATTATTGAAATTAAATTGCTGCCAGTCAGCCCTCAGCGTGGCAGCCACAAGAATTTCCAATTAGAGTCCTGAAACCACTTGTAATCAGTGCGGCAAAACTTGCCATGAATCGAATATGAAATTTCATCGGAATTGCTAACTAGAAATACCTTCAATAGGTCGAACTCAATGCATTGCCAAACGAGACTCGGATGCAGTTTATTTCAAAATATTTAAGATTAGGAAAAAAAAAAGTAGCTATGCATATGAATGGGCAGATTGATACCCTAGATTCCTAGAGCTCAAAGTCGGTACTGGGCGCCGAGCTGTCCACCTCGGCCTTGATCGTATAGTTGGCCTGATTAATGCTGTAGCGAATGTTCAGATAGTGCCCCGTTTGGAAGGGCAGCGCATAGTAGCCCAGCTGGCTGCTGGCGACCTGGTCGTTGCGATGGTAGATCACGTGTCCGTTGCTCAGCACCAAGTGCAGCTCCTGGCTGCCGTTCTCGTTGTGGCGGACGTTCTGCTTGAGGATCTGCACGAGGCTCTGTGCATCTGGCTGTCGCAGCGGCAGCGAGATCAGCGGCTCGCAGCGGCAGCTGAGCTTCTGGCTTAGTGGACAGGTCTGTGCCGGTGAGCCGAGATCGCCACCCGGTGGCTTGGCAGGCGGCCCAAAGCCGGGCAGATTGCCCAGCTGGCCGAAGTTACCAAAATTACCAAGACTACCCAGTTGGCCCAGTTGACCCAGTTGGCCCAGATTGAGGCCGGTGAGCAGGTTTTGCAGCGGCAAGTTGGTCAACAGCGTGCCCACAATGGGCAGATTCTGCGGGAAGCCGGGCGTCTGCAGACTCACTGGCGCGACCACTGCTACAGGCTGCACTGGCTTCAGTGGCTCCACTGGCGGATTCGGATTGAAGTTGTCAAAGTAAACGGGTATACCAATGCCAGCGTTACCCTGTTTCAATGAACTTATAGTCAGGCAATCTGCAATTGGCTGCGTATGAGCACTTACCAGCTGACGTTTGTTTCTCTGATCTGGCTTTGCAGTGGTTGTTGTTGTTGGTGTTGTTGTTGTTGTTGGTGTTGTTGTTGTTGGTGTTGTTGTTGTTGTTGTTGTTGTTACAATCTTATCGGATACTTCTGCAGCCGCCGCAGCGCCGATTAGCAGTACGAAACCCAGATAGCTTCTCATGTTTGATGCTCGGCCCGTTCTGTGTCCGACTGCCCACCGTGCCAAGTCTTTTATATGGCAAGTGAACGGTTCCGTGCAGGTCTTAAGCAGTCTTAACTTAAGTTCTTTATGGGCCTGGAACCAGTTGTAATTATATTGTTATGGGCGCAAAGTGTGTCAACTCGAACAGGCAAGATCTTTCGGTATTTGGTGGCATAAGAATACATTATCGATGCCGATCAGACTACAGTCTAAAATGCTTGATTATATATAGTATAAGCTGACCAAATAGGTACACACTCTTATGATTATATTTACATTGTTCTCTTTTCCTTAGTTGCCATCTAACAATCTCAATCTGGTCGGCTAAAGATAGAAAAGATTTGCTGAAACTTTTCATCTTAGCGCTGAACTGCCTGTTGCACACTGTCACTTAAGCTAATTAAGCTTGCTAGTATATGTAATGAATTTAAATACAAGTCAAATGGCAAGCATTAAAATTATTTTCACATTTAAATATTATCGCTAACTTAAACAGCTGCTGAAATATAGCTATGCAAAATAGTATCACACTAAACGGGTCACCCTTCAAGCTGCCAAATGCAGAGATGAACACCTGATTTATCAGCAGTTAGCGAGCTGAGCAGCATATTGGCAGTACACGCACACACATACACACACACACACACACACATATGCTTGCCTGTTGAGCCAGCTGTCGCTCATTGAACAGCAATTGCTTTGAGTGTCTCGTATAATAGAAGACCAACAAAATTGTATCGAGTGTAGCAGACTTGAGCTGAAATTTAATTTCATTTCAATTAAATTGAAATATGTAAATGGAATTAAGTGTTCAATGATTTCCATGTTAAGGCCTTTGAGGCTATTCGGCAGCTGTGGCAAGTCGCCAGCGGTCGCACGATGAAAGTGCCCGGCTTTGGAGCTTCAAATTAGATTAAGCAAAAATCGTGTGACTGCCCAGAAGCAAAAAAAAAAAAGAAAAAAAAACCCCCCTTAAGAGCCAAATGTCCATGTCCACGGCGAGAAATTGTCAGTGGTTTCGCGCTCCCAGTCCCAAGCTCCACCACTCGAAAAAAATGGAAAAAATCGAAAATCCAGTTGCCATGGACGTAAACATGAACAAATTTTGTGGGTGAGGCTTCAATTTGTTGCGCTTTAAAGTTCGCTTTGAACGATTAGCAGGACAGGAGTGTGGCCACTCGAATCAGGGCGGGTGGCACGTGGGCGCGGCTTGCTAGTAGGTGAACCACGGGGACTCTCGCACGGAATTTCGCATGTGGACTGGGCGCAAGTTTGTTAAACATGTTCCTGTTGTTGTTTCTGGTTTGTTTGACAGTTTTGGCGACTGTTGTTGTTGCTGCTGCTGCTCAGCTCATAAATCAAATAAGTTTTGACAAATTGCACATTAAAGACACGTTTTGTGTTTTGTTTCTGCTGGAAATTAAATTTGTATGCACAAATATTATGTGTAACATTTGCTCCAATTGAATATGCGCAAGCAGATTCAATTATTTATATATGTATGCAAACTAAGGAATGTTTTTCAGTCACACACACAGAACACACTCAGAAATGTTTGCAGTTACCTAAATTGGCATAAGACTTGAGTTTAAAAATAATTTTCTACATAAAATATATTTTATGGCATATGACAACAGTGGAGGCAATACTGCAACAACAACAACAACAAAACTATACTGAGAAATGCAATAACAATAAAAAGGAAGCTAAGCGACGCGTTCTGCTGGCAGCACAGTGGAGTCGATTCAAAAACTTTAAATAATTATTTTCATATATATTTTAATTTTTTTGTAAAATTTTAATTAAATTAATAAATATTTATTTTAATTGCATTAATAACAATTTTTTCAGTTTGTTATAATATAATAATAAATAAATAAAATTTATTTAATAAGTATTTAATTAATTGCTTATAGTTTTTAATTTAATCAAATTTCATAAATAAAAATTCAAAACATTTTAATTTGAATTAAAAATATTTCATCAGTTTTGATTTAATTTATCATAATTTATTCTATTTTTTATGTGTTGGTCACACGGTGCGTTGTCGGCAGCAGCAGCTTCATTAAAAAAGTGCAAAAAGAAATGCAATAACAATAACAAAAGCTAAGCGACGCAACAGAGGCAACGTCAACGACGCGTCGTCAACAGCAGCGTTTCGACGACAGTGCCGCAGTCGCAGTCGCAGTCGCAGTCGCAGTCGCAGTCGCCTTCGCCGTCGCAGTCGCCATTGCCGTCGCCTTTGCCAGTGCTGTTCTTGAGCTGGCTGTCCGGCATGAAAATCTTATTATAAATGATGTTGTCCAAATGACCCAAAGAATGTTAAAGAATGGCAAGTGCAAGCCAACAGGAAGATGACGAGAACGAAAGAGACAGTAAGAGAGAGGAGAGAGTGAGAGGGAAAGAGCTATATTGTAATATTAAGATCACTCAAATGAATGACAGCTAAACCAACCTGCGCTGCATAGCTATAGCGCAGCTTAAGCTTCAGCGAGTGCTCGGGCTGCCAGAGCATGACTTGCTAGTTATATAAGAGATTATTTGGCTAAAGCGAATGTAAATATATAAATGTTATATATACATAAATATATATATATATATATATTCTTTATGTGTAAACTTCAAAATGCTTAACGTAGCATAATTAATGACTTATAGCCCATTGAAGTGTCTTAACAAATAAGCCTGAGTTTTAGAAACTTCTATATAATTTTTATTGTATATATCTTAGTATATATTATATATTAGCATTATATTTTTATTAAATTTCCTTTAATATATATTTTATAAGATTTTTTTAAATGCTTTAAAATTTATTAATTTTTGTATTAGTTTATTTGAGCTCAGGTTACTCAACTTCTTATTTCAAGCGTATTGTTTAAAAGTTTTCTAAGAATCTTTTTTACTGCTTTGTTTTTTTTTTTTTTGAGTATCCGTAAAACTCTTATGTCTCAGAGCTGAATATGTTATTTTTGAATATTTTTATGAGTTTGTTGTTGAAAAGTGTTGATACACAATGTCGTAAGATTGAGACGAAGTACTTAATGAAAAAAATGTATATAGACTTTTGCAATCGATATACATATGTTGAAAATTGGCTGTCTTTATTTATTTATCTTTTCTTTAAGTATTAAATTTTCACTTATAATTCTTCTCATTTTATTCTAGTTCCTTTTCCCTTTAGAGAGAGAGTTTCCATTGCTTTTTCTTGAATTGACTTCATTCTGGCTCACAATTTGCTGTTTCGAGTCAAAGCCCAAGAGTTCCTGCTGCTTGTCCCATTCTTATCTTGAGCTTTTCGTTTATCTGCGTCATCGCCTGTTGCCCTTTGCCAGCTTTGCATTTATGGCTGGTTGCGGCGCCTTTTGCTTGGCCAGCTTTATCGTGTTTTCATTTAACTGATTGTTGGTTGCTGCTGCTGCTCTTAACGCATAACGGTAAAGAGTGTTTGGCCGTTGATTAAGTCGACGCTGACGCCGCCGTCGCCGTCGCCGACGCTGTCACTGCCGTTGTCAATGGCAACGAATCGAAACTCTGAGTATAAATATAAGAAGCAGCTCGGGCCGAGGAGCAACAACAGAGCGTGAATCGAACTGTGCCCAATTCCTTGTGCCAGTCCCCAACGCAATTTCAGCCCGAAATGACAACATATAGTATGTGGCGATGTGGCGCTGTGCCGCTGTCGCTAATCCTCGTGCTGGTCGTGATTTGTGCACGGGCCACGCCACTGCCAGCGGCAGCAGGCGCAGCGGAGCTGACCGGCAGCAGTGAAACGACACTCGAGGACCAGCAGCTGCAGCAGTCGCATCGCATTGACTGCAAATTGACTTTCGATGCTACAATGGAATCGTTAGAGCAAGAGCGCCACAATGGCTGCAACGTGCTGCAGCCAGCAACCAGCAGCACTAATAAGCCAGCGGATGCGAGCAACGACCACGAGGACGACCACGAACAGGCGCAGGACGGCCAGCCGGAGTCGGCGAATGTCCCGCGGACCTCAATGTCTGGCAGTCAGCCCCTTTATGAATTACAAGTGGTTGTTTGGCCAGCTGATGTTGGGGCTGTTGATGACATTGCCACAACTGCAACAACAGCAATGGGAACAACAACACCAGCAGCAGCAGCAGCTAGTACCACAATGAAAACAACAACAGCAGATGGAACACCTACAATGTTGCCTTTATATGAGGATCAATTGGTCGTATTTCCGCAAATGGAATTTGATGAGCAAAATTTTGATTATTTCTTTGATGAGCTGCAACCGGGGGCCGCATCCACAACTACATCCACATCCACAACCACGCCAAAGTCCACCCCAAAACCCGACCCACCGCAGCAAGTTTATGTGCTGGAAAACTATCGCATCAAACACGCCAACGGCACCGAGGAGTATAAGTAAGGCAGCACAGTCCCTCGACTATCGGCCACCTCAAATCTCAATTTTCGCATTCATTCGCATCCACAGACTGGTGCTCAGCAACGGCATGGCCAACTACATGAAACTGTATCGGAAAACTGTTGGCGAGCGGCTGATCAATGTGCAGGAGGGCTATCATTCGGTGCCTGTAGCTGGGCAGAAGCCGCGGATCCAGACGATTTACTACATTGCCGACGAGCGTGGCTACAACGTCTACAAAAGTGAGTTTTTAGTTTGCAACATAAATTATCATTACCTTTATCGTCATCATCGTAATGATTATCATTGGCCATTTCTTCGCCCCAACAGTTGAGCACAGCCCCCATTGACGGTGCGTCAGAAGGCCACGAAATCACCAGAGCCTAAGCCAAATATATGAGTGTGGAGAAATCACGTTTTCGCACAGTGGGACGCAGCTACTAAGGGAATTTTTTCACCTAAGTTAATCTCTTTTTTATTATAAAAAATTTAAAAAAAAGAAACTAATAATTTTTAAGTATTTTAAATTATTAAAATATTTTAATAATATTTTTTTTCTTTTGTAAAATTTAAACAATTTTTTTTTACTATTTTTACAATGTTTGCTTAATATTTATATTTTTTTATTTAAATAATATTAAGTTAAATAAAAACAAGCGAATGAATTTGGCATCGATCTTTCACTCATTTTATATTAAAAAAAACTCTGCCCTAATCTTATAATTATTTTTAAAATAATGTAACATAATATTATATATTAATAATAATATTTTTTTGACATGAAAAGAATTAAAACAATTGCAAAGCTATTTTCGCTTATACAAATATTAGCTATGATCAAAGCTAAGAAAATTATATCAGCTAAAGAGATTGAAATAAGTTTTGTATATAAAAAAGCTGTTGAAAACTGTTTATAACATTTAACATTTAACTTTTAAAATATCTATATATATTATGGTTTATTTTTCTTAAACATATGCTCATTTTATGCCCCGTTCAAGCACTGTGAACCACTGTGCGACGCGTGGCAACCATTTTGGTCTTCCGGTTTCAACTTTGGCCTGGATGCTGGCTGAGATGCCAAATAAAATGTAACGCCCGCAAAATGATTTGCACTTTTTGTGCTGTTTTTGTTTTTGTTTTGTTTATTTTCATTTTTGTTTTTATTTTATTTTATTTCTGTTTGCCAGCTCCGTTTGTGACTACGAACTACGAACTACAGACTACGGACTACGATTCCGGATTGCGCCTTTGTTTGTCTCTCAATCGCACGCTTCTTGATTGCTTTCCTAGTTGTGGATCCTTGTTGTTGTCGTTGTTGTAGTTGTGCTTCCTCTTCATCGTCTTCCTGATGTTCCTTGTCGCCGCATTTGGCGCCCTAGTCAATGCTGATGATGCCATTTAGATGCATATCAAAGTGTTTCACTTTTGGCCAATCCTTTCGCAATTTTTGCATATGTATGAATGTATTGTAGATATTTATTTATTTATATTTTCTTTCTCTTTTTTTGCCATTTTATTTATTCTATTTTCTATTTCTTTTTTGTTTCCTAGGGATTCCACTGTTGTCTTCTTCGATTGTAGTTTATGGCTTCTGACCTCCCCAGCCCCGACCGTTCCCATGCTGGGACTAAATCTTGGGGTCCTCTCGTCTTTTGTTGTTTGTGCCAGAGCTGAAAAGTTTTGCTTGCTCGTCAGCCTGTGGCAGCTGGCACCAATCGAAAGTTTCGTCCTGGTATTATTATTATTTAAGGCATTTCGCTAGCCAGATATTGTGTAGATAATATTTCTATTGGCTCAGTTAAAGTGCTTTTTGATGCGACTTGTCGTTAAAGCTAAGCATACGCATTTCCCTTAACTTTTACGACACCAACTTCAAATGTTATGTATCTAATCTATTATCTAATCTTTTGTCAAGTAATGTCTCTATCTTGCTCCTAGATGCCCATGCTGAGAAAGATTTCTTAAAGAGAAACTTATTTTCTTAGAGAAATAATTAAAATTAACTCTGAATATGCAATGCAAGCGAGCTTAAGGAATTAAGCTTGAAATATCAGAAGCTAAAGTCTCACCTTAGATTGGACCACGCTTACGTCTGAGTTGCTACCTGCATAAAGCTATGGATGTAGCTTCTAGAAAACATTTAATAGAAACGTGATAACCTGTTGCTCCTCTTTGCTCACCTTGTATATTCTCTGCTATTCAAAAGCCAATGGCATACTAAGATGGCTTCAATTTGCCTGTCAAGCGTTGAGCTTAAAGTTGAAGGGGAAAAACTTAACTTCTATGCGAAACTCTATATTTTATTGAATTTTATTCACTTAAAAATCGAAATGCATTGAGTAGAAAAAAAAACTACTCAAGCTCTTAATATTATGTATGTATTTTACATTTATTATTTATTAATCCATGCACAAAATGCCGCAACAATCAGTTAATAAAAATAGTTGATAAATGTGCTCAATTATATATATGCGTGTATATTATATACAGATAAAAGCATAAGTAATGGTGGCAAAAGTGTAATTTACATGTGTCTGTGTGTGTGTGTGTGGGGGGGGGTCTCTCTATAAATTTTTAACGTAAATCCACTAAGAGCTTTAGCAGCCATTGGCCCATTTTGGAACGAACTTTGCCGATGGCCGTTTGTTTGCCAGCCTGGTTAAGTCAAAAAGGGTGGGCGGCGGTGTGTGGGCGTGTCGTATTGGTTGGTGCATGTAATGAAATCCGCAAAGCATCAGGCAAATTTTTATAAAATCGACATAAAGCTGGGGCAATGAATTTCATTACAGCACGGCAGCCCCACACAGACACCGGTTGCAGTCGGCTCGATTTTGACAGTGCTCTTCACACAGGCGCAGATACATACATATATGCACATATATATACATATATATATATATATATATGTGTAAGCCACATTGAACATTACGAGCCAATGTTTCGCGGTGGCCAACTGTTCCTGTGTGTGCTGTGCGCTGTGTGCTGTGTGTGCTCTGTGCACTGGGCGTTTGTTTGAGTATGCTAAATACATATACGCAGTGATAAACACATTACAAGATATTTTGCATATTTTATGTACCGTGGCCCATGCGAATCGAACCAAATTGAACAGAGCCGTGCAGAGGTGAACAGAGACAACAAGTACATCTGCACATGCACCCATACACATATGTACTCATGCATGTCGCGCTGCTGCTGCTGGGGCGTTGTTAAAATCTGTTTTTATGATTAATCGACCCGTGGTGCGAAAGCGGAATAAAGCGAACAAAATGCTGTTGGCACTTTTGTGTTTTTGCTTTTGTTTTAATTTTTTGTCAATATGCCGGCAAATTTCATTTGGAAACCATTTCGAATGACTGCCATTCGGGGCAGGTTAAATAATCAGGCTTGACTCCGACCTTACACTTATTCACTTTGCAGCATAGTCAAAGCTGTCAACTCAAAAAACCACACAAATTGTGACCATAAAAAGGTGAGCGAATCGTTTATTGGATATTGCCAGTGCAGAAAAACCAAACTGAATGATATATAAATATATATATATATAAATATGTATACATCTATACATATGCATATATGGATGTTATCTGAATATATTCAGCTATCAATTAGTAAGTAAAATGGCCAATAAGTCAGCGAGGCAGTCTGCCTGCACAAGCTCTTTAAAGTAAAGAAGTATTTCTATGACAGTCAGTCAACCAAACAGTTTGTCAGTCAGGCACAAATTCAGTGAGTCAGTCAATCAGCCATTCTACCAGTTAATGAGTCAGTCAATCAATCATTCGTTAATCAATCAATCACGCGTCAATCAGTTAATCAATTAGTCATAGTCAGGCAATCCGTCAATAAGTCTGAATCAGTCAGTCAATAAGTCAATCCATCAGTCAGTCAGAGTCAGTTAATCAGGCAGGCAATCAATCAATTAGTCAATAAGCAGTCAATCAGTCAATAAATCAGACTCAGTCAGTCAGTCAGTCAGTCAGTCAGTCAAGCAGTCAATCAGTCATTCATTCAGTCAATCAGTCAATCAGTAGTCAATCAATCAGCCATAGTCAGTCAATCAGTTAAAATCCGTCAATCCGTTAGCCAGTCAATCAGTCAATCACTCGTTAAGCAGTCAGTTAATTGGTTAGTCAATCCATCAGTCAGCGTCATTCAGTCAGTCAGCCAGTTTGTGATTTATACACAGACCAATCATCACATCCAAAAAACACAAACCATTTTTTTTAGTAAAAATACATTTTTACAGTTATTCCAGGTCTTAAAAAAAACAAATTATTTTTAATATAAATTTGATTCAAAACTTTATAGAAACATTTGCTAAAATTTATTTTGCTATCAGATTTAATATTTCAGATGCTACTCAACTATTTAAAGTGCCGACCTGATTATGTTGGCGATGGTGCATAATAGCTTTGGCCTTGTAAATGGATTCTTTGTTTGAGTTAACGATGAAGGACTTTACGGTTTCTTTCTTTACTTTTACGGCGAAGTAATTTGTGTTGTTGTCATACTCGTTCACGAACTGAGAAGAGTATATTAGATTTAATATTCGTCATAGATACAGGCAGGTAAAAATATATAACACTTTCAATGTTTTAGAATCTGTACAATGGAACCACAAAAATATATATTGAAAGAACACTCAGTTGGTGAGCTGCTCTATATGACAGATAGATCTGGTAATTGATTAATTTTAGCTGCTTTTTGGGTGCCCTGAACAGGCATCATGCAGTCGGTTGCGCGCGACCACAACTTTCTTATTTGTGTCTTCCTCCTTCGGGCAACCAAATTCAGGTGTTCTTGAGCTATTTACCTGTCGTATTTTCTGTTTGTTTTGTGTTGTTGAAAATTTGCGCGTTTATCTTGCGCTAGTTTTGTGCACATTCGTATCACATTACTTTGTGTGTTGGTCGTGGTGGTGCAGGTTGCAGCTTTCGAGTTGCGACTTGCAACGTGCAACCTGCCACTTGGTGTGCTCGGCACGTGCTCACTAATTTTATTCCTTAATAAAAACCCAGGCACCGTCAGCAGCAACGACGAAGTAATAGTTGGCGCACGTAGTAGCTCAGCGGGGGAAGGAGGGGAGGGGGTGTCGGCCAAAGGATTCGCATCCGCAAGGACAACACACCGGGCTATTCGGATCGAACGGGCGGCCGTCACCTCGTCTCGTGCGCCATTGTGCGCCTTCTTGGGCGTCATCAAAATAGCAAAGTTCATTAAAGCGATAATTACCAGGGCCATAAAAAGGCAGCACAAACGGAAAATACGAGACGACGATGTCGGATAGATTGCATACATATGTATGTTATATATATATATATATATATAGATATATATAAATTTGTTGCATGCAAGGCGCTAAGGTTATCGATTATAAATATCCATATTAAGTTGGAATATTTGACTAGCTTTGCATATATTATAAATCTCTTCAGCTTGTGGGTTAGTTTTGTTAAAGTTAAATATTGCTTGAATGTGGAGCAAGAAAGCAAAAGCAATAATCAAATAAAGAAAACTAATATTAATAAAAATATCAATCAAATTTTCATATTTCAGTTGAAGTCAGCAGGCGGTGAAGTTATGAATGTCCATTTGGTCAACATCAAATCAATGCAGAGCTCACTGAAAAAAGGGGTATACAGGGTATACTGGTTTTGTTAGAATGTATGAAACAGGCAGTGGGAGGTGTGGCCGAACCAATAAACTATATATATAAATATTTCATCAGCATTAATTGAAGAGTCAATTTAGCCATAGTCGTTCGTCTTTTTGTTCGCCCGTATGTTTGGACTCAAATATTCATATTAGACTTCAGTTTTATTGTCTATCTCGCAGCTTCCAAGAGCTATAGATTCTATTGAAGTACACATATGTTGCAAGCAAGTCTTAGAGCACTGATTAGTGCATGCGACAGACTATTGAGTATCGTCTAGTCGGCCACGTGTGCACTTGAGCATTTCCATTAGCCTTGTCCGAGAACTCTACATGTTGTTCGCCTAAAAACGCGTCAAAGTGAGTCGGACAATTCAGCAAGCTGACAATAAGCTAGCCACGACTGAAGGTTCAGAAACTGGAATGTTTAATAAAAACGTGCAAAGCATAAGATTTATGTAATTTGATTTATTATTCACCTGCTGTGCCGTGCTGCAAATTCAAATACGAATGACAAACTGGACAGAGCTAAGTTTCTGTCCGAGTGTGAACAAATAAAACCCACCCGCCACAAATAAAACCCACACAAGTGGCGCCTTGACAACCTGTAGTCATGAAGGTGAGCAGTCAAATTAAAGCTGAAAGTTGTTTGGCTGCATAAACTAAATTATTTTTCCTTTTCTTCTATTTTTGCCAAAGATCTATTTATGGTTAACAAACACTAGCAACACCGATTCAATTAGCCTCTGTAAGCCATGGACATTTGGATATCAAGCTGTGCAGGTGAGGCTGTAGCTCGTACTTATCAAGTATGTATTTATATATTATTTAAAGAGGGAGCACGAAACAAGAAATTGCTTTATGAATAATAAAGGCGCGCTGTGCTTCTAGTTAAATGTAGAGATATTTTGCCAGCAAGCTCCGAAGCACTGAGGTGTGAAAATATTTATATTGACTCATTTCTATTCAATTACAAATTTAAAGTGTGATTTTTTATAGCTCTTGTAGCTGGCTGAGATTCTATATGAATGAATAGTCAACATTAGGTTCATTATCAATTTATTAGCTAAATTGTTAGGGCATACTAGCTCTCTCTCTCTCTTTGACTTTCTCTCACTCACTCACTCATTCGCTCCCTCTCTCACTCTATATGCAGAAATGTTGGAAATGCATTGCATAATTTGCGTAGCTCACGTAAAATAATTAATTTCCGCTTCCGTAAACAAAGTGAGTTACTCTGTTAGTTAGCCGGAGTTAGCCCAGTTGGCCTCTTTAGTTTTTGGAGTAGATGTCGCCAGCTCCGATGCTTTCAGCTTTGGACTGCCAACTGTCAAGCAGCTCACCAGGCTGGCATGCAGGGGGGGTTGGGGCGTGCGTTGGTTTCTGCGGCAACGAGCCGCATTTGGGAAGCGCAGCTTAGCTGCGACTTAGGGCAACTTTGGATTGCAAATTTCATTACAAGTTGTCAGTTGCTGGGGCAAAGGGCAGCGAGGCAGCGGGGCAATGGGGCAAACGCAACGCCAGCGCAGCTTGCGGCTCAGCCCGGCTCGTTTCCTATGCGGCTGCGGCTTGGCGGAACTCGCGGCAGGGCAACTCTCATTGTAGAGGCACGTGTTACTCGCGCCTTGCTTTCGCGTGGACTGCACACTGATTTTTCCAGGGCTGACGCACAGTCAACCTACAAATTGTTAGCTGACTGTGAGCCGCAAGCGACTGCTCTGATTGCAATTGCTTCCGATCAGATGCTACTTGACATGGTCTGCTTCTGATTGGTGCAGAAATAGCTATTTTTTTTATTATTTTTCAGCTTTGCATTGTCAACTTAAAGGTCTTGAAGCAACCATTTAGAAGAACTTGAACTAAGTTTGATTTGAGTATATGTAAATGTTAGTTGTAAATATATTTTCATATATAATTTTAATATTATATATTTTTTGCTTTATTTCTATCTTATTTTTTTATTTGCACTTTTTTAAATTTTTCTTTTATTAATTATTGTGGTAATTATTATTTGTTATTATTTATATTATTATTATAAAAATTTATAATTTTGTATATATTTATTATTATTTTATTTTCTTAAGTTTAGTTTTTATTTTTTTTTTTTCAATTTTAATTTATTTTTTTAGTTTTACTTGATTTACATTTTTTCTTATTTTTTATGCTTTTTATTCTTAATGGAAAATCTTTTCTTAATTATTGATTTATTTATTTCTGAAATGTGCAAATTATTTAAAAATATTTTTATCTTGTATATATTTTTTTATTATATATTTTTAATCTTATATTAATATAACATATTTCGAACGGATCCGATTTTTTGCTTTATTTTTTATTTTTATTCACTTAGTTTTTAATAATTAAATTTCCATTATAATGCATATTGCTTGATCTGGAAAAAGTCTCCTTTATGCAGGTAGCCCTGCAATTTTTTGATGGCTACTGCTCAGTTTGCTTTCATACTTTTGCGTTTGGTATTTTATTTTATAGCCGTTGCCTTTTGCTGCGGTCGCTGATGAAGTGTATACACAAACACAGGCCAGCGCACACCCACACAGCAGTACACTCAAACACACACTCACACAAAGTGGTTCAGGCATGCCGTCACAGTGGCAACAGCGATGTCCTTTTAGCACATTCTGCCGCGTTTGCGGGGGCACGCCCCCAAACACAGGAGGCCAGAGACAACCCTCTCCAGTGGCCAAAAAAAAAATGGAGCAAGGGGCAGACAGCAGTAAACGCGGCTTTCGCTGCTTAAAAGCCATTTTTGCATTTTATATTTAATTTTTTTCTATATATATATATATATGTATATGTATGTAGACGTATATGTGTAGGTGTATGTGTGTAAGTGTGTGTGTGTTCACACCCACCAGTCGACAGCGCCCAGTGCCACGCGCCTCGCATTTTTGTGCGCCTTGTTTATTCTTTATCCTTTGGCACTGGTTTCTAGATTTTTTTCTCACTTTTTAGCTGTCGCGTTACCTCAGCATGCAAACATTTTGTAGCCATTTCCTGGCGTTGCTTTTTTTGTTTTTCGTGGATTTGGTTTTGGGTCCTGTTTCACTTTCATGGGCTTTGGCCGCCTCAGAGTCGGGGGAGGGGGGCTCATGCTGTCCATGTTCAACTTTTGGCTACTTTGTCGCATTTGCAATATTTATTGCGTTTTGATTATACAAACGAAAAGCAAAATTTAAAATGTTCAAGTTTTGGTGGTTTCTTTTACATTTATTTACTTAATTTTTTTGGCTATTTTTAACCGTGTGCCTTTTACACCTGCTCGACGTCTGTTGATGGACATTTAATGAGAATAGTGGCCAGGGCCATGGCATGGGATCGGCAATATTTACTAAAGGCCGGGCCTAAGTTCTTAATTGTATGCCCAAAGTTCAAGTTCGTCCTTTTGCTCAGCTGCTCGTTAGTTCTTGTCATTCGCCGCCCGAACTCTTGAGTGGTGTGCGTGTGTGTGTTTAGCCTCGGCTTGGCTCTGGCTTTAATGGGGGGCAAAGTTAACAAACTACAACTACAGCAACTGCATCTTTGCAACTTTGTTAACTTTGCTCAGCTCATTGGCGCTGAATCATTTGAGCAGTTGCTGGCTCTGCCGGTGCCACTTGCCACTTGCCAGTTGCCACTTACTTGCCATGGCATTCAGCTTTTGGTCCGCACTCGGAGTTTCAATTCTTTTTGTGCCCCGTGCCGTGATTGTAAACTTTCATTGATAATTTTAACTACTCCATGTAGCCATCCGGCTGTCCAGCGTGCCTCGGCTGGTGCTAAGCTCAAAAGACGCTTTTAGCACTTTACCAAGTTGCTCTTAGAGCATGGCTTTTCTTTAAATACCCTGGCACGTGGCCACGGCAGCGAGCATACCAGATTATACTGCTGCAACTGCCAACTGCTGCATCCACAACTAGAGCTGGAGTATCTGAGTGCCGATCATTTGGGCCAACTTTGATTAGTTTTTCATTAGAACTGCAGGATGGTATTGGGCAAAGTCTTGGCTTTGACTATCCGGCAAACCAATATTCCGTCTCCTTCCGATGCCCAACCAGTTTCCTGCATCAAGTGTTGCTTTTATGGCGGCAGCTTCACGAAGTTTACTTTTTCTTCTGCGTTTTTGTCTGGTTGTGCTTTTGCTACTTTTTGAATTTAATTTTTTTGATTAGCTACATTTTATGCCGTTGTTTTATGATTACTTTTCCCACTCTTATTTTAGGTTATTTTCACAGTTTTGTCTTTCGCTGCAGACGGCGACAATTTTTGTTCATTTTGTGTGCGAAAAGTTTTTGGCTTGATATCGTACGCGAAAACAAACTGCAACGCAGTCAAACAGACCGAAGCCCCCCTGCTATCCCCTCTCTACTTCCACTTCAGCGAAGTTAGAGATGCCAAGCGAGAGGAGCATCTGCCCTGGACCATTTCATTTCTTAATTTTATTGTGGCATTTACATGCAGCCCTTTACGAGCCTCAACATGCTTTACCCACTGACAAAGCGATTTTTAATGGAGCATACGAGCAACTAAATTTCCACAATTTACTCACTTAAATCTTAATTTAAATGAAGTCCCATTCACTCGGAGCTGTAATTTTAATTGCCCTTGTGAAGTGCATGCAACATTTAATTCTGAATTACATTTTATCCCTAAGATAAATATGTAGCCAGACGTCTGTTGACTTCGTGAATGAATTTATTCACAGTTTGAGAGCAGCTTAAAGATTTATGAAGTGCAAATAAAATGCCATAGTCTATGGAAAAGTCTCTTCCAGAGGGCACTGTTCGTGTGGGCATTTGAAGAGGATATTTCCTTATAGATATTATTTCTAGAGGGTATTTCTATAAAGAAGATACCTCTTTATAGAGGATATTTGTAGAGTGTAGCTCTGCGGAGAGGGGGTACTTCATTATAGAAGAGATAAAATCTATATATATTGAAGGTAAGGTTTTTAAACAGAGCATTTGATGAGGGTATCTCCTTATAGAGGACATTTTTTTGCAAAATTGTTTTCTCTTAAGAAACTATATGAAGAGGTCAATTTATTTTTTGAAGGTATTTATAGTAGATATTTCTTTATGGAAGGGTAAGCAAGAGACTAGTTGGGGAAGAGATTTTTGTGTAGAGGGTTTTCTGCAGGGTCCATAGAATTTAATCTAATTTCGTGGCAAAATATTTCACACAGAAAAATATCTTACTTTAAAGCAGTGCGAATACTGTTAAATGTTTAATATTTAATGATTATTTAATTAAATCTTTAAGTGAATTATCTTCCTATTGGCACAAATCTTCAAAGATTTTGCATCACTCAATCCAATCAGATTACTCTAATCGCCTATTCGGCGCAGAGCCACATTTCAGAGATATTTCCACTGCTATAATTGCCAAGCATTAGCATTAAATATAACATTAGTCATCTGCTATAGGAAATGCTTCCCTAACGAAAACAAAGCAAGCACCTTAAGTGAATTCAGTGAATAATTTAAGGCGGGAGCCTCATTCGTTGACTTTGATTCATATCGGTGCGATATCACGTTTTCGTGTAAATGTTCGCACACAGAGACATCAATTAAAGAGTTTGTAATCCGATTTGATAGTCGGATTTAACGAGTGCTCAACTGCTCGTTTATCTGAGTGCAAATTTCTGATTGCAATTAAACAGGCAATCGCAATATGAATCTCTTTGCATTAAAGTGCTCATAATTTTACTTTACGATTTTACATCGACTGAGCCGAGATCTTTTTGGGATAAGGAAAGAGCAGCAGCGGCAACATAGCTGCTTGCCACACTGCCACATCGTTGTGGCAGGGTCGAGGCTAACCAATTGGCGACCGTCTGCACTTGTAGATTTATGACGGACCTTCAGCCTGGCCGGGCAAACAGCAACAGCAACAGCAACTGAAACTGAAACTGTATTTGGTGCCGCTTGAATTTACTAGCAATTTGCGTTGCACATGCATATACGTATATATATATATAGACATATATATGAGTATTTATATATACACGCCATCGATATTGCCACTCACACACAGCAGTCAGATTTTTTGCACTTGTACGCGTATGTTTTATTGCCAGAGCCGCTTTGCGGTGAATTTATTGCCAAATTGTCGGCGGCTTTCGAAATATCGCGAATAATCGCGACTCGGACCCGCCCTGCCTCCTGGACCCAGTGGCTATAAAAAAGCCAAAAAAGAACTAAAAAAAGGAGATTACAGCAGCAACAACGTCGTCAATAATAAATTCATAATTTTCGCTTTTGCCTTAATAAATTTTTATTATTTTTTAATTCCTTTGCAAAAAATTGTACATAAAAATATGAAAAAAAAAATAAATAAAAAATAAAAATTGAAAATCACCTTTTAAAGCATAATAATACAATATAAGTAGTCACAAAAACTGAGAGCCTGTAATTACGCCAACCAGCAATCTCAGAAGCGGCCCCGGCGAGTTGGCAACGACGTCGCTTTGGGCAAGGAGCTGACGTAGTTGCCGCTGTTGCTGTAGGTGCTGGAGGTGCTTGAGGTGGAGCTGGGCTGTCGGAATGGCGGCTGCGCTGTCGTCTGCTGTCGCACCTCGTTTGACTCCTTCAGCATGGGCACCTCAATGGAACGCGGCAAATTGGGATAGACCTCAGGTGTGATGGCTGTTTTGGCGGCAAATTATAAGCGACAGAGCATGAGAGAGAGAAAAGACAAGCCTTTAGCTTTGACGCAAATACTTTTTATTTTTAATGTCTTTGCTGTTAAACAAATCAAATTGTATTCTGGCTTTAAGCTCTGACTAGAAGGCTAACATGTGAGTTCCCAAAAGCAATAAGCAGCAGAAATTCAATGTTTGACCATAAAAATATTGTTGCTTGTATAAAGTTGTGAAACCTTTCTAGCTATATTTTTATAGGTTTTTTTTTTGTATAGATCGATTGGCGTCAACTCTATCTTAAGAGCTATGACTCAAGTGCTCTATGCTCTCAAGCAAACCTAGTCATAATTCGTCTGTGTGACAAACTTGCTATGAAATCAGATTACAAAACTAGCTAAGTTTTTATAAGTTATAAAAATATATAAAAAAACATTAATGTCTCTTTAACACTAGTCAACAAAATTTGTTGAAATTTACTTATCAAGAATTTGGTATTGCCTTAGGCAATAGAGAATATGTTAATATTTGTATTAAGTCCAAGTAGTGTAAGACTAACGTTCTTCGAGCCTTCAATTTAGTACTTGAGGATGACAATCTAACCAAGACCCATAACAAAAAGTCATCCGATCTACGCTAAGTTTAAGATATAGCCAACTCAACTGAATATAAATTGTGTTGCATTTGCAGACTAAGAAACCACTTGAAGTTGATCACAAAACATCTACTGTTCGCTCAGCTGGCAAGGGCAACATTCTGGGATATCCATCTTTGCATTGCTTGACTTGACTACTTACATTGATTCTGCCTGTAGCCAAACTGATCCGCATTGTAGAAGACGGTGATGTAGCGGCCATCGGGCATGCGATAGGAGTAGTAGCCGACGACCATCAGCGTCTTCACCTCGTTGATGACGGCGAAGTAGCCGCGCTCGTAGCGTGCCGTGCCATCGTCCAGCTCGAAGCGGAACTCGTAGCTGCCGTCCGGATAGCGATGATTGAAGTGGTCGAGAAGACGGGCGCCTCTAGTCTCCGGCTCGTGGTATGCACCCAGAGCTGGCGCGGCTCTGCTCCGATCCACGAGCATGACAAGCAGCGCGAGCAGAAACATTTGGTATCTAGAGTCCTGGGCCATTGCGCGTGAGTGTGTGGGAGAGGAGAAGGTGTGAGTTGGCTGGTGGTTGGTGGTTGGCGGTTGGTGGCTGTGTTGTTGGTGTACGTGGTCTGCTGTCGCGTTGTTGTGTTAACTGTTTAATTCGGAAACTGCGTAACATTGCCTTTTTATAGCCGCTGCGACGATGCCAACTTCTGCGGCTGCGACGTCTGCGATGTCTGCTGCCTGCGTCGGCGAGCGCGGCAACAATTTACCAGCAGGGACGCGACTGCGGCCCAATTGGGATGATAGCGTCAGCTGCTGTTGCCGTTGCCGTTGCCGTTGCCGTTGGCGTCGAATCAAAGCAGAGCCGGCGACAGCGACGGCAACGTCAAAAATTCTCAACGCTTAATCAAAAAAATACGTAAGAAAAAAATCTTAATTTCATCTACTTGCACACGTGTGTGTTTGTGTGTGAGTGTTGCTGCTGCCCATGTTGCTGTCATGGGCGGAGCTGGGGGCGGTGCGGCGGAGCATCAGCAGGTTGCTAACTGGGCAATTAGGCTGCGCCCCTCTCTTGCCATGTTTGCTTTGCAATCCATTCGCGCCGCTGACAAATCGCCGTCGAAATTCATCCAACTACGCACACTGGATGCTTAAGCCAAATAATGTCAGTGCAAGATCTTTCATTTATATAGATTAAGATCTGTCAAGCTTAGGCAACGAACTCTATGCAGGATGTGAGCTTTCTACAGATCATTTTAGCTAATCAAATGGAAATCTGCTTTCAGAGCTGTTGAAATATTTATTTACTTAAGAAAATATTTTTCTTAGTTGTAAATATGAATTTAAAAAAAAAATAAACTAAAAAAAAATATTTTATATATATATTTTTTGTATTCAAAGAAGATATAAAAAAGAAATTAAATATATTTTTTTAAGAAAATTATTTATTAGTTATTAAATGATTTCTTTTTATTTAATAATATTTTTTATTATTATATGATAATTTTTTAACTTTTCCATTATAAATTATTTAAACTGAATTTAATATTAAAATATATATTTATATAAAATTAAGTAATTATATTAAATTTAATGATATAATTTATTTAATTAATGTAATTTTCTGACACAACAATTTCTAGCTTTGCCTTTGATAAAGTAATTTATGGAATTTATTAAAAATAAAACAACAATCGGCACCATTCGCTTTGAATGGGTGAATAAATTGATAATGAGTTCCACTGTTGCCGGGACGGTAGCTAAAAATACACCCTACAGTACACCCTACAATTTGTGCAACCTGTTCGAGTACGTGCCGTCGGCTGTGGCACAGCAGGACAGCGATGCAGCATCGGCAGACGCTTTAGGCTCAGGTTCATCTTCGCCTCCTATGGCCAATTAGGGCTAATTTATGATTTCAATCATTTCTTAATTGCATTTAATGTGCAACGATTTAGCCAACACAGCCAGCTATCAGCAGCAGGATGCATTTGCACTTGGTCACTCGGCCAAAGTTAATGAGGTTGGTCAGCACTTGGCCTGCACGCCCCTCATTTAGATACGATACATCAACAGGGTCTTATCGGCGATGAATTAATTTGCACACACGCACACACACACACACATACACTCATGCGCTTGAGGTCACAGCTTGGACAGCGACAGGCAGGGTCGTTGTGTGCTCTAAAAAAATGGCAGTGCAATTGTTGCCGTTGTCAGTGGGAGAAAATTTATAACGCTTCAAGTTCACTGTTAGTGTGACAGAGTCGCAGTCGCAGTCGCAGTCGCAGTCACAGTCACAGTCACAGTCACAGTTCACCAATTCGTTGACAGCGTCAGTAGCAGTCGTGACAGTGGCAGTGACAGCAACAGTGACAATGACAATGACAGTGACAGCAAACACCGGCAGCATGCAGTCAGTCAGTCACTCAGTCACTCAGTCATTCAGTCACTCAGTTAGTCAGTCAGCGAGTCAGCAAGTCACTACACTGGGTGTGGGTGAGAGTCGAAAGTGGTAACTGGCGTCGACATCCTGGCCAAGGCAATGACATGCTAAAAAAAAACTGATTTATTTATAAACGCAATTTATCGCTGACTCTGGCAAAAGATTTCGCTTTGCATTTGAACAAAGCCAAATGACCAAAGAGCCAAAAAGCCAACACAAATTAAAATACAAAGCGCAAAATGTTTGCCAAACTTGTTGCCTCGACAGCAGCAGCAGCAGCAGCAGCAGCCCATTGCTGACAACTGCGCCTGGCAAGGTCATTTGTTTCGTATGTCGATGACAAAGACAACGACCAACAAATCACAATGCGCCCCACTCTCCAGCAGCAGAAAAGATGTAAGAAACGACACGAAACGCGAGCAGCAGGCGACAGGGCAGATGTTGCTGATGTCGCACTGTTGGCGGCGTGACAGGAAGTGTTTCTTGGTACTGTGTCGATTGTTGTTGGAGCGCAGTTTGTCATTACCTGCATTCGGCGTTTATTTTTGGGCTCGCTGCTGCTGCTGCTGTTGCTCGGGTTAGCTGTGCGCTGCCTGCGTGTTTAGCCCAGTAGCCGCAGCCACATTGGCTTTGTAGGTGTTGTCCTTGTTCTTGTCAACGGCATCAGCGGCGTTTGCATTAAGCGCGTTACGTGCCCCAGCCTAGGACTGCACGCTATGCACAGTGTCTCAAAAACGCCAAAGTCCTGCACAAACTTGCAGTGTCGAACGTTAAGTTAGAAACCTTAAGGCCTCAAATTGATTTTTATGACACACTCAATTTACCTGCTCAAATACAAGGTATATATAATTAGAACACGCCGTTTGCACCTGCATATTCTGATTGGTGCAACGAATGCGCATGAAATTTCACATCACCTATTGAATTTGTATTTGTGGCCAACGCAATCGCATACATCATGCTGTCAGAAAGCCAAATACTCAACGTATCTCGTGTCAATGTGCGCACCAAAGAGCTTCAGTCAAAAAAAGGGGGAAAGCCCAAACTTAAAGATACCCTGTATAACAATATCCAGGCAGCTCTGGGAGGCATAACTAGTATAGCTAATATAACACTCGATTAAGCATGATTGAAAAAACTTTGGCGTCACATATTGCCTCGCCTAGTGTAACCTTCTGCTGGAGGCGCACTCAATAAGTACAGGGTATAGGAACGCGTAAAAAAGTTAACTCACAGATACACGTAAAGGCAGAAAGGCAGCTACAGATACAGATAGAGATTCGCAAACAGCAGAGATACAAAGACACGGAACACGGACGGACAGACAGACAGACGGACAGACGGACGGACGGACAGGCAGACGAATGGGCAAAGTTACACACAAATAATGCATAAAAGTAGCTTATAAAACAAAATTTGTATGAATGGTCCATGTAGCGCAGCTACGTGACATGACGTCTCGAGATTTAACTTGTTGTTTGCTCCAGCCAAAGTTGGCTCCGACGTCTGCGAATAACCAAGCAGCAGCAGAGCCGTCAGTGCCACTGCCACCACCGTAACCACCGACTGCGGCTGAGGCTGTTGCCGACTTTTTGTGGCTTTTGCCAGCTGCCTGTTGCCATCGTCTGTTTTTGGGTTTTTGGTCTCTGGGTCTGGGCACGGAAAATAATTCCCATCAAATCACGTCGCTCTTGCGGAACTCTTCAAAACTGATTCAGATTTCTGGCCGCCCTCAACAGCCGCAGTCCATTTATGTGCGAGAGCTTCATTTTTTATGATATGCCGAGCATCTCAAAACAATTTGCAAGACTTACGGTCGAGTTTCGTTTTTGGTGTCTTGCATAAATTATAAATGCCGCAAGCTCTGTAAGCACAAAATTCTTGTGCTGGCAAAAGGGGCTGCAGCCGAAACACCGAATGGCTATAATCTATATATGTTAGGTGTTTGCAGAGATTTATTGAGTAGACCGAAACACAATTGCCAATTGGCAATTATCAAAATGTGGTCAATTTGCTCCAACATGGCCACAGTCAATGTAGTCGGACGCATCTTTGAGATACAAGTGTTTGTACATGGCTGGTCGGGCATCGCACTTCATTAGGTCTCTGCACAGAAGCCAACCACTTACCACTCACCCACTCACCCACTCACCCACCCTCACACAAACACACACACAGCCACTTAGAGCATTGCAAACTAATCCAAGTCAATAAAATTTCTAACTATAAAAGCCTTTTGCTGCCGGGCACGGTCCGAGCTGGTTTTTAGACTCGCTGCGAAAGGGCTTTGGCCATAGCCAATTGCAGCTGAGGCTCCGGTTTTACATTCATTAAATGTACATTTTGTGGCTGCTTTTTGGGCGGCCAAAACCAAAAACACCTTGATTGCCAGCTCTGTGGTGTGTGCGGCGTCCAGCCATTTGCCAGCAATTGAAATTTACAAAAAGCCACATTATTAATCTCAAGATTAGATTGAGTGCGCTTCTGATAAGCGGCAGAAATGTTTATGATTCACTCGTAGTTCTACAGCTATCTAGGACGTGTCTGTTGGCCATCTGCTTAAAGCTCTAGCCACACAGCCAGAGAGATTCGTAAGTCAGGCACAAATTTATTTATTATGTACCTAAAATGTTTTTATTTTTGTTTTCTCTCAATTTCATTTCAAGTTCACGCCAGCTCAACTCGGAGCCGATTAAAAGATAATCACATTCATTCTAAATAACATTTCTAAATTCTACTCAAATACTTGAGATTGAAATATAAATAGAAATTTATGAGTTCTTACTATGTTCAAGAGTGTAACACTCTCTGCTATCTTTGATGTCTATGAAACGCCAACTTAAGCCAAAGCCGTAGCCATTACATAGACGTTTTATGTACTGAGATTAAGGCCCAAAACTGAGGCACATATTTAACAGTCAAGTCAGCTGACGCTGATCGCTTGACTGATTCAAGTTTTCTCATAAAGGGTTTAAATATATTTGGTAGAGTTTGCAGGCAGAAGGGATCGATTAGCGCATGTAGCTAAGAAGGTCTTTGGTATTCGATATATCGTATAGCACAAATATGTTTAGCAAGTTGAATGTGAAAGTAAAAGATAAAGTTTGTATTAAAATCAAGTATAACATAAAGATAAATCAAGCTTATTAAACATATCATACAGATATATCAAGCCGGGTATATTGAAGTCAGTCATGCCTGGCACCGTAAGTACATATATCAAATATATCATGCAGATATACCATGTCGGGTATGTTCAAGTCAGGCATGCCTGCCTCGAGAAAATCCCACGTACGCAGCACTGACGATGTCTGAATCTAAATCTAATCTCTGTTTGGCTGCATAGCTTTGGTAGGGGTATAGAGCAGCTGGGCATCATTTGATTTGGACACGTCAATTAAAGCTATTACTCAATTTATTATTTATTTGTGGGCCAATGGGCCATTCGTTTATGGACTTCTCCAATGCGGCTCGCTTTCTCTATCCCTGGGCAAGTTCAATGTGGCGCTGGGGAATCGAATCCACACGGATATTGACAACGAAAAAAAAAAGGAAAAATAAAAAATTGAATTCATTGTGAATGCTTCCTGCATTATATTGAAGCCTTGTTGAGCCACCATGAAGATAGATTAATGATGGGGCTAAGCATTCAACTGGAAATGGATTTCAGCATGTGCTTATGCATATGTCTGTTAGTGACCCACACAGACCCACAGACTCGCACACACACACTGGCTCTCATTAATCGCCCGAATCCCCTAGCTGTAACCAACCCAAATCACAATGCGACTTGACTTGGTCCGATCCTTTGCGACCCTATCACATTTATAAATAGCAACAAGTGCTCGCCCCTCGCCAAGTATTTAAATCATATACAAATGTTTTGTTGACTCGTCTGCCGGGTTTATTGAACCCCAAATGGGTTTCCATCTATTCCATTGTTGACTCTTTGCTTGATACAACAAACGGGTTTTTATATTTAGATTTGCCTTTGAGCAGAGCTAATTGGCATAATTATAGCGCTGGATAGAGACATTCTTATATGAATATGTAACAATTGTTGCTATAAATCTGTATATATACATATATATATACGAATGCTGTATAACTTCTAAGGAACTTTTAATTTTTCACATACTTTGGGCGCTTCACTAACTCCTGAACCTAATACGAAAATGCCATTTTCCCCTAACAAACTTACTTTAAATAGTTTTCCAGCTTTTAAAGGGAATTTCACACTCCAAACTGGGTGTGCGTGTGGATTCAGTCTCACTGGGCATATATGTCTGTCTGTCTGGAAGCGGCAAGGGACTACAATGGGCATGCACTGCATCATTATCATCTTAATTATCAGCATCGTTATAAGGGCGTGTATAGCTCGTATTGTCACCATCTGCCAGAGCCAGCATGTGACTACTTGTCTGCACTTAGAAACTTTTTAGCCACACGCACACACACAAGGCAAATGTCAAACATTAAAAGTTGTTGATCGACTAGTAAATACTATGTAATCATAAGCTGCTCAGGGCCGAAGGGCCATGCTCCAAGTAGAGTATATGTTGCATATATATGTGCTATACAATCTGCCTCGAGTTAGATATTTGTTGCAGCTATTCCGTAACCAAATATAGATTAGCTAATTGTCTTGCCTGCAGCATGGCCTGCTGCAAGGCGTTTGCTGTGTTGCAACAGATTGACATGGCTGCCACAAAGACAACAAGAAATTGCACATCAACGCCATTCGCATCGCAAATCGTTTGAGTTTAGCAAGCATTTCTCATAATTTTACCACATTCTGCATCCGTTCGTAATTTGTAGCGCTTTGTGAGGAGGCAAACAGCTTGAATGCAGACATACATACATGTATTTGGATATGTTCGTAGGTGGGTGGAGTGTGTTTTGGGCAAAGCCCGCACCTTGAATTCCCGCCTGGTGCCTGACAACTTTGAAGACTGCGGCTGTGGCAGCAGCAGCAGCGGCTTCATTTGTGCAATTAGAATTCAAACCGTATAAAGAACAAACTGCGCTTTTTATGCCACCCAAAAAAGGCAGTTGCATAAAAGCCAAAAGACGCCTTGGGCCACATGCATTCATGTATTCATTCATTCAGTCACTCAGTCAGTCAGTCACTCAGTCACTCAGTCATTCACACTCGTTGTGTCGCCAGCGCCGGTTTCAGTTTCAGGCTGTGCTCATTCATTAGATGGCCATGGAGGCCGACTCGTAAATAAAACTGTATCCCGCATCGGATTAGTAGCTGAAATGAATAGCTGCAACTGCAGCCGCAGCTGCAGCCTCAGCCTCAGCCTCAGCCTCAGCCTCAGCTTTTGCTTACAGGTTTTTGGGCAGAGCCTTTGCTGTTATAGCTTCGTGTGCATTTTACGAGCAGCCCCAATCTCCAAAGGCTGCTCGACATAAAAACTATGACAAAGGTGGGCGGCGAGCTCTGACTGTCACAGATACTGCTGCTGCTGCTGCTGCTGCTGCTCCTTTTGCTTGTTAGCTTCTCAGTCAGTTTTATGAATGCTCACCGATTTGCTGCTGACAATCTGTCCGCTGGCGTTGTCTTTCAACAAAGCCGACAGTAGAGACCGGCGAACTATTCTCACAGCGCTGGCATTTGAATGCTCCAAAGTAAGTATGGCAGATGGTCTTTGTCTGTCGTGTTTAGGCCAGCAAATGATGTTATTAAGGCATCCCTTAATTGAATAGTGTGGTCGACAAATTTCTGTTTGGCTTTGATTGTGGTCCCAAACGGACTGCGTTTGCAACAGCCAGATCGAGTTGCTGTCTCCTCCGCCTCCTCCTCCACTGCCTTTTATCCCAACAACTACCACATGCCACATGCTCCATGCTAATTATATTCATTTGGGGCCAAGTCAAGTCATCTCTAGCCAAAAAATGCAGTTAGGCCAACGACAAAGCAGCTACGGATTGTGATACGAATGCAACTAATATAACATATGCAATGCCAGATGTCCACATGAATGACCTAGTTTATATGAAGTTAGTTTGTTTACCTGCAGAAATGGGCTGCCTTTGTTATTTGATTATAATTATGCCGCTTCAGCACAACTCAACCTACACCATTAAGACAACAGCAGGATATTCAATTTGCCATAATAATATTATTTCAAGTCAATGAACTTCAAGCCACCTGACGTGGGCTTGTCGGGATACTCGAGAAATAACGGCATAAATTCATTAGCTTAAATATAATATTATGTAATTTAACAACTATTCATCTAGTCTCTAGTCTCTAGTCTCTAGTCTCTAGTCTCTAGTCTCTAGTCTCTAGTCTCTAGTCTCTAGTCTCTAGTCTCTAGTCTCTAGTCTCTAGTCTCTAGTCTCTAGTCTCTAGTCTCTAGTCTCTAGTCTCTAGTCTCTAGTCTCTAGTCTCTAGTCTCTAGTCTCTAGTCTCTAGTCTCTAGTCTCTAGTCTCTAGTCTCTAGTCTCTAGTCTCTATTCTCTAGTCTCTAGTCTCTAGTCTCTAGTCTCTAGTCTCTAGTCTCTAGTCTCTAGTCTCTAGTCTCTAGTCTCTAGTCTCTAGTCTCTAGTCTCTAGTCTCTCTCTAGTTTTTCTCACTAGTCTCTTTCAAAATCAATTTAAGAACTTTTGAATAATTGAATTGAAAAATTGTGTAAATAAAGAAAACGAAGGAAAACACATATTGAATGTGCATGGGCAAAATGGAAATATTTGAAATAATTTTTATTATATTTATTTCGCTTAAATCGAATTTGAAGTCTGTCTAAGCTGATGCTGATGCTGATGCTGATGCTGATGCAGATGTCGCTGTTGATGCGGGCGTAATGTGAGCAATTGATGATGTGTATCGTTGTTGACTTGGTTTCTTATATTTGTTATTGTTGTTGTTGTATGCTGAGTCTGAGTTTCGGTTGCTGGTCCTGATGTCTTTCGATCTCTCGGTCTGGTAAATTGTGTTACGGAGCAGCCCAGCCAAAAATGATTGTGAGCAGAGGCAGGTCAGCTGTAGCTCTATGAGCAGCATTCAATGATGTCTCGATGCTGCGGCAATTGTTACAATTTGATTTGGAGCAACTGAAGCCTGGCGGTGGAGCGCTGCAAAGCGAAATGCCCCCCGAGTCTGTGGCAACTGCCACTGGAGCGGATCCAGCTGCACACGTGCAGCTATTTGTTGTCACTTTGCCATGCCACGCAGACGACCAAGTTGCCACTGCTCCTCCTTCGTTCTTCTCAACATCCGCATCCTCTTCATTCTCCTGCTCATACTCATCCTTATATGCGTTCACATTTACGCCCTCGTTTTCAGCTAGCATTCAGTTTGCATTGATGCTACTGGCTGCGACATCATCAGCAGCATCATCATCATCATTGGCATTGTCATCATCATCAGCTGCTGCTGTGCCAACTTTAGCTGTGGCCATAGCTGAGGGCTTGGCTTGGCTTTGGCTGTGGCTCTGCAATTGTAACATATTTTTTTTTTTTTCGGTTTACAGTAAAGGAAACGACAGTGGTTGAACCACCGTGGCGGCCACTTACCGTTGCCGGCAGGCGGACATCAGTTACTGTTTGACCTTTGGCTGTGCCAACGCTGCTGCCGTTGCTGCTGCTGAACATGAACATGGCCTCAGCATCTGGATGCTGCTCGAGCTGCTCATCGTTACGCTCTGGCACGCTTATTGAATTTCGCTTAGCTGCTGGCGTTGACTTCATGCCTGCCACATCATGGGGCACATCGAGGCTGCGTGGCAGCAATGGCTGCTCGCCGGATAATGTGTCTGCGTTTTGGGCATAAAATTTTACACTCTGTCGCACAGGAAAGCGCCAATCCGACCCACAGCCTGCAGCCAGCCACATTACTTACGCATATCCACATGGTAGCCCCGATCATCGGCACTGTAAAAGACGGTCGAGTACTGTGCGTTGGGCAGCGGCACCGAGTAGTAGCCCCGACGCGCCAGCACATGGCCCTTGCCCACGGGCAGCCAATAAGTGCGCTCATAGCGTGTGTCCCCGTTGCCCAGCTGGTATCTGCGAGAGTCTATGCTAATTAAATGGGCAGCTACAGTTGGCCAACGTCAATAACCTGTACTCGTGCTCGCCATTCAAAGAGCGTTGATCGAAGCTCTCAATTAAGCCTTCGATATCCGGGGCGAACTGTTCCGGTTGCAGGGCAACCAATGGCGGCTGATGTCGGTCAATCGTTGACATTGCTGTGGTCCTGGTGCCCCTGGTGGTCCTGGTGCTCCTGGTGGTGGTGGTGCGTCTCGGCTGTATTGTCCAGCGTGCCTCGCCAGCGCACAGACTGATACCCAGCAGCAGCAGCAGCTGCAGGCACTTTTCGATCGTTGGGGCACGCAACATTCTCGCTCAATAATTGATTACTTGGCCAGACGGCTGTCGGCCTTTTATACCACTCGAGAGCGAAGCCTTTCTTTTCCTTTTGGCCAAATGTGCTGAAGAAGAAGCAGAGCAAAACATAATAAACTCGCACGTCAGTGCCAATGACTTGCCACTCAACCCCCGCAGCTTTAATCCCCCAAATCTCTCCCTCCAAGTATCGTGATATTGACAGTGCCCTGGACTTTGTGATTTTGATTTTTGCTCCAAAACCGAATCTGAATCTGAATCCGAATCCGAATTGTGCTGCACTGTGTGTGTGTGTGTTTTTTTATTTCTTATGCCGTCGCCACTGGCTGTGGTAGGTGTCAGGCACAGCCACAGCTTCACCAGGACCCACGGTTCATTGACCAGGCCAACAGCTGCCGCTGTCCGTTAACTGTGCCCAACCGATGTGGGCGTCCGTTTCTTTCACTTCTTTTACTTCGTCATTCATTTCTTCAATGTTCTGTTTAACACTTGCCCATGTCCTTGACAATGGGCAGAGCGGCTCGGCTGTTGCCTGATAAATGTCTGGCAGCCGCAGCACTTAATGTTGCCTCAATCATCTCCATTGGTCTTGTTATCGATGGCCATTGTATTTAATCGTTGACTGCACAAAAAACGGCGTTTGCAAGTAAATGATTTTTTCCTTTACTTTTTGTTTTCTTTTGGCTTTCCAATTCAAATGTGGGCAGAGCTAACTATATGATTATATAGGATGTCTGAATTTTATTGATGCCTCTCTTCGTGTAATTAAAATGAATTTTTAATAAATAAAATAGATAAAATCATATTTAAATATTAATGTCACTAAATTTACTATCAACTGAAGCTCGTTTCATGGATATTAAAAATACTTTTGTATATAATATTATAATTTAAACATGTAAGGCTCTAAAAAAAACTTGCAATAAATTTATTTTCTTATAAATCAAAAAATTACTGAAACTAGTTGAAAATTATTGCATTGCATAATTGAAGGCTTGACTTAATAGCATCTGTCTCTCCAAGCATGCTCTCAAGTGGCTTATTTCTCAATTTGAGTCACTGAAATTGATTTAATTGAGCCTTAATTGTTTCGGCTAAGTGGCTTTCGTCATAAATAATTGATTGACATAATTAGGCCAAAGGAACGTTCAAAATATATTTACAGCTTAAATGTTGTAAATAAATGGAGCAGTGCGTGTCGCCTTCGCCTGCCACTAACTCCCACTCTCTCTCTCCCTCTGCCTCCCTCTCTGCGCGTAGGTGTCAAGTGGAACAGTTCTCGGGCTGAGCCGCTGGCCATTAAGCGACTGCAATTAGCAGCCAACAGCAGTCGACAGTCGGACACTTGGCCAGATTAAAGTCCGCTTGTCAAACTGAAAGCGCAATTAATAAATTTAAGCGTTTATTCCGTTGAATTTTGACAGCCCGCTGTCCCGTTAGCTCGCCAAGATGAAGCACTCAGTTAGGGCTTTTAATGCGGCACACTTGACCAGAACAGAGCAGCGTAACAGCCAACAACAACAACAGCTGAGAACACTGCAGTTGGCAGCTAGCGACTGCCTGATACTCGCTCACGCAGCATCTAAACTACAGCAGATCAGCTGGGATCCAAATGAGCTTAGCTCTGCAAAAGGAAGGTATATACATTTGGAGACGTGTTTAATTGACCACGCCTGCAAGAGACGTAATTACATAATTATTGATTATACTTTAGACGGCCTTAACAGTTACTCAATGCGTCATCTTTCGAACTGCAGAACTGTAGAAAGTATAGTTTAAGTTGTTATAGCATTATCTATAGAGTTTGTTCAGGAGAGAGATATATATTTCTAATTCCTGGTTGCTCAGAAGATATAATAAAGGACAAAGGACTCATACAAACAAATCTTAATACTTTACAGAGATATATAATATATTAGCTATATCAGGTCTCTCTACAGACGGATAGACAGAAAACTAATAGACTCGTCTCAGATCGTGAGCGAGTATTACAACTTTCGCGCAACTGCAAATGCAGTGCAATAAAAAATGAATTCAAATGGCGATGCGGCCGCCAACTGCAGCTGCAAATCCGTTGTCAACACACACACACACACACACAGTGCCACCCACACACACACTCACCACACACACTTCTACGCAAAACAACAAACTAATAAATATTTTTACCCATATAAGCATAAAATATTGTTTCAAGTTTACTGTGCGGCCGTATACATAGGAGATCCATAGCTGGGACAGCTGCCTAGCACCCCATACACACACTCTTGCTCTGCCTCTCTCTTTCTAGTGGCCAGACCGAAATGGAAACTCAGCTTGTTTGTGCTCTGGCATTTTGTACAATATTTCATTTGCCAGCATTTCCGTGCAGCGTTCCCAACTGCCAAGCAGCGCGACCTAAACCTAACCTAAAAAAAAAAAACAACGAGAACCTCGAACCCAACGCAATGGCACACTTCGGGCTGGGCAGCCCCACGTTGGCATGTGCAAGTGTCTGAGCCATGAATTTATATTGGTCGATTTCGATTTGAAAGTATTTCGGTTACATAATCTCAGCATTTTTATCGCATTCCATGCCATGTCGACACACTGTTTGATCCTGCAGCGCCACAACAAAGTCCAAAAGTTGTCGACTCGGGTCAGCAGTCCGACTAAACATATTAAGAGTCATGCCACTGCATGGCTCTCTATACAATATATGCCTCGTCCTGGCGCCGCCTCCTGCTGCCTTGTGCGGCCATGTCTTGGTGTAAATTGCTCAATTATAGGCCAAGCGACGCATCTGCGCGTTTGCTTCACTCTGTCTAACTGCCTGTCTAACTGTCTGTCCATCTGTCTGTTTGTCTGTCTCTTTGTCTGTTTGTTTGCCTGAAAGTTTGTTGCAAAATTCGCATCAACTTGATTACTGCATGATTCCCACTGCAAAGTTGGATGACAACTTGAGTTATTTACTTGTTTGCGTAAAAATTTGCGCATCAGTCAAACACTTTTTAGTCAAACAAAAAAAAACAGAGCAACAACAACGACGACATTTGATACTCTACATGGAGTAGAGACTCTAGATGGTATAAATGTTTCGCATTTAGCCCAAAACCCGGACAGGGACATGGCCATGAGTTGTCAGTTGACAATTGCCTCGACACCAGACAGCAGCAAGAGAGGCACACACAGACACAGAAACAGAGACAGAGAGAGAGAGAGAGACAGAGAGAGAGATTACTAAGCTTCAGTCAATGCATTTCAATTTGGGTCTTCGGAAACAACTGAAATCAACACGTGGAATTACTTAGCAGCTTCGTTTCTTTTGCTATGCAAGAGCCAATGGGAGTCAATAAAGCCGTATACTCTGCTTACATTGATAGATCTGCTTAGAGTTTCTATTGTATAGATGAATTTAAGAGTCACTCGCTCTCTCTCACTATGAAGGTGGGAACTAAACTTTGAAGTTGACAAGTTTCAACAAATATCGATTTTTGCTGGTGTTCAGAATTCAGAATTAGGCTAGCAGAGCTGGGGCATGAATCGTGAAGCATCTTCGATTTGGCTTAATCAATTGACGCATTAACGAGTCGATTATGTGTAATGCAGCTGTGCATGATATAGTGAAACGTGATACAGATCTATTTATTTATTTATATCTCATTATTGTATTTATTTGTTTCTCTCTTTCACTCTGTCTTTCTCTGTATGTATCTCCTCTTCTTCTTCCAATCTCCCTCTTTTTCTCTCTCCTTCTCTCTATGTGTCTTTCTTCTGTGTCTTCCCTTTCTTTCCTTCTATTTCCCTCTCTTACTCTCCCTCTCACACTCTTGTAATCTCTCCCTCTCTCACTGTCCATTTCTACTCTCTCTATCTCTTACACCCTCTCTCTCGCTCTTCCTCTTTCTCTCTCATTTTCACGCATTATCTTAATCTCACCTCTATTTTTCTCTCTCTATCTCTCTCCCTTTATTTCTCTTTCTCTTATTTCTATCTCTCTCTCGCTTTTTCTCTCTCTATCTCACTCTCTCTCTCTCGCTCTTCGTCTTGCTCTCTAAATATCTTCCATCCTCTCTCTAGCTCTACTTCTTTCTCTTGCTCTCGCTCTCTCACTTTCACTCTTCTTCTCTCTCTCTCCCTCTCTATTTCCCATTCACTCTTTTGATGAGATATTTTTGACAGCACCTTATATATATATATATATATATAGCCGGAAAACGTGAGCCAAGTGAACCAGTTTTCTTTTATTGTTTTGTGTGTGTTTGACTGTTTATCTGCGGGACGGCCCCACGCGCGATACATGCAAACAGACGACAATGGGATGCTGTTACTTGTGAAATAAACAAAACTTGCGGCGATACTCGCCACAAAACTTGACGCTCGTCTGTTGATTTAGGCAAATTTATATTTAAACAACAACAATAACAAGCAGGAATAGCAAGAGCCAAAGCGAGAGCGAGAGCAACAACAATATTGACAATAGAATAGCGGATGTGACTTCCCCCTTGCGCCGAAAGACAATTGCTTAAAATTTTTGGAGTCGACAGCGGATTCGGTTGCGGGCCCAACAAAAGGCGCCTCATCAACGCAACCAGCAACAATGACAGCTAACAAACCGTTAAGTGCCGCAACAAATCGCCAAAAATTGAAAACTGTGGGAATACACACGACGCCAGACGCCGGCCTCAACGCAGCCCAGCACAGTGAGAGACACCAAGCGCGGCGACGCACCCACACAAAGGCAGATAGAAATCTCGGGCTCCCAAAACAAAACACAATAAAAAACAAGAAACCAAAAAACAAAAAAACAAACTCAAAAAATAAAATTAAAGAACATACAATCTACAGTCACCAGAAGGCAATAAAAACAAATAAAAAGTATTTTAAAATGCCATTTGAATTAAACTGGAAACAGCTCCAGAGGACGGGACGCCAGGCGACGAGGAAGCCAAGTCTAGAGTTTGCAAATTGCATTTCCCTGCATGAGTAAAACGTAAGCTTATAAAAATAAATATAAATAAATACAATTCTGTAATTTGACTAGCTAATAAACATGCTTACAAGCTAAGCTGGCCATGTTCCGTCAGAGCACTTTCAGCTGTTCGCTGTTTGCTAGCAGCTCTAAATAATAATGGCTAAGCTAAAGTTTTAAATGAAAAACAAGTGAGAATAAGAGTCGTGAGGGAAGTATCCGACTAGAAGATAGCCTGACACCTAACAAAGAGCTGCTAGGAAGATCATGAAAGACTTTCTTTTAGACGTACGGAAAGAGATGGTGAGAGAGACAGAAGGAGGAACAGAAAGAACAAGAGAAAGAGGGAGAGAGAAAGAGAGAGAGATAGAAAGAGAGAGAGATAAAGTGATAGGTAAGGGAGAGAGAGACTACCAACAACATTCAGCTAGGAAGAGAGAGAGAGAGAGAGAGAGATATCTGAGAGAGAGTGGAGATAGAAAGGAGTCAGATCACTTAAGGCGCGACTCGAATGAAATATGCCACCAAACTATCTAGATATATTAAAATAAATATATTAAGCTTTTCAATACATTCTTCATCTATATAAAACTCAGCTCAGCTCAGAATAGATAGTGTCAGAATGCTTAAGAACAAAACTGCTCAATAAGTGTCCTTTACAGGTGTTTCATTTTATTACGTGCACAAAAAAAGGTAGAGCAGAGCTCGTTATACATTGATAGCTAATGTTACTCTCTGATCGATATTCTTGTTATCGATCATTATCGACTCAAGTTCAAGCAGCTCACATTGGGCAGCTCATAGCGACGCACTCGTGGCGGCTGCTGTAGATACTCCACTGCATGAAAGAAGATAAATAGAAAATTAAAAGTATATATATAGAAGAGATATATATGTTATAGGGTAACACACCTGCCAGCGGGTGATAACCATGGGCATCGGCGCGATAGCAGCGCAGCTCGTACTGTATGCTGTGACCGTAGTGCCGTGGCTGGGCGTAGAAGCCTTCGACCACCAGACCATGGTGCTGTTGCTCTGAGAAGAAGCCGCGCTCCCAGCGGCGTACGCCATTTGGCAGCGAGTAGCTGTTGGAAGTGGTTGGCAGTGGTTTAGAGCGGTTGCGGGTGGTGCCTTGGCTGCTGACTCACCCAAAAACGTAGCTGCCATCCTCGTTGCGGTCGTTGAAGTTGTCGCGATATGGATTGTAGTCCTGCTGCGGCACCTGCTGTGCCACCTGCTGTGGCACCTGCTGCGGCACCTGCTCTGGTTCCTGTGCTGGGCCCGTGTCTGTGTCCGTATCTGTGTCCGCATCTGTGTCCGTATCTGTGTCCGCATCTGTGTCCGCATCTGTATTTGTATCCGGGTCGTTGTCTGTCTCTTCGCTGTCCTCTCCGCTGAATTCGTCAGATTCAGCTGAGTCAGCGAAGAGCTGGGCAGCATCCGTGGCGGATCTTGGCGCCACAATGCCCGGCTGTCGGCGGCTCAGCACGGCGAGTGGTGCAGCTGTCAGTGGCGCCACAGCGTTGGTCAGCTGCTGTCCCAGCAGCTGCCTTAGCTGCTCGCCTGTGCCGGCATCGTCTTCGTCCGCCTCGTTGCCATCGAATGTCTCGAAGCTCTCGGCAAAGCGCAGGCTGGGCGCTAGCAGCTGCCGCGTGGGCAGCGTCAAGCTCTGAGCGAATGTGGCTGCTATGCAGCCAAAGCTGATGAACAGCAGCAGCAGCAACGGCGGCTGCCCGGACATAGTGCTGAGCTCTATGGAAGAATAGGATGTGGGCAGGCGGAAGCGTAAGTGTCTAGTCCAGTGGTGCGGTCAGCGTTGAATGCGCTTGCCCACAACCAGTTGCAACACATTTATATGAAGCCATCAGTGAGCTCGAGGCGTTTTGCAATCTGCAACAAATCAGCGGAGCAAATGCATAAATTTCTATTGGTCCGCTGCCAGGTGACATGAGATGTGAGTTTAATTAGCAGCCGCATTGAAATCGACTGGGGTCGAGTGAAACACACAGAGCGAGTCATCGATGACGTCTATGGCACAGTTGACATATCTCAGCCGCAAAGTTTGCCAAATTGAAATGCCGAGAAATTATGCGACTGGTTTTTGATGCCGAGCTGGACGTAAAGGCTGCGCCTCGCAGTGGCCGTCGATAAACATTCTCAAGCATTGAGCGTTGGCTAATTAGGTCAGCTAACCGACCGGTTCTTCACTTGCCCGTTGCTCAGGTGCGGCACTTAATCAGTTCATTAAGTCTACTTTGCGGCAGCGCAGCCGTTGCTCGAATTATGTTGCATAGTTTTAGACATGCTACGGATCTGGCAGTTTCTCTCCATTTAAGCCTGGCCACTGCGACTAAGCTTCTTGCTTGGAGAGCCTCAGTGTAGCCTGGCAGCTTGGCAGGCATATTTCCCATTAAGATTTGCTTAAATTCATATTTTAGTACACATATTGTGAGTTGATTTCCATTTGCCTAATTGCATTTGACTTGTAGACGGAGTCAGATATCAAATTGGCGCTTTCCATCTGGCCAGAAAGCATTTTGCACTTTCGCATACCATTTGCTGACCCATTAGAGGTGAGCGTAATAAAAACGACGTATACGTAATTTGGTTGTGTGTGGCGGGTGTGGCTTTACTTTATCTCAATTTACATTTAACCGTTTGCAATTATTAGAGTGAAGGCAGGCGAGACAGTGTGTGTGTGTGGGTGTGCGTGTGTGAGCAGGGAAGATGACGCTGATTGTCGGTTTATACAAGGACTGGCACGTTTGCCCGCAGCGATTTGTCATGCATCATTCATACGCTTGCCGTGTTAATTATGCTGAAATACGGTCTGTTAAAGTTTCAGCAGCCACGGCTGGTTGGCATCCTCAACCACTTATGCCGCATGAGTCCCTGCGACCCGCCTCCTGCCAGAGCAATCACCTACTGCGACTGCGACTGTTGCTGCTGTGGTAAAACGTAATTAATGAAGGCGCACTTAAATCATTTTTGTGCGTGGGCGGTTTCCACTAACACGAAACGCGACAAAAGCATCCGCAACAACAACAGCAAAAAGGGACTTAAAAAAATACAATTAGTTAACTAACAAGTGGGAATGGAACCAACAGACATCACATAAAAACAAAACAACAAAAAATTTCATACAAGGACAGAGCTCTGAATTGCTAAATGATCAGCCCACAGATGCCCTGCATGCTGCATATAGCTGAATACCCTGTAAATGAGGGTCAAGTGTGAACAAGGCTGCACATGAAACTGGAATCGAAATTACATTTAGGACAAATTGACGAGTTTATAAGAAATTACTAAATTAAATTCAATAAAATAAAAATATGCATAAAATTCAATTTAAAATTCATTCAAAAGGCATACAAATAAATAAATATTTTTTTACTGAATGAATATTTCAATAAAAATGCGAAACAAATTAAATATTTATAATAAAAACAAATAAAATAATAGCACAAGTTAAAAAGAATTATCAGTAATTTAATAAAGAAAATATAGTCTAAAAATATGAATTATATATATATAAATATTTTAATAAAAAAAGTTGAAATAAAATATAAAATTGAATATATAAAATCTATTAAAATATAAATAAAATAAATATGTAATAAAACTATATGAAAAATAAATCAAGAATTAAATGAAGAAAACAAAGTATAAAAATATAAATCATTATTTAAAAAAAAAGATTATTTAATTATTCTTTAATTTGCATTGAAAAGTTAGAAATTAGCTGGGCATACCCGCTGCATGCGTTAAGGCGCAGGGTATGAAAGGGAACAAATCCGGCAAAGGGCCACCAGGCTGCGCGCTAAAACGTTTCAATTTTTCATAAATATTCAAAAAGGTAGCTAACACTGGCAACAACAACAGCAACAACAATGTGACAACAACAGCTGCTGCTGCTGCTGCTGCTATTGCTGATGTTGCAGAAGCTCCGTTTTTGGCTGTTGCTGCTATTCAGAGCAATGTGGAGTAGCTTCGCTTAGAAGGCACAGGATTTCCCCATTCAGTTTAGCTCAGTTCGGTTCAGTTATTGCCTTCGCACACACACATATATCTATTTATATATATATATAAAAGAAGAAAAACTTTTTCGATTTAAGCAATTTGTATATATTTAGGTATATAACATAGAGTGCTGGTATGCTAACACTGTCTGCCAATACTAGAGTCGAGCGAGAGACAGAGCGACAGAGAGAGAAAGAGAGAGCGCTCTGCTCTCTGAATACCGCTCAGTCCAAGTTCTAAAACAACAAAATGAAAGGACGGCCGAACAAAAGGGAGCAGCGTAGCAAAGAGCGTTCAAAATAAATGCAAATTTATATCGTGGAAAAGTTTTCAATTTGTTTTTACATTTTCTTTCATTCGTCGTCGTCGTCGTCATCGCCGGCAACAACCTGCAATGAGCGCGTCCGGCCACGCCCCCATCCGATGCCAGATACCGCCGCCCGCTAAGCATTTTGTATTTTGCCAGCACACAATTTGGGCCATTTTTGTGCCATAATTAACGTGCCGCCAGCGCCCGCGGCCACGGCCGCCACATTTGCCATCACATCCTTAAGGAGAGGGAGAGGCCGTTGACGCTGCCGGTCCAAGGACGCTCACATTCTCCCAGCTACACTATCTATCCAAAAATAATCTATAAAGATGCTAGCGAGCACTGTGAAAAATATTTACCTATACAAAAAGCAAAAGCCATCCATCATAAAAGAAATCTTGAGTGGGCATCTAGCAGCATCAATCAATTGATTAGCAATATTTTCTAATAATAAAACTTTAGAATGTAATAAAAAATATTTCTATTTTAATAAATTTATTTATTCATACATTTAGAATTTATATTCAGCAAATTCAAACCATTTTTTTTTTTATAAAAATTTTTTGAAAAATATGTAAAATATATTTTTAATGGTTTTCAAGTAAGATAATATTTAAACACAAAAAAGTTTTGGACTTTTTCTCTATGTTATTCTAGAACCTCCTGCTTCAATCATCAGCCGACTTCGCCTAGAATTACTCATTTAACTATAGCCAGCTGTTTAGGAAAACCCTAAATTTCATTAATAAATAAATAGTTAACTTATGTATTTGCTATATTATTCCGAAAAAGGTCTATATTGTAATATATTCTTTATTGATTATTTATTTTTATTAAAAATATTTTCCTAATTCTAAAATAATATTTTCTGTTTAATAATATTTTATATTGCTTAAAATATATTTAGTCAATGCTGACACTATTTTTTATATTATTCTATTTCATATTTTTCAAAAAAATATTTTCTTTATACTTACATTTTAAATTCCTTCTAAAATAATTTTCTAAAAATATTTACACTTTTTTGACTTTTTTTGCAGTGTTTTGTCTAGAGTCGCCAATTTTTTTCTCTGAGTGAATGTTAAGGCCAACAGTGGCAGTGGCAGTGGCAGCTGAGCAGGAGCCACGCCAACCAAATGCCGCAATCAAGTTATTATTAAGTTTTTCTATTTATCCAACATAATTCATAATTTGTTTACAAAGCGTATAATAATATTAACGTCTTGTCCTGGCTGGGCCAGAACTTCGCTTGAACATTCCTTTAGCCGTTAGATATACTTGCTATTGTTCATATTTTCCGTTACCGATGCTCTGCTTCTTCTACTTCTTTTGCTTCTTCTTCTTTGCTGTTGCTGTTGCTGTCGTTGTTCTTCTTGAATTTTTAGCTGTCAACGTGGCCAGATAATCAGCAACACAGTCGAGACTAGCCTGGACTTTTGCAGTTGCTGTTGCGGCTGCTGGTGCTACTGGTGCTGCTGCTACTTCTTCTTCTTCGACTTCCACTTTTTTCTTCTCGTTCTTCTTCTTCTTCGTGTTGTCGCTGACAGCATCGTAATCCCATTAGAGCGCTACACGGCGCTACGGCGGCACAGCCAACGGCTCGTTAACTGGAAGTTGGAGCCGAGCCTGCTTAACTGGCGGCCGTTGTCTAAAATCGCATTAGCCAAACGAACGCATTTTCCATAGTGACAGCGTTTAATATTATTTCTTACGTTTTTCTAGCTTTTTTCTTGTTCTTCTCTTCTTTTTTTTCTTGCGTGCATTTTTTATTTATGCGGCTTGAATTTCCGGCAGCTAATTTTTTTTAGGTCTGTTCGCTGAGCACTTTTCCGCTTCCACTTTACATTTGACACTTTGGCTAAAGTGCACACGGTTGAGTAGTTTACGCGGCTGAGCTGTAAAATCCGTTGAGCAAACAAACAAACATACATATATATATATTTGTATATATATATAATACATAATATATATATAAAAATACATGAGCAATGCGTTGGGCCAAATGAGCAACAGCATCCAGCTTCCCTGGAACCCCGCAACCCCGCAGCCGTCATCCAGTTTATGCAAAAGGGAATTAAGTTAATTGAGAGACGGCAAGGCGAGGCAGCCAGGCAACGACTACGGCCGTAGACGGAGCCGTGCTATAATTGCGCATAAAAATGAAGCGATTTATATGCGCGTATTTTTAATGTTTCATAATTGGGTAAGCTCACTAGAATGGGGTCTAGCTAGGTGGCTCGATAAGGACCCCACGGAGGTCGGCCAGGGTCTATAGCTTATGGGGTTACAGTTCACAGTTCGCAGTTCGCAGCTAGCAGCTCACAGCTCGCAGTTCGCAGTTCACGGTTCACAGTTCTTACGGCTATGCGAACTGCTCAGCGGATGCCTCTGCGGTTGTCTCTGCGTCACATTTCCCTCTGAGTGCACACCAAGATAAGCCAACAAAGTCGCCAGCAACGACAACAGCAACAACAACAACAACAACAAGCTCTGCTCATCATTTTGTAATTATCACTTGCTTGTTGTACGCAATTTCATTCAGCTGTTTGAGTACAATTTATAAGTCCTTAACAGATCACATCCATAACTTTTCTCTTCAGCCAAGTTCTGTTTGCAATTCATGAATTTATAAATTTCTTTCCTTAATGTTTTATAACAAGTTTATTGAGCGTGCACGCGTAATAGAAACCAGCGCTGAGTTCAGAATGTTGTTTGACTAACAAATACCGTATATACAAACAGAATCATGTAATGAGTGGGCACTGACCGACTTGCAGATACCCTGGAGTCAGCTCAGAGTCAGAACTTCTGTCTGCAACATCCAAGCTTGTTCTTAAATAACTACGGCTTAAGCTATACGAACTCAATTTCCATATTTTAAGCTCTATGGCTTGAAATGTTTAGGGCAAAGGTATCTAATTAATGGGGAAAGGTATCCCAGATTGGAACTATATGTGTATCTACAGCTCTGCTGGTGTCGTTATACTTTACAGTTTGCTTGAGAAAAGCATATTGAAAAATCGATAAATATCGATATTTTGACTTGGTTATAACTTGCAGAAACATATATATATCCATATTTTAATATCTAATTTTTGTGATTCGTGGGATCGCTGTGCTCATACGATTATACAGACAGGCAAACAGACAGTTTAAAGTAAACATATCAAGTATAAATTATATGGTTTCCAGTCCTGTGGTGACTGAAAGTTAGGTTGAGAGGCGACTGTGCCTCTTATTGCTGGCCTCGGGCTCAGACAATGAAATAAGCCATTTAACGAGCAAATGACGGAGTGAATATTTATTTAAGCGGTTTACTGGAAGAACGCTTTTTAACCCTGCTTTTAATTGTTCTTTTTTGAATAATCGAAACAGTTAATTTTATTGGTTTTTCTTATTATATTCACTATTTTTAGTTTTACTTATATGACACCAATTTTTAGCATGTCCTATCAGTACGAGTTAAAACACGAGACTGATCTATATTTTTACAAATCATAGCCTCACCGGCGTAAGTAGAGTTGCCCTTGCCAGGGCTGTTCCTTAACTTGTCTAGCACCCGATAATAAGTGTTGAATAATACCTAACATTAAGTGTTATAAGCTAACTAAGTGTTATAAGTTAACTACCCCCCCCTCAAGTGTAAGGTCGTCCTCGACCGACCCAATTCCAGCGACGACTCCTCGCAAGTGCTTCGCGGACTTCTTTGCGTCGATGATCCACCAAAGAGTGAGGCCAATGCAGATTAAAGCACAGCATATGGCTCCTCTTTCGGAGTGCCGTACAACGACACATCATCAAAGTGCACCATTTCGGTTCCTTGGTCGCATATTAGCAGCGGTGACCAGCGAGTCGGTGCAGGTGTTCTCGAATGAAATCCGCAAGTCGTTCTCATTCACATTCAATACGGAGCAGTATGAGCAGCGTACTGATTCTTCGCTATCGCCGTTCAGCAGGCGCTTACTAAGCTTGCTCTTGCGCCTACGTATGTGGCGTCTGTTGAAGCTGTTGGTGCACAACGTGGACGTGGGCCTTGGCATCGGATGATGCACACCAAAGTTGTGCAGCTGCAGCGACTTGAGTGTGGCTGGCGCCGTCGATGACTGGCCGTGCACGTGCCCGTGATGGCCGTGATGACTGTGTCCCACCACTCCAGCGATGCTATGAGCCGTTACTGGACGAGTGATGTGTGTAGTCTGTCGGCGCGCTCAGCTGGCGATTGAATTCGGCCTTGCGGCGCGTCAAGTCCGTCAGGCAGTATTTGTTCAGATGGCCGTTGCTGGAGACAGGGCTCTTGGGCGATGATGCCAGATGCTGCGTATAGGCCGAAGGAGTTGCTGCTCACGCTTAGCTTATTGCCGGCGTTGTGCAGCAGATTGTTACAGTTCTTGCCGCTGATCTTGGCCGACTTTTGCCCGTCGTCGGTATCGTGTTGCTGCTGCTGCTAGCCGCCCTGTACTCCTTGTCGTCGCTCTCGCTGCGCACCGATGCTCGATACGCAGGAAATGTCTTCGTCTTGCTCTTCAGAGAGCCGTTCAGCAGTAGCTGCTGTTGCCGTGCGGCAACTGCCGACAATGCCGGCAGCTGCAGTTGACGTGACGCCGCTGCCGATGAGGATGAGGATGAGCCGGCAGCCGTGGCAGGTGTCGACAGAGATGGGCAGCGGTTGGAGCAACCTGTGGCTGTGAAACTTCTTGAATTAATGCAGTTGGCGGTGTTTTGGGGATTTCTTGACTTGGTTCTAGTATGGATGAAGAGTCGCTTGGCTCTGCCGCCGCGAAGAGTTCGTTAGTTGTTGCTGGCTGATGAGCTTCTACTGTTGGTGGTGGTGCCGTGAACAAGGGGGTTTCCTCAACGATTCCGCTTGTAGATTTGCATGCTGTGGTTCTGGCTTAGCATCCAACTATGGGGCGAATAGAGCTGTTGCTGGTTCTTGTGGACGACAGGATAAATCGTAATTTTTCTGCAGGCTTTTTTAATTTTTGGGAATTTGGTTATAAAATGTATAGTGTTGATGGATTCCTCTAGCCAAATTGATTTTAAATCTGAGGAGTCCAAAATGTTTGGGCTAACAATGAGCCTTCGCGAGAGTAATAGCAAGCATTAAACTTTGCAACTAGATCGTCCGCATTCTGTTTCTGGACAGTGTTTCAGTGTTTCAAATAAATAAATCAATTTGTGAGTTTTGGCTATCCCGAGAACTCCATTGACAGCAAATGTTAACTGGTTAAGCTGGTCTTGAACCTCAGTGTTTACTTCTATCCGTCTACTGTTGGCATTCATTAGTCGCATTTCAGTGGACCTAATCTACTCTAAATGACCGGCATCGGGTGTACCCGCCACCAAATTGTTTTATAAAAATTATGCCAAGTGGCTAAAGGTAAATTGAAAAACTATATCTAACTTATTCTAAATTGCCTAGCGGCTTATAATAAAAGGTGTAATAAAAAAACAAGGGAGTCATCTTAGGTTGTCCTTGTGGACCACCCTTCCTTTAATGAGGACCTCGGTCCCCAGGTCTGCTTCCACGGCCTTCTCGACACATAAAGGTGTGAGTTTGTTTCCGAGCCGTCGGTTGGACTTGACCAAATCCTTGTCACCAACATCGAAGACTCTATCCTGCCGCTTTGCGTTCTCCCTAGCTCTGAGCGTCGTCTGAGCGTTTCTGATCTTTTCTTCTATCTTTTCTTGTGGCTCTTGTTTTTTGGGGTGTCTATCATACTTAGCCCTAGCACATGTTTTGCAGTTTTGTACTATTTCCTTGGCAATTTTTGCCATCCGTGGAAAGTAGTACTCCGAGAGTACCTGCTTAACATTTTCCTGTGCAGACCTATGGGCCCTATTATGCTCGACTGTGAGGATTTCCCTTCCTTCTCCAACCGCAAATATGTCCACTACGCGATTTTTGCAATGCCAGAACTTTGTGGCTGGGTATCTTCGCACCAATGCATCTTGTATCATTGCAAGCGTGTGTAAATTACAGTGGAGAGCATTTACGCATTTGGGTGAGACTACATCTTCGAGCTCGTCTAGCAGCGATTCGACGCATGTATAGCTGATCAAGTAGCGTTTCTTATTTCCAAAAAGAATAAAACTTCGTTTTAAGGGGAAACGCGCCTCTTCTAGCACTATCTGGTTTTGAAAACAGTTCAAGGGTTTGTCTGTCGTCTCAATGGTGTTGGTGAGAGATACCTCACTGTGGATCGTTGCTGCGCAGGACTCAATTTCTTGCTCATTTATAGCGTTGAGCTGCTGTCTTGACAAGGCATCCGCAACCAGATTGTCCTTGCCAGGTTTATAGAAGATACGTGCATTAGACTCGTCAATGCGCGCTTTCCACCTTTTGATTTTCGCATTTGGATTAGATTCCGAAACTGCGAAGGTCAAGGGTTGATGGTCAGTGAAGATATTAATGTCTTTCACCCCATACAAATAGTGCCTTAATTTGGCAAGTGACCATACAATGGCCAATAACTCTCTCTCATTGGTTGCATAGTTAACCTCACTGTCCTTCAATGTTCTTGAAATCATTGTTATAGGACGACCCTCTTGAGACAAAACTGCACCTATGCCGTGAGCCGAAGCATCGGTCGTTAGATCGAATGGCTTCTTAAAATCGGGGTACCTGAGCATTACATTCTCGGATGACAAAATATCGCGCAACTTCTGAAATGCCCTCTGCTGCACTTCAGAGAATTGAACCTTTATATTTCTGGACCTATGCTTACTGACTGTTCCATTTTCACCCTTCAGGATATTCGAGATGGGTCTTGCTATTGCGGCGAAGTCCCTAATGAAACATCTGTAATAACTTGCGAGGCCTAGAAATGATCTAACCTCGAACAGCGTTTTTGGTTCTGGATACTCCTGTATTGCCCTAACCTTTTCAGGATCCGTCGTGGTGCCAGTGCTGGTGACTACGAAACCAAGAAAGTTCACGCTTTTCTTAAAAAAACGTGACTTTTTGACGGAGACCCTCATGTTTGCTTTGTATAAGCTTTTTAGGACCCGATCCACGTGTTTAATGTGGGATTCCTCATCTTCTGAAAAGATGATTACGTCATTGACATCAACATAGCAAAATTTGCCAATCTGCTCTCGCAGTATGTCGTCGATGGTTCTTTGAAAAATGCTTGCTGCATTCTTTAATCCAAAGGGGAGTCTTTTGAACTCGTATTTCCCCCCGTTCACAGAGAAAGAGGTTTTTTCACGGTCGCGTTCAGCGAGTATGATCTGGTGATAACCAGACTTGAGGTCTAATGTTGAAAAGAATTTGGCTCTCCCCAAATTCCCCAATATCATTGATATATTTGGCATAGGGTATTTGTCCGGCACGGTTTTTTCGTTAAGTTTACGAAAGTCCATTACCAACCTCATTTTCCTATTGCCCGCTTCATAAGTGCCCTTCTTGTCTACTACCCATATTGGGTTATTGTAGGGAGAGACGGACTTTTGAATTATATCATTCTTTAGTAGATCTTTGATTTCTTTATTAACGAAATCAGCCGCTCCCATTGGATATGGGTAAAGCTTGGTATAGATCGGTTGCTCATCTATGGTCCTAATGGTAGCCACGACTGATGTGTTATACGGCAACGTCTCGTCTGGGTCTGCAAAGGCCTTTTGTCTGGTCTTCAGCATTTTCAAAAAAGAACTTCTAACTAATGGGGATGCATCTGCTATTTGTTCAGCTAACTCATTAATTCTTTGAGTCAATGCATGCTCCCTCTGCTGGTTTACAGCAGCCTGTTCGGCTAAAGCTTTGCTGATAGCCGTCCTTATTACTTCCGTAAGCTGATCTACATCCATTCTACCTGATGGTGGGAGAACTGCACAGTCGGAATCTGAGTCGCTAGACTGCCTGCGAGGGTTTCTCTATTGGTTGAACCGAGACATGCGCAGGTCAGTGGTCGCGAAAAATAAAACGGGCCGTCAGAAGATGGGTCGAATTACGTCGCAGTTCTGAACTACGAGAACTGCATGCACAACTTCAGACACACAGAAAGTAACACAATGTAATTTTATTGACGATCTGAATGATCAATTGCTGCCACTAAAATTCCCAAAGTAGTCACTCTCACTTGGTTCTGATCATTAATTTTTTTTTTTTTTTTACATGCAATTGCAATATAAAATACTCGCTAGTCCTAGCTATTTTTTTATAAAATAAATTTTAACACTTTTTGTGTTTGAAGAAAAATTTTGGCTAGAGTATCCACTTACAAGATTCAACTAACACAAAACAAAAAAAAAAATCCCTTTATAAGATCTGTCAATTGCAGCTCCCGCGCTGCTGTCTTAATTGTTGTTGGTTGTGGAGTCCGACCACTAGTTGGGCGCCAATTATATGGTTTCCAGTCCTGTGGTGACTGAAAGTTAGGTTGAGAGGCGACTGTGCCTCTTATTGCTGGCCTCGGGCTCAGACAATGAAATAAGCCATTTAACGAGCAAATGACGGAGTGAATATTTATTTAAGCGGTTTACTGGAAGAACGCTTTTTAACCCTGCTTTTAATTGTTCTTTTTTGAATAATCGAAACAGTTAATTTTATTGGTTTTTCTTATTATATTCACTATTTTTAGTTTTACTTATATGACACCAATTTTTAGCATGTCCTATCAGTACGAGTTAAAACACGAGACTGATCTATATTTTTACAAATCATAGCCTCACCGGCGTAAGTAGAGTTGCCCTTGCCAGGGCTGTTCCTTAACTTGTCTAGCACCCGATAATAAGTGTTGAATAATACCTAACATTAAGTGTTATAAGCTAACTAAGTGTTATAAGTTAACTTATACACATATATACCTCGTATTAATATATATGTAAGCCACGCCTTCTTCTGCCTGTTACACACAGCTGAACAAATCATTCTACCCACTTTTGAGTTCTTTTTCCTTTCAATGAGTCCAAAAAGTTTCCGTTTGAGCACTGAAGCAACGCCTGTTTTTGCTGTGTGCCTTGAGAGAAATCATTGGTCATTGGTCAAAATCTTCTCTTTATAAAAGACTTTTTCTTGCGAAAATAACTATAAATAATTTTCGCAAACGTTGCCTGGCAATTGTATGTGAGAACTAATTCCTAGACGAGCCTCAAGGTTTCTCTGCTATTTTAAGCATTGAAAATATCTTGTTACACAGCTTCGCATTGAAGCGCAGCATAGATTCATGAAATGCAAAGCTATCGAAGTCATCAGTTAAGAAATAGTTGAAAACTGTTAACTGCACATCAACAAAAGTTATTCGTTACAAACTGAGTCTGAGCCAGCTCGAACTGCAGTTTATTATTAAGTGAAGAGGGTATATTGTTTTCTTTAGGCAGTTTCGAAGTTTCATTTATCTCTTAAGACTCTCGTCTTATGAAGTGTACAAATTGGATATTTTTTTATATTATACTATATATTATTATACTAGATAGATAGATTCAATAAAAATTATATGAGGTGTTTCTTTTTAGAGTTGCACAACTTTGAGTTGTCAACATTGCTTTATTTAGCTATTTATTTAACAATTTATCTTTGTTTTGTATTATGTTTAATTTGACATTTTTTTGAATAGATTAATACCAGAGAACTTTATGGTTTGGCAGAGTCATTGATTCATGTTATTAAAAATGATAATAGCCTTGGTCAAAATCATATTCAAACACTAATGTCAAAAGTCATTCTATTCAATTAAGCTCATTTTATTGATACACAAAATATATTAATTTACTTTATTGTGATTTAAACTTATGTTACTCTAAAAAAGTCACCTTGCCTTGGTCGCATCTTAAAGGGATTAAATTTAGCACTTAGCAGAGCATTATTCAGTATGCTTAACTTAGGGAAATCGTTTGAATAGACGAGTTTTAATTGAAGTTATTATTGTCGTGAAGGGTAGGAGTCGTCATCGAATATGTTTATTTTGGCGTTTGCAATGGTCTCGTGCACTCGCTATGACCTCATTAAACAAATGACAGAGTGATTAAATCTCAGCTCGCATTACATACAAACAATTTGCAGTTGACGAGCTGATAAGAATGATTATTACCATAAAGCACAAAGTTTGCGCCGTGCTGCCAATAATAATGATAATAATAGCCGTAAGTAGTAAGCGATAAATAATGTGAAATTCATTTGTGAATGCTGCATTTAAGCTGCTCGTGGGTGGTTTGGTGGTGCCGTGTGGTGAGCTGGTGTGGCATTAACTATTTGTATTCGTTTACCCAGGCCACCAAAAGTATTCATTAATACACGTTGAGCTGAGCGGGGCGAGGCGGGTCGCAGCTGGCTCACTGTGGGTCGAGGAGCGGAGCGGGGTGGGAGTCGTCATCATTAAAATTGAAAAATGCCACTTTAATGAATTTATTTGCGACACTTAACGCAAGTGAAAGCAAACAGAGAAAAATGATGTTCATTAACATAAAAATTGCGCTTTTCGTTGTTTGCCGCGGCCCGACTGGCTATTGACATTGGCGGCAGCAGTAGACGTCGCTGTGGCAGCCATTGTGCCACTCGCTGCGGCAATGGTAATGGCAATGGAAATAGTCGTTGATGGTTTGGGTGGCTCTCAGCAATTGTCATTATCATTACCATTTTGACTTGTCGCCGTTCTTAGTCTCAAGTTGATGAGTCAATATGTCAGCTGCTCGACAGGTCACGTAGCTGCCACGCCCTGCATCAACCCCACCCCGCCCACCACGGCTCTACTGCTCACTCAGCGTTCCCTAAATGAGCTGCTTAGCATATTTCGACATCTCAACAGCCATTTGACAGTCTCCTCTAGCTATATTTAATCTCTCAATAAAAAACTATAAATACGTTCTATTTGACTCTTTCGAATTGGAAATTTCTTCATCATTTTTCCCTTTTCTTTCCCCCTTCTTTAATCTCTCTTCTACCCTTTGTACTCTCCTTTGTCTCTTCACATTTCTCGCTACTCTTCTTCTCCTTGGTTTTTCACACACCTCTCTCTCTTGCCACTTCACACTTTTCCCTTTTCATTTCTGCCTTCTCTTTTTTTTCTTTCTCTCTCTTGTCACTTCTCAGTTCACACTTATCTTTTCTCCCTTCTCTTTTCTCCATTTCCCTTCGTCTCTTCTCTCTTGACCCACACTCATTTGTGCTCACACTTCTCACTGTTTTTATCGCTCTTTTCGCCTTTGCTGACATCACTTCAGCCGCTTTCCACTTTTCAGTTCTATTTTCTCTCTTCTCATTTCCCCTACTCCTTTTTCCCTTTTTTTTCTCTTTGTCACTTCTCCCCTCTCCTTTCTTCCCCACTCAACTCACTTCTCTCGCCTTTCCCCTCTCGGCACTTGCCTCAGCTCTCTTCCCATTAAACTTTCACTTTATTCTCTGTTTAATGCCTCTTCTCTGACTTTCTCTTAGGCTGTTCAAGAACCTACGGCATCATTAGCAGACTTTGTTTTCGATTTCATAGTTTCATAGTTCCTTCCTCTTATCTATAATCCCAGGTAATAGCATTTCACTTTGTATTGACGTCAGTTCCCAGGTCTCACTTGACTAGTTTCTGGCTTGAACTAGTGAAAGTTGGTAAAATAAAAACTAGCAAAAGGGTAAAGATTAGACTTAACTCTTTGATTTAGCCATTCGAAATACCTCAAGGGACTTGAGTTGCAGTGATATTTAGATGATTGGATGCCTAATTGAAACAGACTCAAGTAAGCGAATGCAGAAATCTATTGTTTCTCAGCCTGGCAAGTGGCAAGCGTGGCTAGAGAGAGAAAAACTGTTGTTCTCTGAGTCACACTGACTTAGCAAAGAGACCAATTAGAAATCGAGTCTATGTCGCCTATGTCGCCTATGTTTGCTCTGACTGTTTAGCAGAAGCAATGCTAATTAAGTTGATGCACATCGCATATTTGGCTGGTCAAAGGCCGGCCAGAAGCCAAAAACCAGATTGTTGAGTGTCAGCTTTGGTCAGGTCAGATCAGGTCAGGTCAGCCTGGCAGGTGGGTGGGTATTGCACTAACATACGTTGCACCTATCGAATAGCACGTCAAGTTGCATTGGTTTTGATGCTGACGCCTTGGCTGCTGTTGCTGTTTGTTTTTGGAGCTAATTCGATTGTTTAAGTTCAAGTAATGAACAGCATTTGTGGCATACAGAGACACACGCACACACACATCATGTCATGTGTGGTTGTGTGTGTGTGTGTGTGTGTGTGTTGGCGGTCAGCTCTAGACCGAGCCCGTTTCAAAGCCCGTCTGGTCCTTTTGCGGTTAATTTGCGCCTATGGAGACCAAAGTCAACAAGCGCTCATGCAGCTGCCTCTGCTGCATCATCGTCATCATCAGCGCCAGCATCAACATCATTATGGTCATCATCACAGGCACTAGTTGTCGGCACTTTGTAACTTTGTTTGCCCAGCCAAGCCGGAGCGAACAATGGCGCAGCTAAACGAATCCTCGGCTGCCTCCAGCTAGTGGCCCACGGGGCAGCTGCTAGCTATAGCTACAGCTACAGCTGAGCACTTTGTCTGCTATGCTGTGGCCATTTTAATGCGCTTTGCATTGAAGCGAGTGCGCAGCCCATGCTGCTTGCCACACGCCACATGCCACACGCCACATGCCACTTGCCACATGCCACTTGCCACATGCCACATGCCACTTGGCAGTAGGCACATGCCAATTTTCATGCCGCATAATTTTGCTAAATATTAATTGCCATTTGCCATGCTAAAAATTAAATACGATCAGCTCCAAGCGAATTGGCACCAAACTGTGCCCCAAATCGTTGCCAAGTACTGCCCGGGCGGCAAGTTGAACCTTTCCCGCCTAAGCGCTCAACAGGACTAAAGCGCTTTGCAGCGCTTGACATACACTAAGCCAATTTTCAAATTAAAGCCTTTAAGCCTTTATTTAACACTTGCATGACTAGAATTGGCTTTGTTCGCCACGTTTTTTCTTTAGACAGACCTCCAGCTCCCTCTCCACCCCATGGCGGGTAATTGATTGTATAACTAAGGATCAAGTGCTCAGAATGAGAACGGCACACAATAAAAATTTATAAAAAATGAATAATAGGTTTAGAATAAAATCTATTCATAATATAATGGCAAATAAAACTAAAGAAAAATCAACCATCAGCTATTGTATAAGTTATTAAACCAAGCAACGTTGCCAACTCAAAGTTGGTAAGCTCTAAGAAAAACACTCTATATTATCAGCATTCAGTCGAAAGCCAAGATATAGAAACCTTTTAAGCAGTTAAACCTTGTATCGGCAAGTGTTGAGCCCAGGTCCACGACAGCTCTTGGCCAATAAGTTTTCGCTTAGCCACTTAATTGCGGCGTTTATGGAGCTCATAATGTTTATTAAGTAACTACTTTTTGAGCTTATCCGGATTAAGATGATTTTTGTTGTGCTTTGCGAACGTTTGTTTGACTTTGTTTCGTTCTCATCGAACTTATCATATAAATGTTTAATTTTTAACCAATTGTGCAGTCATTTATTCATACTCTATCGCATTGATACATACATGGATAAAGCCAGCTGGCAGCTAGGGCCTATAGCTGTTTGGGTTTTGTGGAACGGTAATTGGATCTGGCTTCGGGGCAAACAGTGGGCTTGGCTTGCTGTTGACAAAACTTATCAACTTTGACAGTATGTCAATGGCAATGATTACCGCGCCAGCTTAGCTGAGCGATGTGTGGGGGGCTGGGAGGTGGAAGGTGGCTGGTTCCCAGCTACCTGTTTGCAACTTCAAAGACAAGTGTCACGTGTCCCCCAAGTGTCGGCAGGTGAGCTCGATGATAATATGATGGGCGGGGGGAGATTGCAATTGGAAGGCAGCGAATGAATTGTAGGCGAAGTTAACTCTATGCTGCGTGTCTCTGCACACTAATTGATCTCAACGGTCGGATTAGCAGCGCAAGTAAATTGATAGCCTTAACGGAAAAGTTTCATGTCAAAGTGAGAGCAAACTCTCCCGAAATACACACACCCACAGGCTGGTTGTAAGTCTGCCAAAAGTTATAACTAGTACAGTGCCAGCCAGCGGGTCACAGACGCAGTCGAATGGGGATAGGACAACAAGTTCGGCGCGTGGAGACAAGGATTTCCACTTTTGATTATCTACGACTTCAGGTCAGCAATTACCAAACGAGCCAAGGCGACAGCAGCAGCAACCGCAAACACAACGAAACAAAAACAAGTCAAACACTTGCGCGCAGCCGAGGCTGAGTCGAAGGCAAATCCGTCTGGGAATCAGACAAATGACTTAATTACTTTTCAAGTCAGTTAATTAGTGCGCGCAGCAGCAAACTCAATGTTGCAGTCTCTGGCTAGCCAGCGAAAACTATATACACAGCAGCAAACAGTTAAGCTGACAAACAAACAGCCAGCCAGCCAGACAGCCAGGCAGACGGGCAGACAAGCAGACAGACAGCTGGTCAGGGTCCAGTCAGAGCTCCTGCTTGGCCTCTGTTGTCGAGGGCAACCGCAAAGTTTAACATAAATTACAAGCAATACAACATGGCAATAGAATAGCCTCGTTTCAGTGCAATGGCAAAACTTCGATCCTTCGGCTCGACGTGCCCACGCCTTACTTTTTTAATAAATGTCTCAAGGTTCGCTGTTTAGCGGAGCTTTGGCCCGAGCTCGAGCCCTTTTTGTTACAGGTCAAGCGGGTCAAGCGGTTGGTTGCCGGGTTGTTAGGGGCTTTCGTTCAATATGTTAGTCTAATTATATAATTACGAGCCAATAAACTTCATTGTTATTAATTGTTCATTATAATATCAGAGACTTTTCATTATATTGACGAAGGAAAAAATAATTTAAGTGTTGTCCAGGCGACATATTAAGGCTTCGAGTTCGATTTGTTTCTATTTTGTTGTTGTGTTTACTTTATTATAATTTTATATTTATATATACTTCAGGTCATATCTTAGGGCATATTATTTTTATTACAAGCCATGCAACAGACAGCAGCAAACGTGAGTGACTTCAGGCCATGAAATCGATTATTCTACACTTTAAGCTGCCTTTATCTGAGCATAACTCTGACATTTATTGTGCTAGCTTCATTTAATTCGGCATTTGATTGCGCATTTAGTAAATACAATTTTGATTTATTTCCTATTTTGAATGCCAGCTGCCAATGCTATAAAATCTATTAAAGAAAATTTCAATTTGCTATTTTGTTTGTACTTTAAAAAGTTGCACAAAGCAGCTCTCATTGAATCTGGAGAGATAGCACTAAATGAATAGCATTTTAACTAAATATTGATTTAAGTTGTCTATGCTGGCTTACAAGCCCACTCACTAGCTAAGGCATAGAGCTAAGTGCTCAATAGAGATTAAGATCAAGACTAAGCTGCCACAAATTGAGTTGACTAAACTATAAAAAATATATATATTTCTAAAAGTTATTAGGCTATTTTTGGAGTATCTGCTACATTGTAATTCTATAAATAGAATCATAAACTCAGCTGCTCTACTCTAGCATTTGCTTTGGTGCCAGGCAAAAGACGGGTTGAGACGAGAAGTGAAACAAGAACTGATTATGGAGACTCGAGTTTGAATCCTGAAAGTGTCAGTTTTTCCTTATAAGCATATGCATATTTATAGTATTTTTTAACATTTATTAATCAGATTATGTATTGATAAGCCAACATAGACAGCAGCTGAGCGCGTGCCTTAGAGCATTTTCTAGTGTGTTAGTTTCGACTAGCGCTGTCTCTCTCTCTCTCTCGGTCTCTTGCTCACTTATTATTAATAATTTCACAATTTAAATCAACGTGTTTTTTTGTTGACATTGCAATTTGGTTACAAGTCAGTTCGATTGTATTTGATTTAAACGCATTCATCAATATTTAATGCAAGTTGACAATAATTTAAATTAAATTTGCATTTTAATGCAATTCAACTTGAATCAAAGTGAATTTTCAAATTACTTATGAATGCTTTCAAATCGATTATTTGCAATGTTTGTCGTGAGTGTGTGTGTGTGTGATGCAACAATGTGGCATTGTTGCTGATGTGCGCACATTTAGCTGATACTGCAACATCGATGCCAATTGTCAGTTCGAATGCATAAATTGTGAAATTAATTGTATTTGATATTAATACTCGAGCTGACAAGCAGAGGAGTATATCTAGGTGGTGTGATGTGCGCTCCGAGCTTCGAGCTGCATAAGAAATGAATTAAGTAGCAGTCGCCTCTTGCATCTGTAGGCCTAAGCACTCTTAGCCTGCTCTCTGAACGAGTATTATGGAGCTGCTTACAGCCGACTGCAATGTTCTTAACTGTTTTCATTTGCATTCGAGTGGCTTGCATGTGGTCAAGTATACATAATCTGCAGGCGTTGTTTGCGGATTTGAGAACTTATTAACCTCTCTCGTTATTATATCCTTCAGTATCATTGTCGACTTTACAGAGTCTATGAAATGCTATGTTAAGTCTATAAATTGTGTTAATCTCTGCTCCAGCTGCAGCTGTGAAGCTTCAACTAAATTGTCTCTTATTATGATTGCAATGTAATTCATGAATATCAACCGGAGAATTGATAACGTTTGTGGCTAATACTCATAATCCATTTACCTATTAACACCTGTAATTGATTCTTAACACTTGTTAACTGGCTCACCTGTTAGTTGAACTCTTTTGATTTTCGAAGCGTGTAAAACTTGAGCAATTAGTAGTTTTTGGGATTCGATATATATCGATCTTGAAGGAAAGCCTTTTCAATATGTTCCTCAGTTTCTAAGCGAACATATCTTAAGATACTCTTAAATCATATAAAAATTTAAGCACCACTTTCATTGCATATGAATGAAAAACTGCCCAGGGTATTTGCTAGTCGGTCAACTGCATGTGTAGCCCGTTTTCTTGTTTGTTTGCGTCTTGTGTTTGTTTTCCTGATTGCTAATCCGCATTGATGCTGTGCTCTCTCTCTCTCTCGTGGCATGGCATTGCGTGCTTTATAATACAATTAAATGGTATGAAACGGAACGAAACGGAACGAGGCGAAACGAAACAGCGCCAAATTAATTGCGCGTAATGTCAAATTACTCATACGACCCGTTTGCCGTCGGCCAACTCAAGCCTGGAGCGCGGGCGAATAGTTTGGTGCGGGCTGCTTGCCCGGGAATATGAAATGAATTCGCAGCGCAGGGTTAGCCCTTCGCTTAATCGTAAGAATGCTTTATGCCCGCCATTTGTGTCATTTACAGGCGGCCAGGTGGCCAGGTGGCCAGGTGGCTAGGCGGTGCGCAGCGGAAGCGCGCACTCGTAAATTACTCGAATAATGAAAATTACAATATTTACTCTTTAACAGCAACGCGCTGGAACTGAGCTATTGTTGCGCTGCCAGCGCAATTTACATATGCCGAAGCTTCCAAAAACGCTTTCTTTACAATTTCAATAGCAGCAACATATATATATATATAAATATATATATATATATATATCTATTCAGGCAAAGGTTATACTTCATGAAAAATCGTTATGGAATATATTAAAAATTTAAAATACAAGCGAACTTGTTGGGCTCGTTTTTAAAATGCAGGCGAGAAATTTGAAAGTTTGGCCTTTGCTTTGACACTTTTTACACTTTTCACAGCCACAACAACAAGAACAACAAGAAGATCTAATTTTAATAAGCTACGTAAAAAGTATGACCCCAAAAAGTATGCTGCATAAATTTTGGGAATGCTGAAAATCGTTGGAGTCGAACAGACTTGGACCCTTGGCGATTTGGAGGTGTTAAACACACACCGGAACACTGGCCCGCCTGACTGAGTGTATCCAAGCTAATACACAGACGGCAAGAGAGTGAGTGTGTGTGTGAGAGAGTGGCTGGCGCACACTTTCTCTGACACATATATAATAAATGAGTTTCATTATGTGCGGCGCGTCTTTTGCGATTTAATTAAAGCGCAACTAGAGCGTGGCCAGCGGCGTGCGGCGTGCGGTGTGTGGGTAGCGCCTGATTGCCATTGCCTCGAAATGTTGTTCGACGGATTTTTCAACATTCAGAGCAAGCAGCATCATCGATGAATTGTCGTCGCTGTTCGCAGACAGCCAGCGTGCACGTAATTTCCGTTTCCGTTCAATGCGAGCGTAACCAGCCGGTGACACGCGACAGCTGTTTGCACATACTTCAGACTCACGCACTACAGCACACACACGCCCGCACGCACACACGCACACACGCACACAGCACACAGGCACACGCACCGAGGCAGACTGCAGTAGCTGAGGTTGAGATATACCATAGATTACACGTGTTGGCCATGTTATCCTGCCATTGACTGCGTATCGCAGCGTGAAGGCCAAAACAAGCAGCGAAAATTCAAATTCACTCAAGAATCAATATTTCAATTTTTGTATTTTTGTGTTTTTCTTTTCGTTTTTTCTTGCCGCAAATTCTAGGCAACAATGGCAACAAACCTAACGGGTAAAACATGACTGTCTGAATTGTGATGAAGTGTTTACGTTCGCCCACGTTGATAAGGCATCAGGCAGACAGACAGCTAGACAGCTAGACAGACATGTGACGAGCATTTCCAACGCTGTCTCTATTTAGCTTCGGCATTTTTGTCTTGAAAATCAGAAGAGGAACAAAAAACGTGAACGGAAATTTTGAAAATTCTGCGGTAATTTCACTGGGGCTTCATTTAATCAAAAGGGTGGAGTATTTGCAGCACTTCCTAAGAAAATAAGAAGAACATATAAAATGGTGGCATTATGAACTGCAAAATGAAATCATTTGCTATGCGCGCTCCGGCAGCTGATGATGCTCAGCAACAACATGACAAAGGTTACCAAGCGCTTCAAATTATTTCCCTTTTGTTTTTTCGCTCTGCATTTCGGGCTGTTTGTGGCACTATTTGGCCGGGGCAAGGTTGAATAAGCACTCTAATGAATTTCCATTCCTGACCTTTGTTTTCCCATAGAAAACTGCTGCAGACCAACTATATAAAGTTGTATTTGGTTTGGTAGCGAGAGAGGGATATATATATATATATATATATATATATATATACAGGGTGATCAAAATGTAGCAACAGCAATAGGAATTTACTCACTTTGTTGCCAGTGGCAAAGGTTGTTTTATTTAGAGTTTGCTAATTTTAAGTTGTCAAATCTACTTTAGTTGGCAACCCACTTAACAGCTAATCCCTGTTTTTTATTGAGTTTGACTCGACATTTTACTGTGAATGGATTCACAGCAGAGCAAGGCTTGCAAGTTGTTAAAATGTTTGATGAAAATAAATCATTTGCTCGTTAAACTTAGCCATTTTATGGGTAACGATGAGGCAATCATCCATAGAGCTCACTGAGCCAACCCATATTTTGCTAGAGTGAGTGGATCAAATGGTAAATCTTTGTGAACATTTCAACAGCTGAGCTTTATCGATAACTTATCGATATACAGTTGAGCTTGCAGCAATAATTTTAAGATTGCCAAGAGTTAAGTTCTAATAAAGTTCATGGGAATCGTAGAGAAATTTAAACATAGATTTAGATTTAGCTTCATTCATATATATACACTGCGCCTCATCAGTATAGCGCCGTCTTCGCGTTCTCAGTCACTGTTGAATATTTTCTATGTCATTCGAGCTTTAGTCCTGTAACTCTTTCCTTGTTTTGGTTCTGTGAAATTAAATTTACATTTTCTACTGTGCGAGCCCACAAAGTTGTTAAAATTTTTGTGGAAAATACGTATTATATTGAGAATTATAATTGGATAATGGAAATGTATGGAAAATAGCATATGTCTGGGAATGGGAACAGCGAACTGTGCTGCACTCAGATATGTGAGCCGCAATGCCATATGATAAACTGTTAGAGCAACAGCTAGTACTGAGCTGATTTGAGTATCTTACTAATTGTGGGGGCTGCTCAGAGCGGCCCGACTGACTAGATGAGACGCTTTGGCAGCAGCGATCTATACTGCACTCAGATGAGGCAGCTACAGCGATCGATGCTGATCTGCCTGTCGCTCCGACGGCATTTAGAATTCCTATTGAATCTATTAATATAATGAGATAATCAAACAATGCTACTGAGAATGGGAAGCGATGCCTGAAAGGTGTGTATCAGTGTGAGTTAATGTTTGTGTGAGTGTGCGAATGTGTGTTATTTTAACTACGATTACTGGAATTGTGACATAGCGAAAGTAAAACTCGCACAGAGAACAGCCAAGTGTTGCGGCTAAGGCAGCGCTCGTGTTGGTCTGGCAGATGTTTTCTACTACATCTGGCAGATGGTATATCTGACAGATATTATCTACCATATCACAAAGTATTTAATTTCCATATTGTACATCATATTAAATCTTTGCTAGTCCTTCGAGCTCCAGAGCTGCATATTCCCTTGGCTATATTGAAAGCGATTTCTCTCGATTTCGCTTCACATTGAGCGCTTTCAGTATGCAGCCATAGCTGTGGCATATTTATGAATTTAAATTTGGGTTCCAGTCTTAAGTTGTTGCATAATTTGGCAGATAACACAGCACAAAATGAAATAGAAAAGCTAAATCAAAAGCGTTGCTTTGCCATGCAAATGAATGTCGCTTGGCTTCGTCTGGCCTTCGCTCTGGCCCAGCCATTTGGACTTGCATATGTGTGCTTATTTCTGTTTCCAGTTGTCATGCGGCGTATTTCGATTATCAAAGCGGATATCGCAACATTCTGCGAGAGGCACCAATGCCGCACCACCGCACAACCGCACCACCTCAGGGCCCGTTTGCTGGTTTTCAATTTCTAGAAATGTTTATGGCAAGTGCATGCCTCGTGCTGGCAGGCTCAAAGAGGTATATGCAACTAGTGAGTATAAACAGGGTATGCATATAGTCGTGCATAACATTTGCTCTTTTTCAGCTGCCTAAGTTGCCAAAGTTTCAGTGCGTATTTAAACTTTTAGCAAACACTGTAAAGCATTTTGCTCTTTCGCGTAATTGCTCAGAGCTTCGAAAGTTTTATGCATTGTTTGTGTACCCTGAGCTCGATAGGAAAGGCCTCAAAGGGTATGTTGAGTGGAAGCTAGAAACTCAGAGTGGACTCCTTTACTAGGCGGCTTATGTGTGACTCAACTAAGGCAGCTAGGATCAAGTATTCACTTTATCACATTAAGTAACTCTGTTGTCTACTATAGCTAACTTTAGAATATTTAAAGCCGAAACGGCCAGGGTATTTACTAGTCGTGCATGCTCCGCTCTTGTGCTTTTTTTCAGCTTTGCAACATTTTTTGTTGCTTGAAATGTTATTTAATGAAATCTTGTCGCTAATCTGTAGCAGCCACAGCCAAATATGCAAATAAACAATTACAAAGGCAACAACGTTCAGCTGCAGACAATCAACAGTCAGACGCAGGTGGCAAGCGCCCAAAAAGCCGCAGTTTCAGCCATTGTCATAATTTTCTCAGGCTTAACACACACAAACACACACAGCGCCACACACCCACTCACACAGAATGAGCTGCCTTAAGATGTTAAGCCCGTTTGGCATTTCTTTAATTTGTGCTGTAGGCGATGGGGTTGGGGCTGTGCGTGTGATGGTGTGTGTGTGTGTATGTGGGTGTACGTGTGTGTGGTTGAGGATGAGCAATGACAATGAGCGGCATCTGCAGCATCATGGCGTGCAAATAAAAGCAACATTTAGAGCAACAACAAGTGTGCACACTCACTACATGCGTAATTACGTAATCACACCGGCAAACAGCAGCAACAACAACAACAACAACATCACGCATTGTCATGCCTCGGAGTGGCGTGTTAAGCCCCAGCTCAGAGCTCAGCAGGAGCGGCGCGCGGTTGGGTGTATCTGAGCTTAGAGCCTCAGACTAACGTCTATTTGCGGCGGCTCCCAGGCCAAGTAATTAAATTTTGTCGCCATGCCAAAAAAAGGTCTTGGCTTGTAGCGATTAAATGACAATTGTTGCAATTGAAATGACGACATTGAATACTATTTACTCTCTCGCGCGCTCTCTTTCATCTATAGCCTAGAGTAGAGTTTATTCGTCATAAGTCAAGCCTTCTTACGTCTCGAGGCAATTCGTTAATTCCAAAAAAAGAATTTCACATAAATTTCGTTAGCTCTGATAACAGCTTGTTAGAAGATATCATGATGAAAACCTTTAGCTAATTCTAATTTAAAAAAAAAATATATATATATACAATATTTTATGTACGATTTTTGGCAAAAATATGTTATGTTAATTCGATTTGGAATAGAAAATTAAAACTGGATTCTACTTTTTTCTTTTTTCGATAGAAAAGTAATTTGTGAAAAAGTCTTAAAAATTCAAAATTTTAATTGACAAATTTCTTGAAAATGAAAACTCTTTCATATAATAAAAGAAAATAAGCAAGAGTGCGCTAGAATATACACTGAACCTGAGCCAAAGCCCTCAGCTGTCGACCTGATCAACAATATATATACTTTATGTGCGCTGCCACGCCTACTTCTGCTTGTTACATGCATTTCTTCAAGGTCAATTTATCCTGTATAACTTTGGAATATATACAGTGAATATTTACAGTAGATATGATAAGAATATTAAATATATTAAATATATATCTACATACGATCGTTAGTTTCTCATTATGCTCGAGCTACGAGCGTCAGCCGAACATGATCATGTCGATGCATGTATAGAATAGACAGAAACAGGCAATATAAATCTCTCATAAACCAAGTCTACTGGGCTAACTGCCGCTGTTTGACAACTTAATTTCTTAAACAACTTAAGCTACTTTTATTATAATTATACAGAATGGCAGGCATAGGCTTATGAACTGTGAAGCCGAAGCTGAAATCAGAATCGGCATTGAGTAGCTGAAAGTTAAGTGTGATGTCAGTTAAGCTTGTGATCTCTCAGTGGTATACAAAGATTGGAAGATTGCTGTTGATCTGGCAAAGCCTTATCCTTATTCCTGGCCAGGCTACGTATTTCGCTGTTAGGAACTTGGTTTTGCTCAAACAACCGAACATTGCAGCTCTTCTATCGCCAACAGTTAGAGATTTGCCTTCGTGTTCTATCAATTCAAATACTCGAAAATTTCATTCCTATTTTTATTTATATAAATTGTATTGGAAATTCGTTTGATTTTAATGGATCTTCGCAAATGTGCAGCTGTCAAACTTATCAATTTGAGTTTCGTTGAAATTCTAACATGTTGTCCGCTGTGCTATTTAATTGAATCGTATCACAAGGCGTATGAGCAACGCTTTGGAAATGAAATACCTGAAGAGTTGCCTCTGGCATGTGTCTTCTGTAATTGTTGGCGCAGGTGCTTGCGTTGCTATTGTGGGGTGCCTGGTAACGTTTGAGCGGTTATTCTAATTAGTGATCCAGAACGAGGTAGATACGGCTGCTTTCTGGCCAACATAATTGGCTATTGTCGGTGTCATTGTCATTATCATGACCGTCATTATTGTAGCTGGCAAGCCTTTGTTCGTTACCCACTTGCCGTTACCTGATAGCGCTGCCATCTCATGCATATTTCATCAACTCTCCTGGTGACAACAACAAGGAGCCGCTCTCAGCAGTTACAATTCTCGCTGATGATGCCAACAGCCATAATATGGCCAACAACAATGCCAGCGTTAAACATCAAATAAAACAAAGAGGTATTTAAAAATTAAATTAAAGTTAAAAGCTCAACAAATAATGAAATGAGCAAAATTTGTTTGGCCATGGCAAAAGCAAAAAAAAAAGGATGTGAAAATCATTTAAGCAGCTGCCGCAGCATTCGAAGGGGCCTCAGCTCACAATGCCCTGTACTTGAATATTTCATTGCATGTCAATCAAGTTAGTTCGCATTGAAGCTTAAGCTTTTGTTTTTAAATATATCAAAAAAATTTTATATTTTGAACAACAATTTTTCTATAAATAAATGTTTTTAAAGAAGCCAAGACCCAAATATGTCTAAGACTATTAAATGCATTTAAGATTTACATTTTTATTGATTTACTTAACTAATCTGAACTTTTATTTCATATTAACATATAACTAATTTTAAGCGTGATTGACAATATAATATTATTTTAAAAAAATTGAAAATTCACAAAAAAAAAATTTAATACAAAAAAGAAATTTTCTTTGAAAAAATGAAATGATATTAAACACGAGAAATAGAATTACGTTAAGCACATTCATAAGTCTATCTAAAATGTTGCAGTTAATTTTATAAAATGGATTTAAGAAAAAGTATATACAAACTTGTATGTCTCAGACTCTTAACTCTATCTAAATTTTGCAGGCATAAAATTATATATTGTGCCTAAAAATAATTTATTTGCTTAGTTGAGTAAAAGACAATATTATTCTAAACTGAATAAGAGTATTAGATAAGCTTAGACTGAAACTTCTAGAGCTACTTCTGCCGCTGCCTCCAAGCACTTCTATCTATTCTATGCAGCTTAATTTTTTTTAAGAGAATATTTTTTGCGAATTTTTCGGAAAAGTCTAAATCAAAATTTAGTATCAGCACAGCATCTGCAATAATTGAATTAATTTTTAAATTTATATTTGACTTAAGAATATTTTAATTGTTATTCAAAAATGAGTTCAGCTTATACATTGTGAACTGAGAGCTTATCTTTAAAATGCCTTTGAGAAATTAATGAATTCAAGAATTTCTATAGATTTTCATAGTTCATTACGTGGGCACACACTATTCGGTTATGCCCGTTGGGCAGTCGGTTTCATTTTAATGGGTAGCTGGGCATAAAAATCGTGGTGACAATTCAATTAAAATATTTTTGCATACAATTTCACGGCCTGCCAAAAGCCACTCGAGCAGCCGCAAATTGAAAGCCCCGCCCCCAAATGCCCTTACACGATACGGGCTGTTGGGAAGGGTATTGTAAATTTGTAATATATATATGTATGGGTATATCTGTGTGTGTCTGCGTCTGTGTGTGTGTGTCAGCAAACCGCAGGCGTTCGTGTGCATGATGTGGCATGATTAAGTGACGATTCAATATGAATAACTATATATGCACGTGGATACACTGTCTGTACACACACGCACACACACATGTGTGTGTGTGTGGACGTGTGCAAAGAGTTATTGCAAACCTTGTAAACGATTGGCACATCAGAATTTTGTTTCTCTTTTATACTTTATTTATAGCCACAGCGAAGCCCGGCAGCTATTTCCGAATTATTTTATTTATTTTGAAGAATTCAAAAGTCAACTTTCATTTATTCAGGTAAAGTGAGTCAGGTGTAAATACAGTATTATCGAATTGTCTTTGAGTCAACAACAAACACAAGTATGCCAATATCAGACTTGCAAAGTCTTTACTCCGAATTGTATCATAGACATATGCATACAAGCTTAGCTTCAAATTACGATTTTCACGAACATCCAAGGACTTTACTCCGAATTCTGCCATGACCACTCTAATCCGAATTGTGCCATCAACATACGTACACAAACTCTACTCCGAATTCTAGTTTTCACTAACTTCCACAGACTTCACTCATGTCTCCATGGACTTCATTCCGAATGAAGTAGTTGACAATCTCCACGGATTATGCTTGGAAATTTATCTCCCAGCCAGCTAATATGTCTCGGCAGGAACGTCTCCTTTTGGGGCACTTTCAAATTGAAAAACAATATGTGATATAAATATTTATAAAGGGATCCTTTTTTTGAAATTCATATTAATATTGGAGAACAACAAAATGTGGCATATCAAACGAAGTCTAAAGGAATTCGGAATTCCACGCTTCCCCGAAACTGGGTAAGCACCTTCGATTCAATAATGCTATCTGAATGAAAATGAATTTCACAGGCAGATGAAAGACGGCCAACGGCTTGATTTGTTTAAATGGGCTAAAACGAGTTGGCAAATTGTGGCAGAAATCTTGTTGATGTTGTTGTTGTTGCCTTTAATATGGTCGAGCCGTGGCCTTTTATCCCTCTTGCCTTCTGCTGCTCTTGTTGTGCTCTGTTTTCTGTTTTCTGTTTTGCTTTTTTTTTGTGGCTCCCATTCTTTCATTTGTGTCCTTTTCTTATGTCCATGGCTACAGTTTTGTTGCATAAATAATAACAATAAAATGTACGTGCGTATTTTTGCAAAACTCTCGCAAATTGTCGACACCAGGACTTTACTGTGGTTCCTTTTTTCTGTTGTGGTATTTTTCCTTTTTTTTTCTTTCGCCCAGGTTCGGTCTGAGCTGTGTTGGCTGTGAACAGTTTTCAGGTTGCTGGTTAGCTCACTCGAGGCATTGTCGACTGACAATGATTGTGCAACGGCAACAAACAACAACAACAACAATTTGTGGTTTGCGACAGTTCGTCAGACACAGTGTTGACAAACTGTTTGTGTCTCGTGTTTGTTTAGTGTCGCTGATGTTGTGATTGCTTCTAATGTTGCTGTTGTTATCACAGTTGTTGTTGCCGGCGGTTGTCTGCTCGGCCTGTTAGTCACACATATTTCAGGTTCTATGTGGTTAGCTAGCGCAGCCACAGTTACATAACATAACCGAGCTACACAGTGTCTGCTGCACGTTTATTTACCAGAGTTGTGAGCTCTAATTGTTGAGTTGATTTGAAATGGCCAATGTGCAGCGCTCTCTGCGATTCTCATAAACTTAAGACTTGTCTTTTGAGCTCTAATTCAATTTGATGTGAACTAGTTCAATCTTTGTGCTTGGTGATTGGTGCGTGAACTTGAATTTTATTTCCATTCTCTCAATCGCTCTTCTCGGCAATTCTCATGAGCTTAAGCTTATGTAAGTTATAACTGGAGATGCTTCAAATGAGTTCAATCGCCAATGCTAAGCTAAGCTTAAGATTTCTCTTGAAATTGAGAGTTATTTGCATTGGCTCAAACGCTCCTCTGTGTGATTCTCATAAACTTAATAGACGTCCTTTGATCTGAAATTAAATTTGAAGTGAACTGCTTCAATTATCTCACATCAAATTTATGGCGATTCCTAATTGAATTTGTTGTTAATAAGCTCTCGCACCCTTCTCTGCGATCCTCATTACCGTAAGTGATCACTCTTCATGTTGAATGCCTTTTCTTGGTTCCTTATTAAAATGTTGTCATGCCTTGACTCTTAACAAAGAAAAACTTCGGTTGCACTGTGTGGGATTTGCGCCCTGGTCGTGGCGACTGCTTTGCTGCCAGACACAGACACGTGTTTGCCACAACATTTTCTTGGCTTTTACAAAATTGGCGGGAGGGTGAGGGGGAGACGGAAGCACCATTGCTGCTAATGAATACAAATTTATATACACTCGTATAGGGGGCAAGTGCCACGCCCCCTTTCAGCCTAAGGCATTACAGTTTTCTCCATTTTGCCGTCCTTAACTCTGGGTGTCTCGTGCAGCTGCAAGTGACGCCGCCGCCATCTCCATCTCCATCTCTGACAAAGCCCGTTTGGCGTTCTGTGAGCCTTTTGTCAGTTGGGACACCTGATGTGGCCAGGTATTTCACTGCTGTTGGCCTTATTGTTGCCGCATTAGCCAGATTCGCATTCGTGCAACTGGTTGCATGAAACAATTTCTGGCAGCGCTTCATTTGCAGCTTCCTGTTAAATATTTCAAATGCACAAAATAACGTCCGTAAATTTCTATGCGCATCGCTTAATAGTGGCCAAAATGCCACAACTACGGAAGGGTGGGCAGAGGACAGGTGCAGTGGGCGTGGCTATTGAATAAACAACACGCATAGCAGGCAGCCGCAATGCGTTTTTGATTATTTTAGTTGCGGGCCGCAGTCACAGTTGTTGTTTTAATAGCCGTAAGCCACAGAGCTTTCCAAAGGCCTCGCCTTTCCGCCCCTGCCCCCAGCTGCATTGTTAGTAGTACAGGTGGGCCAACGTTTGCCTGACGTGAGTTAATCATGAATGCAAAATATTTACCCATTGCGTTCAAAATGCTCTTTGTTTGCCAACTCAATTGGAAAATTATCAAAATTTCGTAATATCCATTAGATTTTGATAGCCTCAAATGCACAACAATCGAATTATATTTTACGGCCATCTCCACACGCCCCGCCGCATTACAGACCTTGGCATTTGATTTGCCAATCTGATTTGAATTATGTGTTCCAATCAGAGCGCACCTGTTTTCATATTCTTTTAGCGAAAGTTGGGGCTTTAACTGCCTGAGATCATGGCAATTTGTGGAACGGCTATACCCAATGCAAGTCGGATAAAATGGTTTCCTTAAGAGTTATATCGTTATATCGCTGCTTAGTCGCCTGTCCATCCGACCAGCCCTCTAGCCGTTCTTCCGTATGCCTATGTGTCTGTCATCTTGTCCAGCTGTCCGCTCGTCTGTAAAGCCGTTCGTCTGTCTGTCCGTGGGCCCAACCGCCTCACTGCCCGTGTTCTCGCCTATATGTCCGCTTATCCGTTTGTCAGTCCGTCCGACTGATCATTTCAGGCTGTCCGTCCATCTGTTTGCTTACCCGTTTTCTTGTCCATTCACCCTACCGATCATCCGTCTCTACGCCCATCTGCTTGCATAACCATTGACCTGACCGATCATCCGTCTATCCGCTCATCAGTCTGACAATTCGTTTGTCAGTCCGTACGCTCGGCTTCTTCGTTCGACTCTTCTTCTGTCAGTCCTTAAAAGAGTTAAAGATTCCTTTATAAATCTGCTCCCGCATATCAAGTTTGTATTAATATTTCCTTATTTTCATGAAATCTATTAAAATCGATATCAAACTACAGTTATTTCAGCATAGAATCAATGCATTTAATATTCAATCATGATCATCATAAAAGTAGACAAAAATGCCAAAGCTTGGGATATAAATCCTAGTCAGGCACTCCCGTTTAAAGCACTTTTCTGCATCTACTTCTACTGCTAGGGCTGCTCCGCTCACTTGATTACAAGAGAATTGCATAGAAGAGCGCCAGTAAACGAAGTTTAATTAAAGGACATAAGTTGAGGCTGTTAACCGACATCCGACACCCCCAGCCTTAACGAACGTTGGCTAGCCGAAATTCAAGCACTTTTCATTAATCAACATTTCTTGGTCTATTGGAGCTCCAAAGCTCCAATGTGCGCGACTAGCCAATACTCTGTACTGCAACGGTTAGCTATTCGGATACAGCAGCAGCAGCTCGGACAACTCTTTATATACCATGTACCTGAGTCCTTACCCATGCTTAGGGTGGGGCATCTAGGGTGTTATTACTTGCCTGAATTAGGGACTACAAAGGTATGCAAAAGTACTTAGACTTGAATTCAATTGCAATATTTGTGCTGTGTGTGTGTGAGTGTGTATGTGTGTGTCTCTGTAAATGTCTACAGCCTGGACTCAATGCCTCTGGCTTAGTTGCAATGCACGTTATCAAAGTATCTTGTGGATTAATTAATAATTTTAGAGAATTATGTGGCACACAGGCGCTTATTAAGTTATGCGTATGTGTGTGTGTGTGTGTGCTAGCTGATTAGCTACTATTTAATGAAGCTGCTACTTAATATGCATCACTGCTTTCGGCCGCTGGTCATTGTCGCAGTTGCAGTTGTTATTGTTGTATTGTTAATCACACTCAAAGGCATTGTACACAGTCATCTTAGATTGGAAAACACACAAATACTTAATGCGACTGAGAACGTCCGCAAATGGAGACGGGCGACAATATGTCTCGGGAGTCAAGGACAAGAAATCCCCATTGAGTTGAGCAACAGATGTTGCTGCTGCGGCTGCTGTTGCTTCTGACAACCTTTGACTGAGTTGCAGCTGCAGTTGCCGTTGCGGTTGATGTTGTTGCTGTGGCTCTTGTCGAAAATACAATCGAGCCTCCGCAGCGCCTGCTGCTGCCAAAAAGCATTCCATTTTCCCTTTGCCAATGTCTATTTGCTTCTGACGTTTTTTATTTTGTTCTGCTGCACAATGCTGGCTCTTGGCTACATTCAAAGCTCCATCGGCGACTCGGTTAGTCCTGGGCCATCCTGTGCTGGCAAAGAGTCGAGCCGGAAAGGCATCAGGCAAGCGCTGCTGGCAGAGCAACTGCACTGCATCCTAAGTTCAATTGGAGTAATGTTCTTTATACCCTATACGATGGAGATGGTGACGGGTATATTCGAAGATAAGGGAGAAGAGAGAAAAGGGAAAAGAGAAAAAGAGGAGTGAAGGGGTAGGGACAAGGAAGACGGGAGAAGAGAGATGTGAGAAGAGAGATGCTAGGAGAGAGAAGGTAGAAGCTAAAAGAGAAAAGAGGGAAGAGAGAAAAGAGAAGAGAGAATGGACTTCTCCAGAGGAAGGCAGAATAGAGAAGGAAGAAGAATGAAGGTAGAAGAGAGATGTGAGAAGAGAGATGTGAGAAGAGATATGTTAGGAGAGAGAAAGCAGAAGAGAGAAAAGATAAAAGAGAAGAGAGAAAAGAGAAGAGAGAATGGAGAAGGAAGAAGGCAGAAGAGAGAAGGAAGAAGGAAGAAGGGATAAGAGAGATGTGAGATGAGAGATGCTAGGAGAGAGAAGGTAGAAGGTAAAAGAGAAAAGAGGGAAGAGAGAAAAGAGAAGAGAGAATGGAGAAGGAAGAAGGCAGAAGAGAGAAGGAAGAAGGGAGAAGAGAGATGTGAGAAGAAAGATTTGAGAAGAAAGATGTGAGAAGAGATGTGTTAGGAGAGAAAAGAGAAGAGAGAAAAGAGAATTGAAGGCATTTTCACATTTGAGTAATATTTTTAATCTACACCTATTGTAGGGTATCTCGAGCAAGAGCTTTTTGTGACCTTCTCGGCATTGAGCTCCCGAAACAGGCTTTATTTGAGCCTTGAGTTGAAAAGAAACATTCAATTGAGACTGTTCATAAACGTAGTTCGCCATTGAGTCGAGTGCGACGATCCTGAACGACTGTTTGAATGGACATCTCGCAGCCGGCATATTCGGGCTCATCCTCGTAATCAAGTTCGTGGTCGTTCGTAGTCGTTGGAACAACTTCCTTGGCTGTACGACAGCGGAAGTCCTACGCACGACAAGCGGAAATGAGCCAAAAGGCTGGCAAACATGAGCGCCAAATGAATTGAAAGCACTCAGAATTAATCCACTCGCGCTCTCAATAGCGCGCCCAACTGCTCACTCAAATGCTGTGGCTGCTCTCTTGGCCGCTGCTGCTGTAGTGAGAATATGGGGAAATTCAGATTTTCTTCTGAGTGAGCAACAGCGGGGGACACGTAGCCAAAAATATAACAGCATCAAAATAGCTCAAAAGGTATCGCGTGCAGCGTTCGGCTTTTGAGTTCGTGCGTCGCTCGTGCTTCGGCTCGGCAATGCTGCGCTCGTGACTTGCCAGGCGACGACGGCTCTGGGCTATGGCCGTCACTGAGTCATTGTGTCAACGCAGGCAACCGATGCGGACGCCACAAGCGGTATATTTCGCTCCATCGTGGAGTAGCTGCGGCCACAGCTTTAGTCAGCGTCGAGCTCGCCACGTGCACGGACATGTAGAAGCGCACATAGTGCAGCGTGTCGCATTTGTGTATGTTTCCTTAGAGAATATCGCGTGTGCAGTACGAAAACAAAGTGCGACAATTGAATGAAATACAAAATACAGCAACAACTAAATATTATTAATTATATATTTATTTTTTAAATATTTTTTTTCGTTTGTGCGCGTATGTGTGTCTCTGTCTCTGATATTCTGTGAGAGAAAAACGCAATTGTGTGTCATTGTCGGCGGCCCAATGCCGTTAGCCGGCAACTGAGTGCAACGGCATTGCGCGCCAAAAAAAGTGCAAATCGAATTTCGATAAGAAAGAGGAAAAACAACAACAACAACAGCTGCTAATTACAGCAATAACACAAGCAGAAGGAAAAGAGCCATTTGCAAAGCAATTACAGTTAGAAATTGGCCAAAGAGGTCAGCAAAGACAAAAGCCATTTGACTACAGTGAAGCGTCGCTAAAAAGTACAAGTGCATGCGTGCATATGCCCATATAAATGTATGTCAAAAATAGTTTGCGTAAATTTAAATATTTAATTTAATTTATAAAACGTTAAAATAAGGTCTTTATTTAGAAAATAATAATTTTGAAGAGTATTAAGTCGGTATTTATAATTTATAAGTTATATTAATTTATGTACTATAACTTTTTATATTGATATTAAAATATGTTTGATTTTCTTGGCAGCTGTTTTCACTGCACTCAGCTGTAAACCACACAGACCCACACACTCTCACTTGAAGCAACAACATAAGAAAGCTCCACTGTATATGCATGCATACACCAATGCACACACACATGCCCATAAATATTTGTATGTATGTGAATAAGTTGAGCCACTTAGCGAATTGGCAGACAGACATATTTTTAGCTATAGCCCATAAGTAAAAAGCAAACACAGCCAAAAGGCGACCGCAACAACAACAACAACACAAACAGCTGGGCACAGAGGACAGAGAATATGAAGAAGTGGAAGCAGCAGACGCGCTGCTGCCGCCCACTGAGCATAAAAATTCATTAATAAAAACAACAGCAAAAATTAAACAGATGCCATCAACTTCTCGCTCGCTCTTGAGTGCCGTCCATCTCACCCCTCACACTAAGATGCTTAACTACACACACACACACGTACATTCTTCTTTCTTCTTTTGCTTTTCCTGTTGACTTCCCACTGCATTAAGCAACAACAAGAACAACAGCAGTAGCGCAGCACAGCTGCTCTCACAAAAATTTTTACATATGACTGTGTGTGTGTGAGTGTATGCATATGTGTTATAATGTTCGTTTGCTGCTCAAGCCAATAGCAACTAGCAACAACAACAAAAAGAACCAGAAAAAGAACATATTGATAAAGGCAACATTGACGAAGGTCCCATGGTCTGCCTTAGCCCATTCTTTGTTCCCCATATTTGCTGGCATTGTCTGCCGCATTTTATTTTCGCCGCAAAGTTTGCATTATGAACGTGTAGAATTTTGCGTGTTGTTGTCTTGTCTGCCGAATGTAGCTCAAGGCTAACACGCACTGTGTTCCGTCGTCGTTGTTATGTCCCATGTCGTTTGCTTATTGCCCAACATAAGCCAACAGCAACCCCAAACCCCAAGAAGGTTAACATATGGTATGCGCAACTAGCACAGCATTTAAACATCATAAGCCTTACATATTTAAATATACTATTATTATTTCACAGCGATCGAAAAATCTGTGTATGAGAATTCCTCAGCATTTCCAATCAGCTTCCCAATAAGAATTGTGTCACTGCTTGAAATCCAGACATTTTTCTACTCTATTGTGAATTTAAAATACATTTGATCTTAAAATAACTTTGAAAAAAAAAAAAAAAATAGAAAACTAAAGCGTTTGCGATCAGCGCAAGGAAATACCCGATTTTAATGAAAAATAAATGTGAGATGCATCTTAAAGGCATGAAAAATTGTTTACTCCACTTTTCATTAAATATTAAGCTTGTTAAAAGTGGCTGAGCAACACGGCACATAAATATGTGTATGTATATACATATATTTATTATTGCAGTCGCCATTTTACATTTTTATACCAACCGGAACTTTTCACGGTTCACAAAATTGTTTTTTTTTTTGCGGATTACGTTGGTAATTTCGTTCAACGCCAAGCGACTTGGCCCGAAAATTGGCCAGAAAACATTTGCAGCTATTTATGTAAATTCTTGACCTACATTGCCCTGAACTACAACTCAACTGCACAAGAAAACTGACCAAGTATAATAATATAAGATAATAAAACTGGGATGACATGCAGATACTTGTAATACAATGCAAATGTTTCAACGAAACCGAAACTTCAAATAATAAATTTCAACTTTGCAACAAGTTTATCAAGCGAATCGAACAACCACAAAGAGCAAAACTATTGAATGTTTCCTTTTTCCTTCACTCACAGAACTACAAAAGTTTTTGGTCCATTAAGCTAAAAGCACATTGAATTTGTGTACCGATTAATTAGCTCCATTTCCAATATTCATCGATTATTGTAATCGATTAATTTAATTATATGAATTTTACTTATATTTGTTGTAACTGAATTCGATAACTATCGATAAATATTTTTCTTGGTTAATTTAATTAATATATGAAGAAAAATAAAAAGAATAAGTAAATTTATTGATTGGAGACTGAGTTTATTAATACAGTTAAATAATATTTAAAATTAAAAACAAGATAATTTGATGTTTAACTTTAGTAATCGATTTAGTCATATCGATTACAAAACGTTATCGATTTTTAATCTATTTCTCAAATCCCTCTGCCAGCTAGCAGCAATCGTAGAGCGCTGCTTCAGTTTGTTGTGCCCCAATTTTGCAGTTGCCACAGATATGAATAAGAGAAAAAACACTGCAAAGATAAAAATACGCACATACATTTCGTATCTAGCAGATACATAAATACAGTGCACACAAACAGAGATATATCTATATATATATATATCTTTGAGTGTGTATGTGCGTGTATAAGGCGGCAATTTAATTTCATTATTACGCAAAAGATAAAAAAATAATATGAATAGAACCTAAAGAAAAACCAGAAGACGCAAAAAAAGAATGCTCGTTGGCTAAAAAAGTGAAAGCTTTTGAATTTTTGCCCAGCCGCAGCTCGAGTCGCAGCCTCTACCCTTCCCCTGGTGCGCCCATCCAAAGCAAACGTACCTCTCGGCCACTCAGCTCATCTCGTCTGCTCTCATCTCATGATATATATGTGTATATATGTATGTATATATCAGTTTCCCTGTTTTACTTATGGAAATTTCATTTTGGTTTCCCATTTTCCTTTAAAACTTGCGAATAATTTTAATTTTTTTGTTAATTTTAGGTAAGTTTTTTATGTTTTTTTTTGGGGTTTTTGTGCTCATTTTTGTTTTTGTAATAGCAGCGTTTACAAGCTCAAACGATAATCATCGAAAATCCAAACAGCAGCAGGGAGAGAGAAGGTGCTGCGACTGTTGTCTTGGCCACAAAGGAAATCATTTCGTTGTGCGCCGGCAACTAAGCAGCTCCATTGCCATTTCCATCTCCGTTGGCTTCTGTGTCTGCTGCTCCGTTTTCCATTTCCATTTCGATTTCCACAGCGACTTTCAGTCTCATTCAGCGTGCAATTTGTTAAGTCGTCTGTTAAATTTATGACATTTATTGAAATCCTTTTTGTGTTCGCCTCCAACGCTTTACCACTTCTCCCGATAGCCCTCTCAGCCTGTCTGCTATAACCGCAATTAGTTAAAAATTTCTGCAATGCAAAGCCAAAAAAGAAAATAAAACAATAAACCTGTTGAATATTTCAGAATGAGCCCAAAATGCAATTTTCAATTCGATATTGGCTAAGCGAACTTTAGTTTGTTACGAATTGTAATGCATTCCAAATTTTAATTAAATATTTATATTAATTATTATTTATATAATAGCTCATGGCTTGAACAAAGAAAACAATATATGTATATATTTTATTTGTATATTTGTTTTTGTTGTTTATATATTCAAAGGAATTTCAGGAATTAAATTTATAATATTTTAAATTCATGATAAAAAGTAATTACTTTTCTCTATTACTTTTCTATAAACCAGACTCGGTCTTTGTGCCAAACAAAAGGTTAATAGGGTATGATGGGCACATTAAGATGTCTGTAAGAGGCAGCTGGAGGCGTGGATAATATATATATATATATGATCAAAGTCAACATCTGAGATAGTCTATATATATATATATATATATATATATATATATATATGTGTGTGTATATAACGCTATATAAAGATCCTTCGATAACAAACTTCAGCTATTTCAACACTAAAATCTCTGCATACAGTATCTGTTAGTCGAGCATTCGAAGTTGCTTAATTTTTTCAAATATTTTAAGTCTTTGTCTAAGCTAATTAATTTGAATTTCTTTGAACGTTCTTTGGCCGTAATTCGAACGAAAAACTCCGCAATGCATGAAAAGCTTTCTCAAATATTCTCAGAAAAAAGCCAAATATAATTAAAATATAGAAATTTCATATTAATTCAATTAAAATATGAATTTTATTCATAATTTTTGCTCTTTATTTTTTGTGGCGATTTGTGACTGGAATCATTCGAATATTGTGCAAATTTAATAAAACGTGAACATTTTTATTTTAATAGAATTTACACGAGCTGAAATTTGTGTTTTAATAAAGCAATTGTATCTGCCAGACAGACACAAAGAGTAACAATACAAACAAAAGGGCAAATAAAAGCAATCAATGTGGCGGGCAGAAGTGCGCATATATTATATTTTATACACAATTTATCATATCCATTCGCAATAAAGATTCCATTTGTATTGGACAGAGATGCCCAATTGCTGTTGCCGTCTCTATGTACGTTTTTTATTTCCCTTTTTTGTATGAATGGGAATTCAGGCATTGGACGAGAAGATAAAGAAAGGAATGAAGCAAACGTGTTAAGCGGGCCAAATGTGTTGTTAACTCAATTAGGCGTATACAAGCGCATGTTCGTTATCAAATATTTTTCTATAGCTTCTCCCTCTTTGTGTTCGCTCAGTGTTTATCTGAGTGCCTTAATCAAATGAGCATGCAGCAATTGGGTTATTCAATGCCATTTGATAATACATCAAATTTGAGTAAAAGTCTCTAACAGCTGAAATCTTTAAATTTGTATTTTGTATTTTTTTTAGGTGTATATATTTTAAATATTGCAGTCTATGTAGAGCATGCTCCATATATTTAAAGGCTAATGCATGATTATATCAATATTTGGCATGATTGGAACTTATTAAAAATACTTTTAAACTAAGTTTTTACTATGAACATCGCATAGAAGAGCGACATTTAGTCCAGATATTTAAAGAAGACACATAATTCAGATATTTAATTTATTCAGCTTTTACCTATTAGTTTTCTAAGAAGAGTATACAAAATATACTTTTCAACTAAATTTTTATTATGAATAAAATAGAAGAAAAGCTTATAGTCGAAATAGTCAAATGCTAATGATGAAATAAATGATTTTTCTATTGCTATTTATTTTCTATATATTTCATTGTAATTTCGCTGTAATATCAATAAATTTCATATATATAATTTATGCAGAAGTTGCTTTTACTATTTTGTACTCTGCTGGACATGTGTTAGATGAACTGTTTACGCGTATATTTAATAGACATATGCATAAAAAACATTCAGCTTGACTTTTACGCTCAAGTTCCGCAATAGGCAAAAAATAACGCATACGCCATGTTGTGTCGCGACCTCAAAATTAGCTGCTGCAGGCGAGTCAGCAGCCATATTAGCCAAATATAAACACAAATCAATTACTGTATGCGTGTGCTCGTGCGTCTGTCTGGGTGTATCTGTGTATGTGTGTGTGTGTACGTAGGCAGATATACATATGTATATGTTTATGTGTGTAGTTGCTCATGATTAAAGTTTCGCGCTGTCGTCTGGCCTCTGCTCGCGTTGGCGTCGACATTAGCGTCAGCATCTGCAGCAACCTTCGTCTGCGCTGCGACAGCGAACTAAAAGTATTTGGTTCAAGTGCCAAATGAAATATTGACTAGGCAAACGCCAATCGCCACAAGAGACGCTGCGACGCTCAAACTTTCAGCATATGGCGCGCGTGTCTGCAGCGAGTGTGTGTGTGTGCGTGTGTGTGCTACAAGCGCCATCCTGTTCTCTATATATACCTATACTATATCATATTGTTTCTCTAAAATAATAATAATAATAATAATAAGATGGCAAATATTTTAGTCTTCCTCTCTCTCTCTCAGCTCGTTGCCGTGTGCCTTGCAGATGGGTTGACAAGAACAATTTATGCTTGCGTTATTATCGAAGATCAAATACCCTTGCCAGCAGAGCTGACAGCAATTTGTGTGTGAGCAAAACTGAACTCTTTAGCGTCGTCTTCTCTATGGCAACTGTAATATATAGTTATATGGCAATAACGATTCACAAGCATCTTCAGCGCAGTTTGTGACGTTTTTACAACATTCTTTGGCCAGGGTATCCAGCCAGGCATGTCAACCTGGTGGCCCTGTCTGTCTCTCTCTTTCTCTCTCTCTAGCGCTCTTGCTCTCTGTCGCTCGGCCTCGGCGTCTGCTTTTTTCTTTCTAATAATAAATTGCCAAAGAATTTATATGTACTTGTATGTTTGGCTACAACAACAACAGCAACAACGACAATAACAGCAACTGTAATTTGTTGTTTATGCTTGCTTGTTGTTGCTTTTATATGATTTGTATTTATTACGCTTCTCTTCTGCGTTGTGCTTAGTTTCTGTTGCTTAGTATTGCTGCTTGGCTCTTGCGAAGGTGTAAACCAACATTTTCTTTTTGTTCACTTTCACTTTTCGCTGGCCCTTTATACCAGCTGTTTGTGCCTGGCAGAGTCCGCATGCCCCGCCTACCCCTGGCGCCGCCACTATTCTTGGCCGCTCTTGAATGAACCACTTAAGATCTCAGCGCCTTTCAATTTCAACGATGACATCGTTCGCTGAATGCTTAGCATCAGCTTTAACATAATCAAAATGGAACTGGCGATTTCCTTAGCGAGACCAAAGGCAAAGTTCTTTACAGACACACAGACACACTTACACGCATATATTTTCAAGGCTAGGCACAGTGCGTGCTAATTTATGTGACAAGTTTTTATGTGCTTGATGCAACTTTAAGAAATGTGAAGAGCTGAATCGCGAGCTGAACTGTAAGCTATTCACCATTCAAATCTTGAAATCCATAAAACAGACTACAGATCTGAAATTATATATACATCAAAATAAAAACTCATTCTATAGTAACTTCAAGTCTTGACATAGAGCAACAACAAGAAGCCGAACTTAATAAGCTGACTTACATACAGATACTCATTAACAACTAAGCGTGCGCTTGTCGGGAGTGCTCGACTGAAAGATACTCTGAACTTTGCACAGAGATGCTGTTACAATTATTCTACGCTTCTATTAGATATATTATATATAATGGACTACTTTCTACTTCTAGATATAAAATGCAAGAGAGAATAAAAAATAAAACTAAGCAAAGTTACCAAAATACATTAAGAGAGATATGACTTCTTTTAAAAAATTTGTTGTTCTCAAATTGTATTCATTCCTTTATAAATACAAAGATTTTTCATATGTAAAAAATATTTTTTTATATTTTATATTTTATTTATATTTTTAAGAATTAATTTTGTCGACATGCATAAATTTATAATATAACATATATATGCATATATATTATATTCATATATACATATATATATTTATATATGTAAATATATATATTTTTTTTGCTCGATTCGGAACTAGTTCACCAGTTCGCATTTAGTTTTTTTTTAATTGAATTCAGCTGTTTGCCTGACCAAGCTTATTTCGCAACTACTATAAAAAAGGGGGAAAAATAAAAAGAAAAACGAAATTAAAAAACTATTTACAAATTGAGCGAAATGGCGTAAGTTGGCTTTTTTTTTGGGCTTCTACTTTTTTTTCTGAGGCGGCGACACCGCTGTGGATCGAAAATGAACTGTTGCTGTGGAAAGTTCGCTGAGCGCTTTTCAATTGCTACACGAAACTATTTTACTTACGTGCAACTTTCACTTGCAAATGGCGCAAAACTTTTACTCACCCACTGTGTGTGTGTCTCGCTGTGTGTGTGTGTGCGTATGTGAAAATGTTGTCTGCTATCTGGCTGAGCAGTGCGTCGCATTAATTAATAATGGAAAATAACTGTGCCGCTGTTCGCCTGCTGCTGTTGCCGTTGCCAGCGTTGCCAGATCGTTAGAGTGCACTGCAAACCCATTAAAGAGCGCCGCCCTTTACAACCCATGTACTGTGTGTGTGTTGGTGTGTAAATGCAAGTGCTTCATTTCAAGTTAGTTACAGTCTAGAAATTTTCATTTGTAATTAAAAATTCAGCGCACAATCTGCCAAAAATATTTGAGCCACGGGGAACCACTATACTCAGCTCGCATTTGTTAGGTTTCAGTTTAATGCTCGTTCATGAGCGTCTTTTGATGCTTGACATTTCAATTAGGTCTCAATTTTGATGAAATAAGAATCGATCTTTGAATGATTTAAGCTGTATTTGAAGCGTGAGTGAGTGTTATACCTTCAACCCATTGAAATTAGGAATTAGGAGTGTAACGTGTGAAAGTGTATGTTACGGGTAAGAGAAGGCGTGGCTGATCCCATAAGTTGATATTTATTTATGCATATAAAATGAAAAGTGCTTCTGCCTGCGTGTGTAGATGTGTTGATTGGAGCAGCAACTCTTTGTTAGGGTTCAGTGTATCTTCTAGTCGAACACTCCCAACTAAAGCACTTTTAGTTGTCATCTATTTATCTTTATACAGATATATATATTATAATATATATATATATGATCTTTGTGTATAATAAAATAGGTTTTAATGATAATAGATTTTTTTAAAGGGACACAAATGAAGGCGAAAAACACTTCAATATAATTATTTATATATAATTCATGACAATTATAATGCTCGTACCACGAATAGCTGCACTCAATGCGCATATATATATATATATATATATATAAATATATATATATATATATATATTTATATATATTTATATATGTATATATATATGAATATATATTAAATCTGATATCTGCTTGTGAACATAGATTTATGAGCACTTTCGATACGTTTCTGATGAAGACATTTTAATATGCATAAATTAATTAAACACAATTAGCAGCGAATGCTTCAAATTCACACGTTAAATATCTTGCATATTCTCTTTATTTTATTTATTTGTTGTTGTTGGTCTAATTACATTAAAGTGGTTAATTAACAGTCTATGTGATGCACTCTCTTCTTCTGTTGACGTTGTCATTGTTGTTGGCATATTAAAAAAACATATACGTATATTTTTATATTGAGATCAACCATTGATGGAAATCGAGTTGAAGTAATCACAAACAGCTGCGGAAATTAAATTAAATAAAAATATAATATAAATTCGTATTTATTAATAAAAAAACGCAAAAAAGAAAAAAAAAAGGGGCAAACACTGCCGACAGCCTTCGGGGCAACATGGCGCATGATTAACGTCACTTGTTAAGTGCACTGATTAAAGGTAAGTGTCATAATTCACGTACCAATTATATTTAATTGTTATTCCGTGGCTGCGGGCGACTGCGTTTGTTGCCTGCCGCAAACACTGCCATTCTGTCTGCTCGCCACTTACCAACACAATTGAGCCGTTGCATTACACAACAGACAAATAAAAAAAAAAAAAAAAAAAAAAAAAGAAAACAATCAAATGATTTTTTCAACTTAACCACAAACGGAATACACATTTATTACCAGATACAAAAAATATAAAAATTATGTTAGGCTAGGCAAATATCCTATAGCCTACATATGCTAAAAACAACAGCCAGGTATACCCGCCCACAGCTCTTAATGGTTAGCAGAGTATTAGTAAAAAAAACTAGTATCAGCCCCAGGGATTTGCTTGTAGGCGTGTCACAAATCGAACACAAGTTGTAAAGCAACAATAAACACAAAAGCGAATTTATTAGAAACAACATTTGTAATTATCAGCAAGATTAATATCATGCGCGCAGCATGCAGCAAAATACCATTAATAACAATGCAAATAAATACATTTAATGTGAAATAAATATTAGTAAATAAAACGAATTTAATAAGGCTTTAAGAAACCTTAAACGCATAATTACACTGAAGGGACATCAAATCTGATTTGGGCAAATTATGATCAATTAATTCAATGGATAGAAAAGGCTTATCAGATATCAACTGAGTTTGGTCGACTTCTAAAACGAAGACAAATGGATATATATAAATATTAGTAAATCGATAAATATCTATTTCATAATAAGTGTTTTGTTTCAGACACATATATGAAAGTTGGCAGGCTCTAGCAAACACAACATTTAGTAAGACTTAGCCTTGTTTGCTGACAAAATCAGTCTGTGTCTATTTAAGCTTTTATACGGCTATCCTCGAAAGTGGCACATCGAATATTTTATGTAGAAAACAAGCTTCATGCCAGTTAGCGTTGTTGCAGTTCTTGTTGTATTTAAAGCTAGGTTTCGCGGAATTTTTTAGTAATTTTTTTGCAATGTCCTCAACCAGAATCAAGTGGAGCCTGAGAGAACTGAGAGCTGCGCGGCTGGGCTGCAGCGTCTCTGGCTGAAGTTGCGGTTGTTTTTTGGTAATGGAAAAGGACAGGAAAAAGACTGCGCTGCCAATGGCCGGGACTGGAAGGAAACATGGGCAATGCCAGTAGCAACAGCAGCAGCAGCAGCAGCAGCCTTAACAGCAGCGTCGAATGCCCTTGTGAAATATGATACAACTCGCGGTGCAGTGTGGTGCAGGGTGGTGCAGTGCTTTTGATTTGTGTTTGTGACCCACAAAAATGCAAAATGCCGCAAACAAGCGAAGCGAAAGCGTAACAAAAGCAAAAATCGACAGGCAGACGCAAAAATAATAATGCACAAGCGGAAATACGATAATGCCTGCTGCATTTTGAAGTCGTTTTGCTCTATGTGAGTGCGAGAGAGAGAGAGAGAGGAAATGGAGAAAGAACGAGGGAGACAGTCAGAGAACTTACCGAATTTCCAAATTGATACCAAAATGCACAAATCACTCTAGATGTCTCACTAAAGCTGTGATTCCCACGACTATGTGTATAAGTGTGTGAGTGAGTGTGTGGCAATTGCTCGACTCTGTAATACCCTGTAAGAATGCTTAAAATCCGATATGATGTGGCTTGAAACTTGTTTGTAATTGAAACTGATCAAAACAAAAGAGAGTGAGACAGAGAACTTTTAGCTGTAGTTAGTAAGCTAGATAACTGTGAAAGTTGGAGAAAAGCTCAGCTCTTTGTATGAGCTTCTGTTAGAAGTGGCACTTAAATATATAGATAAGAACTTGAAGATATGCAATTTCGTCAAGGAATAATTCAAAACCCTGGCTAAAGCTTTAAGCTTTAAGTGAGTTGGCTTAAACATCAGATTCGAATTATTAAACTTTTAAAGTCAATTGTTTTATGTTTGGCATATACCCTGTGCCTTTTCTACGATAACAGGGCATGGGAAAGGAAAACACAACATTATAACGCCAGATGCAACAACTCACAAATGCCGCACTCTGGCGCCCAAAAGTTGACGCCTTTTTCTATATACATAAAATCCCACAGAGTTGGTGAAAAGTTTGCAGCGCATGTAACATGAGCCCCTTGTGATTCTTATTCTGATTCCGACTCCGACTTCGGCTACAATTTTAGTTCCGATTCCCACTCCCCTTTAACCCCAAGGGTCAGGGGTGACAGACAAAGTTATAGTTACATTCACATTGCGCTCGCGGTTATTGGCCTAAAGTGTTGACAAATTTATTGCCTTGTTTTGCCTTTGCCTTTGCAATTTGTTGTTGTTGCTGTTGTTGTTGCCTGATTGAAAGTTCCTGGCAGCTTCAACGTTTTTCGCTTGGCCTTTGCCCGAAATTGATGGCAACTCATGAAGGGCATCTTCTGGCCCAAGCGAGAAAAACCGTCAGTTAGGACAGCTTATGGATGGCGAAGACGCTTCTGGCAGTCGCGACAGCTTAATCGTCAGCTTAGACCAGAATTTCTATTAACAAAACGACATTAAACGACGCCTGAACGAGGCACTATTTATCAACATCTAGCTACAGAGCGCCACTTGTATTAAAAAACAGCATTTGTTGCTGCATTCATGTACTTTATTTGAGCAGAAAAAAATTGATTTAAATATATGCTGGCTGATTGGCAGCATTAAGAACACAGGGCGTGTCTAACTCTCAGTTACGGCCCACCAAGCAGTTTGTCACCAGAGAGCGATTGCGGCAGATCTTGGCCCGGCGGTCGAACCACTGGCCAGCTGCACAGATTTGTCGTCTGGCCCGGTTATTGCGACACACATAATATCTGCGGCAGTGCCTGGCATCCGTTAGGATCGTGCCATCCTTAATGCCACGACAGGCGCGTGCTGAGAGCAAAGATTCAGCATCTTCTGACTCGGCGCAGTCGCAATCGTCTAAGCCAGAGGGGCATATGCATTGGGACTTAGCAAAGCTTACTGGTATTTCTGTGCATTCCGTTGTTGTACAGGGCGGTGTTGTGGTGCAGGGTGGTTTGGTTGTGGTGCATGGTGGTGTGGTTGCAGTACATGGTGGTTTAATGGTGGTACAAGGTGGCTTAGTTGTGGTACAGGGAGCTGTTGTTGTACAGGGTGGCGTTGTTGTACAGGGTGGTGTTGTTGTACAGGGTGGAGTTGTTGTTGTGCAGGGTGGAGTTGTTGTTGTACAGGGTGGCGTTGTGGTACAGGGAGCTGTTGTACAGGGTGGCGTTGTTGTACAGGGTGGCGTTGTTGTACAGGGTGGCGTTGTTGTTGTACAGGGTGGAGTTGTCGTAGTACAGGGTGTCGTTGTGGCACAGGGAGGTGTTGTTGTACAGGGTGGCGTTGTACAGGGTGGCGTTGTTGTACAGGGTGGCGTTGGTGTACAGGGTGGTGTTGTTGTACAGGGTGGCGTTGGTGTACAGGGTGGTGTTGTTGTACAGGGTGGCGCTGTTGTTGTACAGGGTGGAGTTGTTGTTGTACAGGGTGGAGTTGTTGTAGTACAGGGTGTCGTTGTGGTACAGGGAGTCGTGGTACAGGGTGGCGTTGTTGTACAGGGTGGCGTTGTTGTACAGGGTGGCGTTGTTGTACAGGGTGGTGTTGTTGTACAGGGTGGCGCTGTTGTACAGGGTGGTGTTGTTGTACAGGGTGACGTTGTTGTACAAGGTGGTGTTGTTGTTGTACAGGGTGGCTTGGCTGTCTCACACCCATCACACGGTGGCATGTGTCCTTCACTCGAACTAAGCAGCGCAAACAATGCAATCAAAACTGTGAATAGTATCATGTTATCTGAAAGGACAAGGATGGCAAGTTAAAGGAGTGCATGAACGGCTTAGCGGGCACCAATGTCAACTCACAAACTCTCATTGTATTATTTAGATGAAATGTGTTGGTTTTGAAGTGAGCGAAGACCTCGATCGGCGCTGCTCTTTTTATAGCCGAGCGCCGGCATTCTTATCAGTGGAATGTTGAGCTAGAAGGTATTTTGTTGGAGTTGTGTACGCTCTTAGTAAATTAACTACATTTGTTTGTCGATCTGTAGAAGCTGCACAAAATTTGAAAACAATGTAAAACAAAAAGACAAATAGTCAATACTTCAAACTGATTTGCGTTAGAGTTCCGGGTAATCACTATTTTTTGTTTTCTAAGAAAATGCGTCACGCATCAAATGGAAAACAACATTTTGAAGTAGTTTCAGTAGTCGTCATACTCGACACTAATATTTATGTTTGACTTTGAATATGCAGCTTATATATGATATTGCCAAAATGCTAATGCTTGACAGCTACATACAGATATCTAAATAACTATGATAAGACTTTACATATGCACAAATGCTTATGCTGCGTATACTTAATATGCGTGAAGAAAGGCAATGAAGAGAGAGAGAGAGAGAGAGATATGATTATAAAGAAATTTTTCTATGACAACTATGTTTTCTTCTATATATGTTTTGCTGGTATTTAAGAAATACTGCATCATTTGGCAACCTACACTGAAATTGGTAAGAAAAAAATGAAGAAAATAGTCAACTTAAAGAGGATTTGCTGTTATCGTTGCTGTTCGATGGCTGACCCTCCCATGGCATGGCACACTGCTGTTGGTTATTTCATGACTCTCGGCCCGTTCAGCATGTTGATGGTATTGACATTTGACTCCGGTCATTTGGCATGCCGAACACAGCCTGTAAAATAGTTGAAATTGCCTGTTAACTGATTTTGGGGCAACGCTCCGAGCGGTCAACAGAAAAAAGAAAGAGGAAGTTCCCTTTATGGCTGCGCCAGGAACTGTCAGGCCAAACTGGCTAACTGGCCACATGGACAGACGGGCGCTTGAGCAACTGGCCAAGTGGACAAGTAGCCAAGTGTCGCCCATTTGGCAGCCAATAAAAGTCCTGGACGCTGTAAAATGTGAATGCGCCCAAAGCGTTGCCCTACGGGTGTGAGGGTGTGCGTGCTCGTGTGTGTGTGTGTGTCATAATTTTTGGGCACAAAATACCGCTGATTTAAGGCAGTTGCCAAACTATATAGAGAGCAGAGGAGCATCTGAAATTTTGAAAAACTTTTGTAATTAAATGTGGCTGCTGCAACAAAGATTTATGCAACGCCCTTTTTTTAGTGTTTGGGATGCTGCAATTTATGCACTCCCCAAACCTAAGCTAACAATGTCTGCTGGCATAAAAGCAAAACAATTGCAGAACAATGAGTGCTGAGCGACTATTTAATACCCTCGCTAAGAGTCATTTAGTAAAAGAGTTTCATGAATTGTTGACAAGCTCCAAGGAAACTAGAGTAATTTGATAGACTTTCTGGCATTATATTAAATATAATAATTAATATAATAATATATAATATATAATAATATTAAATATATTACATATTAAATATAATAATATGTAAAAATGTTATTCGAAAAGCTTACAATATCTTTTAATGATTCTATGACTGCCAAGCTGTCCTTCTCCTTGGGTCTTCCACTTTCAGGCTGTCATTGCCACAGTTCCATGGCTCGTGTACTCATTTTTTGCCACACTCCTGGCCGGTGCTAGTCAATTATCTAAGTCCTGCACTTCTGCTTGGCTTCACTTGAAGTAATTGTCACGCCTAGGCCGAGCAGGACAAAGAGAAACGAAGGCCAAACATGAATGGATCTGAGTTCAGTAGAATTGAAGGCAAAGCTTACGCTTTTCTATGGGTTTTTGTATTTGTATAATAAGATATATATAGTATTATATATATAGCGCCATTCACTTATATTGAAGTCTGTGTTGAGTGTTTAAACTTGTTGAGAATTGCAATGCGTATTAATAATTTAAAAGTTTTCTTTACTTAATTGCAAGCTGAAAGGCTTCTATTGCGGCTCTTTAACTGAAGTGTGGACATACAGCATAAAAGCATATATGACAATTTGTTAGCTCCGAGGCCTGATGCTGTTGAGAATAATGACTTTAGGACAAAGCGACGGACGCATAGGCGGAATGATGAAGGGAACTGGAACTGAAACTGGAACTGGGACAAAGCTAAAGACAAACATGAGCACGGCTCTATGGCAATTTGTTGTGTACATATGAAAATGGAAATTAAATTAAGCATGCTTGTACACACACACACACACACACACACACACGCACACACACATGCTCAGATTGCAGGCGTTGTGTCAACACATTTTTCTATGCTAAACATTGTAAAACTTATTAGTGAAGTGACCGGAAATCTTTGAAATCTGCACAGACACTAAAAGGATTCTCACTTCTACATTGCTTAGGCTAACGCCTTCACATACGCCCACACACACACACTCACACGAACTTACTCACACATAGACATGGGCAGTGGAGCAGTCATGCATATACTTCAATTTTTCAACAAAATGAGTGCACATTTGACAAATACACCTTCAGTGTCACGCCCGAAAGAGCAAGTCCCGAGACATATGTGTGATGCTATTGTATCTGTGTACGTGAGCGTATGTGTGTGTGTGGGTGTTTGGCACACTCTTTTATCCCAACACATACACACACACAGCATGCTGCTTGTGGGTTTTACAATTTACATGCTTTTTTTCTTGCTCCTTACGCTGTCCAAAATTTTCCAGCAAGAAAATATAAAACTTTGCACAAATTTGTGTGTGTGCATACACACCCCGCCCCCAAAGTTCCTGGTCCCTCAGTGTGTGTGCTTTTGGCAAACTGATTGGCTTTGTGTGTGAGTGTGCGTGTGTGTGTGTGTGTGCACAATCCGAGCTCATATTTTAGAAGAAAAACAAAATCAGTGCCGTGCCGGACAAAGTTTGTGCTAAAGCCCTGGCGAAATCTGTAAACGAGAAAGTGGACAGAAACATGGACAGGGACTGCTGAGCAGCAGGTAAACAAACGAGTTGGTTTAGCAAACCTAACAGCTTAGAACCTGGACGATCGCAGCATGTAATGGGCCATGAAATACAAAGCAACAAATGAGCTACAGCTGAGACCTCGAAGCGGCCGCCTCGAGCCTTTTTGCTGCAGCCCAATACAGACTTGGAATATAAATATACATATATAAGATGTAGGCAAAGTGAGAAATGAGTTGACACCAAGAACCATCAATTCAGTGAAAGCCTTAGCAAACCTAAACGAGCATCTTCTATTGTTCAGCTTCCATATTTTATTGTCCTTCTTCCATCCTCTGTCTTCTGTGTTCCATCTTCCATCTTCCATGCTCTGTCTTCTGTGTTCCATCTTCCATCTTCCATCCTCTGTCTTCCGTCTTCTATCTTCTATTTTCCATCTTCCATCTTCCATCTTCCATCCTATGTCTTCTGTGTTCCATCTTCCATCCTCTGTCTTCCGTCTTCTATCTTCTATTTTCCATCTTCCATCTTCCATCTTCCATCCTCTGTCTTCTGTGTTCCATCTTCCATCTTCCACCTTCCAATTTTCATCTTCGATTTTCCATCTACCATCTACCATCTACCATCTTCCGTCTCCTATTGTCTATCTTCCATTTATCCTATATCATATTATATCTTTCATCTTTAATTCTTTATCTGTTTCTATATTTCAGTATACGAATGTGTATAAATAGAAACAGTTGCAGGGTATATTAGCTGCTACAACTTTAAGTAAAGACTATCGATAGTTGTAGTCCTATCAAATCCTTTCAAAAATATGTATATTTTTCCTTTGTTAGGAAAACGAAAACAAAAAATGACTTTACATAGTTTTTCTTGTATGTTATTCAAGCAGAGCACAATTACGAGCTGATCTGCAAAGAAGATTTTCAATAGTTTTTCGAGGCAAAAAAGTAAATAACAGAGCTTGCAGCTAAAACAAATAGTACAGAAAAAAGATGAAGAAAAAGAGAATAAAACAATATTCAACAATTTTCATACACATTATTTAAAGCAAAAGTTTGAAGCACTTCGGCCGTACAAATTGTTGAATAATTGCTGTTGCTTTTTGTGCTTTTCGTTTTTGTTGCTGTTTTTGTTGCTGTTGTTTGCCATTTTGCGACTCGTTCGCTTGCTTTCTTTTTTGTTGCTGTTGCGATTGCAGCTTTTGCTATTTTTCACATGCAGCCGTCGCGTCGCGTCGCATCGCATCGCATCGCGTCGCACTGTTTTTTTGCCAAATGTAAATTTGCAAGTTGTTAGTTTTTAATATTAAACTTCTCTTCCTCTAGCCCGTTTGGTATTGCCTCTGTCGAAGGTCCCTGCCTACATTGCCTTTATTTTATTTTGATTTTCAATTGTTGTTGTTGCTGTTGCTGGGCATTTGCCGGACCTGCTTTGGCACGTTTTCTATGTGTTTTGTTTCGCTATTTGGTTTTCTTTAAATGTTCGCCAAAAAGTTTTGAAAAACGCTTCACTGAAGTGTGTGTAAAGTGCGCCCGACTCCACTGCAGTCCCGACTGCTCTGCTGAGTGGGGCCAAAATCGCTACCGCCAAAGCCAAAAAGCTGGACAGCATTAGCACAAAAGACCCACCAAGTCAAGCAATTAAACTTTTCCAACAGCACTCAGTTAGGCGAGGATTGTGGCTGCGCCCAGAGACTAGAACTAGAGCCAGCGACCAGCTGTGTAGCAGCAACAATTTGCACAATGCACAACAATATCAAGCGATTTTCCGCACTTCACCCATACACAGATAGAACAACCACTGGATGTTATTCAATGAGCCACAAAAGTAACAACAGCAAAACAAAATGAAAATAAAAAAATATGTCTGAAATTTGAAGTGAATTCGAGTCAAGTCGAGCAAACTCCCGATTGCATGCACAATAACGTGAGCGCATAAAAATAGATGTGAAATCATTTCTATGATTAACAGACACACAAAAGAAACATCCATAAGTGCCAAGAGTGTAAATTTGATTTGGAGCAAGTTAATATTTGTATGATTTGATATCGACTGTGCGATACTCGTTCAAGTTTGACTTGATTATGTTTGAGTAAGGCTGAGTCGTAACGAGGCGAAAAAAAAATGTTATCGAGACCTATTTGAAGTAAACTCGTGAGAGAAGTCAACATAAGATCGTGAATTGTAGGCAGTTAATTTACCAGTCGTAAGATCGATAAATCGATAAATGGAAGACATAACTCTACTTCAAATATGGTCACTCTATTTTAGAAACTTTTTGAGATCAAGATTATAATTTAGTCTGCAGCGCTTCTTAAAACTTTTGCTAACGAGTTTATTTATAATTTTTTTCATACGAATTTCTTTACATTGCTTCATTAACATATGCCCCGCTCACTGTTAGCAGCTAACATTATGTTAGCGCATTATGTTAGCGCAAAATGCATCTTTTTAAGCTACTCTTAGCACATTTTTTTGCAGGGTATGTAAGAGTCGAGCAGTGTTTGTTTGCTTCTGCACTTTATAATGTCTTTGTGCATGTTGACAAGTCCAAAGTTTGTTCACATTTGAGCTTTTGTCGATTGTGCTGTATTTGTCGTGTTTATTTTTGATAGATTGAATTGTTGCCTGTTTGGATTGGTCTTTTATGATAATATTATTTGCCAAGGCTAGACAAATGGCTCTTGCCTGCCCATTCATAGCAACGAAGGCTCAGTCATGGAGTCAAGTGGCGTCTTTTGTGGTCAAGTTTAAAAGTGTTTTTCAATTTGGCATGGGCCCCGTGTCGTATGCGCAATATTTTATTGCCACTCAATGCTATCGCCTAAATTATTGCCTCATGGACGTTTAATTAAATGCACTGCATTTTTCATTGAGCTAGCCTAGCCAAGGGTATACCAAGTTAATGAAGAGCACACACACACACACACACCCACACACAGAGATACATGTTTAAATCGAGGTAGTAACATATTGATGAGTGAGCAAACAAATTGGTAAATGCGCAACAAGAGCAATCTGCGACCAGCTCTACAAGACTAGCTGTTGAGCATCGTTTTGGTGCTTGCCAAGCTAAGCTGTGTGTCCCACCTTGGAAAAGCGCTGTATGTGTTTGCCTTCAGGTCTCACAAATCGCTGTTGGCGCCCACTTTCATGCTTCCTGTTTGCCCACAATAACAGTTGCTCCGCATAGTTGGTGCCGTGGTCAATGCTCAAACACACACACACACAGCCACTCAACCACTCAACCACTCAGCCACTCAGCCAACCCATTCGCAAATACACACTGCCTTGCCCACTGCACGCCCGATACATCCCATCAATGGCTGCTGTGGAGCCCTGGAAAGCGTTGATTGATATCCTCACTTGGGCTAATTGAATGAAGCTGCTCTGATAGCCTGATTAGTCCGTGTTGCCCAGTCTTCGGTCCACGAGCGATGTGGCTGCTGCTGCTGACAGGCGCCACCTTTAAAATTGTTTTCATATTGCATAAATATGCAGCACGAAATTTAATTCCATATTCATTGTGCTGGCTGACAGTCCAGAGTTCACAGTGCACAATCAAGCTTTCACATACTGTCCACAGGCTCTCGCACTTCGATATATTTGAAAATTCATTGGATTTTTCCGTGTGCCGCACCACACTCAGCCATTAAATGGTGGCATCGTGTTTAATTATTAATGCACAGAGCGCATATAAATTGTTAATGCAAAATGTTCGAGTGACAGAATGCGGTCGTCTGCTGGTGTAAAGAGAGCCATAATTGTGATAACTGCGATTACGTTTTGCTTGCACTGCAGCTCAAGCTAAAAGGTGTGCTGTTCAGTGAGCTGGTCATGCAGGTGCTACAAGCTGAAGCGTAGAGTATGTGAGATGAAACTAACCTAAGGTTAATACTCTAATTAGATATACATATGTGTGTATGGCAGCTCTGATACCAATAGGTCTATCAATGTAAGCTAACGATAACATTTAGCAGATGATGTATCTGATAAGATTCGCCATTTGATCATAAAATGTCTACCGAAAGTATGAAATGAAGAAGCAATGCAATGAGAGAGTGAAAGAAAAAGAAGAGAGCACTAAATACATAATAGAAAAATCTATTTAATGTAATTTCTTTTAGCTCTCTGAATAAGCACTGTGGCTATGATTTCCATCACGATTCTTTACAATGCTAAAATTATTAATTATTGATAAATACTTATGTGCTGTCAGGCATCAGCTGCTGAGGCATTTGTGTGTCTCTGTAATGGATTTTTATGCACATTCAATTGGACTTATTGGCGATTGTAAGCAGCTTGTAGAATGCTACTTTTTAGCTTTTCTGGCATTAAACTTTCTAATTCTGTAAGTAATTGCTGTTTTCGTTAGCATAAGCTAATGGCATTACCATTTGACAGTCGCTGAAGTCCAGTCGCTGAAAGTCCAGCTCCAATTCTCCTTCCGTAGCTATTTCTCTTCATCTGCCTCCCATTCTCCCCTTCTCACTCTCTCTCTCTCTCTCTCTCTCTGTGTCGCGCACACTATTTGTGTCACTTAGCGATAAAGGAGTAAAAAATAAATGTGACTTCTCAGTCACACGGCAAATTGTGACTACAGTACGCCGGCATGTGAGCATGTGTGGGAGTATCTATGTGCTGCTGATGCTGCTGCTGGCTGCAAATCCGATTATGTGAACAAAACGCGTTCCGTGCGCGAATTACTGTCGAGAGAAATAAAATGCAACATTATTCTTTGGTCATGCCGTTGGCCATTGACAGCCTCCGCTGCACTCCACCCCTACCCCCTTATCGTTACCCTCATTTCCGGTGCTCGCATCATCCGTAAACGCCACATATTACCTAACAGACCGCAATGTCGACAAAACCAGAACGAGCGCCACATAGAATGCTGAGCATTTGGATGGGGCAACTGGGACGGTTGCGTGGCCACTGCAGAAATAAGTGACAAATGCTCTCCACCGGAGAGTCCACTCGACTAACTAATGCTCTACACTCAGTGCTGAGTTGCGCTAACAATTGCAGTTGATTAACTGTCAAGAATGTTGCTCTTGTCACGGTTTTTAATTGAGTGATTGATCAACTGAATCAAGCAGATTTAGCACAGGCGAAGATGGTAAACAAGTATGCATACAGGGTATACAGCGAGGCAGCTCTATGCGCTGCCGTCATTTGGAGAAATTGAGGCGAGTTATAAAATGCTTCAGCTTTATTTATAACGACGTCACAAATTAATCTTGCATAATGTGCCGCGTGTTGCGAACAAAAACAGTGGCAGCTTATCCTTTCATGAAGTACTTACACTTCACACACGCCGACACGCACTCACCTGATGGATAAGACATGAGTTCACGGGGCAAATGTAGCAGAAAGTGTTTCTGTCGCTTCACAAAACTGAGTTTACAAATAGAGCTTTGCAAAGCATGGACTCTAGGCAATTGAACTATTATTTAATTATTAAAAAAAAATCGGAATTTGTTATTTTTTTATTTTGCTGCTTGAAGTCCAACTGCAGCTAACATCTTCAGCTGCCAGTTTTATCGTCAAAATCACCTCAAATCTCGTTACTCTCTGCTGCGCTCTCTCTCTTTCCCTGTGTGTGTGCTCATGAAAAATTACAACTTTCAGCATCAGGCACATCGTGCGATAAATTTAACTCAGCAAACATGCACACGCACACGCACACGCACACATACACATCTACAGCTATGTGTGTGCAGGCAGGTTAATTTTGATACTCGTTGCGTGTAGGATAATTCATTGCTTATTATCTTTTTTTGAACTTGGCATGGGCAGTCGGCTATGCAGCATGAAGCTTTGAGCTTGGGGCTACAAATTTTTTTTGTTTGTTTTTTTTTGGGGCAAGCGGTGCTGATAGCAAATGCTTTATTAATTTAGTGTGTGCCAGGGCAGCAAAGTATGTAGTATGCCTCACAGTCGTGTAGCAACCAGCACACACACACACATTCGCCCACAAGAACGTGTTAGACACACAATCGAGTCTAATGATTTATGAACCAAACACGCGCCTAGCCACAAGGACCTGAGCTGATGGCGGCTGGCAACCTGGAACTCGGTGCCCACCATGGCTGCTGGCCAAATCCTTTTATTTTTGCTTTTTTGTTCGTCTTCTTCCCGGAATCCGGCCTCCACTCGTCTGACCGAGTACGCGCCGGGCTCTATGATATATCGTATAGCAGTTTACCAACTGCTTAAATGAATTTTTCACGCTCATGCCGCCTTTTAGGGGCCTTTTGCCTAGTGGTTTGCTTTGCCATTCCACGCTGTTGACTCGGAACAAAAGTCAACGTGTGCTGGCCAGCACGAGGGGAGGGGGCTGGGGAGTTCAGTTTATGTGACAATTATGAGTCATTTGTAGTTGCTGGCAAAAATCTATTTGTACTTTCAGCCTTTTCTAATTTGTGGCCTTGGGCAAGACTGAAAGCCATGAGCATAGTGAATAACTGGAAATGATTCTGTATATAGAGGTCTCTGGAAATTGAAAAGAATAACCCAGTGAGCCTGGGCGGACTAGTTAAATAACAAGGATCACTGTAGTTGACCTTCAGGTGATAGGAAAGGTAATGAAGACAACTCTTCAAGTAGATGCTTTAGCATAGTTCCGAGAAGAGAAGTTGCCACTCCTTAATGCGAGCACAGGTAATCGATTATTCCGTTCGTTTTTTTGCATTAGCTTTCATTAAGGGGAAGTTAAGTATTTTGAAAATGAAGCTGCTCGCCAGATGCAGGCACAGGTTGCACTGTCATTGCTTGCAAGCAGGATGAAGTGATCAGAGTGAGCTTATCAGCAGACCATCATATTTTATATCTTTTGGAAATAACGCTGCATGACAATGCAGGTGCGATAGTTAAGCGTAGCTCTGCTTGACTCAAAAGGTGAATGTGAATGCATTTTATTATGGAATACGTTTTTGTTTTTGGCTTGGGGGGGAGTTGGCCGTGCTCAGAGAACAGTCTCGAACACACTCCAAATTTACTTTCGCATCAGGCAGTATGAAGTTGCTGTCACAAGCCACCCATAAGGCGTTCGTTGGGGATTTGTTTCATGTTTTAAGTTCGCTTTAAGTAGCTTAAGCGGCAGCAGCAGCAAAAACTTGACGGCATGTAGTTAGTTTTTATGCACGGCACACGCAAACTTGGCCTTCGGTTGATAAATGGGCAAAGGCTTTAAAGAGACTCGGATACAGCAGCGGCAGCCCCAAAAACCCCCGGCCCAGTCCCCAGCGCTAGCGCCAGCTCCAGCTTCAGCTCGCACCCTCATTGTGAGTCGTGAGTCGCTTTTAATGAAGCGTCGGGCGCGCTAAGGCAACATAAACTTGTACTTAGTCCGTATATTTCAGTGCTGTACAAGCCAAAAAGTTGGCCAACCAACTAAGCCGGAAGTTGCCAAAATGCCAACCAAGTATTTGCCGTCGCGCAGCTCCGAATTTAATTTAAATCAAGACAAGCTGTAGAAATCAAACTCGGCGGCGATGATGAAGTCGTAGGCATAAAAGATTTAAAGTCACATTGACGCCTTTGTTGCTAAGAACTTCAAGAAAATTTCAATTTGTGATTTGAATGAGCCTGAATTACTTTATGGCTACACTTGACTCTTGATTAATGGCAGCTGGGAGAGGTTTGGCCTATTGATATGAAGTTCATTTGAAGTCAAATTCTTTCAAATAGATTTGGATTTGCTTGACTCGGTTAGCTTGCCCCAGTCACGATGTTGTCGGAGCAAAAGACAAATAATTAAAAAATTACGTGCAGTGCTATGATGGAAGCCCCGTTATCTTTATTACCTAGCCGTGATCCAGTGTGGCAGCTGTCAGGCACAGTGATGATGGTAGCGGATGCTGCTGGATGATGGCGCCCCATTGGGCAACCTTTAAATTTACAAATTAATTTCATGTTACAAGCAAATTCGTAAACAAGTCTTAATGTGCACTAAAGCGTGTTGCCAACGCGGCAACCGAGGGCGTTGCCAAATGCCATCCCAGTCTAACCACCTACACACACAGGGCGACCACCCATCGAATAATGTGTTGGGCGCCCGCCAGACACGAATTCAGCATTTATCTAGCGCCACTTGAACTGGCGGCGACGAAGCTGACGCAGGACACACCATGGCGAGAGCAGGAGGAGCTAATTTCAACGCCTCTTAAACACACAGTGGTTCGAACAATCAAATAAACTGTTAAGCAAGCCAAGCAGCCCAGGCAGGCTACACGCTTTGCTCTTGACTCGTTGACTCTTGACTCATGTCTCAGATCTTTGCATTTGCATATATAGGACGACCCAGCTTGAGTAATACCTCTTGCTCCGGCAGTATTTCAGTAGCTCTTTCAGTTATCTGTAATATTTAGTTGCTTGAATATTCAATTAGTTGTGCCATTTGTTGTCAGTCGTTAAGGGATTCGGTGTGCTCTTTGGGAATAGTAAAGTAAGTATGGTAAATGTAGCCATTGCAGCAGGCAGAGCCGAGTCTTATAGTAACTAAATATGATTTATGATAAATAATAAATATTTAAAAAAATATTATGAATTGAATTGATTTATTTTCTACGTGATGCGTCTCACTGTGCAGTTGATGTTGGACTGACAACCGTCACTGATATGGTTTAGCTTAGGCCAGAACAGCTCTCCTCTCTCTCTCTCTCTCTGTGAACACTGTTAGCAACTGAGATTCTGATTTGTCGTGTTGTTGCTTCTGTTGCTGTATGTAGATGCGAGCATATAAGAGGAAGATTGTTGCGGCAGTCGGCAATGGACAGGGCCATGTTCAAATTTGTTTCAATTCCATTCAGCCCACAGATGCGACACGTAAGCGTCGCATGAAGTCATGCGGCAGCGAAGGCCTCTAGAATACACAGCATGGAAAGTGGGGCACGCCTGCCAGTTGTTAATATAAGCAAGGTAATTGGGATAGATTGAGCAGGCGATGGTCGCGTGCACGTGGGCGTGGGCTTGGGTTGAGCGAGTTTTTGCCTGTTATGTCTGGAGCTTATCAAATTAATCAAGTACATTGAAGGGCACTTGAGATTTTCTGCTTATTCAGCATACGGCTTTTCGGCAAAGGCGAGACAATGAGTGCACATAAAAATAATAATTGGAAATGAAAACAGAATTTTCATGGCCGATGCCCAATGAAATGGCAAAATATAATAATAATAAAAAGAAAAGCGAGGCGACTGACTGGACAGGTGCACAATAAATAAATTGTGGCTCTGCTCGTTTGACCTTTTGAGGAATATCTGTGTGCAATTATCGCGTCTTTGCTAGCTGAAAATTGACTCCGGAGCCAATACAGCTAAAGGCCAAACGAAGCCAAATGGCAGATGGCAGATGTCGGCCATGCAGATGGGCTAATGTCGTTGGCCATACGGAAATGGAAGTTGAAGCCAGTCAAGCCTTAAATGCGCTTATCATTACATGGCACACACACGCACGCACGCACGCACGCACGAACGCATGCCCTCACTCACGGAAGCCACTTGCCACTTTTTAGCGGATCACGAGTGCCTTTTGCGTTCTTTGCATATGCATGAGCACCACGCGGCGTATGCGCAACGACGGCAAACAGCACTCAGAAGGAGCAGGAGCAGCGCTTGTAACAATTACCGAATGACTGCGGCTATGGAAACAATGCCTGGCGGCAATAAAAACGCAAAGCTATAAAATGAATTTTTATGTCGCATTTTCGCAATGCCTGCAGCATTGCGCCCATAAGTATGCTACCTTTTTCCTTTCCTTTTGTATTTGGAAACAGGAAACACGCAGCGGCAGCAGCAGCAGCCGAAAAACAAGTTTACAAGTCGTGTGCAGGGGCGAGCATATTCGCTGCAATTGTCAGTTCGTGGCGCCAATTTATCGATAACAACTCACTTGGCCTAGCTGAATAATGGTAGTGCTGCGAGTGTATTGAGGAATCCATTAAAACTGCTGATGAGAGACTCTTTCATAGTCGTAGATCAAGTGAGAAATAAGTATCGAATTTGTATGAATGCTGTTTGACGCTCTTGAGATGTAGACTTGGCTCGTCTTAACTAGTGTTAGATACGCCCACCGGGAGCATGGGCAGTTGGGAATTACATTTTATACATTTATTATCTCTTTCTATCTATGTGTCTAAATATATCTAAGTCTCTATATATTTTTTCTCGCTTTCTGCTTATCTCTCTCTCTCTCTATTAATCGCTCTCTCTCTCTCTTTTGATCTATCTGTCGCTCCATCTTTCCATCTCTTATCTCGAGTTTCAGAGACTTTAAAGTTGGGTCTTTCTTTAGAGTGTTTAGTATACGCTCTATTATATTGTAAGCTTGATTGGAGACAGAGTCTTAGCACATAATAAATACACCAGCCTAGATCAGTTTCATTCAAAACTATCAAAACATATCAAACTACGAATCACACATTCTGTTGACCATCTGCACAGATAGGCCTATGCTGCGAATAGATTTATCTTTGAATAAATTCTGCCGCTTTTGGCGCATAAATATTATTGCACGTTAGAGCAATCGTTAGTCGAGGTGGGGCTGCTTTGTTTGCATTTTCTTTTTATTGTTTGGTTCTTTAGGCTAAGGGCTAAAAATATGCCTCTGTTTGTGACCTGCTCACGTATGCAGCTGCAGCTGCAGCTTGCAGCCATTGGGCAGGAGGATACAAGGGGGGGGGGGGTGCTGGGGCACTGGCGTGACCAGGAACACAAAATGCCGAGGTGGACGTGCACACATTTACACATGTAGTGCATAAAATGTTTATGAATTTCAGTTTATGGCGCGTAAAACACGCCAATAAATGTTCCAAGGCATTTAAATGCTTTTGCTTTGGCAGCTGGAACTCTTTTGCACCCGCAGCTCCGGCTCCAAACGCGCAGCGTCCCTTTGCCCAGTCGACGTCGGTGTCTGCGTTGTGTGTCGCAATAATAAACAATCAGAAATGGCATAAAGTATGCAGAATCAGCGACGCCTTTGCCCCTCCTGCCCTCCTGGCCACCTTCCTTTCCCTTCTTAGCGTCCCCGGAGGTGTAAGTCGTTCATAGTGGTTGCTTCTCTGCTGCCCGCTGGTGGTGGTGCAGACACCGGTGGCTCTTGTGGGCGCATGAATATTTATGCATAGCATTTCTTTACCAGCTTTCAAGGGCAGGCACTGAATTGCTTTTGTTTCACTTGCTGATTTCCTGCTTTTTCTTTTCTTCTGCAGCGTGTAAATGTTTGTGTCCATATGTGTGTGTGTGTGTGTGCGTGTGTGCGTGCTGTGCCAAGTGCGCTCTAATGCACTTTACGACACTTTATGGCTGCTGCGGTGTCGCCGACGCTATATAAAGAACACGACAGTTATGCTCGGTTAAGGAAGCCAACAAGACATAAGACATAAGCATAGGTTATGCTAAATTGATGCAACTACACATCTGCATAAATATGAATAACTATATACAACATATATGCACCATATGTTTACGATAACTGCTCTGATCAGAGCTTAACAGTTCATAACTTGCCTGGCCACAGATTAGTCGAGCAGCACTGGCAGTCGGTAGAGGTCGACAGCGGTGAATAAACTATTAAGGCAGCTTTAACTAGAGTTGAGGAGAAGCTGCAGGACAAAACATAACTGGCATAAGTTATTAAATGAATGAAGTAATTGGAATCTGCAAGGAAACATCAAAGGTTATTATCTTAATACTTGTCTTCTATGCCTTCGCTGTAAAACACTTCTTCACTTTGTACTAGACTCCACCTGGAATGAGAAGAGTCTAAACTTAATTTTTTTGCTGCTGGTCTGGCTATCCATAGCATCACTAATCAGTTGTTGGCTGGGCTGATTGAATTGAAATTAAATTTTAGTTTATTAGGCAGCTACAGTTGCTAAGCAGTTGCCACATATTTTGTTCGCTTTTGGCTGGGGCCGTGTCAGGTGACAGGTGGACGCGACACCTGCCGTTTGACCCACATCGGTGACTCGTTTTAAAATGCGGCTAGTGGCGCCATAAAGCATGACCCAATTGAATTGTTACGCTCTGGCTAATAAAATTTTATGTGCGGCTATTATTAGGCTCTAGTGCTGGCAGTGCCCAGTCGCTCCATTCCAATTGGGGCTGGGCAAACAATTGGTGGGGCGACCACAGCAGCAGCAGCAACAATAACAAAACATTGTCATTTGCTGGATGCCACCAGGGGCACCTTCTGAACCAGCGTCGCCCTTTAGTACTTTCTTTTTTTTTTTGTGGGAACTCGTATCCGTATACCCCGAATCCGAATTCGAATTCAGAGCCGCATCCGCATCGGCAGCTGTATATATATATATATGTATGTATATACGTATTTTGTTTTGTTTCTCGTTTGGCTTTTGAGCCGAAACTAATTTATTTCCTGTATTGATTTTGCGCTCAGTCGAGTTGGCGTCCAAAATTTATGCATAACTTTGTCCTCGTCGTCGTCGTCGTCGCTTTTGTTGCTTTGATATCAGACACTTTGATTACACGCCTCAACTGTGCGTTCCTCAAGGATAGAACAGGAAGGGCAGGATGGGCAGCATGTCTGTTGTCTGTTGTCTGTTGACTGTTGTCTGTTGTCTGTTGTCTGTGTCTCTGGTGGTTGTGTGGTTGTGTGGTTGTCGGTGTGGGTGCATGTTTTTCGCATTTTTTGCGCTTCACTTGCTTTCGAAAGCGGCTCGTGGCGTTAAGTACTCGCACAATTTCCATAGCACCAGACAAATAGGCGCACAATCCATTTCGATAACTAAAACCGCTCTCAGCTGACCACAGCTCAACCGGCGCTAAGCTAAAAAACAGAAAAGACTCAATCGAAAGTCAAGTGGAAGCCAAATGTGTCTACTTTATATTTATATTTATTTATTTATATTTATTTATTAATGTATGTACGCTGCAGATGGCATCAGGCGCTGATGTATTCATATAAATGATTACCGAAGTGATGTAATACAATTTAATAATAAAAGCAGAAAATAAATTTTTTTTATTGGCTTCTGTAAATTATGAAAATAATTTATTGCATGCACCTTAAGCATCAAATAACTTCAAAGCTTCTAGATGGTGAGCTTATATATATATATATATATATATATATATATATATATATATATAGATATATATACATCTTTATTTATAGTAATTTTTTTGTTGTTTATATGTCATTTATTTATATACATAAACTGTTAAATTTTCAAGAGTATTTAAGCTCATCTTACACAAAGCCAATTTTTATTTATTTTCCGTTTTCTTTATTCAAATTTTGCTGGCCTTCATTAGCAACTGTCTTTCATGACATCAGGAGGCGTTGCAGGATGGCAGCTAATTACAACAAGGACTAACAATATGTATGAGAAATATAATACGACGTCGCCCTGGGAGGCAGGTCTAGTGCGTCTAATCATTTTAGTTGACGCACACGTGCCTTGCTGTCTGATAGGTTGACAGCCAGGTAATTTTGATGATTTTCCAGTCTGCTTAAGTGTGTATTGAAGTGTTTGAAGATTTGTTTGACGACTCTTGATATGTTTAGCTCTCTGCCTATGTCCAGCTTCAGTCCTTAGTCTTTATATGCATATTAAATAACATGAGCAGTAAGTAAAGTAAAGTAATTTAAGTGCACCATCACCATTTTCCATTTTCTTTTGGTATTTGTTTTGGGTAAATTGAAAGCTGAATTGAAAAGCCTTTTTACGAAAATATTGAATCTGGCAAACTTGTAGAAGAATTTTGGGGATTTGGCAGAAAAGTACTTACAGAAAATTGAGCGAAAAGCTGAGCAAATACCCTTGACTAGCGCTTTAAATACTCAGTCACTTCAGACCTGTTGAACGACAAACAAACACTGAATAAGACTGAACATAATAATGACAAAAATGGAGATAGTTTCAAGAACTAAGCCGCAACAAGCAAATTGATGTAAGCCACAAAAAAAATAAAAAAAAAAACAGTTTAAATTTAATGTGAATCTTCCTATAAAATAGATATAAAATTCCAGTTTCGTTTGCCTTTTTTTTTTGTTGCTCTTTGCTTAATGTATTTGAAGTCTGTAACATTTCGCATAAATGCTTTCCATTACAGTTACGGCTGGAAGCGCAGGTGTGGAGCCGTGGACCCAGCAGGTGCTGATGGCACACAGAGACAACGGGGACTGTCGCTGGCAGCAGCAACGCAAAATGAGGAGTCATAGCAGATGGTCATGTGGAATTGTGCCCCAGCTTAGCTGCTGGCTGCTAATGCTGCTAATTGCTGGCCAGACTGTTTATGGTAAGTGTGCTATACACAACTACAGCCTTGATTCTTATCAGCAGTCACAGCACACACACACATACACATACTCACAGCCATATATATATATATATACACAGATTCACAGACCAACAATTGAGATAAGTGGCTCTCGAGTGAAGCCAAAAGTGAATGTGTCGAATATAAAACATTCCATTGCTGCTGCCCGCTTGACCTCATTAGCCTTTCATTTATCCTCTTTATTTATGCAACTACACACCCGCACTGCGAGCTTTCTGTGCTGTTCTATGCCACATGCCTGATGTCTCCAATTGCCACAAGCGAAGCAGAAGACAAAAATACAGGCAAGCGTTTGTGTTTGAGGTTTTCGTTTCGGCTTGGCATCCAAAAAATAGCGCTCAAATGGCCGTGGCGGCGCTCTATTTATGGCATGCTGAATGGTAGCATAAAGAAATCGGCCGAACACGTACACACATACACATTCATACTGTAGAGGAAGAGAGAGAGAGAGAGAGAGGGAGATGACGAGAGTGAGAGTGAGTCAAAGGGAAAGAAAAACTTGGTATACTTATTTTCTTGCTGGCCTGTAATTAATTGACTCGCATTTTCGCATCGAACATAAAAACAACTCAAAACTTTTGCCAACAACTTTTTTGTTTACGTGTGTGCGTGCTTCAGTGTGTGTGTGCGTGACTGAACTGGCTAACAATTGCATTCACTGCAGTCAAGGTCACGCGGCAAAGTAAAACTTTTCCGCTTGCCAAATTGTCGCATGTGGCAAGCAGCCAAGTTATTTGGCCAAACGTTATAGCCAAACATAGCTATATATATGCTATATATAAAGTAAGTTGTATATAAATATATGCGTCTGTATTAGATATTAAAGTGAAGCATTTGAAATCTTGTATAAAGTTTCATTTGAACCAAATGTGATTGATATTGAATTAGCCTATTATTATCATTATTCTTTTTACAATTTACGATTTATTAAAACTGTTTCTGCTTGGGGCGCGCTTCAGATTTTTAATTATAAATCCTTTAGTCGGAATACAATTTTTCATTTCATTTAACAGTTTTGTTTTTTGTGTCAGGAATGTTCACTTTGATGTTAACTCACAAATATATTAAAATATGGCTTTTATATTGATTTCATATGTTTTAATTTCTTTTTATGTTTTTTTGCAAGGTAAGATTCATTTATTGAACTGACATCGAAATGAAAAAGGGCAGTCAAGCGAGTGTAGACGACTGAATAATACTCGCCTCGCAAGTTTCAGCTGAAGTAAGAAGACAAAAATCTGCCATACGCGTTATGAGTTTATGTTCAAGACGAGCTGAGAAGAGCTCAACATTAGCTTAAGTTGTAGTCGGACCAACTTTTCACTTTATTCAACGAGACTTTAAACAAATATGAAAAGGGAAAAAACAGAAACTTTGCTATATGCGAGGCAAAACCAACAGACTCCACCTATTACTGTGCCAAAAGTTTTTAATATCTTTTCAGTTGCGGTTTTCACATGATATTTTCTTATTTGGAAGTGATGCACGCATTTCATATGTCTCACTCCGGCTTTTCACATGTTCACGTTGCTGTAATTTGAGCAGAAATAATTTTCATTTACATTGGCAATGTGAATTGGCTTGTGCCTTTGTCAAAGTCAAGGGTTTACTATCAAAGGGATTCTTTAAATGGAGCAACCGACTTGCCGGAAAGTTTGTTCTTTTCAATATTCGTTAATTAGAAACTGCGCAGCCGGCCAAAGGTTAAATGCAATAAAATAATTGCCAAAGTGGACATCCTTTTTGATACCTGAAATTTAATATTGGTCAAATGCGTGCGTAATTGGCAAAGCCAATAATGTTTACTATTTCGGGTATAAATTTAGCCAGCTCGTACCCAGCCCAGCGGTAGCCATAACAATTAGGCCCACTTAACGGCCTTCTGGCCATGGCTACAAATTTGCTTGCGAATGATGTGAGTCGATGAAGGCGCTAGATCGAATTTTTAGCATAACGATAACAGCTGCCGCCTGTCCGCCTGTCCGCCTGCCCCACTTTGCCCGCGTCCGCATTGACGGTTCATCAAATCAGAAAATTAATACATGCCATAAACACGACCTAAACACAACAGCCAGCAGCAAGAAAAAAACATGGAAGATACATTTAGGAAATTGCGTATACGTTGCGTCCACACACAGTCAACAAAGTGCGTCAGATATGATATACCCTGGATGGGAATAGAAAATTGAATTTAAATAAATATAAGCCTCCATTGACACAGAATTCATATGTGAGATGCAGATAACTGAGGAATAGCTGTTCTCTGTATTCCCTGTTTCTACTCCTGATCTAACTAAGGCACCTGCTACTGCTGTTTCTTCTGCTATTCCTGATCTAATCAATGTAGCTTTGGATACGATCTTTTCGTTTTATTTTGGCTCTTTTTTGATATGTCTGTCTGGTTTGAGATACTACTAGATATACGAAATATAATTATTTTTTGCTTTCAACGGATTCATTGTTTTTTTTTTTTTAATTTATTTTATAATCATCTCTAATATCTTAAAATATTTTCAACTTTACTCCACTGTCTTTATTCACACGCTTCCAAGAGACATTCCTCGAGCCATTTTTTATAGGGTATTTCATCTTCGTTATAGCCGTGCTGCTTGCTGCTTCTTTTTCCGCTTCACCAATAATTAAATAATTTTGACATGAAAAATGGTACCGAATTCGGTATAATTTGTAATCCTTAGAGGACGCAGAGGGCTATGAACGAGGCATATGAACGGCCATCTAGAGAAGAATGCGAAAGGTCCGTTCCTCACGTGTTGTCGTGTCTGGGATTAAATTGAATATGCAAAACTAACAAAAAAAAGGGAAAAGGAGGTGGATTAAATTTAAATATGCATTAACAAAATGCCAACAACAGGCTAATCAAATTGCATTGCATAATAATGAGCTGGATTTGGCTTGAAAGGCAACACGAATTTGGGCCCATAGGTAAATAAATTCGGTTCATCGCCTCTGGAAATTAGCTCGGTCAGCGGGCAGCTATTTATTTATTTGAAATTGGAAACTGGCAAATGCCTTTTCACTTCATTCACTCCCGGGCCATCAATTAGGCACGCAAATTCGGCTTTATTTGGGCAAACAAACTAAAAGCTAGTTGAACTGAGTCAATCAAAAGTTGAATTGCTTCTTACAACTCTGATGTAATAATTCAAGCCTGCCCGCCTGTGTGTGTGAGTGAGCGAGTGTGTTAACAGCCGTGGGGCTGTTCAAATGAACTTCACAGTTTCAACTTAGATTTGTATTAATTACCATCATAAATTTCAATTGCCTAATGGACATTATATTGTTAGGTTAATTGATTGATTGACTCGCCGTACTCACGCTCATTTGCTCTGGTAATGAGTTCATATGTTGCCCTGGCCACTAAACTGGATTTGTCTTATGCACGTAATTTGAGCGCATCGCACTCTGTGAGTTCCCTTTTGGTATATTTATTGGGATACTATTACCTGAGCTAGTGTTGCCTATAGATATTAGCAAAACTGAAGAGTCGAGTGCTATTAAAAATTATATATTATCGATATATATCGATATATATACTTCAAATAGAATTGAATTGCTTGAAGCTTACATTTTAGAAGATATCAAGTTTGTAGCTGCCTGCTTTATGTCATATTTTGTGCCAGAGATACAATCGATATTTATCGATAGTTAATGGTAAATACTTTGTATCAAAAAGATCAGATTGATAGATGCACAGTCTTAAGCTGCCATATCTTCTATCTATCATTTGTTTTAAAATCGATATTAATCGATCATATATAAATATACACAGATGTTAAATATATCCATATTGATAGATTCATAGTACATAGTAGTGATATTGTATCTATATTTGATGTCTTCTAACAATGGCTGCAAATGCTGTTAAATAATCGATATTTATCGATATTGCATTCATTCATATTCTTAGCTGCTACTATTATCTCATTACCATAGATAAGCTGTTGCTTAGGCATACAAATATAGCCAGGTTGAAGGTCCGCCATTGGAAGACTCTAATGATAACTTTTATCTACTTTTTATTGTATCATCTGCTATTCGCTTATAAACTGGAGTGTATAAGAGGCTGGCGGCTAAGCTAATTTTATTGACCAAAAGTATTTATGTTGTCGTGTCTTGCCTTGGCTTGTCTTTCTTTCTGTTCGGCAACACAAACGCAAAAGTGAAGCACAGCAAAATTTTCTTTTAAATTATTGATAAGAGTTCTGGAGAAAAAGCAGAGTGCCCGCGCGCCCACTTTGTAATTGACAATTAATTTAATGGAACTTAAAGCGTTTAGAGCCGGCTTGGAGCAGAAGAGTTGGCAAAACGTTTAAGGCTAACGCAAAATTTGGATGCGGGTTATTTGATGCCTTCGCTGCGGCTCGTCGCATTTGCCGTTTGCCATTTCTGCTCCAAATGTGAGCTGACCCAATTGAGAAGGGACGCATTGCCATTGCCCCTGGGGGCTCGTATCTGTGCCTGGGTCGGTGCCCCACGTGCTGAGTACAGCTGCAGCCGTTACCGCAGCCGCGGCCGCAGTCGCAGCCGCAGCCGCAGTCGCAGTCGCAGTCGCAGCCGCGTCCGTAGCACAACTTTAACATAATTGGCTTTATTTAACATTAGCTAATTTGTGTTCCCTTTTTGCCTTTAAAGTATATAGAAATTTCTTCTAATTTCCAGCAGAGAATGCGTCGTAGTCCAGCAGCTTTAGCTGCTACTCAGTTGACTTAAGTGTTGCAACGCTTGCTCCCGTTTTGTTGCAACATTTCCGTTGTTGCTTGCTGCTAGTTGGCAGTTAGTTTAGTTGTTCCTGTGGTTGTCTTGACACTGATTTCAATTATAAATTGTTTTTCTTCTCGCTCGCTTTTTGTCGCTTATCCCGTACCTATTCCCATTCATATAGCCATAGCCATGGCCATAGCCTTATTCCCATTCCCGTTAGCGTTCGCAGTTTGCTCTCCCATGCCATGTTTGGATTTCCGTTTGCCTCTTTTTGCATTTGCATACCTTGGCATATCTCGAACAGGGTATATAGTAATTCAGCCAGTTGCTAGCCCTTTAGTTTCACTTACAGGGTGTCTGCTAGTCGTCTACGCTGTCAGCCTGCTGCCATCTTACACGCCATCCCTCGCGATGGCCTCAGTGCGTTTTTGTGATTGCTTTCTCAATTGGCGCGCAGCGAACGCTGCTGGCTATCACTTTTAATCTAAGTTGGCAACAATGCGTCCATCCCGCGACGTCTCCACCCACCCGCCCTCTTGCCCTGTCAACCCCCTCGTCCTGGCGCCCGCTTAGCCTGTGTTGTTACCCCGTGCCAGTGGACATTGTCTTGCGTGCAGCATGTTCGCTGTAATATTTTCTTTGCTTCGCTCTTTTTTCCCCCCTCTCCTTATATTTACACAGATTTCAGTTTGCTCTCACACTGTGTTGATGTTGTTGCGAGCGTTCAGTTGGCTGGTCAGCCTGGCAGCTATTATTCTTGGCCATGCATTTTATTTATCAATTTCGAAGTCCACACACTTATTTATAGAGAGACAGCTTCATAAACTGACTGCGAAATATTGCTAAATGAGCTGTGCTCTGCCTGACGCTTGATCTCAATTTACAACGTTTTATCTCGAGTAAGTCAACTTTCTAATTGTGTTTAGCTCTGTCGAAACTAGGGTGAAGCACAGCATAGACTTCATCAGTATGGACTACAAGTTTATCAGATCATCTCGATAGCTCATTCTAATACGCTGTAATATCTCATAATATATCCACATTGCTGAATTGTTGAATATTGCTCAATTCGAGCTACACAAACACAATCAGGTCGCGCGACAGACTGTGCCGCAATTAAATTGAATTCCAATTGGAAATTGCCCACGTGTGGCATTCTTAAGAGGAATTTGTGCATTTTGCATGCTTCATGAGCTATGCAAATAGAGCAGAACAATTCATCGCATGATTCATTCAGTAATTGAACTTGTTATCAGCATACACGGAATATTCGCTAATCAAGTTCAGCTCGGACTGGAATGCCCTGAGATGCCCTGAGTGACTCAACATTTAGATTTTATAATATTTACTCTGACTTTCGGAGTCGGTGAATGCGACTTCGACTCGACCCACAAAATATGAATTCTCCATGCAATTAACATGCTTTTTGGACACGTTTCCCGTTTGAATTTCAGCTTGAATAAACCTCTTGCAGCTGCTGCAATTGAAGTCTCTGTTGCTTTGGCTGCTCTCCTTTGCAGTCTAATTAATTTTTCTGGTCCACCTGTTGGGTTTCGATTACGCGAAGCCTGTGTATTTGCCACATGCTGCAAAATGAAAGGGTCGTATTATAATCAAATTTGCCGAGTTAGAGTGTTTGCCTGTAGATTTGGGTAGTGGTGCGATAGCAGGACACGCTGCCGCCGCCGCTAGTAGCTCCATGGCGCACAGGCCATAAAAGGTGGGCATGAAGCAAGATTCATGAGTTCGGCTCTGCCATGTGCCCCGTTTCGCTGTTCTCAATTGCAGCTCGCTGCTGGCAGAGTAAAAGTATGCGTTGTCTGCCTCGCCGCACACTGATTTAATTTTGAAATCTTTCTGCGCTTTCACGCAAATTAAAGTGGTGGCAGCCATGTCAGTGGCAACAAGTCCAGCACCAGCCAGCATCATGTGCCTCTATCGGTCGCACTTGGCCGCAGTTGGGGTTAATAGATCATCATCATCATCATCATCTTGGTCGGCGTTGGCTTCATCGTCGTCGTTGATTCTCGCTGTCGTAGCCCAGGTTTTCTTCTGTCTGCCATTTGCCTTTGGCTTTGCTATCGCACTGCTCTCAATTTGCTTGACGCAATTCAATTGTCGGACATTTCATTTCAATTTAACAATTTCGAAAATTTCGCCACGGCACAAAAGTGAAAAGTAGATATAAAAGAGTTGCTCCTTCCACGATATCACAAAATTATTGTTTGTCACTCGGGCAGTCGGACAGTCGGACAGTCGGACAGTCGGGCACTCGAGTTTTTGCCATTGGCACTGCGATGTCATCTGTGGGCGACACACTTGGCCGACTTGACCTTTGCTCGCAGCGTAAATATTTTGTTTGGCTTAACAGATTGACAAGGGGCTCAACTATGTCAGTTGTGGCCGGCTGTGAGCTGGGAATCAATGATTTTCCCATTGCAAATATCATTTGTCATGCACAACAAGTTTGCTGGCAAAAGCGCGCACACACACACGCCCACTGAATGGATACCCTGTAACATAATGTGATACATTTGGGTATCGATGCGTTATTCAAACACAATCGAGTCACGTGACAGACTGTGGCGCAATTGAATTTAATTCCAATTGGGAATCGCCCACGTGTGGCATTCTCTAACAGGAATTTGTGCATTTCGCATGCTCCATGAGCTATGCAAATAGAGCAGAAGCATTCATGATTGGAATGATTCATTCAACAATTGAACTTGTGTACTCTGCACATTTATTAGTTTTCGCACGAATCAATTTCAATTCGGCTGGGGGATAGCTCTCTGAAAGGCTTGCGTCTGTTTACTTTATGTGTTTACAATTAAAATTATTAATGTGTAACATCAGCTATAAAAGAGCTTTAGGCCAATTCTAGCGACTATAATCCGATTGGTTGCCTAATTGAAACAACAACAAAAAGCTAATTTTAATATTATTTAAATATTTTTTTTATTTTGACTTATGGCCAGCTAAAGATTTAAGTATATTTTAATTCGGCATGGAAAATGGAGTAACTGTTATTATTATTATTAATATTTTTATTATTTTTCTTATTGTTATAATTATTTTTCTTTTTATTATTATTATTATCTTATTACTATTTTTTTATTAGAATTGACTCTTATTTTTATTATTATTTTTTTATTATTATTATAATTATTATTATTATTATAATTGTTTTTATTATTCTTCTTATTAAAAGTATTTTGTATTACAATTGTTAATATATATTTTTTTTTAATTTTTATTGAATTTTAGTAATTTTAGTAATGTAATTATTATAATTTTTATAGATGTTCATGAAGTGGAAAGAATATATTGGTCTCGAGCAATGTTCATTTTGCTCTTGAAGCTATATACTGAAGGAATTAAGTTAACAAAAGCTGCATACATGTGCCTCTTGGAGGCGTGTCAAATAAATGACGCAAAGTAACTATATCTTCCGCAGTTTAGTATCTAGAACTGCAACGACAGTTGAGTTACTGCAGACTCACTCGACTACAACAGTCTTAATTGTTATATATTCAGTGGAAAACTATTCTATTTTCCCTCATTTAACTTTCAGCTGAGTCTCATGGTCTTTTGCTGGGTTTAGTTCGGGATGCCTGGAAATGCAAAGTGAAATGCACATTAGAAATTAGAAATTCGGCATTGGGTAATTAAGTAGTATTTGGAAATTTGCTTTGGAACTGTTGTCTGGCTGCGTATTGTAATGCTAATTGCAACATCTGGTTGCAATTTGGGGCCAAACGAGCTAGTAAATGAGTGACAACTCGTCTGGCAAGTGGCGGCGGGGGGCTGGGACTGGCAGTGAGAGGGCGTCACAGAAAGTGCGCGCCACTTGGCAGCTGCTTGTAGCGAAAATAATAAAACAGATTTTATTTATGTGCTACACAAAACAGCAAATTGAAATTCCGAAACACGAACGGCATCTCCAGATCGCGGCGCTGTGCCAGAAGGGTTTGCCAAGGTTCACGCCACATCCACATACACATCCACATCCATAACGGGCAAACTTTCGGAAATGCATTTGTCTGTTCCAACTCGCTCTTGCAGTTATTGTTATGCTTGTGCCCATTATATTCGACAGCGTCGTGCACACAGCCAACTTCAGCAGAGCGGCAGCAGCGCCCGGGCGCGGCATGACAACGCTGTTGTTGCAGCTCCACTGAAGGATGTACCTGCCACTTACAAGTAATGGGACGTCAGCCGTTAGAAGTTGCAACAAGTTCATATCGCAGCGATGTACCTAAAGCAAACAGACGTGGTCTATTGATACAGTTAACTTGATGCATAGATATTAAAGCAGTACTTTGCGAGCGGCCCTCGCCGAGCTGGCGAACATCAATATCTCATTTGTAATTGCATTCAGCATTTGCAATTTTCATGTTGTTAAGTTTTAAATTGTTGAAAATGCGCAATGCGAATGCATTTGCGCTACATAAAGAACAACAATAAATTGTACAAATCTTTTTGCACCCCTCCTTTCTCTCTCTCTCTTACTCTCTTTCTCTGTGTGTCTCTCTCTCTCTCTGTATTTTGCTTTGGCTGTCGTTTATTCTAGTCGACCGCCGCCCACGCCCCGTCTGCTTTGTTTCTGGTAATTATATGGCCTCTTAGTCGTAAGCCATTAAGTGCAGCTTTTTCCATGTTAATTGCGAGCAGCAGCCCTCAGTTGCACTTGCCGCCGCAGAACATTGAGAATTTCGAGTGCTAAATGTTGCGCTGCAGCTAGCCAGAGGCCAATTTTTGAGTGCAATCATTCCCGGATATCCTTTGACTCCGACAAATTGGCGAGGCGAAGTGTTGAGTTTTTCTCTTGACGCGGCTGCTTGATAAGAGGTTAATATTTGACAGGCAGCAGCAAGTTATTGTCAAAGCTATACGCACATTGGAGCTGTGGCTGGGTGGAAGCTAAATTCAAATGAAAATCAATTCTTGGAAAACTCATTTGCCTGACAGCTTAAGGAAAATTCTTTGTTATCAATCAACGGTGAAATTTTGTCAAATTTTTATGATTTATGTGGCAGAGTGCTACGTTCACTCAACCGCAACGTGTTGGCCCATTCCGCAGCAAATGCCAAACATCAAACTCAAATGTGGTCCAAATTGGGGTTTCCACTCAAGCAGTGGCAAATCCATCAAACTGCACGACAACCGGGCGTATACGCAATATGCAGACTGGAATCTGAGTCTGCTAGCAAGAATGTGCACGTTGAGATGACTCTCCAGGCTCTTTCTCTGTCTCTCTCTCCCCCACATATTCTCTCTCGCTCTCTCTCCCACATTTTCTCTCTCGCTCTCTCACTCTTTGAACCCAGCTAGTTAACTTTTGGGCGCTTTTCTTGTGTAAAATTGAATAATAGAATCAATTATTCGAGTTGGCATTGCATAAGCTGCTTAACGCCTTAATGCAATCCAACTGAAATGTCATCATCATAAACACAATAAACGCATATGCATTAGTGTGTAATTTATTTAAGAGCATCCAGACTCCGAGCAGTTGCTAAACAACTTGCTGCAGCTTAACCAATTAGTAAATTATGACAAGGCATTCAGAGTAGGATCCTCTCACATGTTGTTTGGCCAATGCAAATGGCAACGCAGTGAAATCTTTTTGCTTTTTGCCGAGTTGCAAAGCCACAGCCAGCTGACCGTTGAATGTTGCATTTGCAAACATTTACTAGGAAAAAACATGGCAACTGCAATAATTTTTCCTTCGCATATTAAGAATGTCCAGAATATTTAAGAAGAATGCATAAAATTCAAGAACATTTTCAAGCAAATTTTAGTGGAGTAGAGAAGAGATTCTCGAATGAATTTATTATGAAATTTGGAAAGGTAGCCAAAAGATGAGTGCTTCAACTTGTTTTGTTGTCTAAAGTGCTCAGCAAATTTAAAGAAGACTTAATTGCAGTGTTCACCGACATCAATAATACTCTATATATATATATAAATATATGTATATAAATATACAAATGATGCGCTATGAAACGTATTGAATAAGATGAAGTAGAGACTTGAGTCTGGACAGCCTTCATTCCATATATCATATGAGATCCGCCTTGGCAAGCATATAAAATGTTCGGCTCTTCGCGTAAGAGTTTCCGCTTTTTCTTGCTGCTTTTTTTTTTGGATAATAGCGTCGACGGCAGCAGCAGACAATACAAACTATAAATATGCACAGTCACAGACAAGTCACAGTAACCGAAGCGGGGCTGGAGAGCGAAATACATCCACAGAGTACAGCTCGAATACATAAGCTGGAGTTGGAGCTGTCTGACACAAAAATGGAATGGAATGGAATGGAATGTCGCAGGCAAAGCAATGCCAAAGCCTTAGCCAGCCTCAGTCTCGCCCACTCGCCCATGGGTGTCGCTCTCTCTGTCTAGCTCGCTGCGTTACTGTCGCCGACGCTGCAAGCAAAATGCAAAATTTATTGCAGAAAACTACAGAACAGTGGGTGGTGCGTTGTGGCTGAACGGCGGTGGCGATGTTTGCCGCTGTCACCACCGCCTCCGGATGAAGTGAGGCGTGCAAAATGTGTTAAGTCTATTGAGTGTATTAAAGCAAATAACTGCTGCGAATGAAATACATAAGACAACAGCAACAGCAACAGCAACAGCAAAAATGACGACAGCGATGGCGATACATGCAGATGCCAGCGGCACAGGCGGCTGTGGGGGCGTGGCTGGGCTAAGATACACACACAGCCAGCACACATATGCAAATATGAATATAAATGAACAGCGGCTGAGCGCGGCTGAACCAAGTGTATGTCTGTATGTGTGTGTGTGTGTGGATACCAAAAGTTAAAAGTTAAACTTATGGGCGCAAAAGCAGATCGACAAGGGTATTACAACTAAAACAAAAGTGTGAACAAGCGCAGCTGCTGTGCGGCAATAACGAGGCCACGACAATGTGTGTGGCATTTCAAGGGAAGGCATAGCGACAGCTAAAAGGGATTGCGGGGGTGGGCCAGCATTAGCAGGGAATGCGTGTTAAATTTACAATTATGCGACCCAGACTTGCCGCACACACACACTTAGAGAGAGAGAGATACATTTGCTAAGCTGCCGTGACATAGTGGTAAATGGGCTTCTCGCATCGCCACCTGCTCAGCACCACCACGCCCCCCTTCCACCTCGCCCACCGCGCTGGCAATTCAATAAAGTGGCAGAGCAGCCAACCTGCAAGTGTCAATACAATCACTCACTCTTAAAAGCGCAATTAAAGACACAAACTGAGCGAAAGTGCGGACCCAGAAAAGGACAAGAAGTTCCACTCCCGACGCCATTCCCCTGCCCTGGCCCAGTTACAGTTCCAGTTCTCGCCTCAATGCAAACATTGAGCCTGCCAATGAGCGGGCGAAACTTACGCCGAGCTCTTGCTTAACGAAAGTTGTCAGCTCCAATAAATGCGAACGAAGCGGGCGGCCAGCTGGGGCTGGGCATGATATAAGTAATTAAAAGTTATATACATAAATAAGTTGTATACAAATTGAGCGAGTTTCTTAAGATTGTGATAAAGACTTCAGCAATTGGCAGTCAAGTCGACTTTATGTTGGCTTCAACTAGGGTTTGATACGACAAAATATGAGCAAGAGCTCAATTTATTTTGCTTGCGCATAATCATAGATGGGAGAAGGAGGTTAAGAGTTAGAAGTTTTAGTATTGCATTGAAGGAACGTACACCCTGCTATGCAATTCTCAAAATCTTATGTCTTACGTATTCATTGATCAACACCTCTCAGGCAAAGCCAAGTCAATTGCATTGCCACAGCTGGCGGTCAACATTCGAGAAGCTAAGCACTGAGTGATGTGGTCTACCAAGCATATTGCCATGCAGTCAGCTTCGAAATAAGCTATGTAATATATCAAAGTGCATGTCCATGCATTGAAAACGTATGCCTAACATAATCATTATTAACATTTTGGATTCCGTCCACTACTCAATTGGACATTGTTCGTAGCTTGGCTTTAGAATGCAGCGAAGCTCATCAACCATATTAACTTTGCAAAGCGCAAATAAGCGAGACATTAGCCACATCAAAGGCAAAGATGGCAACATTGTTGGTTATCTCAATTACAACACACACACAAACACAGGCATGACATTAATAAAATTAAAATAGGCTCAAGCATATGATTTTAGGACACGGCATGTGTTTAATTGGAAAGTTTTAGAGCAGCTCGTTAAATTGAACTAGTTTTGTTTTGGCTGATTTATATCCTCTCTAAATATATACATATATATATGCACAATATGTGAGCATAATGGCAATATGAAACTGTAGAAAATAATGTTGTTAAAATTAATTTGCATTTAATTAAATTTATGTTGCAAATTGTCGCACGATGCCAGCAACACGACAACACGGCAGCAGCAGCCGTAGCAGGAAATAAGCAGCTTTGACATACGGCAAATGGATGCCAACACACACACACACATAGACTCTATCAGGGCACATGTGGCGCAGAGAGCAATAACATTGAAGCTAGAGCAAAAACTAGGTAACAGCAGCGGATGGAGGCGCCAGTGCGATTACAAAAACATCAACACTTAATATGTTTATTAAATTTGTTGCTACATCATTAGGCACTAGCAGCCATATAATGCGGCACAAACACTTTGGCAATCGCAAACACACACACGCACACACACACACACTCTCGCACACATGGCTGTGTGCTTGCTTGCCATTGAGCGTTAATACTCTACGCCTCATAAGACGTATACTGAGGTAATTCAAACTTTTCGCAAATACATGTAACACTTGCTAAAAGCAAAAGAAGCTATAAACACTTGCACACACACACACACACACACAGCCGCACATGCTAGCAGCTCTGCATAGCAGCTGAATCTGATATTGAATATCTGAAAAAAACTCGATTAAGTTTTTAATTAAAAATTAATTAAAGTAACTTTAGAATTAAATTACATATTTATTATTATATTTTTTTTTGGTTTATTTTTGAAAGTATTTTTTTACATTAAAAACATTTTGGAAACTGTTAAAATAATATGAAATTAAATTTGAATTTGATATTCATATCTAGAGCAATAGTTTGCAGAGTAGCATCGATGTTACTACACATGATTAGTTGGAGCTGAGTCTGAGCTATTGTTATATATATATATATTCATATTACATAGCTTATATATAACTGTTTAGCTATTTGCTTGCTCTGTATGCCCGCTAGAGCAACTGAGAGGCGACTTGGCTTTGTTTGAAAACTTGTTTAGCAAATGGCAATGCCCTGGCAAAAAGTGCTCTAGACACACGCACACAAACACTTGCTTACTTATATATATATGCACACATGCTGTAACGGGCATGAATGTGCTTTGGGCCACTTTACAGAGGCTTAACGATTGTTGTTTAGACGCAGTTACTGTTGCGTTGCAGCTGCACTAACTGCTGCTGCTTGCGCCGACAGTTCAAATAGACTTATACAAGTGCGCCAGAGTGCACGACTACGACTCAGAGTTGCGAATTGAAAGCGTTCAGGCTTTAAAAACAAGCAAACAAAAAAAAATGAGAGAAAAACTTGTGCATTGCCTACTTTTTGGGGCGACGCATGGGTTGTTCTGTGAGAGGTGGCTGGGTGGGTGGGTGGTTGGGGCAGTAATTCCTGTTTACCGTAACAAGTGCGTAAAGTTTGCAACTGATGCAAAAAAGTGCAGCAAAAAGTTGATTTATTCACAGCACCAGCAAAAGTTATGTGCATTATTAATAAAAAAAAAATATATTAAAAAAGAAGAAGAAAAGCTGAAGCCAACGCGACGCTCGCATAAATTTTAATGCGCACGATTATTTTTATGATAATATTACCCGTAAATGTTATGGAAATATGCGGATGTGCGTGCATTGATAAATCCTCACAATAAACTCTAAGCCTTGTTTTTGCTTCTCTTACTCTACTCCCGCAGCCAACGTAGACGTGTCCACACAATTCGAGCGCACGAAATCGCTGACAATTCAGCCCAGCAGCATCAGCACCATCGCCATCGGCAACAGCACCACATTCGCCACGCCCACAAGCCAACAAGAACGGGCGCTGACCGTAGCGGATCGCTACAGGCGACAAGCGGAGGAGGATCAAGTGGACCGCTGTCGTCTCTTCGTTGAAGGCGATCCCACCAAGAACGAGCTCTACAGCCCGGAATATCCCAATCTCTATCCAAAGAACATTAACTGCACGCGTGTGATAACAGGTGAGTGGCAAGAGACAGGTGTCATCAAATGCACTCAAATTTGCCGCATATCTAATAATATCTCATTCAACTAATACAATTAGGCAGAAATTCGCTTCAACTTTGATTTGATAAACAGGCAATTGACAATTGAACAATTCAAGTCATTGCCTGCACTTGAAGTGGTTCAGGAGATAACTGCAAGGTGTATATATATACATATATATAGCATATATATATATATATATTTATGTATATGCTTGTTCATGCAGTACAAAAGAGTATATTGGCTTTCATCTTTCACCTTCTTTTTGCTGGCAGACAGCCTTAAGGTCTTGGGACTTGAGCTAATTTGAATTGAGTATTAATATATATTATATTATATATATGTATATACTCATCTATAGCATCTTCTGATTATATAGATTCACATCTCACAGCATCTCAGCAGCTAGAACTGTAAGTCTATCCCTAGACTCTCTTCATTCAATGAGCGAGCATTAAGCAGTCGACTGTACTGTGCTTGGCTTGTTTACATATCATTTTGGTAAATGATTCATAGCTGTGTATTTATTAAAAGATAAATGAATAAATGAGTTATGTGAATGAATTGAGTAATGCACAATTTAATGCATTCATTATGGCTGTAAACTATGTAGCAAAAGGCAAAGGTCTTTGGCAAGTGAATACATATTTGATATGATAATAAGTGAAGAGTTTTATTGAATAATCATTCGTCCGACTTGAGTAGACTTTTGAGCAGGCTGCAGGCTGCAGGCAATGGCTTGGCTTGGCTTTGCTTGATGCCAGCCAATTCACGGCCAAGTTGCTGTGGCATGTGTGTGTGTAGCGAGTGGTGGGAGTGTGAGAGACTCGTAAAAGTTTATATGGCAAGCACTTTGCTGCCGGCGCGCTACTTACTGCAAATAATTGCAAGTCTTTGTGAAGCAGCTGCCATTGTGTTGACATTTCAGATGTCAGTTAGTTCAGCCAGTCACTCAGTGAGTAAGTCAGCTAAATAGATTGAAGTAGATGCTGCACTATTGCTATTAAAAGCGTTGGCGTGTTAGCCTGACGGCCTCCAAATGCGTTTTGAATTGACGCAGAGATTTGATTTCAGTTTCTGCTTTTAGATGGCGGCAGTGGGTTGGGTGGGGGATTCATGTAAGGGGCTTTTGGCTTTAGCTTTGGCTGGGGCTTGGCAGTCATCATATTTGCTGCCGTTGCGCTTCAGTGGGTTTTGGCCTGGCGCTTATCTGTAAACAGGGCCAAATTCATTTGTCAGTTAACACAAAATGCGAACAACAACATGACTGCAAGTCGAGCAGCACAGATAAAACCTAAAGCGTATGAAATGATTGACTTTCCATAGGCACGCATCAGCGAATGCCAACATCAGAGCCGATTCGCAGTGTCTGCAGTGTGTGTGTGTCCATATACATGAGCGTATGTGTGTGTGTGTGTGTGTGCGTTAGCTAAGACAGACAGGCTAGAAAGATAGATAGATGGAAAGATAGACCGACTGCCATAGGGACTGGCAGGCTTATTTGCATAACAATATGAGTGCGGTCGGGCCACAGACGCTGGCTGCGTGTCTGTGTAGCTCGGCCCGATTGGGAGTAGGACATGTTGCCTTCTGGCTGTTGCCTAATGCTAGGCTCTCAAACTGTTAAGCGGCTGCATTAGTAGCGAACGTGCGCAATAAATATATGTAAATACATATATATATATATATCTATATATATTTCACTGTCATTCCCTCTGGTCTCGTGTGTGTGTGTGGGATGCTGGTCCCTGACAACTTCTCAGTTGTGTAAGTCAATTGCTGTTAATTTAGTTATCCTAATAAGTCCCAGCTGCAAATATAGTAGCATCAATAATTCCTACTAAATACTATTTAAATTAAGCAATGAAATTTTCATTTGAAGTAGGAATAAACCAATAAACGGAAAATTCAATATAAATTGATATTAATGCATATGAAAGTTTGTCATTCACTTGGCTCAAAATTCAATTAACAGTGCCATAAAAAGAGATTAAATCATGTGAAATATAGATGTATACAAGTCTCAGCCATATATATATAAAGTATTATTGAGTAATATCAGCAGCTGAAGCAATCAAGGCTTGTATACGACTGTCTATCGATAACCCCTTTGCCCCTTTATATACTCGATAATAATCAATTCAAGTTGCCAAAGGCTAACCTGTTCAAGCTGGCTTAGAGCTTTAAAGAAGGTATAGCCAGTTATATCCTTTGACCAGCCATTCCCGCTTTTAATGCATTTTAAGTTATAGTTGTATAGACACCAAAGTTAATCAAAATCGCATTTGTCAAGGTATTAAGGAGGCAGAAGCACAGCACATGTGTATCTATAGAGATGGAGAGAGAGAGAGAGAGCTCGGCACAGAGTTTTAGTTATCGTGCTAAGCCCACCTTAGACATGTTCAATTGGCAAGCCGAGGCAAAGAATTACCTCAGGTGCATTGTCGGTCGAGGCTTAGCCTCAACATACACGTCTTCGTACATAGCTGCATACACATAGTTACGCACAAATAATAATTTTAGAGGCAAACAAAATTAGAATGTGTTCGCCTTTGTCTATCAATTGGCTAACGGCAACTTTGTGGTTAGTTTTTCATTGGGTCTGCAATTTGTTTGAGCAGATGCTATTCAAAAGCCCCAAATTACTATGCCAGCTCACATGAGGGGGTCGCAAGAGGTGCGGAGTCTGAGCTAGCCGCTTCCTTTCATTTCGGTTTCTCTCAGCCTGTGTGCCTGTATCAAGGCCAATCAGTAAGCAAATCCCCATTCGCATTCAATGTGAGCACACAAACATCGCATTTGTTTGGCCAAACCTCTGTGATTTACACTTTCATTACAGTTCCATTATGTTGTGTGTGTGTGTGTGTGTGTTTGGCTGGGCCAAAGAACAGCCTAGACTAGGCTAGCTCGCCGCTGCAGCTCTCTTTTATAGGCTATTATGTCAGTCTGCGCGTGTGTGTGTGTGCGTGTTTCTGTGCGCCTTTTCAAGTCTTATATAACTGTCCATTGAAGCGTGCTCAGAGTCGTTATCAGCCCTTTAGCTCATCTGCAGCAGACACATATTGTCCGCTTCTACTTGAAGACCTCTTAGATCAAAATATTTTAACCTGCTTTCCGAGCTAGTTTTTTGACAAGGACCAGTGACATGAATACTATTTACATGATGCACAGTTTCTTTAATGTTTCACAAAAGACAATTTTTGTTGCTGTGCGCTCAATTGGCCCAAAGGACAACAATTTAGGCAAATTAATTCAAATGTATTTGGATCAAAAGTATTTAAGCAATGCAAATTTCCATTTACATTTGGAATTTGTTCTGACAAGTTGATGAATGAAGTGAGAAGTATTTAAATATGGAAAATTTATTAAGAAATTGAGTTGAAATTTTTGCTAAATTAAAGAGAAATTTAAATAAAATATGCTTGCTATTGATTGTAAAGATATTGCTGCATGGAATGAAGTCAATGGATGACAGTCTGTCAATGATTGCTATAAAGTAAAGAAATTACTAACAAACTCTGAATACTTGTCCATTGCTCTCAGTAGTTCAAGTTAGCATCAAGACAAAAGCTGAATACAATTAAGAGCTCAGTAAACATTTGTTTGTGAATATTTCTCAGCTTCTCTTCAAGCTGCGAGTGCCATTTAAATCTGCATAGCCGTAGAGCTTTTGTTATGCAGTGTTAAAACTCAGCCGTGAGCTATGTTTTATTGTAAATATTTATAGACTGTGAGGCTGTTGAGCCAACGTGGTAACATAAGCCTTAATCTGATTGATATTGGATCGATATTTTAGCCAAATGTACACACACACACACAAACACACATATATAGATATATATAGCTAAACTCGTAAACTGATTAATCTAATTACAGCGCCGAAGGGACAAATTATTCGGCTGGACTTTCGCAACTCGTTCAATATTGAGGCCAAGGAAGAGTGCAAATTTGATTTTCTCGAGGTAAGCAAGTGCAAGGATAACAAAAATGGTGCATTTGCATAACAAATGCAATGTTGTTGCTGACATAAGAAGCTTGCTCCCTTTGCTGAGCAAAAAAAAAAAAAAAAACTTGGCAAATTGTTGACTCTGCAGCTGCGAGTGTGTGTTTGGCAGACAAATCCTTTGGCCTTGCGTATTTACATGCGCTCACTCCGTTGTCCTAATTGAAAGTTAACATTACGGCAGCGGCTCACGTGTCGTATGTGTGCTCTCATCATGTTGCAAACGGGGAATTTCGCAACAACAAAAACTTTATCTCAAAAGCCACTGTCAAACTTCAAGCGCACAGATCTGCATGCAAACTGTGCCAGCTGCTGTTAATTGGAATATAATTTTAATTAGTTCCTCTCAGCTAGCTCAGTCAGTGAGAAAAAACGGTAATTGAAATATGATTTGCGCTACGCCTCACACATTTCAGATTTATGAACAAATTGAACCACTCAAGAGCCAATTTTTGCCTAATCATGCGGCTTACATGAGCTGAGCTAATTAAGGCGTGGGAACTTTGTCACACATCTAGCCGCATGACGAAGCATTTTCATTCTGATTTCAACAGTTTAAATTGATTTTTAGTCAAACAGCCAGCCCACTCAGGTAATCAAGCAACAGACTAGATGACTCTGGATATGAGCTGAATCAGCTGAAGCTATAAGAGCTTCAAATTTATCTTACTTTCGGCACAGGAGCTTGTCTCTTAGCTGTCCAAGTGCACAAAGAAAGCTTCCAGATATTTGTCATCTCAAGCAAATTGCCTTAAAGAACGCCTATCCATAGCCTATGCTTAAGCTTGGTAATTGTAATATAATTTGACCTGATTAATCATTCAGTTAAAATTAGGTCCAATTGCTCGTTTCTTATGGCTCGTTAAGTCGAAAGACAAGTCTGTTCGCTTTGACATTTAAATGGGCCTTATTGGGAAACAGTTGTCAGTTGTCACCTGCGCGCACAATTCGAACTTAACGTAACAAGAATTTAATATCAAGCTCCGGCTGCCGTTCGAGCTGCCAACTTTTATTAAATTAAATTGCTAACGAGCGCAGCGCTGAAGGTAGCAAATTTCAAGTTGCTCTTCCTGTTCAGCCAGTCAATCATGCCGTGGACTCTGGTTTCCCTTTGCAGATACGCGATGGACAGTATGGCTTCTCGACGCTAATTGGAAAATACTGCGGCACCGATTTCCCGCCAGAGATAACGTCGAAGGAGCGATATCTGTGGCTGCACTTCCACTCGGATGACACAATCGAATATACGGGCTTCAGTGCTGTCTTTGAGTATTTGGATAGAAATCGTGAGGCGCCCAGCACAGATCTCAATTGCACCATCGAGAAGGATGGCTACGAGGGCTTCATTAACTCAACAGATGTTCCAGCTGAAATAAGGGAGCAGGTGATACGCGATAAGATTGCTCTCGACTGCATTTGGCGTATACAGGTGAAGGATAACTGGAAGGTGAGTGCGTTTCCATTTCAATCAAATATATCAATTTGTCATTTGTGTGCTTACCCTGTCCCTCTCTCTGTCTCTCTTTCTATCTGTATCTCCTTCTATTAGATATTTTTGAAATTTTTGGACTTTCATCTAAGCAAGCCGAATGACTGCGAAACGAACTTCTTGGATATATTCCCCGAGCAAACAGTGATGCCATTAAGGTAAGAGTTAATAGACATCCCAGCGAATTGGCGCTGTTGGCTTAGTTAGATGGGCTGGGATACGCAATCCCAGTGCCACAAACCAATTTCCGCTTCACGAATGCGCCACAATGTGAAGTGAGCCAAAAAGCGTTTTCCAACGCTGTAAAGATCAAAGCATGTAAAGCAAAATTTCAATTTATTACCGGCCCAAGTAAATTGTATGACAGCGGAAGCGCTGCGGCTGCGGCTGCGGCTGCGGCGACGGCGCCGCTGCCTTTGACTCGCCCAACTGGAATTGTTTTGTGCCACCGACCGAATGCCGACGACAACCCATCGACCCAGCCATTGCGATTCACCATTTACCATTTGCCATTTACCATGTGGCATGTGCCATGTGCCATGTGCCATTCAGGCACATCTCTCAGCCCCTTTTCAACACGCCAACAAATTTCCACTTGTTGCTTGCTCGCCTGCTCCCGCTCCCTTGCGCCCTTGCGCCCCGTTCAACTTCAACACTTGCAATGCCATTCGATTTTAGAGTCAACTCTCGGGCTCAGGCTTTTGTGCGCTCACTGATGGGCGTCAAAACCAACGGCAATGGCAGCACCACTCAATGTGATTGACTGGCCGTCTAGATGAAGCTGCCTGTCTCGTCGGCTATGGCCATTGATTTGGTGCTAGTTGTACCCTAACACAAGGCGAAGATAACTCGCTTGTGCATAGATTAATAACAGCTTCTCTTCCTGTCTCTCTCTCTCTCTCTCTCTCTCTCCAGAGACTGTAAGCTTGAGTAAAAAGTTATTTATAATTCTTAGCTTAACTTTACCTATTTAGATAAAAAATTCACGCAAGCTTACAGCAGTTCAAGTTAATAACAGAATCTCCATGTTGCCGGTAAGTGTGTACAGCTGCCGGCTTTTTCAGCTGGTTGCCATTGCCCTAGCCATTTGGTTTTGGTTTTGGCCTTTGATATTGTTTTTGGCTCTGGTCGTTGCCACAATTTCTATTTAAATTCATTTTTCGTAACAATTTAGCAGACGTATTGGTTAGGGCCACACATCACGCTCGTTCTCATTCATATCAAATGCATTGAAACAACTTAAGTACATGGACACGTCATGCTGATGAGTGGTCTAGACACACTTTATGCGCACAATTTGTACTAAAAAGACTTTTTGATCCGATTTGGTTAAGTGTTACGCTCCAATTGTTAATCAATTCGGAAGGCGCATTGAAGGGTGCCTCTTATCGAAGAGAGGAGCATAAGCTATACTAACGAAATATGCACTACATACATACGTACTGAATACTATTACTAATATATATATATACTTTGCAGATACAGCAAGACACGTGCCTGCTTGGCAGACATTCATAATTCATAAGTTGTCCAATGTTGTGTAAATATAAACCCTCCTTTGCTCTTTCCATTCCATTTTCTTTGCAGAGTGAAAAACTTTTGCGGATCAGCGGGCGAGAGCATTACGGCGGAGTCAAACATTCTGCACATGCGATTTTACGCGGAGCAAAGTGCGATTAATTCAACGTTCGCCATTCTGTATACAGCATTCCGGGATCGTGGATCGGGCAGTAAGTGCATCCTTTTCTATCTAATCTAACTAGAGCTGCCGATGCGGCTGATGGCGCAAATGCTTCAAATTTGGGAGCGTCTCAAAGCAAGCGGCACGACGTGAGTCTGGGTAAAAGCCTGGGCAATCCTGTGCTAAGCTTACGCTATCCGCAAGCACCGCAAACGTCGACGGCTTTTGTGTTGGCTTTTTGGCAGTCGGAGGTTTTCCGACTTTTCTGTCCGACTGTCTGTCTGGCCGGCTTTGTCTATGCCATGTGTCTGGCTAACTACTTATGTGGCTCGTTGTTGTCTATGGACTGTTTGTTTGTCGCCCAGTTTTGCGTGATTGCCGCCTGTTGCCAAAGGCTAAGCACTTCTTTGTCATTCAAGGAGTGTCCTTTGTGCCAGGCATTGTTAACTTTGGCAAAGCCCTCTTCGCTGCCAGTTAACAGCTAACGACTGTCCGCTCTGCCTCTCGTCAAGGCTACCTAAATGTTAGGTGACAACTAAGCCAAGCCAATGCCATAAGAAGCCAGAACAAGAGCTTGAGCGTCGTTCGAGTCGAAGTTTGAGAGTTTCAGCGATTGTCGTGGCACTGCAATTATTGTTGCTGCAGGACGATTTATGTTTAAGATTAGGTCTATTTGTTTTTCTTGTGTGAGTGAGAGTACGACTGGCTCGCTGACTGACTGTGAGACTCTTGCTTAGTTTATTAAACTGTATTTGTCTGCCTGTTCACTTGCTTTATACTCTATGGAAGCTAGAGCTTAGAGACTTGATGGCAGGCAAACAGCGTTTTTTATATATATGTCATCATGTCAGATATATTGATCCCTGATCACTCTGAAAGTTGCTCTGAAGAACGACTCATTTTATTCTTATTAAATTCCTTTCCTTCAATTCCTTTTCATAAAGATTATTTGTTTGTATAGCTGTGGTGCCCCATGGCGTGTAGTTGACAAGTATTTTCCTTTTGACGTTTTGATGATTGTCTTAAATTCCTCAATGCTCAGAAGGTGGGCGGCAGTGTCATGTTCATGTCTAAGCAATAAATGGCTATATATAGCAGTTTCTATATATATATCTGAGCTGTAGAAGACTTAGTTTCCTTAGCCATTTACAACAACAACGAGACGAAATACTTACACTCGGACAGACAGACTCACAGCAAGATCTGGAACAATTTAATATGCTTTACAACTTGATACTATATGGATACCTTTGTATACCTCCTTTTCACATAGTAAATGTCTATGAAACTCATCTGATATATGTAGAAAAAGTGTGATTTACTCTGGCAATAGTTAAGCAAGTTTTAATTGTGAATTCTTATCTTCGACAGCGTGCACCGAGGACGAGTACGATTGCGAGGACGCGACATGCATATCCAGCGACTTGAAGTGTAATGATCGGGACAATTGCAAGTTTCGTTTCGACGAGGAGAAGTGCAATGTAAGTGTGAAAATCAACTAGCCTCAGATTATCTTCTTTTCATTTTGCTCCTTTCTCTTCTCTTTTATCCATTGGAAATACGTTGCGAGGCTGCGCGTCTCCTTTCTATCATCATTAAGTTGAACAAAGTTTGTGCATGCATCTAATTATAGGCAAACGAGTGTGCCACACACACACACACATACACTCTTCACTATCATTTGAGCTACACACACATACACACAGACAAAGTTGGCCAAATAAGTTTTGTTTGCAAAGTCTGAGGTTTATATTCGAGGCGTTTGGCTTTCTCTGCATTGTCAACGCGTTGGCTCTCGCCTGTGGACTGGGCTGAATTGTTATTATTGTTTTAGCTGCTTGCTCAATCTTCACTTACTTTGTTTTTGTTTTTTGTTTTTTTTTGTTGGCTCAGCAATTGTGTTAGATGATTAGATTTGATAAGGTCGCCCAGCGTCAGCAATTGCCCAGCGAATTGCTTGGCTCTAAAGCAATGTCTCCTTTGTGGCTCATTAAAGTTGAAAGCGAGCAAATAGTTTGCATTCCTCGGGGGCTGCTCTTGTATGTGAACGTTGTAAATCTTGTTTCGATCGTAAAACTTAACTAATTGAACAAGCATTAAAATGTGCTTGTACTTTAATTTACGATTTACAGCTCCAGCAAGACTCTTTGAGCCATAATTAATGGCGCTGCAAACATTTGTAAGCAGCTTCGAGTGGACATTCAGCTGTTCAGTGGTTCAGCTGTTCAGTTATTTGTTTGCCAATAATCCAATTTAATAATTACGTCCATTATGCTGCGATAACGATAATCACATTACAATTTTGAATTTCAATTGTTAAAGTATATAAAATCAAGCGATTTGTTGCCACTAATTTGAGTTGCGATTGCCGCTAAATTCCCAAATAAATCAAACATTTTTCTTTCTTCTTTCTCTTTCTATTTCTCTCTGTTGCCCACTTATTTCATAATTGGGCCAACGGTTCAAACGTGCAGCTCAATCAAGCGCATACACAATCATAATATACAGACACACACACAGATATATATATATATAAATATATATATATATATTTATACATATATACATATATATATTTAATTGGCTCTGATTTAAATTAGAACTCAAATTTCCCTAATTGTGTTCAACGAATTTGATTTCGTTAAAGTAAACAAACCAACTTGGCCAACCATCATATTCGAGCCATTGTGTGCGTGTGTGGGGGCGTGTGTGGCTGTGAAGGTGTGTCCATGTTAGTGTGCGGCTTATAAAAGCTTTTTAATTGAGTAGTTTTTGGTGGTTTGTTTCGCAACAGCCAAAAGCCAGGCTGCTGTAACGTCATTCAAAGCCCATTCATTTTGTTATCATATGTCTCTGCCAATTATAAATGCAGAAGAAGGGGTATGCACATTGTATGCCACTGTTTGTAACATGCAGTAAAAGGACTAATATGTAGATCTGCAAATCTATTGCAAATGGAATTCACATCAAATTCACCCAAAGTCAATTTTGAAATAGCCGAAATGACAGTGGAATCGTACATTCCCAAATTGAAATTGAAGCAGGTAGCAACTGATTACACAATGCACAGTCACGAGCCAAGCGTACGTAAGCTTTTTTCATAATTAAATCCATTTGGGTTCAAGGGGAGTCACCAGTGATCTAACTGAAATTTAGCTTTATAATTTTGGTACACACAGGTCTTTTTGCATTTATTAGGAGTGGGTATAAGAGAGATTTTGAAATATATGAAATAATATATGAAATATGCCAAGCCCTAAAAGACGTATACATTTATTTTCTATTCGTATTCAGTTTGGGGCTTGTCAACCAAGTTTTAAGTTTAGCTGCAATAGCTAGCAGACAGGACCTTGTTATCGAGCTAAAATAATCAACGCAAGAGTCGAATCTTAACAGGTTTTAGACTTACAAATGGCAAAAAGTTTGCTTTTCTCTCAGCTGAACTGAATTGACTCGTGTTGTATCAATTGAATGCTAAATGTGCTTTATTACCAAGTTCATTTATATAATCTTGATAAGCATCAACAAAGAGCTTAACCACCTCATTTAAATTGAATGTTAGACTGTATGCTACCTGTATATCTTTATCTGTATCGGGTACAGATCAAGTTTGTTTCAAGTAATTGGTAGCTCTTTTAATATTTAAAAAATCAATAGAAAAGAAAACTATTTGAAGCTTCACTTGCTTGAACTCGTCATTAATAAAGTTGTTCTTAAAGTAAAGCAGATGTACTTGCCCTTTTTAGCAGTCAAAAGGTCTATTGTGCCAACTCTTAGACTTCTACAGTATATATACAGTAGATATATAGGAATATACAATGATGTCCATTTGCATATCTCAACTCTGTTGTATAATTTGAAACATGAATTCATAAGTTTTTATTGCAGTTACGTTCATATTTTATATGACATTATTATTATTATTATCATGCCTTTTCTGATTCTTACATTTGCAGAATGAAACGCCTGGCCAATCGGAGCATGTGGTCATCATAATAATTGTGTTTGGCCTAATACTGGGCGGCATGTTCGTCACGTTTATTGTCAACTGCGTGCGAAAGATTATACGAGACCAGAAGATAATACGCGTAAGTAACGTAATAATGCTTGATTGTTATTAGGCAGCCCTCTGCGCGTTCCTAGTGTCCAAAAAAATCAAAAACCCTTTTACCATGTCTTTGTCTTGCCTCGGCCTCGGCCTCTGCCTCTGCCTCCGCCTCTTTAGAATATTTGCCTTGCTCACACTCTCAAATCACGCCCACTTGCTCGCTGTGCTTATCCTGCTCGCTCTTGACACTGCCCAATCCAGAATTAAGAAACTTCCCCGTCCCCGTATATCCCAATTGCATTTGGTGGTGTTTCGGTCTGCTCCATATGAATAGAATTTTAAACATAAAATAACAGAGATTTTGTTAAACAGCAATGCTTATATCGGCGAGTTCTCATATAATGCAATACAGATACACACACACACACATGCACACACACGCACAGACACTCACATATGCGTGCACTAAAGCAAACAATTCACAAAATTTTAATGTATGTAAATTGTAAAATTTTTAGTTATTCCAGCTGACCAGATACGCAAAATGTAACCAAAACAAAGTCTGCGTTTTACCAAAAACTCTCTGTGCTTATTATCGCACTGTGTGTGTCTGTGAGTGTGTGTGTGTGTCCTGGCGCAGTGTGTAATTGGAATACCCTGTTAATATTGCACATGTCTTAAAGGCGCTTTTCGCTTTAAATTTATTAATATTTATTTTTAAAATTGTTGTATGTTTTTAGATATAAAAATAGTTTTTAAAAAATATTCTAAAAATTTGTATAATTTTTAAATTAAATTAATTTATTTGGGTTTGTTTAATGTCGAACGACATGGCGTATACTTGATATTTTAAGATTAAGGGAGAACAAACTGAATATTAATTATTGAAAAAAGTTTCCTTTACCGCTTGAGTTACTCAGCTCAGGCAACTGTTAGTTAAGGTAGAGACTTATCATCTTGAATCTTTAAAAGAGCGTGGCATACTACATTTAACTACAGGGTATCTAGAGCCTACTACAGCTGAACGCTGAAAATACAATCACGAAATGATGCCTGAATTGCAGCAGGAATTTGACTCTTTTATATGGAATACGTTTGAATTTGGTTTTCAGAGCAGAGCAGGAAAATATTGAGTTTTAAACAGCTAAAGAAGTTCGTCTCAGAGCAGCTGAAATTTATTCATGTATTCCCAATGCTTATCAAATTGAGATGGGCTTGCAAACTGATAGATGTCCAAGTGGGCCGAAATGTGTTTACGGATTAACAACAGTTCACACTATTAATATTACGTATACGACACGTGACGGCCTATTTGACATTGAGTTCGAATCAGAGCCGTGTTGTGCCATTTGTAATTACAATTTATGGCACTTAGCATAAGGAAGAACAGCAGCAACAACAACAACAAGGGCAGCTGGTTCAAATGTCTTGACCATAGTTAAGCCCGCCTTGGGCGGCGTCGGCTTCTTCCCATGGGGTAGCCAGCTGCCCGCTGTCCGCTGTCTGCTGCAGATGCGTGTTTGCTATCTTGGGCAACATTTCATTAGCTGTCGATTTCAATACAGCTTGCCCGATATCATCTAGGGTGCCTGAATGCCCGGACCTGGCACTTGGCACTCAACAAGCTGCTGTTGGTGTTGCTGTTGCTGCTGCATGGCCGGGAAAGCATTTTATTGTCATCGCATTGCCAACGTCAGCCGCCCAGTGGCTCCCCGGGGACATTACTTGCTGAGCCAGCTCAAAAAGCAGAGAGAGAGAAACTCAGATTTAACTTTGACTTTTGCTATATTGACGACTGCTGTCGAAAACCAGGAACAGGCCTGGCTCTGATGCTCAAATTGAATATCATTCCGGACATGGACAGAAATATACTGCAGCAGCTTCAAGCTAACAAGTTAATTAACTGATTGTGTGAGTGTATGTGTGTATGTGGGCGTGTGGGCGTGTCATTCGCTATTTATAGCGTCGCCTACCAGCTGTTGGTATGCCGCCTGATTAAACACACGAATCGCAAGTCACGCCCCTCGTGCTCTTCAGCAGTGATTTGTATATTTGGTTGCTTTTCCAGCCGCGCACTCAGCTGAGCAGAAAAACGCTATAGCTGAACTTCAAAGCCAACTGCCGCATACCTTGTGGCCAATTCAAGCCAACAAATATAATTTGAGTTTATCAGCTTGTGTGTGTCTGTGTATGTGTGTGTGTGTGTGTGCGAGTCAAGTCATAGTCTGTTCTCACACACATTTGTCGCAAGCCAGTCGAGTTGCCCGACTACCCTATCGCGTCGCACACGATGACGCGTCGTTGGCTGTATTAAATTCCTGCCAGTTACATGCAAAAGTCATTCGCATCGATGTTCTGCTGGCACGAGACAAGGCGACAAGATTCCTATCACGCAACCTATTATTGTTTTTCTAATATGCCAGTCCCACTAGACATGCAGCCCCCAGCCAGCCTACCCTCCCATCTACAGCGAACATGCCGACGCTTTGGCAGGCCACAGAGGCCACAGAGTCTCAATCTGAGCAACTGAAGCTCTACTGTGCAGCTTATATCTGTGCTTCATTAACAATTCCCCAACGCGAATTGCATTGCATATTGGTTGGCAACAGATACCCTGTAATGAAATGAGCACACTAACATGAGTTTGTATGACAGTCATGAAAGCCTTCCAGGCATAGGCATCTCCGTCGAACTCGTAGTGGCAAGAGCCTTCATTTGTCCCAGATTTGCACTCCAGTCATACTGCCAACAGTCCTTGTCCACATCATTGTGCATGCGTGACTACTGTTTCGGAATGCCCATTAATTGAGCTCAAGAATTAATGAAATTTGAGCTAAGAGGCTTCTTAATTCAAGCCAACAATTCAATGAATGCTGCTACAATGTGCTTAAGGACGCAGCAAGGACAGCGCGAGCACACACACACACATATATACATATATATATATATATATATATATATTTATATATATATATATATATATATATATATATATATAAATATGTATATATGGAACGGAGAATACATTTAGGCAATAAATCCACTTAAAATTGTTTGTGGCATTTCACAGTAGTTGCTCGTTAGACGTATTCGATTGCCTGAGCCTGAGCATAGCTGGAATAATATCATATCTCGACTGGAGCTCTCTCGCCCATTCAATATGCAATATGCAATAAGCAAATGATGAGAATTAATTGCCTAAAACCCTTAACAAAATTCAATGGACAATGGCATTTCACATGCTCGAAGAGTTGGCAATTATTCGGGCTCAGTTTTGAACTATTTGATTTCTGTGTGTGTTATGCCCTTTGCCTAGCAATTACATTTCACATTTTTCTGATATTTAATCAAACATTTTAATAATTGAGGCAAAAAGATAAACCAAATCTAGAATTTTGGCCAATTCGTATGTTATATGGCCGTCCTGTTGTGTTGTTGTATGTTTTTCAATTTAAACTTTTCTTCTTTTCCTTTTGGACTACCTAATTGAATTACACACTGTGCACAGTGGTACGCCCACAATCATGTACACAATTAAATGGCAATCAACAATTTGTGGAAAAGTTTCCGCATCAATTGGCAGCGCGGTGCACTGGATTATATATGATTAAATAATCGCATTAATTTGGGGCGAGCGCAAAAAAAAGAAGTCAGCACGAGAACTTGAGCTCTACGTATACTTAATTTTTGGTTGATATATGAGCTTTAAGAGATGAGTCTCTCTCTCTTTCTCGCTGCCTGTGTGTGTGTGTGGGTGTTATTGATGCCAGCAACTTTTAAAGCCTCACATATCCAGCCAAATTGTAAAACAAGCGCTGACTATGCACGTCGAACAGTTCAATTAACACGCACACCAACACGCACACATAGACACAAACGTGAGTCCACACAAGGCAGCGATGAGTGCTCTATAGGTTAGGTAGAAGGTGGTAGGTAGCAGGCAGGAGGTAGGGGCATGCCAGCTTGGCAATCTGATTATCGCCTCGAGTGCTTGGCAGAGGTTCAAGTGTGTAAATGTGCAGAGTGGAGGTGGAGCTAAAGGAGGAGCAGCAGCAGGAGCAGGGGCAGGGGCAGCAGGCGGAGCTTTGATGCTCTGCGTGTGATTCACCTTTTTAGAAGCCGCCCAGCACCACGCAGCCACGCCCCCAAGCGCCCAGCCCCTAACGTTGCTGGGCAAAATCGTTTTGTGAAACGTGAAAAATTATGCCATCGAGAAATAGAAATGAAAATGGCAAAGGCTCGAGCGCTGACTCGGGTGAAAGTGAAGTAAAGTAAAAAAAAAACATTTTTTATATTTTTTTTTTATTTTTTTATGGCCGGTCGCATTTATGAAACTGCATCAAATAAATTTGCACAAAGCGCACATCAAATCAAATCAATTCAACGTCAGCGGATTTGATGAAATCATTCAACAGTTCGAAGGATGTTCCATGGTTGAGCTGCCGGCTAACTGGTGAACTGTTCCACTGGCTAGGTGTGTGTGTGTGTGTGCGTGTGCATGTGTGTGTGTGTGGACAACCGACAAAGAAATTGCTTTGCGGCAACGCCATCGATGGCCACTTTAATATGCCGTTATGCCACTAAATGACGGGCAGAACGCTGCAGCAGCAACAAGCCTGAGAAAATAAACCAAAAACTCAGGCCGGACCACAGGGCAGGCGAGTAAAGAGAGTGGAAGAGAGTGGGAGAGCGTGTGAGAGAGCGAGAGATAGAGATAAAAGGGTTAAATATTTGGACAGACTCGTCGTATACAAAATGGTGCATATACATATTTTATTACATGTATTTCCATATTCCACAGTTTCACAGTTTCCAAGTTGAGGTCGTTTGTTGCATGTGCTGCGCTCCTTGCCGCTGGCTCGCTTGTGGCATGCCACTCGCTTCTTTTATCCGATGCTGTTGCTACGTTTTTTCTTCATTTTTTTCTTCGACTTTGTGTGGAATTTCTTGCCCAAAATTCGTTTACCACTTAGTTTTTAGCATGTACTTGCTGATAAAAGTATATGCACGCTCGCTGCACACTCGTGCACACATTTTTTGGCAGCAACTGCTAACTGTCAAACGCAAGCCACTTGAAAGCTGGCTATATTCGCCTGTGACCTTAGCATCGCAGTTGGCATGCCCACAAAGAATTGTTAATATATTATTTGCTTCCTTTTCCGTTCTATCATTTCAATGAAGTTTATTTCCCTTTTGAAGTTTCTGCAGGCCAAAATTGGCTTAAGTGGTATATGAATGTGGCCAGAGGGTGCAGAGCAGAGGGCTTACTAGGTGTTTATCTGCCGTGAGATAACTATAAGTATCTAGTAAAGCATATTATATATGACTCTCGCTGCAAACCCTTTCAAATGGCAAATCTTTTTGCATATTTTAGCACTAGATGTTATCGATAACTTCAACAGCTGTTATCGAAAATACTATCGCGTTTGTTGTGTCACACTGAGTGGTCAAGCTAGTTATTATAAATATATTTATGTAAATATAGATAGATCGATTGAATTGATCGATAACAACTGGAGAATATCGATGAGCCGCTAAAGCCATTGCCGGCATTTGCCTATGATCTCTGTATACATTGTTTATACTAAGTCTAATCAACTAAAGTAAATCAGAGATAGTTTTCAATGCTTTATCGATACTGCTTACTAGAAACTATCGATGTCCAGCGCTCAATCGATAGCTTTCAATCAGCTTAAAAGATATTTTGCTCATTGAAAATGCCAGCTTCACATTATGTCAAATGGTTATTTCTGTTTATATGTGACTTCATTTCAAAACGGCTTTGAACTTTGAACTTGCCAAGTAAAAAGGCAAGGAGCAAGGAGCAAGGAGCAAAGGGCAGGAAGGCGAGCGTGATCTGTGACAATGTTAAGCTTAAATTTAGCATCAAATGCAACTCTGGCAGCAGCATCGTCGGGTGCATATTGTGCTTGCCATAACTGCATCCAATTTGGTAACAGCCGCAATGCATATTTGCCTTGCCAGCACAGCACACGCACACACACACACACACACACACACATATACACATATATATTTTGCAGTAGCAGCAGCCAGTGCCTTGAGTGATATTTTAGTGTTGGCTGTTTGCAGCAAGTTGTTGCCGCTGCTGCTGATGCGGCGCCACGATACCAAAGAAGCAACAGCAATGGGCGGCTTGGGGCGGTAAGGCGTGGCAAGGGGACATTTTGCGGTGCTGCCACTTGTTCTGCTCCGTGTCTTGGCGGCCGTCTCAAAGATAAACAGCTTACGAGCATAGCGACGCACATGTGTGCGCGCACACACATATGCCAACACACACACGCACACACACACACTCACATGTATATATATACGTAAGTGAGTACACAAGTTTGTCTGATAGTTTTATTATTTTAGCAATTTTGCTGTCAGGACGCCATCTGACAAATGCATTTTAGCCTTAATTTGATGGTTGATTCAAATCCCCGTGCACAACATGCCCCCAAGCCTTATTCCCACCCCAGCCACGGCCACCTCCCTCTCTCTGTGTGTGTTGGGCTGTTATTGTTTCATGTATCAAACGAGCATTTCATATTTCATATAAATTAAGTAATACGCGAGAGTGCGAAGCACTGCCACTGACACTGGCTAGCTGAGCTAGCTGAGGATGACTGGAGATTGGCGCATGAGAGGGGCCGGGGACTTGTCACAAGGTTAAAGGGGAAATGGGCAAAGGGAGTTGGGGGCGTGCTAGGCGACGCATGGCAGCGTAATGGAAAAACTGCCATTTCCGAGCAGACGCCGTTCATCCATGTTGAGAGCTGAATTCTGGGAATGTGACGGCAGCGGCGGCGGGATCTGTGTTTCGTGTACTTCGTATCGGTTAGCGGCTGCTGCTGCTGCCGCTATTGCTGCTTCCTCTTCTTCGTCTATAAGTTTATCTAACGCACACGCTACTCTAACCGGCCTCCAGCTGGCCGAGACGGGACCTGCATTTGGGAGTGCAATATATTATTTGAAACGGAGTTCGCACAGAGATTCCATTGGGCCAAAGTGATGAGGCGTCAGCGCTGATGTGGGAGTGGCAGGCGGGGCCATGAGCATTGGCTTAAGCAGCCAGTAATAACCAACTTATGTAGCTAACCGTATTTCTCCGCTAACATCAATTTTCCCGGCCGCCTGGCTCGTTGCACTGGGATAAAATGAAATGAAATGAAATAAATCAAGCTGAAATGCAATTCGCAAAGAAACAGCCACGGCCATAAAATAATACAAAGAGGATGAGCGGGGGTGGGGGTGGTATGGGTGCAAGTAGCGGTTGATGGCTTGTGAATAATGGGTGGTGGAGGGGTGCAGCAGCTGCTTCTGCTTCTGCTGTGTAGCTCCCTGTGGAGGTTGCCACTCGGCGACGTTTCCTAAGATGAGCAAAGTGAAAAGCGAAAAGTGAAAAGCTTTGGCTTAATGCGAATTGAAATGCTACACTTTAACTCAACACTTGAAAGTTCTGCGAATGTCCCAGCAGGCGTGGCACAGCCATTGACAGCCCATAATCCGGCCATCAATCAGTCCATCAATGAGTCAATCAACAGAGCCTTAAACATTTCCTTATCACAGCATTCTCAAACATATTCATATTCTATTTAGCAAGTGTTAAATGCAGCAACTCAACGCCTCAAATTGCTCCTGTTTTTTGTTTTGATTAAAAGTAAGGAGTATGAGTGAAATGATTAATATTGACGGCTCAGCTTTTGCTAATAATGGCATCGGCTTATTCTCTTGCATCTTGAGAAAGCCAACTCACTAGAGTAGAGATGAACTTATTGAACAGAGTAATTCAAAGGAAATCCACAAATATTGCTTTAAAATAAGTCTAAAAGCAATGCAATATCTCAAAGAGATTTTGTTTTATTGCAATTTCTTTTACTATTGCTCTTATTTGGACTATATATATATATATGTAACAAATGCGCCTGCATTCAGGCAATGGACAACCCTCGATTTGAGCATTTTGCTTTCATAGATATTTTATTATCCACTTCGTTCAGCTGATGTTCTGCTATGCAAATACAAAGAGAGTGGGCAAGATGTGAGCATTCAAGAGTAGCTTAGGAAGATGCCCAACTGAGCTCACACTCACTCATTTCTTGGCCTAGCATGCACTTGGCTTTGTCCATCAATCTGAGCTGGAGAATGTGTGCTCTACAGTAAATACCTCGTAATAATGCTCAATGCAGAAGGGCGAACCCGCACTGAAAGCAGTTCCTTTTGCTAACAACTGAAATGAAAATCAAATTAGATCGAGTCGAATCGCTCGAATATTGAATGCAAGCGTAACGTGCATTGAGCTCTGGTAGCCAACAATTGAGTTTTTAGATTGTGCGAATGCTGCATGCCGCATGCCACTTGCCACTTGCCATGTGAATGACTGCAACTTAAAAGCTTTTTGCCTTTTCGCAATTCGGCCAACGATAAGCAAAAGTATGTTAATTTTCAAATGCCTGAAGACTTCTGGCACAGCACAAAGAACGAGCCGAACCTTTGAGCCAATTGCTCTACCTGCCCACTGCACCTATGGCAAATTCCAATTAAACAAATGCCAAACTTTTACATGCAAAGCAAAGCCGGCGAAGCGTTAAGCCAAAACTTTTACATGGCCACAACAAAAACAAAAAAAAATAGATTTCGATGGCAAACGTAACTCGCTTGCTACCTGTATCTACCTGTATAATAAATATATGAAATCTATATAAATAATTAAAATTCAAATCGAAAATATATATTGGCGAATTCGAAAAATGTATTCGCCTTGCTTAAACAGCAACGGCAAAAGTTTTGTGCATTCCATATTGCAGTTGCGGTTCAGAGACTAAATTAATTATGTGAAATTTAGATGTATCTATATCTATATATATATATATCTATATGTATACATTTGTATGCATCTATATATGTATACTGTTCCCATACGCAGAAGTCGAGCCAAAAGTCAGGGCTGTAGGGTGTGCAATATATTTCATAATTTGTATGCAAAACTTTTGTGGGCTATTAAAAATTTAATAAAAAGTAAATTAAAACAGCCTAAGTGTGTGTGTGTGTGTGTGTGTTTATGAATTAGGTAGTCAAACATTTACATTTCAGCCCAATTGACGCAGCGGCAGGCAATACCAATAATTGGAATTCAACTAGGCAAACTTAACACGAAATCGAATTAATTGCATTTCCATTACATTTTCCAAATTTTCACAGCATACGATTGTACTGACAATTGAGAAGGCGCAATACAGAGCGAGCGCGAGAGTGAGAGAGAGAGAGAGCGAGCGTGGAGTCAGACTTATTAAACAGACGAAGCCAGAAACAAAGCCGCCAACTGGAGGCCAAACGAATCTGAGTAGAGCAAAAATCTGTGGCTTGCTTACAATAGCTTCATATAGAAGGGAATATAGTGGATTCTTAAACAGCAGCAGCAGCATTAACTAATAGATTCAGTTTGAATTGAGCGACTTGCTAATACCCTGCAGCTATTAAATCGAATCGAATTTTTAAAGACTATCAAATTTGAAAAAAAAAAAACAGAATCAGATTAGTATTTAGAAATATTTGGAAAGATATATGAAACACTCGAATCTAACAGTTACCAAAAAATTGAGCCTTATTTAAGGTAATTTAAGGTGCTGTAATATCACTTTATCTAACTGATCACTGTCACTGAGATATTGCCCGAGGAAATTAGCTTCTCACTATTATTCACTTTAATATATGCTAGGGAATCTATGATTTCAGAAGTTCTTCGAACAAAGTATATTCATGTTTTCCTATTTTTGAAGCTATTCACATTCATAATATTGCGGCTTCGTCTTATTTGTCTTGCAAGCTCAATATTGACCTCTGTGCCCATTACGCTGCTCACAGGGTGTATGTACATAAAGAGCTACAACTTAAGGCAAAATAACAAAAAACTTTGTGCATTTGCTGAGGGAGAACAGCTGACATTGATACTTATTCAAAAGCTTCTCTGACATTTCGCGTAGCTGTTGTCAGCGACTTTTACGCTAATGAGCATCAAAAAGAAAAAGAAGAATGATTGCATTCGAGTAGCAAGTATTTAAATAAATACTTACGGGAAGCAGATAAAATTAATTATTTGCAACATGAGAGACTTTTGAGACCTTTGTAAACAGTCGATGTGCAAATGTTGGCTATGCTGCTTAAAGTCACATTTTTACAAATTAAGCTTTTAAATGTCTAAACGGACTTGTGGCAATGCAACAATTTAAGTTGCAAATGGAATAAAATGGCAATAACAGTCAATGATGCAGTTTAAGGTCCAAGGAAAGAGACCTCTCAGCTACGGCTGCTCGAAGTGAAAGCAGCGAGAGAGAGAGAGAGAGAGTGAGAGAGAAAGAAATGAATTTTTAAATCGAATTTCATTTTAGAAACTTATAATGGTATTGCGGTATGTGAAATATGATCTGGAATTTATCTCATACTTAATTGCCAGAAAAACAAATTGGCTTTATTGAGTGGGTTTAAAGCATTTAAATGCAATTCACACTACGTGCTTGAATTTCAAGTGCTCTTGAAGTCAAGTTAAATATGAACAAAGCAAACAAAATGCTCAACGAGCTGTTGCCCAAGGACAATGACGTCCATCATCGCCTGAGCCCAGAGCTCAATGTATCACGTCTGTCGCTTTTGTGTACGAACGAGTTGTGTGTGTGTGTGAGTGTGTAGCATTGTACAAGCATTGCAGACTCCATCTGCAGCTCAATGCCAAAGTTTCCCATTAATTAAACGAATCTCACAAATATAAAACAAATTACATATTACAAATATATATTTATATGTGTATATGTATGTACATATGAATGTATATAGCAACATGGCAGACAAACCTTATTGAGAAACATTTTGTAGCTCACATTTATTTCAAGCAGAAAAAATATTATATTAAATTTATGCCTTTCCCATATGATATTTTTTTAAGCCCGATTTTTAATTTTTGTATGCTTTAATTAAAAAATTTATAAGCTGGCGGGCGTTTATCTTGGCTCGCTGCTAAGACGATTACCTTGCGCAGACTATGAAGTTTTTCTTTTAAATGTCAGCTAAATGCCTTCTGGCATCGTGGCTAAGGCAAAGGTAAAGGCAGAGAATATGCCAGGTGCAGGCAAAGCCAAAGCCGAAGCCGAAGCCAATCAATAGATGGGCGCAAAATATGCTCAGCAATACGATGCACATGTATATGGAGTGCACATTGGCATTATCCAAGTCCATGTGTATGCGTGTGTGTGTGTGTGTGTGTTGTAAGGATGTATAGTGATAGCTTCCGTTGATATGGTAGCTGCTTAACAGTTGAAGGATATTATTTTGAGCTAGTGAAGAATAACTATTATTGGATTTCTATTTGCTTTTTTTGTGAGTTATATACCCTGTACGTGTGTGAACTGAACTGAGAGGTATATTCTACTTGAAAGTAGAGAGATCATAAATATATGTATAAATACGAAATAGTAATGCTTAATGTCTTTCAAGTATTCCAATTCAATAAGAATTTAATAAGAGACTGAAAAATGTAGAATTCATTGTTATAACAAATATATCGATAAGTATCGATAGCACCTTTAATCCGACATAGTTTAGCTTACTATTCATTTCTATAACAATATGTAGATAAATATCGATAATAACTTTGTATGCCATAACATTGTATAATTATAATATCGATAAGTATCGATGGCACCTTCAATCCGACATAGCTTAGTTTACTATTCATTTTTATAACAATATATAGAATGAATATCGATAACAACTTTCTATGCCATAACAGTGTATAACTATACTATCGATAAGTATCGATAGCACCTTCAATCCGACATACTTTAGCTTACTATTCATTTCTATAACAATATGTAGATAAATATCGATAACAACTTTCTATGCCATAACAGTGTATAACTACAATATCGATAAGTATCGATAGCACCTTCAATCCGACATAGTGTAGTTTACCATTAATTTCTATAACAATATGTAGATAAATATCGATAACAACTTTCGATGCCATAACAGTGTATAACTATACTATCGATAAGTATCGATATCACCTCTAATCAGGCTTAGTCTAGTGTAGCATAGAACAGTTGCTTTCCCTGTTAGCTCTACTTTCTGTCACCCCAAGCTCCGTCTCGCTCCTTTTACACACTTATACCAATTCTAGTTTCACAGAGAGATCCCAAAATGCACATTTCAGCTTCGCTGCGTCGTTATCTTTATAATTTTCTTGCTCGTTCATTATTATGTTATGGTCGCTCGCTTTCTGTTTGTCGCATCTCACATACATACGTATAGGGCAAAGTATCTTACATATATATATATATAAATATTATATTTTTCGTTTTTATATTTTTGTGGTAGTTTTTTAGGTGGATTTCATAGCATTTGGCATAGGAGTTTTGTCTGGTCTTTGCGGTCGGTGCGAATTGTCGTGGGTTTCTTTCTCAACTCGTTGCTCTGCTTGGCTTTTAGTATTTTGTGGCAAGCATCCTTATGATGGCTGTCATTAATGTGCTTGCTGCTGTTGCTGTAGAGCTGTAGAGTCGTCATGCATGATGCACTTTTAGCCTTGCCACAATTTCCTGCAACCTATCGCTTGCTACTCTGTCTCTGTATCTCTATCTCTATATCTTTCACTGGCATCGTCTCACACACACGTACACATAGAGTGGCACAACTTTCGGTGTATTTCGCTCTCAACTCTTGCTCTTGTGTCTATTTCGATAGTGTTGTATGTCTCTCACTTTCTCTCTCTCTCTGTCTCTCTTCTACTTCCTACGACACACTGTCTATCTCTCTCACAACATCTTCTCTACACACTGTCTGTCTCTCTCTCTCTCTCTTTCTTTCTCTCTCTCTCTCTCTCTCTCTCTCTCTCTCTGTCTCTTTCTGTTCTTCTTTTCTATATGTTCTATCCACAGGATGTTCCAGCGCTGCGTGATAGCGTCTATCACATTGATTCCTTTGTCCTGGGTGCTCCAAAGAGCGCCATTTTCGTGGGATTACAAAACGATTTTCTATGCGATTTCGCATACAGTTTCGAGAACGAGCAGCGCAAACAGCTGGACCAACTGCAGCAGCAATATGCTAATCAGGATTACAATCACCTGGAGCCAAGCAACAGCAACAGCAACAGCAACAGCAACAGCAACAGAAGCAACGGCAGCAATAGCAGTCAAGAATGCAACTATGAGGCTCACCAGCAACAGGTGGCACCAGTGAGGGTCGAATACGAGTGCGATTACGATTGTGATTACGATTACGATTGCCCCGGCAACAATGGGCCGCAGCAGAGGCTGGCCTACGACAATGGCTGTCACTATAAACCAGAGCAAGCGGAGCAGCTACCCGAACAGCTGGCGCCAGAGGGGAAGATGGAGGAAATGCACGAGGCGGAGCAGGAGGAGGAGGACGACGACGAGGAGGAGGAAGACGATGAATACGACGATGGCATTGGCTTTAGCTGTGACAGCGACAGCGCTACCGTGCCCGAAGACGATGAATTCGTGCTAGTCGCCGGCCATTGCATGGCCTTAACTGGCGCCCGCCTAGAGCTGCCCAGCTCCAGCAACTCGTATACCAGTTCGCTGCAGTGCAGCACACCCACAGGCACCGCCTGCTCATCAACGTCCACTGAAATGGACACGATACTGCCACAGCTGACACCGCCGCCACCGCCAGCGCCGCTGCAGATGCAGCAACTGCAACTGCAGCATTTGGAGGCAACCAAAGCGAAGCCAAAGGCCAAACGCGGCTTGAAGTTCTTTCATAAAATCATCTAAGCCGAGGGTAGCCAGCAACGTGGGCGTGGTCGCTGCCTTCTGGATATTCTTAGCTATTGCACAACAAATCACAAAATTCAATTCGACGCACACACACACACACATACACATGTCATTATTCGGTTCGAATTTCCGTTCCCTTCCCTTTATTGGTTTCTATCACACAAAACAATTCGCTGAGCTGACAGCCTTTGTCTTTGTGTTTGTGAAACAGGTTGCTGCCAGTCGTTCTCATTCTCAATCGAATTCTCATTGCCCTCACCTTCACCCCGAGCACTCGCCGCCACCCACCCCCCACCCCCCAAAACTCTCAATTGGCTTTCCCTGGCATTTACAAGCAGCGAAGCACAATTATTTTTAAGCCCATTCGATTTTCACTTCAAATGTATTTTTTGCCCTTTAAAGAAATTCTAGGTCTCGTTGAAAATTTTATTTATCTTTTTCACGATCAATCTGTCAGTCAATCAATCAAAAAAAAAGTTGCCAAAATCTATTTCCATTTCTTTACGTAAGTTTTTAAAGTCTTTTTTGGTTTAATGAATGAACTTCGATCTGCATTTAGTTAAGTGACATTCATATAATCCTATGAAATTCAAATATATATATATATAACTATATATATAGTATTATATATACCAAGTGAATATAAGACATCATATGAAGGCGCAATTAACAATCAAACATACCATTGTGTCATAATTATTCCTATTTACGTATTGCTGTAGCGGATAATTCCAAACTGAATAGTTAACATTTATCAAAAAAGAAAATGAATAAATAAACAATACAAAATAGAACAGAAAATTCTTTCTTTCCTTGTCAAATTAAGTATACGCATTAAGTATACGCCGACTAAAAGTAAAAGTAAGTTGAGATTTGCTAAATACCCTGCTGCAGCCTAGCAAGCGGGGATTACAAGTCTATCAAGTTGAGATTTGCTAATGAGATTTGTAGGGTATCTTAAGTCTATCAAGCTTAGATTTGCTATTGCTACTTGTGAGCAATTTTGAGTCTATCAAGCAGGTCTCTGTAGCTTAGAGATTTGTAGGGTATTTCAAGTCTAGCAAGAGGCTTTGAGACCAATAGCCAACTGCAGGGTCTTTAGCTAGCAATAATTCTGCACTCAATACGCAACTAGTAAGCCCTCTTTGGGCTAGTGAAGTCAGAGTATTTATAGCAATGCCAAGCATAAATACTAAAGTAAACACTGAAGTAATAAAAAAGTCATATCATCAAATGATAATACCCTCTAACAAATACCCAATTACGACGATAAGAAAAAGTAAATTGAGCGAATGCAAATGTTATAGGAAACAAAACGTAAACCAATTACTTAGGTATTAGTTCTACTAAAAGGGTTCGTAAGCTCGTAAGGGTTCATTAACCTAATATTGAAAAAAAAAAAAACAAAAGCAAGAAGAAGCAGTGCTTTTCCATATTTAATCCTCGGCTACACTCAATAGCAAATAGCCGCTTATATATTTTGTGCCCGTCGGTTGTTGCTATAATTGAAGATGTAGTGGCAAACGGCTTAAAATGATGAACACTAAATGGAAATGGAAATGGAAATGGAAATGGATATGCAAATCAAAATATTGTATAGTAAACAGCGGAAAAATGAAAAAACTGAAAATGGATCAAATTCTTGATTTGCGTATTTGATAATAAATGCAGTTTGAGGTGCGGTTGAACCAGCGGCCACAATGCGGCAATTTAAGCAAGGAGCTCAAAGATTTTCTAACTGAGCGTGTATCCAGCTACAGTGGGGTCAGCTGGCCGACCTGTCTGACCCCAACTAGTACTGCTGCTTGTGCTGCTTCATTCATTCAATTCTGCTTTGTGCTATGCAGCTATGCATCCTATCTGTTCCTATCTGCTCCATGCCCTCCCATTCGCTGCTCTTCCGTTCTGCTGCTTTCATTATTATGTCGTATTTGCGTATTTATGCTGCTTTTTATGCACGCTCAAGTGTTGGCGCTCCTTGTGACTCCTTGTGCACAATCGGCGTATTAATGACTTCGACTGTGGGTTAACTTGAGCCAGCTTCTCAGTGGGCGGCATCGTCTGTCTGGCATCGGGTATCAGGTGGCGACGGCTTAATTGCTGCCTCGCTGTCCGGCTGACAGTTGAAGTTGCCAGCATGAAACCACTGAAAATTAATATTACGCATACGCCCCAGTGCACGCTACATGCAACGCATCGCACTGCTGCTGCTGCTGTTGCATACACTTGAAAGAGGACAGTTGCCACCAATGGCAGCTCCTCCACTCTAACAGGCTTTGTTTTGTGGCCGCCGTCCGCCCACTCGCTCGTTGTCCTGTCCAAACATTCAGTGCCCGCAAAATTAATTGAAAATATTTATTATTACGTTTATTATACTTGAATATTGGCTGAATATACATACAAGTATACATATACATATATATATATATATATATATATATATATATATATATAAATATATATCGCTATCACTCTCGTTGCTCGCTCTCTCTCTCATGCACATTTTTGGTTTCTGTGGCCATTTCTCTGCCATTTCTTAATCATTGCAGGAGCACATACGCGAGTCCAAGGAGAGCAAGCTGGACGAGATGGGCCGCAATTCCAAGGCGCGTTCACGCGAGAACATATCAAGGTGAGTAAATTTAATATTCGAGGATTATAGCCAGCTTTCTGCCAAGCAGAGGCCACTGTTTAAGGCAGCGACTGAGTGCCTCAAATGCTTTGCAGGTTTAATTTAAAGTTTTTCTTCTAGAAAATTGAATAAATTTGAAGACTAGATATGAATATGTATTATATCTAGCTTAAATAACATTTTTTACGGAATCATATTCATATTTAGTTTCTCTGTAAAAATGCAATCAATATATGTAAATTTGCCTGGATACATTCCCAAGTGCATTTGAGCCGAACCGCATCTTAACTGATTCTGTCATTAGCTGATTTGGCTTTGAGTTTTGATTTCGCCTTTGATTGATTTGAACTTTTCGCTTGACTCGTTGCAGACAGAAGCATTCGCAGACGTCACTGCAAATACTCGATGACGTTTCGAATCGTTACTATCGCGAGGCTGTGCCCATATCGACGCAGTCGAGCAAGGCTGACTTTAAAGAGAAGGAGCACAGCATACTACGCCGGAATCCAGACATGACCCAAACAAGCCTGTGCGGCGGCATCGATGGCGACGATGGCGAATCGTCGTCAGCAACGACGGCAACGCACGAGTTGATGACAAAGGCGGCGATAGCGACCGCACCGGTTAATGCCTGTGATATGGGCTGTCAAACGAGGTAAATTTTATGGGGGATTTGCCAACACAAATATATGTAGACATACATACAAGTATGTATGCATGCATGTATATGGGCGTGCCGGTCATCATCATCAGCATATGTGCAGCACACTAGACGCGCCCAAGCTATCATACAAATTGCAAAGTCAACGATGAGCAAACAGCAAAAACAATGAAAATGTTTTCATGATGCGGCTTATGATGGAAAGATGCGACCGAGCTCATAGTGCGTAGTATCGAAATAGCTTTGTCAGACTGGGAAAAGAGGGGAAGGACAACGTGCACAAGACCCGGAAACACAGCGCCTGATGCTTGTACAACACAAATCGATGCAAATATTTATATTTGCATGCATCTTCATTGGTCTAGAACCATTTGTACACAGCTGAGTCAGAGCACCCATGTGAGAGACGCACGGAGAGGGTGCAGCGGGGGCCTAACAATCACAAACATGACGCAAGAACGCACGGCGGAGATGTGCCTTGCTCTATGCGAAGATAGTGACAGTATCACAGTGACACTAGTATAATACTACATTCGTAGTATTATGAGTAGACCACAGTAACAGTATAACAACTGCTTCCCATGAGACTATACAACAGGCAAGATGAAAGTGAGACTATAACTGTGACAGTATAACAGTGACAGTTTTTAATGTAGACTATAATAGTTGCAATTTAAGAGGGTCTGTATAACAGTATGTGTATAACAGTGACTGTATAACAGTGACTGTATATCAGTGACTGTATAACAGTGACTGTATAACAGTGACCGTGTAACAGTTACTGTATAACAAGGACTGTGTAAAAGTGACTGTATAACAGTTACAGTATAACAGTGATTGTATCACTTTGACTGTATAACAGTGACTGCATTACAGTGATTGTATTACAGTGACTGTATAGCAATGACTGTCAATATAGCACTGACTTATAACTTTGACTGCATAATAGTGACTGTATAACAGTGACTGAATAACAGTGACTGTACAACAGTGACCGCACAACAGTGACATCGAAGCATAGTATAACAGTGACAGTGTCAGGCACTGAGAATGAAAAAGGCACATTGACAGTAAAAATAACATTCGCAGTTTGTGCAGCGCCCCAAAGAGGGGACCATATGGCTGATGATGGAACCGGAGCTCGGAGCAGACTCTCTGATTAAGCGCGTGGGCGTGGGTTTATTTAAGGAGCATGAAAGACAAATATTGAAATATTTCACTTCTCTTTGCTTACCTTCGCCCCACAGGGAGTCGCTGTTTGCGAACAGCCCCAGCGCCGTTGCCACGCTAATGAGACAAAAGTCCGGTTCATCATCGCTGGGCGGTGGCAGCGTAGCTGGCGCTGTTATGCCACCGCCGCCGGCGCGTTTCTTTTCCACATTCGGCTATGAGCAGGCTGCGGCGCCGGGCCTGATGGCCGTGTCGCCATCGCTGCCGGCGACCACGCCGCCGCCGCCGTCAGCAGCAGCACATCTGGGCACACTGACGCGTCGCAGTCAGATGCACCTGCCACGTGCGCCATCACAACACGAGTCCATCGAGCTGGAGGAGCGGCACAGCGGCGTCGGCAGCGGCCAACGGTCGCATTATGGCGTAATAGTGGCCTCCACCGTCAAGCCGCAAGAGATCTGCCATCATCATCATCAGCACCAGCAGCAGCAGCAGCAGCGCACACATCATCCACATCCAGCGCACCAACATCAGCAGCAACTGCAGCACCAGATGCAGATGCAGATGCAGCAACAGCAACAGCAACAGCAACAAGCTCCGAGCGTTGCTGCGCGACTGCCGAAGGGCCACGCCCAGCTGCAGGGTCAAACGATGCTGCCCAGCAAAGTAAGCGGCGGCAGCGGCGTTGGCGGCGGCGTCGGCAGCGGCGTCGGCAAGCAGCAGAAGAATGAGGAGTCGAAAGTGTTCATTGACATACGGAATTCAGCGCCAGACGTGATTATCATGACGTCCCATTGACATTTAAGGATTGCACGCCAATCAGCAACAACAGCAACAACAGCAACAACTGCAACAACAGCAACTGCAACTGCAATGTGCAGCAGCCACAGCAACAACAATAACAACAAGGAACAGAAGCATGGAACAACGGCTGGCATATTAACCGCAGCAACAGCGACGCCGTTGACACGACACGGACATGCACACGGACACAGACACGGATACGGACTCGGACTCGGACTCGGACACGGACACGGACACGAACATGAACGCGGACATGGAGACGGCGTGGCGCAATCAGGCAAACGAATAGCAAACGCAAACGCCACTTTTCCGGCCGAAACACAATGTCGCATTCAGATGTATTTTCGGCTTTAAAGCCAGGTAATGTTAATTTGCCTTGCCTGGTTTTTTTTCGGGGGTTTCTCTTCTCTCTTTTTTAAATTTATCTTTATCTAAGCGCAGCCTCTTTGCTGTTTCGCAGCGCAGTCGAGAGCAGAAACACAGAATGCACTCGAGCGCAGAGCGAGCGCTTGGCCAAAATTCTTGTACATGTCTATATGCATATTTAGCCAAATAGCCGCTGCTGTTCAGACCCATGTTCGACTATACGTGCAGACACTAAGCAGACGCTTGACAACAACATTTGCCAAAGGACAACGACAACGACAACAGCGTTCACGACTCGAGCGCTGGACAACACAACGTTGAGCAGCATTTGGACATTGTCAGTTGCGTTTTGCAGCTTGGTCCAATATGCGCGACATTGGCTCGGCAGCAGTCGCTGCCCCCTGCCACCTGCCCCAGGGCAGTCAGAATCCTGTTGCTTTACTTGCGGCTTTCATGCGCTCTATCCGGGAACTTCTTCATTTACATGCATGACGAACGTGACAGGGAGACGGGGAATGTTGCCAACGAGTGGGTCAGACACAGTCCATCCATCACGTGCACGTGCAACCAGCAGCAAGTTACCCCATTTACTCTCCCTCTCCCTTTCGCTCCCTCTCGCTTCACCTTCCACCTAGCAAATGGCACTGAAGCAATTTGCGTGAAAATAGTTTTTAAGTGATTTTAAGCACATTCGTCGCACGCTCGTTGTGACCCTCGCTTTCGAGCTGCTTTAATCATTTTATTAAATTGTTTTTACCACCCACCCAACCCACCTCCCTCCAACTACTCGCCCTCTCTCCTTCACGCACCCCTGACCAGGACAAGTGCCCTGTGAGACGCACACTGTTAAATGGACATACTCAAATATTTCAACGTCAATTTGATTATCTGACTGCGTTCTGAATTCATTTTTTGACGCACAATCATCTTTGACACTGGTCCAACCGCTCGACCGGCGTTCGAGTGGAGCGCGTCCTGCTCTCCCTTCCTTAGCTGCGTCTCTTTGCACGTTTTTCCGCTTTTCACTCCCATCTGGCGTGGAAAACTGTCAACTCACAATTAGCACGGTCACCATATTGCGTTGGCGTTCGATGCTTTTTTCTCCTTCTTTCGTTCTGCTCCAATTGAACCCGAAAAGTACATAAAAACTTCCAGTTGAACGTGTTCCAACATTCGATTTCGCCAAACAGTTTCGCTTTTGTAATCTCAACACGTTTTCACAATTTCGAATATCATTTCTTATTTCATTTTCCAAGAAGTCAATGGAGTTCTTAAGTATTTCAAACAATAAATGTAAATAAAAATGTCTTTATTTTAATTAGATTTGGCAACTACAGATATAAATACCTAGATTATATCTACAAGGTTTACTAACTTACAGTTCAAGGTATAAATAGTCAACAGACATAATAATATATTTAAGAACTTTAAGATTAAGCAAAAAGTTTTGGGTGTAACAAAAGAGAACTTAAAACTTAAATTTTGATATTCTATATGTTTTCCCTGTATGAATGAATGATTGATCAATCAGTGGTTGATCATCATGAGGAATCTGCATGAAGAATCAATGATTTATGTACGTTTACTTCTCTTATATATCAAATCAATGATTGATGCGCTTCTGCAGTTTCTTTATATGTCGAGTCGGTGATTGATCAATCAGAGAATGAAACATTTGAGTAATTTCTTGGCCTTTAAAATCAATAGTTGACTTGCTTGCTTTTTTTTTGTATACATATAATCAATTATTGCTTATTTCACATGATAAATCAGTGATTGATCAATCCATGCTTGTTTCATCTAAGCAACTTCTTGATATTTACAGTTGGTGTTGAAACAATTTGTTGATTTTCTTCAAAAAATATAAAATTTATGATTTGACTGACAAAGATGGACTAGTTTCTTGATCTACTTGTTGACTCTCTTTGTATAGCATCTATATTGATCAATCAATGAATGATCCACTTGATTACCATCTTTACGTGCTGAATGAATGATTGATCAATCACAGACTGAGCCATCTAGCACTTTCCTAGTATTTAGAATAAATGATTAATCAATCGAATTACGTTCTTTAAGCATTGATTGCTTTATATGCAGATTGATTCAGTTTCTTTTTTATTTATTTTCGTTTCAATCACATTTTGTATTCTGCTTTAAGCAAGCGAAAGTTTTGAATATTTGGAACGGACTGACGCATGCAGGCAGAGTGGGAGGCGTGGGCGGCATGGGGAGTAGTACTAAGCTAAAAATGCCAAGCAATTTGATTGATTGAATTGAATGAGCAAGTGCGACACGGGCAATGATGATGAGCAGAAGAGTAAAATAGGAGACACGGGACAGCCGATTGTCAAGCGGTCAGAGAGTGGGGCTCTGACAATGGCAATGGCAATGGCAAAAACCACTCATTACTCTTCACATGATGCGCTTGTCATGCAGCCTTGCAATTTGAAGCGGGAGTCATTAGCAGGATTAAAGGCTGGTTACAAACGGTTAGACGCTTGGCCAAAGTCAATGCCAACACTGAAAGCAACGGCGAAGGGAGCAGCAGCAGCAGCAGCAGCCAAGCCATGGAGGCGACAACTTGTAGATGCACATAAAAGATGACCCAGCTCAAAGCCAGTGACAGTTGGACACATTACAAGAGCCCAGTATCAAATTAAAATTTTTATTCTCCGGAAACCGCAAAACTCATTAAAAATATGAAAATTCTCTTCAAAGTTGGTGGCAAGAATAACACGAAACCCGTTGGCCGTGCATAAATGATTCTTCCGTCATGGAAAATACATTTCAACCCAAAAACATGCCGGTTCATTATATTGAATTGTTCACTTTTCTCTTTTTTATACAACTCACTTTCGGTTGAATGCGCTGAGACAAGAGGGCCAAAAGCCGGCGATAATGAATTCAAATTGATAACTTCTTTCCTCTTACCTTGTTGACCAGACTTTTGTTTGCTTTTATACATGCGTAGATATATATATAATATGTACTATATAAGCAATTTATGCATGTATATATATTAATATTTATATATATATATATATATATAAATAATTAATGCAATAAAGTCAACAGCCAAGTCAACTAAGGCATGTCCGTATATCCGGAGGCTTGAAATGCCGAATGAAGGTTTAACTGCTCATGCTCACATCAATAAAAATCTAGATCAAGCTCATGTTCGCCTTTTTCGCCGAACTTTCCATTCAATTTTTTCTTCAGTTAAACTTTGATTGCATATATTGCCATACTACAGAGAAATTTGACTTTTTAAACACATGTCAATATGTGCACTGGAACACTACTTTTCAGTGTTGACAATCTCATCAAAATCCGTTAAGTAACACAAAAGTTATTCGAGAAAATGCTTGGTCAAGCGTTTGCTCTATACATCTTAACACACACACACACACAGTCATGCAAATGGGTGAGCTATTTATAGAATTCTATAAATAGAATTACAATGACTATTTTATTGTATTCGTGTGTGCTGCTGCTTGGCGGCGCACGTTGAGGTGGCGACTAAAGGGTCCACTGTTTAGGCAGGAAGAGGCGCGAGTTCGAGTCCCAATGGGGAAGAAATTTAGTTTTAATAAATTTTATTTGTTTTTTTATATTTAATATTACATTTTTATTTCTTAACATTTTGTATCTAGTCTACAAATAATTACATGTGTATATGTGTGCGTGTGATTTTGTTTATGCATGTACAGATATAAGCTAAAATGACTCTTGGAACAGCAGCGCGGCATGTGCTGCTGCAGGGCATGTGCGCGTCGGGCACACCCGACAAGAGCTCTCTTAATTGCTTTGTTCAACGGATGCCCTAGTCTCTAAAGCTTTTAACTCTATTTTATTCTTAAATCTGAGTGTGTTTGTTAAGCATCTTTAAGCCCGATTACTCATGGCTAATGTAATTTCAATAAAGTTTAACTTCAGCTGAAATGAAAGCCTAGCTTTGGCTATTGAGTTGACATACATACTTACATGCATACAGGCGTATATATTAAGATATCGATTCTTCTTTTAGCCTAAGTCGATACGATTCTTAGCCAAATTGTGTATATACATAAGTCTAAAGCGAAAGATGAAAGTAAATAAAGATTTAGCGATTTTACTACAATAAAATTGATATTACAAGTATTTTACTCGTAATTGTCTAACTAGTTAAGCCACTTGGATATATTAAAAAAAAAAAAAATATATATATATATATATATATATATATATATATATATATATATATATATAAAGTATATATACATCTATATATGCTATAGTTTTTTTGTAAAGTAATTTTTTTTGTAAAACAACGCAAAGCATACTTCAAGTATATGGAAAAATAAACAAAAGAAACAAATACTATTACAATTTTTATTAGATGTTACAATAAAAACTGTCTAAATAAATTGATAAACAAATATATGCACACATGCATGTGCATGTATGTACAATACATACATCTATGTATGTATGTATACGTAATGTAATAATGTTTTTTTTGAATAGCATTAAAGCGCATTAAAAACTAACGACTGCATTGTGTGTAAACTAAAGTAAAATGGCCCGATAAAAATGAAAATGGAAATGAAAATTAAAATTAAAGTGAATGGCTAACAAAAGTTTATAATGAAACCATAAAAATAATTTAGTTTTAAGTAAACCAAATTTTATGTGTGCGAAAACAAAAAAGTAAATGTGTAAAAATAATAATAGAAAATAGTCGAATGCGGCAAAATAATAAACAAAAATTTCATTGTGCAAACGAAGCAAAAATTGTTTATTTTTTCTTTTTTCATTTTTGAATAAACTGTATCAATATTCCAAGAGCGATTCTGCGTCTCAGATAGATTCTTCCCATAATTCTTAACGATGTCAGAGACTCTACGACTGTTAAAGTGCATTTAGATCAATATGGACTTATCGTTTTTTCCCTTTCTCCCAATTTAAGAGCGAGCTTTCATTTCATAAAACCGCTAAGCCTTAAAAGCTCGCGAAACTGTCCCTTAAGCAAAGCTTGGCATTTCGGCAGTTAGTTCAGCTAATTGGTTTGTGTCTTCACTATGTGCTAAACGGGTAAATGTGGCTTTCGTCAAAAGAGAAATCTATCGTTAAATGGGAATTTTCATATTCCTATCGTTAAAAGAGAGGCGGGTAGTTAAGAGCGAATGTGTCTCGGCTAAATGAATGCAATCGTCCTTTTTGGTTTTTAACTAAAGTAGGTTTAACGAAACTCATTTTATGTCAAGCTGTCATACTGGCTACCAAACGAAATCCACAGTTGGGGAAATTAAATTTAAGGCTTGTAGACTAGCTTTTACTCAGAGCTTTCAGGCCTTCAAGGATAAGCTCAGCAATGCCTTGATAATTTACAACCTGTGCGCATAGTTTGCAGGTACGAGAACTTACAAACAGCTGTTACAGCTCGACTTAAAGCTCTCGTGTTTATAACATACATGCGGTATAGCTTATGCATATATATCCTAATTTGTACCATCTTTACTATCTGTCGTATCTATGATTTTTATAATATTTCTCATATTCACACGTTGCAGCTGCTGCTCAATTTCGAGCAGCTAAAAGTAGGCAATACAAATTGGAAATCCAATCAACTGCTAAAGCATTGTTGCTGCAACATTGTTGCTCAAGATTGATGCTCAGCTTTGTAGCTCAACATAGTCAATATAAAAAATTGCTATAAAAATTTACGCAATTTTTTGTTATTTTTAGGGTTTAAATAATTTTGTTTTTAAACCTGAACTTCTTGATTTTTTAAGTAACCTTAATATATTAAATTATTTTTTATATATCACAATATTTTCCTATATTTTAGAAGCTACAAAATATATGCCAATAAGACAAATATACAAAACAGTTTCCAATAAGAACTTGGATACGGCCTTAAGGTTTGAGCACATATTATTTTCTGAGATATATTTAGGGTGACCAAATTTAAGTAACTGAAATTGTTTGCATATCGATTTCTGGAACGGCAAACGCTAAAACCGTAAATAAATTAAGCAAAAAAATACAAAGTAATATAAGAGTAGACATATATTTTTATAATAAGCAAAAATATACAAATTAAAGGTGAAAAATACATATAGATAAATATTTATAAATAAAATAAAACTTAAATTAAACAACTAAAATATAAAACTAAATAACGCGTAAATATGTTTGTAAAATAAATAAAAATATTTAGTATAAAATTATTACAAATACATATTTCTATATCAATTAAAGAAAATAAATAAATTTATAAAATAAATAAAAATATTAGAATATAGTATACATAGGCTGCACGCATTCTACTTAAACTATGAGCAAAATAAATTAATAATTAAAATAATAAATGTTAACATGTTCTTTGAAGATAGCCCAAGAAAATGTAATTATTTTGTATTCACCATTTTTTATAGGGAAAACACCTGGCGGCTGCCAGCAGCAGGGCTAAGTTCATAATTTTGATGGGCTTCAGGTGGCTGGCTCAACGAATTTGTATACAAATATTTTCATGGCGGATGTAAAAGCGGATTAAAACTGGCTTACACTTTTAATAATAAGAATTTTAAGGCTGCTTATTAAACAGATCAATCTTGTGCGCAGCATAAGCATATTTCTGCCTGCAGATAGAGAGAGAGAGCGAGAGAGAGAGAAAGAGAGAGCTGCCCATTTACCCACTACAGTTTCTTCTGCCAACCCCATCCACAAGGGAAAAGCTTGAGCGAAGGGAGAGGAAGGAGAGAGAGCGAGAGAGAGAGAGAGAATTGAAGTGAACAAAAGAAAATGGCGCTCTTTAAGCATACTACAATAATTTCCTTACGACTCGGAAATTTCCCATGCACGCACACGCCTGCAGAGGCGAGCTTGCGCTGGAAAGAGATAGCAGCACATGTCGCACAGTGGGCGGGATTTTATGCAACGTCGACGCGTTGCCCAACGGGTGGGCGGACGTCTGTCGCTCGGTCGCTCGGTTTGGCATTTAATTAAGTGCTAAAACTTGGGCACAACCCCCGCCCGACGTCACGATGCGCTGAACAGCGTGCGATTTTTTAAAATTAAAACAAGCCGATGATTGATGTACTCGACGCTAATAAGTGTCCGCCGGTTGAGCCGTCGAGCGAGATGGCAAACGGTCGACGGCACTGCCTCGGGATTGGCTGGCCAAGCACTTTACGGCGTGCTATACCAGACCAAGCATGCAGACTAATGAATATTGTTCGCCTTTTAAGAGCTCCACAGAGCACACGAGGCACACTTTAAGAGCTTTTTGCAAAATCCTAGTGCCATGCAGCGCCCGACTATGAAATGCTCTCTATTAACGAGCCAACCGGGCGGCAATTGCCCATATATTTTTGCATTTCTCAGGTAAATGTTAGCTTTAACTGTCCTACTCTTACCTAACCTTAGCGAAGTGGCATATCAAAATATTTTCAATCAGATGGAGAAACTTCTAATCAGAGTTTATCTTCAGTTACTGGAGCAGCGTTTAACTAGCCAAAATCATTCTTGGTATTAATTTCACTTAGTGTATTTCTTGGAAATACTTTCAAACTACAGTGCAGCGTGCCTAATGCGAAAGCTTACTAAATCTAACATAGTTTTTCTAAGAATTTTGATTATTTTTCCCTCTCCTTCAGGAGCAACAGCAAAATTAAAGACGACCAACGACTACCCTGTAGCAAATCTGATTTACAAATTTGAAATTTGTTTAAAACAGATTTGCAACACTGAACAAATCATCAGAAAAAAACATCTATATATTTATATAGATATATATATATTTTTTTTCTTTTTTCTAATAATTTGTTCAGTATATATATATATATATATATATATATATATATATATATATATATATATATATATATATATGCAGTTCAGAGAACCACAAAAAATGAATGATTTTCTCCTGTCTGCTAAATGAACTATTCAAAATTGTTGCGAGAGTGAAAATCCTTCAGAATGAGGCTTCCTTCAACTGTTAGCTAATTATTAAGATTATTATATTAAGATAGAAAATTTGAGGAAATACGTAGAAAAATTAATAAAGCTGCTTATATAGAAATAAATGCATATAAGGTACAAAGAGTGCTCACATTTTGGTTCATTACTTAATAAATATACATATGTAACTCTGCATGTAAAGTGACGAGGCCTGCTCAATGAGTGTACCGAATTTTGATTTTTTTTACGTATATTCGATTTCCGCGTTCATGTTATCGATCGCATTTGTTTCTTTGATTCATGCCAATTCCAAAATATGGGGCACAGCATTTGATTCAGTGGCATTTTTCATGAAATCACGACAGTAGTTTGAAAGAGACTTTGGCAAAAGTTATGGCTAATATCTGATACTGATTTCCCTGAAAGGCACTCAATAGAGACAAGATTTTTAACAAGCAGACAAGCAGACCTCCTATAGACTTATATTATATTTATGTGCACATATTTCAACAGTTATCATAAACGAATTCGTGATCCTTGAGCATAGAAACTCTATATACGAACTGCGCTCTTACTCTGTCATCTAATTGAATTAGGAACTGTTTAATTGCTCTTCTTCTTTAATGATTGGCTTGCGAATTGAACTCTTTGGCCGCAGTGTTAATCTGCTCATCGCTGGCCGCAACACGTTCGGCGAGCCAGCCGACCCACCAGGTAGCTGCTGGCAAGCCGCACAAAGCGTCGCATTCACTAAAGCGATTACCCTTTCGGGGGAAAGTGGCAAAGTAAGTGTATCTCTTAATGTGCGGCACATGGCGTGGCATGAACGCTGACGCATCATTTGTTGTCGCTGACCAGTGGACAGTGCGGCCGAGTCGAGTCCGGTGAAATAAAAGAAATGCGTTGTCATAAATCAAGAAATCGGCAAATAAATTTCTATGCGCCAACATTTCAATATACAAAATAGTCGGTCGGAGTCGGAGTTGGAGTTGGAGTTGGAGTTGGAGTCGGGGACGGAGACAATGCACCTCACACTGCAGCTATAAATATATTATCTATAGTTTCCACTTAGCTGCACAACGGTCCCACTTACCGGACGACGCTCAGCCAAAGGTGGCTCGGGTGGTTTCGCTCACTGGGCGTAAATCATAACGGGCTCATATAATGGCTAATGCGCACTCATAAATGGATAAGCGCATGCCATATGCTTGGCTCAGTGGTGGGCTAGGCTGGTGGGTCGGTGGGTCGGCGGGTCGGTGGTTCGCTAGGTCCAAGCAAATTCATTTTGTGTGCGTGTCATTTATGGGTCATTTACCCAGCGAAACTGGAGCATTATCAAAAAGGACCGAGTAGTTAGCTAGAACTCTATGGAGAGCTTATGGCTTTTGGATTACACTTTAACTCTCTATATATAATGCTAATTCAACAGTCTAATCTATGCAATTTTGCTTAAATATATCTTATAACTAAGCAAAGCTGTAGTCATTTGCCTTCCTTAACACATTTCTGTAAGCGCCGCTTGTAGAATTCCCTGTCAAATGCATTTTACATTGTGAAAATATCTCACTTGGTTAAAAGATTTTCATTTTTGTAATTAAAAATTACCAAAAAGCCCACTGTGCTGTGCATCAAAACAATAAAGTAATAAAGCCAATCCATCACGTCGTGTCCTAAAGGAAATCTTAATTCAACTGAACTCAGTAATGAGCATTAGATGCGTTCAAGAAGTGAATGTCCAACTGTCCCAAAATATACTCTGACATATTTTATAGTGCTCATAAGCAAAAGATTTAAGTAAGTAATTAACATTAAATAATATTCAATATTCACAGAAATAAGCGGAGCAGAAGTTGCATTGCTCTTGGCTCAAATGCATTTTCTCAATTTAAACTTGTTTACACTTTCAAGAATTTCGAATGGCTGAATTGCAGTTGGCTTTATAACTAGCTAAGGAAATTGGCCTGAATATTGCTCAGTCAATGAATATGAATACAAAAGTATAGAGCAATTGCTGCACTTGCTCCAGTTGTATAAGCTAGACCACACACACACACACACAGAGAGAGAGGGACAACTCTCATACAGTTTCCAGTTAGTTATCGAACAAGTTGACTTCCTGTCTTATGGTCGAATGTTAATTTTTCGATCAGCGACCCCTTTGAGCTGAAGTCGGCGTCATAGTGTTTCCGATTGCGTCTGAGCAAATCCTGTTTACTGCCTGTCAACTTATAAACAGTTTTCCATAATAATGAAAAACTTTTGCGGCGGAAACAAGCCGAGACTCAAAACTCCAAGCTAATGCCACAAAAAACGAAAAAGAAATACAAAAAAATATAGAAAATTAAGGATTATAATCATGTAAGAGAAGAAATTGGAAGAGCAACAAAGATTCAATGCGCCGGGCAACATTTCCGGTTCGAACATCAGGAGAGACGCACACACAGAGATGATGATGATGAAACAAAATGACCAAGGGCCAAGATGAGCTCGGTGCGGGGCATGACGCGGTCGCTTCCAAGCGACTTCCTCTCCGCTCAGATATCGGGCACAAAGAGCTTTATGATTTTCCGGTCAATACAATTGAAAACGGTTGCGTTGCATCCTTACAAATCAACAAGCATGACACATTGCCATTGTTGTTGCCGTTGTTGATGTTGATACTGATGCTGAGCCAGCACTGAGCAGTAAAAAAAACCGAGCATTCGAGCTGCCAACAACTCTCAGTGCAATGACAATGAGTAAGTGTCTGAATTGGCTTTATTCTCCCTATTTTTTATACTCAACTCACTCTGCCTCTTTCCCTTTAGTCGCCCTTTCTCAATCGCATTGAAATCTGAACGAGTCGGTTTCGCTTTAGCCCATTCATAGATCAGCTAATGAGCAATAAATTTCCGTTTCTTGCTTCAGGACTTCACTTGAGTGTGTTTGGAGAATCCTGAAGGACTCCCGAAGTGGATTCTTGTACTTTCAATCAGATAGATAAACACAATTTAAGAAGTGGCATCAATATTATAAAAATCAATGAGAAACTGAGTTTTGATTTTTGTTATTTATATATATCTTTGTCTCTATTTATCTATATATATATAAAGTAAATGAAGTCAAAGACAGAAGACACAATGTGCAGAGTCTTTTAATTCTGAGTCAATCTGCATTGGCAGTCTACAGTGATCCACATACAACATTTGCTGATCGCAGTTGTAGCATTGAAAGCGCTGAAATTGTCTTCGGGCTGTATTTAAATATTTATATAAACAGATATATATATATATTACAAATTAAGTAATGTGGGAGGTAGCTTAAGAGTCTCCCATTTATAATATATGATCTCTCGCTCTCTTGAAGCTATAGCTGACAACTAGTGACAGCTAAAGCTAAGCTCGGTAATATAGATATACATATATACATAGCTGCTTGTGCACAGCATATCCAATCATTTATGGCTGGGGAACTGTTCTGCTTTGCTGTCCATTTGATGCCCCTTGCGCTGGCCTTGCCTCATGCGAACGAGCCTGTTGTCCGCTTTCCACTTGCTCGCTCCGATTTGCACGCATGAGCTGCTCATGAATGCCGAAAGCGCTTTTCGTTTGTTTGCCCAGTTAAATCTGTTTGGCGTCGCATCTCCCCCGCTGGCCGCGCTGGCCATATAAATGCTGTGCGTACACCCTCGAGGAACACCCTTGTGTCTAACCAGATTTCAATTTGTGCGCCCGGCCAAAGCTGTAGGAAAGTGTTTATGAGATTTTTGCAGTGAGACGAGGATGAGGAGTGCTGGCAGGAGGTGAAGGTACGAGATGACTGCCTGGAGATTTGCTTGACTTTTATTGTGTTGTTATTGTATTTTGCTATGCTGGTTTGGTGCAGGAGTGGGAGTGTGTGTGTTTATTAACACCCTCACACACACAGAGAGAGCGAGAGAGAGAGAGAGAGAGGAGCGACAAGCGGTCACATTTGATGTAATGTGACATGATGGCTTCATCAAAAGCGCATTAAAAACAAAGCGTGTAAATTGCGTTAAGTAAACATACCAAATAGAGAATCTGAGAGAAAGAGAGAGAGAGAGAGAGATGATGATAGGAGCGAGACAATTGCCAGCGAAATTTGTTTGCAATAAAGCCAAATCCAAAAGCCAACTACGCTTCCAATTTCAATTTCAATTCCAATTCTTTTTGCTCTGGCCGAGCCAGCAAAGGCTCGTAAATTAGCCCGTTTTCCATAATTCAAAGTCAGCGTTGCAAATGATTTACACAGGCCGTAAGATATACGACACAATACTAACGAGAGCAGCCAGCCAGAAGGCAAATAATGAAATAGCCCAAAAGTGAACGACTCGCCAAATATCCTTGCTGAGCGCATTGAAAGGATTCGGCAAGGTCTCCATATGGCTGCAGGGTATGGCAACAGCTTGCTGAACTGGGCACGGAATTATTACGGGCCAATGCACTTAACAAGTGTCCTGGACAAACAAAAACTCTAAAAGGCAAATCGAGGCGGCAACAGCAGCAGTAGCCAAAGGATTCAGGCCATTAAGTTCCGGAAGCGTGTGTTGATAACCAGACAACAAGCACGAATACGGTTGCAAATGCAAAAGATACGACTGCGGCCAGGTCTTTGCCGTGGACTACAGCCAGAACGAACTCTGGAGCTGTCCTAACTGCGAATACGTTGCAGTCATTTGCTGCGGGACGCGGCTCAAAGGCCCAAATATGCAAAAAAAAAACATGAAGAAGAAGAGAAGAAAAAAATCAAGCCAAACTTTTGGCTTGTAGAGGAGTTTGTGCTGCTGTACAGACTATCCACATACCCTACAAGCATTTCCAATCAGTTTTACTTAAAATATAATATAAAATTGGATAAATATTTAAAGAAACTATATATAAATAATAATTCTTTGAATATAAAAAAAATATTTTTTTAATATTCAATATATTTATATATGTGAATTTTTCTTAATAACATTTTTGTCTTATATAAAAATATATATATATATAAAATAAAATAAAATAAAAATTCTAAAGTTTATTTATTTTTAATTATCGAACATATATTTATATTTAATCATATGTTTTGCAAATATTTAAATAAAGAATTTATTTTTAAAATATTTTAATTAAATTTAAATTATAATTTAACATTATTTTGAAAATTAATTAATATTATTCTTACTTTAATAACTTATTAAACTTAAACTTATATAAATATATTAATTCTTGAATATCTTAATTATTTGATTTACAGCTAGGCATCGTCTCACTGGACTGGCATCCGCGTGGAAATGGAAGTGAATGAGATGAATTAAGCAACCCTTCCGCATTGCATAAATCATCGAGTTAATCGTAGAGGGCCAAGTGCAGACCACAGCCTGAAAATGTTGGCGAAATAAAAAAACGGAAACGGAAACGCACACACAGTTAGCCACATCAAATCGAATGTCGTTCCGAATGTCATCTTCAAGTGGTTTTAAAATGATTTTGTGGCTCATTTTTTCAAAATCTCGAGTTCAAATTTGAAATGGAAAAAAACTTGAAATTCGATTTTAAAAATCTTGACGCTACAATTGAGCGGCGACACATTTCCGCTTCCGTTTGGCTGACAACAAGAAAAAGTAAAGGATTGACTCTTAGGGTGGAGCTCAGGCCATTTGGCCGATGTTGTTAGCTTTTGGCTTTACGTTTCATTTAGCAAACGATTTCATTAACTAAAAAGCGCAGCACAACACAAGGGTGAAGGGTGGCCCCTGCCTCAGCACATATTGCGCCTGTCCTCGTCCTTGTACAACGAGCTGTCCAAAACGAGTGGGCGGTTGGATGGGCTGGGATGGGTGGATTGATTCACTTCGGCCCGAACTCGAGTTGTGTGACCCTTGTCGATGCTCTTTTGCTCTTTTTTTATCGCCATTCAAGTTTGTTTTTCCGCTTAAAGTATTTTTATTGAATAGTCGTCTTATCGTTTTTTATGACCCGCCAACCACTCGCCCGTGTCCTGTGCGTCACAATTGGCATCACGCACCGAGCCAGGGTCACATCTGAGGGGCCCCTCATCATCGGCCCGTTGTCGTGCTTCGAGCTGGGCCCCATTAATGCTAATCTAAACAAATTTTTGTCATCAATGGCCAAAGGGGCCAACGGCCATGCCCTGGTCCACATTCTACTTCCATATAAAATATTGTCAATCAATTCAATTACAAGTTGACATCATTGTTAGTTATTGTTGACGTCAATTGTGCCAGCTACCCGCTTCGACTCGCACCAGTGATTTATGTGGCACTTGGTGCCTCGTTACTTCCTACAGTGTCCAGTGTCTAGTGCTCTATATCTCCAGTCCACTGGCCACTCTGCCCGCTGGCCAGCATCCTGTATGCATACATTGCCATTGTCTGAGCAAGTCTTTGTTGTTCACAGCAGTTGTATGAATCTTAAATATTGCTACAATCACTGGAGCTTGCTGTTCGTTTTCTAATGATTGAAAGCAACTAATAATAGTATTAAATACTAGGGAACGCTTGAATGAAGTCTAAGTCTTTAGCTCTAGCAGCGAGATTCCATGGGTCCATGTCCAACAGTCTGTCGATGACAAGTGGAAGTCACATCGATAAATATCGATTACATTGTGTGATTGATTTCTCAACTGTTCTCTGCCACACTCTAAATCTTTGCCCTTTGCAGCATCTTAAAAAAACCAATTATGGTTTATCGATGTTGAGTTTTCTTCAATTTACGGCAAATTAGCGCATCTGCTCTGTGGCTAGTGTCAGTCGAGCTGTCCAGGCGGTAAATGTCTACTCGAATTTCATAGCTCAGGCCGGTCACCCCTGTCGACCTGGCCACGAGCACCAATCGCACTCCCCCGCGCAATTAGGCGGCACACGGCACACGGCAACGTGAACCTCAACCCTTTTTGGATGGCCAACTTAATGACTTCCGTTTGGTGTGTGGTTCGGGTTCAAAGCGCGGTTAGAGTTAATTGCCGACTGCTTCTCGGCGACGACGGCGCCCAAAATGTTGTGACGTGGACGACCACAGCGAGGACGACGACGACGACGACGGCGATGACGAGGACGAGGACGAGGAAGAGGTCGAGGAATTCTATTGATTGATTTCTCTATTGTCTGCACCCTCAGAGTTTGTTTGAGTTCTCTCCTCAGTGTTTGCACACAAATCGCTATTTGATTTGTTTTGTTGTTGTTGCTTTGCTTCATTTCGTTTATTTACCAATAATAATGCAATAAAAATCAAAGGCTAAGCAAGCTAGCTGCTCTGTTGATCTGCAATCAGATCTCGCCTGAGGCGATCCTGGCACAATTTCCATGCTCAGGTGTTGCTGCACGTGTAACTTACCCCTAGACGTGACGCTAATGGCTGCTGCCACTTTATTGTTTGTTGATTTCAATTTTGATTTGCTGCGACCCCCAGCGACACGACAAAACTCATATCAATATCGTGGGAAGCACTAAGCACACAGACGCTCTCAGCGCGTCATATTCAAATTAGCCAAAAGAGCAACACACACACACGAGCACACAGTGACAGAGCGAGTCAGCCGTACTGAGCAGGAATATCAAACGCCAACGCGAGGTCATGTGAAAGTGCAAATTTATATTGGTTTAATGGCTGTTATGCCCTGCTCTACAAAAGGGGGCAGACATGGGCCGTATCAAGCTGTGAGAATGTCTGTAATAAAGTTAAATCTATATAGAGAACCACATGAGCCTGGACTGCAAATGATAAATGGTTTAGCTCAGAATACGCTGCGCTGGGCGCATTTAATATATCTGATATATCGAATACATATGTCCATAATCCAAAGTTGCTCTATAGTCAGATTGATTGAAATTATATATATATGTTATTGAGTCTCGATATATTTGAATGCCAGCTCTTAGTATATATTACTCAGTCTCTTTCAATCATTTTCTTTTTCAGTTTTCTTTTTGGTCTACTCTCGTTCGCTTACAGGGTATTTCAGCTATGTGCTATTATTTCCTTTTCTAGGATAAGCCTGAACTTCATTAAAAAAGTCTTCCTATGTTCGAATTGTCAATCAGTTCCTTTCCTAGGTATACCCTACCTAGAACTGCCCATGTTAACTACTTTACACTTTACTTTACAGGGTATTTCAGTTGAATACATGCCCATCTATACATATTTGTAAACTCTGATTGCGGACAGACAACATTCACACACTCTTTCAATCATTCAATCACTCAATCACTCAATCACTCAATCACTCAACTGTTGTTGCTGCTGCTGCGTGTTGCCTTTTATGCAAATCATTGTAATGCAATATTTAAATTGATGTTTGGTGGCTTTTTAATGGCAAACATTGCCAGACACGCAACGTGGGCCGCAAAGTGCCACGTTCTCAGGGTGTAAGTGAGACGAAGGAGGACCGAAAAGCCCGCGAAGGGTTGCGCCTTTCGCTTTTACATGCTAATTATGCACAGATTCGTGTGAACTCTCAAGTTGTGCCTAATGGATCCCATTAATGATCTATATTCACATGAACTGCACTAGCCAAATGGCTTAAGCGTATTTCTAATCAATAAAATATGTTATATATGTATAAATATTAAATAATTTTATTATATATATATATCAATAATAAATAAATAAATATTAAGAGATAATCCATATTCTTGGACTGAGTTCCTCAAATTGATTTGGTAAGTTGATTTATGAGTTCGCTTACAATTTGCACTTGCTCTGTTTGAGGTTGGCTAATCCTGGCCGCTAAGCCCGTGCAGCCGTTTGTGTTCTGGAGCCCACTCCTTGGGTTCGTGTTCGGGTGTGTGTGGGGGGTGTTCACAAATAGCCAACATATTGGCCGCATCTTCATGCATAAAGAAGTGTGGCTGGCTTCTGGGACAGTGGACGGCGTGCACGCGCCTGCGAGGCCAGCTGTTGGCACGTGTGTGCGATGCAACTGAAAAACAACATTGCGAACAACATCGATCGCTGGAGGTGGGTGTGGCTGGGTGGGTGTGCCAGCCGCTGGCTGCACACAGAAACAATTGACTCGACAAGATTACATGCAGGAAATTCAATTTTAAAAGCAGCTGCCACGTGTCCTTTTAGTGCTTGAAATTGTTACAGTTATTGAGCCTGGTGCGTTGTGTGGGCCGCTGTGGTAATGGCAATCGTAATGCTGCTGGTGTTGTTGGTTGGTGGTTGGTTGCTGGTGGCTGGTGGTTGGATTGCCCACGAAAACTATGAATATGTAATTTTGGCAACATCGATGAAAATTGAGCAATAAACGCGCCGCGCTGCATTGCGTTACAAATAAAAACAAAAGGCCTGCTGGCAGTGGCAACGGAAACGGAACAAACACCACCAACCCATCAAGCCACCAAGCCACCAACCCACCAACACGCCAACCCACCAATCCAACAACGATGACGACGGCGACGACGTGTTAATTTGCAGGGTGGCTTTCTAGACAGCGGCAACGACGGCAACGGCAACGGCAACGGCAACGACGACGTCGACGGAGCTGCGGTGGCTAAAAGGGCGTGTGATTGACTTAATTGACTATGAAAATGAGAAATTACATGCAGATAATGACGATGGTCGCGAAATGAACAGCAAACAACCGCTGCCAGCAACAACAACAACAACAAGCGCGCTGGGCGTTATTAAATTTTTCAATACCCATTCTCACACTAGCCGCACCGCCCCGCCCCGCTCTCCCGCTAACAACTGTAAAATGAGCCATCAACTTTGATTTAATTTGATTTGATTTGCACTCCGCCTCCCCCGGCTCCCAAGCGCCACCCACAGGCAATCTCCCAGCACACCTCGCCGCCCCGGAGCGACGGTTTCCGGCGCTTTATTGCAGCACATTGGCTAATTAGAATTGCGACTTTGCGACTTTGTGACTTTGTAAACCTGCCTCATGCCACATTGTGTGAGAGTTTTGTCATTAAAATTGCATTTTATTTGCGGACAACGGTCAAGCCGAGACCGAACTAATTGAAAATTCCAAATCCTCTGCACGTCCAACACCCGTCACATAGGCCTCAATGAGCTGCGATCAGAATTAGTCCAATCAACTATATTTACACAGAGCATAGAACATATATAGCTGAACTAACATATGCAACATATATGAGATAAAACAAAATACTAAAAACTTATTTTATTTTATTTATCTAGTTTCCAGTCTACTCTCTGGTAAGGAGTGCTCGACTCTAATATACCCTGAATCCTTTAAAATTAACTTGTATTGAGTTTGGTGGAGTGGGAACAGATATGCAGCAAGCCAAAACGTTTAGTATATTGAAATATAATTTGAAATTACTAAAGCACTTCATCAACAGACATCAGTTTTATACAAATATGAAAAGTTATTGCTGCTTTTCAAGCGGAGATGTGCGCGCTATAGCAGGATTTACTTCGTCTGTAGCTCTCATATATGTGTCGAGCTCAGCACGGGCTCGCCACGTGCAAACAGATAAACAGACAGACGATCGAAAGGCTGAACAGGTGTAGATCGAATTGGCAGTTAATTGTAATCTATAATATGTGTGCTTTATGGGCACGACTACACCTGCTGCTGGCTTTCAACAAAATCATTTGCGCAGTCTGAATGGAAAATCAAATTTATAAATTATAAAAATAATTGAAATTCAACAGCTTGTTAATAGATACTTTCCTTCACATAAATATGCATTTGGATATGGACAGACAATCCAATTGAGCTCTGTCAATTGTTTCGATCAATCAAAAGTAGTCGGAAGAAGTAAATAAGGCATGTGTGCCATTTGGCATGTACGGCTAGAGCTGCTTAGACCAATGGGAGGCGAGTGCATGGAGTGCTTATCTAAACGCCACGCCTCCACACTGAATGGGCGAAGCAAGCGAAATCGGCGCAAAAGGTTCGAGTTTAGAAATCACTGAGAACTCGAGAATTTCGTTTACGCCCACTTGGAGCTAGGCGGCCGTTAAATGTCATTTCAGTGCGACTCTAGCAGCGATACGGCTAAGCGATCGATGAGGTGGGTGAGCGCAAGTGTGGAGCTCGAGCACCGGGGAGCGCCAGCTCGAGTGCCTGCCAATTTGCCAACTGCACATTGTTAAATCAAAAACGCAATTAACTTTGGCCTACAATCAAAAAGAAGAGAAAATCAAGCTTGGTTAAGTACACAAACAAACACATATTTATATATATATATATATATATATATATATATATATATATATATTTAGTCCAACAACAGCTCATGCACTTATCGATTATTTTATTAATTGTAATCTCATTTATTTACTTAACGGTCTTTACTTGGCCTGTTTAATTTCTACATTTCTGTTCACTGATTTACGTTTATTTTGTGATAAATTTATTTATTCGATCGACCAACTCAATATGTATATATATATATTTATATATAGTTGTGCGTGCGTCTATATCACTTTATATGGCGTTAATCAACTTTTTTCTTTACAAACTGCCCACAATCGAATCAATGTCGTTGTCGTCGTCGTAGTCGTTGTCGTTGTCGTTGTCTGGCACTGTCTGCCAGCTTTATCAATGCCAAAATTGAACAACCAAATACAACAAGAACAACAACATTCATTATATCGACTGAAATCGTTGCTGATTAAGCGTTGTAAGTGGCGTTCGGCGACTCACATGGCATTCTACGTACTCCTTGTTCTTGGGACTTGTTGACAAGTGCTGCGCTTTGCCCAGTTTATCTGAAGTTGAATTGAGATTGTTGCTGCTGTTGTTGTTGCGACTGTTCCCAATGTTGCCGTCGTATCCATTTGCTTGGCTTACCTTGTTCCCATTACCCAATTACAAGGCTTTGCCAAGTACTTGCCAACTTGAATTGAGGACATTGAATTGCTGAAAATAACAATCAATTGAGAGTCCTTAGAGAATGTTGAGGGAAACTGAAAATATTTATATATATTTGAAATTCAGATTTATTAATTTATTTTTAAATGTTTTTAAATTAATTTATATATTTTTATATTTGCCTGGATTAATTTATTTTTATTTATATTTGTTTGGATTTATTTATTTTTTTATATTTATTGAAGACTTTTAAGTGGTCAAAGCAGATGAGAGAATGTGCAGTTTATATGACTGAATAAGCGAAGCTAAAATAATTTACGTAAATAAAAGACCCAAGGGAGAAAAAAGAAGAACAGCATCATAGAAAAGATACAGATCGCCTTTTAGATGGACGTAATAATACAAATTCAATTTGATCATGAGAAATAGGTAAATATTTGAAGGCCAGGTAGATTCACCTGGACATTATAAGAAAAAGTCGAAAACACATTGGGAATGATTGCAGAGGTCAGTCGAAGGCTCAGTCGAAGGCTCGGTTCGAGGCAACAGCCGTCGTAATGTTAATACAAATATAATAAATTTAAATATAAATAAATAAATTGCCAAGCATTTTCCCTTCGACTTTTTAAGCTGCTCTATCTTTGGGCTCAAAATATAACGATTTATTACAATAAATACAAATTATGAAATCTTTGTGAATATTAAAGTTAGTTTTGTGGGAGTTAGCCAGATTTTGGAAATTTTAACGTATCTAAAGCTGACTGGTGCACTCGATATCTTGGCTGTCTCCCTACATCTCCGCATCCATCAAGCGCTCGGACTAGCGCCTCGATAAGCTTGCACGTTTGTACTTGACATGTCCACGCCAGCTCACCAATGTATCGATATATGTATGTACGCAATCTGTATTTGACGCGATCGCTGGGCAGCTTGTCCGGCCGTGCAAGACATATTGCTGATATGGGCGGCCACCCAACACACATACACACACACACGAACAGAAGCAATCAGCTTGACGCGGAGTGACGACCAGTTTGCACCTTCTGGGAGCTGGGCACAGAAGGCTTATCTGTGAAGCACAGCGAGCAGCAATAATAATAATAAAAACAAAATAATAATATTATTAATAACAAAAGGTTTATTATTGTGTTAACTCGAACAGTCCGGCTGCCGGGCAATATCAGTCTTGAACAGCTATTACGTCTAATCTACATCTTTGCAATGTGCCACTGATATGAGGCCTGAGTATAATCAACATCCTGTGCGATAGCTACAAGCCGAAACGAAGTCTAAAAACAAACCTTTATGCAAATAAACTTAATGGCCCGGCAACGGGAGAGGAGAAAATGTGAAAATCGCGATTTCGAACAATCGAAATTTATAGACCAATTAGGGCAATATGTATTTTTATGGAACCACTCGGAACTGAGAATAGAAATGACTCTAAATACTCGAGCTAAGATAAATGCTTCCATATATATATATATATATATGCTTGTGATAGGGAAACATATTTAATTCATGCCTATCTCTTCATGCAGGCGTGAAATTGCTTAAATTAAATACTTATCGTATGAAAACATAATTTTAATTTCAATTATTTATTTAATTAAATATTGAATAAATATAGTTCAAGTCCATCATTGATAACTTTTGCCATATCTAAATTGGGAATTTGAATATTCAACGCCTATAATTATCAAAATTTAAATTTGCTTCAGTTGCTTGTTTAAAATATAAAAAATTGAAGTGAAAAAATCATACAAATATTTAATAATATTTATGGTACTTCAGTAATCGTTCAGTTTATGGCCTGTGTAAAAATATTATTGTTGTTGTCGTTGTTAGCAAAATATATGACCAAGCACTCGAAGTTTATTATTAATACATGGTATAGTTATTATTATAACCTCTTCTCTTAAGCCCAATAGCGAGGCATGCAATTTGCTTATCATTTTTGCTCAAGCAGTGAATACTTTTTGTGTACATATATATAAATATATTAATATATATGTATAATGTATACATATATAAATTGCATAGTAATTATGCAAGTAAACTCTCAAGTGAGGGCATTGCGCAGTTGTGCACACCCGGCTGAGCGCGTTCCTGTACTTGTTTTCGAATGACTCGACCAGTCCGAGTCGGATTCGAGTGCTTTGTAGCGCTCATCAATGAGTAATTTAAATTGCCGTTTATTCGACTGGCACTTGTTTATTTTATGAGATACTCAAAAACATCTACTTGAGTTCGAGTTCTTTATTTGGGCAAATTATATGCCCTCCCACGAAAGCCAGTCTGAGAGAGAGCGAGAGAGGGAGTGATGTCCTACGATTCGCAGTGTGATTTCTAGTCGCATTCTACTTGCATTTCGTCTTTAGCATGTCGCATAGTCAATTGACTGCCAGGCAGTGGCACCACCACCCACTAAATCAGCTATTGATGGCCATGCCATAAAGTCAATATGTTGTAACCGGGCAATTATGGGGCCATGCCATGCCATGCCAGCCGTGCCATGTCATACGTTCGTATTGAATGCATCGCGTATGGCTGGGGCGGGGCTTATCGCCGGGTAGCATTACCAAAGTCCGAGTAGCCACTGAACTATGAGTGCCAGTAGTACGATTCGTATAATCATTAATGGATTACGAACCCGATTGCCGGCCACCGAACTGAACGGTAGCTGAAAGCCATAATCAAATCGTATTTATGAGCTGCTTAATGTTTTTTACCAGCTGCCTTCGCCATCTGATAACTATCGACGGCTTGTCGCCACTACAATACCCTGCATTGTTTACTAATCATTATCGATATATGCTAAGCATAGAGTTGATGTCAGCAGCTTCTCAAATTGCCCTAATCTAATTATATATATCAAATATTCGGTTTGCATTAAGCTCGTATTCAGATAAAGGTTTCGCCTGAATGACCAATTATGAGTGTATCTATTTCCGATAACTATATTTCAGCAGTTGTTTGAGTTATTGCTAATATAGAGCCATGGAAATATTTATTAAGAATTTCTTGCTGAAGCTACGCCAGTAGCTGAAGTATTATTATTAAAAATTGATTATTAAAAAAATGAGAAGATTTAAAAAAGAAATGATTTTTTATATGCTTTGGGGATGGCACAAGCTACGGCTAATATCTGGATGGGGATTACATGGGAGGGCACATAATAGTTATTTATGAGTTAATAAATAAGTTTTAAGAAAAAAAAACTTCTCTAAGCCTTAGAGTCACACAAATATAGTGCCAGCTGAAGAAGAGAACAAGCAAAGTAATAGTATGATAAAGTCGCATTGCATTTCATAAACATTCAAGTGGAAGTTGCATTGTTTTTTTAATTTTTTATTTTGTGTTTATATTACATACATTTGTTAAGTTTTACGACGATTGTGTTAACATTAATGAACTCATTACGCGCTATAAATTCAAAGAGTTTGCTTTCTTTTATTTATTTATTTATGCACTAAAAAAAAAGAAATTTGATTATATTTTACAGATACGACCTCGCCTGGAACTAACATATGTGTGCGTATTGTTTATAAACAAATGTAATTATGCCTACGAATCGGACACTAGTTCATTATTGTTGAAATATATATATGCATATGTATATATAAATATATATACATACGATTATAACTACTAGCTGTTCCGTTAGTTGAATTATATATATTTATATACTTTATATGTTATTTATATTATTTATTTACAAAACGATGTTTTTTTTTTAATTTGCGCATATTTTATATTTGAATAAAATTATTATTACGTTTAACTAATGCTAAGCGAAAAAAAATGCTTTCTATTACTAACTTTTCTTTACTTTCCTTTAGGTATTAACGACTTTTGTGCGAAAAAAAAATGGGTAAAAAAAATAGTTACGACTAAATGGCCCGCAGCTTTAGAGCTGAGGGAAAAAAAAGGGTTTCTTCTTTGTTTATTACACGAATGATATTTGTTGTTGTTGGCAGAAGCAACAACAATCTTAGCTTGGCGCAGAGCGCTCGCAATTTGAGCCAAGACTAGTCTGGGTAGTTGAAGTGCAACCACTCGGCTCGCCATTTATTATTGCACCAATTTCTGTTTGTTTGTTCGTTCGAATGCCCGATCGACGTAGCTCAGCTAGCTTATTGTCCAGTATTCGAGTTAGCAGTCATTTGGCCGCTGCCATTCAGGTCGGCCAACTCGAACCTAGGCAGCTAGCAATATTAGGGCCACCAGGCGGCTCGCTGCGCGTGCGGATGGGCGTGCGCGTGGGCGTGGGCGTGGAGGCCAGCAGCTGCGGCAGCAGCCGCATGCTGATAGGCAGCGGCGCCATTCAGTGCCACCAAATGATGTGCGGCGGCATTCTGCATGGCAGTCGCTGTACTAACACAATCCTGCGCCAGCTTGGAGCCGTCGCCCAGGCAGGGCTTGCCATTGCGCACCAGCACGGGCACGGCGACACGGCGTGGCGAGGGCAGCGCCGACGGATGATGCGGATGTATGGCATTGCCGTGTATCATGCCGGTGTGCTCGTAGCCCTTCTCGTTCTGGGCTCGCTTGGTCTTGTAGCGATGGTTCTGGAACCAGATCTTCACCTGCGTCGGCGTCAGGCGTATCAGGCTAGCCAAATGCTCGCGCTCCGGGGCGCTCAGATAGCGCTGCTGGCGAAAGCGTCGCTCCAGCTCGTACGTTTGCGCCTTGGTGAAGAGGACGCGTCGCTTGCGCTTCTTGTTGGGCATGCCGTCGGCATTGACGCCGCCTCCGCCGCTGCCATCCGCGTCGTCCACATCATCGATGTCCTCCTCGATGCCGTCCTCATTGAGACTGTCGTCGTGGTTGCTGCCGCTGCCGGCGCCTGCATCGTGCTTCAGGCTATTGTCATTGTTATTGTTGTTGTTATTATTGTTGTTGTTATTGTTGTTGTTATGTAACGCATGCGCCGCTGACGTGCCACCGGCTGCACCGCTACCATGCAACGTATGCAGCGCATCGCCCACAGAGAGCGCATCACTGTCCGCCGAACGACTGTAGCTCTTATAGTCGCCAGAGAGAGCGGGCGACGTTTGGCAATTGGAGCCAATGTATGTGTAGGAGACCTCTGAGGTGACGGGCGAGGTGCTATCCGGACTAGCTGGCTGTTGAGTGCCTGCAAGTGGAGAGGAAGCAAGAGAGAGACGGAATTAGTCAAAGTTGAACCAAATACTTTAAGGGAAACTAAGTCTCTAGACCAGTTATATTTATCTAGTGCCTGACTTCTGTTTTCGCTCAGTGTAGTTACAGAGTCAATTTGTCAACAATTTAGAAAAATTAATGCAAACACACACACCCAATGTACATGAGCAGGCAGAAATTGGCCGAGGCAGAACCGCCAACGAGTCGTACAATTGGATTATGCTGCAGCTCTAGCTGGATGAGGGGTGGCCAGATGCAAGCGACCCTGACTCGAACCACGAACACCGCAGAGCGGAGAGGGTACAGCTAATAACGTCAATTAGAAGGAGCGGGCCATTGACAAGGCTCGATCGATCGGATGCTACCTGGTTGACTGGGCCTGCAAAGGCAACCCTGCGGAGTTACACCTTTTAGGGCAATTGCTCGTCTGCCTTCTGACCTTCGCAGTGTTGCCTTTTGCCATGGCTGTTTGTGTGTGAGCGATCTTTTCATTCTCTTTTTTTGCTATCGTCATTGTTTGCTGTGTTGCCGGAGAGGGAGTGAAAGGGAGAGACGGTGAGGGAGAGGGAGAGGGAGAGGCAGAGGGAGAGAGAGTACACAACCAAATGCTAATGAAAATACATTAAGGTTTGCAACTGGGAGACAATGGGATGCGACACAAAAGCCAAACCTCAAACAGCGCTGCCTCCTAATGGCCGCCCAGCCCCTGACTTCTGTGTCCCGCGTCTTGCATCCGGCTCCCTCTCTTCCGCTTTTGCCCATTTTGCACAACGCCCACTTTTTTTGCCTTTTGATATAAGCATATAGTTACATTGATTTATTGGCCATGGGCGTCTGGGTTTGGCTTTTGTGTGCGATCCACGGTATGTGGACCCTGTCTGTCAAGTCTGGCTTGAGCGAATACCCAATGCAGTGCACCACATTCCGTCACAATTGACTAAACAGAACTTAGAGCAGCGCGAACTCGAGCCAGTCGAGGGCCGTCTAAACCAGCCCCAGTCCAGCGCGAGTCCTGCACTAGAATCGTCCTCACCATGACAACTCAACAAATTAATAACTTAATATAATCAAAACGACTCGACTTACAGCTGTGAAATTTCCCAAAAAAAAAAAAAAAAAAAAAAAAAAAAAAACGGGCAACAATTATAATTTGTAGCTGAGCACCATATCAACGAAAAGACAAAAGGAAAAAAGAAATTGGTATAATAAAACAAGGAAAGGCCGTGCAAAAGCGAAAAAGGACGAAACGGAAGTGCGTGCCATAAATTTTCAGGCTTATATGAAAGGAATGACTGAACAATGTTGTGTCCGCGACAACAATAATGCAGGGGAAGCCCTGCAACGGCGACGGCGACGTATGAAAATAAAAAATACAAAAAGAAAAAAACGAAAAAATAAAAATAACAAAATTAATCCTCAAGTGTGAAGCGCATACAAACTATTAGTCAAGATTATGTTTGGGCCACAACTCAGTCTAGGGTATGATGGACTCGTGTGCGCCCAACAGCAGCGAAAACGGGGTGGTTCAGACCGCACGGGCACTTCGCATTTCAAGCACCTGAATCGACACATCATGTCCCATCTAACACTGCACTACATGCACTCCATGCCACTGCCAGGCAAAGGCGTCTGCCAAATGGGGCGTGGCATGGCCACAGCCAAGGGTTAGCCCTCGACGAGCCCTCGAAGTGCCAGAGACGCAGTCAGCGCCCGTAGATATGCAAACACAGCTGCCTTTTGTGAGGCAATTATTGAACAATATTATTAGGCGGTCGCTCTCAAATATCCCCTGCTCCTTGCCTCTACCTCTGCCTCTGCCTCAGCCCCTGCTCCTGCCGCTGCCCTGTTAACCATGTATATATAGCGCAACTCCGGTAGCCTATAGCTTCGACTGCAGCTGGGGTTTTTGAAAAAAAAATCCTTTTCTTGATCCATTGAATAACTGCAGAGGAACTCTAACTTATGATTGAATCAGATCACAATTTCAAAATACTTTAGAATATCTTAACAAAACTCAGTTGAGAGCTTTGCGAATATGTTTTAAGCCTAGTTTTTATATATTCTTTCACATATTTGCACATTTGTATCTGTAATTAAAAATAGCAAATCTGGTAATTCCTGAACTTTGTCAAACAGAAATCTTTACTAAGCTTTCGACAATGACAGTGCAGCAAGAGAACGGCGAAAAAGCGAATGTGTGGATATTGATCAAGATTTCATATTAAGACTTAATCTTAAAGCTTAATGAATTCAAGTTTTTCCTAAGAAATTATTTTACTGAGATATTGATAATAAAAAATTCGAAACAGAGGTTTAGTTCTCACAACTATAATAGATCAGAGAGCTGCCCACTGCCCACCAGCGCTCGACTAGGAGATACCTCAAAGACAGTGCCAAGCAACCCTTTTAAATAATGGAGGAAGTAACATTAACCATGACTTGAGAGAAACCTGAGCTTGGCTTTAAAGTATGGACGAACGTCGGGACAAACTTGCCTCAGCCCTTCAGAAAGAGTTTAACAATAGCCCTGATGAAAGTCTATAGACCGATTGAATGAGTTTAGAGCACTTAATAGACGAGCTTCCTAGCTATATTTGAGCATGATCTGAAGAATATTTGCATATTTTTCGGAACACTTACCATAGAGCTCGTTCTCCTTGATCCACGCGCTGCGACCTGAGTGGGTGAGCATTGTCTGGGCCATGTGGTGGTACGAGGACATCTCGTATTGGCCGGCGGCCACAGCCGCGGCGGCCGCTGCATTGTGACTGGCCAGCAGATGGGCAGCGGCCTGTGCGGAGGCGGCATTGGCATGGGCGCCCATATGGGGCATGGGCGGCTGAGCGCCGCCCGAGCTCTGGTGATGCGATAAGGGCAGCGGTGCGACAGGATGATGCGACTGATGGTGCAGATGCGGATGGTGGAGCTGCTGCTGTTGGTGGTGATGCTGGAGGTGTTGCTGCTGCTGCTGGAGGTGGTGGTGGGCATTGTGCTCCGTCGTCTGATGCTCGCCATGGGCTGCGGGCGTCACATGCTCGTCTGTCCCACTGGGCGGCGGCGGTGGCAGCGCTGGGTTGGGCGTGGGCGACAGAGCCGTGGGTGTAGGATGGCCATGGCCATTGCTGGACTCAGCGCCCAGCTCAGCGCTATGACTGTGGCTGCTGTGATGCGCTGCCGCTGCCGCCGCTGCTGCGGCACTCTTCAGCTCCGAGCCATCCAGATTGAGTATGTCGGATATATGAAAGCCAGAGCGCTGCGAGGACGGCACCTTGGCATCAAAGAGGCTGCAAAATAGACAAGAGAGCAGAGTTTTAATTGTCGATTCAACACTTGCTGCCACATCCGACATCCGGTGTCGTCTCATGAATGAACGGACAGGAAAACAAACACAATGGCTAACAAATTGGTCGGGTCTCAGCTCGGCTGGCTACCTGTGCACACGGCGAGTACCTGACGCACTGACTTTGGCCAAAGAAAAAAAAAACACACGCAAAAATTGCACTGAGCTGCGACTCGTTTCTCAATTTTTCACACTTGCTGGGAATTAACTTTGATTAAGTGCAGCCAAATCGCTGGATTATTGACACCTAGTCCACCGACTCTAGTCCAGAGCTCGGCCATGGCCACGGCCACAGGCCCAATTTTCAGTCAGCGTCTTAGTTTGAGGCTTAGCCAGGGCTAATGCAAATTTGATTTTCCACTAATACCATCAACAATTAAACGCAAATCCGCTTCTGGTGCAACACTTGCTACCTGGGCGATCGGGGCACAGCATCAGGATCAGCTCGAGGTGCAGGCTGGCCTGGCTAACCATTTTTCGGCCACATGTTGGCGCAAGTAAAAAGCGCTCTCGCTTCCGGTTTTTCCACGGCGAAATTTTCCCAAATGTGCGCGCGAAATTCCCACGCGCTCAGGTCCATCAGGACGCGGGGCATTCCCCGCATGTCTGAGCGGAATTCCCTTCAGCACTCGACCCAGCCCGCGGCCAGACAGTGTGACGCCGTTGTCTGTTGCACACATGTTGCCAGGTTGGGGTTTCCCTGCAACTCACCTATGGGAATTTCTAAGCCAGCCCGAACAGGCCAAGCAGTTCAACGCTCGGCCACTTGCGAGCTGCGATCGCACTACAATGCCAGAGCCCAGCTCTGGACCTTGAGCACAGTTGAGCATGCACCAGCCCAGCAAATCTGCGGATCGGCTCGGGGGGAATTACGTGGTCAGAGCAACAGTTCGCTGCAGGATTTGGGTAATTTGCTTGCTCGCGGGCAAGTGTCTTAGCCGTCTAGCAGTTACTGATTTGATGGGATTGCCGGCAAAGCTCGTTACTCTCGAGCTGGATTAGTGTGGGCGCAGTTCATTAGCTGCACAGGGGGCATAAAATAACACAGACGGCTCAGCACATTAAAAAAGGGCTGCAGTGGATGATAATGTTGAGCTGAATCTTGGACTTTGGATGTTTCCTTGTGAACTGAACTAAAATTGAATTCAATTGAAGCTAAGTTCTGGCCTTAACTTAATTGAAGATATCTGGAAATACTCCTACTTATATCATTCAATTGATCGTTCAGTAAGGTTTACCCATAGCAGAGCTGCCTTTAGTTCTAGCTGATGATATCATAAATGAAACTTTGATATGGATATTTATATATATATATATATATATATATATATATATATATATATATATATATATATATATATATATATATATGTCTATATTTATATATATATCGTAGAGATTAGTATAAAAGTTGAGGGATTTTCTGGTTTGTTGGCCAGATTAATTTGGATAAAATGTAGCATGCGCTTGAAATACAAGCTAGCTGAAGATTAGCTAGATCGTTTGCTGTATCTTATCTTGTCTTATCAAGTGCAGAGTTAGCAAAAGAGGGCCAGATCGCAACTAGGCGGGCTATATGTTTTGCTTACCCGGGCAAAGCGTTGCGCAGTGCCGCCGGATAGAAGGCGGCGGGCAACAGAGCATGGCTCCAGGGCGGCAGCAGGATGGGCGACCAGGGCAGGAAGGGCGCAGCTGCAGCCGCTGCCACCGCCGCCGACGATGGCACCATCAGGCTGCTCATGCTATGCAGGCCGGGGAAGCCGCTGAAGGCCGCTGCGCCCGTTGGTATGCGCAAGTGCTCGGCGGCGGTCAAAGTGGCGCCGCCCGTTGGTGTCGTCGTCGGCACCGTGGTGCTGGCCGTGCTTATGATCTTGGCTGCTCGCTCCAGCGATGGCGTCGACGTGCGCAGCGGCCGCTTGGGCGTTGTGGGCGTGCCGGGACTAACGGTAGCCGCGCTCTGCGGCGAGGCGGGCAGGCTGCCGGCGCTGCCCAGGCCGCTGCTGTTGCCGCTGCTGTTGGTTGTCTCCGTGCGCGCCTTGTGCTTGGCGGGCGTACGCTCCACCGCCGGCTGGCTGTGCGTGGTGGTCATGTCCGTGGCCGTGGTGGGCGTCGTAGCAGGCGCCGGTGCGGCTGTTGGCGGCGTTGCGTTGCACGATTTGCGCCGCTGCTGCGCGGGCGGCGGCGTCGGCGACGGCGTACCTTTGCGTTTCTCCGCCACTTTGCGGCCGTTCGAGTTCACAAGTGTCACACGTGCAAAAAAAGTACAAACAATGCGTGGATAAATCCCAAAGGATTTTCTTGTACTGCAATACACAAACTTAACACTTGGCCAGAGCTTTGAGGGCACCGAACGTTATCATAATAAGTCGGAAAGCGATTCACTGCGATTCGATTTCGATGGCGATCGCGTTTGCGTTTGCGTTTGCATTTAACGTTTACGTTTAGAGTTTTGATTTTGACTTTGATTTCGTTTTGATTCGAGATTTAATTTCAGCTTCTTATTCTGATTTCGATCTTGTTGTCGACTCGTGTTCGGCTTGCGTTGTCAGCCGCACTCTAAACATTCCAAACTGAAGTGTCATCAACAACTAACGAGACATCAAGAACTCGACACGAGTCCAAGCAGCCAACGGCGCAAAAGTACCAAAAACTACTCCGCACACACACATACACAGCGAGACAGACACAAACACACACACATGCATGCCTTGTGAGCATTGTATATGGTGCATCCATCCACCATTGGGTATATAAACTCACACACACACACACACGCATAGAGAGTCTCTCTGGCTGTTGTTTAGCCGCGGCGCGTTCGTCGCATTTTTACTAAGTGGCTTCTCATGTCCTTTTCAACAAGGATACTACGTCGGCAGCAGCAGCAGCAGCAGCAGCAGCAACTATGTGAGTGGCTCATTCAACCACCAGCAATAGAGGCGGCAGCAACAACAACCACCACCATTTGTTGTCGAGCGCGCATCCTTGCGCCAAACAAGGCCAGCCTATACGTGTGTTAGCCTGCCGTCTCGCTCACACTCGCGCGCAACTGCCAGCCGACGAGTGCCCACTTGAGCCGCCTCTCTGTGCCCTCTCTGTCCATGTGTGTGTGTGTGTGTGTAGAGAGCTGCCATTGTGCCGTTCGAGTATCGGCCCTTTAGGTAGAAGCGGCCAGCCAGTCAGACAACTCGCCGCATCCCAGAGCACTCTGACGCGCTGCTCTGGACCTCTTTCATTCATGAGCATGGCATTCAGCTGGCTTGACTGACTGACTGACTGACTGACTGACTGACTGAGGGACTGATTGGCTGACTGGCCGACTGACTGGGGACTTTTCGCCCTGTCCAGCACTTCATGTTGTCAACAATTGCCGTGTCATTATATTGTATTTATCATTATCGCTCGTCTCTCCAGCTGGCCAGCTGACCAGCTCAGCTCCTAGCCCTGCCAGCTATAGCCCTGCCAGCCATACTTGTGTATGCGTGTGTGTGCGCCATCATTGTCTTGGAGTTAAACGGAGATGCCATTTGTACGCTCTTATTACAACTGGCATCTCATTAAAGCTCTGCCGGCAGCTCATCAACTGACACCACTCGGAATGCACTCAGCAAAGAAAACTGTCCTTAAAGCTTGCAGAGCATTGCTAAAAGTTGATCGAAGTCGAAGCTCGCTCAAACCTGATATTGTCTTTAAAACATTTAATCTTAGTTATATAATGTTTAATATAAATACATGAGAAGTAACAAGTATAGATAGCTATGAGTACCTGCAGGTACCTTGTCTTAATGTGCTTTAGAAGGTTCATACAAGAGCGATCCTCAATCCTAAATCAAAGTTTTAAATGATAATAAACCAAGATAAATATCACAGATTTTTATTTAAATACTTTCAATGGCATTGCTTAATACTAAATTCGAATCAGCACTCATTGAAAAAGTTATTATATGCAGAATATTCGATAGCTTTTCAATATTTATTGATTATTGATATTGATATTTATATATCGTTATTTATTATAGTGGGAAAAGTTTATTTGGCATGGCTGAAAAGGGCTTAGCTCACTTTTTAACAGCAAGGCTTCTAGTTCATAGTCCTGTCAAATCGTTGATTAGTATAGACCCAAACTAAACAGAAAACAATTTGCCAAAATAAACTAAACTTTATTTGAATTGTTTTTGTTTCAAACTGTAATCTGTAAATTAATACAAAATTTACTCTGAATGGCTAAGTAAAGAAGGGCTAAAGGACTCTATATGTAGTGTGTGTTGTACCTAAGGGAGGTTTTAACGGATTCGTCTGGAGTTTTTCTTATATATAACTAGCTTAAGGAAGAAATGCAGAACTGGCAGAACTATGACCAAGATATACAAAGCCTGACATTTAGTTACAAGAATAAAAGCTCATCAAAATCTAGTTATGTATAGGATTCTATTTGATTACAATATATGAAATATATGAAATATATATCTCTAGTTCTTAACTTTAATGTGTTGAATGAATAAGCTATTAGTAATATTTTATGCAATAAATATTTATTAAAATATGAGAACTCATTGTACCCTGTAATCGCGCCGACTTGCTAGGCACTTGAGCAAAAAGTCGGCACATTTGATTCGATTCGATTTCATAAGTAAAGCCATGATTAGATTCAGATTCTGCACAACAACGCCATTAAGTATAAGTATATACGTCTATACATATATATATATATATATATATATATAATATATAGCTAAAGCCTGTACATATGTGGAGCTGTCGCTTGTCTAATATTACGGAACACACCCAATTGTGTGTGTGCGTGTGTAGATGGGAGGACCTACCGTAGAGGGTCTGCTGAAAGGAACATCATCAAAACGACCATTAGCTAACTTGAACAATGCCAAGAGGACGCGTGCAGGGCGAAAAGTTTTAGCAATTGAAAAAATAACATGGCAGACATGGCGTGCCAGGGCACCCACTCTATATACGAGTATGTATCCCCCCACATAACATATATGCCATGTGGAGGGTCTCTTTACATAAGCAGATCGAAGCACATATGTATGAATATGTACACACATATAAGTATGTATATATGTGGCGCATGAGAGGCCACTGGCACTCTATGGCCGTTCATGGCTCGGATTACAAATGAAAATGGGAAAACACGCGCACTCCTCAACCAAAGAATAACAAACGAAAAGAAAACACACACAGGCACAGGCTCGCCTGGGGAAATTACGTGTAATGCCGTCGGCGTCGTTGCTGTGGCTGTTGCTGTTGCTGTCGCTGCTGCTGCTGCTGCTATGCTTGCTCTTCTTCTTGTTTGCGCTGCAAAAGTGGGCGCGTCGCTGGTGCTGCCGCTGGCCAATCGCAGCGCGGCGCGAGCGAGATAGCTAGCGCGCATGGCGCACTTGCGCGCTGCTGTTGGGAAATTTCCCAATTTACAGGATAACGGTGACAAGGGAAATTTTATAACAGCACCAGCAGCAGCACGCCCATTTTGTGCGCGGCCTCTTCTAAATAAGAGTATATAGCGAGCGTGTTATGTGCGTATGTAAAGTGTGAGTGTGTGTGCGTGTGTGTGTGATGGCTATTGTTATGCGCTTAATGATGATGTTGCATTTAACAATAGCAGCAACAATAAATACAACTACAACAACAACAGCAAGAAGCAGTAGAAGGAAGTGAGCTAACCAAAGGAAAAGCCTTTCAGCGCTGGCAGCGACGCGTCGCTGCGATGCTTCGCTTTGGCTGTTTGTTGTTGTTGCTGTTGCTATTACTTTTTATTGTTGTTGTTGCAGTTTAGCTTCCGCAGGAAGTTTAAGTAGCCAGTCAGCGCCAGCAACAACAACACGAGTGAGTTTCTCACATTGGCAAATGTATCTCTGTCGCTGCATTTGTATCTGTATCTGTGTATCTGTGTATCTGTCTGTCTGTCTGTCTGCCTGGCCCTGTGTGTGTGCGGCATTCAAATTACATACAAATTCAATTGAATTTCGCGCACAAAACTTGTTCTGTTTTTCCGGCAGTTGCAACTCCGTTCGGTTCACTTCACCTATTTATATTTATTTATTTATTTTTTTCATCTTTTTTTTTTTTGGACACTTCAAAGTACTCTGGCGGGTTTGTTGTTGTTACGCTTCTTGTTTATTGAAGTCGTCGTTGTCGCTGCTGTTGCTGTTGTTTTGCTTGGCCCCTGCCTATTTGTATTATTGTTTAGGGTTAAGTAACTCGAATCAATTGTTGTCTCTTTGTCTTTTTTATTCTTCTCATTTCTGTGTTATTTTGTTAGCGTTTGGATTTGATGTCTTCTAGTTTGGCTAATTCTAATTCCTACTTATGCTGCTTATCCAAAAATAAACGATAATTACTGGAGTAAGCTATGGGCATTCACTTTTCACATCTTAACGTCTTTTATTTCACTCAAAGCTTAATGTCATATGAGAAATTATTGTCAAAATAAAATATTATCATACAATTTTTACTGAAAGGAAAGTTAAACCTTTTTTTAACCATATTTATTTAAAAATATTACAATTATAAAAAATATATAGAATAAATAGTGCCAATATTCATTCACAAATTCATAATTATCCATTGTAAATAATTAAAACTTATTATTTATTTTTTAAAATATTTTTTAAAACTTTTTCTTTTGTTTTAGCTTAAAATTCTAAAACTTTTTCGGCTCATTTTATAGCTTTAACGAAATAGTCATTTATGTCAAGTCACTTTTGATGTCTTTAAATAAATATATTAAGTATTTTTCATATATGATTAAAGCACTCAGCAATTGTTGTAATACTTCTAGATTGTGGTCCACTTCCGCTCATAAATTTTTGTTAAGGGCCATGCTCATATTTTCTTTCAGCATATTGATTATTTCTTATCGCCGACTAGATTCTTCAAAGCAAGTCTTGAAGGAAATTGCGTGTTCTTCTTATAAGTACACACTTTAGCAATCTAGATCTAATTACCAATACTTTGATTTGCTACTTTAGCCTCAATCGAGACATGACATGGGACTTTGAATGAATGAATGATATGTTTCATTGGCTTTAAGCTATGCCTAACTAATATGCCCGACGAGATGCCTATAATGATATCTCTAACTTGATTTGCAGCTGTTCCATTGCCGGAGCAACTCCAACTGAAGTGTGACAATGCGTAGGCCACTTAAACGAACCGTAGCCGGCAGATACAATTAACAACAATAGCTACGACATGCTGACTGCTAATGTTGTTGTTGCCGATGGGGATTGCAAGCTATACAAATGCAATAAAATATGTTGAATGTCAGAATGTTGGGCAGGCAAAAACCGCGCGACAGTTTTTCGGATTTGGGATTTCGCCTTTTAGGGGCGGGCGGTCTAACAACCCCAATTAAACGCTTCGTTGCCAGCAACTGCTGTATTGAGCGTAAAAAATCAGGCACGCACACACACACACACATATATATATAGGGTAGAGGGGGGATTGTTGCAGAAGAGTTTTTTGTTTTTGGCAAAAGGTGTTTGCTTAGCTGCAGGCTTGTTAACTGCGAGCTATGCTGCAGCCATGGCAGCACAGCAGAGTGGCACACCTTTACACACGCACACGCACACGAACACACGCACTCTCGAAGCGGAGCGCAGCCATTCATTCAATGCTCGTTTATAGCAGCAACAGCAGCCCGTCTCATCCATTGTCATCCATTTTAATTTACCTTCCGGTTTTCCTTTCGTTTCATTCTGTCTGCTCTTGCAGTCGCTCCTCTCTCTCTCTCCCTCTATCTCTCTCCCTTTGTCCCTCTCTTCAGCCAGCTCGTGTTGTCAATTGACGGCCATGACAATTTGGGTTTCAGATTCGTTGCGCGGAAGTGATTTACCCAAAAACTGACTTTGTTCCAAAGGAGTTTCAAATGGGCGGAAGCAGCTCATTCAGCGCTCGCTCACCTTTGCGCAATATATAAAGCATTTGTTATTGATTGATCTTGGGTTTGTTTAACAAGCCCCTGGGGTCTTGGTCAGCTCCGCTGGCGTGATCAATGTAACGAACATCCAACCCCCGAGCATGTCTCTCACTATGCCAATTCAGAATGGGCGTTACATTGCCGCCAATTTTCATCTAGAATTGAACTCATTTCCCGCTGGAAGCTGGACTCTAGCAATCGATAAGCGTCAATGTGACCAGAAAACAACAGAAGAACACAAAAGTTTCGTATACACAAGCAACTCGTGTTAGATAAACACCAGCATTATCAATCATTGGGAATATGACACCTGTAGAACGAATTGTTTCCAGTGTAATGCGAGCAGGTGATCCGTTCACACTGTGCCTTATAAGGGTCATTGGTATAGAAAACGATATTTGATTTGTGCTTAATTGTATAACATAATAAGAGCCACTTGACTAAAAGTAATATTATCAATTGGAATTTCTATAAAAATCTTTAACATTTATAAAACTTGAGCTTTCACATTATTAGAGTAAAGACTATCAAAATTTGAGCCCAGTTAACAGACAGACTTTCAAATTTGAGTAAGGTATTCAAACGTTCATAATTTGGTTTTATTTATTTTAAAGAACAACATATATAAATACACTCCAAGACCTAGGGTCCATTTTGGCTCGATACCCTCTTGCCACATTTACCACAATTTGTCTTGATTGTCGCCTTTTGATGCTGAAAATGCGAATTGCATGCTGCCTGAAAGTGATCTGCTGGTAGTGTCACTCACTGACAATGGTTTTTTTTAGCTTTGTACACTTTGCATATAAATTTTGTATTATATGTAGTTTTTTGGGACTGAGAACGTGTGTTACGCAGTCGATAGTGCCCGAATCTTAGGTTCCATTGGATCCACTAGTCGTTAACGTACTTAAATAATTATAATAAATATGAAATAATTTATAAAATAGCTTCTTGACTCAATAATTTATTATATTATGTTATTAAATTGTACTCTATACTTTTAATTTAATATAAATTCTGAACTTATGAATAATTTGTGAGCATATTTGAGGCCAAGCAATTATCGAAAACATTAACAAATTGCTGTCAGTTTAGTCGATGAGAGAAAACACATTTGTACTTTGGTAACTATGAGGAATCGCCTCAGGCTGCTCAGGAGCTGTTTGTTTGTTTAGCTGTTTGGCAAATGGCATAAATCAGCTTAGGATATTTTCACACAATTGTCATTGGCGTTTGTAATCGAAATTCCATGCGAGATGCAAAGCGATTTGATGCGTACAGCTTACAAAATTTAGATAAATTACTTCCTACTTTCGAGTTTCCCTTGGCCCGCACGGCGGCTAATGCCCTTTCGTGGCCTTTATTGAGAGGACATCGACGCTGACATACAATATAGGAATAGACATGAGGAGCGAGAATCAGAATCAGAATAGGAATCGGAATCGGAATCGAAGTCTAAGTCGATGTCGAGTCGAGCAGCGGATGTTGAGCTCTCCAGGCGAGTAGGCCGACTTCGAGTTTGAGTCAATGGATCGCTAAACGATTGAAGGCAGGCCAACCTCACACAAAAGGCGGCACAACCTCATTGACTAATAAAAAATTATCTATGTGTGCGTGTCAGTGTCTACAGCTGCCAAAGACCTGGGCCATGAGTATCTAATTGTGAGTGCCATAGCCATAAAGCAAACCCGAACTTGACAAATGGGTTTGTGCCGTGTGTCCCACTGTGCCAGTGCCAGTTGGGTTAGTTTGTCAGCCAGCTAGTGAGTTAGTCAGTTAGTCAGTTGGACAGAGTTTGTCAGTCATGCCTGCCGAACTTCCTCTGCGCACTTCCTACTTCCTTCCTCACAGCTTGACGCATTCGCCAGATACACAATTTGCAATTTATTTCAAATGCCAAACAATTTCAATTGCAATATTTTTATGAATGGCACAGCGGCCTTTAACACACACACAGAGACACAGAGAGAGAGAGAGAGGGACACACCTTGCCCAGTTTTGTGGTATTGTCTTTGGACCCTGCCAGTTCAAAACGTATCCGTATCTGTGTCTCTGGTCATGTCTTTTGTCTGTTTAATTGCTGCGTTTTGTCAGCTTTGATTTGTGAATGAAGGCGGTGTTCCTATGAAACTCATTAAAGCCAACTTCAGCTGCACGAAAAACAATTTCTGCTGGGCGTCTGCTCCCGCTCCCACTCCAACTACCACTGGCATGTTGCAGCGCCCGTGACACTTCAGCCAATCACAGCCCTCATTACAGGCCAATCAAATCGAAAAAAGAGTAAAACCCCACATACAGATAACTCTTCCGTTGTGTTACTGTTTCACTTGACGAAGATTGAATACAGTTGCAAGCGAAGAGCTTACAAAATATATATTTACATATATTTCATATATGCAATATACTATTGAGATTGTCATACAGTGTCAGACTTATAGAATATATAAAAATAAATAAATAAATACATTTTTATTTTGATTTATGTTTTGTCTAGTTTGGCGTTACTATTTTAATGAACACAACTGTATGAGTTGATGTCTATGATCATTTTATATGAAATGTGTGAGCCTCAATTGATGTTGTTAGACAGAGAGGCAAATGCAGATGCACCTACTGCTGTCATAGAAAGCTCGAGGCAATTTGGGAATATTTACAGGGCATTGAGAGTAAAGAAAGTAGAGTGAATATAGTTGAGGGCAGATAAAATTACTTGTTATGAATATTCATTGAAAATCAAATCGATAGATTTTCGTTGCTGAATGCATCACATATTGCTTGAAAGCAGCCAACTACCCAACGTTAGAGTAGAGCTCGACTGTAGAGAGCTGCCATATATGACTGAGTAGTAAATGCAAATTTCATTGTATTATTTTCACATTCGCATGGCGCATGCGATCTGTTAACTGACTGACTGAGTGACGGCCAAACGGACTGACTGACTGATTGAGAAACTGGCATTAAATGTCAGAAAGTCACACGTCGCGTTGTGTCGCGTCGCCTCTACTCGAAAGCTGTGCAGCATTTTGTATTAAATGTATCAATTTCTGTTTTAGCCCAAACTGTCGCCTGTTTGAGTTCAGCATGCTGGCAACATTTTGTCTTTCGACCCATGACATGTGCCACAGACAACAGACAGCAGACAACAACGACAATGACAACCTGCGCCGGCAAGTGGCTGCTTTGACAGCGTCGTTTTAGCCAGGCAGATACAAAAAAAAAAAAAAAAAATACACAACAAAAAAAGGAAAATAGCTCGCGGATGACAGTTTGGGCCACGAACGCGCTGGGTAAAGCCAAATGCCCGCCAGGGTTGCCGAGTCTCTCCCAACAATTATCAGCTGCCAAATGCTTGTTGGCTGCAATCGAATCTCGCTTAGCTGCCAGCTCAAGTCAACTTCACTCGTAACCCAATTCTGAGCCACTTGACAACTCTGCAAAGTAATAAAATATAAAAATATAAAGCAAAGCAGCGCGCGATTTAACGTTAATATTTGCGCCCAAGGAACAAAAAATAAGAAAGAACGAAAAAATAAATACAAATTATCGCGCGTAAGGGGCGTATTAAACGCATTCAAAACATGCAACAAAACACACTTAAATACCCTACAAAAAACGCCTTTTGCTAAGTACTTGGTCACAGCTCAGTTTACATATGAATTTGAGAGCGTTAGGTATGACATTAATTAGAATAGTTAACCAATTCTAGACTTAACAAATTACAAAATATTAGCTTGGGCTATAAATTATTTATATTTTATAAAAATCGAGATTTCCGTTTCCAAAAATGTATCCAAATACATATGCCATGGAAAATCTTTACATATTATTTATATGTCAACCAGGTGACTTCATTTAATAAAGTATATCCTGATTATTCTTTACTTCACCAGCCTGGAAAATTTCCCAATATACATAAATTTTTGTTAAGTAAATCTCATTTATTTTTACCAAATAAATATAAAAAAATCAAGATAATCAAGTTCAATACCCACAATGTGAGCCAATTATCTTTAAAGCTATTTCAAGAATTGAAATAAATTTGAGGAATATTATCTAAAAATCTACGAACTTTCAAATGATTACAGTCTCAATTATTCAGCATAAATCAGATATTTTTTTGTATAGTTTTCAAGGCTGTGAAGCTCAATTCAGGCATTGTTAAAGAATATTTTTAGAATTTACTTAGAAACTTTTTAATCAGAAAGTGACTTTCATTCCTATATTGAAAGTAGGGCTAACAATCTTTATATTACTGATCTATAAATTGCGTACAAATGTTTATAGCCTAAATACAAATGCGAATAAGTAGAGTATTTGAGGTGCCTGTCGAGCGATCAGGCAACGTTTAACGTTTAGCTGCCTGGCTATTCGTGTGTGCTTTGTTTACTTCCTGGCTCATCCGACGGGGACGACGATGACGATGTCAACATATGCACATATTCCCAGGCATTCGAAGTTTACGATTTTTGGAGTACGTTCAACTTGACTGATTGCGTTTCCGAATTGCGTTTAGCAACGCTTCTCTCAGCGATTGCCAGTTCTTTTGTTTTATTAATAAAAAATAGTATCATCAAATAAAATTATGTTTTCGAACTTCATATTTCAGGGTGCCAGACAAGTGCATAGCGTGTCCTTTTCAACTCCAAAAGACAAGTGAGTGCGCGCAGACTGTTCAAAAGGGGACAGCCCAAAGAGACCAACTGCTTTCATGTATATATACATATATATATATATACATATATAAATATATAATATAAAAATATATTTATATATATTTCTTATTATTATGAATTGACTTAGATGTTTGACTGGCTCGATTGCGAGCAGTATTTGCAGAGATCGGTGCGTATTTTTTGTTGTTTTTATTGTGCAAGCAACAAGGTTAAAGGAAAACATAGAAACATAAGCAAATATACAAATTAGTTCCATTTAGAGACTTGAAAGACAACAAACATGGACTGAATGTCACTTTTTTTAATTAAAATTACAGTTGAATTTGAGCTCGAACAACAACCTGTGCCCTTGGCAAAAGAAAAAACACGAAGAAAAAACGAATTGCAACCTGTGGAACGAGGGAAAGTCCCAGGCAGAGGCTCAGTCTTTGGCCAAAAACATCAATGAAAAATTAGCCGTGTGACAGAGCGAACCAAACAACAAAATAAAATGGAAATAAAAATAGAATTTGCTTTTATTTGGCAAACAGTATTATCCGAGATTAGCCGAGGGTTCGATGCAACGATTATGGACAAACCCAATTAAAGTAAAATTTGCTAGACTCTCACTCTCAGATGCACCCGCTCCCTCTCTCGCTCTCGCTCTGTTACTCTGTGTGTATGTGATTTTCCAAACGATTTCACAAAACATGTGTTTTGGTTTTCAAAGTGCAGCCGTGAAAAACCCCGTAGCCCTAGCTGCTGCTGCTGCTGCTTTCCAAAATGCAAAAGGTGACAAAGTGGAAATAATGCGCATTGTTGAGTGCGTCCCTCGCAACTGCCGAGCTCTGTGGCTGATGCGACACCTTTTGCCCTCGGCTTATCACACATGCTCGGCCAGTCAGTCAGCCAGTCAGCCAGCCAGCCAGCCAGCCAGCTAGCCAAGTCTCATCACAATGCCGTAACATTGGCTTAGGCCAACACTCGCGCTCGTCTCTGTGCGAAAATCAGGGGCTTAAGACGGGCTGATATGCGATCTGCGCGTGTGTGTGTTTGTGTGTGAGTGTGTGCGATCAGCACAATTTCATTATGTTATGCCATTAAATGTTAATAGTACGTTTGTGGATTGATCCCTTTAAACTTGTTCCTGGTCTTGGTCTTTGGCTGCTTTCGGCCTGGGCCTGCACTCGGCTTTGAGCCTTGTTTTCTTCGCTTCTGTTTTCTTTACTGATTTAAAATCAAATTGTTTTTAATTGCCGCAACGATTTCCTGGAAATGTTTTGACACCTCACACAGTCGACGGCACCTGTCCAACTCTACAGCACATACATATGCATAAATTATAAATTTATTCACATAGACGAATAGCTTTTCCAGTTAAGTATGTAAATCAAACGAATTTCTGGACTGCAGGCAATACTTGAAGTTCACTCTAGCATACAGACAATTGGGATATATAGATATAGCTGGTTTATATAAAGGGGCTTATTAAAAGTAGGTTTATATATAGGAGATATAAGCAGACCTGGCTGATAAACTATATAAGTTCTTTGTTAATATGAGTAGTGGATTTTGAATATGCTTAGAAATTTGTACTTTTCGTTTTACTAATTTCTAAGCATTGCCCATTAAATACTCTTATTTGTTTAACTGTGTTTTCTAGATTCAAACCTTCACGAGAGTTTTGCTGTTGCATATATTGAAGTTTCCCGTATGAGGATAATGAAGAACAAATTCAAATCTGAGTCGATTCAAAATCAACTAAAAACTGGAAAAGACAAAAAGTTGTCTTGATTTTATGGTATTATAAAACACATAATTATGTATATCATTAAATTAGGATTATATCCAATAATTAGCATTATAGCAATAATTTTTTTTAGCTGCCAACGATTCTATGATAATCGAAGAAGTTAGCGTATGAAGAAGAAGTCTTAGCTTCTGATTCTCGCCAATAAGACACACTGAATAAAAACTTAAATGGAACGAAATGAATTGCCGTCGGCATTAGTTGCAGTTGGCTGCAACTTATTGACCCTTGAGTTGTTGAATGTAGTTGGGATTGTGGCTATTTATTATCCGTTCATTACATGAAATGCTAAATGCTAAATGGTAAATGGTAAACGGTAAATGGCGCTGAGCCAATTGGCCTGTTTAGGTACTCACTCGTAGACGTGTTTGTTGTATTCATAATCCGGCTGCATGCAATAATCCGGCTGATATACATTGTTTGTATAATAGCTGCAATCCTCAAAGTAACCGCAATTCGGATTGTAGTTGCTCATAATTAAAATTTGTTGGCGCTCTTGGCCGTTGGCGTGCCTTCCAAAGGACAACAACAATAACAAAAAAACAAACAACAAAAAAAACTTGTGACAAATTTTTAGATATTTTTATATATATTTATACGAATCACTTGGCACTGGGTGGGTGGTAGGTTGTTTGGGTGGTTGGGCGGCTTCTTAATTGCACATTGATTTCAATTAACTTTTGAGCCGGCGGCAATTATTTGCACGATTTTGTACTGCGCCCGGATCGATATTTAATGCGCGATCGCTTTTTAATTTGTGTACAAATATAATAACTATTTAATAGCGGAGAGGCAAATGAATTTGTCACGATAGTTGTCGTGTCACGGCGCGGCCTGATTTATTATTGAATCCAATTCAAATACTAATTCATTTATGGCAATCCCATTTAGTGCAATTTGGGGCTCAATTCAATTCATATCGCGTTCCACTTGACGCGACGAGTGCGATGATTGTTAACGACGGTAGCGACGGTTCTTTCCGCTTTGGGGCTTTGGTTACATTTTTCGGTGGGTGCTGCTGACTGGTGGCTTGTGTCGTTTGTATCGAGCGGTGCGCGCGCTTTTGACTGTTGTTCCGTTTTCAATAAGCCATAAAAATGCCATTCGGCGATCCAGCTAGCGAGCGAGCGAGCGAGTGAGCGAACGAGCCCGGTCCACTTACGCACTCGCTGATATGGCCCAACTAACTAGGCAAAAACAAGCTCAATGCCCATGCGCATGCGCCTTCTCTTTCTCTCTCTCTCCCTCTTACTCACTTGCTATCTGTCTCTCTCTATCTAACTATATCATGGCCGAGCTGTCGATCAGCGAGTAAATTCAGCAATTAGCGATCGATGCGTTTAGTTTTCGGACACTGCGTCAAATGGAATCAACTGACACGGACAAACTGGGGGCCAAACACGAACGTGCCCTGTGCCTGTGCCTGTGCCTTGCTGCGACTTGATCCACACACACACACACACAACAAAAGAGAGAGAGAGAGAGAGAGAGACAAGCTTATAGTGAAGTGGCGCAACGTTCGACACTTTAAATGCTACAACAATCACTTATTAAAGTCAAATAGGTATTAAACAAAAAGGTAGAAAAAGAACCGAGTTAAGCAAATATAAATAAAGTACACAAGAACATCGACAAGCGACATACATATATCGATAATGTATCACTGCCTGTGTGTGCGTGTGTGAGAGAGTGTGTGTGGAGTGCAGATATCGCTGGCATGCATATATGAATACGCAGGCGAGCATATAGCCAAGCTTATGAATATGTGGCCAGGCACTGCCACAGACACAGACACGGCAACAGAGGCAACAGAGGCAACAGAGGCAACAGCCAAAGATACTCGCAACGTTTGCTGTTGATTCCAAATCGGGGTTTTTCTTTCAATTTTTTTTTTTTTTTTTTTTTTTTTTTTTTTTTTTTTTTTTTTGCTTATATTTGTTCTTGTACCCTTTTACCGATTTGGTGGTCTGCTGCTGCAGTCGCACAGTGGTGCGAGATCCGCTGCGAATTGCATTTATAATTGAATTTAAAACAAATTATTAAGCAAGATATAATAATATATAATTTTACATTTACATAAATCAAATTGAATATGAATATACTAAATTACTTAAAAATAAAATGTAATACAAATACATATGATGACCAAAATAGAGTCAAAGCAAAATATATTATAATAAAGGAAGTGTTTTTTTTTTTTTTGACATATAATTCTATTATTTACAGCATATCAAAATAATAAATATATAACATATATTATATTTATAATAAATTTATTTGTATAATCAATTTACATTTATTTATTATTATTACTTATATAAATACATTAATTATACAGTTGGAATGGATTTTTATATTTCAATTTCAACAATTTTCAACCACTCACACACCACTGTAAGCATACCAGTCAGTCAATCTACCCGCTCTACACACACACACGCGTCTGATTGGAATGCAATAAAATAATGCCAAACAGTAATATGATTCAATCGCGATCAGTCGTTCGACCTGTAAAGACGTGAATTCGAACAGCCTTCGCTTAAGCTCTACTGCTGCAGAGTTCTAAAAATAGAACTTTGCGGTGCATTCTTCAACGCAACAGCAACAAAAACCGCACACGCAGCGTTTTCTTATCGCTTGCTTCCGCGTAACTCAATTGCTTTAATTGCAATTTACGAAATTTCGTCGCTTGGCGCGAGTGCGCCTGCACTCAAAAGCACAATCCGCGATGACATCTAATGTCAATAACCTCGCTACAGCTGTAAAGGTAAATGCAGAAATGCAAGCCCAGCTTAACGTTGTGATGGCAAATAGGCAAGCCTCCATCATGCCAATAAACTCAAAAATAGATATCGCCTCCGTGCAAGGCATCACTAACAACAAAAACACGAAACGTAAACAGCCAAATTCACCAAAAACCATCAAGAAAAGGCTCATCTTCGACGAACCAAGCACCAGCAATGCAGCATTAATATCAGAAAATCGATTTTCACTGCTCGTAGAAGAAGATGAAGACTACAGCGAATCACCTGTAGCTCCAGAAGCCCCAGTATTGACCGACCAGCAAACTACTCCGAAACCTCGTCCGCCCCCCATATGGTGTCCAAACATCAAGTCTGTGGCCCTACTTCAACAGATAATAGATAAAGTAATTGATGCTAAATCATACGTAATTAAGCCAAAGAAGAATAACATAGGTGTATTAACCCAATGCAGTGAGGACTATCGCAGAGTTATAGACCACTTTACTAAGCTGGAATTGGAGTTCCACTGCTACCAGCTTAAGGAGGACAAACCATATAGAGTCGTGTTCAAAGGGCTTCACTCCAGCACTGATACAACACTAATTAAAAAGGAATTGGAAACCAAAGGCCACACAATTACAAATGTGCACAACCCACTGAGCCGTATGGACAAAACACCGCTAAATATATTTTTTGTTGACGTGGCTCAGGCCCCCAACAACAAAGAAATTTTGGACATTCGAGTTGTCTGCAGGCAACGCTGCACAGTGGAACTGCCAAGAAGATACAACGACCTGACACAATGCCATCGCTGTCAAGAATTTGGACACACACAACGCTACTGCCACAAAGCTCCCAGATGTGTGCGTTGCGCCGGGAAACACGCATCCAAAGACTGCACCCGCGAAAAGGACCAGGCACCAACTTGTGTGCACTGTGAGTTACAGCACCCAGCCAACTATAAGGGCTGCCAAGTATACAAGCGGTTGCGCAAATTGCAATCCCCAGCACAAAAAAGGAGTCCCACACAAACACCGTCTACGGGTCCGAGTACTGCTTCCGAAATTACAAGGCCCCGGAGCATTACCCAAGCCACGAGCTTTGCAACGCCTATTAGTGGTGTTTCTTACGCACAGGCCGCTAGAGGTGGACCGTCAAATAAGAATACCACAAGTGACACTTTGTTCACTGAAATGCTTCAGCAACAACAACGTCAGTTTGACGCAATTAATGCCGAGCTCAAAGCGATGCGAGAAGTACAATCCCAACAAGCAACCATGCTAAACAGTTTAATGGCCATCATAACCAAGCTTGCCTACAAATAATGGCTTTACGTGTGGGTATCTGGAACGCCAATGGCCTGAGAAACAAGACTCAGGAACTGGCTGCGTTTCTCTCACAAGAAAACATAGATATAATGTTAATAACAGAAACTCATGAGTGCCCCACTACACAAATTTTCGGATACGAACACTATCAGGCTCATGGTGAAGGAGCAAACTGCTTTGGTGGATCCTCAATCCTCATACGAGCAACAATACCGCATACACCTTTACTGCCAATTTGCAACGCAACAATGCAGGTCTCAGCCATCACCCTGCCTACGTCTATTGGAGCGATCGAAGTTGCGTCAATTTATCTTCCGCCAAACACTGGTCTGTGTGATCATCACATGGAACAGGTTCTAGGCCAAAGGTTGAATAAGACCCTCATCGGCGGCGACTGGAATGGATGGCACCCATTTTGGGGAAGCAATAGTGCGAATCGTCGCGGAGAAGTCATATTTGAGGCGATTCAAAACTTACAATTCAGCATATTGGCGACTGGAGCCCCCACCCGTTACCCAATTAATGGACACAGGCCCTCGGCAATCGACTTCGCTGTCTACAAAGGCATCTGTGACCGGCAATTGACCATTGAAGAATCCTTGGACCTATCCTCTGACCACCTGCCACTAATAGTCACAATCCACGCGCAGCCACAGCCCTTGCCCATTAGGAAACAACTACTGCCAGCAGGATCAGATTTAGGAGTCTTTAGGCGCGAGCTCCATTACTCTTTGCACATAGAAATGGAACTTAACACTCCTGAAGACGTGGACTACGCAGCAAACAAACTGCAGGAAGAAATAGTCAAAGCTGCGCACCAAGCCGCCCCACCATCTTGCCAAACAAGACAACAGTCTCCGTACAACATCCCCCTCACCTTGGAGGCCCAACACCTACTAATACACAAAAGATGGGCCAGGAGACGCTGGTTAAGATTACGCACGCCTGATGCCAAATCCATGTACAACGAAGCCACGAGGCATCTTAAAGCTGCTCTCGCCCTGCTTCAAAAGAGGTGTATCAGCGATGCGCTGGTACGAGCTGAATCGCCCACTGACGCAGAGTTTCAATTATGGAAATTTACAAGAAAGCTCAAACGGCAGCCAATACGACGTCATCCCATTCGGAGCATTTCTGGTTCCTGGCACATTGGAGACGAAGCTCAAGCTGAGGCTTTTGCAAACCACCTTCAAGACCAATTCACGCCGGTGATTACCGCAGAGGCCTCAGAAATCGAAGCAACAGAAGACATCGTTCTCTCGCCCCTCCCAGCTGAAGACCAGATAACTGGATGTACAAAAGAAGAGGTTCTTGAACACATCAGAAGAGTGAAGGCAAAAAAATCCCCTGGATATGATCTAATAAACGGCAGAGTCCTTAGAGCACTGCCTGACTCCACCATAGACTACATAACTATGGTGTACAACGCCATGCTCCGCATCCGGCACTTTCCAGCCTGCTGGAAGCGCGCCGTGATTGTGATGATTCCTAAGCCTGGCAAACCCGTGGGAGAAATTGAGTCGTACAGACCAATTAGCCTGTTGCCAGTACTCTCCAAAATATTCGAAAGAATATTTCTGGAACGAGTACTGACACATCTGGGACGCCAGGAGGCCATTCCAAACCATCAGTTTGGCTTCAGGAGACAGCATGGAACACCGGAACAGGTTCACAGAGTTGTGCACCATATCCTTGGAGCCTTTGAAGAAAAGATGTACTGCTCTGCCGTCTTTTTAGACATCAAACAGGCGTTTGATCGAGTTTGGCACCTGGGACTGCTGCAGAAAGTGAGGACCACCCTTCCAGCCCCATTTTTCGCGTTGCTATCCTCATACCTTATTGGAAGAACCTTCCAAGTGTCAAGGGGGCAAACAGTATCCTTGACTAGACCAATTATGGCTGGAGTACCACAGGGTAGTGTTCTAGGCCCAACACTTTATACTTTATTCACAGGAGATATGCCAACTCCCGAGCCAAATATAGGAAGTACAGATGCAGTACTCATAGCGACCTATGCAGATGACACCGCCATCTTATCACGTCACGTATCTGCGCAAGAAGCTTCAGACTCACTACAAAAATATCTGGACTCTTTCGGACGCTGGGCAAAACGGTGGTGTATCACCATTAATGCACAAAAGTCTGTACATACTACCTTCGCCACTAGAAGAGGAGATTGCCCAAGCGTTGCATTGGGGCCCACTATTCCCAAAGCCTCAAAAGTAAAGTACCTTGGTATCACTCTTGACAGAAGGCTGACTTTTAAAGCGCACATAAGTCAAGTAACCTCAAAATGCAAAAGCAAGCTAAAAACCCTCGACTGGATGCTGAGAGCTTCAAGCAAGTTGTCTTACAGCAGCAAGGCCGCCATCTACAAGGCAATAGTTGTCCCAACCTTCGTATATGGTATCTCTCTATGGGGCTCCTCGGCGAAGACTACAAGGAACAAAATTCAGACCCTGCAGAATAAAGCACTACGCAGATGGACTGGAGCCAGCTGGTTTGTAAGAAACTCAGTCTTACATAGGGATTTAGCAATTCCCACAGTTGCTGAACTCATTGGGCGACACAGTTCAAGATACGCGGACAGACTTGCAGCGCATCCTAACCATCTCGCAAGCAACCTGGCTATAAACAACAATAGGCGAAGACTGAAGAGATTGCATCCTCTAGACAATATTAGAACTAATTAAGATAGTAGCTACAAGTGCAGAATAATTGGCATATCTGCCCTCCCATTAGTTAAGGTTTAGAGCTAAATGCGCTATAGAGTCTAAGACAATAAGCTGCAACAAAATAAAGAAATAAAAACGAAAAAAAAAAAAAAAAAAAAAAAAAAAAAAAGTAATATGATTATGATGACGATTATGTGGCGCATATGTTTATTGACAAACAATAACTCCCGATGGACGACGCACGGAATCCCAATCCCGGCTGCAACTGCCACTGCCACTGCCACCGCTGCTGCTTCTGCTGCTGCTGCTGCTGCTGCTGCTGTTGGTGCTGTTGCTGCTGTTGCTGCTCTACTACAGTGTCGCTTACAACAACTTTATTTGTACACAACTCGTTGCGATATCAGTTTGCGATACGGTGCGCTGTGATAGTACGCCGTACAAGCTGAAACAACCTACATAGAAGCCATGGACTGGCAACAGCGAGCTACATATATATATAATATATATACACATATATACACAGCTATCCATGAGGTAGTTGCTGTGCTTGTTTACCTGTTGTTGTTGCCTCCTTATCATCAGTATTAAACGTATTTTGATATATGCTCGCTTGATCAGACATTGATTATGATTTAGCTCCATGGAGCTGTCTTCCTCGGCTGCAGTTGGGGCTTGCGCTGCAGCTTATCGGGCCCAACCAGCAGACGGTAGCCCGGTTTCCATTTACGTTTACTGCTGCAGCAATACAAACACAATCTCTGGTTGTTATCGCCAGCTACAGATATCTCTATATATATTTATATATATTTGTGTGTGTGCGTGTGTTCGGAGAGTGAGAACGTTCGGCCCGCAAAAGCAGGCAACTACCAGGCCAAAGAGACAACACAACGGCTGTCTCTCTCTTGCCTTGCCTGCTTATCTGATGCCACTTATCGAGCAGCGACCAACTGCCTATGGCTGGCCCCTACTGACGCCATCGGGCGCTGACAGCTTCGGTTTGGCCTCTTTCGCGCCTCTCCGCCTGCTCAAAGCAAAACCCAAATCCCAATTGAACAATTCCTTCTGCAATCGGGATTATGCAGCTCAAGCAATTGACCCATCAGCTCAGCCAGCATTGCATAATTTCGCCAAGCTCTTCAAGTGCATTTCAAAGTTGAACTATTACTATCTATCTACTATCTGTCGAACTGTATCTATATCTCTGACGGTATCTATATCTGTATCTGCGTTTGTTTCGCTCTCTGTTCGTACACGGTGTGCACATTCTGTAAGTGCATTATTTGTTAGTTGTCGTGTAGACGACAGTGGCCACTTCGAATACAAAATGCACTTTGGAAAGTTTGTAGATCAATATACGAATCAGTATACACGACAACTAAGCGACTGAAAGATACCCTTCACGAAAAGGAAGAGCAACTAAATAAAATACCATTTAAATTGCTCTAATGCACAGGCTAACAGGAATTGGTATCAAGAATCAAGCTATATCTTATCATCATCGATATGTTGTTTGAGATTCAGATTCAGCTTATAAAAGTCTTGTGGGAGAGTTAAATCTGATTCTTGCTTACTAAAATTCACCCAATTTCTCAGCTGGAACCAAATGTGAAATTGTTACATCAAATACATGTTTATATTATGCTTCTTTGAATTTCGAACTCACTCACTTATCTCACAGAAATCGATCTTTAGTTAGAGCCTTCAGATTAATAAACTGATCTAAGTCATTGAGGATTTAACCACGCCAAATCCAATTTGTAATCAAGGTTATAGTTAAATTTTTATAATATATTTGTTGATTGAGATTGCTATGAGATAAATCTCCAAGCTGATCAAATTTATTTTAACTGAACATAAGGAAAAAGTCCATGGAATTGCCAAGGTACAAGTGCAGCAGGCCTAGATCATAGGCTGGACTTCTGGTACTTCCTGATGTTTGCATACAATTGATATAGAAACTCAGCTTAACTTTAATACTGAATATGATTGATGATGATAAGCACTCGAATGGCTTAATTAAGCGTCAGTCCAAGTGAAAATGAGTCAAAGCAACAACAAGAAAAGTAAAAGTAAATTGAATTAGTTCCTCTACTTATTTTCTATCTCCTTTTGGCCGAGCATCCCTTTGAGCTGATGGGTGGCAGCTGCTGCTTAAGGGACGACAACTAAAAGTATGCAACAGAAACTCAGTTGACGATTCGTCTCATAAGCTACATCAGCCATTTCAGCTGCCCGAACAGTTCTGGCTCCCAAAATGTAGCTATCGGCTGACCTAACTGCTTAAGCAGCATTTTCAGTTAAGTACGTTTTCAACTTTCATAACAAAAAAACACAAAGAGCGAGCCATTTATTGTTGTTAAATAAAGTTATTTTAGTCGAAATAATATGAAAGAATAGAATAAATAAACATGGCAAGCATAGCGCTTGCTATTGCTGTAGAGGTAACGTTTATCACGCTGCACTCCCGGTTGAGAGTCGTGATCTTTATCTGTGTCTATGCCGTGCTCCACATTGTGTTGGCTGCTAGCACATCGATCATTTGTGTGTTTAGCTCGAGTAGGTGGGCCATGGAGGCAGCCGAGCCGAGCCGGGCCGACTAGGTCGGGCTGGGTCGGGCTGGGCTCGGCAATTGGTTGCTCCGCTTGTCGCTTAGCTCATATATCAAAATGTACGTCCATTTTCATGCTTTGGACACTTGATAGACTGAAGTGCTTTACATTGATTTCACGTATATACCCATACAGTTTCAAGTGATTTATTGTAAAGGCTTGTTCGTGCACTCCAAGTTGAAACTCATAATGAGCACACATCATAATCAACGTAAGCTCTGCGGCATAGAAATCACCTAATAAGTGGCCCACTCTTCACCACTCCTAACTGTCCCTCTCTCTCTCACTCCCTGTTAGATATTCGTTACGCAAATAACCCAGTGACCAGCGATGGAGGACACAGTCTACGGGCCACTTTAACTAGCAAAGCCTCCAGCTGGCCCACAACAGTAAAGCCTGCCTATAGATAAACTTGTTACGATTCTAAGCAAACAGCCGTCTCTAAGTCTCGGTGCCTATCAAAGCGGCTTTTGCCCCTGTTGTCCAACTGAATAAACTTTCATGTCACCTTCATTATACATACCTGAGTTTGCATCTTAATATTAATTTAAGCCTTTATAATCGAAATTTGGAGTGGCTGCTAAGAAGTATTTTAAAGTTCTTCACTGTGGAAATCCTTGTCTCATGAGCCATTTAAGACGGCCTACATATTCATTATTCTATAAGTCGTTAATGTTATCAATCAATATATACATCATATATCAATCAATATATATCGTTATGTTTAAAATATAGTTTTGAAAGAGAGTGTAAACAGATGTAGAGGAAAGGTCAATCAATGACAACTCTATTATGAATTGATGCCATTCAAGCAGTAAACTCTGGAAGATGCCTTTATTGGGCGTAGCTTGCTGATAGACGTTTTATCCGATTTGTGACGCTCTCAATAGACGTAACTATATATTTTTATATAGAGGTATCTTTAATATATTTAAGCATATTTACTCAGGTATACACTCATTTAATCAGGAGTTTAGACCAGAGTATATATTCCAAGTTTCAACTATGCAGCCTTGGCCTTGTTACTAACTAATATATTCTTTTCTTACTTATTACGTATTAGGAGTATTAAAATAACTTTCAATTTGTTATTGTCAGTAAAGGCAGTTTCTAGCTAAGCGTCAATAAGTCTAAAGTCGGATAATTCAAATTGTGAATTTGATTTACGCTGCGTATTTTATTGCATTACTCAACTCGTCTGGTGACTCCGACACTATCAAAACCCGCCGCAGTTTGCAGTAAATAATCGAGTGAATTAGCGCCAGTCTTGACTCGTTTATATTCATTCGTTCTCTGCTGCTATAATTAAATCTGAAATTTGTTTATATGCGTTGCTAGGAAAGTTAAGACATAGGTAAAGCAGCTTTATCTCTATTTAACCAGAAGAGAGTAAAAGAGAGAGATACAGGTTACGCTTTTTTTGGGCAAAGTTAGTTTTTCTGTTATTTTATTTTATTTATGCAAAATATTTCGAAAAAGAACACAAAAATTCAAAATTAAATTATATGATTATACAATGAAAATTGTTTTGTTTGCCATTCGGTTTTCTTTTTTTGTATTTTTTTTGGTTTTGTTTTTTATTTGGTTTTGGTTTTTGTCTTTGCTTACGTTTTATGTTTGGTTTTTTGCCTTTGGTTTTTTGTTGTGAAACATTTTACAATTTTTATGCATACTTCATGTCATGGCCGTTCTCTGTGTGTTGTTGCACTCTCTCTGCCTGCCTCGCCGACCCGACTGTCTGTCTGCCTGCCTGTCTTTGCGTCTTTCTTTCTGTCTGACAAGAGTTGAAGTTTCCAAATGTTTGAATTCAGCTGCATGGCGCATTGTTTACACTTTCCACATTAATAATAATATATATAGCGTACAATTATTGTTGCAATTACAATTGTCTTGAGTACATTTAATATATTTAAATTTTTATACGTTTTCATTTTGTTTTTTGTTTGTTTTTGTTTTTCGAACCTATGCAAAAATCATAGTTGACAAAAAGAATTACACATTTTGTATTTGTTTTTTTTTGCTTTTGCTTTTGCATTTTCATTTATTTTTGTTTTTCTTCTTTTTATGATGAGACTACGACAAAAACACATGCGACTTATTACACATTTTCTTATATTTGTGTTCAATTTTTTTGTTTTTTTTTTTTTGTAATTTGTTAATGTTTTGCTTTTAAGTTTTTGTGTAAATTTTCTTCATTTATGATATTTTTACTTTTATGTTTAATTTTATTTACGCAGGACGGGGTTTATTTCTTACACATTTGCATTTTTGCTTTCATATTTTTTCTCTTCTTTTCTTTTCTTCTTTTGTTTTGCTTCACTAAGTGTAAATATCAATTGTTTTATTTTTTTTTGCAATATATATATATATATATATATATATATATATATATATATATATATATATATATATATATATATATATATATATAAATATATATATATATACATATATATTTTGTCATTTTTAAATATTAATGAATAAATTAAAAAATATTCAAGCTTTGACTAGTTAGATTTGGTTTTCTTTTTATTTATTTTGAGTGTGTGTTTGTGTTGGTGTGTTTGAAATATATATTTGTAATGCTCTAATCCAATCTGTGTGTGTATATGTGCGCGTATATATACGTGTGTGTGTATGTGTGAGTGTGAGGGTCTGTGACTTGACTGTCTTTGACTGCTCGCGGTTTGCATTTGAGACTGATAGATATAATATATATATATATATATATATATATATATATATATATATATATATGCACATATATAAATATATATATGAATGTGTGTGTGTGGGTATGTATTTACGTATAGCGAAATCAAGGAGAAAAAAGTAGTTTTGGTTTTGCTTGGAGCCTAGAAAAGCTTTACTATATATTTTATGCCCTGAAGCATTGCATTAGCTGAAGAGGTTATGAGAATTATGTGGGTGTCACAGCAATATGTTTGGGTAGAGAGCGGTCGTAGTAGGACAACGGAAACAAGCTATATCATAACGAACTCTGACAAATCAAGTGAACTGAAACTTGATTATTGAAATCAAGTGCTAGTTGAATGCAATTGAATTGTTGCTGTTGCGTCTGTCTATGCTCTTGCTATATATATATAAACATATAGATATATAATTCATATACAATTTAGTACATATAAATATATCGTATATATGTAGGTATACAAATAAAGTTACAAACTTTGGTTTATAGCAAAAAATGTACTACAAATTACATTTATATAAATTGGATCTGCTCTGAGTATACATATATATATTTATATATATATATATATCTTGTGTATGTGTGTGTACGTGTGTGTGTTATTAAATAACAGAACGTCTCGAATCAAGCATTCGGCCATACACTTGTCCAATATTTGCCAAGCAATCGAGTTGAAAAATTAAACTAGCAATTTCTATCGGTTTATCTCTGTAGCTCTGCCTATCTGTCCCACTGTCAATTGCTTTGATTCGCTGCGTCTGTCTGTCGCATGCAGCAACAAACATATATAGATATAGATGTACAGGGAGATATATTTATTGTTTTGCAATCGGGCTGAAGTGCAATTGTTGAGCGAACCCTGAGAATGCAGCATAAGTGCACTCACATTGACTCTATCGAGCACTCGTTGCTCTCGCTGTTGACCAAGTTGTTCGCTGTGCAAATACTTGGCCAAATAATGTCAGTTCAATGATTTGTCTAATTTAACAATATCATTTGATATGAACAAATGCCAATGCCTAACAGATTGCCAGCTGCATGCGTCTCTGTGTGTGTGTGTGCGTGTATGTATGTGTGTGTGAGTGTAAGTGTGTGTGCTGAAAGGAACAAAAGCCAATTACAAAAAATCTTGAGAAAGATTTCTGAAAAAAACTTTTGCATTTAGCTTTGCTTTTGTTAATTATTTATTATTTTTGTGTTTGTGGCTTGCCTTAATAGCTGAGTTTTTATTAATTATTTATTTGTGTTCTTTTTTTTTGGTTTTGTTTCTTTTTTTTCATTTGGGTGTTGTGTATAGATACATAAATACATTTATGGACATTTTGCGTTTGCGTTTGCGTTTAAATATATTGTATATATATATATATATATATATATATATATATATATATTTATATATATATATATATATAATTTGTTTTGCCATATATATAGCTGTATATGTGTGCATATATATGCTTAAATACATACATACATATATGTATATATATATATAGATATATATGTTCATATATAGAGATTAGTACGCGTAGGTAGCTCTTAGGTTCACATGTGTCTGTCTCGCTCTGTGTGTCTGTGTGTGTGTGTGTGCTTACGTATTTGCCTTGCTTTTGCTTAATGCATTTTAATTTTTAGCAACTACTAATTAGGCAAGCAGCGCTGTTGCTTATTTGCATTGCTCAATAAATTTATATAGCTTTTTTATATTTCTCTTCTTTTTTTGTGGACGCCGCAAAGTATGCAACGCTTTCTTACATATCTCTGTGTGTATGTGTGTGTGTGTATGTGTTGAGTGTGTCTAGTTTTTATGGACTTGCTTTATATATCAAATTGTTTCATATGCTGCAATTCAATTGTTTTACTTTTGTGTGTTAAACATTTCAAATCTGTATGTATATGTGTGTGTGTATGAATGCGTGTGAGATTTAAGTTTCATATTAAATTCACTTGATATTATTGTTTTGCCTGTTGCGTTTTTAATACTTTTTCTAAACAAGAGCAATGCAGTACGAAACAATTTTTGGTTTGACTTTTGTCAATTTCTTTTCAATTTCTCTGAGTGTATGTGTGTTTGTGTGTGTGTGTATTACAAACTGGGCTGCTGCCCATTTTGCTTTGCTGTTTGCACGTTTTCCTTTTGATACATTTAGATATCATTTGAAGCATTTTCATTTACGTTCAGAGTATGAGAAAGGGGAGAGCTTGAAAGAGATTTTTTCATTTTTAGCATTTGCTTTTGCTTTTGTTTTTTGTTTTTTGCTTTGGTTTTTTTTCTTTTTGTTAAACATTTAAATACTTAAATTTAATTGCTTGCTTTATATTCTTGCCTTTCATTAATTTAATATATAGATGCATTACATTTCACGTACGTTGCGGAACTGCGGTCCTTAAGACGAAAAAAAAATTTTTTTATTTTGTTTATTTTTAATATCATTTAATTTGTTGTATTTTGTTTTTGTTTTTCTTTTTTTTAGTGATGTGCCATGCTTTTTGCTGATTGTTGTTGCTCTTCTTAGGTGCATGCTTTTGTTCTTATTGTGTTTATTTTTATTTTTTCTTTCTGTTAATTACTTTTCTCTTTTGCTCTAGGTTTTTACTCTTTCACTTCGAAATATTTGTAGGTTGGATTCTCGTACCCATTGATTTGCATATTGGGCACAATCTTCTCCTCTTGTACGATGGGATGGTGTGTGGTCACATTCTGCAAGTGCGAAACAGAAAGAGATGCATGAATAAAAGTATTTCATAACTGCGTGAGGGAGCGAGAGAGAGGGAGCCATTGAGAGAGAGAGATATAGAGAGAGACTAACTAACTGAAGCACCCATTAACTGATATTAATCATCTTATATATGGCTCTCTCTGTCTCTCTCTCTTTCTTATCTGTAAATTGTCTTTTGACATTGACTTTGCTCATTGCTTATACCTGATCCACTTCAATGAAGCCCTGAGCGTGCGGCGAGCGTGATGTTCGCCATTTGGCAACGGCCACGCCCACAAAAACAGCAGCCATTAGGGCTATGCCAGCAAACGAGAGCGTAAAGTAGACATTGCGTCCCTCCTTGGCCGCATGCGCGTGCGCAAATTCTCGACGCAGCGAGAAGCTCTGCAAAGAGAACGAGAGAGGATAGGCTTTAGGCAGATGCGGCACGAGATGTGGACGCCGCAGTTGAAATACCGATTCGCGGTGGCCCAGATCGTGGGTCATGAAGTGCTGCACCTGCGGCTCGGCCTCCTGATGTGCCACTGCGGCGGCCACATCCTCAACCGCACGCTGCACAGCATCGTCATCCACCGTTGGCAACACGGTCTGCACCTTGGTGCTGCTGCAGAGGAAGAGCATATCGATTAGCGCCATTGCAGAGGAACAATGAACTCAACCAGTGAACTAACCTGACTGTAGCCTCAGCGTACTCAGCATCGGCCAACTCCTTGTCGCTCTTTGTGGTGTCGAGATTCAGATTGGGCACGGTTACCAGGCCAGCAGCTCCCTTCAGATCCTTGCTCCTGTCTTGCTGTTGTTGCTGTTGCTGGAATTGTTGCTGCTGCGATAGCTGCTGCTGCTGCTGCTGGGACAGTTGCTGCTGCTGCTGCTCGGCCGCCTGCGACTTGAGCATATCATCGACCTTTTTGGCTTCCATGCGCAGCTTCTCCTCGCGTAGCTTCTCCCGTTCAGCGGCGCGCTGCTCCTTGCGCTGTTTCTCGGCCAGACGCAGACGTTCCTTCTCGGCCACCTTGCGCTCGATCTCGATGCGATATTTGTCCAGGATGCCCGCCTCCGCCTCCTCGCTCATGCCCAGGGATGAGCCGGGTATGTCGTCCTTGCTGCGCAGCGCCAAAATGTAATCGTTCATCAGCTGGGCAATCTTGGCCGACAGCTCCGGGTAGCGCTTCAACATGGTCATCGACTGATTGACTGCACGATCGATGTCAATTAGACGTTCCAGAGTGCGTGGTCGCTCCGATGCGGCTGCCTCCAGGCCACCCGGACCGCCCGAGTTCAACAGATGACGATAATGGGCCAAAGCATGTGCCCGATCCTTGTGCAAGGCGCGCAACAACTTCTGCAAACACTTCTCGACATGATGGGCCTGCGCCAAGAGCGACAAGACTTATAGAAAATGGGGACTCGGATACTGGCGCAAGATACTCACATTTGGTGGCTGCTCCGTGAGGGCCTGGGTGTAGCAGGTCATGGCCTCGCGCTTGCGCTGATTGATGTGGGCGAGCACGCGCTGCTGGTGCATGGCGGCCAGTTGGTGCTTCTCGGCGTTGCCTTCTTCCTCGAGTGCCTGAACAGAAGTCTAAAATTACATTCCCATATAAAGACGTATTGCACACCAAGAGAGAAAGATTATCAGCATGATGTTGGAATTTAAAACTTTGGATTGTTTCATTTGATCGATAGCAATATCGATTTCGATTTCGATTGCAATTTCGCTTTCACTTCATTAAGTACAGCTACGTTTCGCTACAATTTCAATGGCTATAACTTGCAGTTGTTGCGTTAGTTCAGCGCGTGTTCGTTTCGTGTGTGTTTGTGTGGGTGGATGGGTGGGTGTGGGGTCGTGAGCGCGGACTAATAACTTGTGCCACGAACGCTTCAGAATACTGTGCAGAGCGTCAGTTGAAATTGCCAATGAAATGGAATAATACAAATCTCGATACATTCGGAATGTGAAATTTACAGCCAAAGTGTAAAAGTCGCTTCACACATGGAACATTTCTCGCACTGCTCTTTAGCTTTGTTCGCCCTCTCTTGGCAGTTGCAGTCTGCAATTTGATTGCGATTTCAAATTGAACTTCAATATTTTCTTAGTCAATTTCAATTCAACTAACAACACAAATTGCAAGAGTAAATGGAAATTTGCATGTGGTAAATACTTTTGAGGCATCAGTTCAATGTTTGCCCTATTTTTGTGGCCTCAGCTTAGCTCAAATGATGTGAAAAACTAGGGAACGTCCAATGCACACTTTTGTTGTCTAAGTACTTTTGACTAAGGCATGAATGTTCATAATGTGTAAGCGGAAGCTGACAATACAGAGGGAGATATATATATATAGAGACAGAGCGAGACAGAGAGAGACAGGGAGAGAGAGTGAGAGAGGCAGTAAGCTATCGACAATTGAATTGATGTTCTTAAGAGCTATGTATGTATGTAAGTTAATATGGTTTCTATATAGAGGCATGAGTAGATATGCATATTTACATGACTAGATAATGGCAATTCATATTATGAATATATAAATATATATATTTGATTGTTTGTTTATCTGTTACGAATGCAGTAAGCGCAGCATTTTGAGTATTTGATTTTAAGCAGCATTTGATTACAGCTATAGATATGCACTTATATACACATTCAAAAACAGAGAGAGAGAGAGAAAGTGTGCGTGTGTGTGTAGGTGTGGGTGTGTGTTGCTCTCTTTGCAGTTAGTTGCTGAGCTGGTTGGTTAGTTAGCTAGTTAGTTGGTAAGCGCTAATTGATTAGTTGAGAGATAAACGAAAAGAGCGTCGTTAACTAAGAATTACACGAGTTCAACTTTAAAGCCAATCAGTTTCAACTACTTGAGCACTTCTATATTGGAGTCAATTTGTTGCTGAGCTGTACTTGTGTTGAGAGTTGTTTCTTTTGCGTTCGTTATAACGTGTATGTTGCATACATCATTGAGACTATTGTTATTGTTATTGCTTTATGATTACAATCTGATGCCTCTTTCGCTCCCATTTGCCATACATGGATACACAAAGAGTAGGAATTACATGACTACATACATACACACATACATTGATTAGATGAAATACAAAATAGCGAGCAGAAATCATATGAACACAAGCGACAGGTGCATTGCAAACTTAGGCAAACGATAACCAATAAGACTAACTAGAATTATAATGAAAATGATTTGCTATAGCTTATAGAACTAGCTATAGTAGTAGTAGTAGTAGCTACTCAAAGGGTTGGGGCAGCGGTCCACATAGTCGAGCTGTTGCCAACTGAACAACTCTGTGAACTCTCTGTCCCCAAGACAAACATACAGTCACACTCACATACTCACACTCACACACACACACACATATATATGTACATAGTTGGTTTTGAATAGAGATAGTGAGTTGGTGCGTGAGATAGAGATAGAGATAGCCAGAAAAAGAATACACAATAGAACTATGACAGGTTGGTTGGATTTGGGGTAGGGGCTTGGGGGTTTGGGCAGGCGTTGTGGTTTAACATTTTTGATGGGGTAGTGGGTGGGTGGGTGGTGGCTGGGTAGGGTAGGCAGTTGGGAACAAACCTGGAAACGTGCCGTCATACGCTGTTTGAAGCTTTGCGCTGCCTTTGGATCGGCCAGGCGCATATCCTGATATTTCTCCTCTAGATCGGACCAGTCCTTCATGACACGTGTAACCTTCTCGCGGTGCGATTCCTCAAGGCGCTGTTGGGCTTCCTTTGTTTAGAATATGTTTTGTTTTTTGTTTGATAAATAAACCTGCACCCTCAACGTAAACACTTACTTTCTGACTTACTTTGTAGCTCTGGTGCTCGTAGTGCGGGTCGAAGTGCGTGAAATATGGATCTGAGGTGGGCTGAGCTGTCGATGGTGGAGCGCCAACTGCGACGCCAGCAACGGCAGCAGCGGCAGCAGCAGCCGCAGCGGCGGCAGCAGCAGCCGACAATTGCGGCGTACCAGTGACCACATCCGGCTTCGAGATGGATGGCTTGCTGCCCACCTGCTCGGCCACGGTCAGGCTAGCGGGCGACGAGGACATCAACGGGACTGAGGCTGTCTTGAGCGAGGGCTTGGCTCCGCTGGAGCTGCCATTGGGATCCCAGGTGTCGGCAATGCCAGCCACATCGCTGTCCGAGCCGGCGCCATCCTCCTCGTAGATATCGCTGTCCTCTCCGCTGTCGTATTCGGCATTGATGTCCTCGAGGCCGCTGCTGTTGGCATCGCTGGCAGTGCCTGTGCCGCCGACAGCGGCTGCCTCATCGGCGACCATTTCGTCCTCCTCATCATCGCCCATCAGATCATCCTCATCGTCCAGCTCATCGTCGTTGGCATCCTTGGAATAGTTCGAATCGTTGCTTTCATCCTCCTCATTCACGCTCAGCTCTACGTTGGCATTGTTCAGCTGTGCTGGCGGCATAACGGGAATTTCGGTCTTCTTCACGCGTATCTCATCGGCTAAAAAGACGAAAGGTGTTGCATCAGCGAGTGTGACCCATGCCGTGAGCAGTCGCGCCACTTACTTTTGAAGTGCTTGGGGCAGCAGACGAACTCAACGCCAGAGAAAAGCGAAATGCCGCAGGGCAGCAGCATGGCAAAGCTGCGCATCTGCATGCCGCGCTCCTGACAGGCGGCAGCTCCAGTCTGATTCCACCTGACGAAGGGCCAGCAACGCGACGCATTGTGTATGTGGTCAAAGAGGCAGCCCTCAGGCACCAGCAGTGCGTCCGATTGGAATGGTCCTTCTGAAGCCAAACGAGTTTGTCGCCGCATTTTGGGTTTTTTTTAGTTTTGTTTTTTGTGGAAAAGCAAATGATTAACATTGTTGGCTCAGAGCTCAGCTTGTGTTCATACTTACCCAAGCAACGGAACGGCTTGATCCAGCGATGGGCACCCTTACACTTGGCCGCATTCAACGAGCCCTGACGACACCAGCCACCGATCTTCTGGTAGTGCGATGATTCCACAATGTTCGTAATGTCACGATTCGGATAGGCCTGCAAGCAATCACAAGTGAGAGCAACGGTTAGCTGCCATGAAATTGATGCACAGAAAAATCTGAGACAATGCCCTTTGTTTCCCTCGAATTCCAGCTAGTCTTTTCAAGTGTTCAGAATGTGATCAACTGGCAATTGACGTAGCCAATGTTAGCTTGGCATAATTGTAATAAAATAGAAGTTAAAGTTGTTTGCAATTTGTTTTATTGTGCCATGATTACGTTGGCAGCCAGCGCATTGCTGCCAGCCTGCACTAAGTACACACATTTACATATGCAAACAGCCCTGGCAAGTGGCTTGATAAACTGTTGTCAGCATATGCAAGTGACATTGTCAGAATTTTAACATTTTGTTGACAAATGCTGATGTGATTGCAAATTGCAAAGCAAATACAACTTTTTACATCAATCAATTGACTTGGAACTGCACTCCCGAACAGAGACCCAAGCACGAATGCTAATCGAAGTTGAAGTCTTTCACTTTTATGTGAAACAGGAACTCAAACTGAGCTGTGCCGTATCGATACAAATTGAGTTGGGGAAAGCATAAGCAAAATCTAAAGCTCAACTATTTGTGATTATGTTCGATGTCTTTTTGTTTTGGCTTTAGTATTTGCTTAATGCATTATCCAATCTCGAGGCACATTTAATGTAATTTGAAGTGAAGCAGATAAGCCTCAAGAGTTGGGTTTTCAGTGAGCCTTGCTTAAACAAGTGGCTTTTCCATTTCCACTCGAGCGATTATTCCGTCTGCTCAATAAATGCGTCAACTAATCCAAATATTTATTTGTCCCTGTTGAGGCTTGTGCCATGGCAACGGCAGCAGCACAACATTATCATCAGCACCAAGTTTGAGTTGTGCCAAGTGGCAGCAGCAGCAGCTTGTTCTCAAGTGTGCGTGTGTGTGCGTGCGAGGGTACTTGAAGGCACATGTAAATTGAGTGCAACCAAAAGCCTTGGCTTCGATTTTGACACCTGACTGCTGCACACACACACGCACGCATACTCAATCAAAATGGGAGCACACACGCAGAGTGAGTGCGAGAGAGAGGGGTGGATGAGTGGGCAGATGTAAGTTTTCAGTAGGTTTTGTGCCATTATTGAAACTGCCTGCAACAATGGCAACCACTTGGCGTATACGTAATGTGCGCACTTAGCACTCCAAGATCGATGGAGAGCGCACAGAGCTGCTGGTTGCTAATGTTGATTAGACATTAGATGGCATTCAGTGCGTGCGCGTATCGATAACCATATGCTTATTAGTATCTATACACATATCCGCATTCGCATCCGTAAACGCCCACGCCATATAAATATTCAGCATGTGTTTGTGTGCGTGTGTCTATCCTCTGGGGTAATTCAAAGTGGATAAGCGGTTAAATCATTAGATATTTATAGGCTACAATTTCATTGTCTGCTGTGTGGCATTGCTTAGCCAAGCATTTGATGCGTTTCTTTTTTCTTTCTCCTTTTTTTGTTTGGCCAACGAGCAGTAAAACTTTAATTGGCCGCCCAGTTTGATTGACTGCCTAAATGACTGACTAACTGAATGGCCTTATAAAATATCGCACACAGCCACGTCATACACACACACCGCACACACACACATGTGCATATGCTTATATATGCGGTAAGTATGTGTGTGTGTGCTCGAGTGTGTGTGCACTACATTTGTTTCAAACAATTATGTGCCGAGTGCCACACACACACACACACACACACACACACGTAACACCCAACAGCTCATGAAAATGAGGCCTTTTTAAATGTTGTTTGAGTGTTTTGCTGCAAATAGCACACACACACTCACACACACTCTCGCACACTCGCACACACAAAACGAGTGCAAACGGCACGTAGGCAACGAACCGCTTGGCGCTGAGCCATACGGCCAGACAGTTAGTCCCCACCATAGACCCTCATACCCCTGTCTGCCCCGCCGTCACAGCTTTTGGCGTCCAGTAGGCCTTCTGTTGAGCTGTGTGTGTGTACAATGTATTGCCGTATAGCTGTTGGCAACCAGGCTAAATAAAACATTAAAAGCACAAAATAATGATGCTGATGCATGTCAAGTCAAACTGAAAACCGAAACCCCAAAGGCACCCAGGCCCGTTCCACACTGAAAATAAAACAAAAACCCAACAAGGCCCCATACTGTGTGTGACCATACATTCACATATATATTTATAAACATATAGGAATGTGTGTGTGTATGTGTGTGTGCGTGTGTAGCACATAATCATACATATAATGACACAGTGACAACCACTTGAATCGAGCATGTCCTTAGTATTGGTTCAGCATCGCCATGTGCTTTATCTCGACAGAAATATGTATTCCATTTTATCCTAAGCTTTCATTCTTCTGACATTTATATTTATATCCCCCATTTTTCTCAATGGCACGCAAGACTGTATGAAAGACAATCTTATATGGGTTCAGCTTGCTGTCTGCTTATATCAAGACACTTATAACAGTATAACTGTTGAGTGCTCAGTAACATTTTACTTTATAACAGTTTCATATACCAGATAATGGCATAAGTGATTATGTTTATGTTTATAAATATCTGCTAAGCTGAACAAACATATAACAGTTTTTGGCTAGGTATAACAGTTTTTATTTCTTAAAATATATATAGTGTTTTCATGTTTAACAAACCATCCTACTGAATAAACAGTTTTGTATAACAGATTTGTATAACAGATTTGTATAACAGTTTTGTATGGCAGTTTTGTATAACAGTTCAAAGCTGAACAGTAGATTGCTGAATAATCCTACGATCGATAATTGAATTAATTAAATAGTGTTATGCTTATAACAGTTTTTATAGTATAACACTTAAGTACTAAGATACGCTCTGCTTCTATTAACTAGGCTCTGTCTTGTTATCTTTCTTTTCTCCAATCAATTAAGGTTCAATTTCATTAATGCCGCATATAGTAGGTTCAAGTGTTATACAGTCCTAAGCTGACAGCACAATCTGTGCTATCGCGCTTAACAGGCCAACTGTGAAATTGGTTGCCCACTGTGCGCACGGTGTTTGGATGGCCGCTGCGATAGCGTGCGTGCGTGCGACTTGATATATGGGTGCCACCTACACCGCTTCACTCTCTTTAGTTGCCATTTAAAGGAAAATGTTAAAAAAAAAGAACGCACATCATCAGCAGTGGCAGCAGCAGTAGCAGCAGCAGCCACAGCAAAAGCACTGATGACGATGGCAGCGGTAACGTCGACGTCGACGTCATTCACACAACGGCCTCAGCCTGACCAGCGTTGGTCGAAGCTGCTGCTGCTGCTGCTGCCGCCTGTGGGTGACTCTGAGTCCGTCATTTGTTTGGTCGTTGGAGTATATAAACGTGCCAACCGAATGCGCAAACCAACACACACATACACACACACACACACACTCTTGCAGAGAAACACTTTCACACGAATACGTGAAACTGTGGCAGAAGAGCGCACGAGAGGAGCGGCTCTGTAGGCGCACTGACTGGGCTCTTGGGTGTTCTGGCAACCCCCACCCGAGGCAAACCGCTGTGCCTAGCCGCGTCACCCTCTGCCCGTCGCTCCGTCTTGTGCTGGCTTGGCCCGTTCGGGCTTGGCTAAAATGTGTTCGTTATACTTGGCTTAATCAAAACATATTCAACCGAGCGTGAGGCTGTTTAAGTGCTTCGCTCGAGAGAGCTTGCCACAAATACACACGCAGCGCCAACTTATTGTAACAGAATTTGATTCTTTTGTTTCCATAAGCACACACACACACACATACACAGGCACTTGGTTGTGGGGTAAAATGAAAAGCAAATTTAATTGTATAAAATTAGCAAAATGCGCGGCTCCCATGTGAGTCTGTATGTACTTGTGTGGATCTGTGTGAGCATGTGTGTGGGTGTGTGGCTGTGTGTGTGTGCGCTAATGACAGACAAACAATTAAACTTGACATTTTCTCTATTGTCCCTCGCACACACAGAGAGAGCGAACACGCGTGTTTTTCTATTGTCAACTGTACATGCGCTTATCCTTGAGCAATGCAATTAGACAAGTTTCAATCTAACGGCAACAATGGCAGTTGAAACAACAGCCAAACAACAGTTTGACACACAACATTAACAACAAGATGGCGTCGCCACATATTGAACACAAAATGGCGGCCATTGCGCTAGCAACAGCAGCGACAACAATAGCCGAGGCAACAGATTGCGCGTCGTCCTTGATGTCAAACTTTTCTATATGTATATCCTTAAATATTATATTTTTGAGCTATAAGTGTGTGTGTATGTGTGTATGTGTGTGTGTGTGTCGTCTGCGTCTTCGATCGATATCTATTAATACATTGTGAACTTCTGTTTGCCAGACGAATTTTCCGCTCATTTTCGATAGATACTTAAGAGTCTCTGGGTTGATTAATGATCCCACGGAGTTTGGCTCCACTTTTAATTAAGCTGCACAAGCGATGAATATTAAAAGTTTGGCTTAAGTGCATTAATAATTCTAAATTGGCCTCGCTTTTGCCATTATCAGACTCTCGCCGACTCTTATTCAATTCGCTTTCAAAAATAATTGCATAGCGCTAGGCGCGCACGGGCCACGCCTACTTTTCAATGCCTGCAGCTGACAGTTGGCGGTCGTTTTTTTTGGCATTGGCGCAAGGAATTTGTTTGTGGGCCCCGCCCCCAGCGCTTGGCTCAATGCAAACAGTCGACTTGCGCGTGTGTGTGTGTGTGTGTGGGTGTAGTTGGTGTGCTGCAGCCGAACGCGTTATTGAAAATGATTTTTTAATGCGGCATTGCCGCGAGCCTCACTGCGCGTGGACCCCACCGCCCCCATCGACTGCTTCTTCCTCGTGCTGCTTCCTCTGCTCCCGCCGCTTGTGCACAGTTTATGCGTGCGCTGCCTCAACTCATTTTGTGGCAACTTCCTATTCGCATTTTGCCGTTCAAGGCTCTTTCTGGGTATTTTTGTTTTTGGTTTTTCGAATTTAAATTTGAATTTTACATACATTTTGGTGCGCTTAAAGCTCGCAGGGGCGTGACCACGCAGCCAACGGCATTTGTTTGCCCACGCCGAACTGCTGAGCTTGTTGTAATTTAAGTTCCAGCGACCGCCCCCGCCCCCGCCCCCGCCCGCCGTTCCCTTACGGCACAAACAGTTTGAACTCGTGGCGTATACATATTTTTAGTTCAGTCAACGTTAACGTCGGCTACAGTTACAGTTAGAGCCGCAGCTACGTTTACTGTTACACAGACACCCACAAATGCCTGTGGCCAACAAACAGTGACCGCTGCGAGGCCCTGACAGCGCCTAACTGTTCTCAGAATCTGGGCACTCGGCCTTCGCGCGTGTTTGGGTCTCAACGCGTTGACATTGAAATTGTAAAAATAATTTCTCCTTTGCCACGTTTCATTCGCACACACACACACACACACACACACACACACACACACACACACACACACACACACACACACACACACATACGCACAACCACACACTGAAAAACAATGCGGGCAAAAGGCCAAATGCTGTGTCATTTCCATTTGTTTGTTGTTGTTTGTTTTTTCTTTAAGTTCAAACTTTTGTGTTACAAAGTCATTTCTGTCAAATAGGCTAAGCAAACATATTATTTTAAGTTGACTCGCTTTTATTTGCTCTTCGTCTCCTTCTCCCGCCCTGCCCCTCCCTCTCTGTGCGTGTGTGTATCTGTGCGTGAGCATTATTTAAGCTTGGTTAGGCATGCGTTGTTGGTCAGGCAGTTAGTTACACTTTTAAGTGGCATTTGGCTATAATGCGTATACGCAACGTGGCAGGAATGGAGCGTCGCAGCGTGAGTTACATATTTAATAAGTACAATTCGCTCAGCACTTTATCATGATTAGTGCAGCCAGATCATAAAATCTGATACTTTTTTCTCTTTTACCTTACACGTCTTATCGCCTTTCATGATTTTTATTCCATATTATCTGTGTGTCTAAGTTTTTTTCGGTTTTCTCAATATCTCTATCCTACTCTTCGCTTTATACTTTCTTTCTGCCTTTTTTCGCTCTCTGTGTATATCTCTGTCTCTCCAACTCTACCTTTCTTTGCCTTGCCTTTTATCTATATATATCTTTACCTCTATCTCTTTATCTTATTTCTCTCTCTCTCTCTGTCACATTTGTCATTGCCTTTATTTCTCTGTCTTTACTCATCTCACTGTCCTTGTTTCTTTTTCTCCCTCTCACAATCTCTCTACCTCTCTTTGCTCTGTATCGTTTTCTTTCTGTTTCTAAGTCTCAAGCTCGCTCTCTCTCTCTCTCTCTCTCTCTCTCTCTCTCTCTCTCTCTCTCTGTCTCTATCTCTCTCTATCTATCTATTGGCATCCATTTCTATTTTTCTCATCCATCTTAATTTTTCTTTTTTCTTTTTTCTTTCTCTATCAATATTTCTATTTCTCTCATTTCTTATTTATCTCTGTCTCTGTCTCTCTTTTCATAGCACCCTGTCTCTTTCTTTATCTAGTGTCGTTCTCTATCTCTCTCTCTCTTGCACATTCTTGATTACTTCTCCTTTACTTGTTTTCATCCTAATTCGTATTTTTGCTCAATTAATCTTTTGTCTTTTCCCATTTCTCTCGAACTTTCGCTTTCTTTTCCCGTCTCTTTCACATCAATTTGCCTCAAATCTGTTATACTGGCACGTTTGCTTCATATAAGTCGCATATTCGATTATAACAGAACAAAACTGTTATAATTGTTATACACTCTCACAATGTTATAACTGTTGCAGATGAAAAATGCGATTTAAATGACCAAAAGCTAAATCTCACGCATTCTTCTCCGACCGCATCGCGTTCTCTGCGCCAGCTCGCCCTTCACATGAATATATATGCCTGACTGTGTGTCCGTCTGTCCGTCTGTCTGGTAGCCTGCTCATGTGTATGTACATGCAATACATCACCTTTAATGGGCATTTTGTGTTAGCAGGCATTTAGCCCTAAATGCTTTGGCAACGTTACAAACAATTGAATTAAGACTGGGCCGCTGCACAATTGCGGGCAGAGCGGCTGCTGTTGCCGCTCGCCGTGCGCGGCTTTGCAATTTTGTAGCCATTTAAGGACTAGGTCCAGCCAGCCAACCCGTGTGCCGCTGGCTCTAGCTGTGGCCCAAGCCCATTTGTTAGTTGTGGCCTAATGTATGTGTGCGCCGGTCTCTTTCTATGCTTATCTATTTATCTCCCTGCTGATGCTGATGCTGCTACTGCTGCTGCTCTTATGTATTGGCCAACTATATTTAGCTCTCATATACACACTTATATGTATGTATGTGTGGGTGTGTGTGTGTGCGCGCTTTGAATGGCTCGTTGGCGACTAAACTACTTTTTGCCTGTTCACTGAGTTTCAATGGCCACGCGGCATTTAATTATAAACATATCACACACACACACACACACACACACATTTACATCTACATATGCATATAGAATGCTAGAAAAAACAACAACAAGGCGACATATTTAGCGTTGTGTTTTTATAAGCCAATTGGATCAACGTAGCCAACTGCGAGCACTGTGAGCGCCAACAATTTTTATTGCCAACTCGAGTCGAGTACCAATTACAGCGCACAAAAACAAGCACATTTAACAAACAGCTATTTATATATACAAAATTGATAAAACTAGTTTTTTTCTTTTCGTTTCCATTCATTAACCCACACTCGAGCTGTTCGAATTATCGGCATGCATTTGCGGTGCACGACACAAATCACACAAACCAAACTAACTAAAAGGCATTTAGCAACAATTTCAGAATTTCTCACCCACACTTGAAACTTGCATTTAGCTACAGACTAAATCTGAGCAGGGACGAGGCTCTGTTTACAGCTCTTCCATGGGCTGCTGCATGTGCTCATGCATGAAGCTTGAAACCCTGCACAAGAGTTGGCTTCTAAGTCAATAATTAATATGGAGCTATGGGCATTACTTAAGTTGATGACAGTCGGTGTTCGATAGAGCACTCACAACTTTAATGACAGAACTTGTAGCATATGCTTTTGTTAAGATCTGGCCGACAGCGTGATTGTATAAGCACTAATTAGAGAGAGTCGCAACTCTTATTTCAATTCATCTATAACTATACCTACTACTCTCTCTTCTACAGTATTTAAAATATAGATTCCGCTACTCTTTAAGTCTCTTCTTCAACGGCGTGGCGTCTGTTTCCTTGCCTCTCCCATTTGTAGCCTCCGATTTGATTACTATTACTTGTTTCAATTGAAATGCAAACTTTCAACTTGCGTGAGCTTTCTAAGCCATGAGTGAATAGCCAATAGTTTTAGCAGCCTTTCAAGCTGAATGGGTTTCAGATAACTATTTCTGCTTCATACATTAAACGAGTTTGACTACTTCAGAAATCGCTGTCGCTTTCCACGCTGCAGTAAATTTCAGTTCTGCTCTAGAATCTAGTGTTTCGCTTGAATCAAAGTAGGCGACAAATTAGAACTCAACTCATCAGCTTTGAACTCTAAAATAAAGTCATTCGTGAGCTAGTCGCCTACGGAAAGGGATATATAATTTAGAAGCTCACGCTTTGTGCTCTCCTTACTATGGCCAAGGCAAAGGAACTCTTGAAAGCATTCGCACGCGCATTCGTCTTCTCGTGGCTCGCCTATAGCTTCTGCTACATGGAGCGCGAGCTGGAGCTGGCAAACTTGCATATTCTAACCGGAACAACAGCCGTGATTTTGAGCGCGTTTCTGATTCGATTGCTGCTCAGGCAGCCAGACCAATCACACTGTGGGCAAGGTATTTTCCTCTGGATCTCTGGCAAGGTGGTGCTGGGGCTAATTGTCCAAATGCTCTCGACCCTGCTGCTCTCGCTCTGCTGGAGCTGGCTGCTGGACGATGCCAGTGGAAGGGGCATGGTATACAATTCGAAGAGCCTTCTGCCACTTGGCTGCACTTTGATTAGCTATGAGATCTATTTGGAGTGCTGCAAAACGTCGCAGTCTGATGAAGTAGACAGAAACCTCGAGTTCGCCTGCGCTGGTGCACTTGCCACATTTGTAAGCTCATTTGCCACACAGCCTCATTAACGGAGGGCAAGCGTGGCGAGAAGCATGCGCCCTCCATCATATCGTTAATTAGGAAGGTTTTGTAATTGAATACTCAGAGCTGAACGCGACTGAGCATAAATCTCATAAGCCGTTTATTAACTATCAGCAGCCAGCGAGCGACCAGCAGGCAGCCATTGTCCTCTGCTCCTCGAATCAAGCATAAAAAGGGCGAAAATATAGTTAGGGTCGACTAATTGGTAACTGGAAGCTTCACCTAACTAAGATGGAAAATAGATCGAATATAAAAATATTTATTAAATCTAAGAATGCAAGTGAAACCTCCTTTGAGATCGAAGCATGAAACACGCTCGACTTCACATGGCTTGGGATATTTTAATAAACAAATTGACTTTAGCAGTTGAACAAATTGTATTCATTAATTAAAATGAAAGCAATGACAATAACCGTATGCATTTACAAGTTAATTGAATATTAAAATGTTCGAGGAAACTGTGTCAAATGCACACTAGTCAGGCAATAGAAGGAAATGTCTTTACGGACGGGCAGGCTGGCCTGGTCTGGCATGGTCTGGCATGGCCTGGCCATACGAATCAATGAATAAGTTAGATATAAGTTAACACAATTGATCAGCAGAACGTAAATATTGAAGCTGACCATGCATTCTCAGCATAAATGCTTACGACACCAGCTGTCTCAAGCGGACATTGCACAACAGCGGAAGCGTCCACGCGCAACAATGTTGCTGACCAGCGACCTAGTACTGTATGCAATGCCAGCGTTTTCAGGGCTTAGGGCTAGCTTCTATTATAAGAACGATTGTCAAATAGAGTTAGTTGATTTTTGGAAATAAAGAACGTCGGTCATCGCCACGGAATTCACAAAGTCTTCTCATTTTTCGAATAAGTGTTAACGCCGATACTCCGTACGCGCTTAACATAATTTCGAAATCTTAAAATAATTAACTGGCGCCCAACGAAATCGGAAAAAAAAACCCGAACTCAATTAAACAAATATTCAAAAAATAATTTGTGAAAAAAACCCGAACTCAGTTAAACAAATATTCAAGAAATAATTTGTGAAAAAAAAAAAAACCCGAACTCTATTAAGAAAATTTCCAACAAATAATTTGAAAAAAACCCGAACTCAATCAAACAATTATTAAAAAAAAATTTGTGAAAAAAAAAAACCCGAACTCAGTTAAACAAATATTCAACAAATAATTTGTGAAAAAAAACATTATAAATTACAACTAATACGCAACAAAAAAAGTTCACCAAGGGATTCATCAAACCATCAGCTCTACGAAAATAATATAAGAACATGTAAGTAGGGTGTTCAAAAAAAAAAAAAAAAGAATAATAATAAATAAAAATTGTAAAAATACAATTCCAACTGTTCAACTAAATTTTAATTGTATAAAAAACACTACACATATCTTATTTGCATGTTATGAGTGATAGTGAGATACAAGATTTAGTAAAAAAATTTCAAAGTATAGATACAGGTGAAAAAATAAAAATGTCTTTATCTAACGAACAGTTAAGAGCGATTGTAGAAGGCGCAGTTACAAGCGCATTAAGAACCCAAAAAGAAAACTTTGATCAGAAATTACGCGACATAGAACAACGTATTGGTTCTGTACAAGTTAGCACTCCTGAAGTAGAAACATTTAGAGAGGCCGAGATCAGGGCAAGCGTCATTTGCAATGAAACCCTTGACATAATGAAATCCCTTCCAGAATTTGAAGGAAAAAATGAGACTTATGTATCATGGAGGAAAGCTGCGCATACCGCATACAAAGTATATGAAAAATATGATGGTAGCTCGAAACATTATCAAGCTTTAGGAATATTAAGAAACAAAATTAAAAACGCCGCCGATATGGTACTCTCTTCGTTTGACACTCCTCTGAATTTTAGGGCCATTATAAATCGGTTAGATTTCACGTACGCAGACAAAAGACCGATATACCTAATTGAACAAGAGCTGTCAACACTCCGTCAAGGAAATCTGACACTACTACAGTACTATGACGAAGTGGAGAAGAAACTGACTTTACTCATAAATAAGACAATCATGACCTATGACGCCAACGTTGCCTCTTCGTTAAATGAGAAATACAGGGCAGACGCTCTACGAGTATTCATCTCAGGTACCAGGAAAACTTTAAGTGATGTCCTATTCTCAGCTAGACCAACTGACCTTCCGTCTGCACTGGCATTAGCCCAAGAAGTCGAGTCTAATCATGACCGGTATATGTTTGCCACGAATTTTGCACGTAGTTTAGAAGAAAAGGCTCAGAGAACAGTACAAAAACAACAAGGCAGAGATAGGAACCTAACTCAAGACCCAAAATACAACCAGCCAGGGAAAAGCCCATATTATAAGAAACAAGAATTCTCACCACGACGAGAACAAGTTGAACCAATGGACGTTGATACATCCGCTCGCTTCGGACAGACGACCCAATACCAGCAAAACACGGCTCCCTCAAAGCAAACTCAGTGGTCGACTCAACAACAAAACACAAAATATGAAAGTTACAATAATCAGGGACAAGCAAACAAGAGACCAAATAATAGTAGTGCACGACTCACAGGACCGAAGCAGCAAAGAGTTAACTATTTAGAAGCAAGAGATTCAGAATATGAACAGGACGGTAATAAATATCGGACCATCGCAGAAAATGAGGCAGAAGACATTGAAGACGAATCCGACGAATATGACCAGGTCCATTTTTTAGACCTGGCTCCCTGCTACCGTTCATAGAAAGATCAGTGGCAGGAAGGACAATAAGATTACTTATAGATACAGGGGCCTCTAAAAACTATGTTAAACCATTAAAAGAATTAAAACATATTAAGCCAGTAGAAAAACCCTTTCGAGTAAAATCAATTCATGGCTATAACGATATTGACAGGAAGTGTACAATGCATCTTTTTAACACAAATACAACATTTTTCTTACTACCAAACCTTACGAAATTTGACGGTATAATTGGACTTGATTTACTAAACCAAAACAACGTTATATTAGATTTCAAAAACAAGAAGTTAATAACAAACTGCACTTCCGAGACTATTAAATTTCTAAAATGCCCAGCCGTAAATTTTACGGATGTCAAAGAAATAGAAACCCCTCAAGCCATAACGACAAACTTTCAAACAATGCTCAAGAAACGAACAGGAGTCTTTGCGGAACCAAATGAGGCACTCCCGTATAATACCAACATCATTGCCACCATTAGAACAGAAAATGAGGATCCCATATATTCCAAACTATACCCATACCCAATGGGCGTATCGGAATTCGTAAACGCAGAAACTCAAGACCTGTTAAAAAACGGTATAATACGTCCATCTCGTTCACCGTACAATAACCCCGTTTGGGTTGTAGATAAAAAAGGTACTGATGAACAGGGAAGGAAAAAGAAGCGTTTAGTCATAGACTTCAGAAAACTTAACCAAAAAACAATAGACGACAAATATCCAATCCCCAATATTGCCTCTATCTTATCCAACTTAGGAACAGCAAGGTATTTTACAACCCTAGATCTGAAATCCGGATTTCACCAGATCTTACTTGCTGAAAAGGACAGAGAAAAGACAGCCTTTTCTATAGGAAGTGGAAAGTATGAGTTTTGCAGGCTCCCTTTTGGCTTGAAAAATGCACCCAGTATTTTTCAAAGAGCCATTGACGATGTGCTCAGAGAGCAAATCGGAAAATCTTGTTATGTTTACGTCGACGACGTAATAATTTTTTCTGAAAACATGGAAAACCACGTCAAACATATCGCCTGGGTCTTAGATAAGCTATACGAGGCCAACATGAGAGTTTCGCCAGAAAAATCACACTTTTTCAAAGAAAGCGTTGAATATCTAGGTTTCGTGGTCTCAAGTAAAGGTATAAAGACATGTCCAAGTAAAGTTGAAGCGATTCGTAACTACGAATTACCAACAACTCTGTTTAACGTCAGATCATTCCTCGGCCTGGCAAGCTACTATAGGTGTTTTATCAAGGACTTCGCATCTTTGGCAAAACCTATAAGCGACATCTTAAAAGGCGAAAACGGCAAAGTTAGCGCAGGACAATCAAAGAAAATACCAGTAAAATTCGACGAGAGTCAACTCACGGCATTTGAGAAACTAAAAGAGGTTCTCGCATCCGAAAATGTAATGTTACTCTACCCCGACTACAAGAAAGCGTTTGATTTAACAACTGATGCTTCGTCCTTTGGTCTAGGGGCAGTCTTATCCCAAGGTGGAAAACCAATCACCATGATATCAAGGACATTGAAAGATAGGGAACTTAGCTTTGCAACAAATGAAAGAGAATTACTTGCTATAGTCTGGGCCTTGAAAAGCCTCCGAAACTATCTGTACGGAGTAAAAAATTTAAATATCTTTACGGACCACCAACCCCTGACGTTTGCAGTATCTGACCGTAATCCAAACGCAAAAATCAGGCGTTGGAAAGCTTTTATAGACGAGTATAATGCAAATATCTATTACAAGCCAGGGAAGGAAAACTACGTTGCTGATGCGCTATCGCGGCATAATATTCATGCCTTGGAAGACGACGCACAGTCAGACAGAGCTACAATGCATAGCGAAGTATCACTCACGTACACTATAGAAACAACAGACAAACCAATCAACTGTTTCCAAAACCAAATTATAATTGAAGAAGATAGAGTAGCCTCTGATCGTACAGTCATTATATTCGGTAAAAAAATCCGACATACAATTCACTTCTCAGACAGAAATTCGTTAATCGAAAGAGTTTACGATGTAGTCAAAAAAGACGTCGTTAATGCAATCCATTGCGAGTTACCAGTACTGGCATTCATACAACATAAACTAATAGAAACTTTCCCAACAACAATATTTCGATATACAAAACATATGGTAAATGACATTTTTGACAAGAACGAACAAAAAGAAATAACTGTAACAGAACACAATCGAGCCCACAGAGCAGCTCAAGAAAATGTAAAACAGATTTTACAAGACTACTTTTTTCCAAAAATGACAAAACTAGCTAACGAAGTGGTTGCAAATTGCAAAATCTGTAAAACAGCTAAGTACAACCGTCACCCACAAAAACAAATACTTGGAGAAACTCCTATACCTTCCTATGTGGGTGAAATGCTACACATTGACGTATACTCAACTGATAAAAAATACTTCCTTACATGCATAGACAAATTTTCAAAATTCGCAACCGTTCAACCCATTGCTTCAAGGACAATAATCGACATACAATCGGCAATTTTACAACTTGTAAATTTTTATCGACATATCAAGACGATCTATTGCGATAATGAACCCTCCTTAAAGTCCGAAACAATAAAATCACTATTAAACGGCCAGTATGACATTCAAATCGTAAACGCCCCACCACTCCATAGTACTTCAAATGGACAAGTCGAGAGATTTCATAGCACCCTCAGCGACATCGCAAGATGCCTAACAGCTCAAAGAAAAATTACAGATACCGTTGAAACGATACTCCAAGCAACTATTGAATACAACAACACAGTTCACTCGGTAACAGACAAACGTCCAATCGACATAATCCACTCATCCTCCCCAGAACTTAAAATTGAAATAAGAAATAAAATTCAAAAAGCACAGCAGCTCCAAATAAACAGGGTAAATGAAACAAGACACGATAGACAATTCCAAGTAGGCGATACAGTTCTTGTAAAGGCAAACAGACGTTTAGGGAACAAATTGACACCACTGTACAATGAAAACAAAATTGACGCAGACTTGGGGACAACGGTCTTAATAAAAGGGAGGGTGGTCCACAAAGACAACCTAAGGTAAACAAAACATTAAACCCTTTTTATTTCTTTTTATCTTTAGGATTTGGGCTATAATTCTCTTCGCCACAACGGTAGCGGCGAAACTTACCGATTATACGAACACAGATTACATACCGATCTCAGACGGATATGTAACCATTTGGACGGATTTCCAATATTTAAAACATTCAACTAATCTTACTCTATACTCAGCAATAGTAGAGGACACGAAGAAATTAAGACAAAATTTTCCACGATCACATATGAGACAGTTATTAGACACAGATATACAACATATAGAAGCACTAATAGCCACAGTAAATATCCATCATAGACATGCTAGGAGCATTAATATGCTAGGCACCGTTCTTAAAGTCGTAGCTGGCACGCCAGACTCCGACGACTTGGAAAATCTTAAATTTACACAGAAAGAACTTGTAGAATCAGAAAACAGGCAAGTAACTATAAACACAAAAATGCAAGAACAAATAAATAAGCTAACCGACACAGTAAACCTCATAACAAAAACAAAGCAAATAGATACAGAACATTTGTATGAGACACTGCTCTCAAGAAACAGAATAATTATTTCAGAACTAGAAACCTTGATGCTATCAGTAACACTTGCAAAGGTTGGAATTGTAAACCCCTCCATATTAGATTCTTCTGACTTAAAAAATATTGTTAATGAACACCCTATAAATATCACTATTACTGACTTAATGGAAGTATCTCAAGTTAAAGTCTTGCTAAATAATAACTTTTTACACTTTATTATAAGATACCCTAAGCCTAACATAGTATGTAAAAAATTAACAATATACCCTGTCCAACACGATGGCATTGTAATCAATTTCGCCGAAGACTACGATATAGCTGTTTGCGACAACCATGTAATATCAATAGGAAATTGTAGCACAGCCCTCACAACAACGTTCTGTAAGAAATTACCCTATACAACGTGCGCGCAACAACTGCACTCAGGTGGCACTGCACATTGCTCAACTCGACCCAGCCATCTTGAACCTCTAACCATCATCGACGATGGCGTTATCATCATCAACGACAGAGTGGCTATAGTTGACGAGCAAATGGTGAAAGGGACATTCCTCCTTACCTTTGACAACGAGATAAAGGTAAACGGCACCGTATATAAAAATCCAAAAAAATACGTGAGGAAATCCCCGAGACCAGCGGCATCCACGCTTCTAAATATAACGGATCATCAGGAAATACCGAGCCTGCCGTACCTACAGAAGCTAAGCATAAAAAACATCCGGGACATTGCTCAAATAGAAGAACAACTGGTAAAAAGACCAATAATATCTGGACTAACCGTGGTCATCATTCTACTTTCCTGCTACGCCTCAACGAAACTTTATCAAAGACATCAGAGGAGCAAACGTCAACTTGATCTTCAAGCGGTAATTAACAGTTTGAAGAACTCCGAGGACGTCATTCACCTAAGTGGGGGAGGAGTTAACACAATTGATCAGCAGAACGTAAATATTGAAGCTGACCATGCATTCTCAGCATAAATGCTTACGACACCAGCTGTCTCAAGCGGACATTGCACAACAGCGGAAGCGTCCACGCGCAACAATGTTGCTGACCAGCGACCTAGTACTGTATGCAATGCCAGCGTTTTCAGGGCTTAGGGCTAGCTTCTATTATAAGAACGATTGTCAAATAGAGTTAGTTGATTTTTGGAAATAAAGAACGTCGGTCATCGCCACGGAATTCACAAAGTCTTCTCATTTTTCGAATAAGTGTTAACGCCGATACTCCGTACGCGCTTAACATAATTTCGAAATCTTAAAATAATTAACTTATACACATTTTGTATTATATACAATGCAAATGGTGAATAAATATTTCATAGCTGGGTGGCTCGGGGGTTCGGGGCGGCGAACAAATTGTTTACAAAATGGCCTAAAAATCAATGCTTGTTCAATGCAAATGAGTACAAAAGCAACAACGGCTTGGGCCGTGCTCGGTCGAAGCTACGAATATGTAATTCGGCTCATTACAAAAACCAAAAAGCAAACAAAAGAGCACACACACGCGCACACACACGCACACGCACAACAAAAATAACAACTAAATTGTGACTGTGCAAACAATTAGAAAGCAGCGAACGATTTTTGGTTGCCTGACATCAATGCGACTAAGCAAATACGACCCCTTGCCCTAACTTTCCAACTTACAGTGCCAGCCACGCCCCACCCAGCAACGACCCCGCGCTCTGTGCACCTCTTAGTTGATGTCCAGGGACACGTAACCACACGTTTGGTCGGCGGTTTGTATGTGCGCCTCGCCGTAAAGCAGCTGCAAATTAATTAATTTCCATTTGAATGGAAAACAGCGAAATAAAAACCAAAATAAGGCGTAAAAAAGAACACAAACAGACACAGACAGAATGAGTAAGGGAGAGTGGCAGGCTATTTAAATATGCATATACATAAATGAGTTTGTTCTGCTGCACTTCGGAGCTGTGGCGTACCCAAAAAGCGCAACCAGTCGAACAATTCGCCAAAAGCAACAACAAACAAACAAACAAACAAACGAGCACAAAGGACAACAGGTTCACTTCATCATTTTTTTTTTAATTAATTTCTTTTTGCGACCAACATCAAAATTTTGAACGACTGCTGAAAAAAAATGAGAAAAAAGTGTAGCATACTTTTGTGCGGCTTGATTTATTTCGCGTAAAAAGGATTGACTCGAACGTTTGAATGGGAAACGAGCGAAGTAAATGGGCAAATATGTGCGCCAGAGCCGCAATGGCCTTCTCTTTGTGCGTGTGTGTGTGTGTGTGTGTGTGTGTGTGGCTGACTTAGTAAATTAAATGAGCGTAAACTTTGCGCTATTTGCGTTTGTCTGTTTGTTTGAGGTCAGGGGCTGCTGTCGCGCACCGCATCAAAATAACCAAATTAAAAAGCAGGCAAATGTTTAAGAAATGTACCCACACACACACACACACACACACAGACATATATAAGCTGAAAATGCAATTTGTTAGCAACATCAATTTGACTTTTTACCCAGCGCTTGACATTAATGGTCAGCGCAACTGAGCTTGAATACGCGTTTTATACTTGATATGCCCATTAGGAAAGGTTTTATAATCAAATTATGCATAGAGAGAGAAAGAGGAAATGACAGCGCTTGCTCACTGTCCCTCTCCCTCTTTCCTAGTCAGTTTGATTTGTACCCTAGTCCAACTTTGCTATGCAAATTCAAATTGCGATTCAAAGCGAAGCAAATAACAGAATATTTTATTGATTTATCAATTGCTCTAAGCTTTTCTATTCTTTGAAGCACTTCAATTATGAGCTTCGCTATTCTAAATATGTTTCAATTAAATATCAACAGACTAACATCTATGGAGCTGTGCACAGCTCTCATACATATTTATTGTCAGAGGGAATTCGTTAGTGTCGCAGTTTTCCCTCTTCTTTTTTTTTTGTATATCGAAAGCAAAGCAAACAATGAATGCACGAATGGAAAATGGCGCAACAGCAGGTGGATTAGGAAAGAGATGAAAGCCTGATAGGCGCGGTGGGGGTTGGGTGGTGCACAGTTGAAAGCAACAGCTTAGCATTGTCTAATGGCTGGGATTTGTGTGGCTCTCACAGTTGTTGCTGTCGCTGTTGTCGTTGCTGTCTTTGCGCGTGTTTCGGCCTTATCAGCAATGACGACAATACGTAAATATCTTGAGTGCCGTTGCCACTCCAACTGCTATGAAAAGTTCTCATACGCCGCTTGGGCATTTGATGATTTTGTATGTATGCAAAAGTACAAAGTGACCAAGCATTGAAAGATATTTAAATTCAATTTGCTATTCAGTATCTTTCTTAGTGACTTTCCTTATTTCTTGCATATTGCTTATTCTAATTTGCCGCACAGCAGCCAGCAATGTTAATTTATCTTTGCTTAGATCTGCATGCAGAACCCTGTGGCTTCATCGAATACCTTTGCTGCTCTCTTGGTTCATTGATATTGCTAGTTCATAAGCATGGCAGCGAGAAATGCTTTGAGTCCGGTCTTGAGTGAAGGCAGATGTCGTGCAGAGCAGCTGGACTGGCAGGCTGATGGCTCGACTAAATACTAATTTAAAGCATTTTCTATTTTCGATATTTTTGGTTTTTGGGAAAATATTTAGCTTTTGTTGTGCAATCAATGCTATTTTAATTTGCACTTGTTTCCTTCTAATTGTCTGTTTCATATTGTTGATGTAATTACGAGTATTTCGCAATTTATTACAATTAGCATTGGCCGCTGTCAGAACAGTGGGCGGATGTGGGCGGTGTGGCCTGCAGCGGGCGGGGGTTGTCATCGGTAACATGTTCACATAAATTAAGCATAATATAAAAATTAACATAATTATAAAATATGGCTAGCGTGAAGAAGAAAGAAAACACGCTTCACATTGTAAATACGAGAGCAACGTAAATTACAGCCAGGCAAAAATAAAATGCAAATGCAAAGCCAATGAAATATTTTCCACAAACCCATAATATACACACACAAATATATATATAAATGTACATGTGTGTGTGTGTGTGTATAATATGATTTACGTTGTGGCAAAATGACGACAACAGCAGCAACAGCAGCAGCGTCAGCAGCAGGCCGCAACAAATTTGCGTGTCGAAATCAAATGCGACAGTTTTGACAGGCCGCAAGGCTCATTAGAAACATTCGCCAAATGTTCAGTTCGAGCACAGAATATGTCATATTTACCAAACAGAGACAAGCAGAGCAGAGCCACAGCTTGTAATGTGGTGTTCAAGTCAAGATATTAGTTTACAGCGACTGACTCGACTCACAGTCTCATCGCATGCGATCAATGCAAATGAATTTGCAATTTGCAATTTGCAATCTAAGTTTATTCATACGAAGCCATTCTGCCATTGTGCTGAAATATGAATGCACTCGACGCCCTTTGATTCCATTCGACATAGTATTTCACTTAACACTGTTGCCGGTGTCAATCAGCAAAAGCTTTGTTGTTGGGCTGCATTGAAGAAGGAAAGAAAAAACGCTACATTAGCCGGCAGCTAGGGAAATTTAATTAAAAAAGCCAAAGGCAAGCCAATTTATGAGGGCGTCCCAGGCGTATGCGCGATGTGTGTTCGCACTGCCTGCCTGGATGAGAGAGACATAGAGCGCGAGAGAGAGAGGGATACGCGTATGCAGAAAGCAAAAAGCAGAAAGTAAAAAGCGAAAATTAATGGAAAATTAATTAAGTGTCGTTTAATGTTGTCTCAATATAAACGCTTTCAACGCAGCGCAAATTAAATTGTTGTTGCTCCACACACTCATTCAACTACTGAGCATAGCTGCTGCCACTACTGCACCCTCGGTTGTGTGCCTACAAAATGCTGGCTGGCTGCTGCTGCCGCTTTTGATTTATTGCCTTTCATGTTGCTGCTGCACTTTGAGTGAAGAGGCTGGGTGAATGTGAAAGGGATGCTTGGGGGGCAGCCAGAGTTCGAAATAAGCTTGCTGCGCTGGTTGCCAGGCCAGCAAAGCCGCTGCTTTGCTGCTGCTGCTGCTGCTGCTGCTGCTGCTGCTTGCGGCTGGCCACTTGAGCGTTAGCGTGGCCATAAAATTACATTTTGCAATGGGGCCACGTGGCGTATGCGCAATCTCTGCTCACTTTTCATATGCAAAGTAAATGCAATAGTGAATGCAAATAGCAATTTTCATGCGGCTTCAATTCAATCAGCAGCACATTACAAACACGTGCCCATCCCCATTGCCATCCCCAGCTGCTTCCCTTGGAGCACTTGGGCATTTTCAATTTGAAAACGCAATCCCCCTTACTTACCTTCTTGCAGTAATCAAGCAAATCCATTTTATCACGCAAACATGTGGCGCCCGTTGTCTTCTTGCTGAGGTCCGTTACCCAGCGTCCCTCCTCGGATAGATATTGCGGTTGATAGATTTGTCCGGCTTCGCAGAGCACGGCGATCTGTGGCTCCCAGCGCGGCGAGGCGGCCTGTAAATAGTATTTGCAAATGCAAATGCAAATGCAGCACGGATTAGTTGATAATACATTTTCCATCAATGCCAAAGAATCTACAAATATGAGAGCATGTGCATCAGTGTGTGTGCGTGCGTGTGTGGGTGTGTAAGTGGTGCAATCAAATCATGTCATATTGCTAAATATTCATATGTGTCTGGACACGGAATAGGCACAACAACAGCTGAGTGCCTATCAATAAGACAAACACGCATTCACGTCACGTTCCATTCCACTCGACAGGGGCCACACGCAACTTGCAATGAGCCAGCTGTTGGTCATATGTGCATAGAATTAATGCCTGGACCAACAACTAAGAACGTGCTTAAGCAAGAAAGAAAGGTGAAGCAGCGACTTACAATAGAAATGCATTTGCTGTAAGAGAATTTCCTCTAGAAACTTTAACTCTCAGCTATCTAATCAGTCAGAGCCAAAAATATGAGGGGGAAATATAATAGCATCAGTTTTACAGCGTGCGTTTAGCAGTGCGTATACGTAATGTTCATTTGACTTGACTCGCAGCATAGACAACATAGACATTAATCATACGCCACATTGTGCAAGTGAAGCTTGACGCGCTCAGCCCGTACCACTGCTGGGTGGGTGTGGCTGAGCGATAAAAAATAATGATGCCACATACAGAGGGACAGAGAGACAAAGAGAGAGAGAGAGAGAGAGGGAGAGAGACCGAGAGATCGCATTGGACTGTGAATATGACTTGGATACAACAGCAGGCGGCACATGTGGCAATCAAGTGAGACAACTGAACTCATTAGGCGGGTCTGGGCGGGCAGACAGAGGTATGCATGTTGACGGCAGCTAAACCTCAACGATGTCTTAAATGGTTCATTACAGTTGCCATTGCCAGGCAGAAGCAGCAGGCAGAAGGCAGCCAACAGTTGCCAGTTGGCAGTTTGATGAATGGGCAGAGTTGAATTATGCATAGCAAAGCAGGCTCAATTGATGGATTGATTGAATGATTTTGCTCTCTGATTCAGATCGACGCAGTAAGCCAAGAGCTACCCTCGGCTCAAGTGTCGCACTCATCAGCTCTCAATTAGTTGGAGTTTCTATTCGTAGTTGCCAATTCTGTTGATGCTCTCAACATCGACGTATTGTGCCGCATTTGAGTCAGTTTTTTGCGACACATCTCGCAGGACTGTGGCAACAGGCAGATTACTACACTGTCCATCACTGTTCGTCTCTTGACCTCGCTGCGCACACGTATTGTTTTTGCTGCTGCTGCTGCGAATTTCCATTAGTTGCTGGCCATTGTTCGGCATCAGCGCTGATAAGCTGCAGGTTCATGTTTCAACAAACTGAATCTTGAATGAATGCAACGCATTCGCATCTGGCTGCCATTCAAATGCAGCATTCAGCATTCAGTATTCAGTGTTCGGCGTTCGGTGTTCAGCATGTGCCACTGATTCACTCGCTTAGTGTCTGAAAAAACCAAAACTCGTCAGCGAAATGCTTTCAATAAAGCGCACATGTAGAACCTGCTGCCATGCACAAAGCATTGTTTGTCCAAATAGAGCTCGCTGTCAATTTCCATGTTAAAAAAAACCACATGTACATATATATATATATATACATATCTATATATATGTGTATAGGAACAGAGCTGCTATAGGGCACGGCATTAAAGTCAATCTTGATACAAAATAACTACAGACCAAATGAAAACATCAAAGCTTAAATACTTTGAGTTGTTCTACCTGAAGCACTTTAGCATTTTTTCTAGTGTTTTCTAAAAACTTTTGCTGATTGAAAAAGTTGCACTCGATATTTTTCAGCAGTTGTTGATGGACGTAGCGATAGTATTGAATATATATCATTTACTTTTCAGAAGTCTATATATATATATGATATACATGAGCTCTCATTGCATTAAATTTATTTTTGTATAATTTTAAAGAGTTTTCCCACTCAACTTAAATTAGTTTCTGTTTCGCTGCGCAACTTAAGCTTGTCTTTGTGTATGTTCCGGCGGCATGTCAACTAGGAAAAGTCTTATTCCCAGCTTTATGCCCACGTTGTGCTGCTCAACCATCTTGATTATCCGCAACATTTTAGCTTGTTTTGTTTTTTGTTTTCTTGTTATCATAACAACGAGAAAATTGAGTTGCCCGACGCTTCGCTGAGCCACTCGCTAGGCAGGTCGCTAGGTCGGTATCTATGCAAACTCCATTATCAAAATGCATTTGAGCAGCGTTACGTAGCTGCATTAAAAAAACTTCCTGCTCGGGCGCTGCTGCTGCTGCTGCTGCTGCTGTTGCTCCAGCTCCTACTCCTGCTCTCCACTAATAAATATAATAATAGCCTGCGCCTCTGGCATATGCGAACGGCGCGTGTAACAAGCCTGGATGACAGCTCCTTCGCCTGACTAGCCTCAGCTACTTGGCTCATGCAGCTATCCATCCACACACCAATTGCCATCGCTCATATGCCTCTCGCTCTCACCCTCTCACTCTCTTTTTGTCGCTCTCTTTCTTTCTCTGTGTGCTCAACTATTTCGAAAGTAATTAAGTTGGCAAAAAGGCGGAAACATGCTCGTTCTTCAGCTCAACGTCGCCTTGCCAGTGACGTGCCAGCATTTTTCCAGGCAATCTAATAATTCACAAAACAACACTCACACACACACACACACACACACATATGTATTTATATACATATAAAAGTCTATATGTGTGCATATATATATATACAGATTTAACATTTTGCCTGCTGTTTGCATGTGAAAAATTTGTTGGCCCAAGCTTTTGGCTTGGCTTTATGTTTGTCTTTTCTACGTCATTGTTGCAATCAGCTTTGTTATTGCATGCCTTGTTGTTGCTCTTGCCGTTGCCGTTGCCGTTGCCGTTGAAGTTGTAGTTGTAGTTGTCGTTGCTGCTGCTGCTGCTGTTGCTGGTGCTGTCAACGATGACACCATAGTCTATGCCAAACAACATGAACTGCAATTTCAGCTGCCGCTGGCTACAGTAAGGGGCATATTAAATAACGCCGTTGTCCGTGTTCGGACGCAATCTACCAGAATTAAGGCAAACACTGACGCAATCAGAGCAAACTTTGTCAACATATAATATGCATGCTTGAACATACCCTGTAATCTCGAAGCTATGAAGGTAGCCGGAGTTCAACTCGGCCACCAAAAGTGGCAGATTTTCAAAACTCTGCTGAACTCGCAAGCTTCATTGGTCAAAGTGATCTTAAAGCTCGAATAGTTCGTGCTGATTGGAATGGGCTGCTTATGCGTTTTTAATCTTAAGCTGCAGCAATCAGCAGATGCTAATCAAAAATGATGATGTACTCGAAGTGGCTGCGAATGCTGCCAATCATCGGAAATGAGTCGGCAACAATTTGCTGTTGGCTGTTGCAAATGCAGAGCCAAACGGTTGACTGACTCATTGCCAGGCGGCAATCCAAATCGAAATTAAACACAGGACATACACACATACAACGAAGCGGCACACAGACATACGGAGCTGAATGGGATGGAACATGCAATGCAGCGGAAACGGAAGCGGATGTTGCAACGGGGAGGCCCAGGCGCCAGAGTCAGAGCCAGCGCCAGAGCCAAAGGCAACGGCAATTGCATTTGCCAAAAGTCTACAGGCCAACATATTGTATGTGTATATATATATGTATATATATGTATGTTTGCGTGATTGTATGTATGTAGGCAGTCAGGTACGCCCACACCTGCTCGCTGGCTGTGAATCAACGCCGCTTTCGCGAGCCAATAACAGCCCAACAGGCCAAAGGGGCAATCAAACGCACGCCTTAAATGCCTTATGGACGCATGGGCATGGCAACTGTACACAGTACGCTTCGGTACGGTTCAGCCCAGTTCAGTTCAGTTCAGTTCAGTTCAGGTAGCCAAAAGGCAGACAGGGGCGTTGAGTGCTTTGTCAGTTGGCTGACAAACAGTCAGCCTCCTTAAACAAGGAGCTAACGTGGGCTATAGCATATAAATCAGCTACGAACTGACAGCAGATCCATACAAAATATATGAGTAGCAGAAGATATGCTGCAATTTTCTCAGAAGCCCATATATACATCGAATCGAATTCAGCCTCAGCTTTAACTGCACTAAGCAAAAGTCTTGTTTGATGTTAGAGCACAAATAAGCGAAGAACAACATCAATTGGATTATGTATTTACAGCGAAAACTTAATACACTGTGCTAACGAAAGTCCCCAGAACAAAATGAAAGCGTACATTGAGGAGTGGGAGCTAGAAATCAAATTAGTGCTTGGGATAAATTCATATCAGTTTATAATGTAGTTCGGCAAATTGATTTTGGAAATCGAATTGAAGCAGCGTCGACCTTAAATCGATCGAAATTCCATTTCAGAGACCGAATTTATGGCCAAGTGGTCCAATGAGAATAGCAAAGCAAACTGGGCAATAAGTAGATGCTACTTATAATGCGGCACTGGCTGTCACTGTGCCAGTAGCTGGGACTGCGACTGCGACAGTGCGAGAGGGGCAGCGGGCAGCAAGACACAATTATGTTAATGTTTACTCGACCGTAATTAACTCAAATTTATGATATTTTAATTTCGCCTGTGTGGGCGTGGCTGGCGACACTTGAGCGGAAGGGAGAGAGAATAAGCGAGCAAGCGAGCGCTAAAGTTGAAAACGTTTGCAGGCAAAAGCCCAAAACCAAAGCAAAAGAAAAACACAAAGAAATTGCGTTATAATAGCGCACGTAAAAAGTTTTTCCTCTCGTTGCCCAGTTTTCCATTTCGCTCAGCAGCCGGAACCAGCGCCACAGACAAATACATTTTTAATGCGGACGCGTTAAAAAAGAAGCAAAATAAGAAATGACAAAAAAAAAATACATTAAAACTTGTTGTCTTGAAATGTCGAGAATCGAATGCTCTTTACAATGTCTAGACACTATAAGAGTAGGCGTTGTAGTTGAAATAGCTACTACTTGAAAGACATAGGCGTAAAAGTACTAGTTAGGAGTATTCGCAAAAGTAATAGTAGTGGTAGTTGGTTATGTAGTAGTTGTAGAACCAACACAATTGTTAGTCGAAGTGCTATTGGCAGCATAAAGGATAGAAGCAGTAGTATATGGAGTCAATAGTAGTAGTAGTAGAATAAAGTTCAATAGTAGTAGCTGTCTAAAGGTTAGTTGTAGTGTAGTAGTAGTGGTATAAGTAAAAGTACTGTAAATAGTAGTAGTAAAAGTAGTCGTAATGTAAATATTAGTAAATTTAGTAGTTGTATACAAGTAGTATAAGTAGTAGTAGTAGTAGAAGTAGAAGTTGTGGTATAAATAGTAGTAGCTGTAGTTATAGAACTAGTACAAATAATAGTAGTAGTAGAAGTAGTAGTATAAATAGTAGTAGTAGAAGTAGCAGTATAAATAGTAGTAGTAGTAGTAGTACAAATAGTAGTAGTAGTAGAAGTAGTAGTATAAATAGTAGTTGTAGTAGTAGAAGTAGTAGTACAAATAGTAGTATAACTAGTAGAAGTTGTAATAATTGTAGTAATAATAGTAGGAGTAATTTAAATAGTAGTAGTAGTAAATAGTTATGATAGTAGCAGTAGTAATTGTAGCACAAGTATGAGTAGTAGTCTAACTGTAATTAGTAGTGGAATAGTATACGCAGTATGAGTAACGGAAGCAATTACAACAATAAGAAATAAAATTGTGTCTAATGGTTCGTTCGTACTTATTTATACATTCATTGTCTAGTTAATAAAACTTAGATATATGCTTCATCGATTCGGAGTAATGGACAAATATTTATCCTTATTGATGCATCGCCAAAGTGAAGGGACTCTCGCCCTTCCTTTCCACGCCTCTATCGCTCTGTCCCACTCTTCAAATCTCTCCTTGTCTTTCTCTGTGTCTGCCTGTGCCCTACTCAGCTGGTGACAGGAACTTAATAACCTTTGCTTGTGCATGGAAAATGTGTAAAAATTGGAAAAAATGAGCCAAACATTTATTGCTGGCCAAAGTCGCTGAAGAAGCGACGCAAAGCTTGGCAAAGTGCTGCTACACACAGACACAGAAGCACACGAGATGGAAAATGCGAGGCTGGGTGAGCAGAAAAACGGTGTTGTGCATGTTAAATGCGGACAGGCATGAAAACAACACGTAGCGAATGCAGGACAAATAGTGAAAAATGGCTGCAAAAAGAAAAACAGATGAAAACGAAAAATGCGAAAAAAAAAAAGGAAAAGAATAATGGACGAAAATGGGGCAGGCGGTTGGCGTGGGGTGTTTGTGGGGGCGGAGAGTCGGCACGCGACTCAGTTAAAAGTTTTTAAATTCTTAATGGCATACACTTACACACCCACACACACAGATAAATGTCTTATTTTCTTCAGTACGAAATTTGTTTAAACTTATATTTATCTATACTAATTCGAACCTCTCTAGATGGTCGTACAACTCCTTAATTAAAAACACAAATAGCAAAGAAACCATCATGTATATACAATCAGTTGAATGTAATAAGCCACAAGAGACGCTCACACACAGCTGTCACACACGATGAGACTATTATTTATGAGTTTTCTACGTTTGGTTTTTTTCCCTATGTGCATTTTTCGCTTTTTGGCATTTAATTTTATGTTTTTCTGTCTCATGTTGTGGCGAGGCTCAATTTCGAGTGTCAAAGCATTCCGTAGTTGTTGTCCGTAGCCACTTGGTGACTCAACAAAACACAACGCCCACACAAAGACACGCAGGCTGCAATTGCTTGTTTGCCTCTGGCATTTGCCATAAAATTTCAGGGCTTTGCCTCTGTCCGTTTGCAGCATCGAATTTGTAGCCAGGGACAGAAAGAGAAACCGACATTCCAATACGCACACACACACACAGAGACATGTACGCCCACACACGCACACGCACGCACTTTTATTGAAAATCTGCTCGGGCCAAAACAAAATGCACTCAAAACTTGAAAAGCTTCCAAAAACTCGAAAAACAGAAACTTTGTCTCAAAGTTGTCAGAGCACCGAATTCAGCCTCTGCCATCTTCAATCAGTATGCTTACGTGTGTGTGTGTGTGTGTGTGTGGACATGCAGGTAAGTCAGACAAGTGATTTCTTTGATGGATTCCAACACAAACACGCACGCACACTGATGCAGACAAATTAAATTAAATTTGCCTGAAAGTATGCAACACAAATTTTTGGGCAACTTTGTAACCAAACTGTGTTCGTATGAGCACGTATGTGTGTGCGTGTGTGTGTGTAAGCGATTGAGTGTGTGTGCAGAGTACTTCTAATTGACGTTGCAAACAGCAGTTTTAATTACATTTGCTGCCATAGCTTGAGTAGATGCAGGCGCAGCGTCATCTGCTGCTGGCAGGAGTTTTGCTCTATTTTAAGTCGTTTCTCCCTTTTTTGAAGAAGAAGAAGACTTTCGTTTAGTTTTTGATATACTTGAGTGGTTGCTAGGTTTTTTTTCTGTCCGTCGACATTAACATAATTATTTTAGCTTGTGGCTGGATTAGAGAGCCCTGAAATGCAGTCTCATCTAATTGATTCTGCATAGACAGCTTGACAGCATCTGCATGTTGGCAGCAGGAGAGGAAGCGGCAGCTCTTCAATTATACAACTTTTGGACAAATCGAATTACCTCCAATTCAGTTTCTTCCATTGCTTGTTTTTGTAAATGAAATAGCAGTCCTGGGCAGTCTTCGATTTCGATTCGTATTTGATTTTGACTTTCCCTTTGCTCTCTGTGGCTTTTAGCTGATTTGGGTTATGGCCCACCCCGCCCACTTCCCAGCCAAGCCCAAGCCCAGCCACCATCTAATCGCCAACTCCGCCGCAGTGACACAGTTCGTTATTGGTCGATTTGGCAGAGGTCACCGCGCCAAATTGCCTGTCGTTTCCCAGTTTTCCCTCTGCCATCGTTTTTTTCCGTCCTTTTCTCTTTCCTTTTTTATCTATGGCAGAGCTTCGGGCTAATTGAGTGTGATTTGAATGCTGGAAGTGATGGCAAATGGAATTGTCCTGTACGTTTAATGGCCATCAATTCGATGATACCGAAGCAGCGTCACAAAAGTGCAGGAATAACGAGTTATCGCTCTTTTTCGACATCTGAATCTGATTAGTTAGTCGCCTTTACAATTCGTTACGTAAAAACAAAATTGAATTTGAGCAGCGATAACATTGTAATCATCGAATCATCTATCGACAGCTCTCAAATGGCCAATCTTCTATGCTTTGTTAGCCAAGTCAGCTTAGTTAGTGCTGAATGCAGGCACTGTATCTGTATCTGTATCTGTATCTGTATCTGTACCTGTATCTGTATCTGTATCTGTATCTGTATCTGTATCTGTATCTGTATCTGTATCTGTATCTGTATCTGTATCTGTATCTGTATCTGTATCTGTATCTGTATCTGTATCTGTATCTGCATCTGCATCTGCATCTGTATCTGTATCTGTATCTGTATCTGTATCTGTATCTGTATCTGTATCTGTATCTGTATCTGTATCTGTAATCTGTATCTGTATCTGTATCTGTATCTGTATCTGTATCTGTATCTGTATCTGTATCTGTATCTGTATCTGTATCTGTATCTGTATCTGTATCTGTATCTGTATCTGTATCTGTATCTGTATCTGTATCTGTATCTGTATCTGTATCTGTATCTGTATCTGTATCTGTATCTGTATCTGTATCTGTATCTGTATCTGTATCTGTATCTGTATCTGTATCTGTATCTGTATCTGTATCTTATCTGTATCTGTATCTGTATCTGTATCTGTATCTGTATCTGTATCTGTATCTGTATCTGTATCTGTATCTGTATCTGTCTGTATCTGTATCTGTATCTGTATCTGTATCTGTATCTGTTGCTGTATCTGTATCTGTATCTGTATCTGTATCTGTATCTGTATCTGTATCTGTATCTGTATCTGTATCTGTATCTGTATCTGTATCTGTATCTGTATCTGTATCTGTATCTGTATCTGTATCTGTATCTGTATCTGTATCTGTATCTGTATCTGTATCTGTATCTGTATCTGTATCTGTATCTGTATCTGTATCTGTATCTGTATCTGTATCTGTATCTGTATCTGTATCTGTATCTGTATCTGTATCTGTATCTGTATCTGTATCTGTATCTGTATCTGTATCTGTATCTGTATCTGTATCTGTATCTGTATCTGTATCTGTATCTGTATCTGTATCTGTATCTGTATCTGTATCTGTATCTGTATCTGTATCTGTATCTGTATCTGTATCTGTATCTGTATCTGTATCTGTATCTGTATCTGTATCTGTATCTGTATCTGTATCTGTATCTGTATCGTATCTGTATCTGTATCTGTATCTGTATCTGTATCTGTATCTGTATCTGTATCTGTATCTGTATCTGTATCTGTATCTGTATCTGTATCTGTATCTGTATCTGTATCTGTATCTGTATCTGTATCTGTATCTGTATCTGTATCTGTATCTGTATCTGTATCTGTATCTGTATCTGTATCTGTATCTGTATCTGTATCTGTATCTGTATCTGTATCTGTATCTGTATCTGTATCTGTATCTGTATCTGTATCTGTATCTGTATCTGTATCTGTATCTGTATCTGTATCTGTATCTGTATCTGTATCTGTATCTTTTACTCTTGCTTCAATTTGTATCTTTATTTACTCATGTGCATCTGTCTTGTGTATTTATATTTTTCTTCAACTGTTTCTGTTTTTTTTTTCTGTATTTGTATTATTTAAGCTAAGTCTCGGCAAAGCAATCTGTACCCCAAGCAGAATTTGAGTCTGTTTATCTACTTTTGACTTTAAAAACAAATACATTTTGTATCTGTGCCGCCTCCCTTCATCTTTGTCAGCTAAGTATATACACAGTTTCTTTATATATATCTCATCCAATGGTTTCCACTTGTACTTCATCCTTCTGCTACTCCTATATATAATATATATCAAGAGTGCACAATTTGTATCTGCAACTGCAAACTATTCTATTCTGTAACTCCGTTTTTATCAGCCATCAATATTTGAATTTGTGTATTCAAATGTATCTGCATCTGCACTCGCATCTGTATCTCATATGCTAAATTAAATTTGAATGTAAATAAGCTGTTGTATCCATTGATGTCTGCTGCTGTATTTGACTATGTAGCTAAATCTTACCAGTTATGGATCTGCAGCTGCCTCTATATATTCCTCCACTCTCTTTTACATTAAATTGAATTTGTATCTGAGATTTTGTCTATATTTTCATTTTGATTTATGTCCTTTCACATTTAAATCTTCAGTTAAACTGGAATATGTGGCCTGGTGGCAAGTCTCACGTCTTACAGCTGCAACTCAATTTGTATCGATACTTGCTTCTGTATATTTTATAGTAAGTTTAATTTGAATTTTAATCTGCAGCTGTAGCTATATTTAGATATATATATATATATATCTATGTTTGTATAAAAGTGTGTATGTGCTGCTCTGGCTTAGTCTCTCTAAAATACCTTAACTGTGAAAGCAATATGTCTGTGCTGATACATACAACTGCAGCTCTTCTTTCAAATTATGTTTCTATTTTAATTTTAATACATTTATATATGTATATATCTGCCATTAGTGTGTTGGTCACATGTCTGGTTAAAGCTCAAATATTATCTTGCTTGTGGCTATCGGTGAGAGACATGCTTGAACAACAGTATAAACTGTCAGATTTTCTGTCGGAATGCAGAGCGCAAGGACCTAAATCAAAATGGAGTTACATTGTATAAACTGCAAATTAAGTGCGCTACAAATTAATACTGAATCAGCAAAGCAATCAGCAAAATTACGCAACGAAAATGTGTCTGGTGCGGTTTGGAGCTGGTTATGGATCCGGTTCCGGCTACGGGCCCTAGCCGTGGCGGGGCAGCCGCGTCATTTGGTAATGGCAGAGCGAATAATATGAGACCACGACCATGACCACGTCCGCATGGGATATACATGGGCATTAATGGGCCTAAAACGTTCACCAATGCATTAAAATAAGGCTAACAAATTTTAAGCCGGCCACAAATTGTTGGGGCTTAAGCGTGTGCTCGGAAAAAAAAAAAACAAAAAGCGCTTCATAATAAATATGATTAATTTTATAGCTTTTTATCTCTATATGCTGTCGACTGTACATGTGTGTGCGCGTGTGTGTGTGTCTGTGTGAGTGAGTCTGGTACAGTTGGCCACAAAATTCACAATTTGCATGGAATGCATTAAAGTTGGCCACGCAGCCAAATTCAAATCCACGAAATTTATTATTGCCGCAAAAGTGCTGCAACAGCCTCGCCTCTATCTGCTGCCCCCTCTCTACCCTCTCGCCCTCTGTGTCTCTCTTTTGTTCGGCCGAAGCATTAACGTATAATCGAATAAGAAACATTTAAAAAAGTGGAAAAATTAAAAAGCCGACGAGAGCAAATGTGCTGCGTGCTTTTCTGTCCACGCTCTGACCGTCCATGACGAGGCATTGCAATTCAATTAAGTGTAAAAACTAATTAAGTGACTCTGGCGTGGCGTGGCCAGAAATATTGCCAGTGCCTGCCGCTGGTTGAGCGCTGCTTTTAGGGGCCTTTTAGGCAACGCCACGCCCCTACCAGAGTGTGTGTGTGTGTGTATTGTGTGCTGCATACTTTTTGGTAAAACTTTGGCGTGCGTCAAAAATAAATTGAAACCGGAAGCAGTCACAAACACCCACAGAGAGAGGGAATGCGTGTGTGTATGTATGTGAGTGTTCGTGCGTGCCTCAAGATGGCGACTTTGACAACACTTGGGCCTAATGGCAGTCTGACAGTGTGGCAGGCAGTCTGACAGGCAAAAACTTTGCCCTGACAGCGACTAATTCTCATTCTGTAGATGCACAGTCACCCCTACCCCTACCGCTACCCCTACCCCTACCCCTAGCTCCCAGTATCCGGCACAGCACCAAATCCATTTCCATACCAGACCCGTGCCCCGGTATTTTGCTATTTCCCCAATTCTCATTTTCATTTTAATCGCCAAGCGTAAGCGTAAGCCAAATGAAAAGCTTTTTCAATTTATTTTCTCGCATCTTGCCTTACCTAGCAGCAGCAGCAGCAGCAGCAGCACAGAGTGTAAACCTTTGATGCTTAATCATTTGGCATGTGGCAGTGGAGTAAAGTCTCAACTCTGCCGTAGCTCAAGCTGCTGCCGCACTTAATATCCTGTATACAAACACACACACACCCACACAGGCACAACAATGGAAGCTGTTTGCTGGGCTGCTGCTTGGGATAATTTATGCTTTTTACAATATTAAAGCGGATTATTGTTGGCTCTTAAAGATTGCAGCGTGCGCAGCTTCTTCGTCTTCGCAGTAGTTCACAAATGTGCAAAGTGCACATTTAGTTGATGTCGCCGGATTGTCATATCGAGCTCCACTTATAACTGTAAGCATAAACCTGCAACTTTGCAAGCTTAAAGCGAACTTCCGATAAGCCGACTGGCTGTCTATCTGCCTAGCTGCCTGGTTGCCATGCGCAACTACTAATTGCATTGCCCGCCACTCACCAGAAGATGCAGCCCTTGGCTTCAGTTGGATAATTGCAAGAGTTGCCAGCGCCGACTATATAGATAGACACAAGTCATGGCAGTGGCTTTGATAAGCGTTGATTTAAGCTTTAGTCACTTCACGCTCATTATACAAACAAGAACACACCCACACCCACACCCACACCCACAGTCAGGCACACCCACGCACACATGCTTTGAGGTGCTCCGATGCTAGCTGAAGGCCATGATTGATTCGAACGACGACGTGGCACAGTTTAGTACATTAAATCAGCTCGTGCCCCAGGGCGGCTTCACTGGCTACTGTAGCTTTGTAGCTTACTGTGTTGCAATTGTTTATCCGTATATGGATGTGTGCGTGTGTGTGTCTGTTCATCTGTTTATCTGCTTTGGCTTGCTGTTGTTGGTTGTGTGCGCACTTTGTTTGGTATTTCGATTTGCTTTGCTTTTCCGTTGCGCTGGCAACGTTTCGTTTGAGTTTTTCTCATTATCTTGCTGAAGTGAAGTCAATGAATTACCCACACACACATACATACACACACACACACGCACACACATACATTTTTGAATAAATTACAAACAGACTGGCAGCAGCAGCGGCAAAAAAAGGCAAAAACTTAAGTCGACACAGGGGGCGTATGCGCAATTTACCAGCCATGTTGATGACGACAAGGTGTTCCGTTAGCGGGAGCGAGATAGTGACAGAATGCAGCTGAAACCTTTTGGCACACTCGCCAACTTACAAAATAGCTGCAACAGTAGCTGCCTCAGCAAAAAGGTGCCACAACATGCTGCACCACCCTAAGGTAAAGGCCACAAAACTTCTGCCATTGAATTTTGTGGTTGCATTTTCGAGCTGGGCTTAGCTGGCATGCAGGGCATGCAGGGCATGGGGGCATGAGGGCAACGGGAGCAGAGTGTCAGAGCTTGTCTCCCAGGCGTCTTAATTAAGTGTAGGAAGTGCACAGCCCGCAGCAGCAGCAGCAGCGGCAGAGGCAGCGGCAGCGGCAATAACATCTGATAATAATAGGAGTCACACGCCCAGCGGACAATGGGTGAGAATTGTATAAGCTCGATTGCAAAGGTTAAATTTCAGCAGTTAAGTATTTGTATTTCGATATAAGATAAGTACATGTGCTTTCGATTTAAACCAAAGCGAACTTACGAGAGGAAAACGCAAAACACATTCAGCTGCGACTTATTGAAGGGCAAAGCTGAAGTCGTCGGAGCACGAAATTGTTGCATTGAAAGTGCATTTCGATTTCGATAAATCGATAAGAGTATTGATCGATATTTGCAATTTAGATGAAACGTAGACGATTATCAATATGGAACTCTTAGCGCGAGCTACATTTCAAGCTTAAAAGTTGAGTCAGTCCTTCCACCTCGAGTTGGGTCCATTGTGAGAGCGAGTCTTATCGCGTAGAGTGTGTGTGTGTGTTGTGTGTGTGTTAATGGGTCGTCAGGGGTAGAGCCATGCTGCCATCTTAAGACCCACACACACACACGCAGCTGAAATGATGATGATGATGGAGTGCAATTACTTGAGGCGGAAGCGACAGTAGTCGCTGCGTCTTTGGCGTCGAGGGCGTTGGTAAAGGGCGTTAGGGCGCCAGGGCGCTAGGGCGTGGCTGGGCCAAAGTGCGCCAACCAAATGAACTTTAATTAAATTCTTTATATGCATGCTTGTGCGTACATTTCTCTTTTATTTCAGCTTCTTCGCACAATGCACAATGTCATCCAGTTTGGGTAGTTAAGACGGCGCCAGAAAGCAAAATATAGACTGAATGTCTTTAAGAGGAAAACATGCCGAAGCAGCAGAGCAAATGCTGTCAAATTTAGCAAAGTTGCAGCACTGACCAGCAGCTAGAGACGGGAGGCGAGCCGAGCAATATTTGAGCTGCCTTCAATGGAGTCGCAGCTGTGTCGCAAGGTGTAGCAAATAAATTAAAAATTGCAGCTTTTGTCAACTTTGCCGTGAACTTTTACACTTGCATTTTATTTATTTTCTATTCACTTTTCGCGCTCTTCATTTTATTTACAATAACTTTGAGTGCATTTGCCAGCGCCTGGTCGACAAAGGTCGCACAACTTTTCACTTTTCTTTATTATTTTTTTTCCAGGAATTTCCAGCTCCAGTTGAATAACCAAGCAGTGCTAGTAAAAGGGTATTTGCGTGACTCTCAGTGACAAAATGTGTCAAAGCGCGTACTACCTCGGAATTTGTATACATTTCTGAGATATCTATAGATACTAGCTAGTGGAGCAGGCGAATGCCTTCCTTTAAGCATTCCTCAAGTTCATTTTTGCTCACTTGCGTGGAGCTGGAGCTGGCTTGAGTTGCCATCGAACTTGCCCCATTTCCATAGCAATTTATCTATTTCTGTTGACTTGGTTTCTGCTAGAGCATTTGCGCTTCGGTCTGGCTTGCAGCTCTGTTTTTTGTGCTGTGTCCAGTGCTGGGACTTGGCTCATTATGCGCGCAACAACAACAACAACAACAGCAACGATTGTTACAAACTTCAGTTTTGATAAAAAGTAAGCGAGCTTCGCTTGCTCTGCTAAATAAAGTGAAATAAAAAATGGGAAAAGAACACCGAAATTATTTGCAAATGCAAAAGTTTTGTCCTTCTGTCAGCTGTTTTCATTTATTTCCTGTTTCGTTGTTGTGTCAACATGACGCCATTTTGTTTTCTTGTTTAAACGCCCCGTTACCGTTATAGTTGCCATGCCAGCCCTCTCGCTCGCACGCCTAATATTTGTGCATAAGTATTTAGCAAAAGTTGCAAAAGCACAAAAACAAAACGCAATGGAGAGAGACGAATAAAAGAGCAGGCCAGCTTAAAAATTAGTACAATTAAGTTTAATAGACGTAATTTTTAGTGACGCCCGAGCAATGGCCAGAGCGAGAAGGACACAGCTGGGCCCAGCTGCCCTGCAACTGGGCGCTGTGGACTCTGCTCAGCTCTGCCCTGCTCTGCGCTGGCATTTAACAAGTTCATAATGGCGAAATATGCAATGCGAGCAGTGCGCCTTAACAGCACTTGGACACTTGAATGGCACCCAATTACAAACTGTGCAAACTTCCACACAAAAAACTGGGCAGGGCCGCGCTGGGCGGGAGTGCAAAGTGTGGCAAGTTGGCAGACAAATCATATGATGTGAGGGATGCTCGAGCAGTGAAAGCGACTTTTGTTTTGTTATCACATTTTATAGCTGTGTGCTTTGACAAGACAATGGCCGAAATAGATTTAGAGCGAGAGAGCGAGCGAGCGAGAGAGGGAGAGAGTGAGAGCGAGCACTTAATAATGAGTGCTGTATTATTTATGTGCACAAAAAACTATCGACTGCTCTGGGGACTTGTTTTTATGACAGTAGTCATAGCGTAGAACGTGCCGCACAAGTGTTGCAAGTGTTTAGTGGCAAGTGGCAAATGGATCGATGAACTAAATCTCTTCCACATTCGCATAAAACTAAAGCAACTGTCTTATCAGAAGCTAATCTTAAAAATTTCATGGCTATCGATAACACCTGCACATCGAGATCTAGAGCTTAACAAAATTACAGCTCTCTTTTGAATAGCCAAATGGCTATAATATTAAAATATTACATTTTGTTGCCAATTCTTTGTCTGATGCTCTTATTTGGTCAGCATCACTGCAACGTTTTGTTAAGAAGCTCTCTGCCACTTCCACTGCCTTTAAGAACTCCTTGCTGTTGCAACTCATAAGAAAGCTTGACAAGGCTGTTGGGGCAGTTGCATTTGTTATCGATAACATGCGGATTTACACATATTTATCAGCAAGTCAACGCTGTGCGCCAACAGTGTTGCCACTTGGCCGGACAGAAATGTTGCCTGCATGCGTTTAGGGTTGACAGCCTCATTTGCTTTTCCTTTGCATTCAGCTTTCACATTGTCTTTGGCTCTGTCTTTGTCTCTGACTATGGATGTGGCTGTGGCTGTGGCTATGACTGAAGCTGAAGCTGATGCTGATGCTGATGCTGCGGTTGGGGCCGAGGCTGCGGCTTTGTTCTTCATTCATTACACATCTCAAAATTGGCTTTGTTGTGACTTGTTCCACTTCTTTGTGTCTTGCTTGTTGTAATCTGTAAAGTCTGCATTGCTTCAAATCCATAAAATATACACACTCACACACACACACACACACACACAAGTTGAATACAACCCCAAAACTGGAGAGGAATGAACCTAACCAAGGCGTAATTTCCTTTCTTTTTGCTGTCGCGTTGTTGCGTATTCAGTTTTTTTTCTTTTTACTGCTTTTTGTACTTCAAGGGAACTGGGCGTGTGGGCGGGGCAAGTGGGCGTGCGAGTCAGCAACGGCCGAAAGGAAGTTTACTTTGTCGCATTGTCATTTATTTTGGCATTTTTGCCACTGACGTTTGTCCTGTTGGCTGCTGCTGCTGCTGTTATTATTGTTGTTGCTGCTGCTGTTGTCGTCATCATAATCGTTAGTTTCGCCTTGCTGTCGCACTCCCTGGCGCTGGAACTCCCAACACCGCTCGCCGCCCTCTTGCGAGTTAAGAAAAACCCAGAGCATTACTTCAACTTCTGTCTTCGAGCGTCTGCCTCTGTGTGTGTGTGTTGGTTTTTATGACTCTTATCTGTTTGTTGTTGTTCCAGCAACCACACTGTCGTGCCACCCCAAACAGCAGCTTCGCTCATCAGGCACAGTGGCATGCCACTTACCCAATCTCCCCGCCCACCCAGCTCCTAGCAGACGCTGCTCAAGCAGCCTTTTTTTTTCGTATTTTCCACTTTTGCATTGCATATTTCAAGGCGCAATTTTTCGTGTCAATAAAATGAAATCGATTTTTGCTGCTGCTGCTGCTGCTGCTTTGGCAATTTTATTTATTTTCCATCGATTGAAAAGGTTCAACAACTTTGTGCCACATGCACATGGAAACGCTGCACTCGCCTGCCGCTGACAGCCGCTTGACCTGAGCCAACAAGCAGGTGCTGTGCATAAGCCAAGCCAGCTACGAATGCCTTAATAATGCCAGCCAAACGCAAGGCTGCCTGCCGCAAATTAAAACAAGTAAGTCGTATCATTTGGAAATGAACATGTCCTCAACAACTCGATCCATTAACCACAAGAGCGGCAGCAGCGGAGGCAACGCAAATTAAAAGCATATAAAAGTAAATTTTGGAAGCGTATTTAAAGTACAGCAGGAATACAAACAGAGCTGCCGCAACAGCGACCAAACCGCGTTATACAATGACCCAACAGCAAAGTTGGCTCTGCAGAGCGGCGAGGCGGTTGGGCGTGGAGTTAATGGCTTTGGGTTGCCAGGCGGTGGGAGAGGGGGTGGCTCAGGCACTGTCGTCGCTATGCAAAGCGCCACCTAACTGTCAGCGCGTTGAATGCCTGTGGCAAGAGCAGCCACATACTCACACACACACACATACACACACACAGTGGCACACGCATGCGGACAACAAAAACAACAAGCGAGCAGCAAACAATTTTCAGCTAACGTAAAATACTAGACAACAACAACCACAGCAACAGCAACAGCAACAGCAACAACAGGGAAATCCCGTAGCGCCTTGAATGAATGCTTGAAATTGGTTTTTTGTATTACGAGCGCTGCCAGCAGAAAAGTATTCCAAGCACACACAGGCACACACACACACAGAGTGTGTGAGAGAGGGAGAAAGGCAGCACTGGCTGCGGGGCAAATGGTGACAGGCAAGCGAACAGGTAACCCGAAATAAATTCGAAATAATTTGTGTAAAATAGACGAGCCAGCAGTTGGGAGCGGACAGCCGCGACCTGTGGTGAAATTGCCGGCGGCAGCATTGGGAACCTACCACAAGCAACAACAAAGCAAGCAGAAAAACGCAACATAAAAGGAAACACTAAACTCAAATTCACCACAGGCTGTGTAGCTCACCTTGCGGGGCTGCCAAAAAAGTAAGGCATGACAAGGCCAAACACGGGCGGAGCAACAGAGATAGCGTGAGTTAGTTGGAGTTGAGAAAGCGAGAGAGAGTGAGGAAGAGGGAGAGAGCAGCTAAGAGAGCGCAGCAGTTGAGGCAGTTGGAGCGCGAGTGCGAGCGCTTAAGCCCTGGAGGCTCATAAGCAGGCACAGATAAAGCGACTGGCATTAGCAGCTCTTGAGAAAGTTTCGCTGCGCCAAAGGCGCTGAGGTAGCTGCACACATATATACAGCTGAGTGTGTGTGTGTAGTTATACAAACTGACTTGCTGACACTCTTTGGCACATTCATTTGCATTCATATTGCAGCCCAAACACATTTGAATTTGTTTTTCAGTTTATGCTCCTTTTTCTTCTTCTCGGCCATTGACTAAATTTCAGATTTGCTTTTAAGCCGCACAACAATCCAGGCGAAATTGAAAAAAGCGGCACACAAACAAGTATATTAAGTGAATAGAGAAAAGCAAGAGCTGACCCAAAGGTTACTCGTAAACTCATTTGAACAAACTCAAAAGATTATAAACTAAATGCGGGAAATCCCGTTTCCGTGTGCACATCAAAATCTTTCAGACATTCCTATTCTTCTGCTGCTGCTGCTCTTCTTTCCTTTTCTTTTCTTACTTTTAAATAGGGGCAAATATTTTGTGCTTTGTAATTTCCTTTGCTCGAACTGGCAAAAATACAAGATTTATATATGTATAATAAAGAAAAGAAATAAAGCAAATACACACACACAGGAAAGGTCAGAAAATTGAGGCAAATGCAAATAGGCGAAACATGAAGCAACAACAAAACGAAACGCAAATGGCGAATCGTGCGAAACGAAGTCTGGCAAAACAGGCGAAGTTTAAATTAAAAAGACTTTGACATAAACATTTTGCTAACACACACAGAGAGAGAAAGAGAGAGAGACAGAGAGAGAGAGGGAGAGAGGTAGAGAGCTGTCGTTGCTTTTGGCTTAGCTCATTGAAAGACAACAACAGCAAAGGTAGCTCAAAAGGCTCGCTTGGCCATGGCCAGGCACTGCACAGTGGCACAAAGTTGCTTGATAATAAACTTTCAGATACGTTCAGGCTTATGTAATTGAGTCGAATACATTGCAGCATATATATATATATATATATATATATATATATATATAAATATATATATAGTCTAAACTACAAGAGTAAAATAGAAATAGGAGAACCTTCTCGAGATATAAAACAAAGTAAATGATATAAAGAAATTACTATAAAAATACTTTTCAGTTCATGAGTTTGTGTTTTAATACTTAAATAAATATCTGCAGTGAAATAATCGATAAAAGCCTTTCAAATAAACAAAGTGAGAACGAAGTCGAGCCTGGACTTATTATATAAAGTACTATTGCCATCGAGCCATAAATAAAAATGAAAAGAATTACAAACATACGATATATGTGGCTAGTGGGGCAAGTGGGGCAAGTGGGGCATGCGGGCGGCAGGCGCTGTGCGAGCTGAAGTGTGGGCAGCTTATACAGTCAGTTAAATTTGCTGTGATACGAGTGTTAACCACTTAATTTTCCGTTTCATTGAAAAGGCATATTAAAAGGGATATGCCAATAAGTACCAAGCCATGCCCACACACACACACGCACACTCACGCACACATGCGACTCGTTTATTTCTTTTGGCAAACAAATTAACTTAACTGTCAACCGCAAAATCACAACAGATGCAGTAGGCACTCAATCACAGTGCGAGTATTTGTGCCGCTTCGAGTGCTCCGTTTGTGCTGTGAAAAACTAAAGCGGCTGCCGACCCCTTTTACATATATATATATATACACTTATCTCTCTCTGTGTGTGAGCAAGGGGTTGTAATTCTGGCGATAAAAAACACTTTTTATGCCTCTGGTCCCGTGCTTATAATATGACAGCGCTCAGCCCTCCGCAGGCAGCAAACACTCAATATCAATAGCGCTTTATTTGCGTTAAAAATCAGGCTACACACACACACACACACAGCCATCCACACACGCACTCGAATACGCCCGCTAGGACGCATAAACAATTTTGTAGCATACTTTCGAGCGCGTTTTTTTCTCTCTTTTGGCAGTTGCTTTTGACTTTGCTTTTTGACCATATTCGCACAAGTATTTTATTTTTTGGCGCTTTATTTATTTGCCAATACATCAGCGTGTCTGTGTGTGTGTGTGTGTCTTTGAATCGGACAGTTTTGCGAGTGGCTAAAAAAAATAATAGAAGAGAAAAGCAAAATAAAAAACATACATAGAAATTGAATGGAAACGCCCCCACGGCAGCCATGAGGCTTTCAATTCTAGTAAATTTATGATGCTGTATGTATATGTGTGCCATGTATGTGTGTGTGTGTGTAGTCTTTGGTTGCGCACATGACCCTGGCGACAGGAGTTGTTTGCTGCTTGGTTGCGCATACGACACGTTCGACCATAATTCTGGGCAGCAGCAACAACATTTAATATTAAAATAAAATATGTATATAGTGCCAGAGTGTAACAGGCTTAAAGGGCAAGAGCGAGAGCGAGAACGAGAGCGAGAGCGAGAGAGAGCCATAGTGAGAGGGTAAGAGAAATGTTGAATATAATCAAATTTAACGCCTGACTAGTCGTCAAGTGGCCAAAAGTGGCCAAAAGGTTGTTACAATTTATGGATATTAAGAAATCCAAATTGTATATAGTATATGGCATATAGCTATGTGTATATTCTATGCAGCACACAGAGCGTGGCCTATCGATAGGCGCTCGGCGCTGCTGCGCGCGTACAGACGCCGCATTAATCAATCGAGCGCACAAATCAGCGCTTAAATGCCAATTGAGTTTAATGGCAGCTCATATTGGCTGCCTCACTGCCTGGATTGCCTGAGATGCCCGAAAAAACAAACCATTCACGCCCGCTAGCCATGCGGCGTAGCGAAACGAAACTGTTCAAACTGGTTGGCAAAGTGTCATTACTTTGCTTAGCTGCTGCACTAACAATTTGTCTAGCTGCATGAGTGTGTGTGCTTGGGTGTGTATGTGTGTGTCTGCGAGTCATTGTCGCATACAAGTGGCATATAATGTGCTATGCCATGCGCTGCATGCCGCATGCCGAGACATGGAGATATTTTTGTAGCTGCTGCTGCTGCTGCTGCTGCTGCTGCTGCTGCTGCTGCTGTTGTGTCTGTGGCACACTTGAAATATTTAAACGATAAAGCAGCAAAGGCATGTGCCTGTGTATGTACTTGTGCCTAATAGAACCCTAGTGACAAAGGCATTAGCACACAGAGAGAGAGAAAGAGAAAGAGCGAGGGAAACATTGAGTTTTGGCTCGTTGGCTTGGCTTGGCTTTGGCCATTAGCTTTTTGCCACAGCTGCGCGTCGCTGGCAAATTTTAACCACAAAGCAGCACAGTTTAATAGAGCCGCCCACGCAGGCAACTCACTTGCATGCAACAACATCAGCAACAGCTACAACAGCCACACATGTGTGGCGTCTAAGCCCAACAACAGCAGGCAAAACAAGCCATTGAGTGCGTCGCTGTGGGCGTGTTGGCGTGTGTGTGTTTGCATGTGACAGGGCAACAAATACAATTACAGTTGACACCAAGCACACACACACACATAGATAAACATGACTAGCAGGCACTATGCGATGCAGAGCATATAACATTATATTATTAAGTGCCTCGGCAACTCCGCGTGCCTGTGCATGTGTGCGTGTGTGCGTGTGTGACGGGCTTAAGGAGTAAGAGGCACAACAAAGTGCGTTGGACATAGACACGCGAGCCAGAATGCCAAAGGCAAGAATGAATTTTCAGCAGTTTTTCCACGAGGAAAAACCAAAGTTCATCATCAACAGCAACAAACTAACGAACTCAACTAAGCCGACGCAGCTCAATCAAAAATCAGCTTAAAGTTAATATAGAACAAGCTTTAAATTAATGCAAATATATTCAATCAATTTTTTATTAGCACACGTTGCTTTGTTGTTTGAATTTGTATAAAAAAAAACCCTGTTATTTGAATATAATTTATGCCAAAATCATTTTGATATAAAGTAAATGCAAATTTGTTTTGCGCTTGACTTATAAAAAAAACAAGAAACAAATTAAAATGAAATAAAATAAAAATAAATATGAAATAAAATAACAATAGTAAAAATAATACAAATAATAATAAAAATAATTTATTATTTGATTAAATCATTATAACAAAAATAATGAGGTTCTTATTCTCGCCATTTTTTATGGTAATTTTCAGCTGTGAAGTACATATATAAATATATATAAATATACATATATATGTATATATATATATAGTTATAATAGTCGCTTGTGGCTTTTCCCCTTACACCACGCCGTAGCCTTGTTAGCTGACTGTTGCGTCCTTGCACGCCTTAAAGTCCCTTTGCCACATTCAATTCACACAGATGACGATCTTTTTCATTCTGTTGAGAAACGAATAGGCCATAATTCAGCCTTTGTGACAATGGCATATTTTATGGCAGAACAGCTAATCAGATTCATCAATACATATATCATAACTCCTTTTCCGTTCCTTTATATATTTATAAATATAAAATCTAGCAGTCAAAAATCTAGCAAAAGCTTCTAGCTGCATGTTAACTCATATTCATTGACAGACTTTAACTTCAATTTAAACTGCATTGCAAGACAAATTCACTGTTAAGATCTAGATTCTTCGGACATCGCTACAACAATCAAGACATATTTAAGCTTCAATTAACTTTTTCTAGTTATCTAGTTTTTCACTAACATCAATTCTAACCAGTTGGTAAAGCTAATGTTAAATTTGTAATGTACTGAGCATCAAAAATGAATGGATTGTTATGTGGCATGCTTTATGCACTGTCTAGGCGCCTCAACTATTCTATTTATATATGCGTCTGTCTGCCTGTCTGACTACATGTTTATCTGTCTGTCTAACTGTCTGTCTGTCAATTTGTCTGTTTGTCTATGTCTCTGCCCGTCTCTGTGTGTATATATAAATTTCATTATCTGCAAACGCGCTCGTAAAATTCAATTTCTTTAGCAGCAGCAGCTGGGCACAGCTCAAGCTTCAGTTCCAGCTTCAGTTCATTTGAGTTTTTTTCGTTCTTTGCCTTTTGCTTTATCGCACTTTGCTTTACCCTGCGACCATATTTTTGTTGCTTTGCATGAATGTGCAAATAAAATTTAATTTAATAGCGCGTTTTATGTCACAAATATTGCGCTTCACTTGACGTAGTCTGCACAGCTAGCACATGTCCTGCCCCCACTCGGCACACATGGAGTCAGAGTCACAGCGATTGCGCCTCGCCCGCTTTTATGACCCTTAAATGGAGTTTGAGGTTCTTTTTTCAGCCCGGAACTGCTATTGGATGTGACAAACTCGCCGTCGCCGATGCAAAGTCTCGTTGATAGCCAAATGGGATTTGGGGAATAGGACGAGCGATGACGCGGCGCTGTCAGAGCGTGAGCTGCATCTGGACCTCGTCCATTGATTTGGTTGCCTGGCCAACCAATGTACAAGTGAGGCCAAGCCACAGCCAAGCGCTGATGACTTACAGTCAAACGCTGCCAAGCAACCGACGTGAATCAAATGAATGCATTTTACTAGCATTTTCTTTTTAAATGCTCCTCTAATCTAGATGTTTATAACAGAAATGTATTTACTCTCAAGTGGAACTCAAGAGGCGGCAAAGAGCTAGAGAGCGATGAGGGGGCAGAGAGGGGTAGAGAAACAAGCAAGAGTTGCGAAGAAAAGCCAAGCAAGCGAAAACTATGCCAATTGAAAAATAAGCCAAACGAGAAATGCTTAAAAAAATGCGGAAAATATAAGAGGGATGGGTGGGGGTCGTGTTGGGGGCGTAGGGTTAAAGGCAGCCAGGCAAAATGCAATATTGCGATTTTATAACACAAATTGCTTATAATCACCCAAAAACAACAACAGCAGCAGCAACTACCATAGCAGCAGCAGCAGCAGCAGAAGCAGTAAAAAGCCAAAACGGAAATGCACGTTGTAATAGCCTGGAAGTGGGCGTTGCAAGTGGGCGTGCGTAGCTACGGACTGGGGCTTTAGCAGCTGCTGCTGCGTTAACTGTGCCACGGGTCGCCATTTTGCATGGGAATGGCATAAAAATCATATTTCCGTTTTATTATTTGCTGTTAATGAAAATGCAAATAAAATTGGATTTTCCGTGCGGGCACAAAAAGCCAGCTAAATAATAATAAAAAAGAAGAAGAAGAAAATACCGAAATGCTGCAAAGGGGCGTGCCGTGGGCGCTGCTGTGGCGTGCCGTGGCATGGCGAGCAGGCAAACTGCTCCAAATGTATTTCCTGGCGCACATTTCAAATAAACATTTTGGTTATCATCGTCCCCTTCCCCCCCCCTCTCCCACTCCCTGCTCCTCACTCAGCAAAAATTTAAAAGCGAATATTTCTACAACTCTCTGTGTGTGTGTGTGTGAGTGTTTGGGTGTGTGTGCTTAGAATTAATTGGGTCACGTAATTAGCAGCTTGTTTGTATGCTTTTTTTATGTGTAGCCTTAGCCGTAGCCGAAATTTGATTATTTGCATTTAGTCAGAGAATTCCATTTCATTTTTTTCCGGAGCGAGGCAACTTGTCATCCAAATTGTTTGCTAACCGAAATGTTTTCAAATCCCAAGTCGTCAATCTCACGAATTACATGACTCATTTCCTTTTTGGCTTGTGATTTTCAGTTTGCTTCTTCTTCGTTTTCAAATTTCCTGCTTCTCAGCCAGCAGAAACTCGTGACTAAAATGCGGAATTTGCTAAGCTTCCTGCTTGTTTGCTAACAATTATATTTATATATTTTATTTTTTTTGGATGGAATATATGTTTCTATGACAGACTTTTATAGATGAGAGAGAAAGTTCTTTTATATTCAAATTCTAGACTTTTCTATTTTACATTCCATTTTTTTCCCACTGCTTTCCAAACTTCAATTAGCTTTTTTTTTTATTTTATGCAGTTGTTCATTTTTACAGATTATTATTTTCAATTGTCAGTCACATGTTGCACACATAAACATAAAATTTAAAAGTCACAGATGAAAAGTCAAGTTGATCTTCATATACTCTGCGTAAGAGCTCTGCAACAAGCCGTTAGCAAAATATTCCCCAAAATATTCCTCAACTTCATCGCTTTAAGAGCTCACTCTTGCAGTTAAATTAAGAAAGCATTGAGAGGAGAAAACCCATTCAAGCCAAAACTCAAGATGGTGTCAGAATGGCTATTAGCTATTCTAGGAAAGGCATATGGCCATATACGCTTTAGGTAGAAGCGTTACATTTGTATGCAGAGGGCAAATAATTGATTCATTTATTCATTCATTCGTGTGCCGCATCATCATTTATCTATTCGGTTATTTATCAGCGGATTGGACAAAGTGCCATCAGTTGAACTCGTTCTCTCTTGCTCTGTCTCGCTGTGGCAGCCACTCGACATTCAGCGTTCAACGTTCAGCGTTCAACGTTCAACGTTCGACACTCGACTGATGGCTAATGACACCATCGATAATGATGCCCCACGACAGCGCCGTTCGCCCAAATGGCGTACGAAATCTGGCCAAAAACAATTCGCCTGGAAAAGTCAAGACGAGATTCATTCTACCAACGTATGCAACGAGTTTGTCTGCTACACACCTTCAAGCTACCTCTTTGGCAACGTGGGCAACGTGACTCGGGCGATTGAATAGTGGCATGCGGCTCAAATGAAATCAGCGACGAGCTGAACTACTGAACTCTCTGCCATGGCACATGGGAATCAGACTTGGCAGTTGCGCCCCCACTCGCAGCCACCCAACCCACAGCGAACCACTTGAGCAAATAATGCATGTGGCTCTGCTGGCTGGCTGGCTGACTGGCTGACTGACTGGCTGACTCGTGGACAGTGGGCTGATGCAGGGAGCCATCACAACAACAAGGAAAGTCGTTCAGGCTTAGTCAACAAAATGCCAAATTCAAGCACCTGCCACAAGTTTCAGTTTGGCACGTTGTCGTTGCACGTCCCAAGCAGCGCTTTCCCATTCTCCTCTAGCGTCCACGTTCACGTTCTCAAGCTCCTTGTTCCCGTATTCCTATTACGTATATATGCCTACATACCTACATACATATGTATATATACTTATAGCTTATAGCGACGCGCAATACAAACAAACCAGACGAACGAAATCGGACGAACTTTTATTTTCAGCTTGAGCAGCTTCTTTCAGCGCAGGCTATCATCAATGAGGCCCGCGTCCACCCACTTTTAGCAGCTACTGTTTGCATTAGCTGAACGCCTAGCCACGCCACGCCACGCCACGCCACGCCATGCTGCGTCGCACCTCGCTGCTGTTACACTTTGTGGGTCCACCCTTTTTTTTTCTTTTGTAGCTTAGCAAAATGGCGACGTGGCGTTCGCTTGCCACTCTCTCTCTCTCTCTCTCCCTCTCTCTCTCTCCCTTTCTCTTGTTCGCTTTTTCTACTTGGCACTTCAAACGCAAAACTTGTACCGTAAAATTTCTGTGAATATATATATGTGTGTGTGTGTGTGTGTGTGTATGTGTGTGTATGTGTGTGTATGTGTGTGTGTGTGTGTGTCTCCGTTCGTTTGTTCGCCACCGATTTCGCTATTTATGCTTGCCAAATGTATTTTAATTATACTCCTTTCGAGAACATTCGAATTTAATTGGAGAGTCGACTTCTGTGAATCAATAAGGAATATATAAATATATATTCTTGATCGGTATGACTAGTCAGCGCCTATAGCCATAGTCCTCTATCTGTCTGTCTAACAACTGTCTATACTAAATAAGCTATACCCCTATCTATGTCTCTTTCTGTCATTCTTTCTCTATCTCTCTCTCTCCCTCTATTTCTTTCTCTCCCTTTGTCTTCCTTTCTCTGTCTCTTGCTCTGTCTGTCTTTCTGTATCTCTCTGTTTATCTCTCTCTCACTATCTCTCGAGGGAGAGAGATGCCTGTGTATCTCGCTTTGTATCTCTCTCTGTCTCTCTCTATGTGTCTCTCTCTCTCTGTGTCTATCTCTCTGTCTCTATCTTTCTATACTCATTTCTCTATATTCTTCCCCCTCTCTCTATATCTATCTCTCTCTCTCTTTCTTTCTCTGATCTTCTCTCTCTCTCACTATATCTATCTCCCTCCCTCTGTATCTCGCTAAGTATCTCTCTCTGTCTTTCTCTATCCTTCCCCCTCTCTCTATCTCTATCTCTCTCTCTCTCTCTCTGTTCTTCTATCTCTCTCTCTGTTCTTCTCTCCCTCTCTCTCTCTCTCTCGCCCTCTCTCTCACCATTATCTACTGCCATCAGATAAATCAGTCAACAGCTTAGCCTAAGCTACCAATTGTCTATTGTATTAGGGAAGGGCATTTAATTGTCGCCAAGCAGAGACAATTAAATTTCTTATCTTGTCATGTCTTTCGGTTCGTTTACTTGGCCCCGGTCCCCGGGCGCCACTCGCTGCGCACCTTTAGCTCTCGCAAACCGTTTGCTTCATTTGTTTAATTGTGTGACTCATCAGCAGCATCGTCATCCGCAGCAGCTGCACGATGATTATGGAGGACAGCAGCAGCAACGGCCGCACGGCATCGACTTGGGCTTAGCTGAAGAGCCGTCGCCTAGCGTCGGCCGCAGGACAAGTGTTGTTGACCCATGAGCCCCAGCATTTGTGTTTGATCGAGGCAAGCGGAAGGAGGGCTCGCAGCACAAACGGCAGCAATTGCAAAAGTTCTTGCCACCAATACCGTTTCAATAACATCTTATTCCACTGCAACACAAAAGAAATAGAAGGAAAAAGGGAAAAAACCAGCTCGATTCTATTTTTATGGCCTATGGCTCGGGCAGGACCTGGGCCCCTGGCTGCCTGGCTGGTCGGGATTGCGGCTATGAAACTGACTTTGGCTTTGGCTTTCGCCTCGGCTTTGGCTATGACATTAGCCTAAAACAAAGCCATTGCGCTTGGCTAGCTGGCTGGCTGGGCAGGAGCAATGGGCAGGGGTCGGGGTTAGCGCCTTTGTGTCAACGTTGAAATGAACAAAATGCATAATCGAAAAAATCATTGAAGCGTTAACGCTTTGTAACTGGATATGGGTTCAGATATGATAAAGGGAAGACTGACTAACTGGCAGCGGGCTAGCAACATGGCATTCCCAGCTAACGTACAAGAAAAAAAGCAGAAAAAAAGAGAAACTCTGCTCAAAGGCAGGGGAAAAAATAAGAAGACAAATAAAGCGAAGCAAATGGCGCAACGAATTCAAAGCCAAACCAAAACGAAAACCTAACGAAACCAAACGAATCGAAACGAGTCGAAGCGAGGCGAGTTGAGATGAGTCGAGGTGAGTCGAGGTGAGGCGAGGCGAGGCGAGGCGAGTCGAGTTAAGAATTCGAATTGCGGCTGAAGGACATAGCCAGCAAAAGCTAAAGGCAGGGCAAGCAAAGGCGAAAAGAAAACGCAAAAGGATTTCAGCTCTGGCACGGGAAATAGAAAGGAAGTGGGGTCAGTGCACAGTCCATCTGTGTTCCTCCCTGTGTGCGACAGTCTGTCTGTCCGTCTGTCTGTCTGTTTGCCTGTGGGCTAGTGGGTGCATGGGTGTGTGGACTGTGACACCACATTTTATGAATGTGCACGAACAGCAAAAGACGACAACAACAACAGCAACGACGACGCCAGCAAAGTGGATGTCAATGTGGACGAGGACAATCGTCAGTGAGCCAGCAAACGACAGCGCTGCTGACCAAGTTGTTTGGCATTGCCAAGCCTGATAAATGCTAACAGCACAAGGGTGGCGGCCCAAGGGGCCCGATGAGCTGCAAGTGCTGTGCAAGTGACTAAGTGCATGCAATAAATGCGAACGTCCGGCCAACCATGATTAAATGCAAACGCAAAGGAGCACACAGGACGACAGCGACAGCGAGAGAGCGTGAAAGAGTTTATCAAATGCTGAAGCAGAGAGCCAGGCAGTCGATATTGATAGCACCAACAACTAGTTGACGGCAAACCACGCATTAACTGCAGTCAAGTTTTTCCTATGCTTTCCTTAAATCATTGGTGAATGGCGCTCTCCATTCGATATGCCCGAGCAGCACAAATTGTGCACTTGCTCATCATTAGCGGTGGCCAGGCACACAATGGACTCCTTCACAAATATGCAGAAATAAACAGATATATATATATATGTAGTGATATGTGGTTAGCAACACTTAGGGCAAAGCTGCTTAGCTTCGAGCTGCTGCAAGCCACAGCCACAGCCACAGCCAGAGATTTTCCAGCTTGCAGTGCAAAACAAGTGAGAAAGTGGGGAGAAAATCATGTGTCTGGGCATGTCAAATTTAAATATAAGATAAACAGCTTCGATTAGTCGACAAACAGCTTAGCCGGACTCTGAGCTAGCTTAAAGTTAAGTAACTTCAATTTAAGGACACCTCTCGGGCGATGATGCACGATGATCATCGGCAGCTGCGATCTGATTCAGAGCAGATGCAGCGCAGCTGAGCAAGTGGTGCGACAGCTCTTCAATGGCTAAATCAAGCTACAACTAAAGAAAGTGACTAAGCTAAGACCTGGCTGCTTGGAAGCCTTGCTCAGAGCTGCTGCCAGAAGCAGTGAGCAAGTCATGCAAGAATTCATATGATGATGATTCAAGCTCGATAAGCATTAAATGCTAACGAGCTTAGTGGGTCTCGCTGCGAAGCCCAGGCTCAACTAAGCCAGCCAATTAAGAACTTTATGTGGTTTGCCAACAACTGAAACTAGTTTCGAGCCATGCGATTCATAATGCGCATTAAAGCAATTGTGAATTAAAGCCACAAATGGGCAGCTGGAGCAAGTTTTGCTGAGTTGCAGTAAACATGGCCAAGGGGGTTGCCCGGCCAACCGTTCTACGAATTGACAGCTAACAGTATTGTACCGTTGTTTTAGACCGACAATCAAATGGCCAACCCACCCCTCGCTCCCACCCAGCTCTGAACCAGAAGCACTTGAATATAGACGCCTCGGATTTTGTATGGGTTGTGCGAGCAGCGAGCAGCGAGCAGCGAGCTTCAGCCTGTCGATGGACTGACGGCTCTTTGGGCCTGGACATATTGCAGATTGCGCCTCGTGACCGTCTGTGCATGAGTCAGACACGCGCGTGCGACGAGTCCTTTGAAGCAATATATATAAAGGACGCAAGAAAGGCGAAAAAAATAAAATACAGAAAACAACTGGAAAATACGTGAAGCCAACCACTCGCAATGCAAGTTGTACGTAAGCAACCACCGACAACAACCACAAAAAAACGCCGATGCGTTGGCTCTGATAACGTGCACGGCAAATGTTGACGGCTCGCTGACTGAGCGACGTGTGAGCGCTGGTGTGGTGCAGTGGGGGGCGGGGGGCGGTGGGCGGTGGGTAAATATGGATACAGTGCCTGCAAATGGTTGGCCAACAGTGACAGCTAGAGGCCTGTGCCCTGGGTCACTACTCATAAATTGCTAGCAACAAAGACCAACATGAATAGCGGCATTAAGGTATCAGGCAGCACACACACACACACACACACTCTCAAAAGGATATGCAGCTAGGAGAACATTGCAAGGCAAAACAAATTGCAAGCAGCTCACACAACAAGGTAGCCAACGTGGGTGGCTGGGTGGCTGGCTGGCTGGGTGGTTGGGTGGTTGGGTGGTTGGCTGCTTGGTCGGTTGGCAAGAGAACCTGAAACGGTTGCAGCAGCTGGCCAGCTTATAAATCAGCTTAGTTGTTGGCAGCCCTTAAAAACTTGCACTCGCCCCCGCTCGTATTATAGAATTTTCAATGTGTGTGTGAGTGTGTGTGTAGTTGTGTGTGCTTGTAAGTTTGATAGGTTTTAGTTTTTGTTTCAGCGTATCTACGTTCGTATTATATTATATCATTTTTGTATTATATCATTTTTGCGCAAATTGTTTTGAGGTTTTTACGTGCAGCCCAGGCAGCAACAACAACAACAACAACAACAACAACAAATTTCTTTAAAATTCATTTGAATAGCATTTTGCACAGCGACTGCTTAAGCCAAGCAATCGATGAGCCGTTTAAGACTCTTCGAAGCTCGAATCTCAAATCTCGAGCCGTAGCAGAGCTACGTTTTGTAAGCTAGCTTAAGCACTCAGCTCTGAGCCGCTCAGTGTGCGTATGTGTGTGTGTGTGTGTGTGTAAGCCGCTTGTGTGTCATGGCAACAAGGAATAGAAGTTGGAGGTGTTGTCAGCAAAGTTGTGCTCGAGCAATCAGCGCTGCGCCTGGCTTAACAGTTTTCGCAATAGTCATCATTAGTTAATGAGTTGTTAGTGGACACCTGCTGGCCAGCAGGTGCGACTTTCATATGCAAATTGCTCAAGTTGCGTGTTGTGTAAGTGTTGCGACGGTTGGCGGCTGGCGGCTGGCGGGTGGCTATCCAAAACAAAAACCCACCAAAAAAAAAAAAAAGACAAACGAAAGAAAAACCGTTCAATTAAGCCAATATTTGCGCACACTCGCGTTCAGCTGTGCGTGTGTGTATGATTGTGTGTGTGTGTGTGTTTGTGTAAGGACAAGCGGCGAGAACTGAGTCTCTTTTTCGCTGGCATATTTTGCGGCTCGCTTAGAGCTGCTCGAGTGTGTCTCTGTGTGCGTGTGTGTGAGTGTGTGTGCGTGTCAGGATTTTGGTGTTGCATGACTCACCTGCACAGTGCCAATGAGCACGACGGCTGCCCAAAGGCTACGCAGCAACAAATTACGACGCAGCGAGGCGCACATTATTATTATTATTTTTGTGGGTTTTTTTAGTTTTTTTTTTGGTTTTTTAGTTGTTGTTTTTAGCACTTTTTGGCCAAGCGCTGTGTCCAAACGGCTTTTGTTTTCGGTTTCTTTGGGTGTTTCGTTTACACTTTGTGTCCACTGTTGGCTGCAACTGCAACTGCAACTGCACAAATATGAAAACAATAAAAAAAATAATACAATGTAGAGCAAATGGCGTTAAGAATGATAATAGCAAAGGAGAGGCGCAAAGAAGCGAAAGCGCAACCAACGATCAAAGTTTTTGTTGTTGATGTTGCTCGATTCTTTGCGCTGCTCCCAAAAAACTATGCAGCGGAATAGTGTGTGTATGTGTGCGTGTGTGCGTGTGTGTATGTATGTGTGTGCGTAGTAGTATTTGATTGTAGAACGTAGTAGAAGCTCGCGTCAAATAAGCAGAGCATATATGAGAGAACAATCGAGACAGAGAGAGAGGGAGAGAGAGAGAGAGTGGAAGACTCTACACTCAACTCTCTACTTGGAGACTTCTCGCCACTCGCTATGGTCTACACTCGCTGCTCTCGACTAACTGCACATAACTCTGCGTAGACCCTGGCTCAAGACTGAATCGAGTCGATTTACTTATACCCTATATATGTATGCATATGTGACTGGTCTGTATGTTAGGAGTTCGGCAATAAGCCCATTCGGATAAGACTATTCGCAGTTGCTACTCATAGAAAAACAGCTGCAGTTAGTTGGACTACAGTTTTACGTCGCTAGCACAACCCACATTTAGCCACTCTCTCTCTCTCTCTCTCGCCCACTCTCGCTCACTCTCTGGTTTCATCTGGATGAACTGCGCACGCACAAGCACATACAGAATCACACACACACACGCTCTCTCTCTCTCTCTCTCGCGTTCACTCCTTGCGCCACTAGAAAAAAACCGAAATTTTAAATCGAAGACAGAGAAAAAAAATTGTTTCTTTTTTTGCACAACAAATAAATTTGTTTCTAGTTTTTTTTCTTTTTGCTTTTGTGTTTTGCTTTATTTCACAGCCTTTTACTTTGCACTTTGTTTATGTGTTTCTCGTTCATTGATTTCGACACGCACTCGAAAAAAAAACATAATCAAATACAACAACAATTTTAATGCCGACACAAGACACGAGCAAAAAAAATTTAGTATTTTACTCTCTTTCTCTCTCTCTCTCTCACTCTTTCTCGTTCTCTGTCTGCTGCTTTGTGGCTTGTAGAAATCGTAACTGGCACTCGCTCAAGTCCTTTAGCTGCCTTCCTCTCTTTATCTTACGCTCTCTCTGTCTGCCTCTCGCTCTCTCTCTCTCTCTGTCTTTTGTATATGTGTGAGTGTATGTGTGTGAGCAGGTTGACAACCTTGTGCTGTTCAGTCACAGTAATGCTTCGAATGCACCAGGAAACTTGATGAGTACCTAGCGCTGCGAACGCTCACAAACGACTGCAACTGGCGCTGGTTGGACGGATAACTCGTTGCCTTTGGCGGACTCGGTTCCTGGTTCCCGGTTCTCGGTTCTCGGACTCGGAACTTTGCCATCGACTTCGACCTCGAACCACAGCTTACGGCAGACGGCGCATGCGCCTCCCCATCGAATCGATATTAAGTGCGAAACGCCACTGCCACTTGCCACAGGGGATGGAAATTCATGTGTGTGTGCGGCTTTATGTGAGTGGGTGTGTATGAGTGTGTGTAGCTCTATGTGTGTGTGTAGCTCTATGTGTGTGTGTAGCAGCAGCAGGTGCTCTATATGTGCTTTAAGGGCTGCTGCAAAAGCTTCGCTTGCACTGGAACCATCCACGTAATAAGGAGAACTAGTTCGCATCTAGAGATGGCAGTTCTGTTGCAATATATTTGAAAAGTATTAATCTGTATCATTGAATTAAATAAGTAACTATTGTTTTGAAACAGTTTTGCCTAAAATAGCCTATGCCATAAATACCTCAGCAATCTCATTGAAGATATTGTTAAGAACTATTTTCCGCTTAGCTAAAAGCTGATTTTCCTATTTAATCTGTCAGATATTACAATCAAATTTTGAAAATAGATCTTCGTAAGGTTTTATTCCATCTGTAGACATAGCCTGGGACCTGTTAAAATCTGTGCAAATCAAAGTAAAACATAAATATAAATAACTTTTATTACTATCGCAAAAATTTTAAATAAGTTAGGATATATCTAGAGTTTTGATAGCATCCCTGTAAATCGATAAAATGTCTGTGTGTGAAGGAAAATCCGAGTTCGAAAAACTGTATATATGTTCGTAGATATGCAGAGTGGAAAATATTCTCACAACTTTTTGTTCGAAAAATTTTCGATTTTGAGTTAAGCTCGTTCGAAATTATAATAAATAAATTTAAGGATTCTAGCGAAAATATAGGTTGATAAAAAAATATTGCTATATGAAAAAAAAGGAAAAAAAGTTGATTTTTATATTATAAATAAATATATCAATACATATATAAATATATTCAAAAATCTAAAAAAAATATAGTCAAATTTTTAAAGATATAAAATATAAAATTAAAATATATATAAAAAATTTAATAAATATTATTAAAATAATGCGAAAATATCGTAATATATCTAATTATGTTTAAATGTACAGATTTGGTAAATTCTTTTTAATTTTTTCTGATCATAAAATAAATATTGTTGTATGAAATTTATATATTTGCCTTAAGCTTGACTGACACCCTGTGCATAGATCCATTATAAAGCTTGAAGAATTTCCTTTTCGAAAATATTTGAATTCAAAAGTTTTGAATTCGAGTCCCCCAACTGTACGTAATATTCAAGATTTGAATGCCGATATAATATAATAGAAAAACAATAACAAATAAATAATTATTTATTGAAGCTTTACACATTTAGGCACGCCTCAGGTCAAATATTTGCTGATTATTACAAATGAGCCAACTGATAACATTGAGCACTCGAAATGTGAGCGGGTTGTTTGCATGGCTGTTTCAAGAATTCCCCAGTTCTATCAGCAGCAGATCTCATTGCAAGCCCAATTCAACTGAACTATGCTTACGCATTATATAGAAAATATATTTGAATAATAAGTAAAGTTTTCTACGTACTGAAATATGTATAACCAAAGCTGGCTTCAAATATTTATGAATAAATATCGACTCGACGCTAAGATCGCTCACAGTATTTTAAAAGATTATCTGAAATGTGAATCGTATGATATATATGTGAATTAGATGAATTATAAAATGGATATTATCACTTTAGAAACTTATACTTGATTTTTAGAGTAAGCAATTTACTTATGAAAAGGATTTACAGGTCACATGATCATAAAATTCAAAAATTAATTTCAAATCCTAAATTCGTATATTTGTGAGAGTTTTTTTAAATATAAATAAATATATTTGCATATATATTTTTTATTTTTACTAATATAAAAAATATTTTTTTTTTCAAAAATAAAATATTTGGCTTATGAAAACATGAGCAAAATAAGCTTTAAAGCTGAAACATAACATCGTCGTATTTTTTCGTATTGAAAACAGGTGAAAATTCGTTAGAAATAAAAAAAAAATTCAAATTTTTCACAAGAGAGAAATTTTAATATTCAATTTAAACTTGTTTGCTGCCTTGGATTGAATACAGTTTATACTGCAAACGGTAGAAAATTCTCTGAATTTTCATATGATTGAAAATTTTCTCAATAATTCTTCATATTTCGGCTGCAATAATATTTTTTCGATCGGCGAGTTTAACTTTCGAAATTATTTCGGCTCGTGAGTTTATTTTCCGCTCTCTTCAAAAATACTCTGTTCCTTAGTGATAAAGAGTATATTGGCTTGTAGATTTTTACCTAATTTTGGCCGCACATATATGAAACGAAAATATATCATTTTTTTTTTGGAATCAGTTATATGTAGAAATCAAATATTATTGATTAAAGATAAAATAATAATTTTTTCCGCGCGCGTTACTGCCCTGGAAGCTATTAAACTGTCAACCAACTACAGTGTATCTTGCAGTCGGTAAAACTTTGTTTTACATACATATATACAGCAGGGTTTGTGTCTTTGCTATGAGCTTTTTAGTGGTTTATGTCTTAGGTGTGTCTTAGCTATGAGCTTTTTACTGGCTTATGTCTTAGCTTCGTGCTTTTTAGTGGTTTGTGTCTACACTTTCGATAAGTTTATTTTTCGTTAAGCCTTCGAGCTTCGCTGAGGTGAAAAGCTAAGGAGCCGTATTAGAATAAATATTTTGTTAGATTAAGCTCTGAAGCTTTCATAATAAGTAAACCATTTTTGAGCTTTTTGTTGTATGAGACCTGATAAAAATGAAACGAATATTTAAATTGACATATTTTTTCCAAATATACTCCCAATAATCTCAATATTCCCAAATGTTCGTTGTCAAAAAAATAGTAATTAGTTTCACTAAGTTACATAATACAATGTATATATATAGAAAAGTATATATGTTAGATATTTACATTATTTTCACATTTACCACAACTTTTTAAATTTTTCTATATTTTTTTATTGTGGATTTTGGCTTATTGAAATATGTTCAACTTATTTGAATAAACTTAGAAACTGAAAAAGTTTTCAGCACTTTTTACCTGTGTGATTTCTAGCAGAAACCAGTTAAAATACCTCAGTCGAGTGAGCTCAACTGGTAGATGCCTCTTACCAAGAGCTGAGCTGAAGCGTTTACAAAAAATCAAATCATATTTAGCTGCATATAAAGATATAGATTATATATATATATATATTTATATATATGTATAATCAATCAGGTCAAAGTATATGACGAAGTCTGCAATGATTTTCGTATTCGTATTCGAATGGCGATTGATTGAGCTAAAGCGCTCTACTAGTGTCAACTGCAATATGCCCTATGCTAAATGTATAGAGGGTATTGCCCGAAACATGTTTTCTTTTTAAAAACAACTCAGCTCTACTTCATCTTGGATAAGATTTACTTAAGGTACAGAGTGTGCAGCAGCAGCTACATCAACTTAGCGCTAAATCAATTAATGATTAATTCTATAGACACTGCATTGCATTCGAATTGCTGCCAACGGCGAACCCATTAGGCCCGCCGGCAATTAGATCTGTTAGCATCGCACTTGGAACAACGCAAAATGTGGCTTATCAGCAATCGATTGTCTACAGCAGCAGCAGCAGCAACAGAGATCAAGTTCAAGCTTGAGCACAGCCGGCTGGCAGTCGCAATATGAGATCGGCAGTGCTTGCACTGTTCTACGTGAGCTTGTGGCTCTGCTTGGGAGGCGTTGCTCAGGTGCTGAGCAAGCGCTATATGCGCTGCGAGCTGGCCAGGAAGCTGCTCGAGCAGCACAGCTTCGAGCGCAGCCTGCTGAGCAATTGTGAGTGACTGCGGATGGGGCGAGTTGCCAGTGCGAAGACTTCAGTTCTCCACTTTCAGGGATATGCCTGCTGGAGCATGAGAGCGACTTGGAGACGGCCAAGCTGACCACGAATCCGAATGGCTCGCACAGCTATGGCCTCTTTCAGATCAATGGACGCTACTGCCAGGAGAGTCGACGTGGCGGCGTTTGCAATGTCAAGTGTGAAGGTGAGCCTCGCTTGGCCTGCTCTGCCCATTCAATTCTGAACGCTCTGCCCCATTCCAGACCTGCTCGACGAGAATCTGCGGCCTGTGCGAAACGCATTCAAGCTGCCGAGGGCTTCCGCCACTGGAATGGCTGGCAACGCTTTTGCCGCAACAGCCAGAACCTGCCCAATCTGAAGCTCATATGCGGCATATGACTTATTCAGTTGCTCCAATAGCCAGAAAGAGCTCTGTACATATTTGAAGGGATGTGCATGTGGCTCAATCTACAGTGGCGTACGAAATAAGCAGCGCACTTCAAATGAATTTTAATGATTGTGATCCGAGAAATGTAAATGAAATAAAACTATATGTAATATTATAGAATATAAGAAAATAAAATTAGGTTTTTTTACAGCTCTTAATAGGTAAAACATTTAATTTAAAATTAAAATTAATTTTTATTATTTCAATTAATTTATATATAATATTTTGGCAACTCAATATTACCTTTAACTCTTCTATACCTATGAAACTGCTCGACAAGCAAAGCGAAAGAGCTAGTTCGAATTTTATGGCCGCTACTGTAGGCAGTTTTGTGCTATCTAGTATGCACAGTTATACAGCCAAAGCTTTTTGCACACTTTTCGAGTTAATCTTTTGGTAGCTCTGCCTCTCTCTCTTTCTCTCTCTCTCTCTGTCAATCTGTGCGTCTCTCGTTCAATCGCTCTTTTACTCTCGCTCCCACCGCTCGCACACTGACGCCGTCAGCTTATGGGGCTTTGGGGCCTCGGTCCGCTTCAGGGGGATTTCATTAAGTGACGCCAGCTGAACCGAGGCAAACGTTTGTGGTACGTTGTTCCTCTACTGCAGTGGGCAACGTATACAGTTCAATTCAGACTGACTACATATATTTTTTTGTTTTTGCTTTGTTCATGTTGTGCTGAAATTATAACAACGAGTGCGCAGTGGTTGCATAATACATAAATTATAATATATATATATATAAATATATATATATATAAATTATATGTTTTCCAGTCCTGTGGTGACTGAAAGTTAGGTTGAGAGGCGACTGTGCCTCTTATTGCTGGCCTCGGGCTCAGACAATGAAATATGCCATTTAACGAGCAAATGACGGAGTGAATATTTATTTAAGCGGTTTACTGGAAGAACGCTTTTTAACCCTGCTTTTAATTGTTCTTTTTTGAATAATCGAAACAGTTAATTTTATTGGTTTTTCTTATTATATTCACTATTTTTAGTTTTACTTATGTGACACCAATTTTTAGCATGTCCTATCAGTACGAGTTAAAACACGAGACTGATCTATATTTTTACAAATCATAGCCTCACCGGCGTAAGTAGAGTTGCTCTTGCCAGGGCTGTTCCTTAACTTGTCTAGCACCCGATAATAAGTGTTGAATAATACCTTATATTAAGTGTTATAAGCTAACTAAGTGTTATAAGTTAACTACCCCCCCCTCAAGTGTAAGGTCGTCCTCGACCGACCCAATTCCAGCGACGACTCCTCGCAAGTGCTTCGCGGACTTCTTTGCGTCGATGATCCACCAAAGAGTGAGGCCAATGCAGATTAAAGCACAGCATATGGCTCCTCTTTCGGAGTGCCGTACAACGACACATCATCAAAGTGCACCATTTCGGTTCCTTGGTCGCATATTAGCAGCGGTGACCAGCGAGTCGGTGCAGGTGTTCTCGAATGAAATCCGCAAGTCGTTCTCATTCACATTCAATACGGAGCAGTATGAGCAGCGTACTGATTCTTCGCTATCGCCGTTCAGCAGGCGCTTACTAAGCTTGCTCTTGCGCCTACGTATGTGGCGTCTGTTGAAGCTGTTGGTGCCCGACGTGGACGTGAGCCTTGGCATCGGATGATGCACACCAAAGTTGTGCAGCTGCAGCGACTTGAGTGTGGCTGGCGCCGTCGATGACTGGCCGTGCACGTGCCCGTGATGGCCGTGATGACTGTGTCCCACCACTCCAGCGATGCTATGAGCCGTTACTGGACGAGTGATGTGTGTAGTCTGTCGGCGCGCTCAGCTGGCGATTGAATTCGGCCTTGCGGCGCGTCAAGTCCGTCAGGCAGTATTTGTTCAGATGGCCGTTGCTGGAGACAGGGCTCTTGGGCGATGATGCCAGATGCTGCGTATAGGCCGAAGGAGTTGCTGCTCACGCTTAGCTTATTGCCGGCGTTGTGCAGCAGATTGTTACAGTTCTTGCCGCTGATCTTGGCTGCCAGCGACTGCGACACCGGCCGACTTTTTGCTAGGCGCCCTGTACTCCTTGTCGTCGCTCTCGCTGCGCACCGATGCTCGATACGCAGGAAATGTCTTCGTCTTGCTCTTCAGCGAGCCGTTCAGCAGTAGCTGCTGTTGCCGTGCGGCAACTGCCGACAATGCCGGCCGCTGCAGTTGACGTGACGCCGCTGCCGATGAGGATGAGGATGAGCCGGCAGCTGTGGAAGGTGCCGACAGAGATGGACAGCGGTTGGAGCAACCTGTGGCTGTGAAACTTCTTGAATTAATGCAGTTGGCGGTGTTTTGGGGATTTCTTGACTTGGTTCTAGTATGGATGAAGAGTCGCTTGGCTCTGCCGCCGCGAAGAACTCGTTAGTTGTTGCTTCTACTGTTGGTGGTGGTGCCGTGAACAAGGGGATTTCCTCAACGATTCCGCTTGTAGATTTGCCTGCTGTGGTTCTGGCTTAGCATCCAACTGTGGTGCGAATAGAGCTGTTGCTGGTCCTTGTGAAAATATGGGCAAACTCTGTGATGTTGGGAATAATGGAACTTCCGAAACAGGTGCAGTTGACGGTGGTGCAAATAGTGTAACCTCCTGATTTTGATTTGAAGAGCTCTTTAGCTCTTCCCTCTGAGTCGGTGACTTAAAAAGGTTGTTGCTTGTATCTGGTGTAAGTCCTTGTGTTGCGTTAGTCGGACTGGAAAAGAGAGGAACCTCCTGAAGTGTATCGGATAGTGCTGGTGCAAAAAGCGATGTAGTTGCTTCGTGAGTCTGAAAGAGGCCCGTCGATGCCTGTGGTGTAAACAGCGATGTTGCTGGCCCAGTTGGGGGTGGTGCAGCCGCAACAGAGGAACTTCCTGGCTTGGCGCTGGTGCAGCTGACGGAGCTGGCGCTGTAAATAGGGCAACTTCTGTAGGCTGTGCTCCAAAAGGATTAAAAATAGCAGCAGGTGCTGCGAAGGGTGCAAAGGGCGTGGCTGTTAAAGCTGTTTGCTGGCCAAAGCCTGTTGCGGGCACTGCAGTTTCCTGAGCTGTCAGTGGACTCTTGTAGAGTCTGGTACCCTTCTGCAGGCGGTACGAGGAGTGTGCAGGTCCTGCCGCTGGTGGTGGTGCTGCTACTGCCGCTGGTGGGGGAGTTGCTGCAGCCACTGATGGCGGTGCAAACGTTGGAGTACTCTCGATTAAACCAGGTGCTTGAGCAGCTGTCAGTGGCTGAGGGACAGTGGCTACTTGGGTGACTGTCGGAATCTGAGCGTATGTCGCTGGCGGAGCAGTTGCCCCAGGCTGAGTAAATGTCGGTGGTACCGCGGCTGGCGTTGGCTGAACACCGGTTGATTGCCCAGAAACAGCTGGTGCTGGCGTAAAGAAGTTACCAACAGACGGAGCTGCAGCAACTACGGAAGGATTGATGTAACCACCTACAGTGGGTGGTGCTACAGTGGGCGAAAAATAATCAGCAGCAGCAGGCGGAGCTGCAGGCGTAAAAAAGTTTGCAGGCGGCTGCGGTACGGCAGCGCCGGATGTGCTTATGTCAAAGTAGCCACCAGAATCAGCTGGATTGTAGCTGGCTGGTGGGGGTGGCGCAGGTTCGTTGGTTCTGCCTGTGGCCGATTGCACTAGACCCGAAATATTCTGTAACACGCCAGTGGGCACTAGACTAGTGAGTGAGAAGAGACCACCGCTCTTGCGTTCCTCTTGAACGGCTGGTGGTGCAGGCTGCTCGAATGCTGCTGCTGCCGCCGCTGCCGATGGCTGTGTGGGATATGGCGGTGCTTGGAAGGGATCAACAGCTGGCACTGGCTGCTGTTGCTGCTCGGAGAGACCTGTGCGTATAGCTTCTTTCTGGCACTAATGCGATAAGTGTTCTGTCCGGCCCCACGTTGGGCGCCAATTATATGATTTCCAGTCCTGTGGTGACTGAAAGTTAGGTTGAGAGGCGACTGTGCCTCTTATTGCTGGCCTCGGGCTCAGACAATGAAATAAGCCATTTAACGAGCAAATGACGGAGTGAATATTTATTTAAGCGGTTTACTGGAAGAACGCTTTTTAACCCTGCTTTTAATTGTTCTTTTTTGAATAATCGAAACAGTTAATTTTATTGGTTTTTCTTATTATATTCACTATTTTTAGTTTTACTTATGTGACACCAATTTTTAGCATGTCCTATCAGTACGAGTTAAAACACGAGACTGATCTATATTTTTACAAATCATAGCCTCACCGGCGTAAGTAGAGTTGCTCTTGCCAGGGCTGTTCCTTAACTTGTCTAGCACCCGATAATAAGTGTTGAATAATACCTTATATTAAGTGTTATAAGCTAACTAAGTGTTATAAGTTAACTTATACATACATATATATACAGATACTTTTAAATGAGTAGCTTTTAATGTGCTTAGCATGTACCGTAATAGATGCATTGATCTATCCATGTGTGTTTGTTGTAGTGTCTGAAACTGAGCCTCTGATTCACAGACAGTCTATATATAAATATATATATATATATGGTTCTCTAAATATATATAAGTTCTCTAAGCTGCAACCGAACCATCTTGAAAGATTGTGTTGTTCAGTCTCTCAGCTGCAGTGCACCCAAGCTGTTGGCCCTATAATCAAGTGCAGCCAAAGTATTGAAGAACCTTCATCTGTCCCCTTTATTATATACTTAGTTGTGCTATAATGAAATACATTACAAAGTTATAAGTTGAAGACTTTGTTTGGGAAATGATTATGTTTCCCAAATATGATTCAAGCTGTGAAGTGACCTCATGAAAATATGTATTTGTAAGCGAGGATCGAGTGGGTGGCTTTGTATTACATGTTACATCAGTGTGTGCCCTGAATCCCTCAATATAATTTACTATATTTTGTTTTCTTTGCAACTTTTGAGGACTTTTGAGGTTGCAAGTTAATGAGAACCAAATGCGAAGATTCAATCCTATCTGAATAAGTGTTCGAAAATTAAAAACAGTGTGACCTTAAATCTAAATGAAAGCAATAAAATGCTACTGAAGCTTGAATTAGTTCGAACTGCTTCAAAGCTTGCGATGAAATAAAGTAAACAAAAGAAATGTTGCCTAAAGCGGATCAATTTAAGTGAATATATATAGTAAATTGTATGCAAAAAGAGCTAAACATTCAGCATAACCTCAATTTTTCAACCTAACCTCAACTGCTGACAAATGACATTGAATTGACTAATGCATGAATAGCCCAATGTACAATATGTTGTGGCTGTGGAGCGTTATGTTGATTGTCAGTTAATATATATGAGCTTGATTATGAACACGAACATGAACATGAACCAGTTCAATTAGTGCATGAACGGTTTCGCTTTTGGAGCTGTGGAGCATTACATTGATCTTTATTTTTAAGCTTGCAGAGCCAGAGCTCTTCATCTATATCTATATCTATAGAAGAATCTAGAACTAGAAAAACTTTGTGTGGAATTTCATAAGAAAAGCAAAAAAACGAGTTGGCTGATTCATTGGGTTGTTTGAAAGTTCTCTTGCATATTTCACCATATTGTGAAACAGAAAATCAGGTAAACACAGAAATGGGTGTCTATAACCGAGAAGGTGTATATAATTGCACTTGTTTATTACGCATGTGTGCGTGTGTGTGTGTGTGTGTGTGTGTGTGTGTAGCTGTTTACATGAAAACTTGCTATTTTTAGCCAGAGCTCTCGCGATTTGGCTGCGACGCATTAGCTGGCTCCACAACTCAGTCAAGCGTGAGCGCTCTCCCTCGCCATCCTTATCTTTAGCTCGCTCTCGCCCACTATCTCGCTCTCGCTCTCTCCCTGTCTCTCTCTCTCTCACTTTCTGTTGGCGTCGCTGCCAGCGTTAAACGTTTGCAAACGTTGAGCGACGCGTATAAAAGTTGCCGGCCGGCAAGCGTTCAACATCAGTTGGCAGCTTGAAGCTTTCTGGGGCACTCAAAGAGCAAGAGAGAAAGAGAAAGAAAGAGAATCAGGGATACAGCGCAAGAGAACCAATTGAATCGCATCTAAGAAGTCTTGCAATTGTTATTCGAAAACATCACAAGGATAAGCGAAGCATATTTCTCAAACATGGCTGAGTCAGCTAAGCGTAATGAGCAGCTGCTGGACGCTCAGGAAGAGGTCCTTGATTGTGACATTGAGTTCGAGGAGGAGCAGCCGCAGTCCTCGCAGCCGCCGGTGCCGCACAGGAGCAACAAGCTCATCAGGAAGGCCATGAAGAAGGCGTACAAGGCGCAGCGCATGCTGCAGCAGGCCATGGAGCAGCTGGCCGCCGAGCAGGCCAAGGCCGAGAGGCGTCAGTGCAAGCGGGCCAAGAAGCAGCGAAGGCGCGAGAAGAAGCAGCTGAAGAAGCAGGCCAAGAAACAGGCCAAGAAGCAGCAAAAGGAGCAGCCAAACCAGAGCCAGGATCAAAACGAGCAGCCACGCAGCCGCTCCAACAGTGTCAGCTCCACTTCCAGCTCTTCGAGCTCCTCCAGCTCCTCGAGCTCCTCGAGCAGCTCTTCCAGCAGCTCGAGCTCCGGCTCGGAGCAGAACTTTGGACGCGGCTGCTATGGTTGGCCTAGACGACATGGCCATCGTCATCATGGCCGACGCGAGCGTTCCAGGTCGCCTTCGCACTGGCGCCGGCATGGACATCATGGCCATAGGCACGGCCATGGTCCCCATCACGGCCATGGTCCCCATCACGGTCATGGCCCCCATCACGGTTTCGGTCCCCATCACTTTGGACCCCACAATTTTATGGCCCGAGGCGGCTTCGGTGGCTGCCCCTGGCCAATGATGGAGCAGCAGTTTTTTCGGAACGGCGACCTGCCGTGGGCTCAGGAGACGCGCATGGCATGGCCGAGACACCGATCGAGATCTAAGTCGCGCTGTGCTTCACGTGGCAAACATGGCGCCCATCACAGCAGGGGAGACAGGGGAGACAAGCGCAGCCACAGCCACAGCCACGGACACGGACACGGAGATGGCCACACGGGTGGTCACCATGAGCGTCGAGTGAGCCGCTCCAAATCCAGCTCCAGCTCCAGCTCCAGCTCCAGCTCCAGCTCCAGTTCCAGCTCCAGTTCTAGGTCTAGATCTAAATCTGCTAACGATAAGGATCAGAGTCGTGAACATGGACACGGACACGGTCACCATCGTGGCTCTCATCATGGGCCTCACCATGGACACCATCATAGATCGCATCATGGTCCCCACCATGGACCCCATCATGGACCCCATCATGGACCCCATCATGGACCCCATCATGGACCCCATCATGGACCCCATCATGGACCCCATCCTCGTCACAGTGCCGAAAAATGGCTATCTGATGGCTTCGACCCAAATTCTTCAGCTTTTAACTCGTTTGATCTGTTCTGGCATTCGGCCCCGCCGTCAAATAACAGCTCCAACAAGCACGACAAGCATGGCCACAAGGGCAAGGGCAAGGGCAACGACAAGGGCAAGGCCGAGGGCAAGGACAAGCAATGAGCAGCTAATCTGCTGGCCTGCAGCACTGCCTCCATGCTTATTGAAATGTTGTTCGACTACGACCATTATTTTCCTATACTTTGCATTAACCAACTAATATATATATATTTATATATATTATATATCTTCTATAATATATATCTTCAATAAAGAAAAACAAGTTATACAAACAACAAAAAAAATATAAAACAGAAAAAGTGTAAAAAAAAGTCTAACTAATCGTTTCGCACTGTAAAATAAATATTATAAATAAAACAAACCAAAGCAAATAATTCTGTATCATTTTTGGATGGGAGTTTTCTAATGTGCAAAATTATAATAAATATATATATATACATATATATATATATATATATATATATAAATCTAATTGCACTTTAGTCAAGCCAAACAATTATTTATCTAGACTTGCTTTACGCTTGTTAAGCTAAAATAATTAAATTTAATGATGCGATTTGCATTTTGCAATTGCCAAACAAAGGTGTATTAAATGTTGGCCAAATTCTCTGTTTAATAATTATTTAATTGAGTTTTATTTTGCAATTTAAATGAGGAATTCGAGTCCAACATTTTTGTCAATTTTAATTTATTTTAAAATTTGTTTTATACTCATTGTGGCATTTGACAGGTTTCTTTGTTTAAAAAGAAAAAATTTTTAATTTTATTTTATACATTTTAAAGTTTGTGATTTACAAAAAAACAATCAAGCCAAAACTGTCTTAGAGCAGGGTCTAAAGCACATTTCTAATACCAAATTTGAGTAAATTCTCTATGACTTCATGTTTATCTGACGATTTAGTTAAAAAATTCTGCACTTTTCTTTAAAACCAAAAAAAACTGAATAAAAATAAACTGTGTAATTAATTTAAAATTAAAAAATATTTAAACATAATAAATATTATATAAAAATAAGTATATAATTTATTAGAATTAAGTAATCTTTATGGGCAAAACTATTATTGATACACAAATAAATCTCACATTCAAATTGGATATATAATTAATATTTATATCTTGTGCTTTATCGACATGTGTTTAATTACAAAGAGCAAAGCCCTTTGACATATTTGCTGAGGGCCCTGTTTAAGTCAAATGACGACTAGCGTAATCACAGCAGAGTAATTAATACAACCTTTGTTATAACATATCATAATGGAAAATAAAACAAACTCAATTACGCATCGCTTCACACTGTAATTTGAGTGTTAAATAGATAACAGCGGCAAAGCATGGGAAAACCCGACCTATAAATACTCTAACTTATGCATCATTTGTTGTTTTGAACGTGAACTTTCTAATATATAGGCTTTTGTCCATGCTTTATGTCGTATATATCTATATATGTATATACATATATGTCTATATACATATATATGATACACATATGTATATTTATCTATATAAATACTCTGGAATGACATTCGCAATAAGTTCCAGATAACATTCTGTGCAAACAAAATGAATTGGCTAGCTTTTGGCTCGCCTATCGCAGGCGTGAAAGAGGTTTTTCCCAAACACCATGATAAATGTGAAAAAAATACATTCGATAAGTCGATTGCAATTGCTGACTAAATATTCCACAGTTGTAAATGCGTTGTATATGTGGTGCATTGTTCAGATCAACTTGGAGAGGCAGATCTACTTGCAATATTGGAGGGGCATAGGCAAGTTTAAGTGTTCCCAGCGGGGAAAAGTGTTCTCGAAAGCTGTCTGCTGTCTCGACATGTCAAATCACCTAGCTAAGCAATGGTTAATGAAGAGATGAAAAGTAGACAAAGAAATTTATATATATATTTATAAATTAAATTAATTCTATAAATAAATAATAAATAAATAATTTAATTATTTTAAAATCACATTTTAAACTATTTTGGAGTGAAAACTTGAAGATCTAATGGAACACATATATACATAGATATATATGTTTTTTATTGAGCTAAAAAAGTATTCCATTTAAAACCTTTTTTATATTTAAACAAATACAGTCAAATTTATTTGATATATTTTAATTTATTAATTTTTTATTATTTTTAATTAATTATTTATCAACTCAGTTCCTAGCGAGCTCATGCTTGCCTGGGTACAGTTCAGTTTGTTAGTAGCGTGCCTGGCTTAACTACAGTTAAGAGCGTGCGTAAGAGAGCAAATAGTGGGTACAGTTCGTGCATGCTGTGAACAGCTTTGCCCCTTTGGGAACAGTCTGATGGTATTGTGTGGGCACAACTATTTCAGTTGCGTTCTGCTTGTGCTGCTGCCAAAGTAGGACTTCACAATGCAACACCCACATTCACATCCAATCCACACACACACACACCCCCACGCAGACACGTGCATACATGGACGCCCACACTGACCTATTCGCAGAATGAAATGTAAATATCATTTTTAAAATTCTCGGATTTCACATTTTAATTGCAGGTGATGTGTGCACGCGACACTAAGCTACGCGGCTGCGGACAGACGCTTCATGTGTAATGAAGAGAGTGTGGCGCCGGTTAAGGGTCAGGGGTTGAGGGTTGATAAGATGCTGCAGCCAAAAGCTAAGCTGCGAACGTTGCCCGCATTTTACATGAGTTTTATCAATTGTTTTTTCCTTTTTTTTTTGCCCTTTGCTATGCTTTATCAACAGGTGTGCTTCGGTGTGTGAGTGTGTGCGACAGTAAATGAAAAATTTCATAGCGAAACTTAATTCAATTCTGTGACAATGTGACAGAAGCAGGAGCCCTTTTTTGCTGTTATTCGTTTCACTTTTCTCGCTGATTTTTATATTTTTTGTGCACTGGGGCTTCATTGTCAGCGGCAGCGACATCAACTGTGCTCGGAGAGCTGTATGAAAACTGCCAATCCGTGATTTATGTTGAGCGCACTTCTTCTTTTTATTTTCAATTTACTTAAAACAAAATAAAAATGGTGAAACGGCGGCACATAAAATGAAATGCAGGAAGTGGATTTTTGAGCGGAAATAATTTTGCCACATGTTGGCAAATAAACACAAGCCAAGGTGAAGATGCTGTGCGCGGTCGCCGCAGCCAGTCTATCGGCAGCGGGCGGTGGCTCAGAGCCAGCCGCCTTTATCGTTAACAGCTTAAAATTCAATATAAGTGCACAATTCTGTTCCTGCTTCATTTGAGCGTTATATAAATATATATATATATATATATATATATATATATATATATATGTGTGTGTGTGTGGGTGTGTGTGTATACATCCTCTTCTTTTTCTTTTTTGTTTATTAATTTTGGTGGCAGCCAAAGCACACGGCTGTGCGTGTGCGTAAAAAGTAATTTTGTGGCAAGCGTAGCTAATGCATAAGCTGCTCACTCCACAGCTGCTACACCTCCGCCTCCACCACTCTGCGCGTGTGGCAAGGTATTGAAAGCTTAAGTGAGGCATTGATGAGATTGCCAAGATAGTTATTGTCAGCTTGAACGTTTAACATTTCGCTTTAATGAAACTTCTTGTTGCAGCCAAAAAGTATGCAACACTTTCGATCATGGAAAAGTTTGTGATATAGCAAAAACGTAATTGAAACAACAGCGGACAAGTCGAAGGATTCGTGCCATGCAAATGGTGCTAGCTTGGGCTGACAAATGAGGTGGAGAGTGCTTTTATGGGGTATGCTACGTGTGGTAAGTGCCAGTTGCAACTGTGCGGTGTCTGGCTGACGTTGCCCGACCGACGCGAGCTCGTGGCGCATTTGGTATGCAACACTTGTCCGGCAACCTTAACAGTGTCAGCCAGCGAAGGCAAACACAAAAACAAACCAATGCACGACCAGTTCAGCAGCAGCAGCTACAACAACAACAACTTACTTCGTTTTGTGTGCGTGGCAACAAAAAGTAGAGCTGCCAGGGCAACGCTGCGTATGCGCAATGTGGGTGCGAACAATGCAGCAACTTGAACCGGAACGCAGCGAACGTGCGAACGCAGCTGCTCTTTTTTGGGGGCGTCTGTGGTGGGCGTGGCACCGGCCACAACATAGGCGTGTTGCTGCTGCATCGTGCCAAACATTTTAAGTGCAGCCGTGTGCAAGCAGCACAGGCAGCAAATTTCTGTTTTTCCTTATTTCACTTCTCATTTTGTAATGCCCTGTAAAAAGTGCGAAGCGGGCAGCATAGACTCACATATATTTCACTTAATATTTTCAATATATTTATAGATGCATATAAATTTTTCTATATATATAATATTATGTTTTAGGCATAATTTCAACTGTTCTTTTTAAAGGCAGTCAAGCTTAAATATGAATAAAATAATTAAATATAGTCTTAATATCAATGACATGGGCTTTATTGAATGGAACATTTATTGACAATTACGTTTAAAATTAATTTATAATTTTATATTCCATATTCCATACAGCTTGCAGGGTATTTAAAGTCGATCAGACGCTGTTACATCATTATAAATATATTTTTGCTCTCTCATTGATATTTTTATTTACCAATTCAAATGGCACGAGAAGCGAAGGCGACTGCCCTCGTTGCATTTAAATTGCATTTAAAGGACCAATAAATATTTAACTTAAATTGTCTCTGATGAATAATCGCTAATTAATTTGTATGCAGCGTGAATTGCGACCGCAGCGTGCGAAATGAACAACAGGCTTAATTAAAGCAAGACAGTTTATTTTTGAAAGTAATCTGATTGTCCTGGCAAATGCTGCATTGCAGCCAAATTGAATTTGATTCAAACGTTTTTACACAATTTGCCAAAAACAAGGAAAACATTTCAAGAGACATAAATAATTGAATTGCATTCGTACAATTGCCAGAAATTGCTTCATTGTCTTAATCCTGACAATAGGGCTTATTGAAATTGAATTTAGACTGTTTCTTGCTAATTCAATTAGATAAGTTATTGATAAAAGAGTTTTTAACATACCTTAAGCAGCCGGCAAGCACTTGCTATAGATTTTGTTTTCTCTACTCAAACAGATTGTGAGACGAGATGAAATGAAAATCTTTGGGAAAACATTCATGCAAATGAATAAATAAGCAAGTGGCAAAAGAGGCTTTGACTGACAGCCGAAGCAGACTAGATGAGCTGTAGGCAACAGTTACATATTTACATAAATATTACACGGCTATTACGAAATGCCACTAACACAGCCGAGGGCAGGGTGCAGCCATGTGTGTGTGTGTCGTCTGTGCAAATACATATGTAACTTTCTGCCATGCAATACAATAATATGAAAATTATTTCAAATGTAATTTCAACTTAATAAATTGTCATATAAAAAGACACGTTCCCTTGCAAACCGATTGGCACGCCCACACACACAAACACATACATACACACACGCACACACACACACACACACACTCAGCAACTTGGCTAAGTGTTTAAACAGGCAGTCGAGACAGCTGCAAGGGCTGCCTCATTACGGAAGCCGACGCTGGTGAATAACGAAGGAAACGCTGAAAGGTAGACGCATGACAAAAGAAAATGGCGGCGACAGGAAGTGAAGTTGTCGAAAGTAAATTTGCATAAACGTATGAAAAATTTTAATATTTACGACAAATTTGCAGCTACCCCCAACCATCTGCAATTCGTTTGCTCACATTTCCGCATACAAGCCTGTGGGCTTGCCTGTGCCCGTGTCTGTGTCTGTGTGTGTGTGTGCGTGTGAGCAGCATGCTAAGTAAAAACATGGCTCGAAGCTGAGCTACGATTAAAGGCAGCAGCAAATGAAAGGGGCCCAGTTGCTGTACCTGGAAGTGAAGCTGCAAATGAAATTGAAACCGAACTGAAACTGGAAATGGAAATGGGAATCAGGACGGATTGAATTGGTAGTCCAACGTCCAAAGCAGTGGTTCTAGGAGTGGCTCTCGGCAGATTGCCAAGTGTGGTCAAAATGAAGTTAGTAGAGTGAATGGGCAATGAGCAATGAAAACGTTGCCTTGGTTATGCACTTTAAGAGCATTGTAAGCCATTCAGACTATGCATCTCCCTCTCTCTCTCCCTCTGTTTCTCTCCCGCTCTGTATGTGTGTGTGTGCCTATTGCTCTTTCCCTGCCAATTCGCCAACTTTTTTATGACCCACAGATTTGGGCGAGCGCCAAAGTTGAAATGCAGGCGAATCAGTTTTCCAGGCAACGCTTTTTGTGTTTTAGCATTTTTCCTGCTGCATTTGTTCCTTTTATGTTTTGCATGTGAATTACTTAAAAGGCGGATGCACTCTAATTCAATTTCATATATTCATGAAGCTGTAACAATTCGGACTGCGCCCGTTCTTAGTCAAGCATACAAAAGCCCTCTTAGCACTAGCTAATTAAAACAGATAAATGCTATGTGGCTTAAATAAAAGTTTAGAATTCAAAGCTATTCATCTGTGAATTGTTCATTTAACTGGCTAAAGGCAAGCGAGCTGTATCTGTATCTGTATCTGTATCTGTATCTGTATCTGTATCTGTATCTGTATCTGTATCTGTATCTGTATCTGTATCTGTATCTGTATCTGTATCTGTATCTGTATCTGTATCTGTATCTGTATCTGTATCTGTATCTGTATCTGTATCTGTATCTGTATCTGTATCTGTATCTGTATCTGTATCTGTATCTGTATCTGTATCTGTATCTGTATCTGTATCTGTATCTGTATCTGTATCTGTATCTGTATCTGTATCTGTATCTGTATCTGTATCTGTATCTGTATCTGTATCTGTATCTGTATCTGTATCTGTATCTGTATCTGTATCTGTATCTGTATCTGTATCTGTATCTGTATCTGTATCTGTATCTGTATCTGTATCTGTATCTGTATCTGTATCTGTATCTGTATCTGTATCTGTATCTGTATCTGTATCTGTATCTGTATCTGTATCTGTATCTGTATCTGTATCTGTATCTGTATCTGTATCTGTATCTGTATCTGTATCTGTATCTGTATCTGTATCTGTATCTGTATCTGTATCTGTATCTGTATCTGTATCTGTATCTGTATCTGTATCTGTATCTGTATCTGTATCTGTATCTGTATCTGTATCTGTATCTGTATCTGTATCTGTATCTGTATCTGTATCTGTATCTGTATCTGTATCTGTATCTGTATCTGTATCTGTATCTGTATCTGTATCCGTATCTGTATCTGTATCTGTATCTGTATCTGTATCTGTATCTGTATCTGTATCTGTATCTGTATCTGTATCTGTATCTGTATCTGTATCTGTATCTGTATTTGTATCTGTATATGTATCTTCATCTGTCCTTTCCATGAATATATTTGCATCTGTATCTGCATTGCTAGGAATACAAATGTATCTGTAAATTGAATTTATTCTGCATCTACGTCTACATTTGTTAAATTATACACAAATAGATCTGTATATGCAAATGTATATATATAAATAGGTTTGTCTGCTTCTTTTTCTATCCTTTTTCTAAAACTTTCACCGAGAGATGCGATTCGTCACAGCTAATGGGAATGCTCACTAGGCAAGAGCACTTAACACATAAACAGCAAGCGGGGGGCAACAAATTTGTTTATTGTCAGAACATTAAATGGTCTTTCCTGATCGGATCTATTGGGCACTGGCATCGGTCTGGTCAATTGACGCATATAGCTAAGCCCATTATATCATTAGCTATTGGCAATTAGCGCTGTCATTTAAATGATTTTTTAAATGCCAAATGCTTTGCTTGGTGTTAATATTCAATTGTGTCGATACCCTGGACACGTGTAATAGAGTCGGTCAGCTCAAGCATATGTATGCATAAGTATCAGAGGAATGCTTGACCTGCAGAGTCTGCTTGGCGGATCAGTCAGAAGAAGTTCTTGACAAATTTGACAATCGATAATAGATGCTCTAGTAAGAAGCGATATTAAAACTCTCTTGAGTGTTCCTTGGATAGGGTATCTAAGTGTGAGCACTTGTAGTTTAACGGGCCTGTGCTTACTTAGTCCACATCTAATTGAAAGAAAGCCGATTTGGTGAAACGTACTCGATTTGATTGCTGCCAATGGCTGGTGGCATATTTTCGTATAATTGGGAAAAACTTTAGCTGTAATCGTTTTAATTTGTGTTCAGTGGCTTTTAATGGTGCCAGCGAATGGCTCTGCGATTGCTTTTGCGACTATTTAATTGCTATGCATGGCTACTTAATTGCCTGAATGATATGCTGCAGTCATTCTCGCACTTATATACATATATATATATAGTATATATATATATATATATATATATATATATATATATATATATATATATATATATATATATATATATATATATTTATATATATATATATATATATATATATATATATATATATATATATATATCCATTGCGCTCTCAATCTGTTCTGTTTTCGCTTTATAAGCTTCATTATAAAGATACTCTATACTCTCGCAGCAGTGCCAGCCGCATGGATGTGTTGATTTACTGGAACTTCATTATGCTTGTACACCTTGTCAAAGGGCTTATTTTCAGTGTTTACCTGTTGGGATTACATGCCACCTATCGTCGTATGTGCAACACATTGATTAAGTGGATTCACGGCTTTTTGTTGTTTTCCTTCTCTTATATAAGCCAACCATCGTACTTGAATGATTGTAATTAAAACTGTTTAATGTGTTGACAACTCTCTCTCTTTCTCTTCCCCTCTTCCTCTCTCTCTCTCTCTCTCTCTGTTACACCTGATATTAAGCACACAACACAATTAATTTTAACTTATGTAAAGCGCATCGGGAAATGCAATGGGTGCTTTTGTCTTTCGACAAATTGAATTCCATATTACGAGTGGCTGAATTAATTAAATTCCATGGCTATGATATGTCATTGATATACGCTGAGTGGTGATTACCACAGAAACAAGTCGGGGGTAAACATCTAATATATTCAGCTATTGGGATTAATAATTATGAAGCGGTATCGCATTAATTTGCAAAGTTATTGAAATTCAATTATTCAATTATTTTGCAATACAAATTCCAATTTATTTGCAGCTCAAAGACGCACACACCTGCTGCCACGCCCATACCTGCAGTCAAGCCCACGTGTGACATGGACGCAGTGATGTATGCTTCGCATTTGACCTGCGAGTCAAATGTGACTTGCACCAGCCCCGTAGCTGGGTGGGGCAACGGCAATGCCCCAATTGCATTTGCCAAAGGCTGCCAGGTGCAGCAGCAGCGACGCCTAATGCCAGGCATAAATTACCTGGTCGAGTGGCCACACCACAAGACAGACAGCTACAGCTGGACAGCTGACTGGGCACAGGAAATGGGAGCAGGTGGCCAGAGCACTTTGCTTCAAGTTTTATGATGTTGCTCACAGCAAATTACAGCGCAGGCGAAAAATATCATCATCATCCAGTTGCAGGTGTGTTGGCTCAGGTTTAGTTTAAGTCTTTCAGATGTGAGAGTTCCGCCAATCATTTCTGTGAATCACACCCTGAAAGCATTTGCATTTTAGGTTTAAGGATGAAGCAAAGCTTGTACGATTATTATTATTACTAGTTTAGCCAATATCTTACTTACTCTTAGCCACCTTTTCAGAGTGTCATTATCTGCTGCAAAGTGCTTGCCTCATGCGTTTTCTTTAAGCCTCGTTTCTCCTATTCTCTGTGCCCATTTCTTTTTAATAGCTCTTGAGTATTGGCTCTCTTCTTCTATTGTCTATTTCAAGCACTCAAAGACAATCCATTGTCTCTGTAATATATTCTCCTTCCCTATGTCTCTGTCTCTCTGAAAATCTGCTCCTCCTACAATACCTTAAATGCTCTCTCCAGCTCTTGCCTGAGATCTCATATCTTGTATACACATACACACACACTCTGATTGCTCTGTGTGTCCCTCGCCTTCTTTCTCTATACCCCACTGTATTCTCTCTTCTCCTCGCATGTCTTCATATTCACTTAAACTATTGTCCTCGACCTTCCTCTCTGTTTGCCTATTAGCTCATCCCACTCTGCTCATTCATTCAGCTCTTCATTCTTCTCAATATCGCCTTTCTATGCGCTTCTCTTGTTTTGTCAAGAACCAATTCACAGTCATTTCTTTGCGAGTGTAAGCACAGTTGAGAAATGTCTGACCTGGATTTTGGTGAAAATGCCATGCAGCACTTAACTTGGGACTCTGCTTTATGGCTGTTCCTTGGCAGGCAGCCAGCAAAGGTCAGATTTGACTTGGACAATGCATAAATGCAGCGTGATTTTCTTTGCGCTGAGTTTCAGCCCGCTTACGCCATTGGATATGGAATACATTTGATCATGCTGCCCCTAAGACGCTGTCACAAAATCAAACAAACGAATGCTTGATTAATTACTGTTCAAGTGAATCAAGGAGATGAGCTGCTGTGCCGCACCACATAATGTTGTCGTTTGCTTATTGCCTCTAATCCAAATGGGCTCACATGGAGATGGGTGACAGCTCGGATGGCATTTTAATTAACCAAAAGCGTTTTAATGGGTGCTTGTTTAATGACAGGGCACAGGACATGGCAGAGGATCGTCAGGCCGCCGGGTCCTGGATTCTGGGCCCTAGGACGCGACAGGAGTGTGCAAGTTTGAACATGTCATTTAAGTACATAATTTCATTTAAATCTTGACTAAGCCTGCAATGCGAGCAGTCGAAACAAAGGACATTAAATTGTAATGAGGCAGCCGCATAGCAATTTCCATTTCGCCAATGGCAAGGACAAGGTCATGTGCTTGCCAAGCCGCTTAAAACGTTAACTTATTATTTTTGGTTCTTTTTTTGTTTTTGTACTTCTTTTCGGGTTTCTCTAAAGACAACAGCAGCCGGAGCAGGAGGGAAAGTAAGTGTAGCAGGAGCTATGGGGAAATTGCTTTCAATTATGTGGGCCAAGTCTATGACGGGTTCGTCCTTTAGACTAAGCAAATGTTTGAAGTTATAATTGAGGCGACATACTTATTATGCTTCGAAAGACTGAGCGCCCAGACGCATGGAGAAGACTGCGCATTTAAATATATTCTACGGCCGTCGCGCTGCTGCGCCGCTTATAGTCATCTAACAATTCATTAGAGTCAGTTACACATTCCGTAATTGATCAAACTTCCAGCTCACTAGCCAACGCAAAACTATATTAAGCTAACGCATGCATAGAGATCGAGATCTTTATATAAATATATATCGTGTCTATTTAGCCAGTGAACCAGATGGCAACTGGCAGACGGCAGAAAAGTGAGCCACGTGCTAATTGCCAACGTGAACGAGCCTTCAAAGCGAAATCCTTGCCAGCCGGCAGACAGACTAGCGCTTACCTCGTCTCCTCAACGGGCAAATCGAAAAGCTGGCAATTACATTACGCATACGACACGTTGCCGAACGCAGCGTCACGCATACGCCACATACACCCAGACATGTCTGTGCGTGTGTATGTCTGCATCACTCAGCTTGTGGGCTGTAAATGGCATAGCATCTACTTAATCAGACAATTATGTGCCGCTAATATTGATATAATCTCGAGCTTAATGCTTTTAATTTAGCTCGTTAGCAGACGAGCGCCTATATACTTATATATATATATTTATATATATATATATATATATATATATATATATATATGAATATATAAACATATATGTCTCTAATATATTCAGTTTTCTGCTGCGCCTTTATTTTTTGTGCTTTGTTGTTCGCTTCCTTCCTGGAATATGACCGTTGCTTCGCCCATCGCTTTGCGCATTCCGTTTAAAATTTTAATTTGCAATTTTAACATTAATTTACTTTACCTTTGTACCGTGAATAATTTAGTTTTATGTGCTGGCATTTCAACTTTTCGCTACCGAAATTGTAATTATTTTAACAACTAAAATTTACAACTTTTGCAGCAAACTAACAAATTAAAATATTCGGCTCACGGTTCGCATATTGAAAGTTCTCTATACGAACATAGACAAAACATTTCTGTTAACAATTTGCGCGAGTTAAAGCTAGCTTTGTGACTAACGCTATCATTAAAACTTTTTTAATAACTCTAACTCTGAACTACAGTGGCTCAAAAATTAGAAATAGGTGCATAAATATGCATCTGATCACAGTGAAAAAGTTGCAATGGATATAGATATGACAACAAATAATTGGTAAAGCAGGAATTTAGGTAAATCTCGTTTTTTTAGAGCTATGCGAGTTGAAAACGTAATAAAAATAAATACATTTATTTTAAATATTGATTAAATATACTTTTTTTTTAAATAAAGTACGACATTCACCAATATCTCTAAAAAATGTCAATCAAAACTCAACAAAAAACAACTAACAGCCGTTCCATAAATTGTGTAAATAAATCACGTCTCTATATACATAACACATACATAGTACTACTTTTCTATATATCTATATTTTCTTTAATCTATATCTTTATCTCTCACTGCCCTTCATTATTGTTTAATTATCTTTCTCAAGCTATAACTTGCACTATATCTATATGATATGCATACAGACTGGGACGCTGCAGTCTTTGTACCTATTTTTTCGACATTCCACTGGTCTCTCGACTTTTTAATAATTGCCATGCTCTTTAATATGCATTCTCCTCTCGTAGTTATAAATTCACATTAACCTTTCTAGCGCAGTCCAATCCCATCTTCGTTTTCTGTAGTCTTTGTGCTCTCACAGCAGAAACCTGCGTTCCAATATTCATACTTTGTCACTGCAAATTAGTTAATCTCAGAGCAGCTGTGTGTGTCGTGAGAAGCGCATAGAAGGGCAGCATGAGAAACTTTGATTTCTTTTTGTATTTGCAGCACAGCATGGAATCAACTTCAGCGGAATTTTGTGTCAAAGCACATTCACAGCGGGTATTATCCGGCTTTGTCTGTGCCATGATTTTAACTTTACCCTTTTTAAAAACCCTTTTGCCAGTGATTTCCGCTCGTTGCAAAAAATTGTAATCTCTTTTTCAACTACTTTGACATTTCGTTGTGCTGCACGAGATGGAAAGAGCAACACGCGCACAGAACCCATTCAATTGATTCCCATTATGTTTGAATTCAACTTCAATTACAATCGGATCTCCTTTTGAGCACTTGCTTGTTTTGCATTTTTCATTCAGCTCTCCGGCGACGGAGCTCAGCTGACTTCGAAGTGCTTATTGAAATGGTAAAACTAAAGCAAATCATTGCTTTGCAAGGCGCAAGATAAGAGTTAGCTGCAAAGTCAGACGACAGCAAACACTTACACAAATTATTTGTCAACAAGACAGCTATAATTGCTGTTCGTACGGCATACCCCTTTGGTGGCTTGCTTGTTATCGTGCATGTATTTTATTTGTCTTCCAGCAGCCTTTGCCTATGACATTAAATTAAAATTCGCTTAGCGTCTGCTTAAGTATTTGGCTTTTGCATGAGCCTTCGTATGAAATGCGGAAATATACGCACTAGATACCCTCTTCACTTGCTTGCTAAAGGGTATATTGTTGCGTGTGAAAGCTCCAATTGGATTTCATTTGCCACTGAAAGTGAAGAATTGAATAGAAATTGATCGACAGAGCTGCTACTATCGATAGCTTTGCTATCGATTTATTTACTCAATGAATCGCTTACAGGTCGTCTTCTAGTCATGCATACCCATTTGCTTCAGCTCTCCTCGCTGCTGAGCCAAGCACAAATATGTCATATAAGCGGCCCCACCCCCACCGAGCGCCGAGAAACTTTGGTCTAGTCTAGTTCCTGTTCTCTTTTTACACAGAAACAGCATACGCAAATGCACACACGCACATACATACACGAAGGGAACAATAACCAAGATAAGTAATAGCAAATTGCTGGCCAAGTCCACATCTTGGCTGCGCAACTTGGAATGCCTCGTACGCAAGATACCCGACTGCAATCTTACGAGTATTTATACCAGTTGTGCTGCTGCCAGTGGTGGTGGTGGTGGTGGTGCTGGTGCTACTGCTGCCACTATTGGTGGTTGTTCGCTCTGTCGGTTTTTGTCGGCTTTACTGGCTGCCTAGCTGCCTGGCTCCCTGGCTCCCTGGCTGCCTGACTGCACGTACTGAGCTCAACAAATATGTATCTCCTAATTACTGCTGCGGAAAGTCATGTGGCGTTTGTTGGTGCTATTCCGACTAGTGGTGCTACTGCCGCCGCTGCTACTGCTGCTGCTACTGCTGTTGCTGCGGTAATCATGATTTAAGCGCTAAGCTCCTTTCCACTTATATCCTCACACTCGTCGCCGGTCGCCGGTCGCCGTTCGCCGTTCGCCCCATCGCTTTAGCTCGACTTCAATTTTCTGACACACGCTTCATATGTGTGCTACGTGCTGTTGAAGTTCAAGTAAATCACATAAAAGTCTTCATATGCCATGCCCCAAGCCGTGAAGTGTCGTGCCTTTAAGTTTGGCTATCGGTCCAGGGTCAGCGTCCCCAGCACCCGTCGGCTGCATATTAAATATGCAAGCAAGAAATTTTCAAGTGTTTAACGGGCAAAGGCCATAAAGGCGTTTAAAGCAAATACGATAAATTCAATTTGTAACTAACGCACACACACCCCCACACACTCTCCCACGCACACGCTGGGGTTAACTGCTGGGCGAGAGTTGGGGCTGGGGGCGCAGTTGGCAGTTGCCCGCAAAGAAATGCCAATAACAAAATAGACGCGTTACGGCAGATATTTGTGAGAACTCCTTCATCCCAGCAGCCATACCACCATATTGAGCCAAACAACAAAGCGAGCCCAGGATGGGGCCGGGGCACAGCTGAAAGAAATAACAACAAAGCCATTTACGTGCAGCAGGGCAAAATCTTTGAAGAAACCCAATGGGCATGCCAACAGCTCAAAGGCGAAAACATAGAACAACATAAACGAAAAAGCGATGCTGAATGTGAGTCAAAAAGCACAACTAACAAATACCCTACACAGCAATAAGTCAATCTGTCAAGCGACTCACAGTCGTGCATGCCCGACTTTAGATCTGCAATTTTCAGCTAAAAAGCGGACACCAAATTTATTTCTATTTTTGCAAAAGCTAAGTCAAGGGCATCTGGCAGTCGTGCATTCTCCACTGAAGCTATTCAGCCTGCTAGGCTTTTGCCTTGTTTTCTGGAAAAGGTAAGGCCAAAGGCAAGGCCAAATCGTCGAAAAAGGATAGCAAAGCACATGTGAGTCAAGGATATTACCAACGCTAACAAACTGCGTTTACAAATACACACAAATCTGTATGCGAGTGAGCGAGTGAGTGTGTGTGTGTGTGTGTGTGCATTTGTATCAAGCTGTTGGCATTTTGTTATTGCCTCAAGTGATTTACAGTAAAATTTGAATACGAAGCAGATAACACACCTGCAGGCAGCAATGGCAAACACATCTAACCGGAAGCGGAAGTGCTTGTAACTGTAACTGTAACTGTAACTGTAACTGTAACTGTAACTGTAACTGTAACTGAATCAGAGGGAGAGGCTAAGGCTAACATTTTCCTTCTGCAGACGACGTTAGCATAAACATTAAGCTATTCAGCCACGGCAGTTAATATGTTAACGAGCATGCGATGTGCATTACCTGGTTGCACCTGGCGTATGAGCCCTTCAGGGCACCTCAGTGGAACTGCCCATTTTGATATTTCAAATTTGAATGTGTTCAATCGCTGCGCTCAATGCCGACGTACATCATAAATATAAATCACTTCAGGTGCTACGCATTCGACTTGAGTCCAGCCCGAAATTTCAACTGACAGTTCAAGCTGTGCACAATTCAATTGCTCGTCCACTGATTCTTGATCACGTCCCAACGCACAAAAATGCAATTATAATGCCTGCATGTGAGCAATCTGCCAACTCGCTCAGCACAAAGATGAAGTGCAGAAATTGCTGCCAGCTGCCAGTTGGGAGCTGGGGAATTCTAAATTTATTGAGCCATACAAAAAATTTGATTTTGTCGACTATAACCGATGGTCAGAAAGCGTTTCATGTTCTTATTGTTGTATGAAACCAACTAACTTAAATAATTATTTTATGCTGCGGCTTGTACTTTATTCATCAGCTCTTCATATTGACCAAAGACTCGAACTGGAATTGTTTGTCTTTGTGTTTGCATTTCATCTAAGAGTGAGACACTTCCTCATTTTAGATTTCATAATCAATAAGTTGTTTCTTCTGCCTAAAACCAATTAAAAATACCTTTAATACCAAGCTTCAGCTTCTTATGATTAGCCCCAGATGCTCGCAAAGGAAACCCAAATATCAAGTACTTGACATTTCGGCTCTTACCGAAAGATACGATTTTCATGTAGCTCAGTGTATGTTCCACTCGAGCATTGCCGACCAGAGCACTCTTGCGTGTTTTATTAAGAATTTCTTTATATATGCTTTTCACATACGTTCTGTACCCCAATAACGTGTGATGAAAATGTTGCTAAATGGTTTCATGTGAAACTAAATGCAGTTCTCAGACTTGACCTTTATGTTTCCGGTTATATGTAGGCAATAGTCGTCAAAGGCATTTGTGACTAATAGGCCTAAGTATCTTGGTGTATATGAATATATACCCTGGGCAGTTATAGTTAGTCTATATCAATTCGATTCGCGCAGTTGTCAGAGTGTTAAAGTAGAGTATTGGCGAGTCAATAACATTCAATCACCCCCCTACGCTGTGTACGAATGCAACGGGCTAGTCTATTTATGTTCCATCTGCCTATCTGCAGCTGCTTGAGTATATTTTCGAGTAGAGCTTATGATTTGTAGTCAGGCCGTTGCTATGGCAAGTCAAATTAGAAGATTTCATCCATTATTGAGTGGTACTCACAAATGTTGCGACTGTCTGGAGAAAGTGCTGAAGCTGCTGGCAACAACATAAAACAATTGACAAAACATTTCCCAATAAAAAACGAAAAACTTCACAATGGCCAGCAGGAAATCAATTTAGCCGAATTTTACAAAAGAAATTTTCCGGGCCAGGCGAAGCCGAAAGAAGGGCGGGCTGCTTCACTTAAAGTCATTCAACTTGAGCCGAATCTGAGGTGAATTGAACTACTAATTGTTGCCCTTGCGACGAAAGGACGAATCACAGGAGCCAAGAAACGGCCAAGTTAACAAGGCTCACGAGGACAAAGCAACAATCAAATATGTTATACGTTATATATATATATAAATAAATATATATGTGGGTGTATATATATATACTCATAATCAAATAAGGACACAATCGAAATCATAACCACGGGGGAGCCAATAGCACACGAATTAATAGACACAACAAAGCTCATAAATAAATCCATGAAACTGATAAGGAAATTGCATTTGTGTAGGCGCAGCTCTAAAAATAGCTACACAAATTGTATATATATGTTATAAATGTATATATATATATATAATTAAATATGTGTGTGTATATATATATAATATAAGATATGGAATATGTGATTTGGATGTATGTGGAGCACGCATAAAAGTTAATGACTTTTGACATCTTTTGCTGCAAGTCAATGGCCAAAAGTCAGCACAAGAAATTAAATCAAAAAGCATAAAAACGGAGCCAAAAACAAGAAACAAAACCAACGCGCAGTTAAAACCATAAAACAAATTTTATATTGCACTTTCACTAAACCAGATATGACGAATATGTTGGGGAGTTTGTAAGGCGAATGTAAAATAGATATATAAAGTATTATAATAAAAAAATATATAATAATTAATTATGAATAAATAATATAAATAAAAAATTTAATTTAGATAAAATAAAACGAAGCAGAATTTTAAAAAAATATATAGTTTGCACATTGACAAATTCTAGAAAGCTCTTCAAATTAAGTTAACAATAGTATTAAAAAATATTATTTCATCAATTGTTGAATGAATTTAAAGGCAAAGAGCATTAGAGATTCGGTGCTTGCATAAACTCCAGAGCATTGCCAAGCTCTGATTGAGTGACTGACTTGGTTAAGAGGGAGCCAGCAGGAGTGAGTGAGCGTTTCGCGAGTGTTGCGGTAAAGTGTCAAACACCTAAAGCGAGCGGGTCGAATAGCAACAGCTGAGCGCAGACCCACAGTGCAAGAGGCCAAGTGGAAAACAAAGCGCTGTTCCCACCGCTCATATGATGAAAGGCATTCGCAACAGCGTGCCCAAGCAAGCACACCCACAGCAAATAGCAACAGCAACAACAGCAATGCAAACAGCGTCGCCTGCAGGGGCGATGTAAACAAAACGAAACGCGCAGACGCGCGGATAACATACTTTTCGGATAAATGGATAAAACAGCAGTTTCGGATAAAAAAGTGCTTGCCAGCTGGGAACAGCAGCAGCAGCAAAGGTATAAGCGCCAAAAGCAGCGACAGCAGCAGCGGCAGCAGCAGCAGAGGCAACGCTAGCAGCAGAGGCAGCAGCAGCAGCCACAACCAAAATCGTCGCCTAGAAAACCGTTTCAAATATAACCAACGAAATTTGTTTGTTTTGATTCAGTCGTTGCGGGTTTTTAAAGGCGAACGGACAGCCAGGAGCGAGCTCCTCAGCGCACAAGGCATTCCCATTCGGCATTAACATTAAACAAATAAACCAAAAGCTAACAAAAAAAAAAAAACAGAACAAAACCAAAAGTAAAAAAAAAAACATAAATATTGAAGTTTTTATACAAAGTGCGTAGCCAAAATTGATTTCTATTATTTTTTTTGTTTTTTTTTTTTCGGACGCACAAATGTGCCACATCAAGAAACTAGACAAAAATAAATGTTTATTTTTGTTAAACATTCGAGCAAATGCTAAAAAAACGAATTTATTCAAATTAGTAAAATAAATACAAAAACTAGACAATATTTTACTCAATTTTTTTTTGTATTTCTTTGGTGTTAAAGTGCAGTGCTTGATACAATATTCGAGGAGGAAACAGAAAGCGCTATTCACAGGTAAATTATTACGAATATTTTTCAAAAATGTTCCATAACAGCCGCAATTGTTTGCAGCTTAAACAATGGCTGTGTGTCGCTTCCTGTAAATATCTAACCCCGATGATGATATTTATGAAATCTTTAGACAACTATTTCCGGGCAGAGTGTGGCCAGGCAGTTAAAGCTCTCCATGCTTTGTCTTCAAAGCGGAAAGAAATTTGCCATTGGCTTTCGCACTATCACTATGCAAGGTAGACGCCAGTAGGCATTGTCTGCGGGCTAAAAATACAAACGTAGATACGCATCCAAACATATATCACATATATTCCACAGAAATATCGCCGCAAAAGCAACGAAATTCAATTAGTAAATGGCAAATATTTTTTTTTAATTAGGGTCTTTGTTGTTTTTTTTCTCTCTTTGTATTTTTTTTTTGTTTTATGGTTTTCAGTTTGTTTAAAAAACGTTTATATTAAAACCTTTTGAAAGGCATTTTCCACTGAAGCGCGCGCCTAGAAAGGTTTCTTAATTAAATTAAAAACTTTAATAAAAGAAAAGTTTTTATAGTGTGCAAAGTCGGCTGTATGTAATGTATGCAGGAACGTGCGGGCGCCAGTTTTTAATCATTTCTCCACACCTATGTGGCTTTTGTATTCTTTCTTTTTCTTTTAATTTTGACCAGCTTTATGGCTACATAGTGGGTATAAAGAGCGCTGTCTATACATGATGTGTGCATATTCTGCTTGACAGGTAGACAGCATCTACGCCGATATATATGCAGCGAATCACCAGATTATATAGTTCAAATAGAGCAATAGACGCCATTCATACACTGCTACATACATGTGAGGTCTGCTTATGAATATATACCTATTTTGTTCCCTTCAAGGTAATCCCCAAAAAATATCAGAAGATTTGCAGAAATCTTTTTTTTTTTTGTGATCCTTAGCTGCTCAATCGATCTCTAGCATCGTCCTTTGATGGGTCTCTACTGTTAGATTTAAAAGCAAAAAAGCAGCTTACATTAATTTATTAATATTTATTCATTAACTGAGCATTAAAACTGCCAAAATCGCCTAGAATAGAATTCGCGATACTCAAGTTAAACGGATGAAATCAGTAGGGGTTTATTCTGTTTCAAGATATATGCACGCTCTGTGTGAGTGCATAACTGTTAAAAATCTAAGTAAATGTATTAAAATGTTCCTTTTTAAGCCACCGTCAAGGGCTCTTGGCTGAGGCTTCTTTCAAGAGCATGGCATATGACGTCTATTATTTTATTTGTTCGTTAAGATCTACTTAATGAAAGAATAGCAAATTTTTAAATAAATTTTTATTCACTGCCGCAGCCGCTGGCACTGCCTGGCTCATCCACTTCATCTGCCGCCGCTGCTTGAGCTGCTGTTGCAACTGGCATTGGATGCTGCAACTTTCAGAGATTCGCGTATAGTTGACGAGCTGTTCGCAGGCCCCGAGCTGCCAGCGTTGTCCCAGTGAAATTCGCATAAGAAAACAAGTCTAAAATGCATGACGCAAATAATACAACTTATGCGCTCTTTTTTATTATATATTTTTTGCAGCCCTTACAAAAAAATAAAAAAAAATACAGCATTATAAAACAGAATCTTAGCTTGAAAACTTGCTTTGCAGAAATATTTGCTTGACTTTTCTCAGGGCTTCACTGCTCTGCTTTCGGCTCCATTAGCTAACTAAACTATGGTTAACTAAAGTCAACTTTTGATTGAAATCATACTTTTTTCAATTACCTCTTTACCTTTGTATGTTATCTGTGCTTTTAGCTGCGATGAATTCATTGTCAATGGAAAAGTTTTAAGATTTTTCAATTATTTTATTATTTTTTAAAAATGAATGAAACATCTCTCTTTTCTAAATTTATTTTTAAGTTTTGAATATTACTACATAAATATTTATTTTTATTTTTGTCTTTCAATTAAAATATATTTCAATTATTAACAAATTAATAAATATCTTTTTAAAGAATGTTACTATATATTTTGTATAGTATATTTATATTTTAAGGTTTATGTATTAATATCAAACTATTTTTTTGTTTTATTCTTTCAACTGAAAAATATTTCAAGATCAATTAATACATATATTTTAGTAATTTTGTATTATATTTTTCTCTAGTATAATATAATTTTAAAATTTATATATTAACTTCTTTTTCTTTTTTTATTATTTTTTTGTTTATATTTATAATTTACAGTTTTATAGTTTATATCAATTAAAATAATTTTGTATTGCTTGAAATTATATATTTTTTTATGTTTCAACATAATTATTTGACTATTATTTGAAATCCAGTCTAATCAATTTTTTACTAGTTCAGATTTAATTTATTTTTTATTTCAAAATATTTATTTACAACTCTTCTACTAACCGAATTTGAATACTGTCAGTGTCTATTCCTATAAGGGAATTTAAGTACTCGACTTGCGGGCGCGCTCTGCTTCGCTTAGAAAGTTTTTGCTCTGTAGCTTTTCGTGTCATGCAAAAGTGTGTAAAAGTGTCGAAAGTACACAGTTCATATGACAGGATGTTGCCCAGTTTCCGTTTAGTGCAGCGTTATATTTTACCCAGATGCAATCGTGTATTTTCATCGATTTTTGTGCCAGCGAGATCTCATTTAAATTATTTCTAATGCATTTGCTGGAAATGCGTTTACGTTGCAATTAGAACGAAGCAAGCTGCCCAAATCCAATTGACACGCTAGCTGAATGAAGACCAAAATTCAATTTGACTCGAACCAAACCGAATCGAACCGATCCGTAACGGAGTTCATATAAGTCGAGTAGCACACGTGCCGCACATTTAAATCAATACGGTCATTAACATTAATGAACCAAGTGGCATTAAACTGCTTGGCAGGACCTTCGGCATCCTCAACTCAGTTGGCCAAAGAAAGTAACTCGCCTAATAGCTACCAGCTAAATTAATAATACATGGTGAATACCCTGTAAAAGCTATAGCGAGAGAGAGTGCTACCAAGATATAGAGATATATAGATAACTATAGATAGATCCGTAAAGAGATACAAACTATACAACCTTATAGCAACTATTTATTCTATATATTCTATGCACAATTGGCAATAGTTGCCTTTGTCCTTTAATTACCACCTTCTATATATATCGAGACTCTCACTTATAGAGAAATATAAACCTAATAGCCGAAACAGCTTGCTTGCACACCTAACTTAAGTGTCTCAACTTCAAATCCCGCCCGTAAGCGCATCATTTATTGAAGCTTTGTCACAGGTAACACAACAAGAAAAATCAACAAATACCTGCATATAAACATTTGATTTTTGACCTGCGGCCAGGTCGCACGGCGCACAGAAGCTCAATGAAAAATGTAGGAATATCGAGAAGCAAAACTCGATTGCCAAACATATTTTCTTCTGTGTACTTCTTTCTTTCTTTTTTGTTTGCAAGTTTAACGCAAAAATGCAGCACAAAGGCGAAAAGTCGAAGAGTCGAAAAAGCAACTGGAAAATCCAGCAAAACCAGTGCGAAAAACCAAACTGAATTTAAGCAAAGCGTAGCCATAAGCAAACCCTTTTGTTGGCTGACCTTGACCCCATCCTATATCCCCAGTCCCAGTCTACTACACTCTGGGGGCGCGAATTATTGAAAGAAAAACATTAAGAAGAAATAACTTTAGCTTTTCTTGCCGCTCGGCTCATAACTTTCTTGCCAGTTTGCGGTCAGTTGTTGGCTTACTTGCTGTTAGCCATTTTATTTGTTGTTGTCGTTTTGTTGTTCGTGTTCTCTGCTCCCACAAGTGAGCCCCAAAGTGTGGCCATTGCTGTGTGTGCGTTTTGTCCCTACCGCTTTGTGTCCTGACCGGTTGCGTTTAATGGCACCTGTGGCTGGCGACTGCTAATCATGATTTTAATGACCTCCAGCAGCGGCTCAGCCGACCTGGCTGGGATGGATTTTGTGTTTACGAGCGGCCCGCTGAAAGGTTGCTGCTGCCGTTGCCATTGCCGTCGCCGTTGCCATTGCCATTGCTGCTGCTGTTGCTCTTGCCCACGGGTTGCAATTAATTTTTGAAATGCTTTACAACTTGGCCAACGCTGAAATTATAATTTAGCCAGTGGCCGCTGCCGGCCAACCTGCCGTTGATTGAGTGCTGAGTACATATTTAAGCTACAACGTGACAAATAGCCAAAAGCGAAGAACAAACTGCCTTAAAGTTTCTTCAGGGAACCTGGCTAATTGCAAATTTAAAAGTATGATTATTTCATAAATTGTTCAACAGCTGAAAAATGTTTTAAGCTCAGTCAGCCGCAGACATCGGCATTTAAATGACCTTCCATACTCAATCGCTGGCAGACTTTGCTTTCGTCTCCTGTCACGCTGCATTTTCGAATATCGAAGTTCAAGCTCTAAACGGCAAGCTTAAGCCGAAGAACTGACAATTGTGCAAGTAAAAGAGCATCGCCTGGGCATTATACTTGGGGAGATTGTCTATAGATATTAGAAATTTAAATAATATTCAAAAAATTGTTGCTTTAGCCAACTCCACTTTACTACCTCCCAACTCGATACTCCATATAGTCATGTAGTATAAGACATTTCCTACTTTCTGATCAGATATGTGAATCAATATAAATTTGAAAATATGTATAAAAAAATTACATATAAAAAACAAATCAGAGCTGCAAATCAAAAGTTAAGACACGAAATTGCTTTTTAGTTTGTTTGATTTGTAATCCTGATCTAGCCGCACTTATAGACATTTATATATATATATATCTTGACTATATGTATGAGTATTGCCTCATTAATTGCAAGGCATTTGCTCAAGCATATGGTGAAGGGCACAAAGTATGAGATTTACTCAATGGCATATCGTATGACAAAGCTCACACTGGAGATTGTTAAACATTGGATTCCTTTCTGGCAGAGCACCCATCCGTTGAGTTCCGTTTCGATCCGTAGTTGACGTGGCCTTGGGTAATATAATCGCCCGAAAATTCGACACCACAACAAACAGAGGGCAAAATATTTCATTTCAATAATTTCATTGTGTTGGCCGTTGGTCAGTGATTGGCCTCAGCTGCGCTTGGGCTTCGTCGTGGCTCATGGCATACCCGTGGCATGGATGACGTAGTTGCAGACGTAAGCATGGCTCATGGGCTCTGTCAATATTGGCACAACACTTTGTTTACTCTCTAGCAAAAAATGGAAGAGTACACACACGCACCCGCACACACACGCTGGAGAGAAATATGTTAAGTCGACAACATATTGAATTTGGATTTAGTATCGCGGTGCAGAATCGGCAGCTACTGATGTGTTAGTGGGTTTTTTCTGCTGGCCTTGTCCGAGGGGCAAGAAAAAAAGTTAACAGAGCGTGCAGGCTGCGAGGAAGTGAAAATCATGCCGACGCAAGTTCGTTGACATCTGCTGCGAAATGAAAAGATAACAAATGGAAGAGAGAGCGAGAGACGCGCCGCGCAACCAGCCTCCAGTTTAGTGGCTCCGTCATGCGATACCACATCAACAACCGCCGGGCTGAGAAACTTATGTAAATGTATTCAGAGGCAATTACGATCCAAACAATAATCACAAGGCAGCGCACGACAACAGCTGGCCAGCTGATGCTGATACGTTCGGGGAGCGAGCGAGCAATAATGAAAAGAAAGTAGTTGAAACGCTCTTAGCCAAGCAGCCCATCAGTTCCTTTGATGCCCCAAGAAATGGCCCCAAGGTACGCACGGCAAACATACAGCAGTCGTAGAAATATTGTGCAAACAATGAAAGGATTCCAGCCAGGCATTCCTTTGCCGCCTGTCGTTCTGCTGCTTCGAGTTCTAATTTAGCTGCCAGCTGGCTGTGGCCTGTGCCTGCAACAGGTTATCTGCTGCTGCTGCTGCTGCTGCTGCTGCTACTGCTGCTTCTCTCCATCCATCAGGCAGCTGCGGTCGAGAGGATGTCGGAGTCTGCGGCAGTCTTAGCCCTCTGGGATGTGGCTTTTCCTTTTTGCCTCTGTGCAGAACGTAATTTAACACTCTAAAACAGTAAAGCAAACACACGGAAAGTACTCTAAATACTTGCAGTTGCCCTGAAATACTTGAGGCGCCTCTTAAATCATGGCCAACTATTTCAGCAATTTAAGAAATCTGCCAAATGCTTGTGGAAAGGTTCAGCACAAGTCAGGAATTGAGTGAAAAATGTCCGACCTAACAAAGGCTGGCAAGCATTTTTATCTACTCTATATATAGATGGATTGCAATGTGAATATGAGTGTGTGGAAGGTAAAATATAATCCAGTCTATTATGGAAACTATTTATATACTGCTTATCAAGCTGAGTACTTTCAGATCTTTAAAGTGTGCCAGAGCCTTCGTAGCTGTAGTCTATTAATATTAAATTGATATGAAATAGAACTGTCTACTACTTCATGCTTTTTCACAGGAGCTCATTGAATCTTGTAACTATCAATCGCTTCAAGTTGATTTAGTATGCTTGGTTAATTATACTCGATAGAATTTTGGTCTGGTGCAATGTTTGTTTATTTGTATGAGCTAAAATTGTATGCTCCCTTAGGCACTTGAACTTTGGTCGCAGCTGATATTATTAGGTATTTGAATTTTACCAGTAACTTGCATACATCCTTATTAAAGATATCTGAAGAAGGAACTTAAGCAATGTGTTGTGAGAGACATATAAATTCATAGAGCCTTGCATTAATCGAGACATCAGATCTTTCATGCAGCTACTTCAAACCCTTTTGTCATTTGCATTTAACATGCCATTCATAGCTGGAAGCAACTGTCTGCTTAGAGTATTGCCGGTTCGTTTTGTAGTCGAATTTCCTTTGAATTTCCGCATTGCTTGGAACTGAGCATATGCACATAAATTATTAAGATTATTTACTCGCATGATGACTTATTGCGACTGCGAACTCTTTGTCTACAGCCGGATCTGGTTGCGTGGACCAAATGCAATTGGCAAGCACAAAGGACAGCTTCATTGAAATTTCTGATTATGTAAATGTGAGTTCATGAAAGAATATGCCAAAAGTTTCAAGTTCCGAGTTGAATGCTGAAGCAATTCGGTTTGATTTGCAAACATTTGTTGCTGCCTGAGTAATTTATGTGCTGGCTTTTGTAATTTATATCATTGGCATATGCTATGCACAGGTATTTACATATGAAACAAAAGTAACAATAGAGCTGGGCTATAAACATGATATATATATTTATATTTGTGTGTGTGTGAGTGTGTGTGTGTGTGTGGGGGTATGTGTTTCTGTTAGATACACAACAATTTATATTGGCAAATATTTGCGATCAAAAGTTTTGACTAATAACTGCAATTACTTACGTCTTCACGCACACAGACACACAGACACCTGCTCGACACACCTGTGCTAAATTAAACACCTGCTGCGCGTGGGGCAGAGAGTTTGCCACTGGTAACTACAAAACGTAAGGCAACGCAACGTTTATAAATCACAATTCTTGTTGCGCGCATAATTAACACATCATTAGACAGACTTCTCTCTCTCTCACTCTTTCTCTCTCTCTTTCTCTCTCTGTCTCTCTGTGTGCGTGTGTACATTTCGGTTATATTTAATAATTCTTGCAACTTAATTAGATGCACAACACAAATCAAAATGGCAAAAAAACATTTACTAATTGCTAATTAATTATATACGTCTCACTGCAAACATCTTCAGTTACGCATACGCAGCGTTAGCCCAATATTCATAAGTAATTAATGCATTAAGTTGAATTTGTATTGAACTTTCTTCTTCTTTCTTCTTCTTCTTTCTTTTTGCTGCCGAGCGGTTTCTGTTTAAGTATTTAAAGAATGTTAATATTTCTTTCGAGCATATTTTCCATTAAGCACTCAACTCGTTCGATATGGTTTATTTCGTGGCTTTTTTATTGTATATTTTTTTAGGTCACTGCTGAAAGACTTATTGTCGACACATATAGTCCACACGTGCCGCACAATTCAGCGAATCACACAATCAACAAAAAAGAAAATGGCTTGAACAGATTAAATTCAAATTATGATGAGTTTTCTGCCTCTAGTGTTTCTGGGTCTTGCACATCAGTTTATGTCTCGAGAGCACATAAAACAAATTTATTTTATTTACGAGTCCTATAAAACACAATGTATATGAACCGATCTAGATGTGTGTAGGTTAGCTTTATGGCCATATACAGATGAGGCGCACAAGGTATATTGGTGTTTGGGCAGGGCGTCTGCCTGAAGTTGAATTGAATAATTTGCTTGAGCTTTTCGCTTATGGAGCTGCGATCAGTGAGATCTCCAACAGAAATTCTTGCTCTTGAAGAACATTAGTGTTCACTCTGCAACATATTATATAGCAAGTCGCTAAATGTTCACGCTTAAACTTGACATTGACGGCCAGTTCCTGCCGCCGTCAAGTTGACTGCAGGTGATCATTGGGGAATTCACGACTATCCCCAATGTTAACACCATTCAGAGAATATGAAAGAGAAACAAAGGAATAGGCATAAGTTATTATATGAGATTATTAATTGCAAGATGTCAGCATAGATCGCTTTCAACTTGAAAGTGTGGCCAATCGGGCTATAATCATGCTGTTAGGTGCGCCCTTCATACTTGCCTTGGCTTGTTATAGGCATTTGCATAACCTTATGATACCCCGTTTTGGCACATTTTTAATGGGTATAGGGACATAAAAGTGCCACAAACGAGCACACACAAGGAAAAATACTGCTGTAATTGAGCACTGCGGCCTGGTTTATGAGCTGTGTTGTTGTTCCTGTTGTTGTTGTTGCCGCATGTGCATCCATCAATTTTATTTAATCATTTATATAATCAAATTTACTGATTATGTAAACACACTTGTACAACAGAGCGCGTTCTTACCTTATGGCTGCTTAAACATAAATACATATCTAAATAAATAAATATATATATATGATTATATTTACATATATATATATATATATATATATATATATATATATATATATAATATATATATATACGTATCTATAAGTGTATGTGTGTATGCTTATGCATATCATATATCATATCTATCGCATATTGATATGCGCATTTTTGGCTGCCACTGTCTGTCACTCTGACTGGCGCACGCCCATAAAAACCGCCCACACTGATATAAGGCACGCACACAAATCAAAGTGCGAGCTTGTTGTGCGGCTGATGTACCCTGCTATAAGAAATATGCACTAAAAATAAAATATTGGGTTCTTATATAAAATGCTAGGGAAGCATTTAAATATCTATATATGAAATGAAGTTTTAGACAGACTGTTGCAGCGATAGCTGCATCGATCTATACTTTGCAAGCATTTATTACAGGGTATACACATATTCACGACTTCCTTGATCATTTTTGTGGACTTTCTTGTTAGCTGGCAGCTCGTTGCTGCTGTTGCTGTTGCTGTCGCATGTGTTCTGCGGACCCTTTTTATCGGCAACTTTATCGACAGCAGTTGTTTCGACACCTAAAAAATGTCCTTTGAATTTAAGCATTCGATTTTGCTGTTGCCTTCGCTTCTTTGTGGGCCATTTGATGTTTGATTATTGTGCTTGTCGGTTACTGTGAAATGTCGTAAGAAAAATCTTTTGCTATTCGCAAGACAACAATAAAGACGCCATCACCGTGCGAAATTCCTGCCGCATTTGTTACGCAAACGTAAATACTAATTAGATTGATGGCTTTAATGTGAATTAATTGTCATTGCTTCTTGCTTATTGTTGTGATTGCTTATTGTTTAATGTGCTGCCACAGCTTATGGCAGCTGGCAAATGCGTTTGTTCAGCTAATCGGACTGCAGCGTAGAACATGTCTCGGCTTATTGGCTGGTCAACAGCTTTGATTTATTGTCGATGTGCGCCCTGTTTATGGCCAATGTGATTTATGCATTGAGCCACTGCTTTGGCCATCAATTCAGTCTAAATATATATATATTTGTATTAAGCCAATTGGCTTATCACTCGACTGATTTCGTATGCGAGGCGAGAATGCAGAAAGCCCACTTAATTAATAAGCGAGTTAAACGCTTAAGCCGTAATTAAGCTAAATAGTGTTATTAAGTGCATAAACGGACTAAGGCTGCATTATGCAAATTGCTCTAATTGCCACTTAACCATTTTAGTGTTCCTCTAGAATGACTAAGTGAAAGAGTTACTCGGAAGGGTGGCTCGAACGAGTTGCTCGAAAAGTTTGCATGCTATCAAAACCTGGATCCTGGAGAGTGAATAGATACTAGTGACTTGTGAAGAACTAAGCATCAAATAGTTTGTATTCAATCCAATTTAATGGACTTGAATATATGTTCTAGCTTTAAGAAGTGCTGCAGAATGTCGCACTCCAGAGAGTTGAAATTCAGCTAATACTATATTTGCTTAGCTGAAGCAATGACAATATGCAATAAACGATAAGTCGAAAACAATAAGCCATAAACAATATAGCAGACTGCGGCACTAACTGGCTGAGGACGCCAGGCTATGCGGCAGCCTGGGCCACATGGCGTATGTGTGATATTTGTCGCATGGCTCGCTGAATGTTGTGTGGACGTTGGCGGCTTAAATGTATAACAAAAGCCACTAGCCAGCGAGCAGTGCACCCAAACACTCACACACACACACACACACACATTTATTATATATAGTACGTATACGCCGTGCGGGCCGGGCCGGCTGCCGCTTAGCCACATTGTTGCTTCGCCGCTTTGTCGCCTCGCGTAATGAATACTCATTATAAACAGAAATATACTAGAAGTGCTGGCAATCTTGAGCCGCTGTTTCATCTGGCGCTGACCTTGTGGCAAGCTGCGTATACGTAATGCGCGAACTTTCATTGATTTTATGAGCTGCGTACACAGGTGCCTGTCATTTTTATGATGCTCGAGCGCAACTATGTTGTTATGTGCTAATGCTGCTGGCATTGTAGTTATCACAGCATTAAGTATGCCACACTCTGTGCCCTGCTGAACTCGCTTTGCCGTTTGGGTATTTTAATTTGTTTTCATAAACTTGCGCACGCAACTTGTTTGTCTTTTTATCAAAGTTATTAAGTTTACTGCATAAAACTAAGCTCAGTGTCTCCCTCTGCCGTGTCGCTCACTCACTCTCACTCTCTCTCCTCTCTCGCTTTCTCTCTGTGTGTGTAATAAAGTATAAAAACTTTTGGCCAGAAACTTGTCGACTGGGCAGCCACAACTTGATTAAGACTTAGTGGTACTAGCTGCTGCCTAAATGACGTTCATGTTAATGATGATGCTGCTTAAATTATGTCATGCCAATGCCAATGCCTCTCTCAGAACGTATCCAAGTAAAACTTCTGTCGAGCATTTAAATTTTAATGACAAAAACTGATACGCAAAGGCAAAGACATTTGATTGGACGCTGAACAACAACAACAAGAATAATAACTAAGGAATTTATGTTGCCACGGCATTGGAGGCTCATTAAAATACAAAAACAAAAAGTAAACCAACAACAACAGCAACAAAAGTAAACAAAAATAAATAAAATAAAGGAAAATACGATGGAAATTTACAGGAGCGCAGCAACATTTGAGTAGCTGCTGCCCAGAAGGCAAGTAATGAGTATTACGAATATTATAGCTGAACAAACATCAAAAAAAAAAAAAAAGACAGACAACCCACACACCCCGCACACACCACCACACATAGCCAGTTCATATATTAATTTGTGGGTTGGCTGGCAAAAGTTTTATGCGGCATGGCTTCAATTATGTTTTGTAGTTGTTTGGGCCATTCCCAGCAGTAAAACTGTGCGTAACTGCAACAATTTTCGGCTTCTTTTTCCTTTATTTATTCAGTTTGTCTTTACGGCCACTCCCCAGGCAAACGCCGACTCACACACAGAGAGACAATTAGCCACGCCAATTAGTTGCAACATTATTATTTTCCACAATTATTCGACTTAGGTAGAAAAAGTAAGTAGCTTATGAATAAGCACACACACATACATACATTCATACGAGTATATGCATATATACATTGTATTCCAACTGTCGAGACTCTCTCCCTCTCGCTCTCTTTATCTTGCTCTCCATCTCATTTGACTGCCTTTATAGCCATCTGTATTGGGCATTGTAAAACATTATGTGCGTGGCTTATTAAAGGCAGCTTCAGCTTTTGCCCACAATTTGCATACGCACCCCAAAACACACACGCACACACGCACACACGCACTCATTGCGTATACGCAACGCATAGCAAGTTTTATGCTGTGACAGCTTCAAATTTTGCGACAGGCTTTCTGTCAGCTATTCTCGTCAGTTTATTGCTGTCGCTTTTTATTGCAATTGAGCGACATTTGTTGCGTGTCATTGTCAAAAAGGTACAACTAGCACTTCAAGTTTTATAACTTGTAGCCATCTCTACATGCATATCGTTATCAAGCTCAAGAGCTGCAGCCGTAAAGTAGGCAACACTTTTCGTCGAACCAGCTGCCAAATGTCGATAAATCGCCGACATAAAAATGAGCTGCTCTGCGAACTTAATTGGTTCTCCACTCACACACACACGCACACTGTTCATGTCTTCTGCTGCTTGGCCTGAAAAATTTCAATTGGCAGCCATAAAAATGGCATTTTAGATCAAATGAGAATCTGAAATTAAATTTACCTAAAATTGAATTTATTTTGCTTTATTTTCTATAATTTATAACCCAATTACACATTACAACAAAGTCTGTCATGCATTCATTATGACTGTTTGTTCATGAATTTATAATTGGCATTGAAAGGTTTTCGTTAAAAGGTTTAAGCAACTGCGAATCAGATTAGCTTAGGTGCGAATAAAGTCTTTCTATTTAGTTACAGCTGAGTTTTTAAAGGAAAAGCTAATATTCTTTGATATGGTTTCAATTTCCTTGACTTTGCTTTTAGCTTCACATTCCTCAAGCCCACACAGACATATTCAGTTAAATACTTTGTATAATCTTATTAATAAAATTTGAGTTCTTCTTGTAATTGAATCAAAGATGAAGTCGTGCACGTAATAAGAAGCAGCATTATGTCAATTTTAATTATAAAAATCTTTTAGTGTCTCTCTCTCACTCTCTGCGTAAGCTAAAAAATAACGCAAAAATACTTGAATGAATTATGGTACTATGCAGAGAAAGGAATATCAAGCGAAAGCATTTCTGAGAATCTCTTTGTGACTTGTCGAGCAGCGTCGCATCAAATAGTATACGAGACAAAAGCGTATTATACTTTTAAACAACATTGACAGCTCATGTTTTTTAATGTTGGCAAATAGATAGGTTTATTATAAAATGCCGCAGTGTGCACACCAAGCGAACAGCTTCTGCTGCTGTTTAGCGTGTTTATGCGTGTTCGCTGGCTAAGCAGATAGCCGCTATGCAATGCAAATGTTATGGCTACAGCAATCCATTCTTTACTACCATTTGACATTGGTCTTAGCAGACTGTAACCACCTTGCACTCCTCTCGCTGCTGCGCCAAAGTCTTGCAGCCTGACGAACTTGCATACATTACGTATACGCACTGCTGGCTGCGCGCTGTTTTAATATATTGCGTTGGCTCTAGTGCGCTCTGTTTTCTTAGAGCTGCTGCTGCGACTCTAATGCCAATTGCCACGCGCATTATACACACATATATATATATATATAGATATGTATTTACATATATTTGTGCAAGAAAATATTATATATGTACGTATTGCCCAGCAGGCAGGGGCCAGCAGCAGCAGCGCAAAACAAGCGTATAAACAATAAAAAATACTTTTAAAAAATTGTTCTTGCTTTGCTCCGTCTCTATTTTTTTTATTATTATCGTTTAACAAAAGGGACTCGAGACCTGAGATTTGCATTGGCGAGTCGTCGTTTATTTAGAAGTTGACTTCACTTGTATTCAAGTTGCCATAAAAATTAATGAACTTCAAGGGCCAGCACAAGAGCATTCACAATCACAGTCACAGTGACTGCGACTGCGACTGTGACTGCGAGGGCTGAGAGTCAGCGAAAACATTTTAGCTGCTACATAAGCCAGATGAGCACTGGAATTAAGCTAATACAAGAGTAGCCGACTATGGAGCAGCAGCAACAATAAAACATTCACATTCACATCCCAGGCGGGGCGCCCAGTCAAGCAGTCGCCCAGTCGCCCCGACCAGCACATGAAAAACAATTGAGAGGAAACACTTGGGGCCAAGTGGAAATGCAGCTAAATCCTTGCAAAGTTCCTGCAACGGAAGCAGAAGCAAACCAGCTGAAAAATTACGCACAACTTTGAGTGGAAGCGCTGTTAAATGAGCGTGTGGCCGGCAGCAACAGCAACAGCAACAGCAACAGCAACAACAAACAACATCAACAACAATAGTGTTCAAGTGCGTCTGGGCTGCAGCTGCAGCAGTATTTTGTAAGCTGTGTGCCACTTAAGTGCCAACAAAAAGCAATTGAAGCTGATTGGCACAGATAAGGCCAAGAATGAAACATTTTTCCGTTCGCTGAATAAATTGGCTGAGCAGCGCGCTTAATGTAGGCTCTCATATTTAATACCCTACAGCCAGGCTAAAGCTACGAGATATATCGATTAATTGAGTCATATAGAATCGCAATGGCCTGCTGAAAGCAACCAGTTTAAATATTTGCAGAGAATAGAGTATATATTTAAAATATATATAGTTCTGAAATGCAACTTGGGTATGGCTACAATATGGTTTCATACTTTGGCCTGTCTACTTCATATTCTGTTCGATTTCTACTTGTTACAGGGCACCTCGGAGTCAATCATTCACGACTTACTGCTGCTTATGGGCATCCTTTTGTATGTTGTGGCTGAAACAATTGAGCTTCTCAAAATCAATTGAATAGCTGAGTAACAATAACAGCGTACAATTTCGTTCTGTTCGCTTTGCCATTTGCCATTTGGCCGAGACCCTGAGACCGGAGACCGGGGACCGGGGACCCCGCCGACGAGTGCGAGTAAACAAATTCTAGTTAAATTGAACAGCATAAAAATATGTAAATTCCTTTGGTTCTTTTTGTTTCCAATGCTGACATAAAATGTCTATATGCGGCAAGAGCGACAAGACAGAGCGAGAGAGAGCGACAGAAAAACAAAGGGTGTGACAGAGAGACATGGAAACAAATACACGATATGTGGCCGGGAAACAAGTGGTGCGTAAAACTGATGACGCGACACGTTGACAATCGACATTAGATATGTATAACAACAGTCGCAGCCACAGCAGCAATAATCACAACAACAATGGAAACAACAGCCAAAGGCTGTCATTAAAATGTGCGTCAGCGACATTACGAAACGAAAAATGCGGCTTTTTGGCTGTTAATAATAATCACACACACACACGCACACACACGTACATACATATAATTAGATAGAAGAAATAATGAAGATTGGCTCGTTGCCTAAGCGAATGCAAATTATGCCTTTTGCTAGGGTTCTTTTTGATTTATAGATCTGACTGACTGTCAAAGTGAAAACTTAATTTAACATGCTGTTAAATGACAGGCAGTTAATGTCAGAAGATAATTTCAATTTGCCGTGAGGCTGCTGGCAGCTGAAGCTACAATAGTTCTATGACTGCCTGTCAAAGATAGCAGGCACTTTAACATGGTTAAATATGCTAACAAAGTGAAGTCAGCTAACATTCAGTAACTTCAGCCTGTTGTGCCATTAATCTTGTGCTGGTCTTCTTGACGTGTAGCTAAATTGGGGCAAACAATCATTTGAACAGCTTCTGAACTTAACAGTTGAGTTAGGTAGAAGCATAACATAACATACACAATTTTTTTACATGCTGTAAGCTTGTGCAATCAGCCAAAGTTAACAGTCACTAACAAGTGTTGCTAAGTAGAATGCAGCTTGAATTGCAACCAGGCTGAGGCTAGTTTATAGTTGAGTTACTATCTTATCAGGCATTGATAGTAGCTAATATTTGATAGCCTTGATAAGTTGTGGCATGTAAAACTTTTCCAATATTTCCGAATTGATCACATTGCAGACATATTCATATTCTATATGCATCAAGTCGCCTTCCAGTAGGCTACGCATGTTGGGCGCAAAGTTAGTTCTCGACTTTGCCTGAATGATGTCAGAGATATTTTGTAACTCGGCAACGCGTAAATTTGGCTGGAGACTGCACACGAAAGGGAGATTTCTGTGTCACCTACAGGCTCCAATGGGCTTAATTTATAGTTAGTATCCGATACATTCATCTTGTTGGCTAGTTGCTCACATTTGCTCGCCCACAGTTCGTATACTTATTTTATTTTTTTGGTTAGAGTGCCATGTGCTGTTGTGGTGTGCTCCAAGGCTATAGATATACATAAATGTATGGCCAGCTAGTGCGGTAGTCTGGCCGCCCACTCAACGAGCAGATGCTAACTGGGGCACGCCCAACAACTTAATCAAAGGCAGGGCCGCTGTCGAAAACAAGAGAGCGAACAATAAGACTAAAAGTAATACAAATACCGATGCGACCATGGACAGTTAACACCTTTTGTAGCGGACTGGCAGTCTAAGGGGCCAGGGGCAATAGGTAAGGGGTTGGACTACGGGGTCAGCCAATGGTATTGGGGTCATTACAGAAACCTACCGCTCCACTGGCCATAAGCCGTTACCCTCTGCTCGGTCGCCCGGCTTCTCATTTATCAAGTGGCAAACAAACAAACGCGCGCCCATTGTTATTATTGGCATTATTGCAAAATAAACGTGGGGCCACAGACGCCTGGCGACCTAACTGGCGCACAGATACAAATTGCTTTATTCAAAAATATTCTGTCGTGTAATTTAGCCTGTCACATTTGCCAACGCCCCCAACATGGATATTGATGATAGCGTGACCACAAACCTTTCCGCTTTTCTGCCAAACTGAATACATTGATTGTTATTCTGGCTATACAAATAAATTATCAAAAATTATCCAATTGCCAAAGGCCAGACAATCGAAGCGCTGGCTAATCATATGAATTCTTATGGTGCCTAATGCTTGACCTCAGTGATATCGTTAAGCTGCTCTCGAAGTTATATGTGACAAAAGGTAAAAGAAAACTGCGTGTACGCTGGCCGTATCTAACACCAGATGCTCTCTATGCCTCTAAGCGAATCGACTCTTCGTTCGGCTCTTGCCAAGCAAAGAGCAGTCTGTAGTAGCTAGAAGCTTGGCCGGCATATGCCTAGCAACACCTAATCTTCGAGAATATCGCATTCGTATCCCTTTTCTATCTGACAAGAGAGAGGAGAGAACATTATAGAAGCTAACACTTCATTGGCAGTAGGGCATAGAACGGGATACTATACCTGTGCCACCTTCTAGGCACTCATTCATTCGTTTGTCTTTTGCTAAGTAAAGAATATTCTGTAGAAGCAGGCCTTGCACTCACCTAGAGCCATATGTCTTGTATCCAGGCTCACTACTTGACGGCGTGCTTTTACCCCTTTGCTCTGTTCGAATCAATTAACGAATGAGACGCATCGTCTGAAGAGCAGCTTCCAAAAGCTGTTACTACCTCCGCTTGGCTATCTTTTAAGCAAGGAAAGAGATTTGTGTAGTTAGCATAAAACGGAAGTATAGATAGATACATCGCATGTTCCATAGCAAATAAACTTTCTCTAGAGCTCAACTTTTGACAGAAAATGAGAGTTCTGTATAGGTCACGTTTGCTGCTGAATATCCATTATTAATTCATTGCCATTATTCAAATCAAAACAATGAAAGCTGCACCTAATAAACATTTCAATACATTTACATTCAATAATACAATAACTTAAATATCTTACATATCTCTCGCTACAGCATTGCCCGAGCTCATTGAACGAATTCTCAGGGAAACTAAAGTCGCATTTGGTCAGCTCGTTTTCCTGTACGAATGAATTAAGTGTTTTATTTGGAACAGGTTTCTGTTTTCTTTCTTGCATGTCTTATTGCTTTGTGTCTTTATTTATTTGTTTCCATTTTTATTTCATTTTATTACATTCTGGGCGCATAAAACATTAAGCATACGTACCGTGTGCCGCCTTTGCATCAATTGAGACATTTAACAAAAGGCCGACGCAGCCATTTACCTTTTTCGGCTACCCATGTATGTGGGTCCGGGTGTGTGTGCATGTGTAATGTATGTATAGCAGGCCCTTTCCAGGCGCAACGCACAGTGGTCTAAACTGTATTTGCCCGGGGCAAATCAAACTTTCACCGTAATTCTTAACAACTTATTGAGAATGTTGCAAATGCTATTTGATTTATTTACGATTTCAGAGCACTGTGCACAGACAAAAAATGCTTCCTTACAGTTTCGTGTCAAATTCTGTGTGAGCTGCTCATGCATACGCAGCTATGTGTGCGCCTTAAGCACTGTCCAGCGAAAGGGTCGTGTCTGCCCCACCTCTGCAACTGACTCTTCCTGGCCACTCCACTGCGTGCAGAGCAAGTTGGACAATTTTTGGTTTATTTTTATTTATTTTTTTATATATATGTATGCGTACATTTCCTTTGTTGGTCAATTTCTTTGCTGCTCGTTGAACGCTCGTTTAGACATCGTTTTGTCATTCTGCTACAGCAGTGACCCCGAACCTCCAGCTCCTTTCTGTTTATAGCAGCCAGCTAGCCAGCAGCTGCCCAGTCACGACGGATGGAGGGAGCTGAGTGCTGGACGTGTGCCTGAAATGTCAAACCCTTTTCAAAAATAGTCAGACACGCCAGCCAAATTTTGACCAGACTACAGTAAGCGAAACGCATCGTAAATTTTCGGCTCGTTCTGCTAGCAATTTGCATACGCGCCTCTGTCACTGTGTGTGTGTGATAAATAAAATTGTATTATTAACACATTCGAAATGCCAGGCAACGCTTGGTCAAATGTTGCTAATGGGAGCAGGTTAAAAGATGCGTGCGAGCTCCTGGCTGCTCATGTGTCTAAGTAGATGTGCGCGTGCTGGCGCCTAATAGCCTTTCATTCAAATTGTTTACTTGTCAGCCTCTGTTGTCTGTCTGTTTGCCCAACAGCTCCATCAAAACGCAGCGTCTGCATATTAATCTTCAGTGCACACAGATTTCATAGCACGAGCCCTGTACAGCTGTAGCCAACTGGATATGTTGTCACCCAAGCCAAGTTACTTGTCTATCTTTCTATCTGCTTGCCTGCCTGCCTGCCTGCCTGCCTGCCTGCCTGCCTGCCTGTCTGTCTGTCTATCTATCTATCTATCTGGTTGTCTGTCTGTCTGTTTCTCTGTCTGTTGTGCTGTCTAGCTGCCAGCTTCTATATAATGCACCGACCTCTTGTCCAGTCGACAGTCAAGGGAGTGCAATTACTTTCATGTTAGGGCATAGCATATCAAAGCCAACGACCAGCGAGAAGGGCGCGAGACGCAAAGTAGCTATCGCAACACCAAACGTTTCCAATGAAATTGCGAAAATTCCTTTCCAAATGAAGTGGCCAAGTGACGGCAGCCTTTCAAGTTCAAGCTCAAAAGTTGAACTCATACATAAAGCTGAAGATGGCCCAATCGACTTGAATCAACACTTATGAACTAAAATATCAAATAAACAGTTAAATATATAATTTGATTAGATGATATTAATAATTATAACTGCCCTGACAGCATCAGCGCTCAGCTGAAGCTAACAGCAAACAATCTATGTGAGTTCACTTCAATGACGACTAAATCAGGACAAAGGCTTTTCATCTATTGGCTTTGTTCTTCAAGTGTTTACACAAAAGTCTGAACAAATATATAATAAATATATATAGTATATATATAAAGCAGCTTATATCAATTTGCTAATTAAAGAAAATGTAATATTTATAATAAATGCACAGAAAAATGCCAGCTGCTCGACGGGTTTATACCCTTTAGTTAAGTTATAGAGTGCAAGTACTCCGACGTTCATCCCTCACATCAGACTCGTTTCATCATTTGTACTCAGGGAAATTGTGGAAAAAGGTAAAATGCAGTCAAAAGGATTTCCAATCACTCAATTGAATAGCATAACGACCGACGACAATATCGAGGCAAAAGCCTTACAATCAGCAGAGTAGCCTATAGATATATACGAGTCCTTGGGCTGGAGCTTAGATAATTTTACAACTGCTGTCAGTCTCTGCTGTGGTTGTCAGGCAACAGGCAGCGGGCAACAGGCGGTGCATTGCATTCCCAGCGGGCGGCTGCGGTTCCAAGAGGATACAAGACATTGTCAGGATCAAAATTGTGAGCTTGAGTGTTGTTTGCTTTAAGATTGTGGGTTTTGTGGCAATTTTTTGCATGTTTATGCGAATGTCCTCACATTGACCCTCATTTGTGAAAGGGTCGCGCATATTTATGTGTATGTGTGCTCGCAATTAGTAGGCAGCAGCAGCAGCCGCAGCAGCAGCTGCCCAATGTCTGACCTTACTTCAAATTTAATGAGTCGCGCGCGAAATTGAGCCGCAGCTTTTGCAATTTATTTGAGCTCAACATGTAGCCGAAGGCAAATTAGAAATCAGTCCCCGCCCGCTCCACAGCATTTTCCAGCTGTTGATCAGCGCCCTGCAAGAGACAAAATTATGCAAATAAATGATAGAAAATTAAAATTTAAATGAAAAATAAATGAAAAAATTAAATACTTAACACGGCTGCTGACCCCAAAGGGTCGTCGCTAGGCTGCGCATGCATCGATTTGAATACTATAAACAACCCATCGGGCGTATGCGTGATAAACGACCTGCAACACTGTGGGCTGACAGCCAGCCCAAATCAATAATTTCGACAGACAACATCCATAAATTACTAGACGCACCAAATTAAGCCTAACTGCATATGTACTACAAAAGTTTGCATATATTTTCAGCTAACGTCAACTGAACCCATCCCGAATATCCTTTGGCACTGGAGCAAGTACTTGGCTAAACGTAAGTATTTTCACATTAAATAAATCATAGCAAACAGCCAAAGATGGAGGCCTGAATTTGTGAAGTTTTTCTGTAAAATCTGGCAGACAACTTGGCAACTTGGCAACTGGGGAACTGGGCAACTTGGCTCGTAAAGCAAAAGATTATTTGTAATATTCATTATGCAGGCACTTGAGCGAATATGCCAAGTCGAATCGAATCGAATCGAATCAGGCCGCTGAGTGTGTCTATAAGAAATGTTTTTAGATAAATGAAATATGGCCAGAAATTCAATTGCAACATTTGTGTGGCAGATAAATCGAATCGAGAGTGAAGTGAACGTCCAAAATATATTAACAATCTTTAGCTGCACTGACTTCATATAGCTGATGCTGTTGTTATTGTTGTTAAGCATATTATTGTTGTTGCTGTTGCTGTTGTTGTTGTTGTCCTTGCTGGCCAATCGTAAATTGTGAGCTCGTATCTTGATTGGCATTTTGAATGCCACTTGGTGTGTCTTTCGACGGCAGCGACAGATGTGGGTGTTCGTTTTTAGGTTGAGGGCGAGAACAACGACAACGACAACAACAATGGCAACAACAATGAACAGCACTGGACAATGAACAATATGACCTTTGCCGCTATTGTTGCTGTTGACGAGCGCTGCTTTTTCGATTTTAAAATGCTTAACAAACAAGTGGCAAGTGCTGAAATCACAAATAATAAATAACAACAGCAACATCAACAAAGGACAACAAATTTATGTGGCACACGCGCCCGTCTGGCCGAGATTTGGTGGCCTCTTAATGGGAAATGGCAAATGGGGATTGATGTATAGGGCTCAAAAGTAGATCCATTAAAAAACTAACTAACTAACTAACTAACTAGGGCTATCGAGGCCAGACTCAGACACAGAAAGCAACACTATGTATTGTCATGGGAATCAAGTTTTTAATGCCACATACAGCGCAGCGCAATTAGTGGGAGCTGCTCGTGTTTATGTGTTCGCACTTGGCTCTCACTCCTGGGAACAAACTTGCCATGTGAACTTTATGAGCTGACGATTGCCACTGCACAGTCGATAAGAAAGAGGCAACGAGAGAGTGGGAGAGAGCGAAAGCTAAGCAGACACTGTTTTTATTATAATTTAATGGTGTCAACTGCATAGAGATTTCTTTGGCCTAGAGCAGGAGCTAGCGCCATGGACCATTAAGTTCTTGATGCTTATAAGGAAGGCGCTGTTTAACTTTAGGTATGACCCTCTGGTTGCACTTCAGTTATCATACTTTTTACAACTTTTCTCCTTCATTCTTGCTATTCTAACGTCTCATCGCGCACATACCAAACGTTGAAATGCTTCAGGCTCCAGAATCTTCCTTAGTTAGCGACAAGTCTTCATATAAATTTAGTCAGTATGACCTTATCACAACTAGGAATAGTAAGATCTACCCAAGTAAACAGATGGATAAATAAATATAGATAAATCAAAAGTGGTCAAGTGATATTTTAAATTTGAATTAATTTCAGCAAAAATAAAGTATGAAGAAGCTGCCTGCTTTTGAGCTGATTAAACTTCAAACATACAAGAAAGTATTAATAAAGTTAGTCAAGAAAATGAAAAGTTGAGTCAAGAGAAACCATTTATCAATAACAATTACGGGACACTCTTCGCACATTGAAAGTTGATTGTTCTTAAGTCTCTCAAACTCTGCCCAATTTCAATTCAATCTGCCAATCTTATGAAAACTTTTCAACTACTTGTGGTGCCGTTAAGAAGTCTAGCGGCAGATGTTTAATTACAGCTATTCGTGTGCGGATTTTACTTGGCATTGGGATTCCCCAGTGACGTCGTACGTTGCATTACCGCAATTATCTTAGCGTGGCCACAGTGCAGCAATAAAGCATAAATACGATGCCATAAAGCATGCTAGCACCATTAGCCTGGCTCGAAATCATTTGCAACTTGTGTATGGTACTCGTAGGTGTGTGTGGGGGTGCTCAGCCTTAAAGGGTTGACGCCTTGTGGAAGGCACGAATTGCCAGCGGGGCTCGGCTGGTTGCCAGCTGGCCGTGAACTAACTAACAAACTCTTAACTTTTTAATGCACAACTTTTATGTACCGGCTGGCTGTAAATTTGGGCCAACTGATTACGGGCGTAGACCAATGAAAGACCAAATAACAATGGCCAAACAATGAACCGATCTCGGCCAGCATCGGCCTCCGGCAATGGCCCACAATGCCAAGTAATCAGCAATGAGAATGAAAATCTTACGTATGCATGTTCGTGCTTTAATGGGTTTCAGTTGCCAAACAGTTGGCTAACACACGCACACACATACATACAGAGAGAAACACATGTGCGAGTGTCATTAATATAAGACGAAGGGTTTGCTTCTTTCGTCTATGATTTATAGTTGTAATTAAAATCTATGCGCGCCTCAGCTCCATAGAGAACTGTGCATAAGAATGTGAATATGTGTGTGAGTGTGTGTGTGTGTGTGTGTGTGCGTGGATGTGTGTGTTTCGCCACAATAAGCCGTTAAGACTTTTGTTAAAAGGCATAAAAAGACGATCACATGCAAAGCTTAAAGCGCCAAATGAATCCTTTGTGCCGGAATTTAATTAAGCCAAATCTCACTAAGCATATACACACACACACAAACACACACACACGGGCACACACCCTTGTGTGTAGAACAGCTGGGGTAGCATCAAAAGATGACAATGCCTGTCCAGCCGCGCACAATATTGCTTTATTGTTTTAAGCCCCCGGCTATGGCAGCCCCGCCATATCTGCTGCCCGCCATATAGGGGCGACCTCGTCTGCTATCTCTTGCGTACAGCTGGCTTGTGCAAGCATTGCCCAACAACAACAAAGAGTGAAAAGAATATCCAGTTTTATGTTCCGCAAGATTAAATACCCTTGCAGGCATCATAATTTTAAAGTCTCGCTTAGACTGTCTAACCTGCGTCTGTTATCAAAGGCGACATTTTGATGTGCTGCAACAGAAACTGAAATTTGAACTCAACTGGAACATTTGATTTTGCACATATACTTAACTAAAATGCAAGATAGAGGACTTTGAGCATATTTGAAGTGCTGTAAAATGAACAGAAATTAATTATTTCAGAAATATAGTTGAGATGTCTAGAATACCAAAACTGAAGCAAAATTGCGGTTCCTTGACTAAACGAAGCTCACTTTGGGTACATTTCCAGTCCGGTAGAGTCAAGATGTATGTACCTTTTCAGTCAACTAAAAAATCTTTATTTAATTTAAGAAAAAAATCATTCATTGAATTTACTCAGCAGCTGACCTTGAATCTCTCTCTCTCTCCTTCTCCAATTATGCCCCAGCTTCAGCAATTCTACTTCTCAGACAATATCTTGCGTACCTAGGAGTGTCTCCATGTCAGCACGCAGACTTCTTGGCATACAGCGTATGCTCTAGTCGCGCGCTCTCGGCTCGAGCAGCCTCAATTGTTTAGACAAGTATTGTTAACTCTTTCCATGCAAGAACTGATAGTGTTATGCAACACAAAGGCGATTTTTGTTATATTGTAATACTTAATCTAGCCTTTTAGATTAAAAACAAAAGAAACAAAATATTTGAAAATTAGTTTCAACTTATTGAACTCTTACACTCTGTATCAATGTTTAGTCTAAAACAGTTCCATTGAAAGTCTTTCAATTAGTCTGCAAACTGTGCAAGTTACTTGAGTTCATATAACTATTTTATATTCAAGCTCATTCTGTGTTTGTGCTCTGAAAATATTTCCTTCAGTTTCCTTGCTCACGGCAAACAAAAGTTGGAGAGGTCAAACTATGAAGCTGAAGTTGTTTATCTGTAATATTTAACGCACATAGCTTAAATGCTGATTACAGTGGTCGAACCTATGATATTTATGTGCACTTAATGCATAAAACAGATATATGAATATATGAATCGATTTCAAATCACATTTAAGTAGACAACGAACAACTTTACGAGCAATGAATCAGCTTTATGTCTTACGTCGCATCTATTTTATTTTAGTAAACATTGAGAGTTGTTTTGTTTTCTGCTTTTAAATGCTTAACTAATTAGCCGGCACTTGAGACAAAGCCGACTGAGTGTTGACCCGCAGCATTCAATGACCCCCGAAGAGTAACAGTCCAATGGCCAGGGCTATCGTCGGCTAGTTGGTCCCAACTTGGGATTAACATCGTATATCTCATATAAATGCGTTACTCATTTGATATGCCATCAATAGTTTTCGACTAATTTGCAGCCATTTGAATTACCAAACTCTCATTTAATTGCTGTGAATTAACGAAAGGCTAAGCAAACATAGCAGCCATAGAGAGAGAGAGAGGGAGAGAGAGAGTTTGAGGGAAAAGACAGAGCGTGCGCTAGATGGGGAGAATTGGCCAGATAGACAGACATTTAATTCAATAACCGTTAGTCGGGGTGCCAGGCTTCTCAATATAAAACTCAATTTAATGGGTGCCAAGTTGGTGGGGCTTTTGTGTTCGTCCTGTTGAGAGGCTGTCAACAACAGTCAACGCTGCACACCAAACTAGAGGCAAGCGTAAGCTGATTACATTAATACCCTACAAACTACCAAAGGTACTTGCTACTAGAATCGATGTTGAGTATGTGACATAACAGTAATAGATAGCTTTATATATGTAATAATCAATGATGAATACACTAATAGATACTAGATACAGTCTTCAGTAGTTGGCTCGAAATTCCAGGAACTAGATACCTCAATATTAAGTAGAGCTACTGCAGTAGAAGGTACACAGTACTGCAATATTAGGTACTACAAGATACTCCAATATTAAGGTACTTCAATATTAAGAGCAAGGTACTTCCATATTGGGCACTACAGTTCTAGGTACTAGGTACTAAAGTACTGGGTACTAGGTACTAAAGTACTGGGAACTAAGTACTAAAGTAATGGGAACTAGGTACTAAAGTACTTGGTACTAGGTACTAAAGTACTAGGTACTAGGTACCATAATACTAGGTACTACAGTTCTAGGTACTGGGTACCACACTACTAGGTGCTACAGTTCTAGGTACTAGGTACCACAATACTAAATACTACAATACAGTATATAAAATGTACTGCAAAATATTAGTTCTAAATACTACCATACCAAGATACAGTACAAGGTACGCCAATACCAATCACAAGATATTATTTATTATTATATTACAATTACTAGATACTACAAAATGTCTAAAACTTTTAATGTACAAGACACTTTCTACTCTAATATAATTGAAGGCATTTTACTCATTTAATCTTATGCTCGCCTTGTATTGGGTCGGCCTTAGTCTTAAGTTCCTGTTGGCTTTAAAAGTACGTGTTTTAAGGCAACACCCGAAACAACAACAAATTGAATTTCTGTAGAAATTAAGAGTTCATAGACCCACACACACACGCACAGCCACACACATACACATACAGAACACGTAATTATGCCCACTTGGCGACGCTTCAATGAAGTGGAATCGCTATAAATATATGTATCTTTATCTGTATGTGTGTGTGTTCTCATCAGTCAAGGGAATTGGTTTCGATTAGGAGCAGCAATGGCAGGACATAATCGTACCGCCGTAGTACAAGACACCCAAGCGACCGTTCGTCGACCTCATGGGATATGCGAAAGTCAGCGTCGAGGCCAGTGCTGCCAAATGCCACAAAATTGATTCACTTCGATTGATTCTGGCAGGTTGTCCGTCTATAAGAATGGGAGACACTGATGTCGGGTGACAAGAGAGCCCATAACGATGCTCTAGCCAATTCAATTAGCTCGTTACCAGCAGACCGAGCAGTTTTTCTTTTGTATATGGTATAGAGAGATATTAGATGGAGATCGGAATTTTCAGTTGACCTTGGCAAAAGGCCATTTGGAAATCTTCCCCTGAAAAATAAACTTTTCTGGAAGTATTTAAATCGTATGGCTACATTGAAGATCTGGATTAAAGTCTATTGAAAATGTTATGAACAGTCTGTTAGGAGGAGGCTCGATAAAGTTGAGGGAGTGTTTGCAGCAAATCGTTCTGTTTTGCGATCTATATCCACACTAATAAAGTTGAATGTGCTAATATAGTCAGTCGAGATATCAGCCAAATATATAGTTCATTGGTTAGATATTTTTCTTATCAAATGTATCTTTAGCTTGGCCAAAAATGCCCAAGGGCGACTGGCCATTGTCAAGCACCAACAGGCAACTGTCAATGGCCATGGCCAATTGGCAACAAAGGGGGGCAGAGTGAGTGGTGAGGGGGGGCAGACAAATGGCCGCTGTTGGACATTTGGCCGCCACGAATAGACAGCTGTAGAACTTCAACTGAAACTCGAACTTCGAATTCCGACTAACATTCGTAAAGTGGGCTGTATTGTTATTATACTCTTAAGGCTGACGCTTCTCTTCCTCTTTGCCTCGTTCTCTCTGGATCTGCGTCTCGCTCTTTGGCTATTTTAAGTTCATATTTATGTTGCCACTGGGAGCTGTTTACTGAGTCTTAAGTGATTTCATACGCAATAAGCAAGCGTCGCCACACTGGAGCACTTGGTAGCCCCCAACGAGCAACCAGAAATGGAGGCTAAAACACAGCCATCATCAGCATCAGCTCTAGCATCTCAGCGACATTTGATATTTGGCATGGATGAGTGGAGAGTGAGTGGAGCACAGTCCGAGCGTGGCTTGACGTGCCGTTTGCTTGATGTGTCTGCTGAACTGTATTTGGATTATTATTATTATTATTTTCGTTTTCGTTTTCGTTTTCGTTTTCGTTTCCATTTTCATTTTCATTTTCCTTTTCATGTTTATTTCCATTTGCAGTGCCCAGCGCGTTGCTGGCCAGGTATTTATGAACGCATCATAAACATCGCGCGGCAGCAGCAGCAGCAGCTCCTCAAGCTGAAGTCGTTGTAAGAACAAGAGCCGTCAGGACGTCCTGACGACAAAGATGAGTCGGCCGGCTGCCATTTTGATTCGTTTCTATTTGGCTGACATCTTAGCATTTTTACTTTGGGTTTAATTATAGCCCGGCCATCTGACACGTGCCTAATGGCCAACAAGTATACACTTTTCTCGGGGTATATGCGTGAGTAGGAAACTAGCTGGCTTAACAAAAATATATTCACATCAGATTAGCCCAAAACTCTAGTCGAACAGATAGAAATATCATATATGAATATCTTCGCTGATGACAGCTGTCATTAAGGAAGCGAAGAGTAGTAAACTCTCATTTGCGAGCTGAATCTAAATTTAGATATTTGTAATTTCCGAGCAGCTTTTTCTGCTTTCTGCTTTCTGCTTTCAGATTTATTTACGCCCAGTTTTGAATGGAAATGGGTTTTGTAATTGCGCTTAATGCTTGTCACATTATCCACATTTTTGCTGAGATTGTCTGCCATTGCTTTTGCATTTTGATGTCTCTTTATAAAGCGAATTCTCGTCAAATGTGCATAATTGAGTAAAGTGCTTATGGCGAGCCACAAAGCAATTTCTTTGGGCATTAGAGAGTTGACGAATCTGCGTCGCTCTGATACACTTCCCAGCAGTTAACTCTACCCACGTCTCTCGCTCTCTCTCTTCCTCTCTCTGTCTGTCTGTCAGAAGGCAGCGCATAATTAAATACAATTGTGATAAAACTTTAAGCTTTTGTCTGTGGACAACGAGAGCAGCAGCAGCAGCAGGAAAACAATGCCAGGCCACAAAAGCAAAAATTGTTGGGAAAGTGGGGCAAATGGCAGAGACAGTCGCACTGCCAGATTCTTACACAATGTCAATCAAAACTTGAGCCAAACAGCGTGCGCCACGAAGCACGCGGTACGAGGTACGAGGCAAGGTGCATGGGGCACGCAGACAATAACAAAGCGACGCGCCAAAAAGGAAGACTAATTGGAAGCGGGCGCACGAAGCATAAACTAATTAAATTCAATTATATACTTTCACCAGCCGCATATATCTTTGACAAGATCGTAAATCGCTTAGCGCCCCCGACCCAAGCCTCTCGATCTCCCGCTCTATATATAAATAGAGATATGAGTGCGTGCTTAAATATAGATGTAGACCTATATGCACATGTGTTTACTAACGTCTTGCTTAAAACGCTGCTCGTATATCTGCAATGTGGCCAAAAGAAAAAGAAGAGAACGAAATATTTTTTTGGTTTTGTTTATACGACGCACGTAGCTCGCCCTCCATTGCGTTGCCCTGCCCTGCCCTGCCCTGTCCACTTCCACTTCTGAATTCGCAACCCATTCACATTTTCCCACTTTTCCTCTGCTTTCCCCGACGCAATCGAGTTGCACTCGCGTCAAAAAAAAAAAACAGCAGCAATGAAGCCTTTACGTATGCTTTTCAGCTTGTTATTGTTGACCCAATCAACACTATAAACAATCAGAGAATTTCTTCGCCAATTTGTGGGACAATGCGGAATTAAAGATGTGACCGTGACACATCACATATGTAACTGTATACGTATATATATATATATATATATATATAGCAACATATTACCAAACATATATACAGTTGCAGTAACTGAAAGTACTAGCCCTTCGCATTGGAACCCTTTTTAAACTGTTGCATTTACTTAGCAGCTGCCCTAGACGACCTCTCGCACTCCTCAAATAGAGCAAATTTGAAAAGGGGCTGCTGAAGGGGATGCTAAGTACTTAAGACTATTCACTATTAACGGGATGAACATCTCAAATATTGCAGATAAAAGTGATCCTTTTGGGTTTCTAGCCTGATTCCTGATTGTTCATTTATATCTATATATATCTATAGTTCCTATACTTTAACTATTTGTGAGAGCACAGCTAACAGAGTTCCATGCTGCACAGCTTACAAACCGCAATTGAACAGCAAAAGCTGCTGTTGCTGCTGACCGTGGAGGGGTTTTCAGCTCTTCAGTTGGCGTTACAACCGCAGAGGTCAGGCAAAAAAAAAACCAATTGTCATAGTCGTTGAGCTGAAAGCTGGAAATGGCAGCTGCGGTTGACAACATCGTTTAAGTGGAATGCTTGCAGTTTGTTTTAAGCAATGTCCAACAGCTGTCAAACTATCAATTGGAACTAGTTCCCATTGAACTAATTCGCTGTTATTGATTTTGATGCTCGATACTCGACACACTCTGTCACTCTGCCACTCTGCCACTCTCTCGCTCTCTGATGTATTTCATAATTATAAATATTTGTCAATCAATTCCTGTTGTTCTTTTTTTTCCTTACCAATTGTTTTCGGCCAGTTTCTGATTGGCTGGCAGCCATGCCATTCGCTTGCTCAGCATATATTATTTAAGTTTTTGCTTTATATTTGAGTTTTCAATTTCAGTTTTTTTTTTGAGCAAAGAAAAATATGTATCCATAAAATATGTGAAATATGTAAAGCAAAAATAAAAAAAAAGTAATATAAGCAAAGTGAAACCAAAATATCATGGACGAGTAAACAGTTCAGTTGCTGGTCTGCGGTTGAGTAATTGCCACAATTTGTTTAAGTTCGAGTAGTTTTTGAGTACGATTTTTGTTTTTACCATAAATTTTGTCCGTTCGTTGCAATTTCGTCAACTGCGCTTTGCCCAGCCTGTGATGTAATAAATGTTACATGGGCTTGCCCTGCACTTAAATTTGACTTTGTGTACGATAAGATATGACAAATGTCTGTCTCACAAGGCTTAGCTAGTGAATTGAGAATTATGAATCGTTTATTGCTGTGCTTCCTGTCTTCATTTGCAATTTGTGGCAGCGCATGTATGAGAGCTGTTGAAATGAATTGTATGTCAGGCTGAGTGAGCTGAGTTTTGAGTTTCCTTTTGGCTCTTTAATGGAAATTTCATGTTAAGCTCTTGGTCTAAAATAAGACCGAGCTACTTTTCTGCGATGCTGGCGGAAGTTTTGTTCTTAATTAAGCTGAACATTTAATGACTGAACAGCGTCAATATTCCTAAGTCAAGGTTTCATGGCTATGCAGCAGAGCTGAAAGAGCTTATGTCGTTAGCAGTAAGAATAGAAGTATGATAAACATTATAAGAAAATATAAATAAATTGTAAATTGTGTAGCAGATAGATAGATAATCTTTTCTGTGTCAACTTCCATGTTAATATATCAACAATATTTATACAAAAAGCGATAGATCAGGCCGGGTCGAGTCGGCTGGGCTTAACTAAACAGCAGTCAATGCCTCTGATTAGCAGCTGTTAACTTAACAGTCACTGTTAATGATAACTCTACAGATGTTGCTGCCTTTGATTAGCAGCTGTTAAGTTAACAGTCACTTTTAATGCTGCCTTTGCTTAGCAGCTGTTAACGTAACAGTCACTGTTAAAGGTAAGTCAATGCCTGCTGCCTTTGATTAGCAGCTGTTAACTTAATAGTCACTGTTAATATTAGAAGATTTCATGCAGAGCTACTATAGGCATTGCCAATGAGTTCCATTGAAGTGGAAACTGTAATCTGTAAACTGTAATCTGTAAACCGTAATCTTTGGCCAATAATCACATAATATAGATATATAATATTATTAACATAATTACGAATTTGATAAGGTACTTTTGCGAGTTTCATGTGGCTGTTCCAACTCTTGCAGCCAACAGCGATATCTCTGACATGGGTCATAAATAGCAGCAGACAGCAGACGGCAGACAGCAGCAGCGGCAGCTGGCAACTCGCCTCGTATCAGTGCGGCTTGTCACATTAGACATACAAATGCTTGTTTTTTGTGTGTTTGTCTCTGACATGTGGCTGATGGCCACTATTTGTTATTAAATTTGCGGCCGTGTACGCCAAACGACGTCCCAGGCGTTAATAAAGCCACTCAACCACCAAGTGGCCCATAAAAGGCAGAAGTGGTGCCGAGCAGGGCGGGGCTGGACGATTCAATATATTAATATAAATGCCAGCGATTTGGGATATGTGCGCGCAATTGTATTAAATTTCTCAGCTATTTTTCAACATCAATTATAAGGTCACACTGCTGCAGAGATTAAGAGGTATTTCCACAATAGCCAATTGCCCATTGGCAGCTGTGTCGATTTGGGGGCCAAGTGGCGTTTGGGCCATAACACGATGAGAAAGCAAAGCACTTGACAGGCTGGCAAGACAATGCCGCAACTATTTCTGTTTGGGCTGTCAGCTCGGCTTACACAGCACATTGAACAGGGGCATGGTCAGTGTCAATTCCAAACACAATCACCTGTCGACACCAGCTTCGCTACCTTTCTAGCTGCTCTCCTCTCCTGCGCTCTCTGTTCCTTTCTTTCTCGTTTTCTATTGCATCGTTATTCAATTCAAGCTGCATGTAACAGCCACCCACTTTTTTGTGTACAAAGCTTAACAGCTTTTCATCTACGGTGAAATGCGGTTATGACGAATCCGAGGCTGTCAAAAACACAGCTCGCACTTTCGCTTAACGGAAAATTATAAACTTGATAATTACATAATCTTTAGGCCAACAGGCAAATACCCTGCTCACGTTAAAACTTCGACAACTGGAAACATGAACCGCATCTTGAGCTGGGAATTGATTTGAAACGTGAGCCGTGCGTTCGACGCTTTATGAGTATTGATTTTGCAAATAAAATTTAAAGACTTCTTCACAATGGTTCAGTCGGCTAAGTAGGCAAACTTCAAGCGCAACTCAATGGGCATTGAGTAGCTGCAAAAGTTTTGAGTATGTTCTCAATTGTTGGCCCGGCCAAGAAAGGCAGTCGATGTAATTGCTTCTCTATGGCTTACAATCTCAATTGCAGTCGGCCAAAAGTTGAAGCAATTTAAATTTCGATTTCGTTTGATTTGCTGATGTGTTAATCAGAAAGTTTGCTCGACTTGCCGCAATTCTTGAGCAACTCTCGCAAGGTCAGCGCAAGCAATAGACCCGCGCCCACTTTCCACTTGCCACCCAATACATAGATCGTCACAATTCTGTGAGCTCTTCAAGTGCAGATTTTACAATCCCAAAAATGTGCCAAGCAATTTTCCCACAAATGGTTTGCACGACGCGCCGCAAATGAAATTGTTTTTCAACATATTTTCGCCCACACATAAGTACACCTATCTATCTAAGTGCGTGTGTGCGTGCGAGTGTGTGTGTGTAAGTGTGTAAATAGCTTTTAGGCATATATTTTCTGAGCCATGTGCTGGGGCTCTTAAAATTTGTTTAAGTCCCGAGCAAAATATCGTACAACTTATAGGGTATACTTACTGTTAGACTTCTCATGCAGGCTCTGCTCGCTCTCTCTCTCTCTTACTTCCTCTCTCTCCCTCTCGTAACTGTTAGACTTTATGTACTGTAAACTACAAGTTTAAACATTCACATAAAATCTCGTCTTTGTCTTCGAGCACTTTGCTTCTGTATTCGCATTTGTTTACAGGGTAGCTACGCATCAAACACTCTAAGCATATTGACTTTTGTTTTCATTTTGAGTACTCATCTCTTACTTTTCTCTTTTTTTTGTGTGTGTTTTTGGTGCTGTGCCGTCTAGTGTCTTATTGTATGCTTCGTTTTGGGCCCAACACTTTAGTCACTTTTGAGTCGAGGCAAGCGTGTCTCGGCTGCTCGACCCATCTACCCGCTGCCTACCCGTTCACGGTCTTGGCAATGTCTGTGTATGTATGAAAAGCTCGTATATTTTCAACAAACATTTGCCAAATTGTTAAAGAAAAAAAAACACATACACACACACACACGAGTTGGTCGAGAAACTTGAACACAACATATGTTAACGACGCGATTGCCTATGGTTGCTGCTGCTGCTGCTGCAGGATCTCTGCTTCTTATTTGACAGCGTAGCGAGCACGTGCCGCCAGCTTCTGTAATGGTGACACACAAACATAGAGATATATATATCTTCTATATATATATATATATGTGTGTGTGTGTGTATATGTATATGAGTTTTCCAGACAGCATGCCAGTGTACTGTTACATAAAGAGCAGGCAGCAGGAAGGAAAAAACTAATGCCGCAAGCTGTATGCTCTTTAAAGGCAAAGGCATTCATTTGAACTATGCAAGCTAATCAGGCTATATCTAATGTCTTAGCTCATGCTTTCTCATAACAGATTCCAATGTTACAGCTGGTACGAAACTCAGCTTAGATCAAGTTGTATTTGCAGCATTTCTTGCAAGTTCATTTATGTAAAAATTCAAGTTTCTCTACTTTGCAGTTTAAGTTCAGTAAACCATTTTTAATTTATATGAAGCTTCTTACCTTTGTTAAAATCAGTGTTTATTGAAGAAGTTGCCTCAGTGAACTCATTCTTATCATTCGGTTCTCAATTCCAGGCAGAGCCAAAGCTCAAGCCTTTTGGCCCATTAACATTAACAAGTTTTAAATATATAGATATACAGATATATATATAGATATAGATATATAGATATATAGATATATATATATATATATATATATATATATATAGATAGATAAATATACCTTTGACACAGCCCATGTTTGCGCTTCATAATGCCCTGTTGTGGTAAGTGAAAGTTCGCTTCTCAAATCTCGCATTCTGTCTCTTATCTCTTGACATGTCCTTCGCCCCAGTGCGAACGCGTGTTTTGTAGCATTTTATTCTTTTCCTTGGCTAAATAGATTTATAAATCTAGCAAATTGCGTTTAGCTGCATTACCCCTTGCACAGTCGATCCGCCGCCATTTCTGTATTTATCTCTTTATGTCAATTTATAATTTAGGTCTGTGGCTGAATGGAATTTAATGCGACGCCGCATTAAATATTAAAAGGCAACCCACAGCGCCTTGACCGGCTCGTCTGAAACGTTAGCTACCTCCCGGTCTGTTCGTTTCACCGTCTGTCGCTCTGTCTGCCGGCAATTTGCATATTTAGTTGCACTAGCGGTTACTGTTGCCGTAAACGTACTGTTTTAGCCTTGCCTTGCTTTGCCTTGCCTTGTCTTGCCTTGCCTTGCTCGCTTTGCTATGTAAATCGCGCGAAGTTTTCGAATAACAAAACCTGCATTGCAAAGGCACCTAAATCCACTCGCACACGCACCACCCACACCCACACACACACTTGCACACCTATAGCCACGCACTGACACACCTGTCGTCAGTTTGTTGAACCCGCCTTTTATGTGGCACGTTAAGTTGAACGTTCGTTCATTTTGGACTTCATTTCCGGCGCTTCTCTTGCCTTAACTGACTTAAACTCATCTCTCATTGTCCCACACCCCTGCGCAGCTCTGGCCCGCGTCGTCGCCCCAGTCAGAAGTTGGCATTTCAATTGAATTGCTAATGCGGCGTACGATAGCTGCGAATGCCACTGCAGCTACTTAAATGTTGCACTTGCCACAGTCTCTGCGCCAGGACCCCAGCTCGCCGGGGCATAGCCAAGCTCCACTATATAATCTACTCTGATATATTTGCTTTAGTGAGTTTCCACATAACGTGCACTAGTTGTAACCATGATTTCTTATGAACTGGCTGACCTCTGAAAACTTTTGCTATTTGTCAGCCAACTAATGGTGAAATACGAGGAATAAACTTTCATTTCAAACACCCTGCGACGCAGCATGCATGCAGACAGGTGAGCCAACTGCGCCAAGGTATGCGAAGCGTTAGCAGAGCTGATCTTAAGAGGAAGATGATTTGAATAAGGAACTTGTTTGATAATAGGGAAACGGGATAGGCATGTTGTAGATGGAACGAGTTGGTAGCAAACACGCAAATATACTTCATTTAGTTGATCAATCCAGCCAGATTTATATACGTTTAATAGAAGAACTGAAGAGCTAGCTGACAAGCAGCTGGGCATGTCTAGACTGGCATAGTCTGCTCATTCGCTGTCGCTCTCTCTCTCTTTAACTCTTTGCTCTAGACTGAAATAGCCTCTCTCCTTTGCTTTCTCCCTCTCTCACTCTTTGCTCTAGACTGAAATAGTATCCCTCTCTTTTGCTTCGCTCTGTCCCTCTCCGTCTCTCCTCTAGACTGAAGGAACTCTCGTTTGCTCTCTCTCTCTCTCCCACTCTCTGCTCTAGAATGAAATAGCCTCCCTCTCTTTCGCTTTTGCTCTCTCACTCGCAGCTCTAGCCTCTAAAAGCCTTTCTCTTTCACTCTCTGCCTAACCCACATCGTAAAAAGATATGCTTTCCCAAGAGCGCAGCTTGGAAGCCTCAGCATATGCAAGTGCGACAACATTTATTCACTCAAACTATTTGTAATCTAATATACTTGAAATGAGAATCCAAACAAAAAGTTACGAACTTAAAGGTGGAAACTAATTTGAGACTAGGTTGGAGCATGAGCAGGAGATAAAATGTGGCTGTAGCTCGTGTTCAGACGGCATTTTTCAGCAGCCATTGAAAGGTCGTGAATAATGCAGTAGCGTAGTGAAGGTAGCTGATATGTAGGTGATATGTTAGCTAGCCTTCAAATGCTTATTGGCAGTGCACATTAGAGGCGCCACGTTTAGATGGTCAATCCTTTTATTTAGCTAAGCCACGCGAGTGCGGCGCGAAAGTAGGCAACGTTTGCGTGTTGCGAGCTCGGCGTCTGGCACAAGCAATTTGTATGGCGGCTTATCACTTATCTAGAGGCAGCGAGGGGTTTGGTTGGTTCAATGGCAAGCAGCCAGAGCTAGAGCTGTAGCTGGAGCCGGGGTGGGGCAGGAGGTTACGCTTAGGATTTGCCCATTAAAGTGAAAGCGAAAAGCGTCAGCGATGCGTTTAGGGCGGCAAGCGAAAACTTTTTCTTGGCAGGGGCACGCGCGCCAAACTTAAGTGAGAGGTAGGGGCAGTGCGGAGTGGGAGGGGATTGGGGAGTGGGGCTTATGCTGCTATTCAGACAGCTCTGCCCATTGCTGTTGCTTTTTATTTTAATTCCCAAATCGAAAAAGTTTGCCGTTGCGATTACACTAAAACTCTAAACGCTCTAAGCGACCCGAACCCAAAGATTCTGCAAGCGGCTTTGAGCGCCCTTTTTCCTCTTTTTTTTTGTTATTATTGTTGCGGGTGGGCGTGGCCGGGCGGCTGCGTATGTGAACTACTAATTTGGCATGTCTGGGAAGTTTCCTTGCCATTGCCGCATCGAAAAGCCAGCTCGAAGCTCATTCCGTATGCCAAATGTGAGCCGCAGTTGTGGCACGAACGTGGGACGTTTGGGCAGGCAGTAGGCGTGGCTTAGCTGAATGGCTGACTGGCAATAAGCATGCAGCATTAAACGATTACAAATGATTAAGTCAACAACTTGGCGTGAAATTTGTTCGGCATCGTGTTGCCATATCGCAGCTGAATCGGAGCGGTTTGGGTTGGCTCAGCCGGCTGCTTGGGGCCGAGCATTAAATGCAATTTGGCCTAATCTGCGCGCATGTATCTGCAACAGTGTCGCAACTGAAGGCAACTACTTACTTGCCAATCCCCCTCCCGCCTATCCAGTTGTCTGCCATCAGACCTGGCTATGCAAACAGACTGGAAATTAACCGCATTCGATTCCCCAGGCGGGCCAAGCAAATTTTCTTAATTTTCATTTATTATTTAGGGAATTAATTCTGTGCCTCGGCTGACATACACGCAAGCGCTACATACACTCTTTGCCCTTTCCTCTTGCCTCTTTTACTTTCACTTTCACTTGCCTGCTGGTGCACCCCCGGCACATACGCTGTGCTGTGTGTTTCGCCCACTGGCTGTGAAATTTATTCATTGGACCACAACAGCGCGAGGCATTCAAATTTTGTTTATATTTTTTTCTTCACAGTTGCCAAAACGGCGCATTACGCTCGCTTAAGCCATTCAATGGCCACTGCTTAAAAGTTCCCAGACAGTTCAGTGCAGTCCAGTTTAGTCCAGCCACACACCCCGTCCCCGCCAAGTCGGAGTCTGTAAAGTGTCTAAACTGCCGCTGCCATGTCGCGTCGCTTTCGCTCAGCAGCAAAAAGTACACTTAAGTTGCGTATACCCTACCAGAAGTGTCTTTGCTATCAGGACTTATCACACCCAAAAAAAAAAAAAAACCGTTATAATAAAGTTTATGCATACTTTCTTAATCTTGTCTGGCAAGCCAAAGTTCTTTGCTTATGTTTAGTTTATATTAATAGAGGCTGTGGTACACATTTATATATGTATATATATATTTATATATATATACTGTATATTGCTGTAATGTATTTAGATGTACATGTATTATATATGTTCGCCACGACTAAGTTTTTAATTTTTTTAAGATGTATCATTAGCCTAAAGTATTACTGTAACTATTATTATTATCCTTAATATATATTTTTTCTTTCATTATTATTTTGTTGTATTTTGCGTATTATTTTGAGTATTTTTAGAAGCATTATTATCATTTTCATTATTAATATTATTATTATTATTTTTATTAATATTATTATTATTTTTAATATTATTATCATTATTATTATTATCATTATTATTATTACCATTATTATTATTATTATTATTATTATTATTAATATTATTATTTTTTTTATTATTATTATTATTATTTTTTTTTTTTTTATTATTATTATTATTATTATTATCATTATTATTTTTATTATTTTTATTATTATTATTATTATTATAATTATTATTGTTATTAATATTATTATAATTATTATATTTCAATTACCGAATTTTTCAATTTGTTTATTCATTATTCTCATGCACATCACCACAACAATTATAATTCTCATTATGCCAGACATTTCAGCAGTTATATTAAGAGTTCGCCAAGGTTTGCTTCAGTCATTGTTTTACTTTTGGAAATTTGGGCTAAGATCAGATAATTGTTTCAAACAGTTCAAGTGTATTCCATCTTCGGCAATCGAACGTCTTCACTTTTGACTTGTTTTCATTCGATGCTGTCCTCGTTTGTCCTCGTCCCAGTTGATCTAGTTTCTGTTGACACTTGTTTTGCTCTGCCGGAATGAAAACAAGCGCTTCAAACTGGGCGTCGAATGGGCGTTGCCTGTGAGCTTTCGCCGAGTGAACTGCACCAGGGTACGACGACAATATACCCTGTAAATAGATATATTATACTTGATTTATATACAAAAGCACAAGTTCCTTTACAGCTTACCTCGCATATACCCCAACAAGAGTCATTATGGAGAGGCATCAAATCCAAGTATTGAATATTCAGTCAAAGATTCATTTGAGCACGTGGCGAACTGAATGGCAAATGTCCTTCAGGCCTTTTTGCATTCAAGTCTGTGGTTGAGCCACTTTAATGGCACTTTTAGTTTCGCTAATCGCTTTATGATGATGTCTTCACTATGTCTATGTGTGTGCCTGCCTTTATGGTGTCTGCACAACAGCGTGAGTGTGGTGCAGGTGGTCTAGTCGTGAGGCAACTCTTAGATGGCGCCAACATGCGCAGCCAACAGCTGGGCGATAGTTAAAGTTTTTATGTGAAAACAACTCACGTAGTGCCTGATCAAAGGCGACGCTGGCTGAAGACGCTGCTAATGGCCGCCTGACTTATGCTGACTACAAATTAAACTGACTCGACTGGCAATCAAAGCCACAAACCAGAGGCGTCAACATATCGATTGAACTACAGCCTGTGATCAAGGATTCATCAGCTGCCGAACCAGCTGATGAATAATCATCGAGATAAAGTTTTTATAAAGTGAAAAGTTGCGCCCAAGGCACACGTCTGTTCAAATGCTGAAATGTATCCACAAATGATATCCAGCTGGAGCTGCTTGCAATATAACAAATTATCTTACCGATAGCCAACGAGTGCATCCAGGTGAGCAAGTTAATTTGACAAATGGAGTAAACAGACAGAAAGACAGCCAGACAGCCCGACTGCCAGACAGACTGCTTTAGCTAAATGGCAAGTTCTTGGAATTGAGTTTCATGGTAATTTGTTCTATGCCAACTGCTGTTATACATTTTTAAGGCCAATTAGGGCGGCTCGCTAACCGCACAAAGTTCGAAGGCAAACGCTGCAAGGATTTTGGCATATTTGGGCCGACATGTGAGAGGCGCAGCCGAGGAAATTGATTTCGCTGGATTGACAGCCCAATCAGGCAAGCAGCCACGAAACTCGAGTATTTTTACAAAAATCTCTTGAATTCATAATGCAGCTGTCTTTATTTTTTAGCTAATGGCCCGCGCATAGCTCTTGTCAATTGCATAATTGATAGACTCTCTAATCCTTAGCAGCTTGAGTTGGGTAAACGGAGCAGGCGACTGTCTGACGACTTTTCCTTTATTGATTTATGATTAACTCAAGAGCAGAGCTTATTGGATGAATATATTATGCGAATATTTCTACAGATTGGCTAAATAAGATCAATATAAATATTGATTTAGATAAAGGAAGCTCTGTTAGACGTCTTACGAGAGAGTCTCTTGTGCCGTCTGTTGCTTTTTCATACATACAAAATACAATTATTTTTAAAAATACACATTCATATTCCCGCAGACTTCTTAAGACTCATTCTTTCGCAAAGTCGTTAAAAATTCATTCAATGCTGACCTAATTCTGCTTGGCAGCTAAAAATTGTTTATTGGGCAAGGCGGCGTATACGTTATATTTATCATTTCGTTATCAATGGACAACTATATCGCATTAGGCATCTACAACATGGCCGGGCCAGAGTATCTATAGAATGTATGTAGCTGCCCATGCCCTTTAAGGCCATATTCAATTTTGTTTTCAAGTTCGCGACATTTGGCCACGGGCCCTGCACGTCGCCAGCCGCCAGTCGCCTGTTTCGGGTCTGTTTTATGTGGGTTAATGTGTCCATGGCAAAACTTGGCCATGCTGGTCTGCGTGTGCCATTCCGATTGCGAAAAATAAAGCTATTAAAAAGCATAAACCTACGAAATGCTCGAATGCTCGCTTTCTATAGTTAAAGAGTCGCCATGCGGCTCAGAAATGACAATGGGGCAAGAGCGAGACAAAGGAAGGGAAGGGGAAAGGGAAAGGGAAGATGGCTTATGGCTTAAATCGTGGATTACATAAAACATTAAATGGGGCACAGCTTAATTTCGATCGGAATTCGTTTTATAAGCCTGCCACATGTTGCATGGCAACTGTATTGTTGCCGAGTCCGTGACGGTTTCGTGCCATATGTTGATTTTAATCCGAACATGCGATATACAAATGATATTTCTCATTAATATTAATGTCTGACATTAATCCGCGAACAACAATCACGACGAGCTATCGGCTTATCGAGGTGCAAGCGCTGCAAGCAGCTGAATGCGATGCCAGATAGCCACTTAATGCGCACTCAGATATGTAAATTCGATTTTAAATTAAACGAGCACAACGTAAACAATAACAAATGGACTGCAAAAATACCCTGCACTTCAGTGCACGTATGATAGGGGCGTGATTTTAATAAAGAATCTCTGCATATGCAACAGATATGAAAATGGGATTTTAAATTAAATCAAGAGACAGCCAATAGATGCCCGACATGAATTGAAATTCAATGAGTGGGGTGGAAGCGTGAAAGGAACTTCTATACAGATGCTCCATTGTTAAGAGACCTTCTATTCAGAGCTGCATTGTAAAGAGCCCTTCTCATCTGGAAGCTATAAATGTGAATACGTATGGGCCCGCAGGCATGTCCAGCTCAACTCTACGCTTTGCATTTTGCCAACAAAATAATTCATGATTTTCATGTCAAAATATAAACATCAATGCGAACAATTAGAGTGTGCGAGCCTGGCATCATTTGGTGTAGTTTTATCAACTGAATGGGCAGAGCGTCTAGCTGGTGAGCCCGTTATTATGGCCTCGATGGGAAAAGTTTTGGCTTGAAAGGGTCATTAAATAAGAAGCAGATGATGATGATGAGGCATGAGGAGAGGAGACAGACTTGTCAGCTTGGCAATAGCATAAAATACAAACAGCCAAATACACGAGTACATGTAAAACTTTCGACATCGAGTTTTATTTGTGAAAAGTATTTTCAACTGAAATTGATTTCTTTCTTTGCAGACGAACAAAAGAAAACAAAATTCGAACGGACAACACACAAAAAGATAAAAGCATCTCTGCCAAATTCGATGAATGCAACGGCAAAGAAACTGTGAACTGAGTGTAGAAAGGCTACGGTTTACATTCAAGTTTCAATTCACAATTGGCGCGACAAACGAGTGACAGCCGTTTGATATAGCACTCGATATGAAGGCCAACATATGGCCAGAAGCGCTGATCAAGGTCTGTTAATTGAGCTACAGGAAACATCAACGGCAGAGACGAACACCTTGACAGCAGTCGCCGCTGTCGCCGCCGCCGCAGCAACGGCCGCAGCCATGGCATCCAGCATGGATAACAATACCGTCTATTCCTACGATATATCCGCAACGGACGTGCTCTATCAATGGAGCGCATCGGCCAACGATGCACGTGCCGTTGCCCCAGACACATCTAGCCCGCTGTCTACAGCAGCCGCAGCAGCAGTTGGCGCAGCACGTGTCGGCTCGGGCGGCCTGAATGAAACACACTTTCTGCTGGTTGACTATGCGACCAGCATGAACGACAGCCTCGACTATGCCTCCTATCAGCAGCAGCTGGCCAGCACTGAATGCCGCCAGATGGACAATAATATGACCTATTGGAATCTTACCTGCGATTCGCCGCTGGACTATGCACTGCCACTGTACGGCTACTGCATGCCCTTCCTGCTCTTCATGACCATAATATCCAATTCGCTGATTGTGCTCGTCCTCAGCAAGAAAAGTATGGCAACGCCCACCAACTTTGTCCTAATGGGTAAGTGGCCAAGCAGCGCAATTTATAAGCCATCATCGTTCATAAGTATATACTATACGCGATTATTGATTACAGTGTGGCGAAGGCATAAATGCCAGTTGCTGGCTAACTTGACTAAGTGACTTGCTTATTATCAGACTGGGTAATTGGCGCTTATAGTTAAATGTTGACTTAAGACAGGCTGCCAAGTCTGAGTTGATATATTGATAGATCGGATTATTGTTAAAGCTGGAGAGCGAAGATAGATGGAGAAAGCAGAGGGACAGTATAGAAAAAAGATATCTTAAATGTATAAGACATGTATTATCTGACTCATGAGAATCGCATAGAGAGGGGAAACAAATTTAAAACTTGATTAGATTTTGTTACTCTAGAATAAGGATCACTATGTAAGACTTTAATCATAAGAAACGTACTCTTAGCTTGAGCACAGGTAAAGCTTATAAAGCTAATATTATTTTGACATATATAAAGATTCATGAGAATCACAGAGAAAGGGGATTCTTGAAAATGTAACATGGACAACAGTTACAGGATTTTTTACAAAGACAAAAGAAAATAAGAATTTAGAAAGAAACAAAGACTGTGAATGAGAGACTTAATTGACTAAAGCGTAAGAGTTAAAGCTTAAAAAAGTTACCATAAGACCGTTAAGTACACAATGCTGTAGGATACTTAAGCAAGACAACACATCTAATAAAAACTTGTTATGCGAAATTTGTTATACACAACAGCAAAAATAAACAGAAGTCGATCAGTCAGTCAGCCAGTCATAACTGCTTGTTTTGCCGAGAGGAAACTGTTTTCTGTTATGGGCAATCGGAAACTCACGAAATTTGCTGCTTTCCTTGCTAAAAGCAGCGCATGGGACTAACGTGGCTGCCGTAGCTTAACACCAAAATGTTTTTCTTCGAACCGTGTGCCGGAACAGGAAGAGTTTTAGACTGTCTTTCCTACGGAATTGAATTTGCGAAATACAACCAAAGTTTCATAAAATTCTACCGAGGGCACATGTATATATAACTGAAAGGAATCATTGTGGCATATGGTCTCATTGTTCAGAGCACATTAGACAGCCTTTTTCAGCTCATCATATAACTATATTTAATATGTTGTTAGTCACTACGCATGACGATGCTGGGCAGAGTCTTAAAAAGCATTTAACGCAAACTGATCGATAAATCGATATTGTGATTGCAAAGGATTTGCTTGCTGTTGTCCTTCAAGGGCTAGGCCCGTGCCAGTGTAATCTCTTCAAGCTCTTTCGCCACACCAGCTCGCCAGCCCGCCAGCCCGCCTGCCCGCCCGTCCGTCCGCCCGCCAACCCTCTCGACCCCTTAAACATATTTATGATTATTACTTATTTTTTATTCCATGTCATTTCATCTGTGGAGTGTTGAGGCCCCCATCGCTGTCCCAGCACACGCGCGGTTCCATTTAATGCGTCACAATGTTAAATCAGGCAGAAGTTTTGCGAGATTTCAAAATAGCTGGCAATGTGCGTGCCTCATTTGGGTCCGCCCCTCGCTGCCGCTTGTCTGTGGCACGCATTCCGCGTGCCGCAACTTCAAGTAATGCTGAGATATTCTAATAGCGTGTGTAATGCTAATGGCTGACTGACTAGGCGGCTGGCTGGCAATGGGGAGCTTTGTGCTGTGTGGCATTTGCCACTGATTTATGAAAAGTCGCTGACTTGGCCAGCTAAACGGGTGCGAGAGTGCCAGTGTCGTCAGTGGGGTTAAGGACCTCCAGCCCAGGCCAAGTGCGAGGGGCACAGGAGATATCACTAGCGAGGTAATTCAATTTCCGACACTGAACTGTGCAATGCAATTTGTAGCCGCAGATTATGTAAGCTCCACGAGCTGTACCCAAAAAAATAACAAAAATATATGGCCATTGAGCATAAGACAATGTAAGCTACAAACAGCCGCTCATAAGCCGTGTCATTTGCCTTTTGATATTCGTCCATGCCGCAATGTCGCCCACATTTCATAACGAACAACTGACAACTGACAACTGTGGCATGCCCGCCCACGCTGCTTGTCAATGGGTTAATCGCATTGAATGCGCGTCGGGGAGTGGGGGTGGGGGGTGTCCTGCACAGGACGCGGCTAATCGCATTTGGCTGCCAGCAATGGTGACAAGCACGAGGCGAGCTAAGCGACAATAAATGACAGCAGTCCAAACATGAAATGAACTTTGACTTAAGCTGGCTGCAGAGCAACAGCAGCAGCAGCAGCAGCAGCAGCAGCAGCAACAACAAGTTGACTAAAATTGAACATGAAACCCCCCGTGGAGCAAAGGTCGGTATAACAGAATAGTCGAGAGACTGTGTCAGTCAGCCAGCCAGGCAGTCAGTCAGCAGTTGAAGTGGTAACCGAGCGACTTTGTCGCCAACGTGCTCGTCACACGGGGCGTATGATGTACTTGAACTTTAATGCAGCATCCAAGTAGAATGTAATACAAATAAAGCACAAAGTTGATTAGCCCTTCGTGGAGACTGCTGCTGCTGCTGCTGCTGCTTCAAGGGTGGCTGCCACTAATTAAAGTATCTATTTATTTAATTGACTCCTTTAAAACACTCAGCTGCAACAACTGGCAAGCAGTTAGTTGACAATTTTCTTATTGAATTAAAGATTCTGCTTTTGCCATGAAACCATCTGCATTGGACTGTCTTAGCGGCATTTCTACGTGTTACTAAAGACAATGACAGATTCAAACAAATACAAATTAAGCTAAAAATATTTTTATGCAAATCGGAGGCTGGACATATAGAGAATATAGGCGGACCAAGCAAGAGTAATAGCATGTCCGCTTACTATTTTTCAGCTGCTGTAGGAGTTATCGATTACAATTTGCTCTTCGATTATTTAATAAAGTTTGCGATCATGAATTTCTCTGAAAATAATTTGAAAATATGTCAAAAATTACAGCTCAGTTTCGCTGTGAAGTATGTAGGCCAGCTCAAGAAAGAAGCTAGAAAGCTTTAGCAGCCTATGTTGAAAAAGAGTCACAAATTGAACTCAGTCATTGAAATTAGAATCTTGAAGCCAAGAGCCAGCAAGAGCCATGCCAAGACGATGTGAAAATAAGACCACAATATATTTTTTGTTTAATTTCCACAAAACTTATAACTGCAGAGAACGAGTCCCTAGCTCAGCTCTCAGCATGTTTAAAGTACACGAAATGTTTGCTACACAATTTGAAAATGAGCACAAAACATAAGTAATATTTCGTGCTATAAAATGCAATTTTTGCACTAGTTATTTCCAAGTATTTTTTTATAAGAAACCACATAAACTTTTACAACTCTGAAGAATAAGAAATTTCTGGTCTGAATGCAGTCGTCGAGCGGTTTCTTCAACCTTGCCAAGAAAATGCTAAAAGCGAGTCTTTTATTCTGTTATTCAGTTATTCGACTCTTTGTTTATCGTGTCACGTTTGCCTTGTCAGCAGCTTTTAGTTGCAAACTAACTTTTTTTTGCTCCTGCAACTGTCAAAACATGACATTAAAAACTTGTTTTGTGGCCAATTCAGTTGTGCGATAAGTTTGCCACGCAAGTGTTCTATGATGACAGTCTGCCGGCAAGCACTAAAGGATTGTGAAACAAGTTCATTAAAATTAGGTAGAGCAAGGCAATTGTAGATAACTAAAATGTAGCCAAGTTACAAAGTGCAAATTGTCGTAAATTGAAACTGGGAAAACAGCTGCTTAAGCTTAAGCAGTTGCTCATGTTGGACAGGCTAGACTACCTATGCTTCCTTAACGATTTTGAAAAGTCTTTTACACGAAAGCTAAAAAACTGGAATATAATAAGCAGAGTCGATAGTCAGCGTAATTAAGTATCTGATTGATCTCAGACCGCAGTTTTAGCTGCATGAAATACGTTTATAGTCAACATCAAAAGTAAATTAGTTAACTTAAGCAGAAAAGAGCAGTAAATGGCTTAAATCAAACCCTGGCTAAGGGGCCAAATTAGCAAAAGCCCAACGTGTTTTTAAGCCAAACTATGGGCTGGTCATTGTTCATTTATCCACACTCTAATCCAATTTGTCACATTGTTTGTTCTCGCACTCATTCTCTCTATCTCCCTCTCTCTCTCTCTTTTGCAGGCATGGCCATTTGCGATCTGCTGACGGTTGTATTCCCCGCTCCTGGCCTCTGGTATATGTACACATTTGGCAATCATTACAAGCCCATGCATCCGGTCTCCATGTGTCTGGCCTACAGCATTTTCAATGAGGTAAACAAAAAAAAAATAACAAAAAAACAAAAAACAGAAAACAAAAAACCTCAACGACAACACGACACTGCACTACACGGAACGGGCACGCGGCTCAGCTTCGTGTTGTTTACTGTAGAACTAGAAAAGGTGAAGGAGGAGAAAGAAGAAGCAGCAGCATCTTTTAATTGCTTGGGCAAGTTCAAGAGGGTTACTTTTGGAGTAGAGAATGGGGTTTGTTTTGGCCTCCGCTCGTAGCCAGCTCTATGTGGGGCAAGGTGGCATGAGGGCTGACAGAAAAGTAGGGGGCCGGTGGGGCTAGCGGAGAGGGTCATATAGACGCTCATTGACCTAAATAAAATGCTTGACTGCAAGTTGGCGTTCTTTGTCTCTGCTGCTGCTGCTGCTGCTGCTGTTGCTGATGTATGACGCGTAAGCATTCTGTGTGCTGGAATACCGTTATTGTAGCTGCCACCCTTAGTTGTATCTGTATCGTTATCGTTATCGTTATCGTTATCGCATTTGCTGCTACGTTACGTTCGCACTTTGTTTATGTATTTTTGTGAGCTACTGTGTGTGTGTCTGTGTCATTTCTGTCAGCATAATGAAAGACCAAATGTTGATAGAGGCGCAAGTTTTTATACAAGCTGCCAACTGCCACAAACTAACTGAAGTGTCAAAAGCGAGTGGGCAGGCTACCAAACTAACCAAGCAACAAAACCGCCACCCACACAGCTAGCCACCCAACCAGCCACCTACCCAGCTAGCCACCCGCTCATTCAACGTATTCATTCATTCATTCTTTCATTCGTTCGTTTGCACTCGCTGTGCTCACACTTTCTTCGTTTTCTTTTTGCCCGCGAAGTTGTCGTTGTCGCACGTTTGCCTTGATTAATCAACATTTTCAATTTATGGCGCTCGTTTAGAGCAGCAGCAGCTGATGAAGGTGTGTCGCTGGCAACAAGGGGTTGGGGCTGCTGGCGGGTTGAGAGATGGTGAAAGATGGCGGCATAAAGCAAAACTGTTTACTCATTTCAATGGAGTAGTGTCGAGCTGATAAGATGTGTCCCATTGTTGTCGCCGTTGTTGTTGCTGCTACGTGCTGCGACTTGACTCCCAGGGGATTTGTACCAGCCGAATTCCATGCTGTGCCCCGCACTCTGACATGGGAATGAGCATGAGACGGCGGGCTTGGGGTTTCAGCTTGGTTTGACTTGAGTAGTTGGAGCAGTCGCTTGGAGTGGCCGTGTGTCTCCGGCTATGTCCCGGCTATCTGCGTATGACGGCCATAAAATTCAGCTCACATACACAGAGGCTGTAATAACCGCCAGGCGACCATTGCAACTAAAGTTGAAGACTTCGTTACATTTCCCTCGCAATTTATGTGACTCTCGAAAAGGCACGGTCGGCGCGTTTTAATGGCCATGTTAATGTGTCAGCCGAGTGCTGCTCCATCTCTTTAACAAGCAGCTTGCTCTTCCTCTCAAAAACAACAACAACATCTGACATTGTACTGGTTGGCAGCTGTAATTGCAGCTGCGCTTGTGTTTATCTCTCGCAGAGTTGTTGGATAAACTCACATAAATCGGATTAGGCTACAGTTTGCTGCACAAAATGCACTCGGTTATGCGTTGGTAGAGAGCACAACGTGTTGTACAACATGTAAGCTGGCAGCTTTTCGCTGCCAGCATTTTTTGACGAGAAACTGTGTTAGGATAATGCTGTCATGCTTTAAGATCATTTTCAAATGCTGGCAAACAGAACGTAGTGAAAATTCGTGTAATGCTGATGAACAGAAATGAGCTGACCAGGCAACAGTGATACTAGTTCCCATAGCTTTATTTTAGCAGCGTTTCGAGTCATTGATAGCAAGCAGTACCTGAAATGATTAATAAGATTGGTCATTTAATCAGTAATCATTTTATGTTTGTTGCCAGGATGATAGGGCTGCCATATGAAGCAGTCTCAGATAAATCAATTCGCGTTCAACATTTGGCACATATTGAGCCAACTTATCCATTGAACCATTAAAACCCAGAAGCAATACATGAACTTAAACCATTTTTGCTTTATTACAGTTTCTTTTTCCAGCTGCTACCTGTTTGGTCAGCCCATTTATGTATTTAGCTTAATTGCAGGCACTTCTTAAGCTCTGGTTCTGCTCTTTGTTTACAGATCATGCCCGCCATGTGTCACACCATCTCCGTCTGGCTGACTCTGGCCCTGGCCGTGCAAAGGTAAATATGTAATAAATACTTTTTCTTTGACTCTCATGTTTAAATATCACTCATCAACTGTCTACGGCCAGGCGTATGCGTACTCTTACTCGTACGGGCCAACTGACTTACTCTGGCTGACTGACTGTGAGAGCTCTTGACTTGTCAATGGGATAATAAATCAGCTGTGCTCAGTGGGTCACGTTGTCAGTCGTGTTGCCAATACACTCAGCGCTGTCTTTGCCATACAAATTATGCGCGAAACAGAAAAAAGCAACCAAAAAATAAGAGAATCCAGCCTCAGACGCTAGAGCTGTCTTTCGTCCAGTTAACGCGTCGTATGAGTAATGTGCGTGTTGTCTCTGCCCACAGCTATAAACATGGCATATACTTCTGCAAATCTGTGTATGTGTGTCTGTGTGTATGTCTGTCAATCAATCTTGTCGCCTGTTTTTGTTGCCTGTTTTATTGTCCGCTTAAATGATTAAAATGCAAAACAAAAAAATATTGTATTAAAAGCATAAAAAAATATTTTTTTTTAAATATATCTGCATTATGTATTTTTTGTAACATGTATATATTATATATATTTATAAAAAAATATTTTTTTATAAATATATATATATATATATATAAAGAAAATATTTTTTGATAACTAATTGAAAACATAAGAGTTTTTTTTTTTTGTATTTTATTCATTGAAATTTTTTTCCCATAATACTCATCTGGAATTTATAATAATAAACTGATATTTGTTAACTCTCTGCTCTTCAATTTAATTCGAATTTTATAGAAAATTTCAATTATCAATTCAACTTTTTTTGCAAGATTTTTTTAAACTTAGTTTCAAATCAATTTTCAACCAACGCAAAACTAAATGAAAATTGTGGAATATGTTTGTGACAACGGCTAATTGGCTTTACTTATAGTTCTATAAGCTGTCACATTGATAAACGTTTTTCCAGCTTCAGGCTAGCAACAGCAAAATGCGTTTATGGCAAAAAAAAAAAAACTTTGGGCTTTAAGGCTTTAAGGCTTTAGTTTCGCTATGCACATATATCACATCTGACTTTCTCATAATGAAATCAAGAATCAGTTTTCAGCTTTCAGTTTTCAATTTTTTTAAGCTCAAATTGTTTGGCTGCAAAGCCATAAATAAGCTCCGCCTGTGAGAGCGGGTCAGTCAATGCTGTAAATGTTTTATATGCACATTGTCTCTATGTATATTAAAAAGAAAAAACAAAATGAAAAACAATAAACTAATATGTATTAAATTGGCAACATAAATCGTGAGTGTGTCGTGAGTGTGTGCCCCGCCTCAACGCCCTTCGCTGCTCTGAAATGTATATAAAACTCGCATTCGCCTCTAAAAACTCTCGAGTGCGGCGCAAGGGCCACTTGAGAGCTGGCGCATTGTTCTATTAACTCATGTGTGGGATCATAAATTTTACAGCCTGTAAATAAATAACAAAAAAAACACAAAATTTTGGAGGCCTAAAAAACGGGCAGCACAAAAAAAAAACAGAGAAAAGAAAATGTTCTATAAAAATAGTCATAAATATTTGTGCCATTATGCGATGTGGACCGCTTCAAGTGGTCGCTGCCTGGTGGTGTGAGTGCGCCTGTGCCAGTGTGAGAGGGTGTACGTGTGTATGTGTGTGCAGCAAATAGCTAAATAATTTGCTATGTTAGCTGGGGACAGATTCAGCTGACATCCCTCAGCTCACATTTTGTAAAATGCGTTGAAAATTGCCCGAGGACAAATAGCGCGATAAAACAGTCAACGTTTATTGTTATTATTGCTGTTATTATTGTTGTTCTTGTTGTTGTTGTCGCCATGTCAGCTTTTGGTATTTCACTTGATTTTCGTGTGCAACTCAGAATCGTAGAACAAAATAGAACACTCTGACACGAAATGACAGAAATGTGTGTATTGAATAATAGCAAATTTAATGCTAGAGTTGCAGCAATATATAGCATGAATCATAGGTCAAATTTATGTGATTACTCTATTAGCTCAGCTTCAGCTCAGACATCAGTGCAATCCGCTTAATCAAATATTCTTGTAGCCTGTGTTGGCTCCAGGAACCGGCGCTTGGCTTAACCTGGAAATCTCCGTACTGCAATTGGCCAAATTGATGTAGATTTGTCAAGAGATTGCGGTCATTCGTTCCATTTACCTCAACGGCTCTGCCGATGCCAGAGCATATACAAAGACCTAAGATCCAAGAGATAGAAGAGCTCATATGATATGCAGATTCCTATGATGATTACACAGATTATGAATACTTCTTAATGAATATTTTCTTAAATGGTTTTCAGCAGCATATAGGGTATTTCATAGTCAGGCAATGCCAACTGGCTACACTCATAGATGTTGCTACATAAAAAGCTAAATATCTCAATAGAGTAAAAAATGTATGAACTGTTGAGCATCATTCATGACCGTATGAGAATCGAGGAATTCAATCGAATTTGTATAGAACGCGCACAGCTTTGAGTGCCTGGAAGTACTCTTTGAGCATTCGTAATCAAGCCGAATTAAATGTGGACAGGAAATCAGTTGAGTAATTACTTCGACTGATGCGAAAGGACAGTTTATATAAGTTGTGCGTGGCGCATTTTAAATACATTTGTGCTCATCCATCTTCAATGGAATATGCTAATTACTCATACTAATTATTTGGCTGGATGAATTGCGTTTATTCTGTTGATTTATTATTGCGCATCGCTGATGAATGCCTGGGCCACGGCATGCCCTGCCTTTTGTGCGGGAAGCCAAGCGAAGTGCCAGTGGATCAAAAACAAGCGCTTGGTGTCCGAGCGGCGGTGGGCGTGGCTAAATGCTGTTCATTCAATTATTAATATCAATTCCATTTAGGGCTAAACGCCTCGCAATCGTTGCGTCCTTTGTTTACGATTGCTTTCAACTTTAATGAAATCCCCGCTTGACAAAGGTTCAATGTAAGATTGATTGAAAACCATTTTGAAGTGGCAGCCAGAACGAGACAAGCACCGGCCAAGGCGAAGGCGAAGGCGAAGGACACTGCTTGGGCGTCAGCGTGGGCGTGCCCATAATTATGCGCATAAATTAGTCGAAAGGCAGAGCATTTAGACAGAGTCTAGCAAAAGCTGCGGCAGCTTAGCGCAGACATACTCAACAATAACTTAAGCTAGGGTATAAAGAGCGAGTAGAGGTGGCCCGCTAGAACGACCTTCAAGTACCAAAACTAAAAAGCTGCCCCAAAGTCGCGACCGAAAGTTTTCTTAATCTCAGCAACATGCGCGCCCAGTTTTGCCACGGCCAGAAGGAGGGCGCTGCCCCAAGCTGTCGCTAGTTGCGAGCGAGCACTTTGCGCAAATTACTCGAATTATTAAAATGATTAAAATTATGAAATTATAAAGCGCCAAGTTGATTAGGTTTGCTTTAGATCGGCTTTGATTGCGCGTGCGGTCGCACCTGCCAAAGCCAATTGGCTGTCAATTGATGGGCGTGGCTGGTGGCTGGTGGCAGGTGACAACATTGTCAACACGTTGCCATCATAAATCCGAGGCGAACCAAATTGGGTTAGTCCTTGGCCTGGCTGGGCCATAAAATTATATTAGGCAAATGCGCCAAGCCAGCGCTGGCGCTTTTATGCCTCAACTCGGATAACATTTCATGAATAAAATCCATTGCCAGACACTCTAATGGCCGTCAGATAAAGTCCAACTTGATGCATGCGCCACACACCATTTCACTTTCAAGATATATGTATATATATGTCGAGCGTAATATATCAAATTTTCATACGCAAATCTCATAACTGAAAATGTCTTTCGTGCTGAACAACAGCTATCGAAGCACTTCATAAGCAAACGTGATTTTAGTGTCTGTTAACGCAGCTAATTCAATGCAGCTTTATGGGCATATCGAGTGGAGTGGATCATTGGGATGAATTATGCATTTATGAATTCATCAAACATAGTTAAGTTAATTTATTAACTGATAAGTAAATTGTTTAAGCGTTAGCAAATCTTGCTGCGCAGACCTAAGCTCGAACGTTTCTTGCTTTGAGAATTGTCGTAAATTCCATTCTCTGGCTTCCACAAGATATGTGCTCTCTTGTGATATTGAAGCTCTTTAGTTTTGATTGAACTCACTTATTAATAATCAGCTGAAACAATTCACGACATTAAAGACGCTTTTCAATTTAATTAGAGTAAGGCTTAGTAAGTAGGAAGGGCTTAATTTATAAAAGGCTACTATATTATATAGCTCGATAGAGCTATGATATTATGCGCAAATATTAATTTGATTTCTCATATAATTAAGCCCTGCTGAAACAAGCCAGAAAGTTCAGTTCAGAGCGAACAGTTTATTTAAGATATCTGCAGGCTTAGTTGATAAGAAGAGTTTTATGTTCTTTTGCAGCCTTTCTTTATTTCTACCTACCTAAAGCCCGCCTTTCATCTACATGGCTATTAGAATATATTGTTCCATAATCCATTCTTAAAAAATCCCATTGAGAACCCACTCCTGGTCAGAGTATTCCATCTTCGGCATGCTAAAGCTTAGTCCTGCCACATCACATACCAACTGAAGTACAAAAACCTCATTTACGTTCAACACAAATCATCTAATTACAGGTACATCTACGTGTGCCATGCACCCATGGCACGCACCTGGTGCACGATGCCCCGCGTGAAGCGCTGCACCTTCTACATAGCGCTGCTGGCATTTTTGCACCAGCTGCCGCGCTTCTTCGACCGCACCTATATGCCCGTTCAGATCGAGTGGAACGGCAACGAGACCGAGGTGTGTCACCTGGAGACATCGCTGTGGGTGCACGAGTACATTGGCGTCGATCTCTACTATACGAGCTACTATCTGTTCCGGGTGATATTCGTCAATCTGCTGCCCTGCATCATTTTGGTGACACTCAACATTCTGTTGTTTGCGGCACTGAGGCAGGCGCAGGAGCGGCGCAAGCTGCTCTTCCGCGAGAACCGCAAGAAGGAGTGCAAGAAGCTGAGAGACTCCAACTGCACCACCCTGATGCTGATTGTGGTTGTATCGGTGTTTCTCATTGCCGAAATACCCATTGCCGTGGTCACCTCCATGCACATCGTCAGCTCGCTGATCATCGAGTTCTTGGACTATGGCATTGCCAACATTTTCATCATGCTGACCAACTTCTTTCTGGTGCTCAGCTATCCGATCAACTTTGGCATCTACTGCGGCATGTCGCGCCAGTTTCGCGAGACCTTCAAGGAGATCTTTATGGGCCGCATGGCTGGCAAGAAGGACAGCTCGTCCAAGTACTCGATCGTGAATGGACCACGCACCTGCACCAACACCAACGAGACTGTCCTCTAGTAATTGGTGATGTTGGTGCCGCGGCGTGGCAGCAGCGACCAGCATCGCAGCACCGCCGTCTGCACGTGCACCGCCGCTGCCGATAGCTCCGGCTTGAGCGCGTCGGAGGCAATTAGCAAGGCGCCGCAGCATCAGCATCAGCATCAACATCTACATCAGCATCATCATCATCATTTTCAGCAGCGTCGCACGAGCAACATGGAAATCATAGCCGAGGAGCGCAATGTCTAGGCTGAAACGAGCTACCGAAAAGGATTTATGATAAGAGGTAAGAGACAAAGAGAGGGAGAGAGAGAGAGAGAGAGAGAACAAAAGTGCGAATACTCTGGTTTCAAACCAACTAATTACAAGTAAAAGAGGAAAAAGTTCCATTGGTTACGACAAAACTTAGCCAACCAAACGTGGATGCCAGCAACAAATCTGTCTATGTGTAATCGAATATACTATTGGATAACCAACTATACTAAACTAAATACCAATACTAATACCACAAGCAACTTTGATCACAGTTTAATAAAAAGTTTACTATTCAAGCGAAACACGTACAGATCTTATAGACGTTCAATGTTTGTTCTCGTTCACATGAAAAAAAAAAACAAAAACAAAGTTAAATAATTATTGCCGTGTGTATTTATAAATGTGTATTACATATATATATATTTAAAAAAAAAACGATAATATAAAAACAAAATAAGAGGAAAAAAAAGTAAAGAAAACTAGAAAAGTTTACATTTCACTCTACTGAAAATAAAACATAAATCTCACAAATGAAATTAAAATGTCTACGAAATAAATATAAAAAAACTGATAAGCATACATATATATATACAAAGTAGCTATGTACTTACATACATATATATATATATATATTACATAGATATATATATATATATATATATATATATATAAATAGATTATCAGAAAATTTTGAAATTCTTGAAAAACAAAAACACAAATATTTAGATAAGTAAAGTTGAAATAAATACAAACATTAAATACAGGAATTAATCGACACAAAAGAATAAGAAGAACAAGAAGAAGAAAAACAAACTAATCTATGTTTACATAGTTCTAATGTATGTACATCAGATAAAGTTTATTTTTGTGCGGCATTTGTGAAAGTTGTCCGAACGAATCGAAAATCTAATTAAACTTTAAGCGACTAATCTGAACTAAGCTAAAAACCAACGAACGAAAATATTTAGAAGAAACTCATTTAAATTCGTAAACCTTTTGAGCCCCAAAGTTTATCGAATTTAAATGACAGTCAAATATTTTCAATAAACAAAATCAGTAAAACGAATTTCAAAAGTTGACAACAATAAGTTTCAGTCTCTGCTCTTTGCAGGACAAGAAAGAAGAATTGAAAAATATTATAAAATAAATATATAAATATAAATATATATATGTGTATTCATATAGATATATATATATATATTCATTGATATTTAATAGTCATAGTATTTTTTTTTGTCTAGGTACATACATATATATATATATATATATATATATACAAATACATATATACATACATATTTATATAAGTAATAAAGCGATTCAATGTTGATATGTCTGTGTACAAGTACTTATTTTAAACAACAACAACCACAACAAATTTCAAGTTTAAATGTTTTAAATGTATGTAAATTAGCGCCGTAAGAGAAAATATGAATAAATCCAACACAAACAAAAAAAATACAAAAAAAAACAAAACTTCAAGTTTTCTGTCTGAGTGGAAATAAATAAAAATCTGTGTAACTTTAAAATGTTTTGTGAATTATTGAATTATTATTCCAGCTATCTTTCCGCTGTGTCGCAATTCTTCAGTAAACATAGCCTGATACTGATATTATGCCTACTCAAACTTAGGTTTATAGCCTGCGCCACGAACTGACTCTATGCAGCTTTTATGCCAGAGGCAGCTGGGTGTTTTAGCGGTTTTATAGCTAAAGCTCATTAGGATTGGTAATTGGGTATTCAGGTGATGAGACAGGCAGCTGAGGGCGTGCTCGTCATCTTGAAGTACAGGTAAACTTGATTACAACGACGATGAGCTGCCTGTCTAGAAACTTGCATTTTTTTAAAGTTACACAAGCTTCAATTATAATAAAACATAAAAATATATTTTTAGTATCAACAAGACGAGGTTAAAAAAAATTCTTTGACATTAATGTTTAATTATAACTTTTGCCATTTGCCTTGCCTGCTGCGTACAGGATGTCAATCAACGGAAATCAATTTTCACAAATTAGTTCAGTGTGCACTTTTACAGTGCGGGATGCACATTATCGTTACAAGTAAACGTAAAACGTAATTTCAAGTTTTTAAATGTTGCTGTATCTATTACAAAATGTCAAGCTAAATCCAGTAAAAAGTTATAATTTACTTTACAAATTGGTTATCATAAAATACAGTTTTACTAATTTAAAGTTATGCAACTCGAAAAAAAATATTCTTTTGTATATTTTCAAATACATTGCGAAGCAAAAGCTTATCTCATCTATCGTTCACCTAACAATATGTTAACTGGGCTTTCTTTTAGCACAAATTCAAGAGTATAAAAGCTAGAAACATCAAATATAGAATGTGAATTCATTGTCTGTATAAGTGTCTGCTTGAAGAGCTGCGCTCTCTCACTCAGTCGAGCGCTTCTAGCTGCCAATCGTTCCGCTCGTTATTTTGCTTAGATATTTCTATAATATATATACGCTTAAGTAGAGTTCTCTAAAATCTTGCTAGTACAGCTGACAGGCCGACTGCTTGTGGCTGCGCTCACAGCCGAAGGCGCGTGCAAAGTGCTGCGAACTGGCAACAGCATCATTGACCCGCTGTCGACTGCTGCCATGCACGCTGGTATTCTCGAGCTGCTGATCGTCATGGCAGAAGAACTGCGCAAAGTTGATAAAGAAATGCTGTTGCACAGCTGGGCCACACCTCGCCTCTGTTGCAGCCGTGGGCGTCACATGCTTGAGCTGGCAATGAGCCGTAAAATAGCTATCGTAGGCCAGGGCGAGTCCGTTCACATCGGCAAACTTTTCATCGGCAATTTCGGCGTGGCGTCTCCTCAGGCAGCTCTTCTGATAGGCAAAGCGCGCACTGGCTGACAAGCGCTGCTTTTGCTGCTTAGTGGCCGGCTTGCCACGCCCATCGTAGATCACACCGCTAAGATCAAAGCCGTGAGAGAGCTCGTGCGCAAGCAGAAAGCCCAGGGCGCTATGCGTAAAGAGTTTCGGCTGATGGGGACTGTACAGGTTGGCCGTCAGCAGCGAATGCGGCAACACCACCAAGTTGCGTGAAAAGAGAAAAAAGCATGACGCATAGCTGCCAAAGCCATCCGACTGCACCAAGAACAGATCGTTGTCCGTTGACGCTTCTCCCTCGGCCCAGCGCTGCGTCTGCTGCAATATGGCCAGCAGATTGCCGTAGTAATCGTCGGCCTTCAGTTGAAGCAGAGCGTAATGTGTCGCCAGCTGCTGCTGCTGCTGCTCCAAGCTACCGCTGGGCAGCACGCCCACGCGCAGTCTCATGCGCTCCAGCTTCTGCAGCAGAAAGTTCTGTGTGGCGTTGCCGAATCGATTGCGATTGGCTTGCAGCTGCAGCTTGAACTGCTGACGCAGCTGCTCGAACAGTTGGTGCATTGTGTGATTCGTTAGCTGTCGCTGTGCCTGTGGCAACTGCTGCTGCAGCAGCCACACGGCCGCATGCGTCAGCAGCTGACGCGACTGTGCCGCGCACGCCTGCCGCCCGAACTGCGGCGTTGGCAGCAGCTTCAGCAGACGCAGCAGCCGCAGTTGCAGATAGTGGGCAAGCAGCGACGCCGGCTGCTTAGCCAGCAATGCGGACACGCAGCTCAGATAGCCCAGCCGACGAGTTGCACCGAATGCGCTTGAATTGGGCAGCGGCAGCAGCCAAAGCGTCACAGTCGACAGTTCCTCCTCGGTCTCCTCTTCATTCTGCTGCGCACAGCGGCACAGCTGCTGTTCGAGTCTATGCATGTGCTTCCACAGCTCGCGTTCGGCCACGCCCAGCGGCCGAAGATCGCGGTTGAGCTGCCTGAAGCTCGCGTGCGTCAGCATGTCTTCTAGCACATCATCGGCTGCATCGGTCAGATAATCGTTTGGATTGGGCCAAGGCAACATCAGCTGCAGCAGCCGCTGCTCCACATCGCTGAGCGTCTCCGTCGACGACGCCTCGTCCTCTTCGCTCTCGTACTGCAGCAGCTCGGCAAGACCGTAGGCTTTCAACAGTCGTATCAGCGCACTCCAATTGTTGTCGTTCGGCTGCGAATTACTCTTGCTCCACTCGCGCAGCCAGCGCACGAACTGTGCCGCGTCGTAGCGCTTGTCGAGGCTGCGGCAGGCAAGATAATTATCGCGCAGCAGCTGCACAAAGCGCGGCTCGTCCACCTTAGGCTGCTGCTCTAGCAGCGCAGCCAAGCTCTCATGATACTCATAGTCGAGCTGCTCCAGCTGGCTGGAGTAAACGTCATTGGCATGCGCCTGCGTCCAGCCGCCACAGGCGTGCTCATAGAAATCCACGCAAGCATCGGCGCTCGCGTTCATGTGCAGCTGGAAGTAGCTGGGCAGCGGGATTGCTGGGCTGGGATTGCTAGCGAGGATTGGCGGCCACAGGCAGAGGCAGAGGCACTGGCACAGCTGTAGCCACAGCTGCAGCTTGCACATTTCACGTACGTCGAACATGGAATTCGCGTGAGAACTGCGCAAAATCGTTTGGCGATCAGAGCGCTGATAGCGAGCCAAGCGCTTCGCAGCTCAGCTCGCTGACACAGATGGCCCGCCAGATAACTCGCCCAGACGTTTGCCCCGATGACGTCATCGACCCAATTCAGCGAGCGTCGTTTGTTGAGGTGTTACATTACGTTACTTAACTTACGCTATAGAGAAGAGATAGTCTGCACTTGCCTTGTGTTAAGCATGAGCGAGAAGATCGACTTGGGATGCAAGTACTAAAAGAAACCTTTCAAAATCGACTCTATATGGGAACTATACTGCCTATAATATGGTGACTATGCTGCCTATAAGAGATGACTAGCTTGATTTTATTATTGTTATATTATTTAGCTGTAAAGTGTGCAGACTTGTGCCTGTTGGGAAGCAGATATTTCCATATACACAGCTGTAAAGCTTTATGAAGCTTCAAGTCTGAAAATAGTTTAGGAAAAGCAAATGAAAACAATTTTTAGCCAGCTATGCTCAAGTTTAGTGCTTAAAAGAACTCAGGCTTAGTTCTCAGCTGAACGTTATTGCCCCATCTAAAGGCTTATTTGTTTGTAGCAGTTAATCACCTGGCTCATCAAATGCTTCAAGTAAATTGCTGAGCTCAAAGTGCAAAATGCCGTTTACCAAAAGTGTCTTTTAGTTGATGAAAAGTCTATTTAAAATTCGAGCTCGAAATTTTTATTTGCCAACATAATAATTGTAGATGAAAACATGGCCAAAGAGATGTGCAGGATGGAGCTTAAGGCTGCTAACCATATCTTTGCAGTAAATGCAATTTACGTTTAATTGAAAAGCGCCTCAGCTGTAATAAATATTCTTGAAAGAGAGTTTTTCTCACAGCAGTAACTAAAATGTAATCAAAAAACATGAATTACTGCAATTTGAGTCCAAAATATGTGAATTCTGTTTCAGTTTCGGCTAAGGTCTTGACAGCTCTCAAAAAAACCTTCCTAAGCATATAATGGTACTCTTCTTTACTAAATCCTGTTGGCTTGTATAAATGAAAGTTTCGATTTGAATCAATTTTAAGCTGTTTGCAGACCCTTTGCCCAAATAGCCAAAGTTTGTTTGTTTTGTTTGTTGCAGACAGTAAATGGCCAAAAGGAAACTAGAAATTTGTTAAAGCTAGTCTAAGCACCTGATGAAGAATATTATAAACAAACTGTGCATATATATATATTTATATATACATTTATATATATATATATATGTTTTGAGGATAAGCCAGTTGAAACTATTAGAGAAACTTTTGTTTTCTGCCCAATAACAATAGCCGAGACAACATTAAGCCCTTCATTTGATGAGGGATAATAGAGCCGAATTCTTTCGCATTCATTCAGCATTATCTTCAATTTGCATGATAGAGTGAAAGTTCTAAAGCACAATAGCTTCTTGCTTTATCAAATTGATGGCGACTTCACCTCATTTGCATACGATGCTGGCTTAACTATTTTATGGCTGCCACGCCCATGCGGTGGCTAGGCCCTGTTGCCAGCGGTTATACAAAATGCATGGGACACACAGTGCAGCTGTGAAATATGCAACGAGCAGGGCGGAGCATGCGTTAAGAAAATGGGGAGCGATAAAACAAAATTGCAAGCACACATGGCAAGAGAGAGAGAGAGAGCGGGAGGGAAAGGGAAAGGGAGAGGGAGACTGAGGAGGATGTGAGGAAAATGCTATGAAAATGAGGAAAAGACTGTGTCGTTTCTTCATTCAAATTTAATGCACTTTTCGCTAAGTTGGATGGCTATGTGGTTAAGTGGTTGGGCGGTTGGGCGGTGCGGCAGCTGCCGGCTGCACTTGAAAGTTCTCATCAAAGTCATGAGATTTCGTTGGCTTTTAGCCTTTGGCATATTTGTGTGGGCGTGCCTGTGTGCATGTGTGTGTGTGTGCAAGTGGCAGCGCGTAGCCAGAAAATGTCCTTAGCATCTGCTGGAAAAAGCAGCAAAATGCAGTTGCCACACTTTGGCGGCAGTTGCGCTCCCGCAAAGACACGCACACATACGCAAGCACACACACATACGCACACACCCACACGCACACAGCCCCACACACACACATACGCACGCACACACTCAACTGCCACTCAACTTAGGCTGGCAGCTGTGCAAGTGGCATGCGGCCTGAGCTGGCCCTGTGGCAAGGCTAACCGCAGTCGGGCTTTCGTTAGACGTGAGCTATTTATAATGGCTGCAGTTTTGTGCGCGTAAGCCTTTCCGTGAAATAAAAAATAAATAAATATATATTATGTAAGAAGAAGCTGGAGCAGCGGCCCGGCCAGAACAACGCCAGCTGATAAGTTTTAAGCCTTTGCACGCAGCCGGCCCCAAAAAGTAGGCAACAAATATGCTGCACATGCCTCATTTATTTCACTCCAAATTGATTGAGGCACACACGAAGTGCGTGAGCGGCAAAGTTTCATATTAAAGTCAACAACAACAACATTGATACGGGCGGCAGCAGATAATCAATCAGGAGCTGCTTATTGGCTTTTCAAAATGCGTCTAACAAAATAAATAAAAGTCAAAGCGACAATGTGGCATGTTATGCTGCCACAGCCGTTGCCAAAAGAGGAAAAAAGGCAAAGGTACACCCAAACGCACGTCCTCCGTGCTAGCCCGCCCAGCCCCAGCGCCAACTCTAGCCACAGGCGAAAGGCCGAACCCTACAGATAACTCGTGTCCAAGGCTAGAGAACCCACAGAGCGGCTTGTTTGCCGACACCTAATGCCAATTTAATGCTGTGTGTGCCTTTGTGTGGCCATCTCTGCATGTGTGTGTGTGCCCGAGTGTGTGTCCAACTAAGCCTGTAGCAATGTCCTGGCATCGATAAACGTACATAATCAAAGGCAATTAGGCTTTTGAGTATTGTTTTTGCACTCCGACCTTAGAGGCAACGGTAACTAATTAATTTTGAATTGAATTTATGCGCCTGACTAACACACACACACACACATACACTCATACACAGCTGGAGTAATATAAGCTGCCAGCTTTTCATTAAGCAACGCACAGCCCTGAGCATTGTTTATTTGGTATTCAGATTTGCTTACTCCACTCGACTGTAGGCGAGATTTCACAACAAGTTGAAATTCTTGTGAGCTTCTACTTAGACTAGGGCATCTGAACATCATACAAGGCTTTCATATACAAATTCCACTCTTATTCAATGGCATATATCAATAATATATATGTAAAACATATCCCTATTCCAGCTTAATATGAAAACAAATTTAGTCAACAATTCCAGCGAAGCCACGTCGTTAGCTACAATTCCTGCATCATTCAAATATTACACGCATGTGAGCCCAAATTCCACTGTTGACTCACTCGCCCATGCTCGAATAAGTTAATCGGCTGCTAATTTGATTTTCTGTGTCTTCTACAATACTCGCTTTACATTTTACAAGTCTGCGTCTGGTTGTTGGCCCAAGCTCCACAAGAATGCCACAGCCAAAGCGTTCGATGCTCAGTATTTTAAAAACTGCGTGTTCAAGCGTGAATACTTGACTGAAATAAGAGTTGCAGGTATACAAGATGCATTGCCTTTAACGTTATCTTACAAAACTAGATCCAAGCAATGCATGTAAGAATGTCAAATGAGCCTCAACAAGTGACAAGTGCAAACGTGACAAGTTTGAGCCTGAATATAGATCTAAAATTATTATATTAGGTAGATAAGACTAGGATCTGAAGTAATTAAAATAGTTAAAGTCATTTGTCTGATATGCTCAGCTTACATAAGTATTATTAAAAGCAGTTTGTGACTTCCGTTTAGAAGAGTTGACTAAGTTGAGCGACAATTTGAGGACTCTCCGATGCCAATTGAAGCACTTCAAAAATTCTGCTCAACAAATTCGCTTAGTTAAATTGAAAAATAATAGAATTCTGTACTAAGGCATATACTTGATATATTAAAACATAATGGAAGGGCGTACTCTAAACTAAATAAATGTTTGTTTCAGCTAACCAATGTCTGTACATTTTACTTAACTCACTAAGTAGCCAAACTTATTTAGATACATAGAAACGTATTTAATTTAAAACGGATTTTCTGTTGAGCTGCTACAACTTTTCAAGCTTTAAAATAATATTAAACACATTCAGTTGATCAGCACAGTATATAAAAAGCTCAAATCGTAAATTTATCAGATGTACAGCTTCCTGCTCTCATAACTCTCAACTCACTAACTTCAATAGCTGCTGAAATATGAAAGTCGCAAATAGTTTCACTCTGCTTGGAACATCCATTAATAAAAAAAACCAAAATTGCCCCTAAATTTTTACGAGTTTCAAACACACAAGCTGAAAAACACGAACGAATTCCTAAATTAAAGCCAATTAACGTATGAAATTTAGTTAAAGCTGTCGCTTTGTTTAGTTCATATCTCTGATGCTGAAGCATAATGAAAGCTTCAAGTGTCTTTCATTTGTGTTAATAGGTTTTATATCTGCGCTACGGGCTATTAGCGCAAATTACAAAAATTACAAAACGAGCGAACGTTAACATCATCTAAATAAAAAACGGATGCCAAAAAGACGCCAAATGGCAAAAATTCCCTTGCAATTAAACATAAAGCCCAAAGACCCAAAAACGCTCAGACAAACCGCAGACAAATGGCAACGCACAACAGCAGCAACAAATACACACATAAAGTATATATATTATATATATATTTTAGATATACAAAATGGCAGCATGCATTTAAATTAAAACGTAGCCGGGAGTCGGGCGAACGCTTTGTCTGACCCTTTGTCTTTGGTCCGCTGTGCCCGACCCTGGTCCAGCTGCCCCTAATTGCAAAAGCCCCAAAACCCAACACGAACAACAACCGCCATGGCAAACATAAAGAAGTACACACACACACACACACAAATACACACACACACACACACACACATACACACACACATACACACACAGAGCGAGAACTATCAATTCTGAAATGCGGTTATGCTTTGAATGACCTTTTGGCACATAATTAGCTGTGGATGATGGAAGCGATTTGAACCTAGAACTCACTTAAAGTCTCGCTATGAGCTCCTGCTGCAGTTCAACCAGAAGCCACCAATTCGAGTCCAAGCGGCTACCGACAACCGACAATATGTGGCCAAAGGGTCAGCAGCACATTTTGCGGCTTTCCCACTGTGTCTCTGACACTCAAAGAGCCATCGATAGCTGCCGCAACGACATGTCCTGGCAGTGGAACGGGCGAGAGGACTTCAAAGAGTTCCATAAGCAAATTTTGTTAGTGCTCATCTCATTTGGTCATAGCCAGAAGTTTATTTCATTCAAATTAAGTGTGGTTAGTTACATAGTGAAATGGCCCAGAGTATATGGCTACGTCTGTGTGCCAGTCTATATAAATTATGCAATTAGTGTGTTGCGAGGAATGAAGATGAATTCACTTGGATTGAGAGCGAGCTATTTAAAATGTCAACCAAAGTCGATAAGTCTAACATAATTTCTTACAGCTAGCCTTATAGCCTATGCCCTATGCCCAATGTTGTTCCCTCGGCTCGTTTATGGTGCCACGCGACAGCTTTTTGCGTCGCATTGCTGAAGCTTGAACTATTGCCATATCCACAGATGCCTCAGAACTTGCTATCATGCCAAGCGGCTATAAGAGATAGCTCTCAATCAGATTGTTCTTAATTAGCTATCTTGAATCGATTAAAGTTTTAGTATCTTCATGAAATGCTGTTCTGTTCAAAGAGTTGCAGACAGAAGTAGGCTCATTAAAATGCCTATCAATTCCTAAGTGGAATCAACACTCTAGAATGGTCCGTTTATCTGCACATTCGTCTATAACTTAAAATATTACAAGCAGTTTCACCTAAAGAATAAGCATATCAAGTTAATTAATATTTGTCAATAGCTTTTCCATTCCCACAAAACGTTCTATGAAACTTCAGCTGCTTGAGTTGATCAGATCACAGCAAACCCAGTCAAAGCTATATTTATCAAATATGACAAGCGCACATCGTTAGGTAAACATAAATACTCCATTGACCCGTGCTATAGGGTATCAACCCTTCTCACACTCGAAACCAAACCAATCTAATTACATTTTTTGTGTGCTTTTGCTTTGAAGCCATTTATCCCTTTCATCAAATTCTTATACAAATTTAAATATGATTCCCTTTCCTCTCCCGGCATATTAACGGGTCTGTCGCCACTTGGCGGTCAGACTATGTATTCATTATACTTGTTACTTGAGCACTTACCATGTCAAGTGGTTGATAAGTGGGTCAGATCGTTTGATTACAATCATTTATAACCGACGCTTGGCAGGCATGACAATACCAAATAGTGTTAAACGATGACCAGCACAATTGTGCTTGGCTAATGCACTTGGCCAAAAACAACGGAGCCCTTGGCAAGCGATGAAGGCGCAAATATTTCATAAGCTTTTGCTTATGCTTTTCTCTATAATTTTCCTATACAAACTTCTCAATTGACATATTTTTGTGGTTGCCTTTGGGAAGTCATATATAAAGTTGTTGCTCTGTAAATAAAATGAATCCTTAATCAAGTCAGTTGCAGGCTCAAGCAAACATTTAAATATAGCTGTATATACATATATATATCTAGATATATATATATATATGTATCCCATTGTCATATTTAAATTTGAAGCTCTATATGCGCATTCGTTTAGCTGGCAACTGGGTCGACATAAATATTAAATGTGGCGAAGGCGCAGGTGTGAGCGGCCATTACCATTTCAGTCACACGCAACAAGGTCTCTGCGTCGCATTTGTCACACGAGCTGTTGTACAATCAAAAGGTGCTTCTAATTTATGAATCAACATAATTAGCTTTAATAATATGTTGCCGGACAGAGTAAATTAGCAGCGCATATGTCTGGCCGCGTGTGTGCGTGGACTGAAATATGGGCGTGTGCTGGTTGCTGGCTCCGAAATTTATTATTCATATTCATTAAAAGCGCAAGGGGCTAAGATTCGAATCGATAAGCAAAGTCGTGATTGATGGCACGTCGTGATCGATTGTTAACGGTAACCGTGACTGTGAAACGCCTCCGATGGGAACAAAAGCACTTCCGTAGTAACGAATAGATAAAATTTATTAATAGCCAAAAATCTAATAAGACGGCAGAAGTCTTTTAATTAAAGCGAAAATCAATTTGCCTATTTTTACAACAAAAATCAAATAACGAAAAATGAATTTGTCAAGGAGCTCAGGCAGCTCGATAGCTCGGTGGCGCGGCAGCTCGAAAAAGTTGTTGACATCCTTCATTATGCCAACGGGAGATACTAAACAGATAATAATTGTTCGAGGCTTCGAGTGTTGCAAGTAATTTGCAAGAAAACAACTTGCCCCCGTTGCTCGTTGCCCTGGCTACGTGGCGTATGTGTAATTTGTAATGTGTAATGTGTAATGCGCAATGTGTAATGTAATAAAGTTTTGCAGCCACGTAATGAAAACTAAAACCCCGAAACTCGAGCTAAGAACCAAGGCAATGCCAGCACACCAAATATATATACTCGTTTATATATATTCATATACACATCCTTGAGTATGTGCTCCCTCGCCTACTCCCGCTACCACTCTCAGCTTGACCGCCCATGCTATTTTTATTTAGGGCAAAAGCATGCATGCAATTTGCGTCAATTTGCTCAGATACTTGAGGTAATATCAGCTATCAATTAATTAGTGCTTCATTAAAAGTTAGTCAGCCTCTGGCTCACTAGTGTCGAGTGCTTTGCTGCGTCGCCTGGGACAACCCTGTCGATGTTCAGCGTTTATCGATAGCAGATCGATTGGCAGGCCAGCCCCTACTTATCGCTTATCGATTGCCAGCAGTCGCCTATCGATGTGCTGCTATCAGCAGTGTCTAGTGTCGAGCACAGAAGACAAAAGCCGCAGCTGTAGCCGACCTATGCTCAGGCCATAACCCCGTGCCTTGTGCGTGTCACATTCATGAGAGGCGACTGCGGTTGCTGCGGCCGGACAACAAATCCCTTTACCAGCCTGCCAGCCCAGCACCACTGTACAGTGGACACACGGACTAGCTGTTAACGAACGGGTCGGTCTTTGGGTCTTGCATCTAATTTTCATATGTGTTGCTCAGTGTGCGGCCCACGGCGCTTATGTCAAATGCCACAGCTGCCATATGAGTGGGTGTGTGGGCTTAAGGGTGTGTGTGTGTGTGTGTCTGTATCGCTATGCTCAGTAGCCATCATTTAATTTCACGCTTGCAACCACGTTGAAGCCCCTCCACGTTGGCCATGTCTGCAGCGTGTTGACACTTGCAGGCGCACGGCGCACGGCACACAGCAAATATTTTGCAGCACTATAATTCTGTTAAAGTCCAGTTAGTTGCTAATGTTTTGTAATTTAATTATAGCCCTAGCTACAGTCCACACTCAGAGCAAACAAAATTTGCATTTGCACTTTAAATGCCCATACAGAATCGGAGCGGACGAGTGCACGAACGAGCCGAGGGGGCGGCTGTGCGAAACAGGTTTGACCATGCTAATAGACTGTGGGAGCAGCAGCAGCTGCTCATGTTGTCATATGGCTAGCAATACCCTGTAAAAAAGGGAGCACGTTTAGCGTATGAGCCGTGTGCATCAAGCTGTTTCAATAATGCTTTCAAATTCCTTTTGATATATTCCGTCTCAAGTTCTTGCTGGCTGGACTTGAATAGATTATTTTAGCCAAAGGCTTGACCAGTTTACAGGGTATGCAGCGACTCGCTTAGCCTTACTCAACTCTTACCCTTTTATTGTTATTATGCCACTGTTGCTTCTGGTCAAGCTTTGCAAGTGCAGCAGGTGAGCATCGAAAGCAAATTCACCCGCAACCACAAGTCCGACCAGTGCCCCGTTCCAATTCCGCTAACCACAACGCAGTGCCGCATGCGCCACACACAAAGAAAATATTATTAGCTGCGTGGCTCTGCTCCCCTCGCGAGCAGTTCTTAGAAAGGTTAAAGCACTGCAACCACAATTTGCAGCCGCCGCTGCCACAAAGCACAAATCTAGAAAGTTGACCTTTTGAGCTTAAAGAGATACAATTTTCAGAACATTTTCAACATGTATATTAATATCTAGAACATTTTCGTAGTCAGGCGAGCCTAAGTTTGTTTAAAATGCAGTTGATCCGACCACGCATTACACTGAAATTAATTGTAGTTAGTTGTGCCTAGTCTAACTATATCGACTTCCGTCGCAAGATCTATGGATTAGAAGGCTGGGTAAGAAAACTAAATAAACAGCTGTTGAACTTGATACTCTTTGATCCAATTTAACTGCTTGCAGCTTGGCTTTGACTTCTTTATTGGCAGACTTGCTCAAAGGGCGCTCGGTAGAGGCGTCCTTTCCTGGTATATTTGTTACTCAGTTGACATCTCCTTTGAGCTGCTGGCAATGTTGATGACAATTTGCCATTCGAATGCTCGCGCTTGAAACTCTTGCGGAATCGAAATGCGTCCAGGGACTGGCAACAGCAACAGCAACAGCCGCTGTGATTGCAACTATGCTCCGCTGCCACTCAGAGGATTATTTGTGTATTTATTTATATGAACTGATGGCAACTGAGGCTGAGAAACAGTCAAAGGGATGTATTTTATGCCAATTGCAAGGCATACTTAAAGACTTAAGGGAAAATCATTCAATTAGCAATTTATTTCTGGAAATCTTTCACTTCTCCAACAGAGAATGAGAGAGAGCGAGAGAGAGAGAGAGGAACCACTTATTTTTTTAAATTACTTATTCCGGGAATCATATTGAAATGGAATTGGCTTGACTTGCGTTATATGGGCAAATCGCATTTTGAATAGTAAACAAGCTGAGCATTTTTTAGTTTTGCATGTTCAAGCCAAGGAATATTTGTCAAACGGAAAGGCACAGCGGAAAGGCGACGAACTGCTGACAAATATGAGATAACAACTGTCTAGGTGAAGTCCGTTTCTGCCTAAGCCTCTGCACATAATTATACAAAATGAGAAAAAAAAAAAACGTTTCCCGACGGAAATTGAGGCAAGCGTCAAAGGCCAAACGATGCGACCCTTGAAAAATAGCAAAGACACCAGCGGGTGCTTATAGACGCGCAGATACCCTGTCAATATTTGGTGCCCTTACAAAAGTTCTGTAAGAAGTAAGAGCTGACAAGCGAGCAGATACCCTTTGAAAATTACATGACATATCTTATGAGATTATCTATTTAAATAGTAAAGTACAAGTGGGCTGGAATTGTATTACAGGGTATTTGTAGAGCTTTTCACACACAGAGTACGCAGCGGATATAACTAGACTAACTCATCGAATCAGATGCGTTTGCAGTCTGCTACAGACAATTGCAAAACTTTATAGAAACGCACCTCCTCGACCCCATGTTTATGGCTTGGGTTGGGGTTGGGGTTGGGGTTGGGGTTGGAGGTTGGGCTTAAAATAGTGCTTCTGCCGGATAGTGTTTGCAATTTAATTTCCTAGAAGCGCTACGACTGCACAATGGCCAAAAACTAGATTGGCGGAAATGAAATTATAAGAGACGCTGGTTGCTGCGTTGATGGTTTGGCGGTTGGTGTTTATTTTGGTGATGCTGCAGAGAGAATCAGCATCAGCTCGTAATGAGCTGGAATGAAAAGTTGGCAAGTTTATGTGACCCGACTGAGCAACTTGCTGACAAATTGTTGGAAAAATTTAATTAGTTGCAAATGAGTTGTGAACACGCGGCAGCTGCCAAGAAGAACTTTGCTGCCAACAGCAGCAGCAGCAGCAGCAGCATCATTAGGCTAATTAAACGGGCATTACCCAACACTGGGCGCCATTGTCTGACACGGAATCGAAGACGAACACGTAATAGAAATGTGAACGCGAAACCGAACCCCAAAATAGTAAATGGAAATTAACAGGAAATGAAGACGGAAATGGGAACGAGAAGTGAGTTGAATGTGAAAGCAATTAAGTAATTAAGTTCATAGGAATGCAATTTACTCCCAGGTAACAGCACAGAGCTGCAGGCCATTTGCATACACTTATACCTGAGTCGTGTAGTTAACTTTCAGTTAACAGTTGACAGCTGGATCAGTTACATTGCCTAGTCCAACACCGTTACACCAAGTTGACTTTAGTTAAGCTCAAACATTGTGAACTTAATCTATTTGTAAACATTCGCCAAACATAAAAAATTTTATTGCAAATGTCCAGGTGAAAATGTTAATTCCAGTCAGCAGAGTTTCGGTTTAACGTTTGAGTTAAAACTGACAGCGAGCTATCACATGTAAATCATATTGGAGCTGTAAAAAAGGTTCAGTCTATACCCTACTTGAACAAATTAATTCAAATATTGACAGATTTCTAGCTTAGGTTAACAACAGAAGTCGAAAATATGTGGACTTTGAGCAAACGTAAATTGCATGAATTATTATATATATAACATATATATATATATATATGTTAAGTAATATATATATTTCAATTAACTGCGCAGGGCAACAGCCTGTCGCCTAGCTTGAGACAGGGAAAAATTAATTTTAGCGCTGCCCATCAAAGTGTCAAAAAATTTCAACATTAATGCACTTTGATAGTTTTTCAATTTGACTTCGTTAATTGGATTTTCAAAAGGCTACGCAGCGCAAAATAAACAACAACAAAAACAATAAAAAAGAGCAAAATTAAAAAGAAAAATATCTAAAATAAAAAAAAAGAAATGGCTAAAAAACCAAACTCATTTTCATATGCAAAGAGACAGCTTAACTAAGTGTGTGTGTGTGTGTATGTGTTTGAGTGGGTGTGTGTGTGCGTGTATCTGCATAAATTTGAAAGTTTTACACATTTCTTTATTTATTTATAACGCTGTGTTTGCTTTCGCAGTCCCTTTTTACAGCGACCAAAACCAAACAAACAAATGCCCAACAAAGTATAAAATAAGATAATAAACAATAAAATCAACAATAAAATATTGCATAATTTGTTAATTTAGTGAGCAGCTAAAAATAGACGCAGCTCGCCGCTAGGCAAAGATTCGCTTTGCAAATCGATGTTGAAATATGCTCCCCCTGGGAGCGGAGGGGGCGGGAGGCTGGGTGCGAGGCAGGTAGCTGTAGGCCACATTGATGCCACAAATATGCTGCCACTTCAGTTAAGCAAGACAAATGGCGGCCACACGTAGCCAGCCGAGCGGTTTTTCAGTTTTGAAGGGGCGCTGCAGCTAGCTGCAGCCAAATTTAGGGTGCGCGCGTGTGTGAGGGTGTGTTTTAGGGGTGTGCGAGTTGCCCACATGAGCTGTGGCCAGTGGCAGCTCATAAATGTCAGCTTTCTAGATGTAGATGTACCAAGTTCCACATTGAGTGTCCCACGACCAGCTCAGCCACCCCGCCCACAAAGCCAGAAGGAACTTCAAAGTCCTGTGTTGACTGCATTACCCTATACCCTGCAATGAATTAGTAAATATGTGAACTAATTTTTCTTGTGTATATATTAAAGATTGGATTGTATCTCTAGACAGCTTAATCTACACCTGTTTACACGCTATAGAGAAGGTAAATCTCAGGTAATTTGGTTAATTAGCGCACAACCTTTAGGAACATTATCATTCTTACTCCTTATACTCAACTGAGACTTGTTAAAGCACGATGCGCTAGCTTCTTTAATGTTTGAGATATGTTTTCAGCCAAAAAATCTTAAAATCGATATTTATCGAGCTTATGGAGTGGGAAATAGATAAGACTCTAGCTATTCTCCATTGTAAAAGTCAATTTAATAGGCATAAAAAGATGTCACTAGGTTCAAGGCATATGCTTAAATGACCTACATTCAAAATCGATATTTATCGATACCAATCCAATCCATCAAATCTATTCAAAAGTTAAAAAAAGAAATGGTTTCTTCCCTCTAATGCTTCTGCTACTCTAAATACAAGTTGCCCAACAGGTCAGGCATGCTCATACTTGGCTGGCTACAGGGTATCTAAAAAAAAAAGGACAAGTAGAGAAACTCAACTGACAAATAACTCAAAAGTGATTGATGATGGTCATGACATGCTGACACATATAAATGCCTGCAAATGGAGCACAAGACGCTGCCGTTGACGTGTCGCCCGCCAAATACACCACGTACATATACAGACGCATACATACATATATGGGCATATAGCATAAGCCTTCAGCCGTATACCGTTACCCATGTCTCTCACATTAGCTGCATGATACTTAGACCCCAACCCTCCCTCTGCATTTAAGTGTTTCGGGCTTTTGTTTTTGCAATATGCGTGCGTGATTTTTGTTTTACTTTTGCTTTTTTTTGCTGATCTCTTCTCTGAATCATTACTCAGCAGCCCAAGTATGAGGGGAGGCAGGCAGTTGGCAGGAGTCGGGAGGCAGGAAGCGTAGCTAAGCGATAGGCGGGTACAAATAGTTTGCCGTGATTATTGCCATTCATTGGCTTTGTGTGATAACAAACTGGGGGCTGCTGGCTGTTGGCTGTTAGCTGTTGGCTATTAGCCGCTGGCTGCTTGAATGATGTCAACTAGCCCCACCAACTGCTAAATAAAGTGTATGCCATTTGTAGTCGAAAAGTATGTTGGGTAGATTGCCCAGGGGCTTTATTTACATTAAGTAATTACCTGAAGTACAAACTTTAAACAGCGCCGGCAGCTAAATGTCGAAGCTTTTTAAACTGTTCTGCTGCATATCCGCAGGCGAGCAGCATAGACGAGAGACAGCCCAGTTCAAGATGGACTCTCAACCAGACAGAGACAGCGAAAGAGAAAGAGAGAGATAAGTAATCCAGGTGCCAGCACAGACTCGGGCAATTTAAAGACATTTGAGTTTGAAGTGGAAGCTGCGATTCTCAACTTTTCCCAACTGCCAAATTGCTTAAAGTTCAGCTACATTTGCCTTAAGTGTAAACAAGTAACATTTCAGTGCAGATAAAAAGTTTTGCTGATTGAATGAATGAAACGATTGACTGACTGAGTGATTGAGCCATAGAATAGCCAGCTAAGTGAAGTTCCAAGAGAAAGACGAAAATGAAAATAAAAACGAGCTCAAAGAAGTGCAGTGAAATTTCTAGAGAAACCTTTACTGATGGAAAGAGTATTAAAATATATTTAAATTTATGAATGTAAAATATGAAAGAATTAATTTAGTGAATATTTAAATTTCAAAGGAATATCAAATCTTCGCTTGACTTTTTTTAAAGGGAATTTATACAATATTTAGCAAAAATAGTTAGCTTGCAACTTGCGGCTTGCTCGTTCAAGGAATCATCATTTTTTGAGCGTCTCAGGGAACTGAGACAAGATTTCTTTTTATGTCCGAACATTAAAAATAAACGATTAAAGAAGCTGTTGACGCCGTTGAAGCCTTTAAACAGCTCCTTGGTGGTATTCAAAAGTGGATTGAGAAATGATTCCAGCAAATGCCAAGTCAAATGTTGGCTCTCCTGGGAAATACATTAAAAAACAATAAAGAAATTTTCTTTACTGTTTTACTGCCATTCCCGCAGCTTTAAGGAGCATTTCGCTTTCAATAAATGCCGCAGACAAATGTGATGGGGCAGCGATATTAATTTGTAATCCGAACTTGCAGTCATATGTCGCAGCTTCATGCCGGCAGACAAGCTATGTGATTACAAATTGCTGGTTATTCCGTGTTAATCCGTCTAACACGTTTCGTGCACGACCCCCTCGCCTGCGCCCAAAGTAACATACGACTTCCAGCAGCAGCAGCAGCAGCAGCAGCAGCAGCAAAATGCTTTGTCATTCACAATGCAACATTCACAATTTGCCAGAGCAGCACCAGAGCCAGCCACCAGTGCAGCAACACTTCACAACTGATGACACTATCAATTTGGATGCTACCCAGTCGTACGTGACAACATCCCCCAATTCACCAACCTCATCCACTCGCATTCGCTGCTCCACCACTCCACGCCCCCCCACACGACTCGGTTGCTGCTTGGCGAAGCATTGCAATAGCATTTTCATGCTTTATCTGCGGCTCGCCTCGCACAAATTGATGTTTTTGAGCTTTGTGCTGCCACAGTTGCTGTTGCTGTTGCTGCCGTCGAGCTTGTAGGAGTGCAGTCGATTCCCTTGACAAATGTCACTTTTATTATACACTTTGTTTTTGCTTCTTTGTGTCAGCTGCTGGCATTTGCACATCATCGAGGAAGATGCCACGCAACACTTGCCTAACACACACACACAGCCACAGCCACACACATGAGATATAACCAATCAGCACTCAGTGTATATCCCCCATGATTCGACACACTACTGATAAAAGCGACTTCAATTATATTACTATTACAATCTCAGTTGATTTTATAATTTAAGTAGGGAAGCTGGGATGCTGCGTGAAATAGATAAACCGAGTTCAATTATTATTTATTTATTTCTGAATATATTTTTTGTATTTTGAAAAGTAATTCCCATCAAATATTATACGTGATCTTGTTCAGCTGCTGCTGCGATGCCTTCTTCATAGCCTCAACTCTTCAAGCCGAGTCTTCAAATAAGTTAGAGCGAAGCTTCTCAAATGAATGTTTCTGCAAGCTCAGATCTCATTCAACACTGAGGGGAAATACAAAAGTCCTTTGACAGAGCAGCGCTCAATCGATGAGCCTTTTATCTGCTATTGCAGAGCATGAAATTGTTTTTGGCTGTCACATCCTCCGGGCTCAGGCTCGTGTCCTTGGCAGTGCGCCATGGAGTCTATATGCGAGACGGGGTATTGGAAAATTAAATTCATTTTCTATGCGCTTTTCATTCGTCTTTCGCCTGAGAAGCAATCGATTATGCGGCGTTAGAGATGTTGCGTGCCTGAGACTCAGGGCGCTGGCCCATGCCAGCTTTTGGCTGCCACCTGATTAGCATAATTTGACGTGTGAGCGGCTCGGCACGTGGCCCGCACCCGAGCCACTGCCAAGGACAAGCGCGAAAAGTGAAAACAAGCGAAGCCAACAGCACCACATACCCAACCATCCAGCCACCAATCCACCCACTCTATTTTTGAGTCCCGAAAGAAAATTGTTCGATATTCAACTAAAATTTTTTTGAATCAACGACAACATTGGCGACATGTCATCATCAGCAACAGCAACAGCAGCAGCAGCAGCAAAAGCATCAGAAACACGCGACAACTTCATTTTCTGTTTTCCATTCTTTGTCTGCGTATGTGTGTGTGCGTGTGTTTGTCCTGAGGGTGTGTGTTGCCAACATTTGACAGCTGAAAAGCTGAACAGAAATTACTTGAAAAATCAAAAGGTGTGCCATTGAACCGCTATACACAGCCTCCGGGGAGATGAGAGCACTCTCTGCTGCATTCGCGGCTGCAGCAACAGCAAAAACAAAAGCTTTGTGAATACTTTAGTCTTTGGTGAAAAGTAAAGCAAAGTTTTCCATTGTTTAACATTCTCGCTTCATAATTTATGGCATTTTTCCAAGAGACTGTAGCCAGCCACAGTCGAAGATAGGGCATGTCCGACTACGAAATACGCTGTGCACTCAGCTGAAAAGTTGTGATTAGCGCAAACAATAGGCACATTCGCATCTTGTAAATTGACTTTGTGTTAAGGAGGACGAATATACGGAAGTGGGTCAAATGGAGGCTGAGTTATGCTAGAAATTATATACTTCGACTATTTGCAAAAACGGGAAGAATTTGTTTGCTCATGCATGCCAGGAATGCGCTTAACATACACGAGTGATCAAAATACATTTCTATACAAATATAAAAACAAAGAAACAAAGAATATATTTTTCATAATTTTGTAAATGTTACTTAAATTAAAAATAAGCTTAAATATTTGGCAAAAGAAATAAAATATATTTTCTGAGTGTGTTATGAATGCATAAATCTTGACTCCTAAAGACTTTTAAATTGACAAACAAAGCGACAGGCAGACGGAGATGGCTTATATTTGAATGTCAATCATAAATGAAAAGATTTTCAGCTCTTTTTAACTTTTCACTTACATTTTAGACTTAACATAATTCAAATAAACAAATGAATAGACATACAGCATACATTTTGATACATATGCAAGCTCATGAGAATTTTCAGTTGATTATGGCTTATCAATAATAATAAAGTTAAACACTTCAAAAAGCTGCTTGTCTGTGTAAAGATTTGAATAACTTTGTCATCAGAACACTTCGTTGTTGACTAAGCTTAAACCTGTTGAGAATTCTATGGCGCGAGATTTCCTAAATAGAATCGAAGAATGCAAAGTCTGCATTTTTAGCCAAATGCAACACAACTGTGGAATGACAGAACAATATAGAAAAGTTAAATAAACGGATAATAATATATTTATATATAAATTTATATAGTATACAAATTTATTTTAAACATAACAAAAAATATAACAGAAGAACTTTAATCAATTTATTTTTGCTTAAAATTTATTTTGATAAAAAAATGTTTTTATCTGTCATTTAATATTATAAAAATTCATTTTCATATATAATATAACACTTCTAATTAAATTTATTTTAAATTTATAAAACTTTATATTGATAAATAAGTTTACATTTTTTTATATCACATTTTTTCAATTCTTTTTTATAATTGGAAAAAATCTAGTCAAATTTATTTCATTTAAAATTTTTTCCAATTAAAAGTTTCAATTAAAATTTCAATAATATTTTATTTTTTTTTTTTTTTTTTGGTATACACAATAAATGTGTATACAAAAAAATAAGTTAAAAAAATTGTGCATCAAACATGCTTTATCTAGAATTTTTAAAATTGTATTTCAATTTAATACACGCTCGAAAAACTTCGCTGTATATTTATATCGTCACATTGTAAATTTATAGCTTAAAATGTAAAACATTTTGACTATAACTGGATGCGCACTTCTTTAGATACGATCCACTTGTTTAAAAGGTGAAATGCCTGCAGTGCCAGTCTTGTGTCATTTAATTTATTTCTTATATTTTTGACTGATTCTAGGCGACGTTTTTTTCTGTTTTTTGCGAATGTCAACTCTCAATTTGCAGGTTGATTGATTAACGGGCGGGCAGGCGGCGTTACGGATGAATCCATGTGGCAAACACATCTTGCTGGGACGTCCCGTCGCGACATACATATGGGCGCCGTCTGGTTGTCAACATACAACATACAATGCCAACGACCAGGCCATGCCTGAGCAGGGTACAGGCAGCTGGAAGGGCCTTTTAAAGCGCTTATAGGGGACAGCGAGCGCCATTAAAGCTTGACGCACGCACAGCTACAGACAATGCAAAGCTGCTCAGGAAGCCTCCTCGGCGGCAAGTGGAGCCATTAAATTTGATATACGACAATAAGCGAGGATAATGCGTTCGTCGGAGCCACTGCGTGGGCCACCATGGCACAAGTAGTCAGTTAATGTCTTGATGCGCTAGCCCAGCATCAACTGCCAGCCAGCGCGTCAAACGGCTCACAAATGAGGCCAGTCGTCAAACTAGATTTGATTGCAGCTGGAGTGCAGCGCACTCTACTGGCCGGTGCTGCGAAACAGACACCATATATGAGCAGTGTTGGAAAAGATATTTTGCACTGTGTAGGCCTTTCAGATAAACAGAAACCAGTGCTGAGCAGAGCTACAATCGTGGACAGTGTTGAAAAAATCTATATCTACTACAATTATGTTTGAGATAGACTGAGCTCTATAGACTTGTTGAAGACATAGAAACCAGTGCTGGTCAATACTGGGTCAATACTGGTTATAAATAGTGTTCGAAAGGCATTCAGTACTTACTGCGTAAACGACAGTAGTGTTGATCATCATTATTAATATTATTGAAACAACTTTTACCTTTCATTTTATAAAGCTCAACTTTAGACTAAATTAAATAAATAAATTGTTAAGATTTTAGTAGTTTCATTAATTATGCGTTAACTATCGACATATTTGATAAAATGTAACATATAAAAATGTTATGCAATATATATTTTGTACCAGTGTTGGCTGCCTTGTCCCACTGTGCACATTTGAAACTTATGTTTTCTCCTTCTGTGACCCGGCGGCCACTTTAATAATAGAAATGGACGATACTTAAACCTTTAAGATGCCAATTACAATGAAAATTGATTTTATTTCGCATTCGTTGCTGCTCTTTGCGTGGTCCACATTTCGCGCAATACCCTACAAATGCTAGCCAACAGATCGTTTGGCTCAAAAGTGAAAATGCCGCTCGACAATTTTCAATAAAGTTCTAAATGTAAGATTTGATGAAGTTAGCTTCCATTTACATATACTTATTTGCTATGCTATAAAACAGGGTGTTTGGCAGTCATGCACATACAGTTGGTGCTACTTATACTTATTTTTGGTGCTGCTTTTGGCTGTAAAGGCAGGTCCAAGGACTCACACGCTTTTGTTTTACTGCTTGTTTGTGTGGGCGTGTGTGTGTGTGTGTGTGTGTGTGTGTGTGTGTGTGTGTGTGTGTGTGTGTGCATGTGCGTGATTGCGCTTGTTCTGCCCAAGTCTGCCAAAGTGCCGAATGTACATAATGCCAGTGGATTAGGGCTTAGTTTATCAGCGTTTTCAGTGACAATGTCAAGGTCAAGCTCATAAGCGCGTATGACAACCGCACTAAGCTGTATGTGCCCCAGTGTCCCAGTGTCCCAGTGTGTGTGTGTGTGCCCAGCTATTGTCATTAAGCTTGCGTGTGTGCGTGTGCACTACAAATAAGTTCGATATTAGCTGCCGTCCAGTCAGGCGGTCCCAGTCCGGCGACTAAAAACAGCCGCCAGCTGTTGAGCCACTTGGACGCCTCGATATTAACATACAATTATGCCGAATGCCAATCAAATGCAGGCTGAATAAATAGCTACAGTGGCACATCAGCTGCACACACACACACACACACACAAGGACTAGCTGGCTGCCTTGGACATGTCCTTGGCCTTGGCCATTTATCATGGTAATGGACAAACACGTGCTGAAAGTCGTTGTTTTGATTTAACGATCTCGTTTTGCTGCAATCAAAGTATCACATGTGTGTGTGTGTTTGTGCGTGGACAGTGGCTCGCTGTCTGGCCGGTCAGACAACAATAAAGCAAACAACAAAAATAAAAGCATCAGGCGAGACATCGAAATCTGCTTATTTACTTAATGCGACCGGAGCGGTAATAAAAATTGCGTTTGGCGCGTGCGATTCGCCAGCCAAAGTAAAATAAGTGCTAAGCAGCATTTTATGATTATGATGGCGAAAAAGGCTTTCGCTTTCGCTCTTGCCGCTGGCCCAACACCATCCCAAAGATCAGTCAGCAGCATCATTGAAATGCGAACGGGCACGTGTCTTCAGTCGCTCATATAAAAACTGCCAGCGCTCAAAAGTATGCTACAGTATTTTCTTGCAAAGTATTTTGCAAGCTTGTTGCTGCCCAGTTGCCGGGTTGCCAAGTTGCCAAGTTGCCAAGTTGCCAATTTTGCGAGTTGCCGAGTTGCCCACTTGCGCAGCTTGAGCTGCAATCCGTTGTCGCACTTTATGCGCATATAAAGCGACAACAGTGTTGCTCGCAGCCATTTAAGCAGCACTCGTTCACTTGCAACAGAATCTGGACTTCCGAATTTATGATCATGCGGTAAACGCCACCAAAACTCAGAAACAAAGCAATTGCTAATTTCAGTTTTCGACTCATTTTATTGAGATAGACCGATACAAAGTCAAAGAAAATGCTGCAATTCTAGAGTATACGCAATGCGGAACATGCAAAGCGGAAGCTCCTGATGAGCTCCATCAGAACAAGACTTTGTGCGTTTTTATTGCATTTTCTTTATGAGTCAGAAGAATGAAATGTGTCTCAATGTCTGCAAGCACTTAATTTCCTCTTAAGATGACACAAAGAGGAATTTCTTCTCTTTTTAGAGACTTTAATGTCTAATGACTAGAGAAATAACTACTTGATTAGCCTGAACATTTAAACAAATAAAACAAGTAGGAAAGCTCTAGTCGGGGTGCCCGACTAGCAGATACCCTGAACCCAATACAGCTTGGATCGAGCATTGAAAAAAAAGATAAATAATGAACATTACGACACCAAGATTCCAACCAGCATTGCCCATACCATCATTAACTCTATCAAAAAAATATTTGTTGAAGGGTATTAAATATAACTATAAATAGATATTATTATATAGGTGAATTATTATTATATAGGCATACTTATATTATATATATTAATTGTTTTAAACTTTTTTTTATTTTTGTCTCACTTTTCACTATTTTTTATTTATTGTAGACATTTTCTTATAAATATTTATTTTGCAATACATAAATATATTGCTGAACAAATATGTTACTGTCCCTGTTATTTTATATATTTTATGTATTAAATATGTATATGTATATATTTAATATATAATAATATATTTAATATATAATAATTAATATATAAAATATATAAAATACATTTTAAAATACGAATATATATATATACATGTATGTTTTCTTATAAATATTTACTACATGTCCAAAAATATAATGTTTCAACAACGAAAATTAAGAGAAGAAACTCCCTGCACATGACAAACACGGAGCACACTTAGAAAATAACTTAACTATATGACAAAGAGGTAAATAAAATAAAATGCTCTTAAATATTATTTATGTTAATAAATATATAATAAGAGCAAGCTTAGTAATTAACAATTTTAAAGAGAACAAGTAATAATCATGAGCATAAATGATCATTATTCTTAATGATCATTATCGCTAATGAACATTACAACGAACTTCATTATTATAATAACAATTAGTGCTTATTAATAATTAATAAATTATACATTTTTAACACTTAAACAATTAAATATTTATTAAACAAATAGACAATGTTTAAAACAAGAAAAACTTAAATATATATTTAAACATTATTTAAACAAATACTTAAACTTAAACAATTTAACAAAAAAAAACTTAAATTTATTCACCACTTGCACTGAACCACACTGCGACCGACCCAGTCCAGGTCGCGAACTTGACTGATCGCCCACAGCCGTGCTGCGACCTTTTATACCCAAAAGTCACTCAAAGGGCAACTCCAGCAGAGCCACTGAGTGAGAATTTGAGTGAGAATTCACACTCATTTTAAATTAGGTGAGATGCAGCAGGAGAGGCGAGTAGACAAAGCGAGCTATATACACACAAGTTGTCATTCTGATCGGGAATCCATATGCTATACATATATACTGCATATATATGTGTATCAAATGTGTTTTTCTTTCTGCTGCTGAGCCCATTTATAACTTTTTTACTCATTTTACATGAGCTCTTATAGATGCTGAGATCGACGTGTTCATACACACGGACAGACGGACGGACAGACAGACAAAGGATAAGACATGCTATGCTAAAAGGTTGCCTTTTCTTACTATCTGACAAGCTTCAAAGATTTCCAAAGACATCTTTAATAGCCAAAATTCATAAACTATAAAATATTCATATATATATAGATCTGAAGCTTGGCTTGCAGAAAGTAAAAGTCTTTTACTTTACTGTTCTACAAAGATATCTATATAATCTATGAATATGCATAAGTTAACACATTGACTTAAAGAATGCCCAAGATCATTCTTCCTTGCTTGTGGCTACGAGACACCTCTGCTAGAGACCATAAACTCAGAGTAGTTTGCCTTAAGGTGATCATAGCCTTAAGATTCTTTTGTTCATTTTAACTTTATTAAGAAACAAACTCCGTTGGAGACTTCTTAACATATATGTAAGCTTATCTCTTAACTAACCAATTGCATTTCCCATTCATCATTAAGTTCAATAATTTCACAATCTAAGCAAAGTTCTAAGTTCTAAACAAACTCCCAGCTGATTTAAGAAAAGAAATTTGTGATTTTCAATATTAAAAATATCAAGAAATAAAACATATAAATTTAAATCAAATCAAAACAAAATTAATAGAAATTGCAGCTAGAAAAGAATTTTAAAGTTTCCAAATTTTCTGTCTAATATAAAAAAAGTTTTGAGCTAAACGCATTTTATTACAGATATATAAACACAAAACAACTTAAGTATTTATAGCCCTGTCTTAATTGAATCAATAACAATTGAGTTGAAGTTGAGTTACCTGAGGCTTACCTTAGCCAAGATGCGCAAGACAGAGCTAGGCTCATTCATTATATACAGCATATATATGTGTAGTTGCTGCTGCGTAAGGCAATTAAGGAAGTTGCCATAAAAGTCAAGTTTCTTGGCTAAAAGCGAGTGGGCGAGTGGCAACGTTTAGATGCAAGCCAAGCGTCGACTGCATAACATATTGATAATCCTTGATGTGATTTGGCATTTGATACTAAGATGTTCCTGCAAAAATTGCCAGTTTGCATAACTGGTAATTTGATTGTTATGAAGGAGGTTGCGTGTGTGTGTGGGAGTGTGTGTAACAGCAGCAAATATGTGTCAGAGCAGCCAGCAGCAGCAACATCATTAACTTGCTTGGTTGGCTGCTGTCGCTGCTTCGTTTGCTCTACATATATGTATATAGATAAATATATTTATATATACATATATATATATATCTTTGCTGCTGGGAGCCATTGATATTTTACTCGCAATTTCCGCTATGTGCAGGCTGCATGTGTGTGTGTGTAACGAAAATTGTTGCTAAAGTCACATTGCTATTGTAATTTCATAAATTGCGTAATTGCATTGAGCTGCGAGACAGAGACAGAGCGCGAGGGAGAGAGACAGATGCCAATAAGTGAGAAAAACTCAATAGTAGCCCTTATGGCTATAGTGTGTATAGCGTGTGGAGTGCTCGCTGTCTCTGTGTCCTCCTTGCTGCATTATTCATGACGTTGATTTAGCAAAAGTTGCCTGCTGTTCTCGTAGCTGTTGTTGTTGTTGTTGTTGCCTTCGCTGTGCTGTATGAATCAGGACAAATCAAATTAATGACGCTGATGAGGCGCCTTTGATTTTCTACACCAGTTAAATCAACTACACGCATTTACCAGAATCTTTCTAAGATGGCAGCAGCAGCAGCAGCAACAGCACCTGCCACAAATTGCTGCATACAAAACGGATGCAGCATGCTGATTACCATAAGCATCTCTGCCACACATCTCTCGCCCCTCCCCCTTGCTCACTCCGCTCATGTTCTCGCACCCTTTGCTGATTACAAGCCCTGCTTTGGCTTACAAATCACAGCCGTGACACAAAGTGAATGTCACAGTGAATTTATAACTGAATACGCAATGACATCACGTGGATATATGCTTAGCTCCATATGCACATCTAGGCACATTTCCGTTTCTTTTGTGAATCCAAAATACTTTGAATTAATGCAATATTTAGGAGTGACTTTGACTTTATTAAATATAAACAACAATAACAATAACAACTGTTATTGGTATTGTGTATATTTAACTTTTTATGTCAACAAGTATTTGGCCTTGACTTTTCTATTTATGACACCTGTCTTTTTATAGCTATGTTTCCAAAAAGACGTACTTGGTTGACTTTCTTGGCATTCGAAATCTTCCAAGTCTAACTTGAAACGCAAGCCCAGATCATATTTTTTATACCCCAGGCCTATTGTCCGTTCATCCATCCTTCAATCCGTTCGTCCATCCGTTCGTCCGTCCATCCGTTTGTCCGTCTATTCATCCATCCCTCCACCTCGCCATCCGGCCTTTCATTCGTTCCTCAAGTCGTCCATCCATCCGTTCATACATCTGCTCATCCGTCCATCCATCCATCCCTCCATCCGTCCAACCATCCTTCCGTTCGTCCGTCAATTCATCCATCCGTCCGTTCATCTGTCCTTCCATCCTGTCCTCCGTCCGTCCATCCATTCATCTATCCCTCCCTTCGTTGATCCTTCCATCCGTTCCTCCTTTCATTCGTTCGTCCGTCCATCCATTCACCCGTCCATTCCTTCATTCGTCCATCCGTCCTTCTCTCTAATTCTCCATGTGTGTCTGAATGCATCAAGCTGGAGCCTATATGAGCTAGCTGTAATTGTATTACTATTTTCGCTTAAGGCTTATAGCAAACAATCGATTATCTTAGCTGTAGATCGATCAAAATCTATATCCATTATCGAAGAAAACGAGACACAGAATTTGCCAAACAGACATTACTCCAAATGCATGCTGAATCCTTTCGAAGTATAGACATAATACCGTGCAGTTTGGACTCCTTCCGCACACCTAAGAGGGAAATTTATGGCTTGGATCATGCACACAGATTTCGGACATATTCCGATGTATTTATATGATGCATGTATCGAAATATATTTTGCCACGTTTCGGTAAGTCTCAGGCGTTCACAAATCAAAACGAAATTCATCCCGTAGCTCAGTTGGAGATGCTTGGGTTATGAGCTCTACAGTTAACCTGAGCCAATTTTTTTTTTGTCTTTGGTTTGGTTTTGGTTCAGCGACGTGGTCTACGTGCCTGGCCAGCTGCCCAGCGTTCGATTCAAATTGAAAAATATATGCGAGGCGGACGACGTGTGAGTATGTGTGTGTGTGGGGCGGGGTGTTGGGGAGTGGTGCGGCGTGCTGTGGAAATTGCTAGACAAGTTCTCAAAGTGCGCACCACTCACAGAAGTGGGCAAATTTGTTGGTGGGTCGGTGGGTCGGTGGGCAGCGCCTCGCAAGTTGCTCAAAGCCTTGCCAGACGTTCAGGGTGCGGTAAATTGATCAGAAATCACGTTGAGGAAATTGCTTTAAAATGTGCAAACGCAGACATTTCCATGCGACTGGCGCAGGGCCAAGCTTGCCGACGATTGAAACGGGGGGATTGACGCTGATTGAGGGTGGGGCCGACGCCAATTAAACTTGTTTGAAATTCAATGTAATACGCTTTTATCTTGCATTCATATTATTATTTTATTTGATTCTTCTTCTTGCTTTTCATTCGCATTTTATATTATATTTTTTCTCATTTTTTCATTCTTCTCTTTGTCCTTCTGCCTCTTCTTCTTCACTCATCAGATCAATTTGCAATGTTGGGCATTGTGCGTTTAATGAGCTGCCCGCTGAAAAGTTGAGCACTTGAGACAGCATTGAAATTGATTGATTGATTGATGGATGTTGGCGTCCTTATGCGTTATGCATGCTGCGCCTCACGTTATCGGGCACCGAGCCGAAAGGCAGCAATTCATTAACATAAATTACCCGCAGGCCGAGCTAACGAAAACCAGTTCCGCCTCTAAACTTGTACTCGATTAACATACAGGAGATACTCCCAGATATTGTGAATACAGATATGGCAACATATAAGAGGGAGAGATTCAGATACACAATCCTGTTGCACTCACATTTGATTTGATTGATGATGATGGCACTTGAGTGCGCACGATAATCATTTATAAGGCGAATAAATGTTTACTTAAAGTCCCTCGCCCCTCGCCCATCCTGCCTCTGCCCTTTCTGGACACACCAGCCAAGACACCATTGAACACCCTGAACGACCAGCCACACACGGCCCCCATCAGCTCGACAATGCGCACAGATTCAGATTCTGTTTTAGATCCAGTGTCTGCGGAGGTCGTTGAAATTATGAAAACAATGCACAGTGTCAGCCAAAAGTAAGTGCATCGAAGACAAACTTCAAATGAGGTGAACCATATATAAAGCCATATGAAATATAAATATATATCGACTCTAGCGTGTGGATATATTAAGCTAAGAACAGCAAAAAGCCATTAACTACTGTCTAATTGAATGATTGACACTGATTGATTGCTTGATTGAGTGGCCAGTCTATAATTAACAAACAGCTGAAGAGAGCACAGATTTCACTAGAGCTATGCCTCATATTATATCAACAAACACAATGATTGAGGCTGATTGACTGGCTGACTGCTGATTGATCTACAGCATGTTACATATAATATAACAAATATTTGAAGTTGAGCCAATACATGAGAAAGTTAATCTAAAAAATGTTATATAAGCTGAATGATTGACGCTGATTGAATGGCAGACTGATTGATGATTGACGTTACAAAGGTAAGCATAGGCCAGACTGGCTGAAGCTACAAGTTAAATGAAGTTCATAAGCTGTCTGATTGACTGCCTGATTGACTAGCTGATTGATGATTGACGTCCATCACCAGGGAACAAAAACTGCAAATGTGAGATGAAGGAAGGCAAAAACTTTGAATTTAATGATTGACTAGCTGACTGATTGGTTGATTGATTGATGGGCAATAGTAAACAAGTTTACGTAGTGATTGACTGATTGATTATCACAGCATAAGCACCTGCAAGTGTTGCCCTCTGACACAAGAGCAGAGCGCATGGTATTTCATCTATGTTCAGACCACTGTGCCGCCTCGGGAGACTTTGGGGATGGATTTGGAGGGCGGCGATTGCGATTGCCATTGCGATTGCGACTGGGCTCAGCTCAGCTCGCCGAAGGCCTGTCAGCTGCAGCTAGTAAAGAGTCTGGCCCTGTCAGGGCATGGCCCACGAAATTTGCATTACAATTGGCTGCCATCAACGAGGGCGAAGTGTGTGAAGTGGGCGTGTCTCTGGCATATGGCGCACTCCAACTTCGGCTTCCTCAGCTACTCACGGAGTGACAGTGCGATTCAGTAGCCCAACACCCCTATTTTGTGTCGTGTTTAAAAACTGAGCGTGTGAATCCTAATTTGAATTGGAATTCCGAGATATATAGATATATAGGAACACAAGACTTATATACGCTACTATGGTATTTGACTTTAGTGTAGTTCGCAGTGCGTATACGTCACGTGGTACAACAACTCTCATTCTGATCAGATCGTCAACTATTCAGTTCTCTTCGCATGTTCACTCTGAACTATGCCGATGAGCTTTAGCGACAGCCGACAAGGTCATTGGCCCAAGTCATTTACCCGGAATTTGCTTTGGAATTTGTGACAATTCGCAAGGCATAAGCATTGCACTGCCCGCTGCCTGCTCGTATCTCATCAGCCAGTTGCTTATCGTCAATTCCAAAAAGAGTGTCGATAGCGCACGTTGGCACTTCGTTCTCTTTCAATTTACAATCTATCTGGCAGCGTCGCAATGTGAGCTTCATGTGGAGGAAACATGACTCAATTCGCATGGCTTTCAATTTCGAGCAGGCCACAGTGCTCGAGCTGCCAAACCTTGCCAAGTCCGTGTCAATGCTGACTCATTACTAGCTCAGCTGGAGCCCACAAGAGCTGGACTATGACTGGACTCTCATGCTACTCGACGACTCTTGTTTATTGTTTGTTTAGAACAGCCAATGATGTAGCTATCTAAATGTGCCAACTGGATCGACTGATCGCTCGAGCCTCGCCCTCTTGCCTGACTTTTACCTGAGTTTAGCTTTTGATTAAAAAAAATTCATTAGGACAAACCAAGAAACTTCTTCCTCTCCTACTCAGTCTATTGCATTGACACGCCCAACGTGGCCAATTGCAGCGCATGCCTCATGCATTCAGCTTTTGTGCACGATTTCAATTAAGTCTTCAAGAAGGAAGGAAGCATGCAAACCGAGCCAAATCTGATGAAGAGTATATCAAGCTTATAGAGTCTTGCTCTTGCTGACTGTCACAAATATTTGAATATGCCCAGAGCAAAGGCAAGACACATTTAAGATTCTCAACTTTAAAAGTTATCGATAGCTTAGCAGCTACTAAGATGGTGTTATCGATAATAGTATTATCAAAAATAGTGTTATCGAAATGGTCAGTATACACTTTAGCTGCATAGTGACTGCCAGTCGTGCATACCCCGCGCTAGCACTCAAGAGCAGACATTTGAACGGCTACTTCACTTAACTGCGAGGCTTCTTTGATTGGATGCCAGACACGTGTCTGAGCTGCTGCTGCTGCTGTTGTTGTTGTTGTTGTTGTTAGTAGAAATTTAACAAAAGCTGTTACCGCTGCAGTTGCCAATTAGGGAAACTGCATTTTTAATTAGATACCCACAGCAACACACACATACACGCATGTGCACACGTACTCCTAGCATAGGACGAGTGTTGAGTGCGTTGCGTATACGACACGTCTGACAGGCGATAAATTAAAATAGTATAAAAGAAATTGGCTGTTGGCACGCTGTGCATCTGACATGTATATCTACATATGAGTGTGTGTATGTGTGTGTGTGTGTGTGTGTGTGTGTGTGTGTTGCCCGTTGAGAGTTGCTTGACGCTCAACCATGTGCATAAATCATCAAAAAATAAATATATGAATATTTTCACGAATTGCCAAGCATATTAAAAAATAAAAACAAAAATAAAATGTATAAAAAGCAAGTTGCAGCAGTGGTGCAGAGCGAGACGGAGAGACAGAGATGCCACGCGCCTAGCTAATTTGATGAGCAGCCGCCGTGGTTGATGTTGCCCGAGGGCTATTGGACTTTTGGGGTCACGCTTTGGGGTCGAGCAAGCTGCGCTTTGTCAGGCATTTAGTTCGCGTGTGGTGCATGTGGTGCGCTGCATGTTGCACAAACGACGACAAATGACAGACGGACTTGTGAAGTGCACTCAGCGCGATCAAAAACAAACAGCAGCAATGTCAGCTAATGCTGCAGCAGCAGCAAAGCTCACACACACACACACGCTGTCAATTGACTTTAGTGTGTGTGTGTGTGTGGTTGAAATCGTTTGAAATTTCGAACTGAACACCTCCACGAAACTTAGCTATGCAGTCGTCCACATAACATGTGAGCCATTGGGTGTGCCTGACTAGTGGATACCCTACATTGAAATATAAAACATTCTAAGCTTATTGCACACTAAAGAACTTAAGTTTATGTTGTTAAGGAAACTATTTTAGAGGCAATTGGACGAGGTATTCCAAATGGAACCTCCCAGCTATATATAGAGTCATTTATCGATTATAGTCATCGACTTATTGATAATATCGATTATAGACCATTTGCTGATTTATCTGGCATATATAACTAATATAGCTAGATAGACTGAGCTTTCTGATCAAGAATATGTCCGATATACCCTAAACAGCTCAGTTCAATTGGTGCAGACTGCAGTTAAAGGCTGTGATATTGATACTGTGCTATTTACTAATTTGTGGTATGCATTCAAACGATAATCATAATTATATATATATATATATATATATATATAAATGTATATATATGTATATATGTATTTTGTGTATCTGCGTTTGTTTTGCTAAGTTCAGTCCATTAGAGAAGATGAAGGTCCATTCTACAGCACAGAAAATGATTTACGAGCCAAATGATGCCGACTATTGAATACCCTACTCAAAGTACAAGAAAATTCATAGCACAGATAAGAGTTTGCTGGAAAAATCTTAAAAAAAAAAGAGACAGCAAATAGTGATATGAAAGAGAGAGAGAATAAATAATTATGCACACATGTTTACCTATATCAATTCCTGTGTGATACAGGATATCTCTGCTTCTAGCACTTTCTGCCTATGGATATGTAAAATTAATTTGGCTAAAATTGAATTGAATTGCATTGTAAAAGTTAGATTTTAATCTGCTTGCGCCACCTGCATATGAATCGACATTTAAAATTCTAGCAATCAAATCGAAATGCGCTTTTCATGCAAATTATATGCGTGTGATAAGGTATTCTATAGTAAAACCAATTAAATAATACAGTTAAGCGCATTTCAGGCAAGAGCTAAGCTCGTTTTATATATTTCAGAAAGAGAAAAACTAATTCATTCGTATCATTTGGCTTTGTTTAACTGTTAGTGTAGATTTTAATTCTGTTTTATTTCAACTTCACAATAATTAAGTCAGTGAGCAGCGTATTAGCCTAACAGCTGAACTGCATACTGAATGCAATATAAAGAGATAAATATATAGGCCATATGGTCAGCTCTGCTCTTAATCTCCAATACACTATCGCTTGTCTCGCTCACACACAGGCAAACCTCATCTCAGATATCCTTGAGTCAACAAAATGTATCTTGGGGTCTCTTATACGCAAGCATTTGTCTTATACAACACTTTAAGCAAATGCAAGCGCACACAATGAGAGAGAGAGGGAGGGATGATTGTCGATCATTTATGCTATCTTTGGTTATCTATTATGTTTAGCACTATGTCACTTCCGGGTTATTTCGCTTGCATCCATTTCCGTTGCAGCTGCGACTGGAGCTGTTCGACTACTCAAGAGTTTCGCTTTACATATTTAGTCCAACGGCAAACGTATACAGATTATTTGTATTAAGCCATATGTTTCCGTTGCAATCTGGGGCCCAGTGACCTTGGTCAAGTGGGGCACTTCGGGCGTGTCCCCCACCCACAAAAAAACACACACAAAAAAACAAATCTAATGCCGACCGCAGTGAATTTGAATCAATTAAAATAAATATGTTACTCAATTGATGCGGTGTAGAGATATACACTCACGAGCACATAAATGGGGTATATTGAAATTGCTATGCATATGGCAGCACTTTTATCTTACTGTGAATAGAGACAGAGAGTTCTCTCACATACACTCAAACTCACGCAAGTTATTGGAGTACATCGAGATTGCCAATGCATATCGAAATATTGCAAGCTAAAGAGAGCGAGACGCAGAATTCTCTTATATTAACACAACAATCAGCAACAGTCCAAAATTGATACATATGTATCTATCTATACGCATGTGAGAGCATGAGTAAGTCGGCGTATTGAGTGCCCTCTTTCTTCAATGCTTAACGATTTTTCTCATTTGTTTATATTTGCCATGTGGTGGTATGAATCACAGAGTCGGCACTGCATTTCCACATGTAAATGACTCACGTCGAAGAGCGCGAGAGTGTGAATCCATCCAATCGTAAATTGGTAAATACATACATACACATGTATGCATACATGCACATGCATATGTGCATCCATAAATATTTGAGCATTCATTTAGCTATGCTGCGTTTATTTGAAGGCCGCTCAGTGCTTCTAATTCAAGCTGAATGTGGTGGATCGGCAGCTGATAAGCTTGTTGCCCATTCAAGCTTGGCGTTGAGTGAGTTTATCAGGCGATAGCCGTAAAAAGACGGAAGACAAGCAGAGAACAAGAAACCAAAAGAGAGACACATATAGATAGCGAGCGTGAACGCTAGAGAGCTGCTGGCGTAATGTACCAAAACTGGTACATAAACTACTCAATGGTACATTGGATCTTGGAATTGGTACATTTTAAATGGCAAATAAAATGTGAATTTGCTATATTAAATAAAAAGGTTTACATGATAAAATTGTTTAAAATTAAATCTCAAATAAATTGGCTTAGGTAACTCAAAAATTATATGGAAATTGTACGTATGTATATATAGCGCGAGTGGTACACTTAGCGTGTCTTGTCTTTTGGTACAAATATTTTTCAAGTGGCGACTGTTGCCAGTGAGCACCTCGGATTGCGCTCTACGAGTTGAGCAAGTGTATTGCATGCCGCTCTCACTCGCTCTCTGCTCCAGTACGTATGTATGAATGTGTGTTACATATCGCGCGCTCACTCTTTCGCTTACATACTGCCGCTGCCGTTGTTCTAAGCTTTCAGTCGTTTGCCCAACGCCAGTGGCATTTTGTGCTTGCTGCCGCACGCAATGTGAATTTTTGTGGGCACAGACCGCGCTTGTTGTTATTGTTGTTGTTTGCTAACTGTTTACCTTTTAGCAAGTGTTGTGCTGTTGTTTTTTGTTACTTTTTGGCAAACGTCGCTCTGTCATGTCCGTTAATCATGACTACGATCGCAAGTATTTGCGCAGCTTACGCGGAATCTCCAAGATCATCTGCTTGGTATGTAATTGACTGGCCACGCCCACAAAGGAACAAAACTCTCATCTTCTGTGCTACTCTTTCAGCTGTGCGGCTTCATTGGTTTCCTCTGCATCGTGTGCAGCTCGGTCCGGCTGAGCAACTTTCGGGGCTGCTTCTACATAATCGTCGTTCTCCTTGGCTTCGTAGTGACGCTGACGCTTGTACTCTGCCGCTACCTGCGGCTCGGTCAGAACTGGAGATGGAACTCAACGGCATGGTCGCTGCGTGTGCACGCGACCCTGGCTCTAACCCATTTCATAGCCTCCGGCTTCGTGCTTGGCCTTAGCGTTGGTGCCTATACGGCCGCCGCGGTGAGTAAACTGTTTCTGCTCTCTTTTACGACAACACACACAAACATTCATTCATACATACATATTATAACTCATGTTGTTCGGCTCCTTGCAGTTCTTTGGACTGACGATATTTAGCATTAACAGTCTGGAGGCCTATGGCTGTTATAAACGCACTTGCCAGCGCGATGTGGCTACCCAGACGGTCTAGACGCTGCCTCACTCCCCCCCTCCGATCAAGAGGCTGTGTGGACGCGCTTAGCTAGGCGCTATTTGTATTATCTTAAGCTAGTGTCAATTGAATGTGTGTGTGTGTATGTGTCTGAGTGTCTTGTGGAATAAAGTCATAAGTAAGCTAGTTAAGCTAAAAATCACATAAGTTATTGTTCAGTGTCTTTTTGTGGCCCGATAAGCTTATCAATTAGATATAGATAAAAGGCAGCAGCAGAGTCTAACTGTAAACGCGCTCAGTTATCGAATTCGGCCAGCAATGCGGGCAGAGCGCAAAGCAGAAACAAAACTGCGCTTTATCCATTATGTCATGAAAGCGTGCGACTGCAAGGTGCCAAATAACAGAACATGAACGCGAAAGAGGGAGCGCGAGCAAGAGAGAAAGAGAGTAAAGAGAGTGTGGAGAGCGAGGGCTGGAGACTTTAAATATGAATATGAAAGAGACAGCAGGCAGTGCAGTATATGACCCAATCAAAGCTTTTATATATGACATATAACACTTGCTGCACTCAGACATAAATATATCTAAATATAGTTGTAGTATATTCGTTGCCTTCAGTAAATAAGTCTACTATTAACGCCTATTTGTGCAAATCTTATTAAGTTTGAACTTTTTAACTTATTTTCTGGCCTTCGCCCCAATTGTCTGTCTGTCAACTGATTTGGCCTCCAGCACTGAACAACAGTTAAAGCTCTCTGGGATTGTAGTCTCCAATTCTCCAATGAGTCGCACAGGCGACGTCTGCTGCCATTGTTAACTTTTGTAAATTTGAACTTATGCGTTAACCTGCCTCTAACTCTACACGCTGTTTACTTCACACAACGCCGCCCGCCCCGTCGCGCTCCGCCTCCTGCCTTGCCAACACTTTTTGCATAATTTACCTTGAGTTTCTTGCTGCTGTTGTTGCTGTAACTTTTGTTAGCAGTTGATGAAGTTTTTGGCTGGTCCAACGTCTATTTAAAGCTTGTTTATTTATGTTATTGTTACAGTTTATTGTTGTTGTTGTCTGCCGTCTGCCAGAGTCGCAATTCTGCTAAGCACCTCGCTTACGTCTATGCCAGTGTGTGTGTGTGTGTGTGTGCGTACATAGTATATTTATTAATTTAATGAACTGCGCCATATCTCAGTGCATTTTATGTGCTTAACCCACCCCCTCCCGCTCAGTTTAAAGCGCAGCTTACTCTCTTCTGTGTGTGTAATTCAGCTTGTTACAGATTAACTTGCCTGCTGCTGAAGCTTATCAACTGAAAGGAGCAAGCAGGCAGCTCTCTTAAATTTTGTACAAGTATGCATGTGTGTGTGCGTTTGTCGTAGTAAATAAGTAAGAGCCACTCGCAAAATGCTGCTTTAACTGATCAATCTTCAGCAAGGCTGGGGTCAAGGAGGATTTAAGAGAGTGGCTGAAGGAGAGGGAAGGAGAGAGAAGGGTTTTCTGACTAGTTGATGCCGCTGACTGAACGCGCACGCCTCATGAATCATTTGGTGGGCGTGGCCAAAGAAGCATTTAATCATTACTCATACAATTCGCCGGCTGCCAATAGAAAACAAAAGCGTACAGGGTATATAGCATTATGTAAGCACAGGCAACTACGAAACACCCAACCCGCCCACTGCAGCACTGAGCACTCGCTCAGTTGACTTTCCCATTCAAGTCACGCAGAGTGAAATTAATTAGCCCAGTTGGCCAGCTGGCCAGTTTGGCAGCCCGAAATGGAAGCGTGCCTACGACTATTTATGGCTCTAATGGGTCGCTGCATCAGCGGCCTCAATGCCAATGACAATGACAATTCCAATGATCATGATAATTGATCATGATCGCGATCAAAAAGAGTCGATCTCTACATATACCCAGTATATCCATTGAAAAAGGGTATATTGATTCGTTAGTCACCAACGAGCTGAGTCGATCTATACACGTTAACAAATATCGCATGCATAAATATTAAAAATTACAAATATGGTGTATATAGGAAATCCAATTCGATAGAGTATATACCCATTGACAATGAGAAAAATAGGGTGTAAAGATTTAGTTTAATTATAAAGCCTAAAGTTCAACTTAAGTCGTGTGAAGTGCATAAAAGAATTACAATATCGATAATTCTCGATAAATATCGTTGCTCAGCTAATTTCGCAATCCGTGCCGAGTCAGTTCCCTTGAATTGAGATATAAGTCAAAATTGCAATTGCAATCTTTAAACTTAAACGGATTAAGGTTAATTGATTATCGAAATAAATTTAAATCACTTTCGGCTTAGCCTCTTAATTTTTAGTTCGTTCTTTTATAAATCGCTGAGTCATGTTTTACAATCAACAAAAAACAAAAAAGTTAATAAACTAAAGCCCCATTTGATTGCACAGAACATTGATTTTAATTAGTTTTAGGTACGTGTTCTTCCGTGGTTCGTGGTTTTCCTACTCGCTCTACTTATCGAATAACCCACAGCAAGGCGTAATTATAATTTAATGTTGTACAACAACTAATTTGCTGCAATTAGTTACTTTGAGAATAATCTGTTAAAATCAAATGAGGGTCAAATATCATGGACTAAAGCCATTTACTATGTGTAACATAATACCATGGCATACCCACGCTCGCAATGCCCACGGGGTATGCCGAATTGCTTGCTGCAATGGGTATTTGACTTACTTGTATCAACTGTTACATTGACAACGCAAACAATAGATAGTAAACCACTGTAACATGTTGACGCTTATGTAGCGGTAAATTGCTTAAAGCAGACAGTGGACTAAGTAAGAGCGCGTGCCAATAGAAGTTGCATGCGCGAGCAGCTAGAAGTAGTGGTGTCAGAAACAGACTAACAGCAATAAACATGCATATGCATAACTGTTAACAACGCGTCGCTGTCTTCTTCTCTTCACTTAAATTTACTGTGAGTTCTAGCACTAATGTAAGAAAGTGACAGGAAACAATTCCTATATACAAACATACAAGTGTCTCTCTCTTTATCTCCCTCTCTTTACTTAATTTCCATGTGCTTTGCTAAACTCTTGAGAGTGACAAAATCTCTTTTGAAGATTTTGACAATGCCAAGTCTACAAAATTTAATTTCTACACATCAGCTGCCATTGGTCATGGCAAAAAAACCGTTATATAAAGTGTAAATTATAAATTTAGAGCGTACAATATGATAATGGAGTATTAGCTATTTGAACGCCTTTGGCATTTGACCAGTGCAAACAAAGTGAATTCGATCAGACGCCAGAACACTTACAATTAAATGTCAAAATAACAAACATTTACAAAGTGCGGAAAATCGCAGCGCTCGCGGGCGCAAGGCGACCAGGGGCCAAGTGGTGGGCGGACGCGTTTAATTAATGAAATCATTTTCAAATCAAGCGCGCATTTAATCAAAGCGCCCCATTCAGGCGATGCTATTTGTCTGTCTCTGCCTGTCTGCCTGTCCGCCTGTCCGCCTGTCTGGTCGCCCCCTATGTCCACTGTGCGTCATTTGTTGTGTCCTTAGCTTAGATCTGATCCGTCCCCTGCCGACGTCTACTCTTTCCACTTTGCGGTCGGCAGTTGGTAAATGGAGCATTCCAAAGTGTTGCCCGCCTACAAATCGCTGCCACAACAATGCGCCCGAAGTCCGGCGCACGCAGGATGCGATGGCCAATGGACGTAATGATAGCGTTTCCTGCCGCAATTGCTGCCGCCAGCCGCCTCCTGCTCCTGCTCCTGTTCATTGTTCGCCTCATTATCCGTTTATTGTGGCGTTTGTTGCTGTCGCTGCTGGCTGTTATTATTTTTAGAATTGACATATAATCTCTGGTTGCATTTAATGGACGTCCATGTTCCTTTGGCTCTGTCCTCGACCAGCCAATTCAGAGTTAATTAATTGCATCAATCAACATTTTAATAACCTGCTCTCTCACTCCCCCACTATCTTCTACTCTCTATCTCTCCATTCTCCCTCCCTTAGATGGATGTTTCATCTCAAGAACCAACTTGACTTAACTTTTGTCATCTGTCAGACTCTGTTTCGCCTAAGTTTTGAAGTTGAAGTTGGAGAGTTTTGGTAGAGCAATGCCCGACTAGAAGATACTCTGACTCTGGGTTCAAAATCAGTTGTTAGCCAGGCAAGTTTACGGTTTTGTGCGTAGATCTTTATATAGTAGATCTATAATTTAAAGTATCTTATTATCTTGAGATGATACGTCAATTTCAATATTTGATTAACAAAATTTAGACTATGAAACTTATCTATTACTTAAAAAAAATATATATATATTTAGTAAAAAATATATTTTTTCTTAAGTTGAGTTAGGCATTTAGTACCTTACTATATAAAGAAATTAATATTTTCAGATCCATGGTATTATTTTTGATAAATATCTTTAATTTCGAGAGTAAGTCATCTTAAATAAGTTGAAATTTTTTTCAGTGCCCAGGCAAGTTTTTGTATATCTCATCTGAAAATCTCGTGTGACTGAATATGCTTATGCCATGTGCTGAACACCTCTCTGGATTATATGGAGTATCTGATTTTGCAGTATCTATAGAGAAGGGTCCAAAGCTCCAATCATTTTTAACCAGTTCCAGAATGCCAGAATCCCTTTCGCTTCCTTTAAATATGTTTATTACTTAGATGTATATATTATCTATTATATATGAGCAACCCCTGCTTCAAGGTCTTAGACAAATGCATTCTAATAAAATTGTAAGCTAAATTTTATTATTATTTTTTGTTTTTTTTTTTTGTAAATTTTGTTAATAATATAAATTTTGGAATCAATTCATTTTGTGTTTGTCTTCTAGCATAGCTAACAAAAGCTTTAAAGTAAGCTTCCAGGTAAAGCTTCATAAGCTCTTCAAAACTTGTCTTGGCCAAGCTTTAGAGCACTTGCTTTTAACGGGTTTTCGTTCCGTTTTCGTTAAGTGCATTCGTTGAGTTGCAAAGCACAACTTTTGAGCTTAAACTAAACGAAGCGATAAAAGTCAGCTTTAACGTGGATTTTGCAAAGCTTTTATGTAAAGCTGCAAAGCTTAACTTGTGCGTAGAATAAAAGTTAAAAGTAACAAGTTATGATTATCTATCTTGGTCTATGTCGATATAGATATACTCGTATATAGGTATATGAATTATCGGAAGACATGTAAAGATATATATGTATAGATATATATGCTTTCCTCTAGCTGGTTGTGGTTAATCTGTTAAGCTTTTACTTGTAAATTTGTAAACCACTTTTAAGCTTGGATACCTAAAGCAGCACGGGTTAATCGACCTTTACAACATCTCAACTTATTTCATGAATATGTTTTTAATCGAAATTTCAATTCGCTTTTCAAGGCTTCAATTGATAGTCCTAAAAGCGAGACACACTTTAAGCTGAGTTCAGGGTATTTTACTAGTCGGTTACTGCCGTCCACAGGCATCGTTATTAGTGTTTTCCTTTGCACAGTGACATCTTACATTAGCACACATTTTCTCATTTATCAGTTTGATATGCATATCTATATATATATATATAGAGAGAGAGAGAGAGAGAGATAAACGTGACACTTTTCTTGCTCAATAATCCTTATCTATCTCAGCATCGTCTGTTACTTTCATTAATTTTCCGTTTCGATTGGGAAATTCACTTGGCGTCAGTTTTCCAGACTGTGTGCCAATCGGTTTTCCTTTAGATAGATATACGTGTGCATATATATATGCTCGGATCGAGCTGAAACACTCATCATTTGTTTATTTATGTGACACGCGTTGTCGCTGGCTAATGAAACTGAAATGCTCTGAAGTCTGAGCGCCCATAATAATTCATTTTATTGCCAATACTTAACTGATTGGCTAGATATATATCTATACTATATATATATACTATATACACCTGTATCATATTCTGTCTGTCTCTCTATCTCTCTCAGTTTCGATCCTTCTTCAAGCACTGCAAATGCCTTGAATCAGCTCATACAAATTTCAATTTCATATGTTCGCTAACTGCATGTTAAATCTGTTAACAGTCGGTTTAAGATGTTTAAAAATTTTGGTATTTTGAAGTTTGAAGTTTTCTCTTCGAGCAGCGCTAAAATTGCTTCAATTTGTTGAAACTTTTTCTACTTTTTTGCACTTTGTGTGGCAGTTAGTCAATGCGGCTGCTTGGCTGGCATTTGGCCAGGCTAATGCACTGCCAGCGAAACTATCTTTTCGCGTTTTTTGCTATTTTTCTCGTGTATCTGTGTGAGATTTCGCATCCCAGACGCACTCGCTTTGAGCAGGAAGTGGATGAAGCCAACGTTGACAACATTGCAGAGTGCGTAATTGCTTTTAAGCCTGATTTGAGGCACGCCCCGCTCGGCGCTATCTCTGTGGCATCTAGCGAATGCGTTGCTATTAGCGCTAAGAGCTGCGCATTGCCATTGCGCCTTGGCGGAAACATCGCAGCGCCCACACACACACACATACACACACACACACATATATATATATCCATATACATTTACACAAATATTGAGATACATTCAAGATACGAGCTGCGAGCTTCGAGCTGCGAGCTGCCGAAGACCTTCAGTGGGCGTTGACTACAGTTCAATGCATGCCGCACTGCGCGGCATCTGAACACCCTAACACAGAGTGGGAGAGAGAGATGGAGAGAGCCACACTAGCGCACGCGAGTGCTGAACAAATTGATTAGCTGCTTCAGGCAGAAACAATCAAGTGCGAAGCAATTAAAATAATCAATTACAGCGTCGATCGAAGCTGAGCCGAATAGTGTCACGCTGGCATGTAAAAAGAGATACGCCACACAGATGAGGACCAACCAAGCAGCCGACAAACAACCGAGTCACTTGGTCAATAGCATTTTAGTTGCGGTCAACGCATCTGGCAAGTGCACAGAGCCAAACACAGCGCGACAGCCAGCAACATGCGCATTTCGATACAGATACAAACAGACGCGGCTTAAGTTAACTGTTGCAGATATAGATACAGGTACAGATAGAGATAGAGATAGAGATAGAGATAGAGATAGAGATAGAGATACAACTGCAGCTGCACCAAATCAAATTTATTAACAGCTAGTGCAATATATGAAGATACAGCTTTAAGAACGTATTCAGATTCAGATACAAAACTATCTAGATAAAGTTGGAGTTGCAAATGGAGATAGATAAAGCAGATGCAGATATAGATGCATTGGGAGATACATTTAAAGATACATATAATAAGACAGATACATTTGTGGATGCATATCAGATGCATTAGCATGTACAATGCAGATACTTTGAGAGATAGTTGCACAGATACAGATACATTTTATATATATACATGGAAAAATATCTAATGAAAGATATCTTATCAGATAGAGCTACAGATACACATATATTGTCAGATATAGACCAGATGAAGATTTAGATATTCAATGTACAGTTTCAGGAATTGGCACAGATGCATATGCAGATACAGATACAACACAGATAGATAGATATTTAGACTGATATACCAATATATATAAATATAAATATGGATTCATATAAGGTTATAATTATGGATTTGTATATAGATACAGATACAAATAAATAAATATATATATATATATATATATATATATATATATTTATGCATATATAAATATTAAGATACATTTGCCGCAAACAGATAGATAAATAGATACTGATACAAATATAAATTCATTTATCAATGCATTTGAAAACACAGCTACAGATACAGATATAGACAGGGACAGAGATGATTCCAACATCTGAAATACTTCAGATTTGTATATAAGGTTCAAGCTATGCCTAGTGAAATTCAACTATCGATTATTATCGATAATAATAGAGAGAGTTATCAACTTACGATATACTGGAATATACTTGAGCAACTTCAAGTCTCTCGCTTTTGTGGCCAACTCAGCTTGTCGTTCAGCTCGAGAATATATATACCGTGTGGCACGCCTGCTTCTGCTTGTTACACACACTTTGACAATACGATTATAACCCCAATTATATATAGTGTATGAGCACACATAGTGCGCTCTCTGCAAATTCGTTTTGTTTTGCAAGTTTTATGGCCTTTTGTTAGCTGTATCCCTACATGCATCTGGTCGGCTATCTGTACATAAAAGCATGTGTACTATTTGCTAATGGTGTTTGCAATCTATGCCAGATCAATGACATCATCGAGCTGCAATGCGCTTAGAAATACTTTGCTGTTGTTTTGTATCTCACATCTCCGATTTGTTTTGTCGCTGCCATTGGAAGCCATCGCGACGCCTTGAGAGCAAATGCTATTTGTGTCCTTGTTGTTGTTGCTGTTGCTGTTGCTGTTGCTGTTGCTGCTACTGCAATTGTGCAATTTGACATTGCTGAAAGCGCATAGTCACAACACAGTTGGCATGGGTGGCTCAAGAAGTTTGCCATTATTGGCATAGCTGTTGCTATAGATGCCTTGGAGCCACCCTCGCCTGCTCTGCTGTTCTCTTCAGCAAATTAAATTGCAATTGTGAATCATCCGCTTCTACCTGGTGCAAAGGTGCTGCCACTGCGATCGCCCACTAACTATCAATTATGTCGCCTATCAGAGCCAAATTGTCGCAATCTGTCACAGTCTAGTTAGTGAAATGAGCAACGCGTTTTAATTTCGATTTCACATATTATGCAAATCAATCAACATTTTGGCCCAAGCTGTTATTTCGGATGTGCGAATCGCGCGTTAATTTGCCAACCATTATGTATATGTAAGATATTCAAAGCAGCCCGCGGCGCTCCATCTACACATCTGTGCAGCATCCATCAATAGCTCAACTTGCATTCCACTGCCCAGTCGAGCGACTCTCGTAGGGCCGCCCGGAGATAGCCAAATTAATTACATGTCAGCGTGGATGGGCCAAAATAGTTGACGACAGTCAATTTGGCAACAGACTTCGATATTAATTATGAAGAAACATGAGAAGGAAACTTTGCCTGCAAACGGAGGTGAGCATTAGAGAAGAGGAGATGCGTGTGCATGTAGAAGAGTCTCAGGAAAACTTAGAATAAGATCTAAAGCTGAAGCACTACGAACAGTTTAAAAGATTTCATAAAAGAAGAAATACAACTATATGCAAACAGATACATGAATAATCTACATAACCACGATAATGCTCTAGCACTAAGACTACTGGATGACTCAAGCAACCACAGGCGAATCAAAAGATTTCATGTCCTAGACCTGCCCCACAGAAATAGATAAATGTGTAAAGTAGAAAAATATGTGGATTGATCTCATTGGAGACAGATTGTCAATAAAAAAAATTAAAAAAAAAAAAAAAAAAAAAAAAAAAAAAATTATCGATAAATTCTTCTTTGTACTTCTTTCAAGTATTAGCCGAATATAAGAGCCGGAGACACATCGAATGGTATTTAAGTTTTTTCAGTGTTTATAGACGATTGAAGAACATTTCTTAAATTAAAAATATATTTGGTTATATTCCTTTTTTTTGACTCTTACACACAGTTGAATACCATATTTATTTTCCATCTCTCTCTTTCTCTCTAAGGATATCTTACTCTATGTCTCTCTCTCTCTCTCTTTTTGTATCCCTATCTCCATCTCTATCTTTCCCTTCCTCTCTCTTTCTTTGTTCTTCTCATTCTTCATTTCTCTCGTCTCTTTTCTCTCTTTCTCTCCCATCTCCTCCTCTCTCCCCTTTATCTCCCTTCCTCTCCATATTTTGTCGTCTGTATTCCTCTCCCCCTTGCTACCTTCTCCTCTTCCCATCTCTACCTCTATATCCCTCTTTTCTTTCTATTTTCTTATATCTCCCTCTCTATCCTTCCATCTTCCTCTATTTCCCTTTCTCTACTCTCGATTTCTCTCATCTCCTTATGTCTCAACGTTTCTCTCTCCCTGCCCCCTCTTGCTCTCTCCCTCTCTCGCCATTCCTTCCCCTCACCCTCTCTCTCTCTCTCTCTGTCTCTTTCTCACTCTCTCTCTCTCTCTCACTCACACTCTCTCGATCTCTCTCTGTCTCTCTTCTTCCATACATAATCAATCGTCAAAATATATTGACTTCCATTCGTTAGTTATTCTCTTAGCTGATTTGTGTCTTGGTCTTTGGCGTGGGCTGTCAAATGAATGCGTCACGTGCTGGCCACAAGAACAACGCCAGCAGCAGCAGGCGCAGTCGCATTTACAACGTTTACCGGTTTAAGGCACAGCTGATCGTTGGGCCGCTTCATTCATGAAGCGTCAATTATTACAAATGCTCTCAATTGCTGCGCGCGCAATCTCTCTCTCTCTCTCTCTCTCTCTTTCTCTGCTGGCATTGCGCGCTCTTGCAGCTTGGCGTCGCTCTGTGTATGTGGCGCGCGCTCTCTCTCAGCTGTTACAGCGCTTTAAAAGTGTTTGACGGCGCCTGCGCGCAGCTCAGACAGTTGACGGCGTTCGCAGCGAGCGCTTGGCCAAACGTCGCGTTTCTCACATTTTTTTTCACTCTCTCAATTGCTGGGTTTGTTTTTGCCGTTATCCCGACTCAGCCCCAAAAAAAAATAAAAAAAAACACCAAAATGCAAATGCCAATGCGTGTGTGTGCGTATGCGTGTGTGTGTGAGTGTGTGTGTGTGCGTGTGCGTGTGTTTGCTGCGCGCGCGGAAGTGTTAAGCAAAGTCCGACGCGCGAAATGTGGCCACATCCTGCAATTACGCGCGGCTTTGCCGCGTTTCGTGCGCGTTTTGTAGTGGACATAAACATTAATTTATTTTGTGTTAACGTTGTTTTATTTCCATTTTTTTTCGAGTGTTTTTCGAGTGTCGATTGGGCGGCATTTCCGCATTATTCAAACTGAAAAGTGCTTCAAATAAACACAAGAAAAACGAAAATTGAGAAACATAATTGATACGACAGCAGCAACAGAAGCAACAACAACAAGTGCCATAAAATTAATAATAAAATGCAAATTAATAACAATAATTGATAAATACACTTAAAAAAAAACATGCGAATTTATGAGCAATTTTTTACTCCACTCTCGCTGTGTGTTCCGCGCTAATAGTTTCCTGTTTATAAAAAAAATATAAATACAGAAATATGCTATAAAAAAAACTGTGCATAGTGTTGCAAGCTTTGCTGGCGCTGTGGCATGTGGCATGTGGCAGTTGCAGCAACGTCAACAGCATAAAAGTCGCTGTTGTTGTTGTTGTTAATGCCTGCGGCTAAAACACGCTTAACAAAATACTTTTTACTTTTATGGCCTTAACGCGCTGCCAGCAGCAGCAACAACTGGCAACAGGAGTGCGTGACCCCAACACACAATTCACTTGCCACAGCTGTATCTCTCTGTGTGTGTTGCCTGCTTCCAAGCCAGCAGAAATTTCACTTTGCAGCCAAAGTTGTTGCTGCTGCTGCTGCTGCTGCTGCAGTTGTCGCCTTAGCCTGACTCTCAACTTATTTTGTTTTGTTTTTTTTTTTTGTTTTTATCTTTTTTCTGTTGTTCAATATGAAAGTGAAATGCAGCTGCAGCAGCATTCAACAGGTCAATAGCAAATTAAACAAATACAACGAAACGAAAAGCGAAATCAAATTAACAACGCAACAGCAACAATCAACAATAAACGAGCTAAATTGTTATTCAAGCCAGAGAGCAATATGTTGAAAGGACATCAAATGCTAAAGCTGATGCTGATGCTGATGCTGGGCTGTTGCACTTTGGCCATGGCCAAGCCACCGGCGGCTGCTAAGCAGGAAGCTAGCAGCCAGCCAAAAGGTAAGTCGCTTTATTTGCAACGTTTTTTTCTGACCCAACTTAATTAGCGGCTGACAGCGAAAGTGACACCTCGATCAAGACTCGACCTGGCCGCGGCCTTTCGCTTTGAGAATTGTGGTGCATAAAGTCATCAACAGCAAAAACAACGGCGAAACGAACCATAACATTAGCATGAACCGGTTGCAGGGTGAGCGAAAGAGACAGCTAGACATAGGCAGCGGGAGCAAGAGAGAGAGAGAGAGAGAGTGGTGGGAAGAGAGGGCGAGCGGGGCAGCAGCTGATGACTTTGATTTGTGGCATCGCTTTCACTTTGGCAGCTGCTGCTGCTGTTGCCGTTGCCATGCTTGTTGCTTTTAGCTTGCTATGGGCGGCTCGAGGGCGTGGCAAGTCTCAAATTTTGCCCCGCTTAATAATGTTTTCGGCCAAGAGCAAGCCAGCTCAGCTGAGCTTTACAGCTGTAATTGAATCACATATCATTGAACATCGAACTTGAGCTGCCAAAAGAAAAACAAAAATAGAAATGCAAATGCAAATTAAAATAAGCAAAAGCTAAATATACTCCCATCAAGTTGAAAAGTCGAGTTAGATCAAGTTCAAGCAAACGTTTTCCTACACGAAAGTTAACAGAGTTGTATATAATGAAAGCTGGGAATATATGCATAAAGATATATATAAAAAGAGCAAAGAGACGTTCATAAGAATTCAAATAAATAAATAAATAAATAAATTTGAAATTTCTTAAAAATATTTTTAGGGCTAAGTAAAAAATAAAAAAGTGAAAAAGTGTAATTAGACTCAGTAAAGTTTATCACAAAACTCTTTGAGTATATATATATATATATGTATGAAAAGTTGATATAATTTAATTCTATAAAGAAATATATTTAAAAGTTTCAATTGCTCTTCTCTCTCTCGCACTGTTTTTCTTTTTCACTCTCTCTCTCTGACTGCTTCTCTCAGTCTTTCTCTCTCTCTCTGTCTTTCCCTCTATATATATGCCCATTCATATGTCACAATCGATCCGTTTAGCTCGCTATATCAAATGTCAAAACTCTATTTAATTACTATATCAAATTGTTGTCAGTTTTTTGTGCTTAAAATGCTCATAAATCTTGGCATTTATGACTTTTATCAATCTATAAATCTCTAAATTAATCAAAAATTGCTCTATCACAAAAAACGCGCTAGATTTTTTCAATAATTGAGTTATTTTATAGAATGTTTAGATAATTGATTTTCTTGCCCAAAATGAAGTAATTCCACTTTATGACTGTATTTTAGTCTGTCTACTATATGCTATATGAATTATGCTTTCTGTATATATTTCCGAGTCTTACTTATTGTACAATTTACTATCCAATACATTTCATATTAAAGTTATATCTTCAAGACTTTTTGAGAATAAAGTGAACATACAGTCAAGAACTTTTGAACTCTGCACACTTCATAATAACTTCATATTCTGCTCTTAACATAGGCGTCTTGCCATAAAAAGATACATTAAGTTGGAAGACTTAAAGTCTTAAAATATTTTTAATGTATTATTGAAAAATCTTCATATTTACCCTCTTCCCTCTCTGTGTGTCCCTCCGCCTTATCATAAACTCTTAAATTATTTACTCCACGCCCCCTACATAATAAGTGATCAAAAAAGCTGACCAAATCTTTAACAACTTTGCAAATATTAAAGACAGCTGCCACGCCTTGACTCCTCCTAGCTCGCCGTCAATTACCAGTTGAGTTACCGGCTAGGTGTCTTCCCGACTTGCCAATTTGTCTGTTAAGTAACAAAAAATGAGAAAAGAAACGAGCGAAACAGCGAGCTAATTAATCAGAGCTCACAAGACAACAAAAGACACACGCGGACATCGTATACAAATGTCTACACATGTAACACTCTAATGCGATCCACAAACATTTTCCCAGATGCTGAAGCTTACGACATCGCCAGCAGCAGCAGCAGCAACGGCAGCAACAACTCTTTGGTGCCCATCTCTGGCCAAACCGGGTATCTTCGCTTGTCCCATCTGCCTCGTGCACTTGCTTCCGTATTGCTGTTGTTGCTGCTGCTGCTGATGTTGCAGTTAGCCAAGTTAATTTCTTTTGTTTATCAACCAGCAGCGGCAACAGCAGCTGCTGCTGCTGCCTCACTTCTCACATGGCGCTTCTCGCTTTTCCCTTTAACTCTGTGTCATTATGTCATGCGGTCGACTGAGTTGTCTTCAGTCCCAGTTGCCCACTCGCCCATTTGCCCCTTTTGGCTGATAGGCGCAGCCCAACACATATATATACATATATATATATGTACTTTATGGCCTGGCTTGCCCATTGTTCAGCTGTCTTCAGCCAGCAGCACAATTTTCTTTTCTTCACATTTTCCCTCAGTTTTTGTTAGCGAATAAAATATAATAATAATAAAATACAATGTATTTTAAGGCTCACACAAATTCAGTGGCATTATTTATGAGTAAGCCACAGTTAGACAGCGCAGGGCATGGTAAACGTGCAGATACTCTGTGGGAAACAAAATCATTAAAATTATAATATAATGATAATCAAAGTTATCGTAGTTAAACTCATGATACATAGTGGTCGGCATCTGAGTACTTAAATAACGCCATAAAGAATCGGAATTTACGAAAATATTAAATTCTTGATACTCTCTAACCCAACCTCGCAGAGTAAAAGTTTTGTTTATTTTTATATATTTAGTTGCATATTATTATTTTATTATTATTTTTGGTTTAAATTATATCTCTGATATCTAGTAAACTTTAAGCCAATAATTATTACAATACACAATTTCTATATATATTTATTTATTCTATATCATTATTATATGAGCTCAACAATTTCTTACTTTTTCCATAATAAATTTTCTTTCTTTAAAAGGTAAAATTATTTCATTAAATTTCCATAAATAAAATTATACATTTAGTTATTGACATCACAAGCAGAGACACGAAAGGTGTGAAAAGTTGTAACTATAAAAAAAATATAAATTATATATAATTATACAAAAAATATATTATTTATGTTGGGTCACACTCTCAACACTCAACTCTATTTAGCAATTTTTTTTCTTTTTTTTTTTTCAAATGTTTGACATTTTAATTGAGATTGAGACACGCAACGAATAAAGCACACAAACTTACAATTATATACAGATACTTACTTATATCTATATATATATATATACTCTTTTTTTGATGAGTTTGTCAAGAGACGCCCCCAATTCGTAGCGGTAAAATTGTAAGCAAACAATTGCCATTCATTTGCACAATGAACGAGGCTGAGCTGAATGAGTGCATGAAATAATACGCATATGAATCGAAAGATATATGTATTCATGCTTAATACAATTAATAACGATCTCAATTGCTGTGCCTCAAAGGCGCGTTGCATACGATGTGAAGATCTATCTGCCTCTTGCCTCCATTATAAAGATTGTGAACCGTTAGTTTCATATGCTTAGACGATTATTTGTAATACTCAAACGAATATCATTTTTTATTTTGCGGTTTCCCAGTCTTGGCTGGAAACTGGGTCTTGCGACTTTCAGTTGGGCTAAGCTAAGCAGTTAGCTTTATTACTTCATTATTTTTAGTTCATTATGGCTTGAGGCCGACTTTCCAATTGTCAGTTTATCGAATGTTAATCATATCAATACCTTATTTATTATTTACTTAATTTACTCAGCTCAATCTTAATTTATTTTATATAGATATTTTCTATTTGATTTAAATTTAATTTTATTTATTTATTTATTTTATTTTATCTATGAGAGTTTTCACGTTGACATGAAACTTTTTACCTCTAAACAAAATATATTTTTAGTTTGTGCTTCAAGTCTTTAACTCATTTGTGTTACTTTTTTATTTGCTTAAGTCTCCCTCATCTGTTAATTGTCTTAGTTATTAAGACTATAATTTAGCACAGCTAATGATATATATTTAATGATATATTTATTAGCAATAGTCTCTAAAATTAGCATCCAAATATAGAAGTCAGATGATATTGCTAATAAGTATATCATTTGGCGGAAAAGAAATCAGAAAACAGAAAAAGATATTTTTGCTTCACCAAGCCCCTGAAAAAGGCGTTTACTAATCAAATTCAGCCAAACTGTTTAACAAATATATATATTTATATAAGCTCTTTAAATACAATATATATTTATAGCTATGTAAGATATGGCTTTGTTACCATTGATCATGCCTGCAGACTCCAGTATATATATACATATATATGCATATATATATATATATATGTATAGATGAAGTCTCTAGCTCTAGAAAGCCAATCTATTGCATGAGTATATCAATTATGATCGCTAAGACTTTGAGCTGAAACCATTCACAGCAAAGCCAATTTTCTTAAAAATAACTTTTAAAGTTTCTGTTTTTATTACATTATTATTATTATTCATATTTTTAATTCGTCTTAATTACCGTAATAAAACTTTTGTATAATTCAATGAAATATTAGGTTTGTTGGCCATAAACGTTTCAAACTTTAGCCAAAATATGGAAAGGTTTTCAGACAGCTTTTCGTGTGTGCGTGCGTGTGTGTGTTGGGCATAGAAAGAGTTAAGCTTTGTGATTTGGAACAAAGCGTAATTTCGTTAATTGTTGTTGTTGTCATTGTCATGGTGTACTGTTGTTGTTGGTTGTGGTTAAATGCACTTTAACGGCTTTTAAAAATTTTAAATGCTGAGTTTTAACCTTTAAACGGCAACAAGCAACGCGGCTGACTGACTGAGTGACTGACCGACTGACTGACCGTAATTACACAGTTTATGTGAGAGCTGATTTTATTAAAGGTTTCGTTATTCCAAATGCCAAAACGCATTTCGGGGCAATTGAGAAATTGAAACCGAAACCGAAACCGAAACCGAAACCCAAGCCAAAACCCCGATTCCGATTGAAGTTAAGGTTGAAATTGAAATGAAAAGAAAATACCGCGACCGCGCGTCGATTCATCAATCATTGATCTAAAGCAATTGGATTTGGGCAATTGGAACCGAAAGATAAATCGTGTCGCCAAACAGTAGCGACAACTTCAAAAAAAAAAACATTTCTCAGCCAAGAGAGAGACAGACATTGAGTTGAGGGAGATAGCGGGAGAGGTAGAGAGCGAGTGTGGGAGAGACCTTATCCGGGGCTATGCAAATGAGACGATCTATAAAACGCACCGATGCCACACAAAAGCCTTTTACTTACATAAGCTGGCGGCAAAAATACATAATTAGCTAATTAAAATCGGCAAATCGATTTTGATCCACATTTGATTTTTTATTGTTTCTTTGAGGGAGGCGAAAGTACCAACAAAAAAAATACCAAAAGCGAATTAATCAAAATCAAAGCGCGGCGCATTTGAAATTTCGTTTGTAACATAAATGAAATTGTTTTTTGATTTTTTTTCTTTCTTTTACTCATTCTGTTAGTTTTGTTTTGTTATTGTTTTTTGCTTTCTGAACATTAAAATAAATTAACGAAAATGTGCGACATGCTGTGCCGAGTTGAGCAAAGCCAAAAAGCTACTCGTGTACAAATGTGTTAAATACTCTAACCAAAAGGTTGCCCCAATTAGTTCGCCTAGCGCTTTGTACTTGATCAAATTGAAAAGTGTGACCAACGCTTATTGAATAAGGATCGAAATTCTGCATATCTAAGGCATAACTGGGAGAGCGTGCTCATTGGAGGAGTCAATTGTATGTTCTTATATAAAATATATTGTGAAGTAGACTGGATAAGTTTGTAGTCCTATTTGACAGTTCTGAGTGCGGGTGCTGAGCATGTCAACTGCCCTCTTTAGCATATTTTACTTCACACTTCAGAGCCTCTATATTTGATTGATGGCTAGCACGAATTTTCTGTTCTAAAATTCGTTGGACCTAGATGTCCATAAGCATTAGTCTAGTTGCTTATATCAACGGAAAATATGTTAAGTCCTTTAAAACAATTTAGTTGTATGATTGACAGACTGACTGGTTGATTGACAAGCTTAATAAGCTGATTGACTGACTGCGAGATTGACACAATATTTGAATGATTTTTAGCTTAGTTTTACTGACTGATTGACTCTTAATATGATTGACTCACTCATTGAATGGCTGAATGATTGACTGGATGATTGAATACATGACTTGCAGCATTTCAAGCTTATTGATTAACTGAATGATTAACTGCATAATTAGCTGACTGATTAACTGTATGATTGATGGACTTACAAGCTGATTGACTGGCTGCATGTGCGGCTGGCTGATTGAATGGCTGATGAACTGGCTGACCGACTGGACTGGAGTGACTGACCAATTTACAAACTGATTGATTGATTGACAATCTGGCTGATTGATTGATTGAGTAGCTGTAAAATGTGTGCATAAAAAATATATCTAAAATGCTTTGTTTCATAACATGACTGGGGAAATGCTTGATTTAACTCGTAAATATCTAGAAATTGTTTAGGCGAAAGTATCAAAAACTATGTCTATCTCAGCTAGTTAGTGTATTCGTATGTCGTATATTGAATTTTGGTCATTTTTGTCGCTGATTTTTTGGTAACATTTGATTAATTACGTTTTGTGTAGCCTTAGCCGAAGCATTGTCGACTGTTATTTACGGTTCGTGTATGTGTTTGTGTGTGTGTGTGTGCGTATTTGCAATTTGTTATACAAATCGAAATGTGGCAATAGCCAAATTGAAGCCAAATGATGTCTTCATTTCGCTCTCGCAGTGAAAATAACGTAATTGCTCGCTGTGCAGGGCCCGTTGGCCATTTGGACACGCACCGTTGGACATTGCAATCAATCACAAAGTTCCATTTTCCATTTGCCACACAGACAGATAGAGAGAGAGAGAGAGAGAGAGGGAGAGGAAGAGAGAGGAGTCTTGCTATTGGACAGCAGCATGCAAATTGCGTTATGATCATAATGATCAGTTAGGTCATGTTGTAATCCCAAAAATCAATCAGCCAGCAGTTTAAAGCTGACGAAAAGATGAGCCAGTCGTTGGGCAAGACAACAACAAACAACAAACAACCAACCGACAACTAGCGCTGTGTCTGTGTGTGTTTGCATTGCCGCATAATTGTGATTGGGGTTTTGCCACTTCAGCTAGGCTGCTTCCAAGTAATTCATGGCATCGATGGTGCTCCACACTGCTTACAATGTGTCCAAGCTGTACAATAACATTATTATTAGATGTACCTTGCCCAATTGTGAGCCAAATGAGATTCACAATTGTCTCGTAACACACTTTCTATAACAATCACTCAAGCTGGCGCCCATATGAATGAGCTAGGGATGCACACAGAGGAAGAGAAAGAGTTCGAAAACTCCCTCTACAAACACATTTGAGATTGAAGTCATGAGTCAATTGAACTTTTGAAACCCAAATGAAATCATAGAGCAAACTAGATTTGAGTAGAAGTCGAAAAGACCTAATTGCATTAACTTGAAGAGTAGAAAAAGTAGTTGTAATAGGCTTAAGCTAAGGTAACTCGAAGACTAAAGGGCAAGGCAAGCTAGACGCTGATTAAGGAGCAACTTAGTGTAAGCTGAGATAGCTTGAAAATAGCTTGATTAAGACAAGCCTCAACTGAGCTGAGGTAGATGAAAGTCCAACAACTTTCAGAATGAAACAAAAAATTTAGGAATAGCTAGAGTCGAGCATACCCTGTAATGCCCAGCGCCAAAAAAAAATTAAAAATTGAAGTTAGTCTTGGGCTTACTATATTCAAGACTGCCTAGCCTCAATAGCCCAATAGCTTCAGCCTCGCTAGCTGCTGGCTCCTGTTTTATAAAGCTGTTGCAACTGCAGCAAAGCGGAACAGCAGCCAAGACATAACATAAAAGCTAACAAAATGTATGCCTTGCGAATCGTTGGCCGAGTTCACAACTGTGATTTGCATATTTATGGAGCTGCAGCCCGGTCGCATATTCCCATGTCTTTGAGTTCGTGTGTTGCATTTGGCGACAGTTCGCTAACCTTCACCTTGTTGGCCAAAAAGAGACCAGCAATAACAGCAGCGGCAGCAGCAACGACAACAAACCGCAAAACCGTTTTGGCGTTTTTGGCACTCGAATACGCTGTGGACCCAGTTCCAGGCTAACTGTTCGCCTGTCTGTCTGCCCCTCTGGCTGTCGCACTGTTGGGCTAAGACCTGGCCTGGAAACGTGTTTGGGGGCCGTCGCTGACTCAGCTAAATAACGTATTTGCCCATGGAGCCAGCCGTGTGTCAAAGCGCGTTTCAGGCGACATTTAATTGCATGCGGCGTGCATATAAAAATATATATATATATTTGTATCTACACGCACACACACATATACATATGTTTATATATATACAGATAAAGTATATTGCAAATATCACGCATACGCCAAGTGGCAAGCGTGCAGCTTATTAGCCATTTTTAGCCACATAATAACGGTATTGTGTTTTTATGCTGATTATGGCACATTTCACTTGCCCCATTGCCGTGTGCGAATGGATTTTGATTTGGATTTGAGGGAATGCGAATGCCCGAAGCACTCGCAGCGTGCAGCAATTTACACTTTGCCCTTGCGTAAATATTTTGAAAGGAATCTGCGATATTCGATCTGCAATCGTCGTTGATCTACAAAAATTATTGTGGCTGCCGCCGCTGCCCAAACAAAAGCCGCATCGTTAATCAAAAAATTGTTTTGTTTGAAGTTTCGGCTTTTTGCATTTTATTTGTGCAATTATTTGGAATTTAACTACGGCATTTAAATGTATTTTTTTTTTATTTGATTTACTTCCATTTCTTAATTTTTATAATTATACGCCATTGTCTTTTTTCGATTTGGTATTGAATGAATCGCTAAAGATCGTTTTCAAGTTTAGCCTGAAATAAATTGGCAATAAAATAATTTAAAAACTAATTAACATAAAGGGAAGAAGCAGCTTAAAGCTGAGCTGAGAGCTGAAAATAGAAAAAGCTGGATATAGTTAAACAGATGATTTTAAAACTAATATATTTTGGAAACAAGTTATATATATTGGAGATGAAACCAGAGAAAAACCTATTTAGTTTCAGATGTTTCTTTCAAAGTTATACAAGCTTAAATTAGAAATAAGTAAAGAGCTTCTTTTTTAATATCAATAAAATGGAATTGATATCGAATATGTTATGAAATTAATGTAACGCTTATGGGGAATGCAATAATTGTATTTAGCTAATGTGCCTTAATATATATTTAATTGGCATAACTCATTAAGAATTTCAACAGAATTTCAACTAAAACAGTTGATGAAACATAATTATCAGAAATAATATCACTCATATTTGGTCAGCTATCATATAAGAAAAACCCGAATAAAGCTTTCTTTTGTTTTAGCAATTCCGTAACTCTAGTGGTATCTGATATATCATCTAATACATTCCCAACAAGGATCTACTCATATTGAGTGAAACATTCGATGACTTCACAAGTTTTATAAAGTATTTAAAAATGATAAATAGTAGTAGCAGCTGCATTGCAATTGCGCCCAGGTTGCTTCCACCCCCGCCCCGCACATAGCACACGATGATTGGCCGACTGACTGACTGACAGTACTTGCTCAAACGTGGCACGTTGCACTGTATATCCACACATATATATCCATTTGTATATAGATATGCGCTTCAGAAATCTATCTTCATAGCACAACTGAGTCAGCGCCCAGCGAAGCGAGCAGCAGAAGTCGAATCCATGACTGCACAATGATTATTGAGGCATACACATGGACAGAGAGGCAGACGAATGGAGGCAGATTGAGATAGTCAGTCAGATAGTCAGTCAGTAGGTGCATAGAGAACAAAGTATGGAAACGCGAAAAACCTCAATAACAAAACGCAACTAACTAGCGCGTCCTTGGCCAGTCAACATTATATATAATTATTTCTTTTAATTTTTGCGCCGTGTCTGCCACACGATGACGATATAAATAAATACTGAAAACTTATTTAGATATATATACATATATATATGAAGTAAATAACGTATAGAGAAAAACTTGAGCTCTTTAGGGGTACTAAAGAGCATGTGCGAAGCGCTTGCTCCCCTTCCAACGTACAACCTCCCCCCTCCTCACACCCCCTGCCCTCTTGGCCACCCACTCAACTTGAATTCACGACAAAGACAAAGGCGCAACTTTAATTAGACATAACGATGAGAAAAAATAATAATAATAAAGAGATATATGTATATACAGCTTAAGAATTATTACGTTATGAAAACTTCAACAATTATTATGAGCAGCTTTTTATAAGAAGCAACTTTGCATACACTTACCAAAGGGTACTAGACTTTTGTAGCTAAGTGTGCCAAGCTTAGAGATAGCAGAGAGTATATAATGATTGAGAGTAAGGCAGCCATGGACTGCATTTGTATAGCTCAAAATTATATTAAATTTTCAAATTTTCATTCGTTTAAAGTTTGCTGTAGCTAAATATATATAAAAATTTTATATTTTAAGAAAATTTAATATTAATGCGCTATGTTAGACTGTTTTTAAGTTATTGTTTTCTGTTTTGTTATTTAGAAACATAAATTAAATTTTGTGAACTAAACTATATGAAATAGAAATTTTTTTTATTTTCTTCATTTTTATAGCCACATTTTTGAAGCTTAATAACAACGGAACTGATAATATTTGAATATGCCAAGTCTGAATTTAAGCCAAAATTGTGAAAGCTTATCTAAAAATTGTAATATAAACAAATTGATATTCAGGCGCAATTAGAAACATTTAGGACAGCATTGCTGTACCTGAAGTTATTTCCCTCTGCAAAAATTTGTATTAATCTTTGTACAACTGATAGAGGCAGGTGCTGTGGGTCAGCACATATTTCATCTAGGCCAAGTTCTGCCAACTCAATTACCAACTATACAGAGCGTAAGCTAATTAATTGTAAGCTTCAAGTTAGTATTTCAAATGATGTTGACTCAGATATGCAGTGGACATATGGAAGCGCATAGCATCTTCGGCTTGCTAGAGTAATTTGTTTATTCTTGATTTGTTTGCCTGTTGTAACAGATTACACAGGTTGTTGTTGTTGTTTTCTAACGATGTGCTTCAATATTACAAGCGAAGTTTAGTCATGTCTGCTCCGACCCACTGTCATTATGTCTATTTTCAGTCATGTTCATGACTTTTCCCATGGAAGAGACCTGAGGGTCATATGCGTGCAAAGCTAAGCAACAACAGCAACAGCAACAACAACCGGAGCAGCAAAGCGACGACAGCCACACATTTTATGTCATGCAACAGCTAGAGTACTCATAAATAATACTCAAAAGAGCCATTTAAATGCTATTATTGCAAAAAAAAAAAAAAAAAAACTAAACACAAAAGTAACAACAACAGCTACAAAATAATAATAAATAAAGCAACTAAGTGAGACACAATCGAAATGGCTGCAAATGTTGCTTCGTCTAGCTGTCATTTATTTATATTTATAATATCATTTATTATGGTTTCAGCTGGAAAAGTCAATTCCTAATGTTAAATACAATCGCGCAAGTCGCCAAAGCTGTGAAATGGGAAAGCAACTTCGTGATTTATAGCATTATATATTATTCATCTATTTAAATACAAAGCACAGCAAACTAGTTGATAGAATGAATACAATGAGCGCTACATAAAACACAGCGCAAAATGTATGCTTCAATCTAAAGGAGACTAAATAATAATAAATAATAAATGGAATTAAACTGAATATAAATTTGGTCTGTGTGGAGCATTCGAGTTATAGTCCTACAATTTGTTTTCCTTAAACTCAGTTTTATTATTCTTGAAGTGAAATTTTATGCTCAATAAAATTATCTAATATTATTTTATACTTAATATACATAGGACAACCTATGTTTCTACATTGATATTTATTTAATATTATATTCACTCACTTTACATAAATTGTCTTTTTGTTGCTTGACTTGGCATTCGATTGTCTCGAAACAATGCAATTGAAATTAGATTAAAATATCTTAAAATTAAATTTATATAAACAACTTTATTTTTATGAACGAATAAATTGAATATATAAATATAAATCAGAGCATGCTCTGATTCCCGTAGCATATTTTGTGTTAAGCTGTTTGAGCTTTGTATTCAAAGATAGTGAACTTGACACCTAAGCTAAGGCGGTCTATTGAAGTTCTTTTAAAATCGATTATATTATGTACATAACTATAAATATATATATGTATATGTATGTGCATGCTTATGGCATATCCATTGCAATGTTGACAGAGTAGAAGCAAAAAGTTGGGCACTTGATATTTGAAGCAGAGTTTGGCTGCGCATTGGGGCCGCCGTTTGACATTGAGAACGCTTGCAACAAGAGCTTGCCACAGCAGCATTGGCGATTGTGCATCGACGATAGCACATTATATAAATAGTTTTGAACAGATACATTAAATGCGCATAGGGGCAGACACCAAGTGCCTGAGCATTCAAGACGAGCCAAAAGAAGGAGAAGAAGAAGCCAAACGAATCGAAACGTAACGAAAAAAGGCAATTTTCAATAAACTGTTTAAGGTCAAAATAATGCACATTAAACGATTGTTGTTTATTGGCAAATGTCATGTTCAATTAGTCGCCAGACGCTGGCTCCGAACGGCGGCCAATGTCACCTGACGGCGGCAGAGACTCGTGTGGCAAATGGCGCAGCTAAACGTGGCATGCAACGCGTCGCTGTCAGAGCGAATTATGTTAACAAATTGAGTTATGGTTATGGTTATGGATGATGGCGCATTTCAGTGTCTGTGTGCATGTGTGTCTGTGTAACAGGTGCAGGCCGAAGTCAAAGCCACAAATTGCCAGCTAAGCAACAATTAAGCCATGGCCAGACCAGCCCGGCCAGGCCAGCCAGCCAGCCCCTGGCCCATTACAGCCAACAAACCATTGTAAATCATTAAGAAACATAACACACACGCACACACACACACAATGAGGCGATGTGACGGAAATGGAAGTGGTAATGGATACACAGCATTTGGCCACATCGCTACAAATCTCCAGTTGCTCATCTCTAATTACAAACTGAAGCCCGCGGCCATTTAAATGCAGGCAGCTAATGAATTGTTTCAATGACAGCGCGAAGAGCCGAGCATGGGTCGCAGTGCGGCTAATGATAAGTTAAGCCTAAACGTAAACGCTTTCGTAATTGTGATTGTTATCGTTATTGTTACAGTAATTAAAGTGAACAGCAGCTCGGGCTTTTGCAACTCAATCAACGATTATGTATATAGCCTTAATAAATTTAATTCTATCTGTCTGTGATCGTATATGCTTAGTAAGTGCAGAATTCGCGCTACGGTTGTAAGAGTGGCGTTTATCGATTTTGATCTATCATAATTATCGATAAGCTATGGCAATCAGAATAGAGCTTCCATATGTATATGATTTGCTTACCGTAATTGATATCGTCATCATCCTATAGTAATTTAACAGCATCTTACTCTTGCCAACTTATTACTTATAATTCGATAACCAGGGTTGATTTTCGATATCCTAAATCATACTTGACAACTTTCTTTTCATCAGTTTCGGTATTGTTATCGACATTACACAGCTGCTAGCTCTGAATAATGCATCAGCGACTATGTGATGTTATTGATTTATGATATATATCGATAAGTTATCGTTATCATTTTCGATATGCACATGCTTAAACGAACTTTGAGCATAAGAATAAATCTTAATTGTTTTCGCTACCTTTCAAAACTCAATTAGTCGCAACTCAATTAGTCGCGTTCATTTAAATATCATCTATTTATTAACAGTTCCATTGGTACTGGGATTTCAATAGATGTTTATCGTAGCTCTTTAGAAGAGATCACTGTGATATATATGGCACTGTTATGGTGCCAATGAAACTAGTTGGATATTGAGTTTTTTTTTTATAGAACAAGCTTCTCTTTTTATTGAGATATACTGATGCCGACATGATATATGAAGTTATCTTCTTATAAAATTGTAAGTTTAGACATGATTTTGTAAGACTATAAATTTTATGCAGAATTTTGATTTGAAGTTCGATAGCGTTTATAGCCACAGCAGCGGCAGCAGCTAGACACTCTCGTAAAATCCCTAATAAAACTAAAAAACTTTATCGTCACATAGCTTTATCTCCCAGTATATATCTCTTCATCGGGGCATTCAAAGACAATTAATGCAATGCCAGCTCTAAGACCCAACTCACAATTTCAGACGCTGACAAACCCCATTCAATTAAAACGAATGTTAATAAATGTTAAAGAAAAAATATAAAAAATACAAAAAAAAAAGAGCTTAAGTTACTTGCATGCAAATGCAAAACGTGTGGATGCCATAAAAGGTGCAAAGAGGCGCATGAGACGACAGTTTGCGGATATATGGATATATAGATACGAGTATAGGTATATAAGTATATTTATGGCTGTAGGTATTCATTAGGTGAGCAGCTCCCACTTCGATAAATCGATAAATCAATGCGCGATGCAACTGTAGAGTTTTCAGTTGTTGTGTCTTTTTCTATATGATTGTGTGTGTGTGTGTTTAGGTGTGTGTTTTTTTAATTGAGTCAGGCGAGGCGTCAAGATTTATGGGCGCAGTCTGGTCTGCTTAGTCCGTGGCATGTACGAGTTGTACATAAAATCAAATTGCTTATGCATAAGCGTCTAATAATGTTGCCTACCCGGCATTGGAATGCCAGGCACGGAACGAAAATGAAACAGAAATAGAAACTGAAACAGAAACCGAAACAGAAACCGAAACCCAAAACCAAAATCTAAACTAAAATTGTTATTGTTTTATTTTGTTTTTTTTTTTTTTAAATCGAGGCAAGAGACTTGGAACACACGTCGCAGCTCATGGCTAAGATGGCTAATTGCGAGCGCATGTGTGGCAAAGTGTTTTAGAAATTAACTCCAATGCTAAGACATTAAAGCGATCGCATGTTATTGAAATCGGAGCAAACTCATTTATCACAAACAACACACAACATTTGAGACGCTGCAAAATGCCAAAAACAATAAGAAAAAAATTCAAAAACCAGCCGCTTCTTCAACAACAATTCAAGTAAATTGAGCTCTAACTCGAAGATGGAGCAAAAACCTGGCCGAGCCGCTGGCAAAGGTCAAAGCAAACTAAATCAAATCGGCTTTGGATTTTGCCAGCCATAAAAAGAAAACGTTCTAAATTATTGCTGTCATTGAGACAAAATTATATAATTGAGCGCTGAGAGTTAAAGATCTATCAATCAATCAAATCAGCCAGAGCCAACTAGATCTAGCTAGTGTGTATAAACACATTCGTTTTTTAGTAGCCACTACTATTTTTATGAACAACTCAATTTTGTTACTATTTCATTTCCAAGTCCTGAAGCGCTCAAATTCCTAAGGCTGGAGCAGTGCTCAATCGCACTACTATTTTTATGCACAATATATACAGCATACGTTAGTATGTGTGATATATGAGACATCGGCCGTCACCTGCTGGCGACAAATTAGGCAATGATTATTGCCTCCCCCTACTTCAGCTGCATAACAAATATTGGCTGAGCAGCGAGTGAATATATTTATTGTTTGGCTTGTCCTTGTTTAAAGTTCGTGTCTTAAGTCTTTTGTTTAGCAGCTTGACATTTTCACAGCAACATCTTTCGGCGGCGGCGGCGTCTGTTGATGTTGGTCAAGTTAAATGCCATTTTGTCGCTTTGAACTTTAAAGTTCAAGTCTAAAATGTTAAAAATGTTGCCAATATTTGCTTTTGGGTTGGGCCAGAACTTCTGCAAGCATTTGGCTTGACTGCCAGCATATATAAGCATATATATATATATATATGCATTTATATATATGTGTGTGTATATGTATGTGTGATAGAGCTCAGCATAGATTCGCTAACCTTAAATGCACGTCGTGTTCTGCTTACTTCTATGAAGATCTTCGACAAAACACATTTCAATGGCAGCCTAGCCCCATTATTTTATTCATATTTTTTCTTACCACACGCCTTAAACACTAATTGCATTAACATATATGGATTGGGCCTTTTGCTTTTGCTTTTATATTACTCGTAGAAATATCATTAAACTCTCGATAACTGGGCAATGCGGAAGAATTGAGTCTAAGGCCCGCAGCGCAGACCTGTGCCAAGGTTTTGCCACTGACAAATAGAGCGTTCCACCTCTTCTTCTTCTACTTCTTCTTCTTCTTGTTCAATTTGGAATATGATGAGTCAAATAATAAACTCAAATATCATTAGGCTGATGTTATGCTGCAGCCGCAACACAGCGATTTTCACACACAAGAAAAATGCAATTTTAATTATGTGACAACAACAACAACTGAAACAAATGAAATACATGTTGTTGCTTTGCTTGATTGTTTAACTGCGGCTTTGTGTGTGTTTTATCATTAAGTTTTATTTTTTTATTTTTTTTTATTTTGTTGTCATTTCATTTAGCTCACGGGTTGTTGGCCCAGCTGGCTGGCGTCCCAGACCATGGCATAGAAAATCAAATATAACATAATGACCCCAACGCTATTATTGTTGCTGCAGTTGTTGTTGTTGTTTTGCATTTGGTGCTGCTGCTCGCAACATCGCATAGAACGAATCTGAGGTAATTTATAGCATCACTCATACGCCGCACGGCACAGCGCGACAGTGGAGTAAAAATTATATTGCTGAAGAATAACTATTTGAATTGTTCACGTAATTGAAGAGATGAGATTAGAGCCATAATAAAACATAGGAAATACCGCAAGCTGCAAGCTTATGCATATGAGACTAAGTCCAACGCTTTTATGCTAGCCAATTAGTCAGATTAGTTTTTTAATTTATGTTATAAAGACATTATAGCTTAACAGATGTGCGTTAAGTTTTTAACTACAAAAAATATATTCAAAGTTTTCTTTATGAGTTTATAGTTTCATATATATATATTTTACGTCTTTTGTGTAGGCCAATTTTGTTTATTATTTAATTTTAACATATATAAATATTATATTTTCTAAATATACATTAAGTTTTTAACCTCAAGCTATAATTAATTTTTTTTTAAGATTTTATCGCATCATATATATATTTTTTAATTATATATTGGCGATTTTGATGTAATGTATTTATATAATTTTTTATTATTTAATTTTTAATAAATATGCATTAGACTTTTAGATTAATTATGTTGTGTTTTTATTTTATATTAAATTAATATTATATGTTATTGTGCTTCAAAATATAGCTCAAGATTTTCTAGTTTATTTTTATTTATTTTTTCTATACATTTTTTAAACTTAAGATATACAAATTAATAAAGCTCAAGTTATTGTAAGATTATTTTTTTTTTAAATTTAAAGTTCAATTAGATAAGTAAACGTTACCTTTGCCTTGCTTTCACTAATAAATTCTTAGGCCAACATTTCTTTGAAGCAATTAATTTGCGGAAGGAATTCAAATCGACTTCATTTGCAATATTCTCCCTCTCTCTCTCTCTCTCTCTCTCCTTTGTTGCCACATGCCACATTTATGCTCAAATATTGCTTACACTACGGCGCCCCCCAAATGCAGCTGCTGGAATCTGCTTGTTGCAAATTCCAATTGCAATTGCACTTTGCAAGAGGAATTCAAATTGATTTCATCTGTTGAATAGATGCTTAGATGCATATGAATTTCGCAAATTCTATTGGTTTGCTACAGCTGTGATCGATGCTGCCCACTGTGCCACAGAATGAACTTCTGACTGCTGACTGCTGGAGATCTGAAGGCATCTTTTCAGCAATTATTATTGACAATTACGAGTAATGTGCAACATGTGCTTGGCAAGTGGTTTATCTTGAAATGCGATTCGTGCACACACTCAATGCACACTCTGACATTGACCGCATGCATCGCCGGCCGGCTGACTGTCAGAACGGTTTGAATCTCTAACAATCCGCCCGCTGCCCGGCTGCATGGCTGACCAGCTGAGTCATCGTCGAGTCTCGAGCCGCGGCATCATGCAACGCCGCAAGATTCTTGAGTTTTTCTTCAGTTGCTTTGTTTTTTTTTCTTTTTTGCATAGAAACGAATTGCAAATGAAGTTAAATAAATGTCGTGTTGCTTAGTTGGTTGAGTTGTTGAATTGGTTGCTAGTTAGTTGCACTGCCAGCTTCAAGGTTGGGCGCCTCAATGCGGAAAACATGACAACACACAAAATGCTGAGGCAAAAAAACAAAACAAAACTGTCATTAAAATGTAACATAAAAAGCCGCTAATTGCAAATGCTTACACACACACACACACACACACACACTTCGAGACACACTCATGTGTGTACGTTAATAACAAGCTCATAAATAACTGCAAGAGTCGTTGCATTGAATTGCCCATTGGCCCCCAGTGTCAAACAGGTTGCGATTGCTTCCAACTGTTCCAAGTGTAATCCAAGCCCAAAACACACGCCCGCAATTTACTGGCACATAGAACCAGGCCAATGCGGCAATGCCTGACTAACAAATACCCAGCTTCAATGTTAAGCAAAGCGAATATCACACTATTGTATTGCTATTCAGCTACGTCCTCGAAGAAATGAGGTAAGGCTGGAGAGGGATAACTTCAGCAACTATCGAAGAACTTATCGATAATATATAATTTCTATTAAAACTATATTAAGTCTAGCTTATGGAAAATATAATGTAAATATAATATAGTCATAGATACGTTAACTTTTATTTATTGACTATTAAATGAATTGAAATAGAACGATAAACATAACTTCCGATAAAGCTATCGATAAGTAAACTGTCCAGCCTAATTGAGCTATTCTACTCTACTATCAGCTCAGATGTGAATGTCGAACACAAAACATATAAATAGAAACAGAATAGTTATCGATTGCCTTATCGATTTGACTCTTCAATTTTTGATTAGTATTTGCCAAAGTCAACCTTAAAGACTTATCGATAAATGAGCAAAGAGTATTCATAAACTATGAAACAATAGCTCTGTTGCGGTAAGCCCATTGTTTATCTCAGCCACATCAAGCTTTAGTCTTGCCAGCATAGATTGATTTATCGGCTTCGACTAATTTTTGCTGCACTACTATTTGTTTGACAGTTACACAGCTTTATAATATCACCGAGGTGCACTTTCAATTACGGAATGGCATTACGAATCGCTAATATAAGCTTTAAGCAGAAGCATTATCTATGGTATTTCAGCTCGACCTTACACATCGCCCTCTGCAGCAGCAGCGAAGGTCAATGCTGTAGCACTTTGGCTACGCTTTTCAAACATGCCTCAAGCAAAGGTCAGGCAAGTGCAAGTGCAGTAAATGCGACTTTCGACTTACTTAACTTCAGCTTAAATAACTTGCTGCTTATTTGGATGGGAGTTAGTGAAAGTGAAGCTGGCTCAAGACTCTGAAAAATGTATAATCGACTCGCACACACACACACACACACACAGGAGTTGAACACGCACGCGTCGCTGTAAGTGCCAGCTAAGTGCCGGAAAATTGCAACGAGCTGCTGATGAGTTGCTTGGCTCAGTTTGCTTTGGGCGTTGCCAGTGGCCTGCGACCGGTGTCCAGTGGCCAGTGGCCGCAAGTGGCATGCATCATAATCAAGTCGTGCCATGAATTATCGTGTCTGTTTATCAAATCTTAATGTGTGGGCCACGCCAATTTCATACACCTTTCCAAGCATAACTAGTCGACTTGTCAGCTATATCATTGCCTGCCACATAAACCAAAACAGCTTATGAATTGTTTTTGGCCACAAATTTAACATCTGATTGCAAAACAAGCTAAAAGCTTGTAAAAGAAATTTACTTACAAAAAATATTGAAATGTAAGCTAAAGCCTAGCTGGGACTCTATATCATTTTGCAATTGGGCTAAGCTTAACTTCACCTTAGAGAGTTGTCTTTCAGAGTAGTAAAACTAAAAGCATCAAGCATCCTGCTTGAACAGCGATATCTCTTCATAAGCTTTGGCAATTATTCAATTTGAAGTTAAATGTTTTGTGAACCCTAAATGCAACCAGATTAAATCCCTATTGAGGTATTTCTCTCTCTCGCGCTCCATCTCGCTCTCTGTCTTTCTCTATGGCATGCCAGTTGGTAGTTGGTATGTGCAACGCATCAATGGTATGAAAAGATCTTTGAGTCGCGTGACGTCACCAAGCACAATCAACATAATTGACGCCCATTTAACGCCCACTTAACCGCGCTCGCATTACAAATGCGGCCCATTGCAACACGCAGGCTGAACAATGTGATAATTACACGGCTGACGCCCACGCAGCCACCGTTGGCCCCCGTCGCGCCGACCTCCGCGCCCAACCTCTTCTGGCCACAAAGCCGAACAAAGCCAGATAATCAGCGAATTGTGAATTTAAATTGAAGAAGTGTCATGTTTAAAATACAATGTAAAATCACCGACAACAATCGCAATGTGCAATTTCGTTTGTTGTTGTTGTTTCGTATCAAAATGACTAAACATATGTATGTGTCATGGTGCATAAGCAGACACACACACACAGACAGTCTCTCATCCCATTTGCTGTGGGCACGACGCGCTCAATTTAACGCATACGCCCCGTTGTACCGCAGTCTCGACATCGTCATCAGGGTCATCATGTTACGAGTGCTCGGCGCTCGCACACCCATACATCATGCCGTTTATAGTTAAACTACACTCACACACACAGTCGTACCCTCGCTTACTATAATTATTTGGTTTGCCTCACTTCTGTCTGTAGTTTCTTTCTCCCTGGCTTCTCTTTTTTTCACTTTATGTCTGACTCGGTGCGCGTTAATCATTATGAAATATCTGTATTTTGCTTTGCTTTGCCTGGCTTTTCTTTCTGCTCCTTCTGCTCATATTGTTTAACACTTTCATAATTCCCCAACAACATCGGCAACAATTGCAATAATCACTTTTATGCTGTATTTATCACTTACGTCGCGTTAATTAATTTAATATACAGATTCGATATAATTATTTTTTCCTTAGCTATTTCCACACATCTCTTTCCCTACTTCTTTCTCAATTTTTATACTAATTTGGAAATACATTTTAAAAGCTGCATTATTATCAGATCTGATTACTCCAGTTCCTTGAAATACGAGTCAAGTTCTCAGGCCTTTCTGCTGATATTTTGATTAATTTAATTTATACTCTAAGCATATGGAATAGCATTCACTATGTCAGCATCAACTTTCGGTTATTCTTTATTGATTTCGAGGTTACATATGTCTAGCTACGGGGTATCTTTGAGTCTGTTTTTTTAGTTATTTTTCTTAGTTTGCAGTTTCGTGACTTTCTGAAGCTTTCGCGCGTTGCTTTCGTTTTTCGTTGATTGTTGACTGACTGAACGAATGAATGATTGATGAGCAGACACTCACTCGATGAAAGTGTTGCGCGATTTGTGTCTGTCGTCTGCCTCTTCAGTTGCTTTCATCGGCTTCGAGCTTAAATTTGCCACATTCAGCGCAAAAAGCAGCCAACGGCTGCTCTTTTGTTTTGGCCACAGCCAAATGGAAGGAAAATTGTAACTGAAACAATTTATAATTATTCTCTTTTGTCTTGCTTTCGTTTTTGTCTGGCGTCTCGTTGCCAACAGTTGCCAATTCAATTCAGCGTGAATATTGAATAATTGTTGTGCAATTCATATCATTTACAATAATAATCATAATAACAATACCAACAATAATAACATAATCATGCAATACCAGCAGCCATTCGAGTACAGTAAACATTCAGTTTATTAGAATGAAATTTGACGCTTTGATAATGTCAGCGTTTAATACCATAGTTAAATAGTTAATAGCACAGCCTCCCACGCCTTTCTCTATATGTTGCAGAGGCCAGCATTTGTTCACGTTTCCATAGGTGCTATTTGTGTTTGCTGATTCGCTTGATAATGAGTCTACCTGTGGCTTTTTCTTTGTCCAACAGACAGTCAATTGCGCAAATCAGAGAACGCGTCGATAAGCCAGCTGCATAAGACAATGACTAGCCTAACATACAAATACCCTATAATTTGTGTCTACTTATCTATCTGTCTACCCAGCTATCTATAAACGTATCTACACATATACCTATCTATCTATCTTCCCATCTATCTATCTTTTTATCTATTAACTTATTTATCCACATAGCTATTTGTTTGCCTGTTCATCTTTATATCTGTCTATCACATATATACTTATGTTCCTATCTAGTTATTCGTCTACATGTATATATCAAAATATCTATGCAGCTCTCTATCATCTATCTTTCTATCATATTAATATTTATATCTAGCTATCCATCCTTTATTTCTAGACTTATACTTCTATCAATCTTTATCGAAATATAGATACATCTTGTCCCTTCATCCATTCTCTGTCTCCGTTCAATTGTCTCTCAACCTGCCAAAATGAAAGAGGGAAAAATAAAATCTGATATTTCCATTGCCTTTAGACAACCTTATTCATTTCGCACAAGAACAGGGTATTCCGTTTATAAAACGTGTTGTGCTCGCCTTAAATTGGGCATGGCCGTCAATGAAACGCTCCAACGAGCTGATCAAATAAATAATAAAGTAATTTATACTTAATACACGGCATATCGATGCCACAAGCCGAAATGTGTTTGACACAATTTCTGGCCAGCGCTATCGAAAATCATCAAACAGCCGGGCAGCCCCCACAGTCGTCACACAAGTGTAGCTCACTTCGCAACCAGAGCCCGGACTCCGACCCGAATCTGAATCCCAACCCGAAACATACCCAGACAACGGCCAATTACACTTAACAAACTCATTATGTTCCGTTTTCCAGCCAAAAAAAAAAATGCATAAAAATAAAAATATCGAAAAAAGCCAGCAGCGGGTGTCAATATGCAAGACAAGTAGTCGACTGGAGGATACCCTAGACGTGGGCAACAAATTCCTTGTCAATCATAGGCAATTGCTTATTTATAGATATCGTAGTAATCTACATCGCTTTCGATTAGCTAAGCTAAGCTTGATTTGCAAAAGTTCTTAAGCTGCACAGACAGCGAAGCTCTTTAGAGTGAGGCAACATGAAAACTGTAAAGCAATAGTCAAGACATCGAACTTTAGACATTTTTCAATGAGTACAGGGTATACGAAATATAGAAAAAGGCCAGCGAAATACCGTTAGCATTGCATGCAGTGAAAATTTGACTTCATGTTGAAATAAATCCGCAGCCAAACAGCCAACAGCAGCAGCGGCAGCAGCCCATATGAAAGGCGGCTCGTGCTGGATAGGTGGCAGTTGGTGGGCGCCGGGGGCGTGTTGCAAGCCATGGCAACTACATGAGCTGTGGGAGGGTCGGAGGCTAGCTGGATTGGCTGGCTGCTCGGCTATCTGACAGGCAACATGGCTAGAACAAAATTTATGCCAGCTGCCAGCTGCTTACATTATTATCGACTTTTATCGAGGCGACATTTGACTGGTCAACGGCAGCTAACAATAACAACAGCCGACGACAGCAGCAGCAGCAGCAGCAGCAGTAAGAACAGCAACAACTACAAATTTGAGTCCAGCCACTGAAGCTAAATGTAATTGAGCCGAGTGCCAACGAGTGCTGGCACGAGTGGTGCAGTGCTTAGATCTTACAGTTGATATCACAAAATATTTTCTGGCATCGCCAAGCAAATGTCTTAAGAATTTTGCATGCAACGTTTTGCAGTGTTGCCAGCAATGACAACTGACTGATGTATACGCTATACAATATGTAGAATTAATCGATATGTGCTTGTGATATCGATAAATATCAAGAGTATATGTGTATGGGAAACTTGCTTTTGCAACTCCCACTTGGATAGTTTAGATAGGAATAAAATGAACAAGTGCGAGGTCTGCGCGTATAGCAAATTTCTAGTTGGAGCCTTCGTCTTGAATCCACTTTATAAATTTCCTGGATTACAAGCGTCAGTAATGGCTGAGGAGCTTCCAATAAATGTTGCAGCTTTCGCTTGTTTCTCGACACATTTGCCCATCATCATCATCATCATCGTCGATATGAACATCATCTACCTACATATTTCGCCACTTGACGATGACGGGGCAAACAAAGAAGTGCTGCCTGCTCGGGCGACGAGCCACTCGATGCTGAAGTCGAGCTTCGAGTGGAAGCCCGCTGGCTCGAGTGGCCCATCGAAGAGCAGTTGAGAAGACGTTGTTCGCCTGCCGGAAGATGCATTGCAATTTTAGTTGTTGTTATTTCTGCTTGTTGCCGTTTGTTGACTGTCTAACTCACTCATCCGTCTGTTTTCCTTTCTGTTTAAATCTTGCAGCTGAGTTTCCAGAGGAAGACAGTGACATGCTGATGGAACCGAATGACTTTACGCCCATAACCGTGCTGCGCTCACACGAGCAGCAGCACTTCCACATGCCGCCCACAACTCAGCTACAACAGCCACATCATCGTCCAGTTGCTGTCACGCCTGCGCAGAGCCGTCACTTTCAGGCCGTGCCCGTGGAGCAGCAGGAGCAGTTCCGCCCCATAGCCAATCCGAATACGCAGCTGATCTCGCGGGCCGATGTGACGCCCGGCCCGGGTGCCGACTCGCACAGCCAGGCGGCGCAAAACTTCTATCCGCCCTTCTACCATGAGGCGCCGCCATTGGGCCACTCGCGTCCCTATTTCGCCGGGCCCGCTGGACCTGTGGGCGACACCACGCCGCTGCAGCTGCCGCTGTTGACGTCGGTGCAGCAGCAGCAACAGCAGCAGCAGCGCGGCTTTGATGCCGCCATACTGGGCAGCGGAGACTTTGGCGTGCTGCGCGGCGGCACCTTCTATCCGGAAGAGGAGATGCCCTATCATCCAGAGGACAACAGCGACTATATCTATGGCGATGCCAACAATGGTCATGGCCGGCCCAGCGAGTCCTTCGTCCAGAAGTATACGTATCCCGAGGAGCAGTTTGCCAACTTCCGCGACTTCGCGGACATCAATACGCCCGCTGACTCGGCCTTCTCACAGTTCGTTGTTGTGTATGCGGCCAAGAATGCGACCAAGCCCAGCATCCATCCGCACCCCAAGAACATATTCGAACAGCTGGAGTTGCTCGATCGCGAGAAGGCGCTAGAAGAGGCGGCCCTCAAGAAGCAACAGCCCAGCAAATCCAAATCGAAGCTGTCCAAGACGAAGCTGCAAAAGAAGTACAAGAAAAAACCGGTTAGCAAGGAGCTGGAGCTGGAGCCGCTGCTGGCACTAAGTTAAGCATTCCATGCAGCTGCCACCAATCCCTGCCAGCTGGGATCGAATTTCAACTGCGAACTGTGCACACATTTTTGTCCGCTGTTAGTTGTGTGCTTCATCAATTTTCTTTTATTTATTTTTTGAGCAAAGCGAAATTTCAACTTCAAATAGAGCCCCCTCTATACCCTACGCCCCGCCTCCGCCCTCATGCCTTCCATTCCATTGTACACGTGCCTCTACAGCAGCCCAGGCAGCATCGCCGCCGCCCCCGTTCCGTTAGTTGTGTGTACTTATTATTATTATTATTCTAATTATTATAACTATTATAAATGTAATTTTTTTTACCTGTTTACTTGCCTCACATTTCGTGTTGCATAATTGTTAATTCTACTTAATTATAGCCCGTAGCCTACACGTATTTGTATTTGTATTTGTATGTGTTTAATCGTATTTTATGATGCGTATCGATTACTTAATTATTTTTTGTTTAATTAAACATAATTTTACTTGTATTTGTATTGTGTGTGTACATAAAAAACCAGCTCTTAATTGTAATATTAATAATAAAAATACAAAAAAAAAAACATATATCGCATGTATTATTTTGGACAGGTGTAAAAAGAAAAGTATTGGTTAGAATTTGAAGTTGGAAGTTGAAAAGTAAATTATAAATAAATATTTATTAGCTGGACTGCAAATCGAACTGATAAGAGCTAAGCACTGACTTTAGAATTAGGCCGCATTTTCAGTAAATTTTCAAACTATTTTCACACGTTTTTTAGATGTAAAAAAAACTTGCTTAAATGGCAAATCTTATTTAATTTTAAATGCAATTAAATATTATCGATAACTTAAATATCAGCTAAAATATAACTATCGAAAGTAGCATTACTTTTGTTGGGTCACACTCTCTAGTCAGTTGAGAATGCCTTGCCAGAGAGAAGCAAAGGAAGTGAAGTCAGGTGACTGATTAGTAAGAAATTCTTGAGATTTAAATGTAAGAACAATAGATCAATGCTCAGTCTGACTTGAGTCTCTTTTGTGATTTATTCAACATTTTGAAAACATAACTTTATGTTGATTATAGTTAGTCAACAAGGGTTTCTCTTACTTTAGTTCTGTGCACGAAGCGTATTGAGCAGCGTGGTAAAGGAGCCTGCTGTGCGAAAGATCTACAAGCAAAGGGCAGAGTCAATGGCGGTTTAGTTGCTACTTGAATGCTGACTCACCCACACCAAGAGAGGTCTGCCCAGGACAAAGAAGTAGGCGCCCAGCTTAGTCTCCTTCTGGGCTCGCTGCAGTGGCAGCAGCAGGAGGCGACGCTGATGCGGCAGCAACTCGTGCCAAGGCAGCAGCTGGTAAAGCTGATAGGCAAATTGCTGACCCTCGTGACGCACCTGCTCAGCGCCAAAGCCATAAATACATAGCTGCGAGCTGACCACCAGCGAGAAGAAGCCGAGAAAGGCAATGTTCTGATTCGTGTGCGGCATTATATACTGACAGATCACCGAGCAGTACAACACGCAAATTAACAGCACCTCCACACAGGCAATGTCCCGAAAGCCCGCCTCGAAGCGAGCCACCAGCTGCAGCAGTCGAGCATGTTGCCTGAAAAGCTGGTCCAACCTATGCTCCAGCTCTCGACCAGCTGACAACTGCATTCGTGCGTTTTGCAGCAGCAGCTCGAGCCGGCGATAGTGCGCCGTCAGACCGAAGACGTACCAGCCATAGAGCGTGTCCACGCCGGTAGTGGAGCAGCAGAAGAAGGTCAGCACAGGCACCATCAGGCAGCAGTCTAGAAAGTATATTAGCGGCTGTGTGACATCGTAGGGTAAACTGCAGAGAAGGTAAGAGAGAGCTAGAGAGAAAGAGTCTCAGGCTACACGTTAGCTTAAAGTTGAATATCTTTCGGCCATGAAGTTGGCTTATACTTTTCCCAGCAGGCAAGATGTCAAGAATTTGCTAAAGACGTTTGGTGTATGAATATGAAATATTTGAAGGTGAGTCCCTGCGGATCCAGCTCCAGGCAGAACTATCTGTCTACTTAGACAAGTCAGCTTAGGTGCGTGAGCATCTGCTTTACAGAGAATGATTTAGTTTCTAAATGTTGTGCATTGAGAGCTCTGCGATGTTAGCTTCAGAGATGATGTTAAATTAAATGTAGAACATTTTGGGTAAGATTTGCGACACAGTATAAGACTAGACAAGAGACTCATACTTCAGAACAAGAACTCATCTCTGCACAGTCAAATCTGTTCTCATTTGTAACTCAACCCCAGTTGCCACTTACGCGACGCGAAACGAGCTGACGGGCACAAACTGTCCAGTGTTGTAGTAAATCAGAGCTGTCGAAGCGACGGGCATGACCAGAAAGGAGATGCTGGTGCCAGCACACATCAGCAGGTAGATGGCCGAGAAGATTTGGGCACGACGGTTCTGCACCTGCCAGACTCGCAGTTCAGCTGCATCGATGTTTGCTCGCAAAAAAGGCGTCTGGATGGACGCAATGAGAGACACCAGCTTCCGGCACTTGTACACAAAGATGGTCATCTTCAGCAGCGAGGAGACCATTTGGATGCCGTGCATCAGCGCCTCGGAACAGAGTACTATGTCGCTGCGATGCTGCACGATGAAGGCGCAAACGGTGCACAGCTCGAAGCTGGTGGCCAGCACCATGACGATGAAAGTAACCGGGGAGCGGAGCGTCTGCCGATCCGGCTTCAGCTCCAGGCCCATGAGGCCAAAGGTGAGCCGCTGCGACCACAAATTATCCAGACAGGCCTCCAGTAGCTTGGACATGCCGATGCCAAGAGTAGCAATGGCAACTGGAACTGATTAGTTTCTTCTGTCCGACTGCCGTTAATTTTTGTGTGCATCTCATTTATAAAACAAACGAGGGGGTGTGGGACAGTTGAAGCAATACCTTTACCTGAGTCGCTTAATTGGCCTTATAAATAAAACGTTAATTTGTCGGTCTTCATTAAAGCACACACACTAAAATGACACAAGCCCAGAAAACTTGGCTAAGTAAAACCTCATGGTAAATGATTTAATTATTCGCCCGGGGTGTGGGTCCGAGTCCACACCTACTGCAAGACATACAGGCACCTGTTTGGCACAGTGGGACAATGACAGCATAAGTTGTATGAAATTCCCAACAAATCTCTGCGAGTCGAGCAACTGACTTAAATGAAATATTTTGTAGAAATGGAGAGATGATCCAAGATGATACAAAAATTGATCTACTTTCTGAACAATCTGATCAGAGACAAACCTTAATTCCTACAAAACATATTTAATATAATTATTGGAAAAAGTAATCACAAATATAATAATGATAATGAATAATTAATGTATTCATATCAATACAAATTATATTTTTAATAATTAGTTCATAAATAAAACAAAAAATTTTTAAACGTAAAGCCTTTTGAAGTTAATTGACATCGATGCCACAGGCGAAGCGGCTTTAGTCGTGGTCAAGGCATGACATGGTCAAGGTTTGCTCGAGAGCCTGCTAAATTCGGTGTAAGCTATGCTGGAATACGAATCAATTAATTCACTAATTTTTATGATTTTTAGCAGGCTTAAAACATTGAAAAGGAAAATCAAATTAAAGAGTGCGACACAGAAAAAGTCGATTGCAAATATATCTTGAAGCATTTTGTGTGCTCTACCTCCCTTGCTCAAAATTACGACATGCTTTATGATATGAGCAAAAATGTTTAATAAATTAAGCTTGACATGAAATTTGGCTAAGTTTCAGTTGACATTTCCGACTAGAGCCGCTTTACTTGGAGTCTAATCAAAATTTCTTAAAGCTGGCAATAAACTTGTCAAGGACTTATCAGGATCTAAGGATGTATTTAAGCAAATCAGGCCCTCAATTAGTTTCTTCTATATTAAAAAACATTTACTTACGTATATTACTAATATTTCCTTTTCTTTTTTTTTTCAAATTAAATATGTCAAATTGTTGCATTCCACCTGGGCACCACTGTGAGCTGCTGCCAGATTCGTCAGTCGGCCAGCGGCTTAGAGTAGTTTGTCGAAAGGTAACTGCAACTGTAACTACAACTGTAACTGGAACTGCGAATGCTACTGCCTTTGCTGCTGCTGCCTCAGTCATGGTCATTGTCCGCTAGCGGTTCTTATTACATGTGGGCCTGTTTTTTCTCTCTTTTATCTATCTATCGACAGCCGCTGAATTCCCGGCTTGGCATATGTTTTGACATTTGGAGGCTGGCACTTAATTTACGGCCTCACCTTTTTCTGTACCCACACACACACACACACACGCACATTCACGCTGTGAATGTTGATACGAGTGTCAAGCCCAGGCCCAGACCCAGACCCAGACTCAGGCGCAGCGTGGAAAGGTGTGAGGAGGTGTTCGAGCAGTCTAGTTGCGTACTATGCGAGTATTTATAGATCTCGATAAGTCGGTTTTCCCGTCAGCCTCGCATTTGGGTGTGCACATGCGGTCAGTCTGTGGCTCTGCGATTTTAATTAACCAACTGCCAGTTGGAAACTAATTAAAACTCTTGCTACGCTTACAATGTACAGAAAATTCAATTATCCGTAATGCCGCCCATTTTTGTCGTGGGAAAACACCAAACTCGTTCCACAGCCAATTTGAATGAGGCCAAAGCCCAAAAGCCAATGCTGCGTGTACTTAATGTGCAGCAATATTTCAATATCGCTCATACGACACGTGTACGCCCTTTGTTTGCATTTCGAGAGGAATGTAATTTACTGTGATTAGCCAGCTAATTAATGAACTGGGTGTGCACTCGATAAACAGCCAAGCAATCAATCGGGCTTTTCATCATAATTAGTTTAACATGAGAACACACTTCCGTTTGACTCGCAGCCAGCATTAAACTAGTTGTCATTGTGCCTGTTAATATTGTTGGCTAAATCGGCTTTTGATTGCCGGCTCTTAAGTCATTTTTTGTGGCAGCTCGATTTGTAGCAATTTGTTGCGACCAATTTGAGTCGATTTCGCTTGCAATTTCTGTGGTATCACTTACATTTTTAGTGTTGTTGTTGTGGTTGTTATTGTTGTCAAATCAATGTTATATTGGTGACTCGTGCACTGACAAGCTATTTGTATCGATGCATCAAACGCGAACAGTTCTTAGAACTATTCAGTTCGAGCTCGTTTCCCATAAACTTAATTGCAGTTAATTAATTGTTGTCAACTCACAGCTGTTTCACTGAATACCCTACTCCATCTATGGATATCAAATTATTTGATACAAATATATATTTAGAAGTGACGCGTAGCAGGGCATATTCACATGTCTCTCTCGATGAAAGTCAAAGAAATTTATGCGCACTTCAACGTCAATATTTACAGCCAAAAGCGTATTGCCAAGTCGGAACAGTTTCAGGCCACAATTCTCACTTGGCGTGTCTTTGGCTTTGTTTTTTTTTGGCAGCTCTTGAAAAGCATTTTGCATGTTGCCTTGTGGCAAGCATTTGTCAACGCGCCTTGCTCAGCAACGAGAAACAAATTTGTTGTGGCATAGGGTTGTCGGTTTGTCGATTTGTCTGTTTGTCTGTTTGCCTGCTGTTGCTCGCCAGTTTGGCAACAACTCAACAGAACGCGCAGCTCGAACACCCACACGACAGTCAGCTGCATGAAAATTCGCGCTGTTGGCTAATAAACTTCAACAGCCAAGCTTCAACTGTGGGCCAAGCTCAACTGAAATTCAATCACACACACACACAGAGTCAGAGAACTGAGACTCTATAATAAGGCGCAGTTAGACAACTGGCAAGCACTTTAAGTGAACCCCCAAAAAAGGTTTACATACTCCACACACACACACACACACACACATGCACACCCCTTGGTGTGCTTTTGCTTTTGGTTATTTGCCTTTCGTGCCGCTGAAAACTTTATTAATATCCAAATCGTGCGCTTAATTGAAATTTATTGTTAATGAAAACAAAATTATGGCAAACAACTACAGCCACTTGACACGAAAGAACCAAAGAAACCCAAAACTCCAGCCCGTTACAGGCAAAGCCAAATTCAATGACCCAGCATGAAGATACAAGCTAGAGCTAAAAACAAGCTAAATAGAGTTGAAAAGTGCAGATTTTGTCGCCCACATGCAGCACATAAAAGCCAAATCGAATCAGAAACTAAAACTGAATCAGAAACTGAGAAACTGAAACGGCGATTGGGGCAGGTCGACAGCCATGGGTATAGACGGCATTTGAGTCACGGTCTCCGGCCAAGGGCCGCCTGCTAATGTTGGCTAAGCTGGCATTAATTTGGCATTTAAACGCTCATTAAGGCGACAGGCCCGACAATCATGAGTGACAGAATCTGTGGGTGGATATCTAGCTGGACATATACTCGCCGGACTGGCTACTCACTGCACTAACTGTAAAGCGAACGTGTCGACAGCCAATTGCATACACATACATGCTTGTTCTTTTGTGCACTGCGACTCCACTGTATATTTGGCTAATTATTTTAGTTATTAGCGCCATTTACATTTTCGACTATAGCATTTATTTTGTATATCTTAAGTGTGTCACATCATTAGCTGCCTCGCATTACCAATATTTCAAGTCTTTGGCCAGGAATTTTCAAACTAGTTGCGCGAACCGAATTCATTACTGGAAATTCGTCAAGTTCTTGACTTTAAAATGTTTTCAAAGTAATTCATAAGATTCCAAGGCCATGTCGATAGCATAAACTAAAGACTTTCTGTTCAATTACTATCTGTTACCAAACTAAATGCGTGCTTTTATGCTGTATCTTACACAATATATGCCAATATAGTTACCTTTAATTAGCTGCATTTGGATATTGTTCAGTTCCCAGTGTAATTATTATTTGAATACCTATTCAAAGTCTTTAAGTCAAGGCTTCAAGGTATTTCCTATGTGGACTAGCAGCTTTCCACAGGAATCCCGCTATATCCAAGTCAAGCACTCCCATTTATAGTACGAATTTGTTAGATCTTATACTGTTCTTATTTAGTCATCTCATACTAACTACATTATTACCTTAAATAAACCGTGCCAATTCTACTTCAATCCACACAAGAACCTGGCCAATGCTCCACTTCTGAAAGTATTTCACAATTTGTCAACTCTCTTGAAGAAGTAACTAAGAAGCAAGCCATTTAGATCTAAAGATGCAGCTGCCTGGTAGACCTCCCAGTAAGCTGACATGATTCAAGCTTCTTAGAGGCATTTACACGCTGATAGCAACAATTTGAAATGTAAATGCGAGAGGTACTAGAAGGTAAATATTGAAATGTCTCAACGAGCGAGGCTCAAGGCGACTTTGTTGGCAGCGGCTTCTGTTTGTTTAGGCTGTTTTTATTTTTATTTTTTTTTATTTTTTTTTGTATTCTTTATTTAGGCTTTTGCCGTTGTTGTTTTTTTCCCATCACGACGCTAAACATTCGCATTTAAGCCTTTCACAGTCGGTAGACATTGTGATGGCTACCCTGATGGCAGCCAGCATATTTAGCGTAGCCATCAGTTTGTTGCCAACTAATGCAAATAAATTGTGAACAGTCACTGGCAGCAGCACAAAAATAAAAAATAAAAACAAAAAAACGAAAAACAAAAAACAAAAAGCACGCCGTGCTCATCATCCCGAATTGTTGTCGCAGTTGCAGCTTACAGTCAGCGACGTCTTCGGCTCAGTCGCAATCGTCATAGTCAATCCACAATCGTCATCCCCATCATTGTCATCGTGGGGCACAGTGAAGCGAAGATTTGTGCGATGCATTTGAACAACGCTTAACAAATGATTGCTGTGACATTATTACCCAACAACAACAGCAATAACACTAACAACAACAACGTCTAAGTACATATGAATCACCTGTTAATACCCTTTAAAATTGCATGAAAGACGAAGGGCAAGTTGAGTCGCGACTGAGTCCTCAGTTAATCTGACTAAGCATCGATTGATACTGATAAATAACAATAGCTGAAATCGATTCATGTGTTCAGAAGCAACAGCTTAAGTCGATACATTATTGATAATAATTGATTAAATCGATTTTCTTAAAAAAGAACTTACAATTCGATAAATGTCAGCAGGTAAAAGGTTTTGATTCTTAATGACAGTGAAATGCCGATCAATAAATACTTAAAGCTCACTATCGATAACTAAAAATAATTGAAATCGTTTTGCTTCCCGATAAATGAGAATGGAAATTGATTTGCATATAGATCGATAGGCTTATGATTATGATTATGATTTTCATAAAATGACAATAGCTCCATTCGTCTTATAAAAATATTATTATGCTAAAGCTAATTAAAGGGTATTTACAGCTTCATCAAATGTTAAGTTAAGAGTAAAATGTGGAATTAATGCAATTATCGATAAGTAGCGATAGTTAAAATCGCTAACTGACTCAATATTAACATTTAGCGCTTATATAAAGCTGTGTAAAACCTGTTTAAGTGTTATATAAAAAGTTAAATTTGCAAACAATGCGATTATCGATAAATAGCAAATAGTTACAATCGATAGGTTTATAAATATCTTAAATTAACTGTGTGAAGTGCATTCTGCATTTGTATGAAGTCATTTGCAGGGTATTAAAAGGCCGTTTGAATTGCTGGTGTCTATTTGCTGCTCTGTTGGGCTACCGTTCGCTGTTCGTGGCTGTTGCTGATGCTGTTCTCGTTTAACTTTTGCATGTTTCCTCTTTGGCAACTGTCAATGTTATGCTGGAAACTTGAAAATTCAGCAGCAGCAGCAGCAGCAGCAGCAGCAACAGCAACAACATTCGACAACTGCCGCTGTTTGCGTTTGTCGCTTCGTAATGATTTTAATGCCAAGCATAAACAATTATTTTCAATTGCAACACATTCTTATTGTTATTTTGTACAAAGGCAATGGCCGCCATTTGGTATTGCTGCTGTTGCCGTTTGCCTCAATTGTGATCGCATGTGTGGATTTGTAGTCAACGCTGCAGATGCCGCCGCTGCAACAGATGTTCAGAAGAGACGCGCGCAATCGACGTGCTGTCAGCGCACAATTAGCGCAGAGCGCAACAAGTCCCCAGCTTAGGCCTAGTATTGATAAAACGTCAGTCACTCAATCACTCGCATCACTCAAGCTAGCTGAAGACGGAGCGCGTGGCATGCCAAAGTTCGTGGGCCAAGTCTTTTGTTTTGATTGAAAGTGCTCGAGCAGCTGACATTTGTTGTTTGTGCTGGCTCCGCCACTGCCACAGCTTGTGCCGTGTTAATTATGCAATCGCTTTAGCCAAAAATACAGACAAAGTGCGGCGGCTTCAACATGCCACACGCATGCAGAAATTGCAGCATTTTCTTATTATTATTGTGCGCCATCATGCAGCTCCCTAACAACAGCAGGAACTTGAGAATCTTGATTCTGAATATATAAATAGAAACTGGCAATGGGCAATACGAATGCAGTGACCGGACTTGCATGCCAAGTGCTTTACAAGAATACATCAACGACAACAGCAACAACAACATGCTGACAGCAGCCGGCTCTTGCAATTGATCAAGCATGCTGCACATGACAGCAGGCCAGTGTGTGTGTGTGTGTGTGCGTGTGTGTTTATTTGGCAAGTCGAATTTTGCATACACTCTACTATTGTTTACCCTTTTAGCTCTGTCAGTCTGTTTAAACACAGCTAGTGCAGCACACTCTGTGTGCCCAATCAACTTTATCTCAAGCAAGTTCGAAAAATTCATTCCTGAACTAACTTGCATACAGATTATTTATTGTCTAGCGCTTTGAGTGACATAATAACTATTTTCTAAGTACCCAGATGTTCTTTTATGCTTGTGGCCTCAGGCTCAAGTGCCGTGTTCTAAGTAATAGATGCTAAAGACATATTTATATATGCACCACAAGCATCTACATTGAGTTGTCGAGCTTTGCCAATGCACAACTATTCGTCTTTGTTTGCCCTGGTCGTGGCTCTTAATGATAATGAAGATGATAATGATGATGATGTTTTTGTTGTTGTTATTGGTTATGATGATTACTCATGTCAATTATTATATAAGACTATTGCACGGTCCATCGCTACAGCCGTAGCTGTCTCTCTCTCTCTCTCTCTCTGTCGTTGTCGGCGAAAGCCTCAAAGAGCTTCAACAACAACAAGAAAATTTATATATATAAACAGCGGCAGCAAAATGCAATTGATTTTGTTGTATAATTTCTACAGCTTCATCTGTCGGCAGCTGCATTCAATTTATTGAAGATGCGCGGTGCTTTATTGCTGCCAGCGCTCCAGAGTCCAGACCCAATGAGATATGAGTGCCGCGCGTCAAGTATGGAGAGTCAAGAGTGGAGTTGTTAAACGAGCTGCAAACAGCGACAATGCGACACAGAGGCACTAGCAAGCAAATACACACACACTGGCACACACACTTGCACACATCAGTTGTTCATGTGTTTCGCAAACGAAAGACTTAAGACACGAACTTTTTTCTTTTTTTTTTTTTTTTTGAAATAAGCAACGGCGGCAAAAAAATAAATTTATAGGGCGCGCTCGTGTCATAAAATTTATCAACCATGATCTAAATTACAATGTGAGCTTGCAATTTTTTCTCTTTCTTCATGCATATAGTTAAGAGTTTGTACTTTATATAAATATATAAATGTATATATATGTGCTAAAGTGTTGGGACTTTGCGCTTGTTATTTATGACTGACTTGCAAAGGACTTGCCGTGAATAATGCAAACAATAAACATGTCTGGCTGTCTGTCAAGTCCGGCAATGAATTGCTTTAATCAGTTGTCACTTCATGACCAGCATACTCTGTGCCAGCTCCTACATCGTCGTGGTTCAACTGGTGCACAGTCATGGTCAAATTGTGTTCTATTTATGCAACTGCTCGAAGAGCTAAGGAGAGATTTCCCTATATACGTTGTATTATAATTGCTTCAACTTCGGGCATGCGCTTTCTTTTTCCTTTTGCGCACAACACAAAGGACAAGGCAAAGCACGTCAGCTGTCAATTTCAACTTTTCGGATTAGCGAGAGTTTTCTCCATTTTCGTTGTTGTTTGGCTCGAGCGAAAGTGGAAAATGGCCTGGATGATGTTGTGGCGGTGTTGTCTGTGCCTCATGAGCCATGCAAATTGAAAAACGAAAATAGTACTCGTAAATGTTGACAATTTTGCATAGTACCCGAAAATAATAACAACAACAACAGCAGCAACAACGGGCAACAACAAATGCAACATCAGCGCACGATTTGCTGTGGAGCAGGAAACATTTTATGCGACTGCAAATACAGCTGAGACTTGAGAGCAGCGGAGTGGAGTGGACAGCAGCTGAGCTTATTGCAGCGGTAACCGGCCATGAAAGAGGAAATCAATGTTGCTGAGAAAAGCAGCACGACGGCCAGAGAAAAATATAAATCCAAAAAGAAAAGTCGCACGCTCTTACTGGAAAGCCAAACCAATTTCACTTGCCGTCCACTCAATTGCGTTAGTTATGAGTGCAACACACAGCAGCAGCAGCAGCAGCAGCAGCAGCAGCAGCAGAGGCTGAGGCAAGTCCAGAGACAACAGTCCAGCGACAACATAATCATGCCAATTGACAAAATGTGTCAACCCAAACAACAACAACAACAACAGCAACAGCTACTCAGTTCGAAGAAGGAAAGCGTCTGTTGCACTTAACTGCATTGCAATGCCCCAAACAAATTTCCTGTTGGCCGAAAACGCGTAAATTGCCCCTCTCATGCTGCAGCAGCAATAGTTGTTGCCATTTCAGCTGCTGCTGCTGCTGCCGCTGCCGGTTAGCAATTTTTCACAATTTGCAATTATTGAATTTCTTCGATGACATCAGCGAGACTTCCTGTCATTTGATTTCGTTTCGCTAATGTGCTATTAATTTGCATTTGCATTCGCATTTGCATTATGTCGCAGCAACAGTTGCTGCCGCTAATTAGTTATTGCTGATGTTGCTGCTGTTACAACACGATAGCATTGCGATTGCCGCTGCAACAGCAACAGTTGTTGCCGCTGTTGATGTGCAATTTAGCGGGATTTGAACAGCTCTCAATTTAGGTTTGATGTATGTTAAGTGGAAGATGTCAGTTGAACTGGTTCGCAGCTGAACTGGTTCAATTCGATAATTCCAAAATAAGCAAAAGCTTTTTAGCCTGAATTTTTTTTGGCAGCTACTTATTTACAGTTTGATCGATAGCTGATTCACAATTGAACTGGTTCACGAACTGGATCAGTTTCATAAAATAGAAAATATCAAAATATCGACTAATTTATTCAGTGTTGCTGTTGAAAATGCGCTACATATTTAATGGTTCACAAAATGAACTGGTTCACAAAATTGTTCAGAATTATATTCCAGAAACAAGCCAAGCGCTTTAACGTTTTCTTGTTGTGTTGCTCATACGAAGGTAATGTATGTTTGACAACTTGAATATAAGTGGCTCACAATTGAACTGGTTCACAAGGTGGTAAGAAGAAAAAATTGGATCATTAATTAATTAAGTATTCAGCTAATGTATTTTAAAAGATGAACTGAACTAGTTCACAAAATGGTTTTCTTTTTTACCGATTCGCACATTAACTGGTTCACTTAAGGCTTAAGATATATCAGAATACAGCGAGGCTTATTAACTTAAGCTTTACTAGAATAGAACATTTGATGTTGATACGAAAGAGCTGGGCTTCATGAAAGGAAAAGATTCTGTGAACGGAGTTTGTATCTGAACGTAGTTAGAGTGCAAAGCTCTTAATGTTAGCCAGATTGTGGCAAATTGAATGATCTATAATGATATGTTAATGGCGGAGCTATTGTATTAAATTGTTTTTAAGTTTGGCATAATAAAATTTGATTTGCAGATTATACACATTTATGGAGTCGACTGCTTTCGTGCTGCAAAAAATGGCATTAGTTTTGGCAAAATTTTTGATGAACTGAAATGGGTTTGGCAAATCATTTGACGGCGCATTGCACAAATTCAAAAAGTATAATCATTTCGGCGCTTGACGCAAGTCGATGTTGCAAGAGCGCCGCCACTCAACGGCAACGGCAACGGCAACGGCAAGTGTCATTGACTAATGTTGCATGAAGCGCATAAAGCAAGCAGCAAACCACAATAACCAAAACCAAAAAACCAAAAATCCGAAAAACCAAAAACCAAAACAAAAACCCAAAACTAAAACCAAAACCAATCTAAAGGCAAACAAAACAATAGAACCAACCAGCTTCCAGTTGCGGCAACAATTGCTGCGGTTTCTGATGCGGCCCATGCCCAGCCACAGCCACAGCCTCAGCCTCAGCCTCAGCAGCAGGCACAGCCCCAGCTCCAGTCGCTGTGACTGTTGCAGTTGCAGCTCCCAAAAGACGACCCAGCCACCGAATGGCAATTTTGATGGCATGCCTATAATTTAATGCGGCTTTGTGTGGCATGCACCCATACAAAGTCAGCTGAGCCGAAATGTGAATAGGTTGGCAGGGTCAGCAATAACTTTGCCAGCACTAGGGTGAAGCGGGTGGGCGAGGGTGCACGGGCAGGTGGGGCGGGGCGGAGGGTAGGTACACCTACTGGCAGCTTGAGGCATGTGGCAATTAATTTGAGCGGCTGCCACGGCCTGACATTTGCGGCAAACGTGAAAGGGCGCAATTTTTACAATAGAAACATTTGTCGCAAGACACCTCCTCCCAAATAGCAGTTACCCCCTTCTTCAGCTATGCCCCAATCACCGTTGCCGATCAATGTGGCAACATGGCAGGCGGCTTCGATGCGCTGCGGCGTGCCAAAATGTTAAATGGGACAAGACGACAACGGCGACGGGTCGCCGCACGGCTCAGCGACAGAGAAGCAGTTCGAGTCGCTGTTGGAGCCGACCACTTGCCACACCAGCTGCAGCAGCGACGCCAACAACAATATGTATATGCAACGACAGCCCGACTCCGGACCGTTTTTTTCTTGGCGTTTTGGTAAATGTCAGGAAAAATATTGCTAAAATCTAGGCAAACGAGCACTGCGCCGCCAGCTGCATTCCACAGCGGCAATATTTAATAAGCAAAATGGGTTATTAAACAAAGTTTTCCCCCCGTCGCCCACCTCAGCCATGTCTTCACTGAAGAAGCCACGGGCTTGAGCGCCCCCACAGCAAATGTTTTGTGCAACTTTTATTGCGCATAAACTGACCTTTTTATGTTAATTTTTTTATTTTTCTATTTTTTTGGTGTTCAAGGTTTCAGCAATGAATGGGAATCCGCAATAGCTGAACAACAAAAAAAAAGCTAAAGAAAATTTCATTTGCTGCGCTCAATGCCAGCACGACGACAGCAACAAACGCGAATTCCACACCTCAAATTGATCAGCTTTGCTTCTTCAGCCATGGGAAATTTGTTGCCGCTGGAAAATACTTAAGTTGCCTTTTAATGTGATTTTCAAAGAGATTTTCAAGAAGCTGCGCTTGAAGATAGCAGAGCTAGACTCGCTAGACTCATAGATACTGAAATCTTAAACTTAAGAAGAGTTCTTAAAAATTGTATTAAATTAAATTAAGTCCTCAAAAAGATTTTATTCTCATTTGCTCATGTGTTTATTCTCAACTCGGACTTCCGTTCATAAAACTAAATTAATTTTATATTTGCTTTAATCTTCGCATAGCAATTTGAACCGTATACAATACGATTGCGACTCTCTTATTGAAAGCACTTCAATATGTTATTGACCATAATTTGCCACTTCAGACATATAGCAATAGAGTATTATGTATGAAGTATCAAATTTGATAGCTTACCAAAGCCCATGCCATGGCTTTAATTGCCCAATTCGTTTGAAATTTGCAGCAATCATAATCAAAGCAAATGTGGAATTGGTCCACTCGGTTCGCTTTGACATTCTGAACAGGCATTTAAATCGACGTGGACAGCACTTGCATTGATTGGGGAATGTGGACAACTGGCAAATGTATTATAATAAATGTCCTATGATTGTCACAGAGCTGTCAAATGTTAGCGAAATGTCAGTTACATGGCCGCTTGGCATCGATAGAGCTTCTAGCTGATCGTGGATCAGCGCCGCGATCGCTGATCAGTGATCGATGGTTGCTAGAAGCCAAATGGACACTTGACTGGGCACGAACGATTGATCTTATGACGGCCTTGACTTTCAAGCGACAGCCAGTGAAATGTCAGGCCAGCAAGTTAGATAAATAAAGAGAGAGAGAGAGAGAGAGAGAGGCAGAGACAGGGGGGGAGACAGTTGAATGACATGGAAACACAGGCAAGTACATAGATAAAGCCTGGGATTAGGTAACGAACACAAAAGTCAACAAAAACAAAGAGGCGAACAAGCAAAGTCGAGTCAAGTCAATCACTCGGACATGCCGAACAAATTGTGTACTTTAAACGGATCTATCCGGTTCGACAGGGACACGGACACAGAGCCAAACGCTGACCATATGTGGGTTCAATCAAAAGCACTCGGCAACAACAATCGATGCTCTCAAGGCTGAGCGATTCTAATTATCAGAGAACCCAACGAAAAACAACTGATAGAAATATGTATATACATACATATATGCTCGTATGTATGATATCGATATGAAAAATGAATACTTATCAAACACGACAAGCGAATAACAAACAAATTACCAACAATTGTTATTAAAATATGTTTTCATTAACGTTTAATTGAGCCGAGAGGCCGAGCTTGGAGCCAGCAGCCAGAAGGGGAGGGGGGCGAAGCACATACGATTTTTTGCTCATGCCATAAGCCAATGGCCAATGATTGTCAGCGTCGTCGAGTGTGATTGATTGATGTACGATAAGCGGCAGGGCAGCCAGCGACAGCTGAGATTGCGCAGCTCGGTTCATTGGAATCTAAGCCCCCCACATAAAACACACACAGTCAGAGACCCACAAGTAGAGTAGAGCTGCCTACCCCCATTGTTATTGCTGTGGCTATGGCGCACCCAAATTTGGTGATTCTAAGAGCAACAACAACCACACGTACAGCAGCTGCTGTTGCCGCCGTTGCTGCTGAGGCCACTTAAGCGCCCGCCGCTGCGATCAATTTGAGGCGATAAGATTAGAGGGCGGCCAAGCGAATTGTGTATGGAGCCAATTGAACGCCCACAGCGATCCCAAAATTTGCTACATAGAAGCATCGGACAATTTTTCAAAACAGCTATGCACAGTGGTGCAAGCTTATTGTTAAGTGTATACATCAATTCATAAATTAATTCATTATAGCAGTGTTCTACGTAAGTTGAAGGAGCAATAAATTAGTATTACTATGGATAAGGTTATATATATATATATATATACAATCTGATAAATCAGAAACTAGCTTCACGTGAGCTTAAGCTTAAATGAAAAAACAGAGCTGTCTTCTGAAAATATGTCAAAAGAATAGTATATATATAGTATAGTATATATAAATAGCATTTACAAACAAAACTTTTTAAATATTCGACAAGTTTTCGTTAATATTTTGTGTACCTTCGCGCCACTATGCAGCTTAAAGATCAGCTTAGCATAAGTACTTCTCTATACAGTCAGAGACCCGCATATTTACTTCTATTAGTGTGCATGTATATGCATGTGTGTGTGTGTGTGGTTAGCCGCTTGGTTGGGCTCACAAAAATAAAACCATTGCTGGGGATAGGTACAATGTACACACAAATAAGGAAGCAATTTGCCATGGCTCTGGGCTGGCGCGAGTAGGAAACGAAATCTAAGCCATAGATGCGAACAAATTATGCGAGACGCCAACGCCGACGTCGCAACTGGGCAAACGTGAACGCAATTATAAACGAAAGACTTAAGCAACAAACTCACAGCTCGCTGTTAAGAATTTTTTTTTTTTTTTGGGGCGCATTCATTTATTATGTTCCCGCCTGCCACATACCACGGCGCAGTCGCTCGTATCAAAATGGCAAACGCAGATTAACTGTATTTCGTACACCAACGCAGGTTGCCACAAAAGTTGTCATGCAAACGAATGAAAACGAAACTGAAGTGGCGCATGTCAAGGACATAGACGTGGGCAAAGGTGAGCGCCAAAGCCAGCGCGCTGCATTCATTTGCATAACAAGCGACATGGCTAACGGTCAAAATGCCTAAGCAAACAATTGTGCAAATTGCGTCAAGATTCAGATTTGAGCGACTCGAGCACTGGAGCAAGGCAGCAGGGCCCATCAAGAGGTGCGGCTCACTCACCCAGTCACCGAGCCACTCCGTCAGTCAGTCAGTCAGTCAGTCAGTCAGTCACTCAGCCTGTTCGTTATTACAATAGCAGCTGCATGTTGCATGCCACTGCGCTGCTCTTCATATTTGCGGCTTTGTTCCTCCGTCTTGCTGTACTAATCGCAATTTACTGCTGTTTCTGACTGACTTCGTTTTGCATTTGTAAACTACATGAAGTTTTGCGTAAATATTTGCCATTTTTATCGATGATGCCCCATTGTTCGTAGCTCACAGAATAATAAGAAGAGAAACACAACGACCGAGGGCACAGGCCGGAGCACGGCCTGCCAGTGGGCAAATGCTTAGCCAGTTACATCACAGATTCGCAGCGCATCGTCAGCCGAAGACAAAGCCTAATGAACTTCCGTTTTGTCAATGATTTTCTGTGTCAGCTGCCAATTAATGCTTACGACTGAGAACTGGGCAAAGCACACACATAAAACAGAAGACAAACATAAAACTGCCAGGCAGCTTTTGAAGTCAAAGACAATGCAAAGACGGGCCACGCGGCAATTAAAAGTTACGTGAGCCCAGGCAGAAAGAAGACAATGATTGGATAGTTGGATAAGGCTTTTATTACGGAATAATTGGGTTAGGCGTGAAAATGCGTACCAGCTCCACACAATAGATGCATATTAAGTTGTAAGATAAGAAATTTATATCTCAGCAAAGAATCAACATCAGAAACTATTGGCTTCGTTCATTTTGACTGTTGGCTTGCTGAATGTGTGTCACAGATGCAAGCTAAGTAATGCAGACTAAGTCGATACAACTTTATCTCTATATTTATATAACTCTGTATCTCTCTCTGTCTGTCTTTCTATCTCTGTATCTCCCTATCTCTATATCGCTTTGCCTCCATTTAGCTATCTATCTCTATACCTCCATTTCTACATCTATATCTACATCTCTGTATCTCTATTTCGCTAAATCTATATATCTCTATATATCCATCTCTCTTTTACTGTGTCTCTCTGTCTCTCTGCTTCTCTCTGTCTCCATCTTTTCTTATCTATGTCTCAGACCATATTCTCCATCTGCGCCTCAGTCTTTTTCTCTCGCTATATCTGTCTCTCTCTCTCTCTCTCGCTCTCTCTATCTATCTCTCACTCTCTCCTTCCCGCTCTACCCACTTCTATCTCTCTACCACTCGCAGAGACTCTTTGTATTATTAATATACATATTTCATTCTCACTATCTATGCTCGGTTTTAATGGATAATTGTAGAACTGTTACCAGTCGACAGCTCGCGTATTCAATGATAAAGTTGTTCAGCTAACAAGAACAACAAGCAACAAAAAAAAAAACTAACAAGATACTTTATAATCAATTCATTTGTGTGCATATCACAGCCGAGTGCCAACTACTGAAAACCCATGAATAATTCCCCAAGTACGAAATTCGTATTTGAATTTGAATTTGAAATCGAATTAAGTGCAGCATTTGCATACATTAAATGAGCGAATGATGGACATTAACATGGGCTGGTGCCGCTGGCAACTTAATTATAGATTTTATAGCCGGCCAGCCAAATGGGCAGCAAGAACTCGGCTGCTAAGTTCGAACGCCTACGCAGTTAGTGGAACGGAGAATTGCATTTGGAAAATGTGTCGCCCACGGAATTTGGCGGGGATCGGGCCATTGAGATGTGCCCGTATGAGCGAACAGCAGGTCAACCACAAAAAATAACCAAAATCAAGTTCTTCTCAATTACATGCGATGTCTCGAATCTTTGGGGCATTCGGCTCTCAAGTGCAGCACTTGACAACGCGATTAACTCGCTCGACTGTTGACTGTTGTGGCTTTGACTGCGACTGGCTCTGGCTGTGGCTGTGGCTGACTGTGGCAGTGGCAATCTGCCCTCCTGCCCGTCACATTGCAGTGATTGTTGTTTTAATTAACGAGCTCGGCTGAAAAATCAATTGGTTCGCTCAGTCGCATTCGCAGTCAAGATCTTTCTTGAGCCATGCTGCCCCACTTGAGCATTGGATTTCATCTCTACAGCATGCCATGTGGAAGACATTGAATTGCTATTGCTGCTCCAAATGTTTAATACACTTGCAATAAGTATTTGCTTTATGACTGCCGTTTGTTTTGGCTTCTTTATTAGCACAAATGAGCTCGCATTTGCTATTCGTGTAGTTACTTCATAAAGCCAAACATTCTCATAAACATGCCAAGCCAACAGCAAGCCAAGCAGTTGCCGTCACCGACACTGCCAGCCCCGCCCCCTACCGCACCGCAAATGAGCTGGTAGCAAGGTTAGACAACTATGTACATACTTATTTGATTGAATGTAAACAGATCAAAAGATATGCGTACTTGAGCCAGGTTGGGATGAATACAAATTCAAATGCCGCAGCCGAAACGTCGACTAGTCAAGCGCCGCGAAGGAGCGCTCCGTGGCCAAAGATCAGAATGATTCAACAGTAAATAGTAAATGGTAAATTGTTAAAAGTTAATATTTAATAGTAGATTTTATGAAAAGAGCCGATAGTTCCTATGCCACGTCCTTAGTGCTCCATCAAGAATTGAAAAATGATTTATCTACAGGTGAATTTAGAGTCTTGTACCGAAATGAATTCGCTTGAATCAGAATAGAGCGTTGTCCACAATGTTCAATGCAAATAACTGTGCCGGATGCCGATTGCCATAACGTGAGCATCGTCCATACGTGTCATACCATTTGGCGGCCATGTATTCTACGAGAAGCGCATACACTTGGCCTTCTGGGTGTATGTGACGGCGCCATATTCCTCGACAATTTGATCGATAGCTATCTTGTTCAGATTCTCCAGATACAGGCGCGTCTTGCGTGATTGTATTATGTAGCTGATGACGTCGTGCATGTTGCTGAAGAAAAGGAAGCCGGCGGTGCCGCAGCTAAGGTCCAGATAACGGAATCGATTTACGTCGCAAGTGCAGCCATCATAGAGGAAGTAGATGAAATCGTTGTTGTTGTGGAACCGGAATACTACATAATTGCCCCAGGGCGCCATGACAAAGACGCGTTCCGCACAGCGAAATCCGGCGCGCAGCAGCTTACAGATGCTATCGTAGCATCCATTCTCGGAGCCAACAACGGCCATCGTTTCCGGTATACGCAACAAAGCCGGGTAATGATTGGGCTGTGCGCGGAGCACATCATGAGGACCGGTTGACTCGGGACATGGATCCAATGGCTGTATCAGTTTTGGTGGCTCGGGACATGGTGGACACTCTTGGACTATGGCTTGCGGTAGAGCTACAATAGTTGGCTTCTTCTTTTTGCCTTTCCCTTTCCCTTTGCCTTTTCCTTTACCCTTGCCTCTACCCATCCTACACGATTATCGCAAAAACTATATCTAGAACGTGACCTGCAACGATATCGTCCTTCCCATAATGTCCGGCAACAGTACTCAAAAATAAAGTTATAATATCTATTGGGAATAAGTTAGAAATTTGCATTCCAGCTGCTCCCGCTTTTGCTTACCTGGAACTAGAACTTGAACGCAACGAAACTCTGCGAAACTTATTTAATTTGATTTATTTTTTATGACTATTTTTTTTTTTGTAGTTTTAACTGGAGACCAAACCAAATTTTTTCGAGAAAATTTATTTTTCTCCTCTTTTTTTCCGAGATTTAGATTTTGCTTGTACACATGTACAACCAGTTTTGATTCTGAAATAATGAGAACTGCCTTTAAGAAGGCTAACCAGGAAAATAATAAGGTTTCCACCGGCTACTACGATGCCCCGAAAACGACTCCAGATTCCAAAGCCAACTATAATCGAATCTTTTCAGCTTTTGCTTCATAAATCCCAATAGCACAAAAACCTGGCAGGCTTGGAAAATTTAATCAATTTAGTTTCATTTCACGTGGTCAATTTGAATTACCTTTCAGCTCTTCCAATGGAACTTTTCAAATCAACTTCAATTCGATATTATTCAACGCAGCTCGTTAAGCTTGTGCCAACATTCTAATTGATTTAGCCACCTTAGGCAGCCCGATTGTTTACTTTGCGCAGCCGACGCGAGTCGTAAATGGTTGTCGGCGCATCTGACTGCATGTTGAGGTGCAATTTAGTTGCTTGTCAAACTGATAACTCGCACAGTGTGGCAAGCGCATGCAAATGAGCAAATGAGCAAATGACCAAGCACGAAATGCCAATTAATTAAGCTGTTAGCCAAGGAACTGCGTCGGACTCAGCTGCTGGCCGACAAATTCTTGGGAAATCGAACGTGAAGCACGATTGCAAAAGGATCCTCTAGCTGGCGGCAACAGCAACAGCAACAACAACTGGCAACTGACACGCTAGTGACATCAAACACCTCACACACAGCGTCTGTGGGCAAATGCAAAAGTGAATGGCTGCCAAAGCAATTAAAAGCTGCTGGCGTTAAAGACCCTTCCCGCGGACCCAAACAAAAAAACTTCGAAAAAGCATAAAAATAATTAAAATCACTTGCAGCAGGAATGCCTGACTAGAAAGAATGGCAGCTGTGTGATGAACAGTCGCAGATGAAATACTCTAGAGATATTTACTCGAAATTAATCTCGGCTCAAATTGGGCTTTTGTTGTTAAATATATAAAGTTCAAAGTTTTAATTTTTTTTTTAATTTTATTGAGTTATTAAAGGAAGGTCTCACCTATCTTTACTCAACATAGGCCAACAATTGAAAGCTCAAGTGAGTTTCACAAGATTGGGCATGTCCACATGTCAGCTCGTTACATATTTCAAACAGTAATTTTATTAGCCACTGAAAGAGTATACAAATAAGCCGAGAACCTGTTGCATGGGCTCGCTGGTAACTACAATATGAAATATTGAACATGCAAATCTGCGCACAATGGCGAAAAATTATTTATTCAATTACCCATTCGCAATTACCGAACAGCTGCTTGACGCCGCCGCCGCACAGTGGCGCGAAAGCTATTCGTAGGTAACTATGATGCAATGAATGTGGCAAAGAAAATAATTAGTATGAAAATTTCGCTTATATTTTAACTTTATTTTTATTATTAAAATTATTAACATTATCATTATAAAAATTGTCAATATAAAATTATTTGCATATGCATTTTCAACTGCCTTTCGTAATATGTAAAACTTCCTCGACTTGGTTATAGCTTTAACTTATTGCCACGAAATATTGCAGCTACATGGCCCGCTGTTTATTTGGCCTTAACCATATTTCTGTGTCTGACATAACTGCTAAAAATATTGGCTCTCCTTAGAGTTTTAGTGGCAGCCATTTCAGGTTTTCAATTGCCGCCTGCCCACTGTGCAGGGGCAAGTGCCTGGCTGGAAATAAGTTGGAGCAAGCTCAACTGGGCGCCAATCCAAGTCCCAATCCCACATCCAATCGCTGACTAAGCCCGAAAACGTGCCTCTAACTGGGTCTGCAACTCGTCTAGACGAATCGGCATTTGCTAGCGGCGGCTCTAAGCTGCCGGCGTTAATGTTTTTATGACTGTCCGATTTCGTTTTGGTCATTTCTTATGCACAATTTGCAGCATTAATTTGTTGAATCAAATATTGCCGCAGGAGGCGAGTGGCTGTTGGCGAGTAGCGACTGCCTGGCGACAGTTAACCATGGTCAGCTGGTAGCTCGCAGTCGTTTTATGGATAAGCGCATCTTGCTTGCCACCGGAAAAGTCACTGCAACATGCCACATACGAGCTAGGAGTAACTGGCTACTCAGCTTGCCTCACAACCTGCAAATCTAACCACAAGCAGCTCGTATTGCAGCATCGGGCTTACAGCTAGGCAGACATGTGCAAATATTGTCTAAGCAGCCATGTAGATGCCATCATCATACCGCTGCAGCCAGCCATTGGTGTCGTGGCGCCGTTGTGGCATCTTCTGCTGCTTGCAACCGACACCGTGCATCGCACGGAAAGCAGAAAGCTGAAAGCCGCAGCAGCTGCAATGACAATGCAGCCAGATTTCGCTAGATTTTTCGCTTCCGCAAGGGCCCCCAACTTATGGGGACTCGGCTGCAGCACAGGTCGCTTGGGGTCTTCTCTCTGTCAGTCGACGTCGGCTTGACTTGTTCAACTTCAACTTTATTGCTTCATCTTCAACTTGATGCTGCCAGTTGCACAGAGCTTAGCTAATAGGCCAGCATCAGACGCCGCCTCGCTCAAGCCATGAATCTCTTTATTTTGCGGTCACCATGTTTATTTTTCTATAGCTGAAGCGGCACTTGCATATGAGTAGGACTCCAACTCCCCACATTTCTCTCTAAATATGCGACTCCCAGCCTCATTATGTAAGCGCTCGCTGTTGCAGTCGCCATCGCCGTCGCAGTTGCCGCTCTTAAATCCAGGTCATTGCAATGTGGGAGTCAAAGTGTATACATATCATATTTCCCTTTGAATGCTGCAGAGAATCGATACGTCTATTTGGATAAGTGTTTATCCGTATTGACTAATTGATCAATAAACAAGAAATATAAATTGCAGTGTAAACATATAAACATATGCAGCTTTTGTTAAAACAACAAGGAGTGACCGACTATAAAATACCCCGAACGCTGTTTCAACCAGTCTAAGCTTCGTGTATGCATACGGCTTTTATGCTTGTCTAGAAAGCCCAATCCTCTTCTATCTAAAATAATTTATTTTTGGGTGAAAAGGCAAAATCGAATATAAATAATCTGCGTATTCATGACAAGAACCAACATAGAGTCTATAGCTTTATGGCTTAAAAGTCAAGTCAAATCAGAAATGTTTATTAATTACAAGCAAATTCGAAAAATATTAAACTGAGTTCAATATATATTTTAAATATTTAGTGTTTGTCTGCGCCTAAATGGACATACGGATGGACAGCCACACATGGCCGGATCGTCAACTTCAACAAAAATATCTATCTGCCACGCCTTCTACTGTCTGTGATTCAAGTTTTAAATAAGTTGAGAGCATAAAGAAGCACTTCTAGTTGAAATTTAAAAATTTAAGTGAGTCTTAAGGCATAAGTGTTGCCTTAGTTATATATAATATAAAAAAAAAAAAAACAAGTTTTATTTATCTTTGATCAAACTCAAATTCTACTTTACACAGCTGAGCAAATTCCCTCGTTCTGACTTTCTCTCTCTCTCTCTCCTACTCACTCTTTCACTACTTTGACTTGATTGTTGTCTTCGCTTAGCTTTCAGCAGATTTTCGCACATTTTGCAGCTTAAAGCATTTTGAACAAAGCTTTAAAGCTGATGCTGAATAAGTTAATGTTGAGCTTTTCGCAGGGGAAACTGCAATGTGTTTATGTTTGTGTATACATATACACAATTTTGAATGTGTGTGTGTGTGTATACTTCTGTCCTCGTCTCTCTCAGGCTCTCTCTCTCTCTCTTTATCTTTCTCGCTCTCTGCTCTATTCGGGCCTCTCTTTCTTTTGATATATCTCGGTCTCACTCTGCTTACATATTCATTGTCCACGACTCGTTGAACTTGTTTAAATTGCTGCGATAAGAGCATTCGCACTGCCGCAACCAAAAACAGTTGCTCCCATTGGCAAGCGAAGATGATGGAAATGTGCAGCTGAACGAAGGGGGCACAGGGTGCCGGATGAGAAACACTTTAAGAGCTGCTCATGCCCATCATTGCGGCGACACATTGCCAAATAGTTGCAACAAACTGGAGCAGCCAGCTAGCCAGCCAGGCAGCCAGGCAGTCAGTCAGCGCCGTGGAGTCTGTGCCATGCCGCAAATATAGAAACGGAGTCATTGGGTCAGGACAGCGCGAAAGCGAACGCTGCGAAGGACACAGCCCATTCGAGTGCTCGCGACCCACTGGCAGCAAAAAAGGAAAATAAGAAATAAAAAATAAATAAAATAAAAATAATAATATGGCAAGCGCTGGCGCCAACATTTATATTGCAACCATTGAGTGGGCAGCATAGTGGGCGGGCAGGGCGACAGGGCAGCGAACCTGGACAGGTGAGCGAGCGGGCATATTTTGTTAGCCAGGAGATGCTCGAATGCTGCAGGTAGAAAAATATGCGAAATGCAAAACGCGCTTGCACGCAAATCAAACATCCGAACTGATGGGGGTCTGTGTTTTTGGTTTTTTTGGCTTTTTGGTTTTTGGACAGGCAGAACTGGATGCCATATTAAAAAAGTTTCAAGTGGTCGACGGGGGAGATGGCCAAAAGTATAGAAGGTAGCTAAGCCGCTTGCTCGCCATACGCACGACTCTCGCCTTAAGCACGCCTAATCCTAATCCCAATTCAAACGCCACCCGCACCAAATTGTATCTTTAAGTTCGCATCGCATAGCGTTGTATTTGTATCTGTGTATCTTGCGGTGCGTGTGGGTGTGCGTCTTTATGTGAATGTTGTTGTTGTACGTTTTTTTGGGTCTCGCCGTTTTACGAGTTTCCTGTTCAATGAAGTTGCACGTGGATGGCTAAAGAATTGTTTGTTATCGTTACGCAGCATCAGCTCTACATACATAATGTAGGGCCTGCATTCGGCCAGTGCCGCTGCCTAGCATGCCAGACCCTAGCCGTGCCCGACCCCAGCCGGTTGAAGTTGGAGAAATGTAAGCATCTGCTAATGGAAAATATACATAAGTCTATATGGCAGAGGGCATTTGCCAAGCACAGCACTCTGCCCCCGACCTTGGCCAGGTCAGCAGAATTTAACAGCAATCAGCTGGGCAAATGTCTAAGCCATATTCGAGATATACGATGCTTTAATTCGCCTACACAAGAGAGATTGGGCCCTATTCCGCTGTTGAATGAAATTTGTATTCGGTTCTATTTATGAGTAAAATGTAAAAAGGATTTCAGCTCTGGCTAAGGGCTAAGTAGAGCGCGACGCCGACACTGATTCGTAAGAAAGAAAGCAACAATTTTCAGTATTCCGCGAATTTAATGACAAACGAAATTGTAAGCGAACCGCAGACAAATTGTATTCTGGCCAATTGTGTTGACGTCATTTTCGATTTGTTGCCGTCAACCGAATTTGGCAAATCGCTCAAATTGATGCCACAGCCACAAGTGCCGCGTCGAGCAATAAACTACTCAAAGGCTTTGCCCAAAAGCCCGAGAGCTGAAAGCAACAAGCTAAATAAATATAGCACTCGAAATATTGAAAGAAACGCACACAGAGACTCTCAAGGGTAGCACCACCGTAAGCTACCCTGTCGTATACTTGATACGCTCCAGACTGCTCAACGGCTAGCTATGAGTTCAGCTATCGAGAAACTTTCAGTTTCCTTTGCCACATTTGCGTTGACAGCGCTCCTAGCCACCTTGCCAGAAGCCTCTGCACAGGGTATTAAAATGAAGCAAGGCAAGGGACGACAGGAGCCATGCGCTGTGTCTACATGTACAAATAAATGATAAAAGATGCCAAATTGCCACCATTTTGCCTTTAGAGTGCGCCAAAAATCATCGCACAAAGGCAAAATGAACGGCAGCAGTGGACAGTGCACGACTACAGAATACCCTAGCAACGCGATTGGGAAAGAGACAAATATGGAAATGGAAAGAGAACGTGAAATTTAAATTTGGCAATTTATTGAGTAGAGCTCATCTCCAATAAGTCTCAGGCACAGCTGACCCCATCCGCCAAGCAGGCTAAGACAGGGTATAACAACAGGAAAATGATTGGAAAGTTGGCATCGCTTTACGATTTCTTTGCGTGCAATTTACCAGTACGCAGTACCATCTACACGGCAGCCTGTCTCTGTCTGTGTGTTTTTGTTTGTGGTGTTATTTTAGGCGCAAATCCGCTGATGCGTAGAAATGCGCATAAGAAATATGCAAACATTTAGCTCACACACTCAAATAAACAAACATGGAGCCAAGCAAACCGAATGCGAACAGCGAGCCCCAAAACGCGAACAAACATGACGAAAGGGGCGCCAAGGCCAAGGCTGACGAGCGTAAACATATCAATGGTAATGCCGCTAAGGGACCCATATCACTAGCCCATCAGAATACCTAAGCAGGCGAGTTACTAGTCATCCCAGCGTCTCTCTAGCCCCGCCCCTATTCCAATACAGGTGTTGATGATAAAGCGATTTGCGAATTCGCCAAACTGCGTGTCTCAGCGCAAAGGCAAACGCTTCGCAATGACCCGAAATCCTCACGTGCAGTGCGTTAGCATCTTTTTTCTCTCCTTCCCCTTCTTTTTTTATTTCCTTTGCTGGCCAGAGCTGGCAGTGCTCACGGGTCGAGTGGGCGGCCAAAACAGAGCCAAAATAGTGCGGCCCGGCTGAACTGGGCAAAAAAATATATACAGAGGTAAGCAAAAATTGTTTGTACACGGCCCGGTGGCTATTCCAGCAGGTGGTGCAAAAAAGATAGCGGCGGGCGGTGCAGACGATGGCATAACTGAAGCCGGAGGCGGTAAGCGCACTGAATGACATGAGCGAAGCGCTCCTCAAACTGTGCGTGTGTGCGTGTGCTCCGGCCTGTGTGTGTGTGTACAAAGGAGACACGCCCACTTCTGGCTGCACGCCTGGCCTAGCAATAACTTTCCTCTTTGCAAAAAGCGAAACCAAAACCGAAACAGAAGAAGCAAACAGCGCCAAAAGGCGCACCATGGCACGCACAGTGGTGCAAGGTTGATGAAATCGAGTTGGGTATGCATTAAATATAAATATATTATATTAATAATAAAGTTAAGTCGAAGCAACAGAGCACAGTTGCGCCAAAGGGCTTGCCTAAAGCGCACAGTGCTGCAAAGTTGTTGTTTACTTAATATATTCATGGCCAACTGTTAATAGAGCTGAAATAACAGCGAACCTTTCGCGCACAGTGGTGCGAAATTTAGTTGAAATAGAACAGAGCTTAGCAATACTCGCTTAAAGTCTTCAGGCCGAAATCAATATGTGGCGCTAGGGCGCACACTGTACAAAACAAAAGCCCTAAAGCGCACTGTGGTACAATGCTTATGAAATGGGCTTAAAAACTCCAGTATTAACACGCAAATGCTATGTCATTTGTAAAGCAATACCGTGCAAATAGGTAAGTATACAAATTCGGGTCAGTTGCAGACGATTTGGCACCACTGTGCCACCTGGATTTGGCCCATTTCAAACGATGTGACATTGGCAACAGCTTCAATGTCATTTAGCATGGCAAACGTTTACTGCTAATGTGTAATTAGGCAGCCAGGCCAACAACCACTTGAGCCGGCTGTAATGATATCCTGTGCTGCTTCCTGATTCGTAACAATGCCAAGCTTCCGCCCACAGACGTCCCACCTCTGGCCACCCGCGCATCTCTACTAAACAGGTATGTCCCGAAATTTTGGCATTGTAACGCCCGCATAGCTGCCAACACTTAGCAGGCGGCCCAATTATTTATAACATGGTATTATTATCACGCATACGCCGGGTGGCCCACATACAGCTACAGCTACAGCTACAGCAATCGCGCCTGCTCCTGGCCGTGCGATCTGATTGATGCAGACCATTTGACAATGTCGCCACCCTTGGCTTCGCATTTTGCTGACACACTCACACACACACACAGAGAGAGAGAGAAAGGGAGACATAGAAAACTGGCTGACGCTTGGCTGCCGTGCCGTTGCACATTAATCATACGCCGCGTATGTCGCCAGACAGCTGATAAATGGAATGCAACTTAGCTAGCGCAAAATGCAACGTCTGCTAACGCAAGCGCCATTTCCGGTGATGGCAACACACTTTCCAAGCAATAAACTACAGCGCATTCTTAGAAAACAATTTGCCAAATGGCAAAGCAGAACGGAAACTGAAACCCTAAGCATCCCTGGCTATCCAGAAGCAATTCCTCAGCTACACGTTTATTACTATTATAAAACATACCTATGTGTATGTGTATGTACTTTTGTGGAATTCCATTGCCTTGTCCTGCTCGAATCTGTTTCTTTACTCAATGCTGTTTTTCATCTGCTTCGCATAGACTGAAAAATTGTCGTGATTCTAATATTTATTTGGGTTATATTTGTTTGGCAGTCAAGTCAAGTTGGTTGACTAGCAAATACCCTAAATGCTGAAGTGAATTTTAAGCTGTTTTTAAATCCTCTTCAGTGAGTATAGAATTTATATGGAAATGGGACTGAAGTACATAGAGGAGGAGACTGGCAGAGAGCTTATCTTAGCTCTGCTGCCAATTGGCTTCCAGCTACCTTTTAGCCAGGTTCAATTGACAACTGGGTACGACTGCAGGCTGCAGGCTCAATTTGTTAGTCTGTCTGAGCAGACATGAATATTATTTGACAAGCTTTATAAATTTTATGGGTAACTAAATGAAATTTCCGTTTTCTTCCACATTGAAAAATGTGGAGTCATAAATTGAATTCTAGAGTCAACCTTTGACGCATACCAGCACAAAAGTACTCACTTTGATAACATATGCTTTGCCATTGCATTCGTGATTTGCTATAACAATCGACAAACAGAAATGGAAAGATTTGTGCGTTGCCTTTGACAGCTGGCGGTCAGCCGGGTCAGGCGGTAGCACTGTGATTCAATTGCAATTGCAGCTGAGTGTGGCACGGCGACCTCGCTACTGTTCATCAGGTTACCAAATAGCTAAGCTGACAACTGGCAGCATTGGAAATGACACTGCCATTGCCAGGGCCATTGCCATTACCAATGTCAATGCCACGACAACTAATTAGAGCCGTGTGTGCTGCAGTGACTTTGGCAGCGTTGCACAAAGTCAAAGTAACTGGAAGCTCAACACTCGAGACTGCCAGGCAAGAGAATCTTATGAGAGTCACACACGTGTGTGTGTGGGTGTGTGTGTGTGTGCGGGGGTGTGACCGCGCGTGCAGTTGACAGAACAAGACCGCATATATGCATATCACATACCAGTCCAGAACTCACTCACCCACCCACCCACTCACTCACCCGCCCACTGGCTTTTCGCCACGCCCAATTGTACACGTGCCCACGTGTCTAACTACATGATGTTATTAGCATTAATTGCGCCTAAGTGGATTAGGTAGATTTTATGAGTTGAAGCCGCGCTCTCGCTTGCCAAGCCATCAAACCCAAGCCTCTACCAAGGACTCGCGCCAAGCAGCAGATGAACAGCAACAGCAACAGCAACAGCAATAACAACAACAGCAATAGGCAATGGGCAACATTGTTGCTTGACTGCCTGGCACGCTGTCTGCTGGTTATGACAAGCCCCAGCAACGACGACAGCCGTTTTCTGATGTCGTTGACAGCGCTCGCAGCGTTCATAGCCCGCAGGTGTTGCCTGTACAGGTGATGATGAATGCTGGGACACCAACAACGCGTCATTAATGTTGTTGTTGGTGTTGTTGTTGCTGTTGCTCGTGTTGCCTGTGGTACTTCCTCTGTGTTGTTAGCGCTGTTTAGCTTGTGACATTGACGACATGTCTACGATTTCCATGACGCTTCCGTTTCCGTAGGCTTCACACACACACTCACACACAGAAGCACACGCGTGAATCTAGGACACGTGCCCATTTAACTGCCTTCACAGAACGCGCGTTCACACTTACTTAGCAGGCGCGTCTCGGTCTGCTGCACGACATGTTTAATGAAATGATTCGAATGCATTACAAATAGCTTTTGATATTTTACGTTTAATTTGGCAATAATTAATTGAATGCCAGGCCAACAGTCACGAAATGTTGGCCAAAGCCTGTTACGTTTATTTCTATTTTGGGCCAAATTGTAGTCGGCCTTAAGCGGCGCAATAACTCTGCCAAATTCTCTGCTCGCGCGACACACAGCTGTCTGGCATTCCTTCGAATGTCTGCGCATACATACATATGTCTGTGCGTATGTGTGTGTGTGCGTGTGCGTGTGTGTGTGCTTGTAAGCTGCTGCGTGCTGCCATTAAATGCCGCTGTGATTTCCCATTTTTTCAAGCTGCGCCCGGAACACATCTCGAGCGCAATTGCTTTCAATTTGGATTTGAAATTTTGATTTCGCTGTCGCATTTAGCCCTAATACCCTGTAAACAGATGAGTGTTCAAGGTGTATGTGATGGTAGAGCTTAAGAAAATTCATCTGCCATGTGCTACATAAGTAGGCTTATTTTCTATATATGTATGTGCGCTCGACTAGGAGATACCCCTCAGCACTTTTGGGAGTACCCTCTAAGGGTTAAGCTTAGTGTATACGAAGCGTATCTTTGTTGATTATTATTTAAATGTAAGTCGGACTTAGCCGACTGGCCAATGCTCTACAGTAGCTTGACTAGCCGGGAGTTGGTCTTAGCCAGAATATTTATGATTTTGTCAGACAGCTCGGTAAGGCCTTAAATTGTTTAGTGAATATTGCTGTATCTTGAATCCGCAACAACTGCTGCTAGTATCTGAGTACCAAAAGCCATTTACGTGAGGCTCGCTGCAGCGCTGCCTCTCACTGGGCTTCGTCATGGAATCTCTCTATTACTGCGCTCTATCGAATCTCAGCAAAACACAACTAAGTAGCAGCTCTACGCGAAATACAAGTCGCGACTGCTCCCTACCCGAGGGAGCATTAGAAATACTCAGATTCACTGAGGCTATAATTCATACAGAAGTACGAAATATGTATGAATTGACAGCAATTCGACAGTTTTATTAAAGCGATTAGAGCTTACCCCATGCACACCTCACAGCTCTGATTGCCATTCATAAAAGTGTATAAGAGCTTCAAGATCTTGTCTCTCAATGTATAAAAATGGTTTAGCTTATGTAAATAGTCCTTCTTCAATATGATATTGGATACAGCCAAACTCAGCTTCTACAACACTTCAATTATATTTCGCAACATAAAACGACTTCTACCCAAGCTTAAAGTGCAACTACGCATATAGGGATACTATGACAGCTATGTAACACAAATTGCGAGATGAATTTACGCTTCCGGCAGGTAAAATGAGCTCAGCATTGCCGTGGCCCAGCTTGAAATTGGGCTAGGCGAGAGGCTTGTGTTACAAGCCATTGTATGTGTATATAAGGCCACGCAAATATCTTATTATTTTCGTTGCCGGATTGGCATTTATTGATCTCATATGATTTGCCCTTGTGCTGGAAATGTTGACCACAGTTTTCGGTAGTGCTGAGCCGCGATGGCTGCCAATAACTTGGAGCGGAGCCAAAAATATATGCGATATGGTGTACAGTGCCAAACTAGTGGCCCAGATCGATTGGCAACAAAATCAGTTGAGTAACAGCGCCCTGGCGCCGTTTCCTGTCGCTGCAAGCCGCACATTACGTATACGCAGCGTGGGCCGCACCCTTTATAAATAGCGCATGCAGCACGGGCCATGCACTCTCGTTCGATTGCGAGTTGGTCGCTGATGATTTTTCATACGCTCCCCACTGCTCAGCCCGTCCAGCCAAACGTCTGTGCGTCGTCGCCCATTGTTTGTGCGCTTATTATTAGCCATTAGCTTTTGTTGCCTGCAACATTGATAAACAACTCTTGATTGAAAACTAACAAAACGCATGGCTCACTGCAGATCCCGCACAGTCCAGAGACCCAGCCATCAGCCTTTGCAATCCCAACACACAGACGTCGTCCGTTTTAAAGCAGATTACGGAAAACAATGTAGGCGTCTAAATATTTTACAGCGTGGCCCAAGCGCCGAGCCAAACAGCCCGCATTCACTTGTTGTTGGCGGGGGAGAGACTGGCACAGCCAATTTGTGGCCCAGACCAACACTTGGAGATCGCCAGCCGTGCTCCTACAGGCCAATTCCCTAGGCAACTAATCGGCTTTGCTGCCTAACCATGCAGCGCACCATTTATGCAAGTATTTATATGTGTGTGTGTGTGTGTGTGAAAGAGGTTATGCATTCCATTGACAAATGCGAAAACAGCTGCATTTCTCCCCTAAGTAGCCGCAAATAAAATATGAACATGCTCTAGCAGCCTTCCCATGCTGCGAATGCCTCAACACATGTCCGCGTTTTTGATTTGCCTTTATGTGCGCTCACAGCTAATGCGACAGGGCATGCCAAAGGCGATAGCTGTATTCCTTAAAAAGCTATCTAGACCTGCGACTCCAGGTCAAGTGCAACGCTTTAAGATATGTATTTGAGCACACGACGCCTTACCTTACCTTTACCTTTAGTTTAGATCCCATTGAGTATAGTAAATCACTTCAATTCTCATATTCAAACTCGCTTTGAAGACACAGCTCCAAAATTTGATAGTTAACTTAACATTTCCTAATATTTTGTATAATAGATGATAGATAAATCAATCATATGATAGATAAATCAATCAAAAATACAAAATATTTGTCTCTAAAACATTATTCGATAGGCCTAGAAAATAACGCAGATTTGCTGAAAATTGAATTTGGAATGCTTTAAGATTCCTTTCAACAATGTAATTTATCTATTCAAACTCTTTGAAATAAATCACAATCAAAATCAAAAGATGCTTTTCCGTTCTGTTTGCCTGATAAGCATCTCAAGTGTTTGCTTTTGTAATAGGTTCAGCATCTGGCTGAGCTATATCCCTTGGGCTTAGAGCTTAAGTTTGAGAATCTAAACGCTTACGGCTAAGCAGCTCAGCATGATTTGTTTGCCATGCGATGGCCAATTAACAGCTTTGATTGTGCATAATTAAAATAATTTACTGCTTATTAAATATGCGCTCAGATTTGTAATTTAAGCCGACTATTCATGGACCTAACACTACCTACTGTCCTCCATTTGCCAGGCAACATATGAATTTGTCAGTGTGGGATTATGCAAATGCTATGCATATATATATATAAATAAATAAATTTATGCTACTCTATTGATGTGTATGGATTGTATGCACAAACAGAAATATGTATACACAAACAATATGCAATTTGCATTTAGTTGGACACGTCTCGTAGAGTTTTCCTGTTGCAGCTGCAGCTGCAGCTGCTCAGTGTTTATGCTCAGTTAAAGATGCTGTCAAATATTTTCATTGCCTCGACAGGGGACAGAAATGAAAACAGAAGCTAAAATTGAAATGTAGACTGCGTGTGCGTGTGTGTGTGTTTGTATTTGTATTTGTGCCTATGTGTATCTGGGATTTGTTGTATTGGGCGTGTGCTCTGAAATCCCCTGGCGAGTGCAAAAGCTTAAGATTATGCAAATCGAAGTACAGTATGCAAAATGCAACAAAAGCCAAACAAGCAAACAGACAGCCATGATGCGAATGAGAATGATGACGAGACTGGGAGCGAGCCGAGTGAATGAGGATGGACATGCGAATGGGGATAAGGATGAGGATGCGGATGAGGATGAGGATGAGGATGAGGATGAAGCATGTGCAAACACTTTGTGCCGGCTAACAGCACGAATATTGAGGCTGCCGGAGTCGCAACAAACCGCCAGGCAATGGACGTTCGACCCTTTCCAAAAACCCAGGCAGCGGCAGAGGCTTAAAGGTTGGGCCCTTAATGATGTCAGGGATTTAGGCGAGGAGACAAGCCGCTGCGCAGTTGAGTAATCAAAATGCAAAATATGCAATCATAAGGGTTGGGCTACAGATAGGGACTCAGGCGTAGGGGCTGCGGCTGGAGTTGCTGTTGCTGTTGGCATTGGCATCGGCGTCGGCGTCGGCGTCGGCGTCGGCTTTTGTCGCCATTGATGACTAATTTCGCAATGTGTGAAAATGCGGTGCGTATACTTAATACCAGGGCGATTGGCTTAGACGCAGTCGGCTTCGCTCTCGATTCTGTTTGCCATGGAGACGATGATGGGGTCATTAATCATGAGATTGGCATATTTATTGAATTTAAAGCTTAAATGCCGTCAGATGCCCCAAAGATGTCAAGACGCCAAAATGTGGCAGCAGCAATACTAACGGCAACAGCAACAAGCCTCATTAATGTTGGCCCAAAATGTCAAATAAGTGAAGGATATTGCTTTATTTTATGCGATTTTATTCGCACACGCACACAACAATCACTCTGCTAACTTTTGGTCACATGCGTCAAATGCTGCTGTCGACGCAACAGTCAAGAGCAGCAGCGGCAACACGCACAGGGACAAAGGCTGCGCGTAAATTGAAGCAAAAGCAAAAGGCAGCAATAAGAACAGAGATGGGATAGAGGAAGCAAAGCGAACACAGGGCGAAAGCAAAAGCAGCAAAAAGTACGTGCATGTGTGTGTGTGTGTGTTCGAGGCATGGAAGCAAGCAAAATACAAATAATAATAAAAGAAGTTAATGAGATTGGAATACAATAAAACTTAAGCGTATTTTTTTTAAGGCTGAGTTTTACTCGACTTAAGCCAGGAAAATCGATTGTTGCTTTGCTCTGGCTTTGGCTTTGGCTTTGGCTTTGCCTTAGCCGTGGACCTGAGCGCAAGATGTTTAGGGCGAGAAAAAAAAAACTCCTGCTGTGTTTCTGCGCCTCACTTGTTGATAGCCTGATAACATGTGTTGTGAGCATTTAATTTGAAGTACTAAAAATAGTTCGAGATCTCAAGTGATTCGGTCTTATCTTATAGGTAAAGATATATTCCTTATATATACATTTTTATCTTATTTTATTCTCTAACAAAGCATACTTATAAGCACTGTTCATTGAGCTCGCTTTAAGTTAGCTGAGACTCCTCATGTTTGTCATCTAACTTCTTAGGTGAAGAGCTTAGAAAGCTGCAAAAGATTTATGAATTAACTAAATGAAAATATAATATTATATATATGTTTTGAAATATACACAGATATATAGAAGAAACTCTTTGATATCTTGTGAGTGCGAGGGTATAATAAAAATGAGTAAAACTTTTTAAGTGCATAAAAATTGAATTAAACTGGTTCTATATTGTTGAAGCACCTCATGAGCAATATATATAATATATTTACTCATTGCCAGGGTATATATAGTATAGAAAATATATCTGTATATCAGTTCATTACTCTTAAAATTAGAATGAAAGCTTACATTGTGCCTTTTCAACTGCTGTGATCGCCTAGGCTTCGTCAAAAATTAAACTAAAATATTTGTTTTAGTCATAAATTAAATTATTATTCTTAATTTTAAAAGCTCCATTATAATAACTCAAAATACTCAACTATTTACTGTCACATCATTACGCATTTCATCGGTTATTCAGATGTTTCAATATTCTATATCAAATACAAACGAAGGACAGTTGCGAGTGGACTCAGCAGCGCGGCATAAGCCCTGCCCCCAACATACAGACCACAATCTTGCACTTGAGGCAAGTCTATGTGGCATGAGGAGGTGTAGAAAGCCGCTTTCGTCTTTGCCTCTGATTGCAGGCGAGTCAACAACAACACTAACAAAATGATGAATCATGGAGCTGAAATTTATTGGCAACGCTGCCAAGCTCAAAGCCTCGGCTCGAGCTGGAGCCCATGCGTGTGTGTCTGTGGAGGCTGGTCTGCTGTTCTGACACTGGCCTCATTACCGCATTCAAATCACATCGATTGTAACGACAAGCGGACGAGCAGTCCGGCGAGGCGTGCGTATAACGTGCCTCTGTGGTCTGCGCCCGGCCAGCTGTCAATCTTAAACAATTTGCTTACTCAGTCAAGTATGCCAAACAATAACAAGCGCAAATGAGAAAAGAAAGTAAATAAAAATAATAAGAATAAAAGAAAAAAGCTGACGACAAATGAACACACTTCAAACTAAACGAAAACTATGTGCTTAGCTTAAGCTTGTCTTGACTTGGTGAATTCCTATTACAAGCATCTCTCTCCTCTCTCTCTCTCTCTCTCTGTGTCTCTCGCTTGCGGCGCAAATGTTATGGCCGATGTGTAGTACCCTTGTTTAGGGTATATGCATGAAAGGGAATGGCAAAGCCAAAGAAATGCGTGCCAAGCTATAGGCGTGGCATGGGGCAAAACAAATTCATTGCAGATGTCGAAACGACAGATCCAGAGTCAAAGATGCTGCCAGTTCTCAATGCTGAGCTTTAGCTGAAGGGATGGATGTGCTTCTCCAATTGAATGATGCTGCTGCTGCTGCTGCTGCTGCTGTTACTGTGTCTGTTGCTCCTACTGCTCGAAGGCGTGGCTTTTGAAATGAAATGTCAAAGTATTGTTAGGAATTTCAGTAGCTTCCTTCCTGATTTGCTTCCGTCAGTGTTTCCGTCTGGCCAACGTTTCGATGACATGTTCAGCTAACAGACAGCCGATATCGGGCCGCCTTCTATAACCGGCCAATGTGAGTATTTGATAGACGCTTCGGTATGCGTTGATTGCCCATTGGCATTTAATCTCAGCTGCACAGCAGTTGAATAGCTGGCATTTCTGACTAACTTTGGCATCTCAAGGGTCATTTGACGCCATACCGTGTCCAACTATCTGGCAAAGTCGTTAAAAAAAGGCGTTCAATGCTTCAGCCGAGCAATGTACGCCGACACCAGGCAAAAAAAAAAATAAAGAAAAGCGCCCATTTAGGGCTTTGAGCAACGCCAGACATTTTTAGCTAATGTTACGTATACGCAATGTTAATCAAACTGTTGCGGAATACCTGAATCAAGAGTACTAGCAACAATACAGTAAGGTAGTTGAAGAAGATAGTAACGATAGTCGAGTGGATGTTACGTATACGCAATGTTGCTCAAGTGCAAATTGAATTGATATCTTTGTGCATTCCCGATATCACGTTCAACTTGTTTGAGGTTCCAATGCCCACTAAGCTCACTTATGAAACTCATTTTTCAATGACTGTAAGCCTTGGTATATGGCTCATATTGATTGTTAAGCTCCTGTGTGCATCACATGCACTCCAAATGCTTTTAATGCAAAAACATTTCAAGAATCTGCCATAAAATGTGGCTTTTACTGAAAATTGAATCAAAATAAAGCGAAAACAAGCAGACAAATGCAGGCAGCAGACCATGGATGTTTTTCAAATGAAAATTTCTTAAGCTTGTGCGGTCAGCAGGCGTCCTTTTGCAGACAAAGTGCTAGCACTCACAGTGCTTAGTGCAAATTTCAACGACACAGACGCCCAGAACAAAAGTCACACAAAAGGATAAAGATAGCCAGATCGACTGATTGACAGACGGACAGCCAGTCAGCTAGTCCGTTAGTCGGATGGCCAGCGAGACGAGCTGCCAAGAGCATGCCCTCAATGCTGACATTCCACAGATTTACATTGCCCACATGCTTTGCGATGTGCTAAAGCAACAAAGTTTTTAATTTCCAGCTCGTAATTGTGAGGCAGACCGTGAGTACGACAATTGAATTTAAGCACAGCACAAGACGTTTACTACCCAAAACTTGCAGCTACTTAACTTTGTTAATGTCAGCAGCTAGTGCTAATTACTGAGCAAACTGGCAATTTGCAGATTAACCGAGTTCATCGCTATGAGTAGATGAAATACTGTAAATTCGGTTGAAATTTGATATTAAAGTCTTGTAAGCGCTCAATACGCACAGCTAACAAAACTCTAGATCATTGAAACCCACTCAAGTAATTCCATTTGAACACAGACACCCACACACACGCTGGCCTGAGGAAAGACTGTAAATCGCATTTGAAAGAGAAATGCAAACTCGCAGCTGGCAGATGGCACATGCAACTGCTTTGCCAAATGAGATGCATAGTTGAGCTTATTTAAGGCATCTCTTTATCACTTTAAAGAGCGCAGCATCATTATCGAACCAGCTGCAAGTGCTGTCTGTCAGTTAGACGTTCGTAATTGTGCCCAGTTCACGTCAATTGATAATCCGCTTTGGCAGGACATAACAATTGCAGCTGCTGTAGTTACAATTAATGTTAACTGAAATCATGTACACCCAGAATGTGTGTGTGTGTGTGTGTGTGAGCTAAGGGTGCTTGCATGACATGCAACATTATTGCCGCTTGAACGCTTCGCACCCAGAACATTGAGTTGCACATTCAATAGTAATTAAACATGGCATTTTGGGTCGATGAATTGAATCACACGGAATCATTGAATCACTGAAGCGCTTAACAAAATGTCAAATAATATTTTAAAAATTATTTAAAGTTATTAAAAATTATTGCTTGCATTTATGGTAATTAAAGAGCATATTATAAGAGAATTTCAACTGAATTTCAACAATTAGAATAAAAATAATCAAAAGACTTTAAGTTTGAATTGTGGAAAATTCGCATCTGACAAGATTTGCTTAACAAATCAGGATAGCAGGATAAGTTTTAGGTCTTCCAATACAATATTCTTGGTTAACCAGACGTCTAAGGCAGCTGAGCAAAAGCGATTTACATTCACTTGCCGCCTGTCTGGCATTTCTCACTCACTCCTCCTCTCACACTCTCGTTTTCTCTATCTCCAATTTGTTTGCTTCGTCCTTTATTATGCCTTGCCCTGCCTCTGGCTCTGGCTCTGGCTCTGTGTGCAGCATGTAAATGAAGTCTGCCTTTGGCTGACTCCCAATCTAACCAACAATTCAGCCAGCTATCCATCCATCTATCCAGCCAAGCATCTATCTATGCATCTATGCCATATAAAAGTTAAAGCCGAATCCGACTGTCTGCTGTCGCTCCGCGTGTGGGGATTATATTAATGCCGTGTGGGTGCCACATGCCAAGTGGAAACAGTTCAATCATAATAAACTCTGAGTAAATTTTTAATGATACAAAAAACACATTTTTCACACGTTTGTTTGTGTGTGTGTATTATAAACTGTGTTCGAAGTGTAAATATATTTGTGACAGCATTTAAGGCGACGCGTGATTAATTTAAATGTGATTTAAATACTTTGCCTGAGCATTGAATTATTAACGTAAGCCCAATTTCTGCAAACACATCCTCAAACATGGTCTGTCGACCATGCCTCCACACACACACACACACACACACACACAGCCTCCAAGCAGCTGGACTGCTTTACAATTATTTTATGAAGCTCGCATAAAAATTTCATTGGCGCTCGTTAAATATTACGTATACGCTACGTACACTCGGTGCATAGCTACATAATTACATACACACATACATATATTTATTTATATGCACTCAAGCATATGTGAAAAAATGTAAAAATATATCCATTTGTACGTGGCGCACCTATAAAACTTAACGCGCAATTGATTTCGATTTCGTTTAATGAATTTTGCGGGCTCAGCGCAAATTGTTGGCACGCCCTCACAAACTGGGGCAATGAGCATAATATATTTTGTCATGCAGTTGGCTGCACGCTAACTGAAGCAGATATATTTCAAGGAATCTATTTCTTAAGCTATTTGCCCACCTATGTGCTTACATCAAGGAGGCTTAACAAATTCATGTTCAACTTCCAATGAATTCTTCTTAAATATACTTGACTACCGCTTGCAGTCGAAAGCTAATTTTCAGCTCTTCTAATTTATTTTCCATCTTCCATATACATATAAATTATATAAAAGACTTAATTATTGACACATCTAATTGAAGACTTATTCGATTGAGCGCACAAATTACGAATGCGTAGCTGAGTTCACTAAGCTAGTGCAAGCCGATTAACTAGAATTCGTAATCAAACTCTAGATTATATAGCGCGTATCGTGGATGTAGTCTATCAAATTTAAGGCCTGTCAAATATAAGTAGATAAATTAGAATATTCAAATATATATTCCCTGTCGCTGCTTCTTTTTTGATGAATATATCTTCTCTACGTCTTGCATTTTTCTCTCAAAGAGGAGCTCTTCTTCAGTTGCCGAAGTACTATAAATAAATTTGTACTTACTGCGTTGATAGCTACCGCAGCAGTTGATAAAAACATCAAGGGTATTCGGGGCATCGGTAGACGGAAAAGCATTTAAAATTCTTGTTTATTTATGCCATTGCCACGGCACAAACGTTCAATTAAAATTTCAATTATTAGCTGGCGCAGAGACAAACAGTCAAACAGACAGTGGCGGGACAGGTCACTTGGTCGCTTGACGGTTGGCTGCATTGCTGAATTGTTGGATTGACGGGACACTCGACCAGATACAATTGCCGCCCAAAATGTGTACACCATTCACCTAGAGTTAGGAACGATTCGATGCGGAATGTAAATATTATTGGTAGACGTAAAAGTGTGAGTGCGGTTGGAATGTGAATGCTTTGTGAATAGATTCTGAATGGGGTTTTCGGTAAACAGGCCCAGTCCCAGAGCACAAAGTCAGGCAACAGAAGGCAACGGCCGCCCAGCAGTCAGCTAACTGAAAATTAAATCTTACTCTCACAGACAACGGGCGCAGCACAAACCCAAAAACAAGGCAAAGTGAAAAAGATAGTTAATGCTGAAAGCATAAAAAATATTGGAAAACAAACTTCGTTGAAAATCCAGCCAAAAGTTTGCCACGCGCCTGAAATTTCAATGAAATAGATTTTTAATTACAAATTAAACCAATGCAAATTTATGCAGAATATGTATATATATAATACATGCCATTATATATATAAATATATATACGAGGTCTGCTTAAAGAGTATCGCGAAGTTTGTATTTTTTTTTCTAAATAAAGTCTCTATGGGCCAGCTCTGGTCTTGTTTGATACAGATTCCTTGCTCTGTTTTATGGAAGGCGACTCAAAACAGCTATCAAAAGTGAGGCACTTGGGCACATTCGAAATAGTCTTTGAACACACCTCGTATACAGATACTAAAAGCATTCAAGTTTATTAATTGAACTATATACCAAATAAATACGTGCAATCATTCTCACACACGCATGCGGCTCACACACGTGAATATGAATAATTAACTGATTTTCTATTAGCATTAGCATCGGCATTAAGAGGAGCATTAACAATGCCCTCGTCAATAAATTAGATAGAAATTATTTATGCACAACAAATCTAAGATAAGCAGCTAATATAAGGTGTAGGTCCATATATATATATATATGAAATATATATTTATAATACATATAATATAAATTTATATAAATATATATAAAACCTCAGAGGATTTCATAACTTATATTAACGGTTTTGTTGCCTCTCGAAGCCGCATTGATGGCTCGACTTGGGCGGCTTATCCAGTTCGCCGTTTTTTGTTTATTTCAATTATTTAAACGCATAAAATCTATACTACTTTGCATAGGCCTCTGCTTCGCTTTAAGCCCATAGACATTGGCATTCAGTTGGCATTGCAATCGTGCTGCAGCTCTGGCTGCTCTGCTTTATAATTACATTTTAATTTGCAACAAATCCAATTATGCCGCACAAATTTCGTTTGAGGCATGCAAAGTTGTTCATCCAATTGCAGCACATTTTCCCTTACGTTCTCTACCTGCCTATCTCTCTCTCTCTCTCTCTCATTTTTCTCCTTTCCTCATTCCATCAGTTAATGCAGTCGTAGTATTCGTACAACAGCTCTTAAAAAGCGCTTAAAGCATTTCATATAAATGCGATTTGTGAAAACACAAATTCTTAGAATTGTGAATATGGTTTGATTTTAATTCTGTTAAACAATGTTAAAGCTCTTAAATCTTATCTGCAATTTGAAAATACAAAAACAACAATTTTAAAACTTTATCAAATTATATAGCTCAATCGAAAAATTGGCTTTAAATTGAAAATTGAAAATTGAAAATTGATATTCAAAGTGCTGACTGCAGCTACAATTGGCTGTTAAATGTCAGAAGCTTATTTTCGTTTATAATTCAATTAAATATACATTGCACATTACACATGAAATACATATCTGTATATAGTATATAGCAGATGTTTACGAGCCGCACAGGCCGTGGCACTGCGCCTTGCCAGCACATAAATTCGCATCAATTACAATAACCAATGGCTTATAAATATGCACACACACCCAAGCACACTCACATGCACTGGCAGGCATGCAGGCACGTGTGTGTTTGTGTGTGTATGTAGGTGCATATACATTCGGTAAATCTAATTTGAAAGCGACCCGGCGACATTTTGAGTCATTGGTCACGTTGAGCTCGGCAAATCGTGATCTATGATGCTCCCAACTTGCTGCAACCTTCTATACAAATGTACATACATACACATATATATTTATATCCATTATATATATGTGTGGCCATGAACGCAATTTCATATGTAAAATTTCTTTTGGTAGATAAAAGCTGCTGTCAGTTTTGACAAGGATGTGCTGTTTTAAGCCTAGCATAAAAGTTGATCCGCCTGTCAATATATTCAAAGCGGCCAGCTTAGTAGAGTCCAGCTGAGCTGGACTGGCTGACTGGCCACCCTAATTATGCAGAGTTGTCAACTGATTATGAAATGCACGAATGGCAGCCAGCTCGTTAAGCCTGACAGTCTTGTAGGGAATATTATAGCAGAGTAGTCATCTACGTATATAATGTACATCTGGCAATACTCTTGCGCAAAACAGGGTTGCCTCTACATAGCTGACATCACTCGTCCATGCTGCCAGCTTAAAGAAATATTATAGCAGAGTTGCCATCTGTTTCAGTGACTCACATCTGACAACACTCTTGGAGTGCTACAGGGTTGCCAGCTGCTTGCGCATAACATATCAGTTCTTCAGTCCTGCAGAAAAGAGTACAGCAGTGCTGCCAACTTACGCAATGCACATCTGGCAGCACTGCAGCAGCGTGTCCACTTTATGTCTCAATCACATGCAGCTTAACAAGAAAAACGTAATCTACATTTGATCTATATTTGATTACTGGATGTCTATATGAGTCAGATATCTGGCTGGGCCCTAGTTACAGAGCCAAAATTAGTATTCACTTGACTGATTTACTAGCTGAAGTCATCGTAGAGCCCGTGTCGAGGTACAAAGCTCTTAGCCGAATGATTCCACTGCCTGCTGCTTAGCCACATCCTCCTTTGTGCTCGTTGTGCTGCTGCTTCTGTTGTTTGCTTATTATTGGATGGTAATGAAAATTTTATGATGGCTGCGCAAAGGCAGATGAAGAGGAGTCTGCGGCGAAGATGTTATGCCTGTCTGTGTATATTTCTGTGCGTGTGAGTGTCTGCCAGGCCCGGGCCAGAGCTCGGGCACGGTAATGATAATGAGACAATGACGATGATTGATTGATGAGTTCTTTTGGCGGTTATTGTTGTTATTGTTGCCACAGCTGGTTGCAGCAGCAAAGAACAGTTAATTAGTGCAAGATTCTTGACTTTGGCTTTTGCATATTTCACATCAAAATGCTTCAAATGAAACGCGCCATCAACTGAAGTCGTTTCATTCATTTTCTCGGCTCTGGCTGCTGCTTTAGATATTTATGAGCATATAATAACTCTTTCAACTTATAATACGGCCACGCCCAGGCACATGCATATTTAATTTTACACACACACACATACATTAATAGATATTCTCATATATAACTGCCTTTTATGGCTGCGTGTGGCTTTTGCTTTTGCTTTTGCTTTTGCCAGGCACCCACATCTCGCGCCGTTGGCTTAGGTGTTAGGGTTAACAGAATTTTATTTAGACACACACATACGCATACCGTAGCACCCACGCACACTCTTGTTGATGTATGCTGCGCCTGTGAACTGAGCGTTTAAGCAACGTGACCTTTGATCGCCTCTGCTCTCCCTCCTTAGCCTCTCTCCTTCGGCCGTTCATTTGACGCTTGGTGCTTGCGAAACCCAAATCAAAATTTTTGGCAACAGAGTTGAGCAATTTATTTTATTGTTGCTCAAATTAACTTAAACAACAACAGCTAACAACATTTGCTTGACCTTTTTTTGTTTTGTTTTCTGTTGTTTTTTTATTTGTTCTTTAGTTTCGTTTTTGTTTTTGGTTTTTTTATTATGTTGTCGTCGTGTATTTCACAATTTGCTGGCCGCCACTGCAAGAGCCCAGTTGGCTCTTATCTAAACCGCAGCTGCCGTTGCCTTTTTTGCTTTATATCCCAAATTAGAGATGTTCATGAGCTGAAATATTCTGTCACATTCAATGGCAAAGCTCATGAGGCAGAAGTTTTTCCAAAATCCTGTGCAAACAGCAATCTCTCTCAGAAAGTTAGGTCCTAATGAACTTGTAAAAGTCGAATTACACGATGAGAAATGCCATTTGGGCTAATCTTCATTAGTTCCTTAGGAACATTTCATACTTCTTAGAAAGTAATAGGTGGCTTACACACAGCAAGTAATTTTAGGTTGAGTATTATAACCGGCTGAGTATATAATGAGTATCATAATCGAAAATTCTTTCTATTTATAATTAGTCGATCCACAGTCTACAATTGGTCAGTTGGCCAGAAAAAGAGTTAAGTAATCGAGCAGTTAGCCGGTCAGAGTTACTCAATCAATCAATCAAGTCAGTAATTCCATTCGCTGAAGTTAATTTATATGCTGGAATCCTTCAGTCAGTCAATCATTCCATCAGTAATGGCTCAATCAATCAACCATGTCTGAATCACCATGCCAGTGATTGGTCAATCAACGAGAATGTCAGTCAATCAGGCAGTTACTCGCGCAATCAGTCAGAATCACTCAATCTGTCAATCAATTAATAAACTATACCATCAATCAGGCAGTAAGTCACACCATCATTCAATAAGTCAATCAGTCACTTATGCCGAAAATTGGTCAATTTGGCAGTCAAACAATCAATCATACAATCAGCAATTTTTTTGACAAGCAGTGAATCAGTCTGTCTCTCAGACATTAATTTAGTCAGTCGGTCATTTAGTCAATCATTCAGTCAGTCATGCAGTCAGTCATTCCGTCAATCATTCAGTCATTCATTCAGTCAGTCATTCAATCACTCATTCAGTCAATCAGTCATTCATTCAGTCAATCAGCCACTCAGTCAGTCATTAAGTCAGTCATTCAGTCAAGCTTTCAGTCAGTCATTCAGTCAGTGCCTTTTTGATAATCACTGATTAACTCAGTAAGCTAAGAAAGTCTGTCAGTCATCCAATCAATCATTTAATCAATCTGTAACTTATTCAGGCATTCATGGTCAATTAATTTGCGCCTTTCACGCGCTCATCTCGATTTAAAGCTCTCAATAGGCTGTGAACAACAGCAAAATTCTTTATTGTTGTCAAATGTCAACAATTTAAAGTGTTCAGACACAATTGTTGCTGTTGTTGCTGTTGCTGCTGGTGCTGGTGCTGGTGCTCGTGTTATTGTTGCTCTTTATGCTGCTGGTTGTCTGCTCCTTTATATGCACAGCACATTGAACATACATGAGTATTAATTGAAATTTTAGTGACACACCAATACGCATGCCCTCTCACACGTACATCACTGACTGCACCACTCGCACCCCTCGCACCGCCTCGTTGCGAGCCACTTTTGGTAGCAACTTGTTGTACATTTTGTTTGACTGGTGGCTTTTGGTTTGTCTTCATGTTGCATGTGACTGCAAAGTTTTTGACCTTGTTCGTCAGATACCCTGCAAAAGGGGGACTCAATTGAGCGCCGAGAGTATCAGCGATGCAGCTGTGATGCGTGCTATAAGTCAGCTATGAAATGACCCTGCTTTCACTTGTTTTCTGCAGTTATCATTCATAATTGAGCCTGGCCAATCATGTCGCTCATAAACATCAAATACTTGCTCAACCTAAGCAGACTGCATGAACTCTGAAAGCTTAGCTAGGGTATAGCGCTGGTTCAATCACAGCTATTGTGGCGGCGGCTGCTGCTGCTGGTGATGTTGATGTTGATGTTCAGGTCGTTGTGGATGATGTTGTGGTTATTATTGCTGTAGCAATTGTTGCCTCGAACTGTCCGGACCTAAAATCGATACTTTATTTACCTATTTACTCAATTTCCACCGCCAAGCGGCGCGTGCCGTTGCACGATTGTGTGGTGTCGCCGCCGCCAGTTGCAGACGTCGCGTCATGTCGGTTGCAACTCGCATTTGCCACCTGCCCAGCAGCAATTAATGCGCCTCATCGAGGCTTTAGTCAATTTTAATATTTGTCCTTGTCTCGCAACTGCCTGCCACCTGTCGAGGGCCCTGCTGCCTATTGTCGCAACATGCCATTTGATTTGGCTCAAATCAATACAAATAAACGTTTCGATTTGAGCTCCCCATTTGCAAATAGACTGATGCACTCTATCGCAATTATGCAATACAGTTTTTCCAATAGCTTTCAATCAACTTATATTCATATTTACCCAGCATGCTTTTGATGAAGCATAGCAAAAAAAACGATATTTGAATTCACTTCAGTTCCATAAAACGCCGGCGAATAAAGATTTATCAATTTGCTAAAAACTGTTTCACTGCAAACTGTGAATAGGTGTTTGCCTTCTTTTTTTTTTGGCCACAAACTGAATTGTTGGCTAGAAATTGTAATCGCCTTTTGTAGCTGGAGTACGAATTGACTAGAACTTGAACATGGATTGAGCGCATGAAAAAGAGCTGAGCTGCCACTATCCTGACTCCGATGTACTCAAAGATTCTTTATAAAAATATTATAAATATTATACTTTATAAAAATATTCATTTAAATATTAAGAACTTATCTTCACCTGAGCCTGTCGCCTGTTGACTTGGAGGCCTGTCAGGGCTTTACCGGCCCAGCTGCAAGGCATACATATATCCGAAGATATAACTCTATAGTGTTTATCTAGCTTACTATCCTGCAGAAAGATCGCTGCACACTTTAGTTCACAATGGACTAGCTGGATTGTGAGGCCAATCAATAAGGCTGTGTGTCAACTTGAGTTACCAAGCACACGAATTCCGACAAGACATCCATAGATGGGCAGCATTGAGTAGCCTCGACTGCATAATGCTGATCTGACAATGCTAGTGTTAAGAATAATGTATTGATCACATTAATAACAGTCCCATTGCGGATCCCAATAACAACAGCTATGATGCGTGTTCATTTGAAATATATTGCGCAAACGCACGATGGGCTCATGCAGGTGCTCATCAAATTGTGTATTTATAAATGCATGAGCACATACTTGCGTGTATGTACATAGGTCCATGCAGTTGGTAACGCAGCTGTTACCGTCGCCCTTTTAATATACTCGAAGCGTGTTAATTATTGTGGCAGTCCGCAAATGCCTGGCATGCGCTTTGGATGCCAATTTTATAGCCATGTCGTTGCGATAAGCACATTATGTCAGCGTGGTTCGCGATGTGAACAATGGCAATGGCGGCAGTGGCTGCGACAAGAGCACAAGGTGCTAGCATAGATGTTCAAACCAAGCTGCAGCTGCCCTAGCCGCAGACCAAGTGGTAAGAGAATATGCATTATGCAACCTAATCGCGTATACGACCTGTTTAGCTGCTAATTAAAAAGATTTATGACGCTGCAGTTGTAAACTAAATATGATGGCCGCATAACAAGTAACTAGCACATGAACCCCAACCCCAATCACAACCCCAATCACTTCCTCTCTCGACGCACACCTCCATTGACAGCTTCCCATATCACCGACCAGTTAAATTCATTTTGAACATGGTTTTCTAAACAGCTTTTACGTAAGCTAGCTAGCTCGAAATCAATTTCATTTGCTTCAGAATGTCAGAACATCATATGATAAAGAACTATAAACTTCTTGATTATTGAGCTATAACTTCAAAGCAATTGAATATGCAATGAAACTGTGAATCAAATATAGAAGTTAAAACAGAGGTTGGATTTCTTATGATAGCTTCCAGCTGTCCAGATGCTAATTTGATTGTGTCTGACTGTAAAACTATGTCAATAGAAACTGAACAACATTTACTAGCCAATAACTGCTTCGATTCCTCTTTGATTTGTGAGTCGTAGTAAATAAATTTCTATTAAAGCGACTTTCTACTCTATACTTGGCATTCGTAGAAGTTTTATGAGTCATTGCCTGAGCAGAATCTTAAGGAAAACATTTCAATTCATAGCTTAACGAATGAAATGTACTGCCTGCAAGCCAAAAGGCTCTAACTCTGAGACTATTGACAAGTTTGAATAATCATTTTAGCCTAATTAGATCGAGAAAAAAACTATAATTCAAAACTGTTCACAATGCATGGCCATGTTTTTCAATGCTGTACACATGCATGAGCTATCGCTGCTTGTTTATATGGGAGTAGCTGTTGCATTCGCACGCACAGTTGGGAGCTTTGCAGCAGAAAAAGCTTTGCCTACTTTCAGGCTATTCAGCAAGCTTTCGAAATGGCATTTCCCCAGCCTGGTCCACAGCTGGCAGCAGGCAGCTGGCATTTGAATTTCGGTTTTTGGGCTGGCCGTCCGACCGACTGCCTGACTAACTGACAGCCGGAGCAGCAGACGGGCATTGGCACACGAGCACGGCATGCACTTGTGGCGCTTGTGCCAAACAGCTTCACGTCCCATGCGCCCCGTACGGCCCTCAACCCCTGATACGCTGTGCGCACCTTCGGCTGGCGCTCGGGCAGCGTCTGTGCCTGCCGAGCGACGACTTTCGACTGTCGTATGGCAATCGCAATGGCGTTGACTGTGGCTGTGGCTGTGGCTGTGGCCGTGGCGCTGCTTGAACGCATGCATCAAGTGTAACAACAGTTTAGTTTTTCCCGGGAACCTGAAGCAGTGTGTTGTTAAGCGCTGCTGCTCCAAGTGCCAAGTGCCAAAGAAACGGACTCAGCAGCAACAGCAACAGCAGCAACAACAGCATCAGCAACAGCAACGACAGCAAGCGTAGCCAGAAACTGAATTTCAATCGGAGCCTAACTCAAATCGTATTTGAGTGTTATTTCCAAATTATTTTGTTTATTTTTTTTTGTACAAATTTCCAAATCATTGCGTGCATTTTTAATTATTTTTTTAAGTGTATCGGAGTTAGACGAAAACCAAAACTCTAAATAGATTAAGCTGTTTACGAAACTGAGTTGGAAACCAAAGGCAGCTGTGCTAAGTCCAGGTAAAATAAAAATTAAAAATAATTACTTTTGAGTGAAGCTTAAAACTCTTAATTGCATTTAGAGTTTGTGCATGCAAAACCTATTAAAAATATAAAAGCATTAAAACTATTTTGCATATGTTGAATTGGAGTTAAAAAGTTTTCGCAGCGTCCGAAACTTTTAATAGTAAAAGAATGCTTATGTTTATAAAATAAAAAATATATGACAACAAAACTATTTAGAAATTTATGAGGGGCTGTAAAAATAATATATTAAAGTTGTTAATTGTTTAATTCAGCATGTGTGGAACATGTCAAAAGAGAAAACATAGAAAACTTAATTCTTATACAAAATTTCAAGTTGCAAAAGTTGCATTTCGGTTCAGTTGCCCGAAAGTTTGGTAGAAAAGTGAAGCAAAGTAATTAAGACATGAGTAGAAACCAGACAGAGCTGTACGTAAATATGGTTAAAAATCAGTGTGTGCGTGTGTGCGTGTGTGCTGGCAGAAGTTTCTTATTTGCATAGCTATGTTATCGTGGTATTGGCATGCCGGAACTGTTAGATAGTGTAGCACTGGCTACCGCATAATCGAACTAATCACCCGGGCCAAAACGATAATGTATTTGTAATCTACATAGATCGTAAATAAACTCATCGCTTGTCATAATTAATTCAATGAATATTTTTTGCTATAAATAATAAAGCCATTCAAATTGGGTTAGCGTTTCGAGTCGCCTTGAGCTCACAATTTGTCTTAGCCTCGCGCTCGCTGCAAGTTGCAAACGATTCAATTAATGTGCACAACTTCTGTTTAGCTCACCTTTTTTTCTCTCTCTAATCCACCTGTGCCGTGTGCTGTGTGTGTGTTTGATGATTTATTGCTACTCGGTTATTGCTTTGGTTTATATCGCAACGCGAACGACCCCAATTCTATTCACTGCCCTCCATGTCGCTCGTCACCTCATTAATTTGAGAATTTCTGCAATGAATTTACTTCCGTTTTTTTTTATTTTCTAAGCCAATTCTCTGATCGGCTTCATGGCATTTAAACTAACTCATGAAGTTTTTAGTTAGGGTATAGCCGCTTCGCATATAAAATATTTTGCTTGTTCTTTGCATTTGGCTTTTATGATGCATTGCTCATCTTTTACTTTTAATTTATTTACTGATATGCCAAACGGTAATTGCAATCGATAACGTGATAAAAATATTTATACAATTTTTATTTGGTTTTCTATTGTTTTATGTTTCACTTTCTGTTCTTCTTTTTTTTTTTTTTTGTGTGTGTTTCCTTTTTTCTGTATTTTTGTTTGGCTCTCACCGGCACGATAAGGATAAGCGAAATGCGAAGCATTACCATGGCCATTGCCATTGCCATTGCCATTGCCATGGCCATTGGCATTGACGCTACGTTATATTACTCATCAAAAATAATCATCAGCACCCCATTGTCATGCCCATCATTATCATTGGCATTGGTGCATAAAAATTGGCCCAAATTAAAGTGTTGCTTCTTGCGTTGGCATGCTCGCGCCGCGTAGCTAAAGCGAGCATATTAGTGCCTGTTCCACTTTACGATTTCTTAACCTATGCACAAGTATTAGCCCGTTACATGTATTGACCTCGTATTTCAACAAAATTTCAACACAATTTCCTGCAAGTCGTTAAAAATTGTTGTATTTGGAGGCATTGGAGTCGAGTTCTTAGACTGTAAGCAAACAACAAAGATCTCTTAGGATCTCTTTCGAGTGTATCGAATCTTACCACTTGAGATGCAGGATGTGCCGTTGTTGCCTCCGTAGCTGCTGCTGCTGCGTCATGTTATTTGGCAGCCTATTAAAAGTGCCATTTAATGTGTGTGGCACGAAGGCAAATTCAATACAGGCCCAGAGCGACGCGTCGCTGGCTTTTATGGCCATTAGCTGGCAAAGTTTTTATCTCTCTCATGAGTAATCGCAAAGCCAATGGCTTGTGCACTTCTGATTAACGCGCAAGCATCTCATTTTGGTCAACACTAACGATTGCCAATCGGTAATCGCCCAAGTGAGTCGAGTGCTCTGGCTAAGAGACAATAGCAAAGCCATAGTCCTAGCAAGCAGGCGTGCCAGACTTCCTCTCATGCCACACTTGGCAGCTTAAGATCCTTACTTTATATAACAGTAGCCTAATCCACTTTGTGCTGAGTATTATGGTTGCCTGCTTAAATTTAAAGTTGCATTATATGAATGAAATAAAATACAGACACACAGGCGTAGTCTGGGCCACTTTTGGAGCTGAGCGCAGCGCTGACATCTGCATGATTTGGTCATGTATACACAAAGTTCTAATCTGCTGGTCCCTGGAGCAGACTTAACACTGAGCCAGCCACCCGCTAAAAGGGCGGTGGCACAACTTAAATAACTAACTCATATTTATTTAGGGCATTAAACGCAGGTTGGGCTATGCGAAGCAGATTGACGCTCATATATATTCATATTCATTGTTAAAGAGTTGCGCACTTAAATATTCAGTCCCTTATATGAATAGGCGATAGACAGACAGACAGACGGGATAGACAGGATAGAGGCAGGCTGGCAAACAGACACTTATTTAGTATGGTACTTGCCTTCAAGGGGCGTGACTGTTGGTTGGTTGGGGGCGTTTGTAGTTTGCCAAACACTAATTGAAACGCTTACAGCAACCGCATGCACACACACACACGCACACACAGAGGCAATAAAGGCGAGCTAATGTGACAGCTGAAGTAGAATTGAGTACTCGTATGCCCAGAGACCCATGGCAGACTCGTGGACTCGTGGGCTCATAGCTGGGCATGAGAAGTGCTTTTTGTCGCTGTGGGCAGCCGCAGAGCAACAAGTCAGAGCGACAGTTCATTAGGGATCAAATTTAAGTCAACACACGCACACCAAACTAGTGAAAATTGTCTCATTAGTACAAGTATGCACACACAAACACAAAAACAAACCCTCACTCTCACATACACACACATACACAAAAGAGGCCATAATTTTCAGGCAGTCGGCTGCTAATAAAACCGAGCACAAAGTTGTCAATGCTGTCGTCGTTGTCCTACAGACCCAAACCAACCCAACCCAACCCTACCTCCTCTGCAGCACGCCAATGGAAAACGTTTTCTCACCAAAAAACAATCCAAAGTAAAACAAGTGAAGAAAACTATAGAAATCTAGAAAGGAAAATGGCACAGTGGAGCAAAAAACGATGAGCGTCGGTGGAAAAATCAAGATTTTCATACGCATCAGTCTAGTTTTTGATGGAGAACTTGGATGATCCCTCATGTTTTAAAAAGTCACTTTCTATTGACCTTAAAAAACTGCTTACAAACAGCAGTAATTAACATTTTCATTAATAATATCATTATCATTATCATTATCATTATCATTATCATTATCATTATCATTATCATTATCATTATCATTATCATTATCATTATCATTATCATTATCATTATCATTATCATTATCATTATCATTATCATTATCATTATCATTATCATTATCATTATCATTATCATTATCATTATCATTATCATTATCATTATCATTATCATTATCATTATCATTATCATTATCATTATCATTATCATTATCATTATCATTATCATTATCATTATCATTATCATTATCATTATCATTATCATTATCATTATCATTATCATTATCATTATCATTATCATTATCATTATCATTATCATTATCATTATCATTATCATTATCATTATCATTATCATTATCATTATCATTATCATTATCATTATCATTATCATTATCATTATCATTATCATTATCATTATCATTATCATTATCATTATCATTATCATTATCATTATCATTATCATTATCATTATCATTATCATTATCATTATCATTATCATTATCATTATCATTATCATTATCATTATCATTATCATTATCATTATCATTATCATTATCATTATCATTATCATTATCATTATCATTATCATTATCATTATCATTATCATTATCATTATCATTATCATTATCATTATCATTATCATTATCATTATCATTATCATTATCATTATCATTATCATTATCATTATCATTATCATTATCATTATCATTATCATTATCATTATCATTATCATTATCATTATCATTATCATTATCATTATCATTATCATTATCATTATCATTATCATTATCATTATCATTATCACTGTAATGATCGGTAATATAATTATCATCATTATATTATTATTAAAATTTTTTTTAATATTTTCATTAATATGATTGTTATCATGTTCATCATTCATTATTATTATTATCATTCCCACTCCCACTAGCTCTTTCTCTCTCTCTCTGTCTCTCAAGCAACTTCAATTCATTTGCATTCCACTGTGCGCTGTGGTTTGACTAAGTAAGTGTAGCAACAGCCCATAAGTGATAACGGTCTACGAGTTCGTGTCTTTGTGTATGTGTGCATGTGTGCATGTGTGTGCATGTGTGTCATTTGGCTGCTCGGGTCGTTGTCTCCTGTTTCTGCTGCTCAACTGCTTTTTTGTGGCCCGCTCCAGTGGCTCTAGCTGAGTTCAACTTGTCTGCCTAGCTGCCTGCCTGATTGTTGTAGCCACTGATAAGCGCCTGGTTGATGGTTGTTGCTGTTGCTACTATTGCTTATGCCTACAGGGTGTGCGTGTGTGTGCAGCGGCTAGGGTGTGCCAGCTTATGTATATGTATGAAATTGTTGTAATGCCTGTGGCGGCAGCGGCGTACTGCTGTCGACTGTTCTAATGCGAAACGTCAATGTTTGTGGAGCAGCACTCGCATGCTTAAGTGTTGCTGTGTGTGTGTGCGTGAGAGAATGTGCGTAAGTGTGTGTGTGGGTGTGCAGTTTAAATTGCCTTTTTCATGTCATTCACAAGGCAGGCACAAATTTGTGCCAACACAAATGATAAATTTGCATGTGCCCATGTCTCCAATGCCGCCAACATCACACACACACACACACACTCGCACACACACACACACACACTCGCACACACACACACAGAAGCAAACCATACGTAATTGTATTCATGTGTTTTGCATGCGTATTTGTATTTGTTTTATGTGTCATTTGAATTGTCTTGCTGTCGTGCTGGTTGCGCTTATCGCTTATGCCATGCCAAAAAAAAATACACACTGACAAATATAAAAAAACAATAACAAAAGCACAACAAAAGAAAATAACAACAACAATAACAGCAGCAGCAGCAAATGGCATGCATAATTACTTAAGCCCTCGGTTTTTGTCTGTGTGGAGCTTTGAGATTAAGCCCCGAAAATACTCGGATATAGCGGTATACCGCCCTGATGGCTCTTAAGCCATCACATTAATTGCTTCAGCAAATAAGTCAGGCTACACACTCAACACACACACACACCCACACAACCACACACAAAGTATTTAGTTCGCATGGAGTTGCATTTTTTTTGACATGCAAATCGTTTAGTTTGTGGTAAATCCACAAAAGGATTGAATGTGCTGCATTAGGGTGGAATATACTAACTATACTCATATCACATATTATCGTTCAAGTGTAGGGTATGAATCAATTTGGCTAACTCGATTGCCCTTTTGTTGATAAATTCGAATTCAATCAACGCATTAAAATTTGGCATATTTATAGTAGGAAAGCAAACAAAATTAGTTTTAATTAAGCAGCTGTCAAATCTATTATATTCATTATAAATTTAAGAGCCCGACAGCCATTCGACACAGTTTTGTAGATGTTTGATTGAAAACAAAATATATTTATTACCAACATTAGAGTTGCATGGATTAAAACTAATTTTCGATTGGAAATCAAATCTCTTTGTACAATAATAATAACATTATTTTAGGCAAATATAACAATTTACCTATAGCTCCAAGCTGAACATTTTTAGAATATTTTCGCATATTTATAGAAAATAGATAAATTATGTATACGCTCAGCTACGGTTGGGGAGATAAAAGGGGCATCAAAGACGAAACTGAATAAGATCACAAAAAATTATTTTGTGAAGTGCATCGAGTATTGGAGAAAACGCTTTCATATGTATATACGAGAAATATCTAATGGGAATTGCTGTGAACGACACAAATTAGATGTTCGTAATTAAATAAAAAAAATTTTAAAAAATCACAAAACTTGCCATGTTCCTCAAACAGACCGCGTATATAAGCTTTATATTAAAAAATGTGTATACGATTTTAAGGAAATTTTTGGCACAGCTGCAGCTGCAGCTAATAGTGAGCTAAAAGCCATTTATTTATTATTCGCTTAATTTCCGCTGCTAATTCGGGACTTAAGCTAATTTTTAATATGAAGCCTGCAGCAAGTTTTTTAAGTGAAAGATGAGATTTATAGAAGCATACAGACAAAGCATTATTAATGCTTCTCAGCAACATATGTATGCATATATTGGTAGTATATATATTCCCGAGACACATAAACAATTGTTGCTGCCTGTAGCACTTGAGCTACAAGTGTTTGAGTTGACTTAAATTGAGTTTGGTTCTATAAAATGGCATTCAGCAGATTTAAAGGCAAGTTGAATGGCACGACACGCGCATCTCTAATCAAGTATGGCAGACGCATAAGCCATTCGGAATCATCGTTAGGCTGCGATGCGAATTCAAATTCGAATATCCATTAAGCTACTCCACGCAAGCAATTGAACGTCCATTTTGGGCTTTAGTCGGGCAATTCAATCTCCCGCTATCCCCCTCTCTCACTCTCTCTCTCTTTTGCTGTCCCTTTCTGATTGTCTGATTGTCTGTTTGTTTTTCATCAGATTCCTTTGCTTTCTGATTCATTAGCATTTTTGTCGCATTAAAAAATGTTTCGTCTGTGCCAGCTGCCCCAAAGGCATTTTGTTTATCTTTGTTTAGTTCATGTTGCCGTTGTTGTTGTTGTTGTTGTTGTTGTAGTCGCCCGCCAGCCTGTTGCTATTATTATTATCATGCTGCATTGTTGTTGCTGCTGCTCTGTGGCAGTGTTTTGTTATTTCTGTCAATAATTTTGAGACCATGTTTTGTTGGGCCTTTGTTCGTCTTAGATTTCTCATTTGGCAAGTTTCTCAGCACTTTTGTTTTTTGCTTTTGCTTTTTGTTTTTCTGTAGTTTTTGTTGTTCAATTTGGGCTTGTGCTTCTTCTACTACTACTACTACTACGTCAACTACTACTTCATCAGCCTTGACGGCTGCCAGCATTGGCCAGGGTCGTTTTTTCATTGTGGCTGCGCGCACCCGGCCGTCATCATAATTGCACGCAAATTCGGTGCTGAAGAGCAGCTCGCAGATATGGTTAGCATAAAAGGCAGACTGTCGAGCAAACACAAGCCTTGCCGCTTCATGGCAGATTCCTTCAAAACCCAGCCCTGACCTTCAGTTGCCACGATTTCAAAATGGACAAATGCATGCGATCTCACGCCAAGCAAAGCCAAATCCGTATCCAGTCCAATTCCAGCTACACCTTGGCGCCTTTTAAAAGCGCCATTAAATCCATATATGAACGTTAACTCAAACACACATGCATACATATATACACGTGTGTTTGGCAACTTATAATAGCCTTATGTTCGCGGTGCTGTGCCATACATATTTATGCTTTTCAATTTCGTCTCCCTGCACCTGACTCGAATATTTTCGACCGCCTGCCGTGACCGACCAATGGAAAACAGATGTGTCAATGCATTTGAGCATATAAATACATACACACACACCGACACCCACACACACACTTATGCACAGCTAATCTGGTATTTAGTAACGAAAGAAGAGAAAGAAAAAAATAGAAATAAGCAAGCATATTTGTGTGTAGATTGCTCGACACGGATGTGGCCTGCATCGTTAGGATTATTAAAATTGTGCATATATATTTGTTAGTAAGCACACATCTATAAGGGTGTATGTACACACTTACACACTTACAAGGTGTATGTGTATGAAAGCTGTTCGAAAAGCAAAGTCCCGCACAATAGATTCTTTTGATGCTGCACAGAATTTCTGGCCACGCTTTAAGCCCTTTCTAAATATGCTTTTAACTACATAAAAAAAATTAGCAAGATTCCCATGAGAGTTTATGCTGAAAACTCAACTGTATTTTGCTAGAGTTTAATTTGATCAAAATTAATCTGATAATTCTGATGTTTTAGTTGAGCAAACGAACAACACACGCAAAGCTTTCACAGAATTGAAGCTTTACCTTCAGGATAAATACAATAAACAAAAAACAACGCATGCTGCACAGATTTCGTTTAAGATTGAATACTTTTTACGCTTGTTCAACAGCCCCATTAATTTCTTATTACATTATTATCTATCTCCACTTATTGATGTCTCGCTATACCCTGCTCTCTCTTTCTAGCTCGCTTTCTCCTTGCTCACTTTCACGTTTTCACTTGCTAACTTTCTCTCTCTCTCACTCTCAGTCTCTATGTCTCCAGCCACTTCTCTCTCGTTTTTTCATTTTCTATCTCTCTCTTATCTCCCCCCTCTCTTTGTCTCGCTCGCTATTTAACTTTTCTCCATTATTCGCTCTACATTTCTGTATCTTTCTCTCTCTATCTCTAGTTGCCTCCCCCTCTCTCTCTCTCTCTCTGTCTTTTTCTCTGACTCTTTCTCTCTCATCTATCTCTGTCCCTCTCTCACAGCATTTCCCCCAACCCTCCCTCTCCCTTTTCCCTCGTCTCTTTTTACCAAGAAACATAAGTACTTTTTATGCGCTACTCATTTTTTATTATATGTACACACATACACACATATATGTAAATAATAAATATGTTTTTTTTTTTTCATTTTCTTCTTTTTTGGTTCTCACTTAACGAGTGTAAGACTACGCGTCCATCCACATTATGCTTATATTATTTATTATAGCCGGCACTTTTATGGCGCTTGGCTATTTATCAGAAAATTGCATTGAGGAAACGAGGCAGGCTAATAAATAATCTACAAATTGGCCAGCAGGAAATATAATCTGCGCGAAGGTTGGTCGATAAGCTTCGCAAATCAAATATTGCATGTCAGGCAAATTAGATAATGCTTTACCTGTTTCACGACAGGCAGAAATAGTAGTTCGCCTTTCTTTTCGATTCTCATTAATGAAAAAGCCATAAATGTAAGCCTATTTATTGCCCTTTGCTGTGCCATGCTCAATCCCTGTCTATCCCCAATGGCATTTACTATTGACCCAAGTATATTAACAGGCAAATAAATAAATAGCTTAAGCCCAATTTACAGATCAATTGTCATGCTAATTAAACACAATTCCACTAAAGTGATATATCGAGCTGTATATCTAACTAGCAATTAGGCCCCATTTCGTCTGCATTTAGCAATTGCAAAATTATTGAAATTTTAATTTGTAGGTCGAAACGAGATAGCAAGCTGCAATATAAATTTTGAAATTTGCAATTTGATTCTGAAGTTGATGCCAAATTTGACCTCAAATTCAGCTGGCAGAGAAACCGCAAAAACATTTGCTGCTCACTGGACATGCCATCAATTTTTGCTCTCATCTGGCAATATATCTCTGCTTCTGGCTAGCGCAGACCGCAGGCAATTCTCAATGCAACTACTCAAATAACAACAACAGCAGCTGCAGCTAGCACTCTATACTCAGGTCCTGCAACTGTAATCCATTTACTCAACTGGCTGCAGTCAATATTTCTCAACTAGTTTAACTTGAACAAATTTTTGTGTCTAAGCCGCAACGAAAGTTATCAAGAGCAGGTCCCAGGCAGCTGTGCACGCAAAAATGTCTTAAGACGCACACAAACATCATCTCTCCTCCCACCGTTCCCCGAATGGCAAACGCCAAGCGCCGAAACTTAGGCATGCCTAAGCGCATTTAAGCGCAGCCATACCAACCAGACTCAAGACTCAAGACTCAAGCCTCAAAATGCTTCCCTCGGCGACAAGACCACAGCAAACGAAAAGCACAAAAAAAAAATTAGAAGCCAGCCGAAGAAGAAAACCTGAAGAGTTTCAATATCCTTATGGAGCAATCCAATAACTGTTCCCACTGGCATTCCACACCGATTTCTTAAATACAATTATCAACATCTTGTCTGTGCAAAGAATATGCCCAAAAAAGTATGCTACATATTTGGCAACATTATTCTTTAGCTATGCACACGCTCAGACACAGTTTTATAGATGTTTGTTGACGAGGAGAAGAGAGAATATTGGTTTTGTGTAATGATCCGCTGTCTGTCTATCTGTCTAACTGTCTGTCTATCTGTCTGTCTGTTTGCCTGTCAATCTCTCTGCAAATTTGTGTGTATGAATGCATAGCAAGAGACTTACAGCTTGGAATTTAAGATCAAGTGGACTCTAAATTTATTGCTTGGATACTGCTTTGAAGCACAAGGTAAAGGCGCTTACAATATGAACTGAATATATATATTACATCATAGGCACTTTTCAAGGTTCTTGAAGTAAGAAACTTAAATTTGATTCCATAATTGAGTGTACAAAAATTCTTAAAATTTAAGCAAATTGAAAATTAAAATTTTCAATATTTTTATTTTAATTTGAAATATTTTTAAAAATTTTAATTTAGTTTTTCTATTTTTTAATTTTATTTGAATATATATTATTGAAAAAAAATATTATTGTTTATGTGTATATTACATGAGTAAAAAATTTATTTCCTACCTTAAAATAAGTTTTTATATATTTTTTTAACATAATTTATATTTTTTATATAATTAAGTTTTATAAAAATGTATAGGGAAACGAGTCAAAGTTATTCAGCTGCTTGAAAAAATCCATTTTATGCAAATAAATAATTTATTTATATGCAAATATATTTATTTAATATATTTTCAATATCTAAAAAATCATTTTACATAATAACTCTCTCTGCCTTGTGCTCAAAAACATTTTAAAAATATATATATATATATTTATCTATATACATATAACGAAAACGTTTAAAAAATTTGTTAAATTTTTACTAAAGCAATTGAAGTTGGTGGCAACTTTCGTTTAGGAGATTTCGGCGCTTTGGGACTGGCCGCAAACATGTGAAATGCCACACATAATTGAATCAGTTTCAAGTGCAACTTATTGGACCCGACCCTGAATGGAATTTTGGACCCAAAATGCAATTTAATGGCATTTAAATAATTTGATTTTTAGTTTTCAGCTAATGAGATCTGAATTCTCAGTAGTTGTTGTTGTTGCCAAGCAAAATTTTCATGCATGCATCTGTGTGTCTGTGTATGAGTAGCTGTGCGTGTGGGCTCGTTTCTCGTGGAATTTTGGCATCAAGCTACCCCTCTCAGCTAAAGGATGTTCTTTGGTAGTAATGCGTAATTCGTTCCGCAGTTGAATTTGATGAAATGAAACACAGCTTGTGCATAAATAATCTGTATGTATATATATGTGTCTGTATATATATGTGCATATCTGTTTGATAATCTGCAATATGAAATTTAACTAGCAACTCAATATGTGATGAATAAAGACTATTTCCTCGAATTGATATCGACTGTGAGCACACGATACTCTATATGTATGATATCAAATTTGATGTTGTTTAAATCATATTATTCTCAACTTCACTTGATGGCAAAAAATTTAATCATTTAAATTTAAATTTAAGTTTTAATGCTGGAATTCTTAGCTGGGTTCCTTTATACAACATTAGTACAACTTCTGAACTTTGCCAACTATTGGCCTTTGCCTTTGTGCCTTGTGCAAACTTTGCCTTTAAGTTGTTTTAATCGTTGCACCTCGCTCTGCACCGAACCCGAATGGGGTATATTAGACTACATCCTTTAAGTCTGTCACCTTCAACATGCCCCCATAGCAGCTGTTCAATTAACCTGAAAGTCACGTAATTGATAATTAAGTCTTGTTTGATTCAATGACAACTTAGTACAGGTGTACACAAGTCGAGCTGTTTAAAATTTAATTTGCAACACAAAGAACAAGGAAAAGGAAAACAAAAAGAAAATGATGTCTGCAAAGCTGGCAACTGAGTTTTCTTAACCATGTGCTACTCATTTCTGCTGGTTGCTCTGCCTACCTCCCCCTGCCCCCTCTCTCCCTCTATCTTTTTCTGTCTGTCTGGCAGTGTCTTTCCGTGCTGCGGGTGTCGGCTTTCAGCTACTTTCGCTCAGCTTGGCGGCCAACATAAACAAAATTAAGCAGCAGCTTTCAGTTGCACGCCCCACATAAATTTGTCTAATTACTTTGCGCACAACTTCAGTGCAGATGCCAACTGTTAAACTTTTTGCAAATGTTCTCGTTTTAAGTTTAATTATCAATCGCGATCAGTCGTTCGACCTGTAAAGACGTGAATTCGAACAGCCTTCGCTTAAGCTCTACTGCTGCAGAGTTCTAAAAATAGAACTTTGCGGTGCATTCTTCAACGCAACAGCAACAAAAACCGCACACGCAGCGTTTTCTTATCGCTTGCTTCCGCGTAACTCAATTGCTTTAATTGCAATTTACGAAATTTCGTCGCTTGGCGCGAGTGCGCCTGCACTCAAAAGCACAATCCGCGATGACATCTAATGTCAATAACCTCGCTACAGCTGTAAAGGTAAATGCAGAAATGCAAGCCCAGCTTAACGTTGTGATGGCAAATAGGCAAGCCTCCATCATGCCAATAAACTCAAAAATAGATATCGCCTCCGTGCAAGGCATCACTAACAACAAAAACACGAAACGTAAACAGCCAAATTCACCAAAAACCATCAAGAAAAGGCTCATCTTCGACGAACCAAGCACCAGCAATGCAGCATTAATATCAGAAAATCGATTTTCACTGCTCGTAGAAGAAGATGAAGACTACAGCGAATCACCTGTAGCTCCAGAAGCCCCAGTATTGACCGACCAGCAAACTACTCCGAAACCTCGTCCGCCCCCCATATGGTGTCCAAACATCAAGTCTGTGGCCCTACTTCAACAGATAATAGATAAAGTAATTGATGCTAAATCATACGTAATTAAGCCAAAGAAGAATAACATAGGTGTATTAACCCAATGCAGTGAGGACTATCGCAGAGTTATAGACCACTTTACTAAGCTGGAATTGGAGTTCCACTGCTACCAGCTTAAGGAGGACAAACCATATAGAGTCGTGTTCAAAGGGCTTCACTCCAGCACTGATACAACACTAATTAAAAAGGAATTGGAAACCAAAGGCCACACAATTACAAATGTGCACAACCCACTGAGCCGTATGGACAAAACACCGCTAAATATATTTTTTGTTGACGTGGCTCAGGCCCCCAACAACAAAGAAATTTTGGACATTCGAGTTGTCTGCAGGCAACGCTGCACAGTGGAACTGCCAAGAAGATACAACGACCTGACACAATGCCATCGCTGTCAAGAATTTGGACACACACAACGCTACTGCCACAAAGCTCCCAGATGTGTGCGTTGCGCCGGGAAACACGCATCCAAAGACTGCACCCGCGAAAAGGACCAGGCACCAACTTGTGTGCACTGTGAGTTACAGCACCCAGCCAACTATAAGGGCTGCCAAGTATACAAGCGGTTGCGCAAATTGCAATCCCCAGCACAAAAAAGGAGTCCCACACAAACACCGTCTACGGGTCCGAGTACTGCTTCCGAAATTACAAGGCCCCGGAGCATTACCCAAGCCACGAGCTTTGCAACGCCTATTAGTGGTGTTTCTTACGCACAGGCCGCTAGAGGTGGACCGTCAAATAAGAATACCACAAGTGACACTTTGTTCACTGAAATGCTTCAGCAACAACAACGTCAGTTTGACGCAATTAATGCCGAGCTCAAAGCGATGCGAGAAGTACAATCCCAACAAGCAACCATGCTAAACAGTTTAATGGCCATCATAACCAAGCTTGCCTACAAATAATGGCTTTACGTGTGGGTATCTGGAACGCCAATGGCCTGAGAAACAAGACTCAGGAACTGGCTGCGTTTCTCTCACAAGAAAACATAGATATAATGTTAATAACAGAAACTCATGAGTGCCCCACTACACAAATTTTCGGATACGAACACTATCAGGCTCATGGTGAAGGAGCAAACTGCTTTGGTGGATCCTCAATCCTCATACGAGCAACAATACCGCATACACCTTTACTGCCAATTTGCAACGCAACAATGCAGGTCTCAGCCATCACCCTGCCTACGTCTATTGGAGCGATCGAAGTTGCGTCAATTTATCTTCCGCCAAACACTGGTCTGTGTGATCATCACATGGAACAGGTTCTAGGCCAAAGGTTGAATAAGACCCTCATCGGCGGCGACTGGAATGGATGGCACCCATTTTGGGGAAGCAATAGTGCGAATCGTCGCGGAGAAGTCATATTTGAGGCGATTCAAAACTTACAATTCAGCATATTGGCGACTGGAGCCCCCACCCGTTACCCAATTAATGGACACAGGCCCTCGGCAATCGACTTCGCTGTCTACAAAGGCATCTGTGACCGGCAATTGACCATTGAAGAATCCTTGGACCTATCCTCTGACCACCTGCCACTAATAGTCACAATCCACGCGCAGCCACAGCCCTTGCCCATTAGGAAACAACTACTGCCAGCAGGATCAGATTTAGGAGTCTTTAGGCGCGAGCTCCATTACTCTTTGCACATAGAAATGGAACTTAACACTCCTGAAGACGTGGACTACGCAGCAAACAAACTGCAGGAAGAAATAGTCAAAGCTGCGCACCAAGCCGCCCCACCATCTTGCCAAACAAGACAACAGTCTCCGTACAACATCCCCCTCACCTTGGAGGCCCAACACCTACTAATACACAAAAGATGGGCCAGGAGACGCTGGTTAAGATTACGCACGCCTGATGCCAAATCCATGTACAACGAAGCCACGAGGCATCTTAAAGCTGCTCTCGCCCTGCTTCAAAAGAGGTGTATCAGCGATGCGCTGGTACGAGCTGAATCGCCCACTGACGCAGAGTTTCAATTATGGAAATTTACAAGAAAGCTCAAACGGCAGCCAATACGACGTCATCCCATTCGGAGCATTTCTGGTTCCTGGCACATTGGAGACGAAGCTCAAGCTGAGGCTTTTGCAAACCACCTTCAAGACCAATTCACGCCGGTGATTACCGCAGAGGCCTCAGAAATCGAAGCAACAGAAGACATCGTTCTCTCGCCCCTCCCAGCTGAAGACCAGATAACTGGATGTACAAAAGAAGAGGTTCTTGAACACATCAGAAGAGTGAAGGCAAAAAAATCCCCTGGATATGATCTAATAAACGGCAGAGTCCTTAGAGCACTGCCTGACTCCACCATAGACTACATAACTATGGTGTACAACGCCATGCTCCGCATCCGGCACTTTCCAGCCTGCTGGAAGCGCGCCGTGATTGTGATGATTCCTAAGCCTGGCAAACCCGTGGGAGAAATTGAGTCGTACAGACCAATTAGCCTGTTGCCAGTACTCTCCAAAATATTCGAAAGAATATTTCTGGAACGAGTACTGACACATCTGGGACGCCAGGAGGCCATTCCAAACCATCAGTTTGGCTTCAGGAGACAGCATGGAACACCGGAACAGGTTCACAGAGTTGTGCACCATATCCTTGGAGCCTTTGAAGAAAAGATGTACTGCTCTGCCGTCTTTTTAGACATCAAACAGGCGTTTGATCGAGTTTGGCACCTGGGACTGCTGCAGAAAGTGAGGACCACCCTTCCAGCCCCATTTTTCGCGTTGCTATCCTCATACCTTATTGGAAGAACCTTCCAAGTGTCAAGGGGGCAAACAGTATCCTTGACTAGACCAATTATGGCTGGAGTACCACAGGGTAGTGTTCTAGGCCCAACACTTTATACTTTATTCACAGGAGATATGCCAACTCCCGAGCCAAATATAGGAAGTACAGATGCAGTACTCATAGCGACCTATGCAGATGACACCGCCATCTTATCACGTCACGTATCTGCGCAAGAAGCTTCAGACTCACTACAAAAATATCTGGACTCTTTCGGACGCTGGGCAAAACGGTGGTGTATCACCATTAATGCACAAAAGTCTGTACATACTACCTTCGCCACTAGAAGAGGAGATTGCCCAAGCGTTGCATTGGGGCCCACTATTCCCAAAGCCTCAAAAGTAAAGTACCTTGGTATCACTCTTGACAGAAGGCTGACTTTTAAAGCGCACATAAGTCAAGTAACCTCAAAATGCAAAAGCAAGCTAAAAACCCTCGACTGGATGCTGAGAGCTTCAAGCAAGTTGTCTTACAGCAGCAAGGCCGCCATCTACAAGGCAATAGTTGTCCCAACCTTCGTATATGGTATCTCTCTATGGGGCTCCTCGGCGAAGACTACAAGGAACAAAATTCAGACCCTGCAGAATAAAGCACTACGCAGATGGACTGGAGCCAGCTGGTTTGTAAGAAACTCAGTCTTACATAGGGATTTAGCAATTCCCACAGTTGCTGAACTCATTGGGCGACACAGTTCAAGATACGCGGACAGACTTGCAGCGCATCCTAACCATCTCGCAAGCAACCTGGCTATAAACAACAATAGGCGAAGACTGAAGAGATTGCATCCTCTAGACAATATTAGAACTAATTAAGATAGTAGCTACAAGTGCAGAATAATTGGCATATCTGCCCTCCCATTAGTTAAGGTTTAGAGCTAAATGCGCTATAGAGTCTAAGACAATAAGCTGCAACAAAATAAAGAAATAAAAACGAAAAAAAAAAAAAAAAAAAAAAAAAAAAAAAAAAAAAAAAAAAGTTTAATTATCTGAGCGCGCAACGCACAACAATTCTTCACGCTTAACAGGGTATTTTCACATTCAAATAAAGAAAATAAAAAACAAAGAAAATAAAAACAAAGAACTTTTCCTTTTGCTTTTTCGCCTCACGATTCGAGTGACTGGGAAGTCTTACGCTTTAGTGTTTGCATTCTGAACTTTATATAAAAAAAATCAATTCAATGCTATTCAAACTGTACAAGTAAATTTTCAATTGTTGTATAGCTGAAAAAAAGTTAAATTAGTTTAAACGAACAAACATTTTTGATATTTCGCTTCGAGCCACTGTTCGAAAATCTAAAATTGGACAATTGCAATTTATTGAATTTGGCTTTTATTGAGACGAATGTTTAGCTATTTCAGGCTGTTCAAATTCAATTAAGCATTTCCGTTTTAATGTTTAAAATATATATTTTGAAATAGTTTATATTCTCCAACGATTTCTCTGGCCTGACCACTTTTGTTTGGGAACGCGAAAAATATGTTAACAATTAAGTTTCTTTCCACTTTAATTTAAATTCATTTAGTTCTTCATTGTTTTTATTCGGTTTCAATTTGATATCATTTTTGTTTTAATTAAATCTCATATCAATTTTGTCTTTATTGCGTTTCAATTTTCTATTTAATTTCTGTATCATTTTATTTTAATTGCAATCCTGTTTCCATTCCGTTTCGATTAAATTTTATATCAGTTTCAATTCTATTTCATTTCAGTTTCAATTCGATTTCAAGCCTGTTTCAAATGCGTCTTACTATTTGCAACTTGTCACTTATTTTTTTTATTTTTGTATTCGCATTTTAAAGTATTTTTAAAACAACAATGTATATGTAAACAATGTATTTAAATTCATGGAGCTCACTTTGAGTAGGGTAATTTTCGTAAGCTACAATCATTTACTAAAAGTTAGTTTTCATTTCGATTTTATGAAATGTTCTTCATTTGATGTGCAAACTTTGCCCTGGCTTGAGTTACTTAAAAAACAATTCGTGCAGCAGAATATGCATAGAAAAAGTGCTTAAAAAAGTCGAAAAATAAATATGCTATACAAATATATATATATATATATATATATATATATACATATATGCACAGATATGTGCATAAGTTTTTCTTAAGTTAAAGTTTTGAGAAGAAAAGAAATTTTGATGTCGCATCGAAACGTTTTTACATTTTGAATATAATTTGTATGCAAATTGTAAATCTTTTGCAGCTCTTTTAGTCCCGGCAAATGATGCGAACGAAAAACACGCTAAAAGCTCAAGAATTTTACGTGACAAAGGGCTATATAATTTTGGCCTTTAATCGAATTTGGTCGTAAAACACGCATTTTATGGGTGGCGAAAAATACAAATTCGGTGTAACATTTCGCAGCACTGCTGAGCGCACTTCTCATGGAATTTCACTTTGCTAGGGTATTTAATCTTTAACTGCTTTCGAGCTAGCTATAGATGCGTATATATATATATATATATATATATATATATATATATGTATACCTGGTAGATACAATTAAATAGAGCCTCAGCGCAACTATCTCGGTGGCTGTCAGCTCTAGTTGCTGCCGTCTCTGTCTGACGCTGTTCAACACTTAAACAGTGTGTAATTTATGAGCATTTTCTACTTCTCCCATTTCTTTTTTGTGTTCCTCGCACTCAACTTACGGAAATTTTCAATTTGCAGGTACATTTACATTTTTGTGGAGCTGGTCGGGCCACATAATTAAAACGAAACGAGAGCGCGCTACAAATATTTGCATAAAACGCTGTCGGGCTAATAAGTAATGAACTAAGCCAACTTTAAAAGGCAAACAGCGCGCTGAACAAAAAACCATTACAAATACAGATAAATACCCCTACCGCCCTCCCAGTACAAAGAGTATAGAAATATATAGAGCAACGATTGCAGCAAAAGGCAACAGCTCAAAATATATTGAATAATCAAGTGCATTGCGCGATTTCTTTGAAATTTATGCAACACTGAAAAAAGCGTCACAAAGCCAAAAAGAATAAACACAATCAACAGGGAAAGAGAGCGAGAAAGGGGGGAGAGAGAGAAAGAGAAGGGTAGCGAGGGAGAGAGGGACAGCAAGAGTGGCAACATTGCCATATAACGGGATTTTTCGCCTGATTTACTGTTTGCTGTGCTTGCAGCCAACAGCGGAACATCAATCCCTTGCCAAGCCAGCACCTTTCACAACAACAAAAACAGCAACAACAACAACAGCAACAGCAACAAAATGCGTGGCCGTCACTTGCGCCGACGTTTCAGCCTGCAGCCCTCGTTCATGAAGGATGACAGTGCCGAGGATAAGCCCAAGCGTGACAAGTAAGTTATGGCCTCAAATACATATGGTAACAACTACAGCAACAACAGTACACACATACACACACAAGCTCACACATGCATAAGCTAAATTACATAGCCACATGTCAGGCAGATCGACAAGCCACCCGCAGAGCGAGCTTAAAACGCGTGAGAATTATAAGCAACGTTTGCTTATAATTATTATACTTTTTCATATATTTTCAGCAACGCATACTGCATAGGTTTAGCCATACCTTACACATTAATATATTGCTTTGCTCAATAATATTTGATATTTTAAATAAATATTTATTTAAACATGTTATATGTAAAATATAAATAGAAAAAATATATTTTCAAAATTAATATATATATATATAATTATATATTTGTCAAAATTGCATCAAATACATTTTTACTAATATTTTACTATACATAAAAAATAATCTTAACTTAAAAATAATTTAATTTCTAATTTTTAGCGTCTTTAATACCATTTTATATTTTTTATTTTTTTTAATTAAACTTTCTTGCGAAATTTAATTTATTATATATTAATTTTTTCCGGAAATAGATTTAAATTTTTTAATGTATTTTTTATTAAGTCCATTTAAAATCAATAAAAACCAATTTTTAGCTTTGTATTTGTTTCAGTTTATTGCCTTTTTTAATACAAATTTGGCTAGCCACTTTTTGTTTTATAATTTTCTTCCACATTGATTATAAAAGTGTAATTTCTGATTTGTTGTATATATAAATTAATTATTTATTTAAAATTATTTATTTATTAATTAAATTATATTTTATTTCATTTTCTTAAATATATTTTATATTTCATTGTAAACTTTTAAACATACCTTAGGCAGGAAATATATTTTTACAATTTTCCGCTAGTCCCTGAACTGTAAGTGTATTTAAAGTCCGTAGTGCAGCATCGCTCAATGACATCTATTATGTTAATTAAAATGTGATTTCTTCACTTTTTTTATTATTAAAAATAGTTTGTTAAATTGCTGATGCACAATGTAGGTATGTCCGTGGGGCAATGAATGAAACGCAAATTGTTTTTTAATTATAACCAGATTCCATGGCATGTGTTCCGCCTGTTGTGTACCGAGAGAGTAGAGCAGATGTCGCAACAAGCGCGAAATGTTATTAAATTCAATAAGAAAAAAACAACTACAATAACGGGTAAAAGGAATCCGACAGTGAAATTGTTAAAGTTCTTGCAGATATTGAATTCCTTAGAGTAGAAAGAATTTTATATTGCTTTTTTTCTTTTTTTTCTTACATTTATTTTGTTTCAAGTGGGAATATTACCAGTTGATGCCCAGGTGGATGTCACCTGCATGTCCGCTAACTGTCTAGGCTACAGGGAATGGCGAGGGGCAGCCCGACGGCATTTGCCAGATTAATTTTTCCCCCTACAACAATTACCTTTTTGCAACGTTTCAAGTTTTGTCTCACTTTGTTGTTGTTGGCCGTTCTTATTTGCTCGGTAAGACGAGCGTCAGTGGCCACCCTCACCCGCCACGTCCGCCAAGCAATGATAAGGCATTCTACGGCTGATTTGCCAAGTCCCAGTCTCAGGGCAGGGACAGAGATTCGTCGGATGGTCGAATGGTCGCAGCATTGAACTAAGGGACCATCTTTTGCATACTTTTCTTTTGTTTTCCCAGCCAACCTAAGAATTTTAGCTTTTGCAGCTTTTCGTTTTTCTCCAGCTTCCTTTTTGCTTCTTTTGGGCCGCATATTTGCGCTGATTATTTGCTCTTCTTTGTTGTTGTTATTTTTTCACTCTTGGTTTTCGGTCCGTCCGATGTTGAAAATATATATATATATATATATTATAAGTCGCTTAGATCAAACTGTCACTGCAAACTGTTTTCGCGCAATTGAGATTCCATTGTTCTTCGTGCTGCAAACTGCTGCTGAGCCTGAGCTGGGTCTTAAAATTAAATATTTTGCATAAAAAACTAGAGCTTAATGGCTAGTGCGAATGAATTGCATTAAAAAGTTCAAGCACTGATTATTATACCATCAGTCAGTCTATCCATAATATACAAAAATTATTATTAATCATATGTAATCATAATATGTTGACAATTCTGTTTGATATGTGTTTCAATTCAGTTTCAATTCTTTTTCAACTTGCTTCTAATTTTATTAATTCTCGTTTTCAATTTTGTTTCAATTTTGCTTAAATTCAAATTTGTATACTAATATATATATATACTAGATAGTATATTCAAATTAAATTTAGATCCAATTCTGCTGCAATTTTAATTTTGTTCTTTTTTTTAATTTTGTTTCAATTCAGTTTCGATTCAGTCTCGATTCAGTTTCAATTCAGGTTCAGCTCGATACCAATTTCGATTCAAATTCAATTCAGTTTCAAAATCAATTCAAATCAGCTTAAATTCAGCTTCAATTCAGTTTCAATCCACTTTCAGTTCAATTTTACACTTGTTGCCGCCTGTGAAACGTTGACGAAGACAACACAAAGCAAAGCTAAAAACTGCAATGCAATGAAAAATGAAATTGTTAAATTGCGTGCAACTGAGCTGCGGCAGCTGCAACGACAGTTGTTCAAAATATAATTCATTATAAAACGCTGCTGTTAAAGGCAGACAATATATACCTTTTCGCACACACACACGCGCGTTAGTTTGTCTTTATCTGTTGTCTTTGGTCGCGTCGTCGTTGTCCTGGCGGCAAACTGATTAATTTTAAATGTAGCGCACAGTTTTAATGAGTCGCTGAGGAGATTGAAGCGTTGCAGCAGTTGCTGTATACATCCAAAATGAACCTCCGCAGCCCCCTCTCCACTCACCCTTCTGCCCCCTGGGCGTATTGTTATATGTCAGTAGCTGAAGTAGTATGTGCCAGAATATACGTACATACGATTAAATTAATAAACATGGAAAAACGAACGCAAAATAATTCAATTTAAGTTAACTCAACTTGCAAGTCAATTTTTCTGTGGCGCTCACTTACTGTCTTCCTTGCTCTATCTATCACTGACTCTATCTCTTTTTCTCTTTCTCTCTCTCTCCTTCGCCCGCTGTCAATAGAGTGGGCCGAAATAATGCTGTGGACGATGCCATTGGACCGGCAAATGCACGTCATAAAATTGTGGTCATGGGCGCGGCCAAAGTGGGAAAAACTTCGATAATCACACAATTTCTGTATAACACATTCACCACGAAATATAAAAGGACCATCGAGGAAATGCATCAGGGAAACTTTTCAATTGCGGGCGTCAGCCTAACGCTGGACATACTCGATACGGCCGGCTCCTATGAGGTAAGTCCTCTTCACATTATATGTTTTATGTGTTAGCTCACCTTTGCTTAGTTACCTAAGTGAGTTCATTAAGTAAATCAAATTGCGTGTAAAGGGCTGCACGCCAGCTGCGTGGACTGCTCTTCCAGTGTATATACACTCTCTGTATGTATGTGTGTGTATGGGCATGCGTGTGTATACCTGTGTGTGCGCTGCTTTTAATTTTTAAATACCCGACTCTAATGGCTTTCAACACCCGCACACCCATTGGCATTCAGTTAGTGCTTCTTTTTTTTCTTTTTTTTTTTAATAATTCAGAACGATGCTTGGGCGGCGTCGCCGTTGTCGTCGCTGCTCATTGTATCCCATGTACTTGCCCCTTCCACACGAGCTGTGCTCCAGCTTCTTCTGCTTTTGTGTGCAGCGGAAATTACAGCCTGCGATTCAATTTCGCTGCCACTTCCGCTAAACGCGAATTGAAATGCTTGTTCATAAAACTGAATGGCAAGTAACAAACGGCGTCAGCAGGTGCCAAATGAAAAGAAATATGAATGGGCACACACACACTCACTCACACACGCACACTCATGTCAGACATCCATCGAGTGCAAAGCAAGTCAAGTGTGACTGCAGCAAAAGGATGCTCAACTCAGCTCAGCTCAGCTCTCTGCTCACAGCTCACAGCTCACAGCTCTCAGCTCTCAGCTGGCTATGTCCTTGATGCATTTGCCCTGGCTACAGCAACTGCTCTAATATGTTTTATCATCAGCTTAAGTTATTTTACAGCCTTCGTCGTAACATCAATAAATTATATGTATCTGCATATCCAGTAGAATGCTATTGCCTTTCCAGCTTTTGATCAAACATCATTTGTTCAAATACAAAGCTGCCGATGGCATTAGAGAGTGCTTAGTGATAAGAAGAGGAAGAATAAATCATAACTGAAAAAACATTTGGAGCTCACTCTATTGGAATAGACTTCCATCATGTCAGGTTTTTAAAATGAATTTCATATTCGTTTCATTCTAGAATCAAGATTACCTCCATAATGACAGGCTCTTGACATATTCAAACTTAAAAGTAAAAAAACCTCAAGCCTTTTGAGGTTCTGTCACATCAAGATGTTATCTAAAAATACAACTTTCTTTGAAAATTCATTTTCATCTATTGACTTTATTATTGTTGCCCTCTCACTCTGACTCGCTCTCGACCTCTCTTTTCTTGCTCTGGCAATATTTCGAGCTAATGGTTTAAGGTTGCAAGAAGCTATTTCACTTTCAGTTTCCTTTGGAAAACTATAAGCTCTTGATTACTAAATGTCACGTAGTCTAGTCAGACTAGACGAAGAGAAATGTTCTAAGCGCTGATTCCTATAAAATTCCGTCAAAATATTTTACACAGATCCTGAAAGAGTTTTTTAATGCAATACAAATAAAACTTGAAGCCTTAAAAATTCTATAAATAATACGAAAATAACAAAACGAAACGAATGCATTTTACATTTACAACCTCAGAACAAGAGAGAGAGAGGCAGACTTAATGTGTATGGATGCTGCTAGCATGTAATATATAATATATGTATAAAGCATATGTTAGTGAATATATATATATATATATATATATATATATGTAATATCGAGTTGTTGCTTGCCCTTATGCACATATATTTGACTGTGGCAACTGTTGCCTCACGAGTGCCGTCGCAATTTCCGTGGCTCGACAGGCAAACAGCAGGCGGTGGACGCCAAAGAATGTTACAAGTAACAAGTAGCAAGTACATATATGCAACATGTACTCGCTCTCTCTCTCTCTCTCTCTTTGTCTGCCTCACTCTCTGCCGCTATTTGAGCAGCAAATAGTTGTGCGCGCTTGTCGCCACCCACGAAGCCATTTGACAAGTTGCTTTTACATCGAAATGAAGCTTGTCGCAAATCAAGCTTAATTCCCACCATTTATCGTGTATGGCAGGCACATCAATTATGCATTTGTTCGAGCGTTGAAAGCCGAGCCTAATAGCCGCAGTTGGAATCACAATTGACAAGCAGCTACAGCCAACTGTCATATATGGCCATTAAGCTGGCCTCATGCAGTTGTCACCTGATCTGAGCGTTCACCTGAAATTAAATGTCATTTGCCATTGTGTTCAATTTGTGCTTAGACACAATGACAATAACACGAATTGTCCAATTTAATATTTGTCAAGCGAGCTGAGGTTCAAATTTGTATTTAATATCGTGTCTAAGCGTTTGTCAAGTTTAACAGCCACATAATTGGCGCTTAGCTTAATTTATGTCTGCTTGAAATTAATTTGCGAGTTTTCTTTATGACAACAACTAAAACACGAAATTCTTGTAATAATAGTAAAATCGGCTTTGGATTGCAAATATTTGGTAAATTCCATGCATATTTTATAGGAAGAAACGTCTAGACCACATGCCCGTATAGAAATTTTTTAATTCAGCTTGAACTGAAAACGAGACGAACCTAATATACCCTTGGCCCAATTACAAGCGATTGTTCCTGCAGGCGCTATAAATTATAAAAAGGAAAGAACTTCCGAAGAAAACTTGGTTTTTCATCTAGCTATGCTGTAGAGCTAGAGATATTTATGGAGACAGGATGATAACTAATAGATCCTTTTTGGATTGCAAAAGATTTTGTGCTAAATCAGTATAAAAACTTTATCAGAAAGATGAAAGATAAAGAACCGTTTTCTCTATGATATGTGCTGAAATAAATAAAAACATAAATGGAATTTAAATGCTTAAGCTAATACTAAGCCTAATGCAAATACTAATACTAATGCTAATGCTAATGCTAATGCTAATGCTAATGCTAATGCTAATGCTAATGCTAATGATAATGATAATGCAAATACTAATACTAATGCTAATGCTAATGCTAATGCTAATGCTAATGCAAATGCTAATGCTAATGCTAATGCTAATGCTAATGCTAATGCTAATGCTAATGCTAATGCTAATGCTAATGCTAATGCTAATGCTATTCAATGCAAAAGAAATACCATTTCTGGAGTTCAGTTCCTTGGTAGGGTATCATGACGTTGAGCATTCTCGCCGTATGCAACATTTTTGCCTTGGACTGTAACTCGACTAAAAACAACAACAACAACAAAAGCAACGAAAACTCGCATAAAATTTTAACACATTTACGCAGCGCTCATAAATTTTATGATGTGTTGAATATTCCCGAGGGCTCAGACACTCGACGACGAGCGCCACATAAATCGCATAGTGCCAACTACCCCATATGTGAGTGTGTGTGTGTGTGTTGCCGCATATTTATACACACACACACATGATGTGTGCGTCGGGTTAGACCTCTGCGAGTGGCTAATAATTTACAAACTGCCCTGGGACTGGGCTAAGGGCAAACGGATTTCAGATGGCATCAGGCACTAGTAAAATAAAAATTGGCCTTTGTTCGGCTCGAATGATGAGATTGAAGTGCCCATAACTAGAGCACCATCAAATAAATCATATCACATCATGTCGTGTGTATGCATTCTCGTAAAAATTTATACTTCTTATCACAGCGATAAATTTTTTACATGCAGCCCAATATCTATAATTAATTTGTTTATTAATTAAACATGAATATCGAACTGAGCTTGATGAATGGCCAAATATTATATGTAGATGCATATATTATTAATGAAATATAAATTGCGAATAGATATCTAGATCGAAATGCCATTTCAAAGATATTTACATAAGTCAAGCTAGAAGCTTGCTATGGTAACAGGCAGAAGAAGGAGGAATTTAAAATCTATTATGTAGGTCTAGGTGAATAGACAGACTTTGACTGCAAATATATTAGAGAATACTTTACTTTATTTAGGAAAATGAAAAACAAAAAAAGAGCAAATAAAACAATCCTTTTTGACAGGCAATTAAAATAGATAAATGCCAAAAGAACGTCCTGCAGAATAGCAATTCAATTTAATTGAACAAATTGTCAACGGAAAATAATTCTTTTAGCTATTAGTTCCATTGTGTTTTGTGACAGTTGGTGACAGAAATTAATTGAAATGCAACCGCTTCGTTTGTAGACTAATATTGTATATTCACATATATGTATAGAAGTTATCGCATTTGTGGTTAACAATCCCACGATCAGCCATTTGAACAAAGCTTAGTTCGCTTTCCTAGTGAATTCGAGTATTTGATGTTTGTGTATTGCGTGTACGTGCGGGCGTACAGCGCGTATACGCAATCATTTTCAGCCAAGTAGCCGCAATAAACTGCATTCTGCGGTGACATCTAGCAAACAAAACCGCAACAGCATGCACACAAACACACACACATACACACACACACACGGACAGGTTATCAGCTGCTGGCGCTGGTTGCACGCTTATCGCAACGGCAGCCATTGCATCTGTTGGGGCAGGCGCACAAGTGCGGAATGATGAGCGGCATGTGGGTGGGGCGAGTGAGCAGGTTAGTGGCAATAGTTTCCACTGGCTTAGCACAAATGCTGGCGGCCATTGTGCAAAAAATGTTTCACGGCCCGAGAGCTGTGGCAACGTGGCACACGGTGCGTATGAAATATTTCCTTTGCTAGCCGAGGCAGACACGGATAACAAACGCAGGATATTTTATGAAAAGCGCTCTATAAGTGCCCACGCAACAAAATTCAATTAATAGACTGCCAACTACTGCCTCCACATGCACTATATATTATTGTTTCAAACAAAGTAAATGAAAAAATACAAATAAAATGTAAAAAAGAACAGAAGAAAAACAAGGCAACCGACTGTACAATGCTATGGGTAACTAAGCTAATCTGTTTATACTACTGATAGTTTACGAATTGCTATCGATAGTGCCAAGTTGTATAACAACAAAGGGCTTTTAGCCATATGTGGGTTAAGCGCTTAACAATTTAATTCCATGATGAAATGCATTTCACTAAAAGCGACGGAAGCTTTTTATAAGCAGATTAATATGTGGCTCTGCGCCGAGGTGTGTTCGTGAACTTAGCACTGATTATCGATATTTAATTTACAGCTCAAGTTAATGCCATTCATCAATCACACCTCGTTGACATTCACATTTGCAATTTCTTTATGAGCGTCCGCAATGCAAATATTAATTTTGTAGCACAAATAGAAAATGCCAAATGAATTGTATCAGTTTTTTTTTATTAATTTTTACACCGACTGTAAGCGTACTTATCTGCCGCACTGTTGGCCCACATTTGCGCTGTTGCTATTTATTTGCTTTTCATTCATATGGATTTCCCATCCTTTTATATTGAATGGTATTTTTTTCAGTTGGCTTATATATTTCATTGGCTATGAAAATGTATTTTAAAAAATGTGGGGTAGCTAAAATAAAAATAAAAATAAAAATAAAAATATATTTGATGTATTTTGGTTTTATATATTATAAAATTTATTTTAATATATTTGCTTGCAAACAAAATTCGTTGTAGTTATTAATTTCAATACTATGCTGCCAAATACAGGGTAGCTCATGGTCTATAGCTCGTGAACTTGGAATTTTTAATTAAAATTCAACTGTAAATTACGCATGCAACAGCTATTAACAAACGCTTGCATTTTTCCAATAATACACGCTCATTGAGCTATACAAATATTAAAAAAATATTAATAATAAAACAAAATAGGAGAACTCTAGTCGGTAGTGTCTGACTAGCAGATACCCTGAACCCTTGGCAGAGCTCCTTTGCCAATCATACACATACAGTTGTAGTTGCTGATTAAGTTTTCTTCTCATTGGACTTTGTTAATCAATCATTTTCACAGCTTGCTAATGACATCTGTATGTGTCTATTTGCCAAAGCACAAGTCTCTAGTATGTGAAATACGTTTTAAATTAGTTTGCAATGTGATGAGGCATTCAGCATTCGCAGTGCTCAAAAGCTGTGTATTCATCACTAGCTTTTGTAGTGTGGAAATTGCAGTTACGTGATAGACTGGCAGGCTGACTGACAGATAGACAGAGTAACATGTCTAGATCCACAGCTCCTTCCACCTGTCACATGCATGTTCACACAACCATTATACCCTGCAGACCTACTTGCAAATGATTAACACATAATCAGTGATTAGAATGCATGTTAAATGTTTCATGAACATAAATAGATAATGATATGTTCAGCATTTCGTTCGGCTTTTGTCATTTACATATAATTGAATGTCACTAATATGCAGAACTTTCAATTAATTCATTGTTATTTATTATACGCAAATTGTTGCAAATTGTCAGGCATTTAAATATTCATAAAAAAATCGGAATTCGAGCGAGATAAAAGAAGCAAAAGAAATACAAATGAAAATGAAATAAATTAGGTAAAATTAATTATAAATTTATATAAACTGCATTTAAGTACAATCTAATCCAAGCATAATAAACAGCTAACAGTAATTAGTCAATGCTGAGCTGTAAAACAGTTTTGGCTGTAAATCAAATGTTCACAAATTCAGATATCAAACAGAAACTCACTTTATATGAGCAGCGCTTGACAGCTGGGCTATGCAATTATCGTTCACTTTTTAGCACGTGAATCCATATAGAAATATAATAAACTTATTTAAGCAACGAATACTTTTATTTCGAATGCATTAAGCAAAGGCTAAAGACTAAGCTGCTTGACTAAGAGACAGAAGACTTGCGATTCTTTTCTTGAATATCCCTGGGACGTAGTCGAGGCAAAAGGTGATCAGATCAAGACAAAGTTAATTAATTCAATATTTTTGGTGATTGGCATACTTTATATACTTTAAAGTACTACGAAAACATTTGTCAAGGCACATCCAATGGCGTAATATAACAGAAATAGCAATAACAAATAGTAAATAGACATTTACAGGGACGCCAAGTGATGCAGAGTCGACCACATCTCACTCCAACCTGTTCTACCCCTTAGGGCACACACACTATAACTATATGACACACTTTCAATAGGTTTCAGGTAACTAGAAAAAAGTCGCTCACACAGTTGGCTGGCAGCTGTTGCTTGGTGTTTAATGAAATTAAAAACTGTTCTCCATGTCGTTTCTAACTTGATTTTGAAAGTTCGCCAGTTTTTCTGTAACGTGCTGTCGTCGTAGTTGTTATTAAATTTGTTAGCTGACTCTAATCAAATTCTATAGCAAAAGCTCAACTTTTCAGAGCCAATAAGCGAATGAAGCCGAGGGCTCACCCAAAGACAATTGCAGCCAGCAGCCGAAAAAAACTTGCGATTGCAACCGCCATTGTTGCCATTGGTTGGCTGTCACCAAAAAAAAAAAACAAAAATGAGAAGAGCGAAGGGAAATGTTGCACACATAGACAATCAGCACGACAAGTGGCAACAATTTCGAGTCCATTGAGAAATCAGAGAGCAAAACACATGCACTGTGCGAAGCCAAGCTCATCCTGGCAGTTGTCGTCCTTGGCTTGCCAAGCTGTCTGTGAAATGTGTAACGAGCGGAAACCGCAGCGTGGAGCGGGAGAGGGAGAGAGAGAGGGGGAGGGGGAGAAAGTGAGATGTAGAGTGATAACATTGAGCAGGATAGCTTTTGGCAGCCGTCTGCCACCTGCCACCTGCCAGCTGCCAGTCTGCCAAACGTCCCGCTTGAGTGTGCATAAAAAAGGGTCACTCATAGCCAGCTCCTGCTGAGCGCTTGGCTAAGCTATCGCTGTGTCACATGCTGTGCTGCCACCGCTGCTGCTGCTATGACTGTTCTTCTGGCATATGCACTCATTTCCAATGCAATAATATGCAATCATAGCAATGCCAGCTGCAGCAACCAAAAAAACAGCTGAAGTCGTTAGCACTCGACGTGGAGATGCTCTGTTCACAGCTCAGTAAAATGACGAGCAAAATGGAAATATTTTAAAAATTTCAAAAATTTACATATTAAATTTGTTCTGTTTTGGAAACAATTTAAGCCAGGCTATCATAATAAGAGTGAACAGAGTTTACCTGAAGTATATTAGCCTCATGAAGTATATTAGCCTTAGAGATACCTATTGCTTATGTCTTAAAAGAGGCCAAGTCTCCTTTACTTTAAGCCTTAACGATTATCTAATCTTTTCATTGCAAAGCAAACTAATTCATCAAATTTAATAGCACAAATATATATATTCATATTCATATTCACAAATATATATATATTTATTTATTCACATTCACATTCATTTTGTGCCCTTCCCCTTTAGATATTACTTATATATACTTTTGCCTACATTTTTCCAATCCGCAATTTTTTGTGATCTTCAGCTGCTGTTTCGTCGTCCTCTCATGGGCTTCTTTTAGGTCAGATATTTGCAGCCAAAAAGGTCGAAGCTGTAGGCACAAGTGAGGGAAATAAAGCAGCTCTCAAGCAACTCGCCCGAGCGTGTTTATTGAAAATATATATAGAGTATAGCTAGGATTATTCACTATGCACTATATTTAAAATGCATGTTTCATATCTGAACAATGAGTTCTAACATTGCAAATGTTGCGCATTCGCATTAGTTGCTGAAAAATGGAATTAAATTTTTTTGAATTATGAACTTTGGAAACCATATATCGGCTGCAAGCTGCACTCTATAAGCTGGACAGAGGGCAAAGTTTGCTGATGACGCAGCAGCAGCAGCAGCAGCAGCAGCATGTGCACCTGTGCCTGGTGCTGCCTCTGGCCTGATGTGAGCACTGCCATTGTTAGCATTTTCATTCTTTTCATTTGTATTTATATATACATTTTTTTGTTGTTCGATGCCAGCCTTTCTATTAGCCAGCAACTGCAGCGGCTGCTGCAGCGGCTGCTGCCATGCTGACGCACAACTGTACATAAAATTTAACTTAAGGCAGGGCATGTTGTTGCCGGACTGCGACTCTCAACGTGACTCCCATAATGACTCTGACTGTGACTGGCTGTGGCCGGGCCGCATGGCTTTGGAAGCCATTAATGTTAGATGGAACGGCAAACAGCAACAGACACCAGATCGTAGCCGAAATGCTGCGGTTGCGGGTAGCCGACAGCCAAACATGTTCCCTGTCACACAATCAGATAAGCAGATAGAAAGAGACGCAGTCAGGAGAGATAGAGCGGACCAGGCAGCCAGACTTAACAAAATCCATTTCAGGCATTAAGGCGAGCTCCTTCTCAAAAGTGTGCGTCTCTAATTCATTTCATTTGCGGTTCTGTTTTCCTCTCTGCTTGCCAAAGCTATTTTATTTATTTAATCAATTTGTAACGCTGTGAAATAACTGTATATACATTTATATACATATATTCATATAAAGTGATGTATATGTCTACCTATCTATGCCAACTGAATATATTATTATAGGCATCAGAAAAGAGTGTTGAATAACTTATCAAAACTTTTTTATAGTATTGCAAAACACAAAATCCTAATGTGCGCAAAGACTTGACTCTTTTCTAGCACCTATAACACTATTTTATTTAGTGTTGCGAGACCAAACAAGGTTTCGATAAGTTATACAACACTCTTATGATATATATATATATATATATATATATATCCCCTCTAAAGGAACAGTTTACTTAATATAATTTCCTTTTTTGTACTGCCCCCACAACACTACATATGCTGCCGTTTTGCAACACTGCAACTTTAGCTCTTTTGCCTCAGCATTTTTTCTGCAAAGAGTATTTCTATGAGAGCCGTAGATTTTACTCAGCATTTTATACCCGTTCAAAATGTGAAGCGAGTCTATTGGTGCTGTAAAATATGGAATCTTTAATCGCATAGACGCTCAGCCTTTCCACAGTTAGAATGCCAAGACTGACTTCATATATCTACTGTCTAAATGTTATATAAGGCATATCAAATATAGATGCTTATCATACCTATCATATTCCTAGATCTATTCACATAATAAATTTTAATGATATTTACAAGCTGTTTTTTTAAATTCTGAACGAGTATTAGGCAGTCGGTTATGCAGTTTATTTTCATTTCTATTTTCCACACACACATACATACACATATATTTTTTTGCTGGTTAAAATTTGCTTAATTGAGTCCTGCACGGTACATGCGTTCCAGCTCCCAGCGGACACATTGGGTCGGCATTGTTTCAGCTCGTGCCGTTGGCTGCTGCTGCTGCTGCTGCTAAAAGATTTAAAGCATAATTCACAATTTGTGTGGCCTACGACGCACGCGGCTTGACCATTTGGCATACTGAAATTCAGTTATGGGTCAGCTGACTGTGTGGTGACATTTTAAAATGCCACAAATGTTGCATGATGCTCTGCTCTGCTGTTTTAATGAAATAAACAAAGAGAAAGGCAATCAGCTCTGAGCAAAGATAGATGCAACAAAAGTCTAAAATAAAGCAGTGAGCCAAATTAACTGAATATGAATATATATGTATGTATTTATTCAAAGTAAACATTTGACTCTGTATTTTATATGCTAAAAAATCGTTTTAGAAAAGTGCTTTTGTTCCTTTTGTGCATGACATTATAACATACACACGCACAACAAAAAGTCAATGGGCAAATGTTCAAGTTTACTTTGCAACTTGACAAACATTTAATGAGAAAAAGCGGGGGCAAAGGGGAGGTTAGGTCTCCAGTTGCTTGCCTCGAAACGCTTAACAAAATTTACATTATTATCTGTCATTATTAAAATATGTGCATAAATGTATGCACAGACCTGTCAAAGTGTGTATGTGTGTGTGTGTGCGTGCAAGTGTGTATGCAAATACAATAATAATATGCAAATTTTTAACAGCATTTTATGTGTAATTTAAGCCGCTTGTTCAACACTTTTTCCACTCACTCTGTCGCCCTCTCTCTCTCCCAGTCTCTCTCGCTCTCTTTCTGCCTTTCTCCTTCTGTCCTTCTTTGTGCCTTTTATCTATCAAATGTCACTGGGCTTTTGGTAAAAATTGTAATGCCCGCATATTCGCTTTTGCAGTTCCCAGCAATGCGCGCTCTATCCATATCATCGGCAGACGCTTTCATCCTGGTCTACGATGTCACCGATGCGTCCACGTTCGAGGAGGTGCGGGCCATACGAGATCAAATACATGAGACAAAGGCAACCACAGCGGTGCCAATTGTGGTTGTTGGCAATAAGGTGGACCTGCTGGCCGAGGATGGAGAACTGCGCGAGGTGAGTCGACGCGCACGGGTCAATACTAATAATAATGATCATTGTCATTAATATTAACATTGTTATTGTCATTATTATGATCATCTACAATTATGTTAAATATCATTGCTAATATAATTATTATTTGCATTAATATTATCATTGTTAGTGTCATTATTATGATCATCTATAATTATGTTAAATATCATTGCTAATATAATTATTATTTGCATTAATATTATCATTGTTGTCAGCATTACTATTATTCTCACAGCAATTAACATTAGTCTTATCATTACTATTAACATTTCTATTAGTATTAATATTATTTCCTTAGCAATTATCATTATAGTAATGATTCATTATTATTACTCAATGCTCAATCTCATTACTAATACAATTATTATTATCATTGCTATTAGTATTAGCATCATCATTAGTATCAATATTATTACTTTTCATCACTCGTTTCATTATAATCATTACTTCATTATTATAATTATCATTATTATCGTATTTATTAGTGGCGACAATGAGACGCGATGGTTTTGCGAAGCCGCGGCTACTTCCATTATTATAATTGTTATTATTTTCATTATTATTCTCATTGTTATTATCATTATTTTGGCGTATATGCTTAACAATTAATTTCAAGCGCGCCTTGTGGCCCAAATGACAACAGCAACGGCATTTCTAACTGATTTAATTTTTGTTGGCAAAAGCACTCAAAGGAGTGTTTATAAAACACACACCAGTACACACAAAAACACACACACACACACACCAGTAGGCACAGACAGGCCGCAGTAATTCGTAACCCGTTTATAAGCTATGCAAATTGCTTTTGTTTCGGCCCAAGCAATTATGTAAAGTTTGTCAAGCGTGACCAGCTACGTGACGACGGTGTAGGGTGTAGGGTGTAGGGCTTGGGGCGTAGGGCGTGGCCTGGGTGACTACTTCAATTGGGCACAACAAACTCCTACTGAGCCTAGTCCACAACTTGCATTGAAAGTAAAATAAAAGCCAAAAGTAAAATTTATTTTGTCTTTTTCAGTTTTGTTTTCAACTTTTGCCAAACTTAGCTAAACAATTCGCTGGATTTAATGACATCTATATATTTTGCAATCTGTTGTCAAGCTCACATACATTTAATTATCAATGACAGATGAAGATTAGAATAATTCAACTGACTATTTTCATACCAACATCTGAAATGTGATATTCTGCTTTTAATTTTCTCAAATATGTATGTAAAGAGTAATGTCAGTTTCGATAACTATAATTCAACTAGCTGTTTAAATACTCAGTCAGATCTGCCACCTTGACATGAATCGTTTGACTTAAACTTAGCTGTTTAGATGCCACTTGAGTTACGTCTTTATGGCTGCATTCAAGATGCAGGCAACATGCTGCACAGCTAAGAAGCTTAAGCAACATGAGTGAAGAAAAGATAGCCACATAGAGTTGAGTATTGAATAAAGCGCAGTAAATCGATTCAGTGCCTACATTCTAGACTTTATTGGTTAAATTACAGAGTAAATTGGGCTCTACGCTTACAGCCAGCTTAGTCGAGGCAGCCACAGCAATGATTTACCACTCTCTGAAAATATAGCTTTAAAAGATAGTAAAACACAATGACATTGCTCAAACCATTGGAATTTTCATTCCTTTTGCTCTGTTTTGGTCAGCCTTGACAACAACTTTGAACGGTGTATGTGCACCTGGAACACATATATATTTTGTGATACAAAATGCTAAACAAAAGAAGTTGCAATAAAAGTTCATTAAGTCGTAAACCCTTCAACTATTCTAATGAAGTGTAAGCTCAAAGGAGCAAAAGTCACGCGAAATAAGATCCCAGCAAAAGTTGCTGCAAAGCCCTTTGTGCATAATTAGTGCCAGACGTGGCAACATTCGAGTGAGCCACAAAATTAGCACAAAATGGCAATGGCAATGGCAATGGAATGCACAGCAAGAACCACTGTGCACAGTGAGCAAGACGCAGCAGAAGTGAACGATGAAAAGATTCAGAAAGTCAGATTTCTCTTAACTTTTATAAAAATAAAAAAGTGAACTAAATAATAAAAAAATAAAATAAATAATATGCATAGCTTAGCTCGATTATCACTTAAATAATCGAAGTGAAATCCGCTAAAGTTACACTATAGAAAATAAAATAAAACACAAAATGCTAAACATTTGCTGGAATTGTAAAACTTTTGCATTCAACTTGAGTGGAACAAAAAAAATCACTTTCCAGTGGCTAAGCGCACGAATTTTGTTGTTGCCTTGAAGTTTGTGTCGAAAGCGCCAGTAGATATGCAATGGCTATTGGTGCATTGTATACATATCTATATATATATATATATATTACGTATACGTATTCGCATTACCCAAACCTCCCCGCGGCCACTTACAGAACTTTTCCGCACAGTTTTTATCATCCGACGCCAACTTTTGTCGCTGTCGCAGTGGCAGTCGCAGTTTATTGCCGTTTCTTGCATATCGTTTCATTTGACAGCAAGCACAATACATATATTTATATATGTTTGTATGCATGGGCTACATAAATACCCTGTAATAACGTCAAGCATATCTTTAATGATCGTCGTTTGGCCAAATGGAATTTTGTATTAGTTTATGCAAATTGAGGGCCAAGAGCCAGCTGCGCTGTCTCTTTTTTACCCCGTGGCCAGTTTAGATCTTAAACTCAATTTAAAGTACCCAGACACAAACACACACACAGAGAAAGGTACACACAGTCAAATTATCTGCTGTAGAATTTGCCTTAAATGGATTTAACCAACGTTTGCTTTAAATTCAATTTCATTTCTTTCAAAATAATTTATTAAAATTAAAATACCAAACTTCTTTAAGTTTTGCTCTCAGTGGGCCACTCCATGACTTCGTATATTTATTATTTATAATTTATATTATGTATTATTTTTATTATTTATAATTTATATTATATGTTTTATTTATATTATGTATTCTTATTATTATTTGATACAGACAATAATCGACTTAGGCTTTTCTTAGACGCTATAAAAGCTACCCTTGATTACCTTGGATTGAACTGAAGCTGACACAAATTTGGTTATTTTGTATTCAGGAAAAAAAGCAAATTAAAAAATAATATAAAATGAACATTTGTATATTGGATTATTTATATATATAAAGAATATTTTGCCGTTCTCTCCCTGTCTCTGGCCAACAATTGTCTGCAAGCGCGCAGCAGCTTTGTAATCGGTTCTCCCATCGAATTCATTTTTTCTAAACTCACAGCACTTAAAACACCAGTTCAATAAATAATAATCTGACTATGCTAAGTAACCTAAAGCATTTAATATAAACTTTGTAAATAAATGAAGTCAGAGTTGCAGAATAAATAGACAACTTCCAACGTATTATTTTTTAAATTACTAACATATTGCCCTACACTCAAATGTAAATTTTATTTAGACTAATAAAATGGGATACACATGTCTGGCTACATCTATGTCTCTATATATATACATATATAAATATACTTATGTATATTTGTTTTTTTCCAAACATGAAATTGCTAACTTCGAAATTTGCCTAAGCCTCCTGTGAGGCTGTTGCTGTTAAGCAGCAAAAATAAATCACTCTCAGCTGTCAAATTAAATACAAAATAATTTAAAATTACTTTTCAAATCGTGCGACAATTCGAACCCTTTTTTGGCTTTGGTTTTTGTTGCCGCTGCTGCTGCTGGTGCTGCTGGTGCTGCTGCCGCAGCTGCTGCTGTTGTTGTTGTTTCCTTTCTTTGGACAGCTCTTTGAAAATTTCAATTTTAATTTATTTGCAGTTTTGTGTTGCGTGTTGTTTGGCACCAGCAGCGTTTGGTCCACTCGGCGTATACTTGATATTTCATTATGTGCTCCATTTTCTACTTCTTTTTCTGCTGCGTGCCTTTTTTACCACACACACACTTCTGTGTGTGTGTTCAGTCAGTTTATTGTCAATTTCAATAGTCCAGACAATGAGAGTGTCTTCTTCCTCTTCTTCTGCTTCTTCTTCTTTTGGGTGTATTGACTTTAACCGAGTTCTAATATAATAAAAATGCAAATTGCTCAACGCCAGCAGCGGAAAACTGTCGCGTTTTTTTTTATTTTATTTCATTTTTTTTTGTATTCATTATTATTTTTTGGGGGTTTTGGGTTTGGGCTTTTGGCTATCCTTCTCTGGCTAGCGTCTTTGTTTAACGAAGTGAACTTTAGTCTTTTACTATGTATTTAGGCTAAGTTGGGATGCACAGTTTCTGTTGGCCATTTTAAAGCCGACTGCCACGACGCGTCGGCTGGCCCAAATGTAAAGCCGCCAGCTGGACCAAGAAGCGTTTTTGCCTTTTTATGTTTCAGCTGCTCGCTCTTTGGGGTTTGCTCATTTGGAAGAATTGGGCTTTTTTGTTTTTGGTTTTGTTAGGACTCTGGCTTAGTTTTTCAGCTTCAATTCGGTTTAGTTAGATTCGATATTTCGTTGTTTCGGCTTTTCACTGTCAACCTAAAAAAAAATGAAAAATAAGTCCGCAGCTTGCCTTTTTCTCTCTCCATTTTGTTTTCCTTTTCTTTTGTTGCTGTCTGCATCTCTATTATTTATTTTCACTTCATTTTTTTTTCATCACTTACCGCCACCGCAATTCAGACGTCTATGTGCGTTTCCATGACCGATAAGAACTAGACCCGAATCGCAAAATGGACTCTCCATCTAAATGCCTCAAATCACTTTTGCTCGTCTGCCATTGTGTACACGTCTTGCTTCTTTTCTCTTCATTTTGCCTGTCTACCATTGAAATTGAATTTCATTCTTACTTTTTACTTAAACATCACCGGTTTCCGCACACTTGGCGGCTTTTAGATTGCGCATGCTAAGCAATGATTTCATATGCTTTAATTTTCTGACGTCTGACATCTGCTTAACAGAACGATTTGAGTATATAAAGTGATTTGATATGGGACAACATTATTTACATCTCAATACAAAATGTTATTCTTATAAATGAGTAACTAACAGACTGAATTCAACTATTTTATTTATTTTTTAATAATTTTTTTATTTCTAAATATATCAGACATTTTCTTTATTTTCTCTTTATTGTCACACAACAATTACAAATGGAAAAATTTTGCAGCCACCTCTTGCTATACATATATAATAAAAAATGTAAGCTATCTTCGTCTCTCTCTGGGTTAGCATTCTCAGCTGGTTACTTACTTACTTTACTGTAGCTTAGCAGCCAGCTTAGTCAAGGCAGTTAGGGGAATCAGTTGGTATTTCATATATAATGGCATGAGTGTAGCTTTAAAGAAAAATAATAAGCAATGAAGTCTATTCAGCCAGTTTTGGTATATTACAATTTGTTTTCCTATAGCTTCTACTTGGTCGCCTAAGATGAAGACGCAACTGCAGTCGAAATTAAGGTCTGCTGATGGCAATCGAACTGACAGATGCTCGAAATGTTATTATTGCTCAAACAAAGATTCCAATATTTTTATTTTTTTATTTATTTTATTTTGTTTTTATTTCAGGTCAAAGCATTACACCCCTTTAGACTATTGTGTTATTGTGTGTTCTGCAAGTTCAATTGTTGTGCGTTGTGTTTTACTCTGTTCACGGTATGATATAAGTTGCATATATAGGTACATAGATACATATATACATAAATAGGGCTTTCACGTACTTTGATATAGATACATATATATACACACATATATATATATATTTGTATATATAAATACGTATTTACGTATATGTATATATGCTTTCTCATATTCATTTGTAGAATAAATATATATTCATATAAATATATATTAATATATATATATATATATATATACACATATATATATATATATATATATATTGGCATTGGTTTTCAAACACCCTGGCTCCATAACGACGTTACTTATTCTGGAAATTTTGGGTGTTCGAATTCAAGTTTAATTTTGGTTTTCGAATTTCGTTTGGATTTGCCTAATTCATATTGATGGGCCAGACGGGTATGTGTCGATTGTTATTATTAGGATGATTGTTGTTGTTGTTGTTGCTATTGTTGTTGTTAGGGTTGTTGCTATTGTTAGGGTTGTTGTTGTTGTTAGGGTTGTTGCTATTGTTAGCATTGTTGTTAGAGCTAAGGTTGATGTTGTTGTTGTTGTTATTATTGATGTTGTGATTGTTAAAGTTATTCTGATTGATGTTGCTGTTGTTGTTGTTGCTGCTAGTGTTCAGGTTGTTGCTAGCTTGAATGTTGCAGATGATGTTCTCATTGTTATTGTTATTGCTGCTGATGTTGCTGTTACTGCTGCTGTCGTTGTTGTGGCTGATGCTGCCCTCATTAATGTTACCATTGCTAATAAGATTATTATTATTAGTGCTGAAATAGCTGTTATTCTCCATTTGCGGTAAATTCCAATGATTGGCAGACAGCTCATGTGGCAGAGCATTATGCGACATATACCAAATGCGAAACTTGCCGGCCTGTGGCGCCCCCACCTGCGGCACGAGTCCATTGTTAATAAAGACGGGCGCCTTAAAATTGAGGCCGGGGCACGGTTGAAACTGCGGCATTTGTTGCATTTTGGTCAACTGTTGCTGCTGCTGCTGCTGCTGCTGCTGTTGCTGTTGCTGTTGCTGCTGTAGTTGTTGCTCCTGTTGCTGTTGATGTTGCTGCTGCTGTTGATGGTGCTGCTGCTGCTGCTGTTGGTGCTGTTGTTGGTGTTGCTGCTGCTGCTGCTGCTGCTGCTGTTGTTGCTGTTGCTGCATGATTTGCTGTTGCAGCTGCTGCTGCAGTTGTTGCTGCTGCAGCTGCTGCTGCTGTTGCAGCTGCTGTTGCTGCTGCTGTTGCAGCTGCTGCTGCTGTTGCTGCTGCAGCTGCTGTTGCTGTTGTTGTTGCAGCTGCTGTTGCTGTTGTTGCTGCTGGTGTTGCTGTTGCAGCTGCTGTTGTTGCTGTTGCTGCTGATGTTGCTGTTGCAGTTGATGTTGCTGTTGCAGTTGCAGTTGCTGCTGTTGCTGTTGATGTGGCTGTGGCTGTTGCTGCTGTTGCTGTAGCTGCTGCTGCTGTTGCTGCTGCTGTTGCTGCTGCTGCTGTTGCTGCTGCTGTTGCTGCTGCAGCTGTTGTTGCTGCTGCTGTTGCTGTTGCTGCTGCTGCTTTTGCTGCAATTGCAGCTGCTGTTGCTGCTGTTGCTGTTGCTGCTGCTGCTGTGCCTGTTGCTGCGCCTGCTGCTGCGCCTGCTGATGGTGCTGCTGCGCCTGTAGCTGCTGATGTTGCTGCGCCTGCTGCTGCGCGTGCTGCTGCGCCTGCTGCTGCGCGTGTTGCTGCGCCTGCTGCTGCGCCTGCTGCTGCTGGTGTTGCTGCTGCTGTTGCTGTGTCCACTGCTGCCCAGGATGTTGCCACGCTTGGGGTGCATACAAAAATTGCGGGGCTGCTGGGGTAGGCGCCAGTGTTGATGGCGGCGGTGGAGGCGGTGGCGGCGGTGGTGTTGGCGAAAGCACCAATGCAGCTGCTGCTGCAGCAATTCCAGCTGTTGGTGTGGCTGTTGCTGCTGTGGCGGCTGCTGCTTGCTCCTGCGGCTGCTCCTGTTGCAGCTGCCATTGCAGATGGCGCTTGAGCAGCAAGTGCAGCTGGCGCAGCTGAAGCAGCGTCTGCTGGAAGAGCTGGCGATTGGGCACCGAGGGCAGCAACTGATCAATGCTCTGCACGAGGCGCCGCGTCTGCTGCTGCGCGTTCATCAGCTGCTCGGTCAGCTTCTGCTTCTGATCAATTTGTGTCTTCTCCTTGGGCAGCGGCGACGACTTCTTGTCCATCGATGGTTTCTCGGCTTTTGGGTCGGCGACCTTCTTCTGCTCATTGCCCAGCGAAGACGCCTTCTGCTCGTCGTCGGTGAAGCGCCAGGGCTCAAAGCGCTGGCGACGCTCGCGCTCAAATTGACGCTCGCGCTGCCAGCGCAGCCAGGCATCCAGCTCCGCATTCACCGGACTCTCCATGCGCTGTGACTGTTATGGGGAGAGCGTGTGAGCTATGTGGCCCATTGAGGAAATGCAAGAAATACTTACAAACTGTGAATCGCCGTGCCACAACGTGGTCGGATCCTTGTGCTCCTTGGTCGAGCTCACATTTATATTCAGACTATTCATGGCTGCCATACGCTCGGCGCGCTCTGCGCCGATCGGCGGCAATTTTTGGCTATTTTCCATGATGATTCGTTGATTAATTGTGCTAGTTTCAGAGTATTGCAAAACTATTGCTGTCAGAAGTGGTTCTAATTGTAGTTAAATTTCCAGTGCCATGCCCAAAATGAATTCTAACCCAAGGCCACCTTATCTCATAATTTTTCGCTTTACTCTCAAATCGTTTCTAGAAAAAACACTTTCAGTTGGCCTTTACTTTTGCTTGCCTGGGCGCACTTCATTAATTTGAAATGTGAATCGATTATTCTCAAAGTGCCTTGCCATATGAGCAATAAATCTAACTAGGGACTATAGAGCGAATCTTCTTAGTCGATATATTTCTCTATCGCATCAACTGCCTTTACTGCTAGTAGGGCGAGTCCATTTAAAATGGCTCTGAAATATACTAACGGTATCAAGTGTGCCTAAAAATTATTCATATACCAGATTTTTGTACAACGGTCTCTTTTTACCTCTATTTCTATCGCTTTCCTCCCTCCCTCTGCTCCTTTGCGCGTGTCTCATTCTCTCTTTAACTAGCTCTCAATATTTTTTTTAAACGTTTTTTCTCTCTCGATGTCTACACAATTCTTCTCTTTATCTCTATATATATGTATTTCCTATGTCTCTTCTATCTCTCTCTCTCTGTCTAGCTTTGTCTTCGTGACTCTCTCTCAATGTATACCCCTCTCTCTCTCTCTTTGTTTCCTCTATCTGACCTTCAATCGCTTTCTATATGTCTCTCACTAACTCTCTCTTCTCTATTTCACGCTCTCCCTATATATCGCTAGCTCTCTCTCACTCTCTCTCTCTCTCTCTCTCTCTCTCTCTCTCTCTCTCTCTCTCTCTCTCTCTCTCTCTCTCTCTCTCTCTCTCTCTCTCTAGCTCTAATTTTGTTTTTCTCTCTCTGACTTTCTCACTCTCTATAAGTCTCCTTCTCCTTCTCTCTCTCTGACCTCTCTAACTATCTGATCTGATAATCATTCCCCCACCTTCGCTCTGTGCTTCTTTCATTGTCATTCGCTTTAAGAACCACCTTTCTATGCAATTCTCATTGAAATAGCAGACACTCTCAACATTTGTGCCCGAGTTAGAATATTTTATTTTAGTTCTTTGCTTCGAACATAAGTAAGTTGAGCATATTTATTTTTATTGCAGCTTTTGAAGACATAATCATACAATTTTATTTTATTTTAAAGTATTTTGAAACGTATTTTTCTCATTTGAGAACATTGTGCTCTTGCAGGTGGAGTATGCGACTACCGAGTCGGTGGTGACTGTCGATTGGGAGAATGGCTTTGTGGAGGCGTCGGCAGCCAACAATGACAACATCACACAGGCAAGTGCTGGCCTCTAGCAGCTGCGTTGGCAGCTGTGTGGGGAGTGGAGTTAGTAATTCGAGATGCTTTGTTATTGGCAGGTATTCAAGGAGCTGTTGGCCCAGGCCAAGATTACGTACAACCTGAGTCCGGCGCTGCGTCGCCGCCGGCAGTCGCTACCGCAACAAATTGGCAACAATGGGCCTGGTACACCGCTGCACCACCAGCACCACCATCATCACCATCAGCAGCAGCAACCGCATCAAGCGTCATCGCACGGTTCCGGCTCCGGTTCGGCCTCCACATCGTCGGGCGCCGCCGGTGGGGCACACGGCTCGCATACGCCAACGCCCGCTCAGCTACAGCATCTGCAGCGCATACAGGAGCGGAGCCTGGGCGCCAAGCGCAACTCCTGCACCATTTCCTAAGCCAATTTGGCATTTAACTATGTAACTGAAACTGAACAAACGGTCTCCTACAAATGGTTTTCAATGTTTCACAAATAATAAACGTTTTACAATTTATGTATTTACGATCTTATGTATTCACAACTCAAGTGTACCTCTTGCTACTAACTTTAGTACCTATCTCGAGCAAGTTTTTTCGCTCAAACTAATACACACACGCCAGCCCTGTCTCGCCCTCTCTCTCCCTCTCTCTCTCTCTCTGTCTCTATCTCTCTCTTGCTCATTTCTAGCAGAAGCTCTAACTTACTACAAGATTCACATGCCAATATTAATGTTAGATATTTCTATATATATATATATATATTTAACACTCACAGATATGTAGCATCTATAAAGAGCTGTTCCACTAAACTATGCACAAGAATCTGTAAATACTTGACAATATCTGAAACATAAAACTTGACCAAAACCAAAAAAAAACCCACTTCTAATTCCTCTTTCAATTCTCAGTCGATGAATTTCCATGTTTAGTTAACTATAATACTTTAAGAAGAAGCAGAACAAGAAGAAAACACAATTTTACTCAAGCAAAACTTATTCAAATCTTAATACATGTTTACACAGTTGCTATTTCTAACAATATTACCAAAAAACTAAATAAACTAGAAACTAAATGTCGTATATGTGGCGCCCAAAGCAAAGGCGGCCGTTGAACCGCTCCTGTGGCTAAGCATAGAAAGGGTTTTAGGTGTGTGAATGTGTATCTGTGTGTGTGAGTGTGTTTACCTAAGCGAAATGTGAAGAAAACGTAAATAAATTATAATAGTTTATATAGGCAAACCATCTAAAATTTCTGTTGAACTTCTGTTAAATCTTGACTCGACTATGATATACCCTGTCTAAAATATAAATAACCAAATGCATAATTCTTAAGAATTCCGACTACCAAAAATCCCAAGTTAAAGAAAAATATATATAGAAAAATTCCGATTCTTGCCTTATAAAGGTCCAGCTCTGATTTACAGTTATATGATTTATATAGTACACTTAAAAATACCCGATCCTCTATTAAAAGGCGTGCATCAGTGTATGTGTATGAGTGTATGATCTTAGATCAGCCCAGTTATATAGAGTAGCACAGATAAATATATATATAAATGCAAAATATATATATATATATATATATATATATATATATATATATATATATATATATATATATTCTTAAACAATATTCGTGATCGTATATCGTCTGTGGAAGATTTAAGCAAATGCATAGTATAATTAATATATTAAATTGTTTTTTTTTTATTTTTTACTACCATATATATATATATATTGATGTTAGACTTTGTGGTATTGTCGTTGGTTAGGTATGTGAGCTAGGCAAGCATAGTAAGTAAGCGACGGGTTAAGATTGAAAATGCAATGAAAACACCAAACAAAACGAAACTAAGGCCAAACATAGTAACAAAAAGCAACTGAAAGAGAAGAGGAAAACGAAAAAGAAAATGAAAAAGATAAAGATAAATAATAAATATTATATATACATATATACATATAGTACGGGTACAACAGATGATATGATATATTGGACATGCGATATGGCAGCTGCTATAGCGAATCAACATTATTTAGCAAATATACAAAAACTATTCGATGTGTGTCTGTGTGTGTAACGTAATCCAAAAGAAATCTATATAACCATATATATAGACTTATAGTCCTTGGGGTATATATATACGCAATTTTTGTTGTTACCCTGTTATCGAACCAATTTAAAAGAAAAATAAATGGCAAAAACTCGCCCAAAAATATTCTAATGTATTATAAATTGCGAATCTAAAGAACTTTCAGTATTTTGATTCCAATTTCTGGGCTACTTCATGCTATATATGTATATCAACAAATAGATCTATATATATATGTTATCTGATTTGAGTGCAGATTGTTGAATATATATGGGTATTTAATGAATAAGCATGAATATCGAATATGTTACAATGACAAAATGAACGAAACCAAAAACACACACAAAAACCAAAATGAATTTATGTAATTTTAAAAGTAAAATACCAGTTCGTATAATACCTATGCAAAAGTAGTGCGTATTCATGTGACGAAAAGCGAATTACAACTATTATATGCATACATATATTTAAAAATTACTCTTAAATCTATTTAAACAACTTGTCATAGCTGATGTTCCGCGTATTTGATGTAATTAGTGAAATTATCAATGTATTATCAATGTATTATAAGACCAAAATTTCCTAAGAATTGCAATCATTTTGTCTCATCATTATATTTTTTTGTGACTGTGTTCTATCTCTATCTCGCTCTCTCTCTCTTTTCTATGCCAACTCGCAGCCAACTTAATAAGTTGCAGGCATTTCATTTGGCGTTGCCAGATCAATCAACTCCTTAGCTTCTTTTGTAAATATATGTCATATTTTTATTTGATTATAATATTATGTATAATTTATAAAAAAAATTTTGGATATCAAAGCAAGGCCACACAGAATTGACTAGAGCGCCAAGATGTTGGCGCTAATTTAAGGCAAATACCAAATACAATTCGTTATGGGTTCTTTAAAAACTTGCTACATACTCGTTGAAACATACACTAATATCTCTACATACAAACATACATATATATTTATATATGTATCTATCTATATATATGTATCTTTATTGATGTGTATTACTAGATTTATATTTTAGTCTGGAGCTTAAGGTTGTGTCCGCTGTATACGCCGCTGCAAAATTACATTTTATTGATGTGAGCTAAAAAAAAAGCATAAAAATATATTTATCTTAATAAATATATATATATATATATATATATATATATATATATATATATATATATATATATTTATATATAATTTAAATAGTTGCAAATCGGTGTTCGAACTTATATATTCCGCGGCTTAGTTTACGTTTTCGAATTTTCCTAAGTTTTAAAGTTAACAATTCGTACATAGGAAGCAAGTATGTGGGAGTTAAAGCAAAAAACCCAATGAATGTTGTCGAGATACAAATAAATACAAAACTTAATCCATGGGTATGCAAAACAATTATTAACATAAATACATATGTATACATATGCAGACGTACATACATACATCAATATATATATGTGCATATATGCATATACATATGTATATCTATAAATATACTTAACATACGTGTCTATGTATTATGTATAGAAAATATATATTTAAAAAATGTAATGAATAAAATGCAAACCGAAAACCAAAAAAAAAAACACAAATAAAAGAAAACTTCTTTAAAACGAATAAACGCAAAGACAACACATACATTTTGTGTGCTTAAGTAGAATGTGAATGCGGAAATGAGTTTTTTCTTTCCTCATCTTTTATAACTCAAGTTTATGATGCTACGGAATTGCTAAGCTAACGGAAATCAAAAAGAATAATAACAAAATGACTGCGCATGCTCTCAAAAGCCAATTGCAACAATTATCCATCGATAAGTGTGCTCAAATGAAAGCTGCCTGCTACAAGAATGCGCGCATAGCTCGCTACTAACAGCTGTCGGATACGACACGCCAGCTAGTTGCAAATGCAGCTTTTTATTGTTAAAACACAAACTATGCGCAGGTAAATTTATTCAAATATGAACTGCATATTGAACGTTTAGATATGTATGTGTATATAAACTGGATAATATGATACATGAGCGCACAAACTGATAACAAAAAGAGGTGTGGCAACAAAAAAATCAATATGAACTTCCATATAGCGGTAAATATCATAGTAAAGGGAGTATGTAACTGTATGTGTGTGTGTGTGTGTGTGTGCACATTTGAGCAGCAACAATAACAAACCGTAGCACAAGGCCAAACAAATAAGCGTACAATGTGCAAAAGTAGCAAGCTCAAGGTTATGATGATACTTGCCGTCGGACATAGACGAAAGGCAATACCCTGCAAAAAAGAATATGGATATAATTGAAAATAGACGAAACAATTTCCGTTTCATACATATCTTTATTATATATACATATATGTACACATATTTATAATGGAGTATAAAGTATCATATTTTCAAATGGCTTATGCTAACGCATATGCCCGCCTGATATGCATAGCGAACGCAGCCCAAGCAGGCCAGGCCAGCCAATTTCAAAACAGACGCAGGCGCAGACATGACCACGCTGCGTATTAGTAATATAATCTATGTTGTAACTGTGTGCGTGTGGTTGTAGTAGTAGTAGTAGTAATAGTACTCACGTTTGTAGTTCTACGCAAGCCAAGTCAATGAATGCCAGCTGCTTCTTCTCTCCGCTCGGTCACTATAAGAAAAATGTGTTCTGAAATAAGTTTGACTTTTTTATACAACTTTTCTGAAATATTAAGCAAGTAGATAATCTGGCTAAAATATATTTTTTGTTTATTTTAAATTTAAATAAAAAACTGAATTATAGTTAAACTCAGCACACTTATAAAAGAAACATATATATGAAGAATTTCGTTTAATCTAGCTGATATTCTCTAGTTGAGCATGTATCGATTCTTATCGATAACGATTGACTATGCTAAACATTCAAAAACATTCCTTCAGCTCTACTTTGTCTATGGTAAGAAGCCTTCGTTCTTCACGTTACATTGGAAGGCACGATAACGATATACCCGGCAACTGGCATGTAACTAGAGCATTTGAATTGCAAACTTTAACTGCTGCTGCCACTGCACGTACAAGTTCTGCAAGTGTTTGAAATGGAAAGTGTTTGTTACTAATATTTGGATTTAAAAATATCTAAATTAAATTGTAAAAGTGAAATGTAAATTGCAAAAGGATTTCCTGAGTTCTCATAGCTGGTGAGCATGTAGAGTGGAGCATATATAGAGCGTTTGGTGTTTTGGTTATTAGGTCGCTGGGTCGCTACATGAGTATGTGTATATATATACATATATATAGATGTGTGTGTGTGTGTATGTGTGTGTGTGGCTACGGCCAACAGCCAGAAGGAGCCGAAAATCGTAACCGATATATGGCCAAAGTTGTAAGCGGATTCGCGGCGCCCGGCTGTGCCCGGTCATTGTAATTTGGCCAGCGAGCGATTCGCAGCTCTCAGCTGGCAGCTGCAAAGTTTGTTTGTTTTCTTTTTCATTTTTTGCTATTGTTACACGCGCCACAAGAAACTGTTATTGTTTTCGTTTTCACTTGCCTCGGCTCGTCTTCGTTTACGTTCGCGCTCGGGTTCCGCCGCCTCGTTCCCGCTATCGTTGGCGTTTTGCTCTTCGCCCGAAAGTATGCAGCAAAATAAATTGCGCGTCATTTGTTAACTTAAGACGAAGTGTGCTAGTCCTTAGCGAACCGGCCGGTAAATGCTGTTGTGATTGTAACTGTAACTGTAATTGTGATTATGGCTCTATTACTACCCGAAAGCGCCAAAGCCACTGAAACTACCCGACCCGCCCCTTCGCTCAATCAGGTTTGAATAGTTTCCTCACGCGATTTGATTTTACAAAGCTCTGAGCTAGTTTATATCTAAGATATATCGAAAATGTCTATGTGTGGGTGAGTGATAGGAGCAAGAAGAAGAGAACAAAACAAATGAGAAGAGAAGAGAAGAGAAGAAGGGAAGGGA